>NW_028258143.1:23845000-25095000 GCF_053883595.1 Heterocephalus glaber | reverse complement strand
CCTATTTTCCCTTAACCTTTAGTAGAAAGCTGAATATTTCTCTTTGACAAGCACAGAAAGAAATAGCAATTGAAATATATCATGCATTCTGAGCCCATTTAGGAAGTATATGTAATCAAAGAGAGATTTTATAAGAGACTGTGAAACATAAAATGAAATGTATAAAATCCTACCCTCTTTTTAATCTTTTGTGCAGAAGATGTACACTCCCTGAGTTTCAATTTTTTCACAAGTAAAGTGATGTTAGCAAAGTTTCCTCATGTTTTCAAAGATTAAGAAGATAGCTCATACATTGAGGCAAGTGCCTTTTAAATGATCAGTTTGATCAAGATTATAGATCAACTTTAGTTATGAAGAAAAGAATACTACTATTTGTAGATTGGTTTTCTTATTTTCTTTCTTGTCTGTCTTCTGGTTTTATTTATGTAGTTAGTTATCTGCTTTGATTTCATGCTAAAGAATAGTGTTAATGAACCCAAACACATTTATTCACTGCTCCAAAAGGGCCCAGCAAATTGAGGACAAGTTGTTGAAGCAAAGAAAAAACTGTGTTTAATAAGCCAGCAAGCCCTACAATATGGCAGGATAAGCATACTGAAAGGCCATTTTTACACTGTCTCTAAGCTTGATTTATTTAGGAGGAAATGACTGAGGAAAGCAGAGAGTTGCATCAGTATTGAAGGAAAAGAAGTAGGAAAGTTTCAGGTAAATCAACTTGGACCTTTACCTTAAGGGATTCACCAGGGCTCTGTGCTTGGCCTGGAAAAGCTTTTTTCCAGGGAAACCATTGGGTGTAGCAATATCTGTGTTTAAGGTGGTCTTTGAAGTTTGTCTCTTGATAAAGCTTTCTAAAAAACTATGTCTTTCTATAACCTTGTGCTTTACAAGGTGTTGTTTGTTTCTGACCATTTCTGATGCTGATAGGGTAAATGATATTGTGTTACCTAATTAATTAAACTCTGTGAACTGGTTCTCATTTCTGGTACTCATGAAGCCTGGAAAACTTTTCTTGTTGCAATGCAGATTAGATAAACAACGACCACTATGGCTGCTGCTGAGATCCACAGGTACTTTGGAGAAAAACAACTGTTTTGCCAACAGAATTAAACTTGTAGCCTTGTGTATTGCCAGCAAAGTGTCACCTCTCTTGAGAAGACAATGAGTTAAACCTTATTAGGAAAGTTCAAAGAGTCTCTCTAACATCTGATAATCTTTAAACAGCTTTTCTAAGAGGGAAGGAGGTTAATCCAATTTCTATGACATCAAATGGAAACAAATGACTTTAAAAACCTAGGGTGTACAGAGTTGTCTTGTTTTCTAAAGAGAAAAATTCTCAAAGTGGAACAAGAATGTCTGAATATTAAGGAAGATAAACTTATTTTGAGAGTTTTGATGAAAAGGAAAATCGGAAAACAGCTATATAATGATCAGAAAACTGAGAACACTTGCTACTGAGATAATTGAATCACAATTCATTCTATTTCAGAAACTGAGAAGATGAAAAGAGAATCTAGAATAAGCTGTCAAAAAAGGGGGAGGAAGTATAAATGCTTACTGTTAAGTAAACCACTCTGAAAGACTCCATACTGTATAAGTCTCACTGTGTGACATTTGTTGAAAAGGTAAAACTGTGGAGACAGTGAAAAGTCCAATACTTGCCAAGGGTTTGGGATAGAAAGGAGAGGGAAAATAAATAGGTGGAACACAGGTGTTTTCAGGGGAATGGAAATATTCTGCATGACATCACAATGGTAGTAATTTCAATATCCATGTGTCAAATTCCATAGATTTTACCACACAGAGTTGACTCTAATGTAAACTAGTAATGCATCAATATTGCCTCATATTTATATAAATATACTACAATGATGTGAGGTGGTAGTAATAGGAAAAGTGGGGAAGAGAAAAGGAAGTACATGCAAATTCTATGCTTGCTATTGGATTTTTCTGTAAGCCTAGAAATAATCAAAGAGGTCTAGTCTTTGTTGTTGTTATTTGTTTGTTATTGTTTTTTTAAGGATGCTAAAAATCCAGAACTGATGGAATAATAATGATGCTTATAATGATGATTTACAAAATGGTTTGCAAATTCAGACTTGTTAATATTATTTCAGGAAAAGTTCAAGAAATCCAACTAGAGTTTTCCAAGTATAAAAATACCAAAGAGATGTGATAAAAGAAACAAAAATGAAAGAGAAAGTATGAACACCCAAAGTTGCAAATCCTTATTAGAACATGGGGGACAAATAAAGATCAAACATAAAGATCACACAGTATTTAATTTTGGAGGGATACTTTCATATGCTTGAAAAACAGATGGTACGCATGGTATTTTTAGTTCCTCAGCTCTTAGCTGGATATAAAGCCCAGAGAACCAAGGAACTGTGCAATTCACTACATTCCAGCACCATTTCAGCATTGAATCACACAATCCTCATCCCAAATCTCAAGTCTCAAATCTCCACCCACAATCCCACTGTGTAAAATCACTCCATTCACCTGGGCTTCCAACCAGTGGCGTTATCAAAATTTTTCAACGCATTTAGCATTTGATTTTTAAGTGACTAACATGAAACCACTTCTTTTTCCCATAAAAACTTTAGTACTAAGATGTTATATCACTAAAATCCAGTTTTATTTTACAAAAAGCAGATTAAATTTTTCTATTTTAATTATTTGACAGACTCAGTTACAAAAGAATGTTCTAGTAAATTTTGTGTTTAAACTTTTTTCCACAGATCTATATTTAAATCTTAAGGGAAATAAAGCAAAACGTTAATAATGATTATCTCTTAGAGATGTAAGTAAATATGATTAGTGATTCATCTTATATAATTTCATTCATTTTATAAATGTCTTGCAACAAGTATCTATTATTTGTTCTGTAGGAAAAAGGTGAACTATTTTAAAAGAAAAACGTAGACCTGTGTGTACGGGTGTGTGTGTATGCAGTGGTGCCTTGGTTCATGAATTTAATTTGTTTCATGATTCTGAGAAAGATGGCTGCAGTGGTCCTGTTTCTTGCTGGATGCGGACTTTGTGAATGGAAGCAACATTTTGCCAAACAATTCTGTTCAGGAACCAAATTATTTGCTAACAGAAGCATTCCTGAACTGAGGTATAACTATAAATTCAAATTTGTACCAGCAAAAATTTTAAGGATTTAAAATCATATTTGTTTTTTTAGCATTTTCTAACAGCTAAAATATGACTACATTACTATTAAAATCTAAAAAACACATTTTGCAGAGACAGAAGACCTGCACTTGTGTGGCCATATAGCAAATGTAACTTGTCTACCAAGTCCTGGTGGTTTCTTCAAGATGCTTACTAGATTATAGAGCAGGTTCTGATGCTTCACAAAATATTGTTGATGAGTATCTGAAAGCCAAGTCAGATAACTGAAACTTTATACGTTGAAGGAGAGAATAATATTATGGATTTTAAAGCAAGATATATCTATGTACTCTTAGATGGAGTATACTTTCATTTAGCACCTGTTACACCCTCAAAATTACATGCAAGGCATGCAAAGAAAGGAACAACCCTTTCCCCTTGAAGTGCTGCTGCTGAGAAAGTCAGGTGAGCTGATATTGACAGAATGTGTTTTAGGAGATAAAAATCTATGCACAGAGAGCTGTCTCAGTATTGTAGGAGAAATATCTGCTTGTCACTGAGAGTTAAACTGACAATAGTATTTTGGCTGGATCTTAGAGAACATCAAGTGCAGAAAGTATGAACATTGGAGAAATGGTATGGAAAGAATAAACTCATTTTTGATGGCTCCTCATTATTCTATTGGTGTTTTCACATGCACACATATGTGTATGTAAATACACACACTCACACACACATACACACACACACACACACACACACACACACACAGAGTCTGGCAAAAATGTATACACAGGGGCCAGGGATTGATCTCAGTGGTTAAGCTGCCTGCCTCACAAGCACAAGGTTCTGAGTTAGAACCTCGGAACCGAAAAAAAAAAAATGTATACACACTTTAAGAAAAGAAAAATAGCATGTTTTTTTTTTTGTTCTTAAATTCCTCTATTGGTACACTTTAGGTATACAATGCATTTGCATTTATCATTGGGTGCTTGTACCTGTACATGATGTATCTTGATTCTTATTTGTCCCCATTACCTGTGTGCCCTTCACCCTCTCCACCCTTCCCTATTTACATAGACATCATTTCCATTTTTTTCTTTTCTCATAATTTTTCCTTTCCCTTCTTTCCTTTCCCCTTCCCTTCCCCTCCCACTTCCCCTACCCCTTTGAATCTTTTCTTCCTATTTCAAATTATCAATTATTCATTTTAATCATTTTAACCCTTATTTACACTTTCAGTTTCTCACACTAGAGAAACTATTTGGCATTTACACATGTGTGTCCTCTTTATTTCACTCAAGAGTATGGCCTCAATATGCATCCATTTAGCTATAAATGACTGGTTTCTCATTCTTTATGGCTGAGTAGTACTCCATTCATAAAAAAAAAAACCCACATCTTCTTTACCAGTTTCCAATTGATGGGCACTTGGGCTGCTTCCAAGCTTTACCTATTACAAACTGTGCAGCTATATACATGGGTGTGCATATATTGCTGTTGTATGATTCTTTTAATTCTTTTGGGAAGATACCCAGCAGGGGAATAGCTGGGTCAAATGGGACCTCTAGTCCTAGTTCTTTGAGGTATCTCCATACTGATTTCCACAGTGGTTACACCAGCCTGCACTCCCACCAGCAATGGAAAAGGGCTTCTTTCTCCCCACACCCCTGCCAGCATTAGTTATTGGTTAATTTCTTGATAGCAGGCATTTTTTCTGGGGTGAGGAGGAATCTCAGTGTTGTTTTCATCTGCTTCTCTCAAATGACGAGTGAGGTTGAATATTTTTTCATATGTTCATTTGCTGCTTTTACTTCTTTGTCTGAGAAATGTCTGCTCATTTCAGATGCCCATTTTTGAATTGGGTCTTTGAATTTGGGGGGGGTCTTATTTTTTTCAGTTCTTTATGTATTCTAGATAGTAGTCCTTTTTCTGATGTACAACGGCTAAAATTTTTTTCTTACATTGCAGGTTGTCTGTTATCTCTGTTGGTGGTTTCTCTTGCAGTGCAGAAGCTTTTTAATAAGATGAGATCCTAGGTGTTGATTCTTTGTGGTAGTTCCTGTGCTACTGAGGTTTTGTTCATAAAGTCTTTTCCTATGCCAATGCCTTCAAGAGTTCTAACTTATCTTCCACCAAGTTTAGTGTTTCTGTTTTAATATTTAGATCTTTAATCCACTTCAACCTTAGTTTAGTCCATGGTGATAGATATGGGTCTAGTTTTAGTCTTTGGCAGGTTGAAATCCAGTTTTACCAACACCATTTATTAAATAGACTATCTTTCCTCCAATTATGGTTGTTGGCTCCTTTGTTAAAGTTGAGGTAGTTGAGTATTTCTGGAGTTGTTTCTTCATTTTCTAATCTACTCCACTGATCCTCAGGTCTGTTTCTTTGCCAGTACCATGCTGTTTTTATCACAGTAGCTTTGTAGCATAGTTTCAAGTTGGGGATTGTGATACCCCCTGCCATGTCTCTGTTGCCTAGAATTGCTTTTGCAATTCTAGGTTTCTTTTGGTTCCAAATGAATTTTTGGATCGATTTCTCTAGATCTGTGAAGTATATTTTTGGAATTTCAATCGACATTGCATTGAATCTATATAGTAGTTTTGAAATTATGGCCATTTTCACTATATTGGTTCTGCCTACCGAGGAACAAGTAATATCTTTCCATTTTCCAGTATCCTCTTCGATCTCTTTTTTCAAAGTACTGTAGTTTTCATTGTAGAGGTCTTTTGCTTCCTTTGTTAGATTGATTCCTAGATATTTCATTTTTTTGGATGCTATTATAAAAGGAATTGTTTCCTTAATTTCTCTCTTGGTGAGTCTGTTATGTGTGTACAAGAAGGCTATTATTTTTTGAGTGTTGACCTTGTATCCAGCTACTCTACTGAATCTGTCAATTAAGTCTAGAAGTTTTTTGGTGGAGTTTTTGGGTCTTCTATGTAGAGTATCATATCATGAGAAAGACATGACAGCTTAACTTCTTCCTTTCTTATCTTAATTCCTTTTATTTATTTCTCTTTTCTAATTGCTGTAGCTAATATTTCCAGAACTATATTGAACAGAGTGGTGATAGTGGGCATCCTTGTCTTGTTCTTGTTTTTAGTGTGAAAGTTTTCAGTTTTTCACCATTTAGTAAGATGTTGGCTGTTGGTTTTTCATATATAGCCTTAATCAGGTTGAGATAAAGACCTTCTATTCCAATTTTCTGTAGGGTTTTTATCATGAATGGATGTTGGATGTTGTCAAATGTCTTTTCTGAATAATAGCATGGTTTTTGAATAGACGGTGTTACCCTCATATTGGAGACCCTAGAGGATGTTGTACCTTGGAGAAAACCCATTGCACTATTGGCCCAAAGAGAAGAAATTGAAAATGCATGTTCAGCAGTTTTAGTGACCAAGGTTACAGACAGCAGTTCCCAGTACTAATAAATGTCTGGAAGCTAATGGCCACCACTTTGAGCACCTCTTGTAATTGTAGAGGTCAAAGGTAACTTGTATTAATCTCATGATGTCTCAATAAATTTAGCATTAAAATATTTATACAAATTTTTCTTTTCCTGAAGTGTGTATATATTTCACAGGACTGTGTTTGTGTGTGTGTGTGTGTCCTCCACCAACATACTAAAAAAGTAGAATTGAAGCATTTATTTTTCTCTCATTGTGAGTGAATATTTTTATGGAGACATGAAAAATAAATAAAAATCCCACACATATACCCTAAGTCTGTCTTCTGATTCATATCATAAGATGAAAAGAGAAAATAGGTAGACAGAGAACAGAATTAAAACATTTAGATTTTCACCCATTCCATATGGGTTTTAGAAGGCCTAAATGTAGAGAAAGGGTTCCTTCAAAAGTTTGAGACTTTGTAGCCAGGAGTATGCCAGAGCTTGCATTTGGATTCAGCAGAAAGAAATAGCACTGGTTTATTGCAATTTGTTTGCCTAATGTGTGACCAGAAAATTAGCCTTGAGGAACTAATTTTTAGAGAGAGCCAGGAGAGGGGACCAGATATCTAAGCTCACTGAGGAATCCTATGATCAGCTCCCTGGGACTGGCCATCACTGCTCAATGTCTTTGCTACAAATAACTTGCTTTGGCCAAGAATAAGTCCAAAGCCTTTACTCTGTAACTCATTTACATCATATTCTATAGACAATATTTTCTAGCACATGGATGGGAATATTGTCATAAAGTAGCTCCTATTTGTAAGAGTCTGGGGTCTGGGAAGGAGATTATCAGAGAAATTCTCATATTCAGCAGATGGATAGAGATGTGGAGAGATTGGAGAAAGGACAAGAATGAAAGCAGATGGAAGAAAATTTTAGTTTTGTCTTTCTATTCAAAGGTATAAACTGTGACTACTTTCCCTATGATACCATTAAAGAATAGGTACAATATTGTGACCTCAAATTTATATTCAGAAGTGTCTGAAAGTATGCTTATATTCAAAAAGGCATCCTTACATCAGATCACAGTCCAATTCTAGTTCAGAAAATCAAATAACTGTTCAACATAGATGTTAGTTGGTGATGATGAACTATGGATTCATTCTTGCAGAAGGATGTTCATCTGAAAAACGATATAGAATTGTTTTGTTCTAGCAACAGATAACACATGTAAAATTCTTACAAAATGCCCTTCATGTAGGCAAGTCTCACAAATTGTTCCTTTGTTAGACCAAAGTTACATTTGCTGTGTAAAACAAAACTAAGTTAATTGAAACAATGCACTTTTAAACTACTTAATATTCTATGGGATTGCTTGCTTCTGTGATATTTCAACTCCAGTGTGTTAAGCCCTTAAATCTCATATTTATTCATTAAGGGGTTAATTATATAAACTCTCATATTTTAGTATTTAAGGAATACTTTAAAAAATATAGGTGGATGAATACTAAGCAAATAAACACAGCACGAACAAGATAAAGTAAGCATCCTCTGCTATGTATAGTAGATAGAAGAAAGAAATGATTTTGAAGACATACCTTCCCTAAAATACATCACTTTAAAAAAAGCATTTTCTTGTTTAATACATATACTACACAAAGAAAAAGGAGGCTTTGTTTTTATTTTTTAGCAGAGACAATTCCTTTAAGCATTGTGCAGGTGTGAAAAGGAGCAGTTTTCACACACTTTACCTCTCCAAATAAAAGTGTTTCCAGGGGCTCATGAAAACCTCCTCCTATGAAACCCTGTAATCACAAAGAAATTCTGTTTCTGGGGAGATGAGCAACATAAAGTTCCAACAAATCTTTTTCCTATGTTTACTTCAAATATTTTCAAAGGGATTGTAGGTCTGCAAAATTACAGCCTCCGGAAAGAGGAAAAAAATATACTGTTATCAGGGAAAAAAATCAAAACAATTGGTAGCAAGTGAGGATGAAGCTGCTCTGATTCCATTCTCTTCTTGTCACTCCCTGGTAACTTCATTCTTTTCCCACTGCTATTATGACAAAGGATCACTAATTAATTGACTGTAATGTAACATGTATTTTCTGTTAGCTTCAATGGGTAACAGCAGCCTCTGCAGGGGTGTATTCTTTCTTAAGGGTTTTGGAGAGACTCTGTTTGCTCACTTATTTCAGCTCGCACTGAGAATTCCCACAGGCCATAGCTCATGGCCCTTTCCCTCCACCTTCACACTCAGCAGGCTGAGAAATTATATGCCCATCAGTATAATGCTGCTTCTGTTGTTCTTTTTCTGATAGTGAAAGAAAAGTTGTCCACTCTTAAGATTCATGTGATTGTACTGGGTTCACACAAATGACCAGGATCACCTCCCCTTCTTAAAGTACTTGACTTTTCTGACTTCTTCAAAGTTCCTTTTTACCAGGTAAAGTTATATATTCACAAATGCCAAAGGTTAAGACATGGACTTGTTTGGGGGTCAGTAGTATGCACACCACAGTGATACGACCACCATGTGTTTCTTTTTAGTTCCATTCTTATCTTTACAACTTTTATTTATTGCTATTTTTAATACCCATGAGGAGACAAAGTGTTTTAACCTCTACTCAGACACCCATTCACTTCTTAAATATTGAATAAAAAATGTTTTAAAATTACTTGCATATATCCTCGGTGTACTAAGCAACTTCAATTCATCCATAAATTTAATTAATCAATATCTGACTCCCAAATTAAGCTCTAATAAAGAAAGACCTTATTATTTTCCTTTTGAGTGTTTCCATCCCAATGGCTAAAATATTTATACAAATAATTTCCCAATATGTATTTGTTAAGAAAAACAAAAGAACAAACAAGTAAGCAAATATTTCCTGTGCACCAACTATTTTCAATATTTAATGAATAAAAACATATGCGTGGAAAGACCATGAAAAGGAAACTCTGTTCTTTCTTCACAGGGTCACCTCATTGCCACTGGCCTGAAATGACCATCTTTATTTCAAGAGAAAAAAATTCAGTCTGACAGCCAGTAAGTGAAGGGAAAGGATCTTCAAGAACAAGATTCAGGCTAGTAGTTCTGTGACATTTATCATTGTGTCATTTTTCATATGGATTAATATTTCCACTGTAAGATTGAGTGCATCAAAGTCCATAGAACTAGAAATGTGTAGGATTCCCTAAACTTTAATCTTTCTGGAAGATTAGGTCTGTGACATTGGACACAATGATGCAGCTCTCTCATTAACCCTGACATTATCCCCTACCACAATGCAGAAATGAGGTCATTACATTTGGAGGTCAAAAAGATAAAGATAACTGGCAAAACTCAATGTGAAGAGGAAACAGAGTAAATATGAGCTCAATCAGATGACAAAGACCCCTGAGGAGTTTAATCTTTTCTGGATTGGGCATCTATTTTGCACATAAATTTATGTGTATGCCTGAATTTTATGGATAATAAAACTTTATTTTGTATGTGGAAATCAGTATGGAGATACCTCAAAGAACTAGGACTGGAAGTCCCATTTGACCCTGCTATTCCACTGCTGGGGATCTTCCCCAAAGAATTAAAAGAATCATACCACAGTGATATATGTGTGCCCATGTTCATAGCAGCACAGTTTGTGATAGCTAAAATTTGGAAACAGCCCAAATGCCCATCAACTGGAGACTGGATAAAGAAAGTGTGGGGTTTTTTTTATAAAATGGAGTACTACTCAGCCATAAAAAATGAGAAATTAGAGTCATTTATAGCTAAATGAATGCACATTGAAGTGATACTCTTAAGTGAAATAAATAGGACACACTTGTGTAAATACCAAATAGTTTCTCTGGTGTGAGAAACTAACGTGTAAATAAGGACTAAATGTATAACAGGTAATGTGAAATAGGAAGGAAAGGGGCAAAGGGGAAGGAAGTGGGAGGGCTAGGGGAAAGGACAGAAGGGAATGGGATTAATATGAGAAAATGGAAAAATAGGAACAAAATCTTTGTAAATAGGTAGGACTGGAGTGGTTGAAGGGAGGGCTGGGCAAGGGTGAAATATAAGAACCAAGAGAGACTATGTAAAGTTGCAAATTTCCAATGATGAATGTCATTATATTGTATACCTAAAATGTACCAATGATTAGAATGAATAATCAATAATGTAAAATAGGAAGAAAAGGTCCAAAGGGGTAGGGGTAGTGGGAGGGGCAGGAGAAAGGAAAGAAGGGAAAGGAAAAATGATGAGAAATGGAAAAAGTGGAAATAAAGTCTTTGTAAATAGGGAAGGGTGGAGGGTGTGAAGTGAGGGCTAGGAATCGGGGAAAAATAAGAACCAAGATGCATTATGTAAACGTACAATTCCCAATGAGAAATGTAATTGTGTTGTATACCTACAATGTACCAATAAAAAAATTTAATACATTAAAAAAAATACCGAATAGTTTCTCTGGTGTGAGAAACTGAAAGTGTAAATAAGGACTAAATGTATAATAGGTAATGTGAAATAGGAAGAAAAGGGGCCAAAGAGAAAGAAGTGGAAGGGATAGGGGAAAGGAAAGAAGGAAATGGAATTAATATGAGAAAATGGAAAAATAGGAACAAAATCTTTGTAAATAGGGATGAATGGAGGGGTTGAAGAGAGGGCTGGGCAAGCATGAAAGATGGGAACCAACAGATATTATGTCAAGGTGCAAATTTCTAATGATGAATATCATTATATTGTATACCTAAAATGTACCAATGTTTAGAATGAATAATTGATAATGCAAAATAGGAAGAAAAGTTCCAAAGGTATAGGGGTAGTGGGAGGGGCAGGAGAAACGAAAGAAGGAAAAGGAAAAGTGATGAGTAATGGAAAAAATAGAAATAAAGTCTTTGTAAATAGGGAAGGGTGGAGGGGGTGAAGGGAGGGCTAGGAATGGGGAAAAAATAAGAACCAAGATGCATCATATAAAGGTACAAGTTCCCAGTTTGAAATGTAATTATGTTGTATACCTGAAATATACCAATAAAAGAATTTAAGGGAAAAAAATGGGGATCTGAAATGAGCAGACATTTCTCACACAAAGAAGTAAAAGCAGCAAATAAACATATGAAAAAATGTTCAACCTCACTGGTCATTCGAGAGATGCAGATGAAAACAACAATGAGATTCCACCTCACCCCAGAAAGAATGGCTGCTATCAAGAAATCAACCAATAACAAATGCCGGTGGGGTTGTGGGGAGAAAGGGACCCTTCTCCATTTTTTGCAGACTGGTGCAACCACTGTGGAAATCAGTATGGAGATACCTCAAAGATCTAGGGCTAGAGATCCCATTTGACCCAGCTATTCCCCTGCTGGGTATCTTCCCAAAAGAATTAAAAGAATCGTACAACAGCAATATATCTGCACCCATGTTTATAGCTGCACAGTTTGTAATAGGTAATGCTTGGAAGCAGCCCAAGTGCCCATCAACTGGAAACTGGTAAAGAAGATGTGGTTTTTTTTTTATGAATGGAGTACTACTCAGCCATAAAGAATGAGAAACCAGTCATTTATAGCTAAATGGATGCATACTGAGGCCATACTCTTGAGTGAAATAAAGAGGACACACATGTGTAAATGCCAAATAGTTTCTCTAGTGTGAGAAACTGAAAGTGTGAATAAGGGTTAAAATGATTAAAATGAATAATTGATTCTTTGAAACAGAAAAGGTCCAAATGTTTAGGGGAAGTGGGAGTGGAATGGGAAAAGAAAGAAGGAAAAGGAAAAATTATGAGAAAAGGAAAAAATGGAAACAAAATCTTTGTAAATAGGGAAGGGTGGTGGAGGTGAAGGGAGGACAGGTAATGGGGAAAAAATAAGAACCAAGATACATCATTTAGAGGTCCAAGCACCCAATGATAAATGTAAACATATTGTATATCTAAAATGTACCAATAAAATAATTTAAGCAAAAAAAAAAAAAAAGAGTTATGTTTTGGGAAGCATCTAAGAATGATGTAGTCTTTCTTTCATTGGCTTCCCAGAAACAGTGCTGAAAGCAGGGCCCTGAATGTTGTAAGAATGGAAGAACAAAACAAGTATTTCCCTGGAGTCAGCTCTGTCTTTAACAAACCATATGACCTTGGGTGTAGCACCTATTCCCTCTGAGCCTCGAATTCCTCATCTGAAAATTAGAGCAATTTCTCAGTGGCAGTTGTAATGATAAAATTTGCTCAGATAAGTAAAATCGATAGAAATGAGATTTTATTGGAAATTTTCACTAGTAAAAGGAAATCAGAAAATATATAATGATATAAACACATGAGACCAAAGCAGTAGAGTGACAGTTTTGGAGATTAGTAAGGAGTAGGATTAAGATCCATTTACAGAACAACAAATTCCAAGGGAGTTTAAAGTCATTTTGTGAAACAAGTGGTTGGAAGGCAGGCTGTCAGCCTGCAGTCTGATAAGGCTGTGGATAATCTGGCCTCCCTATTTCCTCTCCAGTCTTTGTTTTCTGCTACTGCCCACTAGCGCCTTGATATAAGAGTACAATATCTCTGTACTATTCTTATTGAATTTCCCACTAACATAATTATTCACTTCTTTTCAAATCCTATTATGTAGGTTCAAATAAGCTTTCAATCCTCTTATTATAAAATAAAAAGTACTTCTTAAATTTGTGGCTCAAAACCTACCTCTTTGAAGGTTCATGCAGGCATTGGCTCCTCTAGGAAGATTTCCTGGGCTCATATAGCTCTGTAAAGACACTTATCATCTCTAATCACATAATCTCTGTTCTCTCAAGTGTAGTGTCTAGCCCAGCAGAATCCCATGGGAATTTAGTAGAATATACACACTTAAATCCCACTTCAGACATAATCAGATCTTAATCTTGTAGGAAGGAATGAGGAAAAGAAGCCAGAAGGGAGGGGCTGACACTTGCAACCTTGGCAATGCTCCCTCTCAGAGTACTTTTTCCAAAATGATCACTGATTCTCAAAATTCAGTGTACATCAGAGTCGCTTTGAAAGCTTCTGTTTAAAGTGCAAGTTAAAACCCTATGGACATAACATTGGGTTACAACAACCCAACCAATAGTTTTCTACTATAAATTTTCACTTCAGTGTAATACTAACTGGCTATATGTCTCAGTAGCTGTGCCTGGGGGATACGGGAAGAAATATTGGTGTTTACCCACTTGGTACTATGAATGGGAAGGTGTGTGCATGTATGCAAAAATGTCAAACTGGGAATTTTACCCACATAATACTCTAAAAGATTTTGTTTCTGCTTACCTGAGCATCACAGGAGGTACAATACACTCACACCACTCTTCTGTTATAAAAACATGTATTTGATCATAATGGAATGTGGGTGTGACTCACAATGGCTGCACCTGGGGCAAGCAAAAAATTATCTGTGCATTCACCCACTTGGTAGATGAATGGCAAGGTATGTACAGGAACTCCAAGGCAGTAGCAGGTGAATTTTACCCATGAAATGCTTATAGCTAAATTTCTATGCATTTAGGATTTGTTTTTATAATAATTTTTTCTTTTGATTTTTCTGATAGAAGTAGCCCAATACAGTACAATGGCACATAATAAAAACAGATTTGCAAGTTTTGGAGGTCAACATGAATCATTAGATTGCTCATATATGGATGATGAAAATAATAATGACTTTGACTTTTGCCATGTGATCTGAAGTTCCTGTGACAGTGAAATGGGACAAGAATCAACTGATATAGACACAGGGAATGCAGACCTCCTTGATTCAGATGACAAAGAGATAAGCAATGTGAGTGCATATTTGACTAGTAGAAATATTGCAAAATGGACACACAGCCAAATAGAATGATCCAACATTAGAATTAGGTCTGAAAATATAGAGATGATCTCGACAGGGATAAAACCTATTGGACAGAATGGCAGCACTACCTTTCAATGTTGGAAATTGTGACAGATGAAATGGTACAAGATGTTGTGAAATATACAAAGACTGAAATACAAGTAAAACGTTCTGTAGCATATTTGAAAATGTATTTATTATGACACCACACGAGCTGAACTGAAAACATACATAGGTTTGCTGCAGTTATCAGGGATTTCTCATGGTAATTGTGGGAATGTAAAAGATTTATGCAAAGCAATGGGTCAAAATATACCATAAAAATTTATGGACTTGTAGATGTGAAGACTTATTACGTTTTCAAATTAGAAATTTATCCTGGAACTCAGCCACTACTTCCTTATTCATATAATAATAAACCAAATGATGTTATGGACAGACTTGTTGCTCTCATCTCCCAAACTAATTGGAATGTTACATTTGACAATTAGTTTACCAGTTTCCAATTGATGTTATATTTGCTAACAGAGCACAAGTTGACCAGCAGAGGAACTATACAGAGTAACAAAGTAGAAATCCCAGTGAAACACTGCAATTTCAAATCAGAGAATTATGTAGTGCTACCTTTGGATTTCAGAAAGATTTACATTGGTCTAATAATTGCAAAGAAAAAAAACTCATACTGCTCATGTCAACATTGCACCATGATGGAAATGTTGATAGGGTAATCTCAACAAAATGGAAGCCTGAGATGGAAACTTTCTACAACAAAACCAAAGGTAAAACAAATGTTATTGATGAGTTATGCACCAAGTATGATGTCACTAGAAACACAAAACTTTGGCCAATGATTGTGTTTTGCTTGATTGTAAGCATGTGTGGCATAAATAGTTTGATAGTTTACAAGGAAATAACAAATGCAAAATACTATGGAGAAATCTTAGAGGATTGGAACTGCAACTCATAAGTGATTATTTACAGTAGAGGAAATCAAATGTTTCTTCCCAGGAAACTACACACAAAAAAAATGTAGAGCACATTGCTGAGCTGACAGGTGAATAGGAAGGTGCAGCATCACAAAGAAATACTATGACAATAAAAAACCAAAAGATAGCAACTGTGCCCTATAAGAAAGAGTAGAAAACAAAACCATATGTGTTATTAGTGTAAGTGATACTTGTGAATGGAGCATACAGTTTTCATGTGTGAAGACTGTCTTGGGTGTGACAGCTGAAGCAAAGATTATTTTGTGGTAGACTTTTGTTTACATTTACTTTGTAGTTCATATAGGTTTTTATTTCTGACATTATCGTTTAGGTTTTGTAAGCAAGTAAACAGCTGATGTGAAAATGTTGATATCTATTCTAAGCACTCATTATATTTTTGATATTGTATTTATTAATATCTTATTGTCCTGCTAGGTGTACATTGTACAATACAATTGAAAGCTCCTAACAAAAGAAGTAGAGGTGACAAGAGTAGCCTGCCACATAGAAAAAGAAAGCTAATCACATGTTCTGTCAGTATTAGTGAGATGTGTGGATGGAACATGCAGTTGTCATGTGTGAAGACTGCCTTGGGTATGATAATTGAAGAAAAGATTATTTTTGTTGCAGAGTACTATTGGTATTTTAATTGGCATCCTGAATGTAGTTCATATAGGAATTTATTTCTGATGTTATCTTTTAGGTTTTGTAAGCAAGTACACAGCTGATGTGAAAATGTTAATACTTATTCTAAGTGTACAATACAGATTAATAATTTAATACATTATTTTACTGATATTTTATGTTTCTGTTAACTACACATTGTGTATTTAAATAAGAACCTCCTGACAAAACAACAAGATTGGTGAAATGTTGAGTATGTCCTACAAAAAGGCCATGAAAGCAAAACACATGTGTTATGAGTGTAAGTTATACATGTGTATGGAATGTGTTGTTTTCATGTGTGAAGACTACTTTAGTTGTGAAAATTGAAGTAAACATTTTTTTGTAGAGTGCTGTTGGTATTTTCATTCTAGTTCATATAGGAAATTATTTCTGTTAATTTTTTTTAGAATTTTTACACCAAAAGCCAGTTGATATAAAAAATGTTGATGGTTTTGCTTCCTATTTCAAATTATCTATTATACCTTTGGGTCCTTATTAATAAACACTCAATAAATATTAAAAATTAAATACTTAATTTTTATATTCTTTGTTGTTACATATTCATAGTTTAATATAATAAAAATCATAAAATTAAAATTAATACTTCATCAATAGAAATATTCTAAAGAATAAACATGAGCATTATACACCCACATTTATGTGCTCTTATGAGAAAATTGGTATGATGCCCCAATAGGCACGCAGAGTGTCAGATTGAGAAGGTCTAAGTTTGGGTCAAGGGTTTTTAATTCTAACTGCCTGCCAGTTGACATGGATGCTTCATTTCTTGAGACCATACACTGACAACCATTGCCTTGAAGATCTTCCAGGTTCATGTGTACATGTGTATACTGTAGTCCGGTTCAAATGAGGATAAGAACCTTCCCATATTTTTCTGCCATAGGTGAAAATTGCTGGAACAACTTAAAATGTCAAGAAAACAAACAAACAAACAAACAAAAAAGAAAAAGCAGATAACACCTAGCACAATTCTTATTCTATTCAGTTTCTTTACAATAAGATGTCTGGCTTAGCTTCTGTTCTGTGCCAATATTTTTCCTGTGAGTTGGGGACAGTTTCAGTGATGTCCACAATCTCTACACCTGGGTTGACCACCTCTCTTAGATTTGTTCCAACTCCTCATCCTTACCTTCATATTTCTCACCACATTATATATTTTATTGACCTATAACAAATACTAGCTCATCTTAGATGTTTTATAAACAATGAGATTTGACCATTGTATGCAGTAGCACAGCCACAAAATAGTAGATAGAATATAGTAATTCTTAAAAGGTGTGTATCACAGAAGTAGAGAATGGGAGGTTTATCAGTAGTTGGGGAAGGAACAGTTCAGGGTAGACAAGACATAATGATCTATGGACAAAATGTTACATTTAGATAACAAGAATAGTTACCAATGCTATTTTGTAAAGAAGGATGATAGACACAAACATGAATTAATTGAACATTTTAAAATAACTGGAAGGATGTTCAAGGTGTAGGTATGTTAATAACCTCAGTTTGATTGTTAGACAATATATGTGTATCTAAACATCTCTTTTTTTCCTAAAAGTCTGTACAATTATTATATGTCATTCATAAAATATTTTTTTAAAAGTTGATGGAATTTCTAAAAAACAAAGAAATATTTCCATCAAACTGGAAAGTTTTGTCGTAGCCTTTTCCTGTCTATAGTCAACCTCTTTCTTTTATGAATGATATTTATTATTACAGATTAGTTTTCTTCATAATTGAACCTAATATGAATGTTATATCATATGTATTTTCTTGTATCAGGTGGGCTTTTTCCCTTAATGTAATATTTTTATATTCATCTATATGCTTTGAAGATTTGATGTAATTTTAAAACTTCAATAGTGTATTCAATTATGACTACAATTTGTCCATTCATTCACTAGCTGGAGAATATTTTGTTGCTTTTTTTTTTCAATTTGGGACTGTTATGATTAAATGTTTTGTGAACTTCCTAGATTAATTTTTTTCTGTCCTTGTATTTGCGCTTTTACTGAACATATACCTGAGAGTAAAAATTGTGTCACAAGATAGCTTTCTGTTTAATGTTATAAGAAATCTGGTTTTTCAAACTATTTGGACAATTTGCACCATTTATGCTTCCTTCCCCAATAAGTCAAAATTTCACACATTCCACAACCTTAGAAATATTTGTTTTTAGTATTTTATTTAAATTTTATCTATTCTAAAGAAGATAAAGTGAAATATAATTGTGGCTTTTTTTTCTGATTACCGATGCTATCTTTTCATGTACATACTTTTCAAACATTCGTATATTTTACTCTGTGAAGTTGATGTAACTATATTTATTATCTGTTATTTAATGTCTATTATTTATTATTAACTGTACATATTTTTATATATTCTGGATAAAATACTTTTTCTATACATACGGTAAATATTTCAAATTAGTAGCATTTTTGTTTTCATGCTGGGCGCTGAGCATATGGACTCCTATGTGCAAAAGTGTACCCTCACAAATTGTGCTGTACCTAAATCTCTAGTCACTTTTTTCATTGTACCTTTTGATAAGCAAAATCTTTTCTAATTTTAATGAAATCTTATTAAGCTTTTTCTTAGTTTTTGGTTTACTTTTTTTGCATTCTGTCATCAAATTCTTGCTTATTACAAAATTATACTTTTCTACTTTGGTATCCAGAAGCTTCACGACTCCAGCTTTTATTTTTAGATATGGGATTCATTCTTGAATAGTTCTTGTGTATGACAAAGAAAAATGTCAATTTTCATATAAAAACACTAAAAACACAGCTTTTCTAAAATTCTTTGTGAAAATATTTTTTCCCTACCGAATCACTCTGGTAGGTTGGTTGACAATAAATTGCCCCTATATGTATGTGAATCTATTTCCAGGCTTTTATTTTTTTCTCATTATTGTACTTCTTTGTTTTATATCAATCACAATGATTTATTTATTGTCGATATACAGTAAGACCTGAAATCCAGGAATATAAATCTTTGAAAGCAGTTTTTTTTTTATTTTAAAGATTATGTCTATTAATTGATATAATCAGTTTTACAAATGAATTTGGAAAATTTTCCATATAAATTTTAGTTTTCCAAATAAACTTTAGAATTTATTTTAAAATAAGAAAACTTGAAATGTTGTTATGGATTCAATTAAGTTTATAGGGTGACTTAGAAAATGGACAAAACCATTTTGATTCTTATACTCTCTGAACATAATATTATCCCACCATTTATTTCATTTCATTCAAAACTATTTTGTAATTTGTTGGTACTATATTTTGGTAGGTTGGATCCTAGGCATATAATGTTTTCTGATGCTGATTATACTTTTATTAAATAAAACTAAAAATAATAAAGATCATTTTCATATGCAATTCTAAGAATTTTAACAATATTTATAGTGGTGTTGAAACCACACAATCAAAATGTACAACAAACCTAGCAATGATGTCTCTTGTTTTCCTTTGTAATTAATTTTTTTCTATAAACTATTCCCCAATGATCATAGATAATTATAACTTTGCTGAATACTGTGTTATTAAAAGGAGACAGCCTGTATATAGCCTTTTGAGTTTGATTTCCTTTGCACAAAATGATTCACTTGAGATTTTTTGTGGTTTTGGTGTGTTTCTTCAAATGTCCCTTTTTATTAAATAAGTATTCAATCATTGTACAGCTGTATCAGTTCACTTAATTATCAAATGGAGTATGTTTGTTTCCAGGTTTAGGTGAATTTTAATAAAGCACCTATTTATGTACAGGTATTTTAGTAAAATAACTGAAAATAACAATGTGGTAACATGATAAATGATCTTTTAACTTTGATAAAAAATTGTCTAGCTGGCTTTAAAAATAGCTGTACTATTCAACAGTTAAACAGGAATATATAAAACTCCAATTGCTCTGTATCTTCACCAGGACTTAATATTTTCAGCGATTTGGATAAGTTTTAGTGTTCACTTTGGGGAGTTCTTTATATGATGTAGACACCAGTTCTCTTTCAGATATGTTGTTTTCTCACACACTGTAATTTGTCTTTGTATGTAGTTCACTTGGGCTGTCATAAATGAAAAGTTAATTTTGATGAGTACAAATTATTATTTATTGTTTTATGGCTTATGCTTTTCTGCCAAATCTAAAAAGTATTTGCTTAGCATTAATGGTGAAGGTTTTTTTATGTGTTTATTTGTTTTATTTTGTTTTAAATTGGTAAAGGTCCGTGTTTCACAATTAACCCTATTTTGATTTAAATTTTGTATGAAAATTTACCTTTAGGATCAAATTTACTTATTTATTTGTTCATTCATTCATTCATTCATTTCCTTATTGCCTTTCAGTTTTACATTGTTTCAGTAATATTTGTTGAAATTGAATTGATTCTGTTCATTTGTCAAAATCAGTGAGGGTATGGGTCTTCTTAGTCTAATATCTTTATTTATGTAAGTTTCTATCCCTTCAGCCTATGGATACTACGTATATAGTTGCTAAAAGTATACTCATATATTTTACTGTATTTGGAGCATTTATAAATGATAATGGAATTTTAATTTAGGTGGGTGCATGAGCATCTTCAGTATATGTAAGTGTGTTGATTTCCGTGTGTTCATCTTGTATCCTGTCATCTTGCTTTAGTTACATATTCACCCTTCAGCAATATGCTTTTCTCCTTTTCTTTCCTTTGCCTTTTTCTCTCCTCTTCTCTCACCTCCCCTCTGCTCTTCTTTCTCTCTCTTTTTCCTTCCTTCTTCCTGTTGTATTTTTTATTTTTCTCTTCCTTCCTTCCTTTTTCCTTATTTCCTTCTCTCTGTTTCTTTTTCTCTTTCCTTCTGTTTGTCTCCGTCTTTCTCTGTCTCGGTGTCTACCTTTCTCTTGCTCTCTCTGTCTCTCTCTTTCTCTCTTTCTTTGACTCTGTCTCCCCTCCCTCTGTTTGTTTTCTTTCTTTTCTCTTCTTATCTTGAAATTTCTACATGGGTAATCATTCATTTCCACTTCAAAAAAACAATTTGTTTCTGCCTTTCAAATATGTATGCTTTATATTTACTTTTTCTTATTAGAGTGGTGAGAATTCATTAATATGTTGAGTGAGAATTCTGTGGGCATTTTTCTTATTTTCTATTTTAAAATATAAAATAGTCTTTCACCCATAAATATTTAACTAACAATTGGCTTTTCTCTGCAAGTGCGTTGGTCAAGATAATTCTTCCTACATTTTTATTGTATGTGAGCCTCTTGTGACTGAGATTTAAATTATCAAATAATTTTTCATCAATTGATACATCATTGTTTTTCAGGTTTTATATTTTAGATTATGTTGGCTGATTTTTAATGGTATACTATCTTAACATAGAAATAAATTTTATTTTACTGAGGAATATACTTATTTTTATACGTTGCTTGATAACATTCACTAATATCTTTTATTGTTTTGCTTAAATTCTTTTATTGGTACATTTTAGGTATACAACATGTTTACATTTATCGTTGGATGCTTGTACCTGTACATGATGTATCTTGGTTCTTATATTTTCCCCATTACCTGTGCACCCTTCACTCCCTCCACCCTTCCCTATTTACATAGACTTTGTTTCCATTTTTTTCTTTTCTCATAATTTCTTCTTTCCTTTTCCCTTCCCCTCCCACTTCTCCTACCCATTTGGACATTTTCTTCCTATATAAAATTTTCAGTTATTCATTTTAATCATTTTAATCCTTATTTACACTTTCAGTTTCTCACACTAGAGAAACTATTTGGTATTTACACATGTGTGCCCTAAGTATTTCACTTAATAGTGTGGCCTCAATATGCATCCATTTAGCTATAAATGTCTCTAGTTCCTTGTTCTTTATGGCATATCTTGATGTAGTATTTGTGTCTAAATTTATGAGTGATATTTGTTTGTAGCTTTGATATTTTGTCTTTTTAAAATTTTACAGTGTTTTTTGTATGAGCAATATCATTTTTATAAAATGAGTTGTAAAGCCTTCTCCTCTATTTTTAGTAGATGTTGTAAAACTGGTATTAAACTTTTCAAAAATATTAAATAAAATTCTCCAGGGAAAGAAGTCGGGCTTTGATATTTCTTTTTTGTAAATTTTAGTGAATGAATTCCTTATTGATCATTATACAGTTATTTGCACTGAACATTAATTTTTCCTAGGTTTTTAAACTTAAAAGTTTAAGTAGTTTGCAATACCACTTATTGTTCCAGTGGCTGTAAGAAAATACAAACATAGGAAGTTTTTACAGTTAAATATATGTTTGACCATTTAATTATTGAATTCTTGATATTTATTTTTATTTACTCTTGTTAGTAATCATGAGAGATGTTTATAATACAAATATTATTGATTTATATGAAAAACATTCTTTTCCCACTGGTTTTCCTTAGCATGTTGCCTCATTTCTCTTTCATTTTTTCAGCTCTGATACTTATTGTTTCCTTCCATCATTTTAGTTTAAGTTTATCGTAATCTTTTCTTTCTAGTTTCTTAAAATGAACACATATGTCATAGATTTAAGATCACCCTCCTTCTAATGTAAATATTTAGAGCTATAAATTGCCTATCTACACTGTTTTAGATGAATATTACACATCTTCATATTTTGTCATTTCAATTTCATTCATATCTATGTATTTTCTAAAAAATTCATTTGGAACATAGTCTTTGTCATTTGGATTGTTTACAATGCATCATTTAATTTCAAGTGTTTAGAAATTTTTCTATTGCTTTTCTCCTACTGATTTGTAGTTTCATTCCTTTAGGATAAGAGAACATGCTCTTTTAAAATTTCAGTTTATTTAAATTGGCTTGATTGTGTTATAGTCAAGAACATGGTGCATCTCGACAAAAGTTCCATAGGATTTGGAAAATAAAATGTATTCTGCTGTGTTTCCTCCTATCAAAATGCTACACACATATGTCAGTAGATTCTGTTGGCTGAGTTGTTGTGATCTCCCACAACCTTGTTTATTTTCTATCAAGCTCATTCCTTCTGACAGATTAACTGAAGTCCTGATGCACAATCCTGAATTTTACTATTTCTCTTTTCTTTTCTATCTGTTTTTGTTACTTGTCTTTTGAAAGTAGTTGCTCAAGATAATTGTTATATACTATGTGACTTGTAGCAGTCTATTTTTTATAAACCACTCTTCGAGTTAGGTGTAGGAACTTGATTTCCATGAAGAAGCTTCTCAAATTTTAAGTATCTTCCATATCAGTTGGTGGTGTTTTTCATCAAGTATCATATATAACTTGCAATACTCTTTAAGACTCTAACATTTTAAGTTTCCCTGTTTCTGTTCTTTCAAGTGTTGCTTTTTCATTTCTGATGCTCCTGATGATACAATTTTTTGTTTTCTTTTGTTGTAAAAATATTTTATATTAATTATATTTCTGAAGAATTATTTGAACAGATACAAATTTAAACTTGCAATTTGTCTTCCTTTATTACATGACATTATCATGTTACTTCTTACAGTTTATGTGGTTTAAAAAGAAAAATTTCCTGTTATTTGAGTTGGTCTTCACTTACAAGTAGTATCATTTCCCCCTAGTTTATTTGAATATTTTTTTTCACTTTTAGTTTTCTTAAAGCTAACCATAATATGTCTTGTCATGAATTTGCATTACGGGAAGCGTTATGCTTTCTGGATATATTTAGTTCCTTAAATCTCTAGACATATATTCTGCCAAATTTGGAGACAACATAGCTTTTGTGTGCCCTTCCACTTATTCAGTGAATAATAAAATTTTATTAGTTTTGAGTGGTCTTGAGAATCAGAAATATGGGGCTGCGTGTGGTGACACACTCCTGTAATCCCAGCACTTAGGAGGCTGAGACAGGAGGATTGTCATGAGTTCAAAGCCACCCTGGATTACACAGTGAGACCCTGTCTCCAAAAATAAAAAATAAAAAATAAAACAAGAATCAAAGACAGCTCTGCAAATATGTAGGTGCTGCCCAAACTGTCACTCTGGGCCATGTCCAATGTGTCAGTGGCAGATACAGATGACATTTGGAACATTTGGCAGGTCCATGTAGATGAGTCACAGCACACATAGCTAGGAGTCTGAATTACCTATCATCCTGTATGGATAACTGCTCTCCTATTAAAAAGGAAACAGTGGGAGTATTTCTCTTCCGAGTACTCCCTACTCACTCAGAGTAGCTGTATGCCATGTCTCTTTTCCTCCTTTCCCTCACCTTCAAATAAATCATCTTTTAAAATTTTAAATACAATAAAATAAAAAGGCAACAACTTTTAGCTTATTACCGGACCTAATCAAATTCTGAACACTTCGCTACATGATACTCAATTCCATGCAACCTGCATTGCCCTTCATGAAGCGGATGTTATCTAAAACATAAAGCATTAAAGTTAGGCATGCACAGCAGCCACAGGAACCTCATACAAAATTTATTTAAATACTCTTTTCACTTTTATATTTCTCTTTTCCTTCTAAATATGCAGCATGTCAAATTTATAAATGTTGGATTTTATTGAACATTGCTCAGGTTCCTGGTAGTTTGTTCATTGCCTTTCATTTTCTTTCTCTGTGTTCAGATTGGTAAGTTCTACTAGCCTGTCACCTAGTTCACTGATTCTATCCTCTGTCATTTCTACATTACTTTTGAATCCACCCAGTGAATATTTTAAAATTTCAATTGTTATATTTTTCAGTTCTATAATTTCCATTTGACTCTCTTTTACAATGTGGTTCTTTGTTTAAATTTTCCATTATTACATTTGTTTCAAAGGTATTTGGAATTTATTTGTGCACCGTTTTATGGGAGATGCTTTAAAACATTTATTAGTTAATTTCTATTTTTGATTCTTCTTTCTGTTGGTAGCAGTTGACTGGCTATCTTTTTAAATTCAAATTATGATTTTCTTGATTCTTGTGACAGATGTGTTTTGATCTCATTTCTGCTTCCTACTAGTGCTGCTTGAGAATGGAATGGTTTCTACCAGTCAGAACACTGTGGTTCAGCAAATGATTGTGTGGGAGGAGAAAGCATTCTCTAAATGTTCGCTCTAGCAGCCTTTGAACTTCAGGTGGAGGAAAGTCTTATAGTCCTGAGGATAAAAAGTTTTCCTATATTGGCACAATTCCTGGGGACCTCTGCTGGTGAGTTCAATGTGTGAGAGTGAAAAATAACATTCATCACCTGTGTGCCCATGGGGAGGTGGGCTTAATAAAGCAATTTACCACATGTGACAAGATCTTTCAAATTCTGACTACCTGACTCATCATCTTGGAAGAAAAGGAATGTCTCAGACCAATATGAAAGGAAGAGAACCTTTAATTTTTGATATTCATATTCTAGGTCTTCCCTTTTTATTGTCATCCAGAAGTTATCAACTTAATTGATCTTCTGAAGTACTGCCATTTGCTTTCTTTGATGCAATACACTATTTTTTTTGAATTTCATTGATTAATGCTATTCCTATTTTCCTTATTTCTATTAGCCCTGATTTTCATTTCATCTTTCTTTCCTAGTTTCATCAGTTCAAATATTAGATGACATAAAACTATATTAATATAAACTTTCAAAGTCATAAATTTCCTTTCTTGAGCTATTATAGCTTCATCACATGAATTTTGATATTTATTCTCATTTTCTTTCAATTCAAACTTTTGACTGAAGTGTTACTTAAAGGTGTGTGTGTGTACATGTGTGTGCATGCCTGTGCACTTGTGTGTGTGTGTGTTTCAATTCTCAAATATTTTTGGATCATAATCCTATTTAATTTGAAAATTGTATTTTTGGCTTAGGATATGACATAGCTTGGTGAATATTCTATGTCTGCATATAAAGTATAAAATTTCTGCCTCTTTTGGTATGACTGTCCTAGCTTATTAGGCAGTCACAAGAGACTGTTAGAAAGTAAGTAGTTTAAACAACACAAGTTAACAAGTCAGGAGGCTGGAAGTCTTGGCTTGTAGGTGGTTGTGTCTCCTTGTGTCACCATGCGATCTTTCCTCTAATCATATGTGTCATGGCCTATGTCTAGATATCCCCCCAAAGCCTCATGCAGTCATAAATGAGGCTTTTCAGAGATGGTTGGATCTAAGGTACAAGCTTTATCTCTTCATAATCCTTTCCTATCATATCTTCAGTTGAGATTATTAACACCTCACAGGTATCTCCCTATCTAAAAGTTTTAATTAGATTAGTGTGCTGAATGGAAAATATTAGCTATTGTTGAGGTCATGCACCTTCTGTGGAACTGGATAAGGGAAAACTTTGGTGGTATACAACATGAGTAATTCCAGTCAGTTGCATAAAGAGTGGATTATACTAGGAGATATTTGTTTATTTTCTATTCTGTATATGATAATAAAACATTGTAATAAATGAATCAGACTTAGTAATATTATAAAACATGTATCTCATTATGTGTATAATATATATGCAATACACAATTCCTTGCCTGAAACAAACATTCAGGTTTTAGCATTACAAAACAGGCTGCTTTTTTATTTATAAAATGTACATTTGACACTTAGACTTGAACAAATGTCAAAATTGCTTTCTCCATCGATGATAATATCCAGGTGTGGTCCCTATAGACTATCATGATGAGGAAGCAAGAAAAGGATCTTGTATTTTCTGAGCGAGAAACGTGTTGTTTTAATTTTGATCCTAATAATCAAATGTCCTCTTTCTGAGAAAATAATGCTAATATCTGGGTGTCAGATTATCCTTAAATCTGTTCTTTTATATCATTTAGCAGCAAGATTCACCTGCGTCCATAGTCATGTATGTTACCCAAACCAGTCAATTATAGGATATGATGATATGAGTCCACTGGAAAAAATGAGTCAGTTGCCCTGCAAGGTAAACAGCCAAGAAGAGTTGAGAAAAAGATCTCGAGGAAGGCTGATAGCTATGAAGATACAAAGAGCAGACACAGCAACATGGGGGACATAGACCATGCACTTGCTCAGAATTTAAGCCCCTAAAAGTTGAAGTAAGAACACATTCTACTCTTTATTTTAATAAAATTCAAACTACTAAGTATAACAAATAAGCCGTTTATAATCAACCTTCCTTCTTAACTTTATTTCCTATCACCAATCCACAAAATATTTTTGAGCCTTCTCACAACTCCATGGGTGCAGCTGGCTGCTCCATGTTTCCCATCCTCAGATTCTATATTCTGTAATTCATAGTGGCTTCTTAAAACCCAGTTCAAGTATTAGTTATTCTAGGACACCCTGTGTGATTCCCTCATCTGGATCTTCCTTCCCCTTATTACCCCATGATTTTTTGTTGCTGTAACCCTTGTCATATGATATGCTAACACTTCGAGGACTCATATTAGTCAAAGCATGTGGGGGTCTCAGAGTTACTTCTCTCTAGTGTCGTTGGTGAGGCCTCACTGAGTTCCCTACACTGAGCCTATATAAAAGAGCCATTATTTTCTTCACTTCAAAAGACTTCTCTTTTTGGAAAAATAGCATGATTGCATATTTATTTACTGTTCAACTAAGTCAGTTTCTGTAAATGAATAAAATAATGAAGAATCCCCACAAAGTTTCCTTAAATGCTACAGATGTCACCTGTCATTCTGAGAATTGCAGTTCAGATGTCTATTGATTTTCATTATATTCTCTATATCTGCCTTTCACTTAGCACATTTAATTGCTTCCATATATTTACTTGTAAAATATGTATTGACATTATTATTTACTTGTAAAATATGTATTGACTTTTATTTCTTCCAGAATTACCTGTTTATGTCTAAATATCTCCTGTATAACTTTACTGAGAAGCAAGCAGAGTTAGTTCACTTCTTTATCTGTTGCTCTGAAAGAGGCCTGGTATATACTTTACACTAACTAAAAATGGTATGTAAGAAAAGGATGGAGGAAAGAAAGGACAAAAGAAAAGAAAAAGGACAGTAGGGGAAAGGAATTTAGGGAAACGGTAAGTTTAGATGTTGATAGATTGCCATACTGTCAGTCAAAAGCATTTGATTCATTATTGATTTATGTTTTCATTCTCTGCTCTAATAAAAATATAATAAGCAGAAAAGATGGAAAAATCTTGTGACAAAGGGCAAATAAAAGAGATTAAAATATCTCACATTGTTATGCTATTCTTTTGTGACATTCTTAAACAATATCTTGAGAAAATAATTACTCAAATCTTGTGATATACTTTCCCTAGTGAAGAAAGTATAGTTCCATAGAATATGCCTAAGAAACTTGGAC
Source organism: Heterocephalus glaber (assembly GCF_053883595.1). Lineage (NCBI taxonomy): Eukaryota > Metazoa > Chordata > Mammalia > Rodentia > Bathyergidae > Heterocephalus > Heterocephalus glaber. The sequence continues at coordinate 25,066,761 of NW_028258143.1, read as the reverse complement.
TGCTGAGATGGGACTTCCTAAAAATCTTTTTTTGCTTTTTGCAGGAGTTTATTTGTATGTTCTCACTTAATCCTTGCTAATGTGTATTCACCTTGTTTTGTGCATGGTGAAATTGAGCTTTACAAAGTATGACTTGCTCAATATTGGAACTGGTAGGAATAGAGGCTGAGGTTCTGACCAGACTATCCAACTTTGTAGCAGTGACTCATAACCAATGGGTTGAAGAAACACTCATGTCGTTAACTGTTATTTCTATTTTTCAGAGTTATTTTATCACTGTTATTACTGTTATATATATATATATATGTATATAAGCCATTAAAAGTAGAGATTAATTCAAAATATTACGATTTGAATGTGCAGGATCTAGGATTCAAATGAATTGCAGATTCTTCTTATGTTTCCTCATGGTTTCCAACATGGGGATGCTTTTATAGTAACTACCTAGGAATCATGAGTTTGACACTTACTGGCTACACTCTAAACATTGATACTGTATTGAGTACAGGAACTTTTGCATATGTAACCTCTAAAGAAGCTACTGCATTAAGATAGATAAATACTACTACAGATGTTCTGGGGATTAAGACATCCTCTTGGACATTGATTCATAGAATACACTCTTCTTTGAGCACCTTGCTCTAGGCCTGGAATGCATTGTCATCTAGCTGCTGCTATAACTATGTCTTTACAAAGCCATTCGGCTCAAAGCAGCTGCTTCAGCATGATAAGAAATGTAGTAAGAAAGTGAAATTGATGAGCATGGGCCCATTTCTATACTTTATTTCCTCTCGAATTCCTTGATTAGAAGTAATGGTGGAGGACATACCATATTGGTAAATAGAGATTCAGTAAGATGGTAGTTTTGGCAGAAGCACTAGGTTCTGAGAAAACAATTCTATATCCTGTGTATCTATTTTAGTAATGATGTCCCTATCCCGATGGAAGCAATGAAATGTAACCAACCTGACACCAGGTGGCAGGGTGACCATCCTGGAAGTTGGGCATTTTGAAGCCTCAGTATTGATCTTTCAGGACTTTTAGGTTTACTGTGAAATGGACTTGAAGGCACAGAGATTTCCCATGCACATGCTGTTGCCACACATGCTTACCTCCCCCATTATCAACATCTCCCACTAGACTGGGAATTGTTACAAGTGATGAACCTGCCACCCAAGATCATATGAGTTGCAATTCTTGTGAGTTTTATTTTTTAATTTATGTTTATTATTTATATATTAATTGGTTCATTTTAGGTATACAATATATTTACATTTATCATTGGGTGTTTGTACCTGAACATGATGTATCTTAGTTCTTATTTTTCCCCCATTACCTATGCATCCTTCACCCCCCTACCACCCTTCCCTATTTACATAGACTTTGTTTCCTTTCTTTTCTTGTGATTTTTAATATGTATATAAAGACATACAACAACATCATAGATACAGAATAATTTCTCTCCTCTAAAAGCTTTCTTTGCTTTGCCCACTCATGGACATTTACATAACACTGTATAACTTCATGAACAATGCAATTATCTAGTCCCTCTCTCCTGTTCATTGTATCATCCATTTCACCTTTGCATGGTCATTTATGTGAATATAAATCTGTCACCTGTAAATTCATTAAAAATTTAAAAACTAAACAATTACATAAATGTTCACTTACTTCTCTATTGTTCTTCCTTTCTTTATGTGGATTTGAGATTTTTTAAATCGATATCAGTCTTAAAAAATTTCATGCAGGGCAGACTTATCATCAACAGATTTCCTCTGTCTGAAGAAGTCTTTATTCTTTCTTAAGTATTGATAGACAGTTCTGTAGGGTAATGCAATAGGTTCTTGGTCAATAATGATGTGTCAATTTGGTTAGTTTTCAAAGAACTCAAAGCATGTAGAGAAACAAAACTTAGAATTCTTCCAGTTCTTCTTCAAAAACCATGTAAACAAGAAGAAGCTGTAGTGGAAATTTAGGGTAGAGAGAAAACCCCACCAGCTTAGAATTATGTATCCTATCACACTGTACATTATCATACATTGAGGAACCAGGTATATAAGCACAAGTTGATATGATACAATGACCCACCATGAGACAAACTGGAGCTAAAACTCCGTCACTCACCTAATGTCCTTAAAACTCTATTCTGATTGGTATAGGAAGAGCCACTACCAAAGATTGTATTTCTCTTAACCACAATTTAGGAGACCAGGGATCAAGGGACATAAAGGGGAACTATATCACTCACTATTCTCCTAGTGACACAAAAGCAATATAAGGCAAAAGTTTTGCTTTCTATACTCACCACCTTATGTTCTGTTGACCTTGAGGTCTTCTAAAGGAGAAAAGCTCTCACAAGAGAACATGACAATGACTCGACTGAACTAAAATTCATGACTACCTTACAGGTAATTTTTTCATTTGATTTAGACCAACAAGCAAACTAAAGAATTGGTATACTGGCTGTGGTCACTGAGTCTGAAAACCAGGGTTACATTGATCTTCTGCTCCACAATGGTGGTAAGAAATAGTTCTTTGGGGAAGTCTGTTAGAATTGACATGTGCTGTGATTAACATCAACTGAAAACTACAACAACTCAATTCAGACAGAACTATTAATGCCTTGTATCCTTTAGGAATGAAAGTTTGGGCCATACTTCCAGGTAAAGAAACCTGCCGACTTGAGGTGCCTGCAGTGCTTATTAAAATCAGGGAGACTGTGTACAAAAATGAGTAGTGGAAGTAAGTAATGATAAATATCACATCAAACTACACCACCAATTGCAGAAATGAAGTCTGTAATTGTATGAGTATTTATTTTATCATGCACATGTGTGTGCTCATGGTAAAGCAAATATCTTTCTTCCCTCCCTCATATAACATAAAGTGTGTTGACTTTACATCATAGCATTTACCTATTTTCAATTTTACATTACAGTATTTAAGAAATCAAGGAGAAGAGTAAATATCACTCAAGTACTGTGCACTGTGGTGGGGAAGGGATTGTGTATTTTCAGCTGTATCCTTGACAGTGTAATATTAGACAAAAGTTTAACCTTGGCATTTTCTCTTTAAAGAGATGAAGTGTGCTCTCAGGAGTTTGTAGGAATGAAATGTTGATGGAGATGGACTTTGGATGGTGAATATTATGTGTCTTCCTGACTGGGTTATGGAACCGATAATGTGATCAAACAATATTCTGGATGTTGTTTCTGTGAGGGTGTTTGGTGATGACGTTAATAAATTGGAGGACTTTGGTGAAGCAGGTTGTCCTTCACAATGCAGCAATCCTTATTCAGTCGGGGGAGGGGTAGAAAAGGGCTGACCTCTTCACAAGAGGGAATTTAGCCCAAAGATGACCTACAGATTTGAGCTACAACATCTGGTCCTACCTGTGTTGATGCTGGGATGGCTTTCAAGCTGTATCACCACATCATTTCTTCAATAGACTTCTACTCTACCAGCCCAATATTTTGAACTCACCATCTTCCATCATTGCATTAGTCAACTTCTTTAAATAAATCTCCTCTTATAAAAAGACACATTCAATTACTACTATTCTCTGGAGGGCCCTGACTAATATGGACACCATGTTCATGTGACATTGTCTGTGAAATTTTGGTAAAGGAGGCAGCAGAGATGGTAATTACCAAAGTTGACAAATATTAAATAAATCTACTGTTTTAATGAGTATCTATGATAGTTTCAATTTTCTTGATCCCTAAAGAAAATACATTTTGATTAAATTTTTAGAATTATTTTAATATTTTGGAACTATTTTAATAGATGAATACTTAGAAAAATGGCAAAGAAGAATTGCAGGGATTTCTGAAGTGTTGGAAATGAAATCATAGGTATTTTGTAGAGATGCTGCCAAAATTCTGCAGATGTACCTTACCTATTGCTCTTGCACGTACCTACATGATTGACTCTGCCACTCAATCCTCTTCTCTGCTACTTAGAAAAAGGAGAAAGCAGTGCTTATGTTCTCATTGTCCATGGAGCTGCTGAACACCAGGACATACTGGGCTTGAATCCTTTGGAAAACAATATAAAAGTTCTACCCTGTAATAACTCATTACATGACTCTTGGTCACATCAGAAATAGACACTTTCGAGTTAAAATAACATTGCACTCCTCAGTTTATCCAGACACCTTGCCGATTTCACTCCAATTATTTAATGTAAATTTGTATTATTGTTTGCATTCTCTCTTTCTTACCTGGCACTACATCCCATCTCTCCACTTACATATTTAATTGATCAGTATGGAATTGCCACCTGGGATACATTAAATATCTCCATTGTGATATAATCTGCATTTCCATTTGCTGCTACATTTCTTTCTGTTATTTGCTCTCTGACTCCAGAATGCCACAATATCAGCAATGAAACATTACACTCTGTTCTTCCTGCAATCCCCTCACCTCCAAATTCCCACACGTTCATCCTATCCAATGAGGCTCCATGGAAGAACAAGAGGGGAGGACATATTAATTCTGACAGGATCTTCAAGATGTGCATAAGAAAGACAGAGAAGGTGTATAGTGCAATATTGAGGAACATTCATGTAGATGGACCATAGTTTAAATACTACTGACTTGATAGGTGAACTTGAGAGGAGTTTTTATGTATTTAAAACTGGAAAATTTGTAAAATAGAATAACAAACTCAGAGGTTTTCTATGAGGATGAAATTTATGGATATATATATTAATACATATGTATATATTAGCATATATGTATAAATATATATCATATGTGAGACAGAAGGTTTTTTAAATAAATTGCACGTTAGTATTGTACAAGGAGCAGTTGCCCTAGAACCGTGCTGTTGAAAACAGCATTCATTCTGTATTAGTGTTTTATTGTGCCGAATTATTTATTTGTTTATTATGTCACAAGCTCTGACAAGGAGAAGGATAGGATTATTCATCTTTATCTTTTGGAGCTCCTGGTTTATCTTTATGTTCATAATATCTGACCTCTTAGTAAATGTTGGACAAGTGATCTCCTTTTTATTCCTGGTGACATCACCCTTCGCAACTTGAATTTCTGTGAATCAAATCATGTAAAGGGAAATCTCCATTGGACATCTGTACATCATCTGGCATATATCAACAATGCTAGATAAATAGTTATTTCTATTCATGTTAATGTATTCAAATTGTAATGATCAGTCCCTGAGGATGCAAAATTTTACCATGACCTAGACCAATGATAGCCAACGTTTTAGAGCCCAGTGCCCAAACTGAAACCCAAAATCTACTTCTCACAAAGGTCCAAACTACAATTAAACCTGAATACTGAGCTTTTAGTTTAGAAAACAGAAAATAACTAATACATCAATATCTTTTACCTTAAAAATATAACACAAATGCCATATGTTCACCACCACTGATCTAGACAATTTAACATTTTATATGTTGTCCTGCATAACTCTCAAAATACTTGGGCCTTTAGTATCCTGAACTTTCATAAAGTTTGAGTATTTAAATGATGTTCTGAACTTAAATTTCTTCAGTCAGAGAATGGTCTGAAAGTACATAAAGTTTTACTTAATTACACATAACACGTGAATATAAAATGTAGATAAATAAAAATTTTGCAAAACAAAACTCATTTTGACTTTTAAAGCAAATATGTTTAAAATAATCCTACTGTAAATCTGAAGTATGTGTTAATAAAAATATATATTTTAAAAAATCAATGACTTCTTAACCACAATTACAATTTAGCTACTTTGAAATACTCTATAATTCTCTATACTTCTTTTATCAGGAAATTTAGGGAAAATTACAGGAAATCAAGTTTATTTTAAGGATATAAATTTAAGCCAAATATTGAGTCAATTCTCAGTGTATCTTCTATATAAAATTCTCACTATATCTTCTTATATAAAATGAGAACTGATATTCAGGTTAATGATCTGAAGACCTTTCAGTATTTTCCATTGTCAAAGATGACATGATATTTTATGAAGTATCTCAACTAATTAAAAGGGAGAAATTCAATTATGTATATTAATAATATGTCAAGTAAATGAGGTGAATGAAATTTCTTGCCATAATTAAACCTCAATTACTCAGAATACTTTCTGGACTAGACCTCTATTTCTGTTGAGTTTTCTAGATATTGAGGATTAGTGGGATTCAATGTATCTAATATCATATACATAACCTCCAAATAATTGCAGGTAATATGATAGCAAAGGGTAATGTGGTGGGGAGATTGGGTGATGCATTAGAAACGGTGGTCATTTCTGAGAGAGAACTGCTGCCTGCCTGAATCAGTCTCGACTTTGCTTTCTGACAAAAATGTCTTCTGTGATTCTCTAGCAAGCAGAGAATCCTGGTCAGTGTTCCAGAGAGTTCACACTGGACAAAAAGCCCCCCAGAGTAGAGACTGCCTTAGGATTGTGTCTGGCCATTTTAATGAAAAAGACAGACAGATATGCAAAACACTGTGTTTATCTGCCAAGTAAACAGTGTTAATAATGAAAATGATAATGTATGTTCTGGGACATAAAATTGCCCATGATGATGAGCAAATAACTAAGAACTCAAACTTTCTCTTACTCCTTTCAACTACTGTTACATTTTGCATTTTCTAAACTCATTTTCCACTTCTTATCATGTCATCAAAATTTCAACATCCTGTAAGAATAATTCTACCACTTTCCTGTTATAGTCACTCTACCATCTATAAGGGACAAATACTATAAATCTAAGGCTCAAGGTTTCTATTGCCACATTTTAAGTAATGCTTTCAAACAAAAGGATTATCACTAAACCTTCGTTTCTTGAGTTGTTTATGGTCATATGACTTACTTATAAAATTACTAAACTATGGAGACAATTTGTATAAATATTACTAGGATTTATGCATTCAGGACCCCTGAGTGCACAGGGGATGAAAAGAAAGATAAGAGGATATGGTTTCTGCTGAAGCTGGAACCTAGACCCATATCTCTCACCATGCATTAGACTAAAATAAAAATGGATCAAATTTCTAACTATTAAAATAGAAAAGCTTAATCTGCTGAAGACAAAATATTTAAAACTCTTGAAGACATAGGTGTAGACAAAGACTTTATGAACAGAACCCCAGTTGCACAAGAAACAATACCAAAAATTAACCAATGAGATCAGAAGATCTTATTAAAAAGCTTCTGCACAACAAAGGAAATCACCAAAATAGTGAAGAGCAAGCATAAGAAATGGTAAATATTTTGCCAGCTACTCCTCAAAGAAGTTATATTGAGAGTCTATGAAGAAATCTAAAAGATTAGAACCCTCCCAAAATTTAAAGACCCAATAAAAACTGGGCTTCTGAAATGGACACACACTTCTCAGATGAGAAAATACAGATAGCCAATAGATACATAGAAAAATGTTCAGCATCACTGACCATTGGAGAAATGTAAATTAAAACAACACTGAGGTTTCACCTCATATCTAGAAAGAATGGCTGTATTCAATAAATCAAACAATAATAATTACTAGAGAGGCTTCAAGGGAAAAAAAGAAGCATTTTTCATTGTTGGTAGGAGTGCAAAATGTATAATCACTATGGGACTCAGTATAAAGATTACTTTAAAACTGAAAATAGAAATTCAATTTGACACAGCTAGTCCTCTTCTAGGTATCTTCTCAAAAGAGTAAAAGGCTTCATATCACAGTATGTATGCATCATAATTCGTAGAAGCTAAATGTTGAAAGTGGCCTATAGGTCCATCAACAGAGGAATGGATAAAGAAAATGTGCTATTTATGCAAAAGGGAGTACCACTGTGTCACAAAAAAAAATAAATTCAAGTCATTTGTAAGAGAATGAATAAACATTTAGAACACAAAGTTAAGTGAAGTAAACCAGGCACACAAGGTTAACTATCACATAGTTTCTCTTATATAAGAAACCCAATATATAAATAAAGTGCAAAATAAAAGATAGACAATAGGAAAAATATATAGAGAAAATGTTATTTTAACCTAGTACCAACAATGTATCTAGAAATATACCTTGATTTACTAAAATTGTCCTAAGTGTTCTATATGTTTTTCCTTTTTTTTGGTCTGTTAGTCTGGCTGTTAATATAAATTTATGATAATCAACTTAATAACTATTTGTATAATTAATAAATGAATTTGGTGCTGGCCAATTTTTTTTTAAAGAAGATAGATGGGAAAAGAAAAATAAGAATTGAGATATATTATGTACATGTACAATTTTGCAAGACAAATGTAATCATTATGTACTGCAAATATGTACTAATAAAAATTAAAAATTAAATAAAAAAGACAGGTTTTTTTTTTTTTTTTTTTTAAAAGGGGTTTTCAGTGAGCCCTTTCCCTAGCCCTCACTTGTTACCTGGGAACCTATACTTTCTTCTTACTTATTATGATATTTCAAATAAATTGTATATTAAAGTCTAATGCTAAATTAACTTCAAAAGCCATAGTATGGTATATGTGAATGTACTTTATTAATTAAAGTGCACTATGTAAAATTAGAAAAAATGGGTTTCTTTTGATTTCTCTGTTAAATGTGAGTGGGCAAAGTCCCACAAATTATCACAAAGGAATTTAATGGATGAAATTAAATAAGGTGTTCAAAATTGTTTTCAAAAGGTAAACCCTCATATTAACTTTAGAGCTTATTTACTGCATTTTCTTGTCCCATTTTGGGTTACTAAGTACTATAACTGGCTGGTTTGGGATTACTTATGGTCCTGCTTTTAAAATGGTTGAAATCTTAAGGTATTTTTTTCTTCCTGGCATACAGATCTGCATTTTCACTTAATTTAATTAAAGTATCATAACTAAGACTCTATACACAGTTATACAACTGTAGTTATGTGTATGTCAACATATATAATATTTTGTATAAAATTTATATATTTATGCATACTGTATGTTTTTTTGTTTGTTTTTTGCTTTTAGAGGTAGGGTCTCATGATTTAGTTTAGGCTGGTCTTGAACTTCCAAATTTCCTGCCTCAGCCTCCTGAGTGCTGTGATTATAGGAATGGAATACCATGCCAGAGTGCTATATGTAATTTTGAAATGCTAAAAATTGTATCGCTACTTTACACTAACAAGGGCTCTGAGCTTAGAATAAAGGCCCTTTTGTAGATGCAAATTATTATTATTAATAGATCTACATAAAATATTTCAACTGATCAGATTTGGTGGAAAACGAGGCCATGATCAAGTATTGACTCCTTATTCTCCTTGCATACAGTGTATTTATCGATTTGAAGGTTATAAGTTTATAGACTTAAAGGAGCTAGGAATAACACTAATCCATGAACCAGGGTCTGCATGCAGAAGAGGTGAGAGGCTGTAGCTTTCTGGATGTAGCCGAATCCAGCTGGCAAACTATTAAAAATAAAAGATGGCCTACCTAGGCTTCTGTAGCATTACTTTATATAAAATAAACAAAATGAAAGACCCATAATACTATAATTTTGTTTTCAGAATAAGGACTGTGGCTACTCTACTTAGGTAACAGTCATTATAATGGTAGAATGAAATAATACATAAAAAGAAATTGTAAAATAGCATCCATTAGAAAAATGCAACTATTTCTATTACAACTGTTTCTTTTTTCTTTTTTTTCATTTATTGGTATATTTTGGGTATACAACACATTTACATTTCTCATTGGGAACTTGTATCTTTACATGATGCATCTTGGTTCTTGTTTTTTCCCCATTCCTAACCCTCCCTTCACCTCTTCCACCCTTCCCTATTTACAAAGACTTTGTTTCCATTTTTTCCATTTCTCATCATTTTTCCTTTTCCTTCTTTCCTTACCCTGCCCCTTCCACTATCCCTACCCCTTTGGGCCTTTTCTTCCTAGTTTACATTATTGATTATTCATTCTAATCATTGGTCCATTTTAGGTATACAATATAATGACATTCATCATTGGAAATTTGCACCTTTACATAATCTCTCTTGGTTCTTATTTTTCACCCTTGCCGAGCCCTCCCTTTAACCCCTCCATCCCTCCCTATTTACAAAGGCTTTGTTTCCATTTTTCCATTTTCTCATATTAATTCCATTCCTTTCTTTCCTTTCCCCTACCCCTCCAACTTCCCCTTCCCCTTTGCCCCTTTTCTTCCTATTTCACATAATCTATTATACCTTTGAGTCCTCAATTACACTTTCAGTTTCTCACACTAGAGAAACTATTCAGTATTTATGCATGCGTGTCCTATTTATTTCACTTAAGAATAGCACCTCAATGTGCATCCATTTAGCTATAAATGTCTCTAATTTCTGATTTTTTATGGCTAAGTAGTACTCCATTTTATTTTTTAAAAAAACACATATTCCTTATCCAGTCTCCAGTTGATGGGCATTTGGGCTCTTTCCAAGTTTTAGCTTTTACAAATTGTGCTGCTATGAACATGGGTGCACAAATATCATTGTGGTCTGATTCTTTTAATTCTTTGGGGAAGATACCAAGCAGGGGAATAGCTGGGTCAAATGGGACTTCCAGTCCTACATTTTTGAGGTATCTCCATCCTGATTTCCATGGTAGTTGTACCAGTCTACATTCCCATCAGAAGTGGAACAGGGTTCCTCTTTCCACACAACCCCACCAGCATTTGTTATTGATTGATTTCATGATAGCAGCCATTCTTTCTGGGGTGAGGTGGAATCTCAGCATTGTTTTCATTTGCATCTCTCAAATGACCAGTGATGCTGAACATTTTTTCATGTATTTATTCACTATTTCTACTTCTTTGTATGAGAATTGTGTGTTCATTTCAGATGCCCATTTTCAGACTGGGTCTTTAGATTTGGGAGTTCTGATATTTTTAAGTTCTTTATAGATTCGAGATAGTAGGCTTTTGTCTGAGGAACAGAAGGTGAAGATTTTTTCCCAAATTGTGGGTTGTCTCTGTGCAGTGTTAAGTGGTGTCTCTTGCAGTGCAGAAGCTTTTTAATGGGAAGAGATCCCACTTGTTGATTATTTGCTCTAGTTCATGGGCAACTGAGGTTTTGTTCATAAAATCTTTTCCTAGATCAATGTCTTCAAGAGTTCTGCCTAACCTCTGCTCCAGCCAATTTAAAGTTTCTCTTTTAATATTTAGACCTTTAATCCATTTAGATTTTAGTTTAGTACATGGTGAGAGATATAGGTCTAGTTTTAAGCTTTGCCAAGTTGAAACCCAATTTTTTCAGCACCATTTATTAAAGAGGCTATCTTTCCTCCAGTGAGGGTCTTTGGCGCTCCTTTATCAAAGATGAGATAGCTGAGTGTGTCTGGTGTAATTTTGGCATCTTCTAATCTGTTCCACTGGTCCTCAGGTCTGTTTCTTTGCCAGTGCCATGCTGTTTTTATCACAGTAGCTTTGAAGTATAGTTGCAAGTTGGGAAATGTGATACCCCCTGCCATGTCTCCGTTACCTAGAATTGCTTTTGCTAATCTGAGTCTCTTCTTGTTCCAAATGAATGTTTGGATTGTTCTCTCAAGGTCCATGTAGTATGCTTCTGCAATCTCATTTGGAATTGCATTGAATCTATACAGCAGTTTTGGAAGTATGGCCATTTTCACTATATTAATCCTTCCTACCCAGGAGCAGGGGATGTCTGTCCATTTTCTGATATCATCCTCAATCTCTCTTTTCAGAGGGCCATAGTTTTCAGAGAAAAGGTCTTTGATTTCTTTTGTTAGGTTGATTCCTAGGTATTTCAGGTTTGGATGCTACTGTGAAAGGAACTATTTGCCCTATTTCTCTGTCAGTGAGTCTGTCGTTCATGTAGAGGAAAGCTATTGATTTTTGCGTGTTGACCTTGTAACCAGCTACTTGACTGAATTTGGTTATTAAGTCTAGAAGACTTTTGGTGGAGTTCTTGGGGTCTTCTATATAGAGTATCATGTCATCTGCAAATAATGACAATTTGACTTCTTCATTACCTATCTTTATTCCTTTTATTTCTTTCTCTTGTCTAATTGCCATGGCTAATGTTTACAAAACTATATTGAACAACAGTGGTGATAGTGGATATCCTTGTCTTCTTCCTGAATTTAGAGTGTCAGATTTCAGTTTTGGACCATTTAGTATGACACTGACTGCTGGTTTTTCATAGATGGCTTTTATCAGTTTGAGGTAGAGACCATCTATTCCAATTTTTTGCAAGGTTTTTGTCAGAAATATATGTTGGATTTTGTCAAATGCTTTTTCTGCATCTATGGAGATAATCATATGGTTTTTGTCCTTGGCTCTATTGATATAGTGTATTACATTGATGGATTTACGTATGATGAACCATCCCTGTATCCCTGGGATGAATCCCACTTGATCAGGGTGTATGATCTTAATGATCTTCTGTATTCTATTTGCCAGTATCTTATTAAGGTTTTTTGCATCTATGATCATTAGTGAGATTGGCCTATAGTTCTCTTTTTCAGTTGGGTCTTTCTCTGCTTTGGGGATCAAGGTGATGCTTGATTCCAGGAATGAATTTAGAGTATTTCTTCCCTTTCAATTTCATTGAAGAGTTTAAACAGCAGTGGCAGTCGTTCCACTCCTAATGTCCTATCGACTTCAGCAATGAAGCCATCAGGGCCTGGGCTTTTCTTAGTTGATAAGTTTTAAATTAAGTTTACAATTTCATTGGTTGATATTGGGTTGTTTGGAATTTTTAGGTCTTCTTCTTTCAACTTTGGTAATTCATATGTATCTAGGAGTCTGTCCATTTCTTCTGTGTTTTCCATCTTATTGGCGTATAGGTTCTGGAAGTAGGTATTGATGATCCTCTGGATTTCTGCTGGGTCTGTTGTAATTTCACCCTTTTCATTCCTAACAGCATGGATTTGGGCCTTTTCTTTCCTTTTTCTGATAAGATTGGCTAAGGGTTTGTCAATTTTGTTGATTCTATAGAAGAACCAACTCTTGGCTTCATTGATTTTTTGTATCATTCTCTTAGTCTCCATTTCATTGATTTCTGCCCTGATTTTTATAATTTCCTCCCTTTTGTGAGCTTTGGGTTTTACCTGCTCTTCTTTTTCTAAAAGCTTGAGGTTCATCATCAGGTTATTTAATTGGGCTCTTTCTGTTTTCCTAATATGCATATTCACTGCTATGTGTTTCCCTTGCAAGATTGGTTTCATTGTGTCGCATAGATTCCGATATGTTGTATTGTCATGACAATTAATTGAAGGAATTGTCTGATTTTTTCATTAATTTTCTCTGTGACCCATTGGTTATTCAAAAGTGTGTTGTTCAGTTTCCACGTGTTTATGAAATTTTTTGAGTTTCTTTTGCTATGGATCTCCAATTTCATCACACTATGGTCTGATAGCATACAGGGGATGACTTTAATTCCTTTGCACTTACTTGAACATGTTCTATCAGTGAGTATGTCGTCTATTTTGGAGAATGACCCTTGTGCAGCTGAGATGAATGTGTATTCTGATTTTGTGGGGTGGAACACTCTGTAAACATCTCTTAATTTCATTTGTTCAAGAGTTCAATTGAGTTCTAGTATTTCATGACTTATTTTTAGACTAGTTGATCTATCTATTTGTGACAGTGGGATATTGAGGTCCCCCACTAAAATTGTATTAGTGTATATATGACTTTTCATATCTGTTAATTTTTTTATATAGTTGGGCCCATTAGTGTTTGGTGCATAGATATTTATGATTATCATCTCTTCCTGTTGGATTGTTTCCTTTACAAGGATGTAGTGTCCTTCTTTGTATCTCATAATCAGTGTTTGTTTGAAATCTACATCATTTGCAAAGAGGATAGCTACTCCTGCTTTTTTTCATGTTCCCATTGCATGGAGTATTGTTTTCTACCCTTTAACTTTCAGTCTATGAGTTTCTTTTTGAATTAAGTGTGTTTCTTGTATGCAGCATATTGTTGGATTTTGCTTCTTGACCCATTCTGCCAGTATATTTCTTTTGATTGGTGAGTTGAGACCAATAACATTGATGGCTATAACTGAAACATATTGACTTATCATTGTCATGACTTTCTTTTTGTTGGGTTCTCTCCCTTTACATTTAATTTCTTGTTGCACCAGATGGGTTCATTCTGCTTTGCTTTCTGGGGTTGTGTCCCTCCTTGTCTGTTCCTAGGGTACTGTCTAAAATTTTCTGGAGTGCTGGTTTTTTATTCATGAATTTCCTAAGGTGCTCTTTGTCATGAAACCGTCTTTTGTCTCCATTAATTTTGAAAGATAGTTTTGCAGGGTACATAAATGTGGGTTGGATGTTATTTTCCTTTAGGGCTTGAAATATGTCTCTTCAGGCTCTTCTTGCCTTGAAGGTTTGTGTTGAGAAGTCTTCTGTAACATCGATGGGCTTTACTTTGTTCGTGATTTGTTCCTTTTTCTCTAACTGCTTGTAGAACTTTGTTCTACTGTTGAGTTTCTGGAATCTTAACAATTATATGCCTATGTGTAGATTTTTTTTTGATCAAAGCTATTTGGATTCCTATATGCCTCACTTATCTGTATGTCAAGTTCTTTTCCCCTGCTTGGAAAGTTTTCTGCTATTACTTCTGTGAATAGTTTTTTTGTGTTGTCTGCATTCTCTCCTGTTTCTTCTTTGTCTCCAATCAGTCTTATGTTATTCTTCTTTGCATCATATAGCAGCTGCTGCATTGATTTCTCATGTTCCCTTACAATTTTGAAGTAATTTTTCTTTTCCTAGTCATTAATTGCAATCTTATCTTCTATATCTGAAATTCTGTCCTCACATTGGCTCATTGTGCTGTGTAGACTTTCAGTGGAGTTTTTGTTCTCCTGGAAATCTGTTTGCTTCAGTTTTATGGATTCCATTTGTTTCCTGTTTGGGGGTTCCAACATGTTCCTCAGCTCCTCTATAGATTTATTAATCATGTGTTGCACTATGAGCACAATCTCTGCTGTTATCTGAGAAATTATTTCTGATTTCAATTTTTCCAGATTCTCTTTTGTTGCCAGTTCAGGGGGTCCAGGTGGTTGAGTATCATACTGTTCCATCTCATTTCCCTTTGGGTTTACTCTAGCTGATCTGGAAGTCTGGTTTTGAGACTTATTTATGTGTCTTCTCCCTTCAAGCAGGTGATGGGGGGTGTTGTTGGCACCCCTGCAGCTCACCTCCTCTGAGCTGGCAGCTTTGGGACAGAGGCTTAGAAGACCCTTCCTCTGGGCCAGGAGTGGTGGGATGGACAGAAGCCTCAAAGCCCCTTCTTCTGGGCTGGGAGCTGTGGGAAGGCAGCTCAGAAGCCCCTTCATCTAAGCTGGGAGTACTCTATTACAACCATTTCTAATGTGGTTAATGAAGGTGATGAAAACATTACTGTAACATAGACATCATCTTCCATGGTTTTTGGATTATATGGCCAGAATTTAAGTGATTTATAATTTAATAAATGTTTAAATAATTTGTTGGAGCCTATATATTAACATCTGAATATACATACCTGTATTAATAACTAATGCATTCTTTTAAAAACTTAGTTGCCTTAGTCCAGTATCTAAGTGCATCCTCCAAAATAGAAATATACTGCATTTGAGTTATTCTTAGGGAGTCCATGTAATCATCATTCAAACAGGTACTTTTGAGATACTTTAGTCATACTATTAATAAATAACTGGAATATATCAGACAGGAACTGGGACTATTCTTGGCAAGCTAAGTTAGACCAGAAGATTCTGAAGTTCACTACCATATTCCTTCTAAGGATATAGCTTGTTGTGGGTTTAATGATCTGGCTGAGCTGCAGGTGCCCTTGTGTTCAGCTTTGGCAGCATAGAAATTATGACATGGCCTTGGAAACACAGGACTAAAGGGCTGAATCTCAGGAGATGAACAGGACATTGTTATTATTCCTGGAGAGATGTCTGGTTATCAGCATTGCCCTGAGAAATGGAAACCAACCTAATCAATACATTTCCTCTCAGTATATATGTTCTGAGGATGCAGAGAACAAATTTCTCAAACTCTAGAACCCTAAATCTCCTTCCAGTATGCTACCAACAAAATGACCAATGAATCTCCTACCTGTGAGACAAGAAATGTTTTGGGACGGTACAATGATAATTTTTCAACCAAAATATCTGTACTATAAGATGGGGACTATATATTCATTAGTCAAGTAAAGTTGGCCTTAAATCTTGCCCAAACCCAGCAGTAAAGACCAGGTCCTTTTCTCTAGCTTCCATATTTCTTGGTGAAGAGTAACATGTCTCCAGTTTGAATTTAGAAGATGGGCTGGTGATGTGGCAACTTTGAGTATTGTTCTAATATCTGGATCTTTCACATAGCTCAGTCTTCATCAAGTGCAAACACTGCAAATTATTTCTTACCTACTAGTATTTGTTGCTATCCTACAGTACAATCTGTCCATACCTAAGGGCACAGAAACACCAAATCAACAGTGCTTTTAATACCCCTGCCTTACAGAATTTGAGACAGCTTCCAGGCATAATTATTGATTTTTTTCATTTATTGTACCACTGATTTACTCAGTAAACTGAAATTGAGTGTTTCCTTGTGATCTAGGCTCTGTTTACAAATCGGCATCCAGCAATGGCCAAAAAAGCAAGATCCTTGTCTATATGGATTATGCATTTTAGAGTAGAAAGTAGACAAAGATAAATACCTAACTACACTAATTCTAGATAGTTTTTTGAAATGCCAGATATCTGGTGATATATTACAAATTGTGTAAAGGGAGAATCATTTTAGAAAGGTTGGGGAAGATGTTCATAAGGACATAGTACTTGAGATCAGAGTTCAGACTAAAGACACAAAGGGCTGGCCATCAAAAGAGCTAAGATGAAGCATTGGAGCAGCAGAAAATCAATGTGGTGGTAATAGGTATGTTTGGTTCACAGAAAAAGTTTGTAGGAGAAAAATATTGAAGAAGGCAAATAGTATGCAATGAGATCCAAAAGGAGGCAAGGACTAGAGATGTGGTTTTGGAGATTATGTAAAGAAATGAGTGTCAGGATATTTGGAATTAATGTTGGATTAGTTTTTGAGAAGTGAATGCTGGAATCACCAGTAAATCATAAGATTCTGGCTTGAGCAATTGTATGGATAATATCATTTAATTAATTAAGGAGAATTGGGAAGGAGGGAAGGAGTAAATATGAGGAAGGAGTAAATAAACATGAGGGAAGGAGTAAAGGAAATAAAATTCTAAGTTTAGAAATGCTAACTTTGATATTCCTGGGGCACACTGAAAGAAAAAAGCATGTGAGAAGTTTATACATCAGAGGAAGTAAGAGGAGAAATCAGTGATCGGCTACTTAATCTACACTTACTCTTTACTGAAGTATCACATCATGTCACATCATGCAGAGGTATTTTTCCCAATATATTCTCTAGCACTTTTCTCAGTAAATTAGAGAAAATTACGTATTTAATCTCCTGTGGAACAGTGCTTTGCTAGGACTGTTTGCATGTATGTGTCAGAAACACAACTTGGGTTGTGTCCATGGTTACAGATAAAAAGCAGAAGCAAATTTGATAGCAGAGGCTTATGGACAGAATTGCAGGATGGTTATGAAGGAGAGAGAGCTTTTTTTTTGTTTTATCTGACTTTTTATCTATGGTCTTAGTCTCAGACATGGAATGATCGGTGATAGCTGAAGCTCCTCCAAATGTTTCATTTGTTTTCACAGTAGCTCTTTTCTATTCCTTTGCACTCTCTCTATACCTATGAATTTTATGAAAGAGGTAGGAAAGCCCAGATATTGATGGAGATTTATTTTCATGATTGATGTGTGATTGACAGTACAATGTCAATATCCCCTCACAAGGATATGAGGGAGTGAAGGAAATCCACATGGTGGCCATGGAGTTATCTGCCTAGGTCTTCTCTCAAGAGCACCATCTCTGAGGAGCAGAGCTGATGGACAGCCTCCCCTGATGACTTTTGAGCTTGTCATCTTTTCACATTGCAGCCTCACATCATCAGGACAACCACTAGCCAGGCTGAGTTTGGCAAATGTACCAGAGCCAGACCATTTCCACTAGGCATGGGACACTCACCGCCATCCCTACAAAGGCTGAGTCATTCCTTGGTCTCAGTTCCTGTGCTCAACCCTCCTTCAGTCTCTGTCCTTTCCTAATGCCTGGCTGGTTCTGGTTCAAAGCTTCACACCTTCTCTGCCCTCTGCAACCTTGTCCTTCAGAAACTATCTCACAATAAACATCTCTTTAAAATTGTATACAATATTTTAATGCATCTGCATTTTTAGTACATGATTGCAATATATAATGATTAAACTCCTCATGGGATGTTGATACATGTACACAACACATCTTAATTTTTTTTGTTTACTCCTCCCATCCAACTCTTGGTTTTTGTTTTAAAAAATGATTTACATTTCTATTTCTTATATCTATCTTTTATTTTGCTCTTTGTTTATATTTTAGGTTTCTAATATAAGAGAAATATGCAATATTTAAGCTTGTTCATCTGATTTATTTCACTTAGCATTATAGTTTCAAGTTGCAACCATTTACCTATGAATGACTTAAGACTGCCTTCATTATGGAAGAGTAGTACTCCTTTGAGAGACTGACACATTTGGGATGAGTTAATACAAGGACAAGCTGAATATACAGCACCTGATTTTTATTGTCTTTGGGTGGCTCCTACACAGACAAACACAAACCCAAAAGAGGTTAAGAGTATTTAGGACACAAATATCTTAAAAATGACTTATTTCATTATGCGGAAAAGTGTTCAAGTTTTTTTAGTGCTCATATAATCGTGAGACTTAAAATTGTAATACATCCTGCTCTTGGGTCTTCCCTTAAGTGTGTATTTGGAGCAGCAAGAATGTCATTTGTCCCTGGCAGTTTTCCTTCTAACTACACAGTAACCTTCCGATTCCCCAGCCCAGGATGTCCTTCAGCCATTACTTTCCTTTCCCAATTATTACAGCAGTAACTAGGATAGCTGATGCTGTAACACTGCTCCTTTTATATCATTTTGGAGTTTGACTCTATAAATATACATGTAAATAATTTGGCTAATGCTCCAAATCATGAAATCAAAGCAGAGTAAATCTTTACACTACAGCTATGTACAACACTATGTTTATAGAAATTTCAAAATGTGGTAAATTGAACCTCTTCAACTCAGCATGATATGAGACTCCAAAGTGTATCTATTTTAATTATTCTAGGTAAATGGACCTCTGTAATGTACTCTATGTAAACTGAACTTAATGTAATACCCTGAGAGATTTTATTGTAGACATACTAATAATATGCTCCTCCAGAAGATATAGAAGAATGCTAAATAGGTCTCTACAAAATTATGAGAGTTGTATGGTGAGAAATTAGAAAATGCTCTAAGATACATACACAGATGTTTTAAACATCTAATGTCAGTAACATGACAATTTTCTTCTACTTACTATTATGATTTATAAATTTAAATAATGCAGTTTTACATATTGTTATTATTGAAATAATAATACCAAAATATTCTGTAATATTTTACTGTACTAGTTAATATCATATAAAGTTTATATCATATAAAGTTATTATATAAAGTTTAAAGTTTACATGGGTTTGCCTATCAAATTGCTCATATTGTCCTAAATTCTATCTGGGATGTCTTTCTAATCCAAACTTTTAGTCACATTCTACTTTATTCAACATTTGCTTGGTTCTACTTTTGCTTTGATATGCTGGATATATCCTCCTGGAGAATAGGTAGTCATTTCACAACTTCCAAATGACCTTGACAAATGCTCTCTAACTCCCCAGTAATAATAATTCAATTAATTAATTTCCCCTCGTATTTTTATTTAGACTATCATTCACCTATAAGATTATGTAATTTTGCTTCATCTGTAATTTTTTCACATGAAATTTAGCTTACATTGACATGTTTTTTTTCCCGCAAAGTTTACTAATCATTAGTTAGGATGATACTGCACAATTAGCCATTTGTCCATTTTATCTATACTGATTTAATATTTATAATAGTTCCTTTTATTCCTGATTTCACTTTGTGTGGTTTCTTTTTGTACAGTTTCAGTTATTGGTGTCAACTCTAATCCAAGAATGCTAAATTTTTTTGACTCAAGATAGAACACATTCACATGGCTTTTACTATAGTATATTGTTATATTTTATCATTAGTTATTGTTGTTAAAATCTGTGCCTAATTTATAAATAATTTGTATATATTTATGTATATGAGAAAGTATAGAGTATATAGAGTTTTACCTCATCTGAAGTTTCAGGGTTCCTCGGAACTTATGCTCTATAGATAAAGGATGTAATATGTTCCATCCACTGTAGTTTTTTACTTAAGAATTTATCAGCAAAACTCTTATTATCAAGACAGAGAAAGGAGAACAAGAAAAGCAGAGAGAGTAGAGAAGAGAAAGGAAGACAATAACAAAGAAAGAGAAAGAAGGAAATGGAGAAGAAAAAGAAGAAAATTTTAAGGAGATATCAACACGTATCAAATTTGATGAGGGTCGAGGATTTAGTTCAGTGGTTCCACCACGTGCCTTGCAAGTGCAAGTTCCTGAGTCTGATCCCTGGTACAAAAAAAAAAAAAAAATTGATGAAAACTTGAGGACTAAGAAATCCAATAAGTTCACTGTTCTCTGGGCAGAATTAATATGAAAACAAACAAATCAAAGTATATCATAACCAAATTACTGGAAAATATAAAGTCAATATTGAAAGTAGTCAAACTTCTATCTGCCATAATTAAAAATACACTTTTTGTCTCTGATTTTAACAATGGAGTTATGTAATATGTGTACTCTTTTTGGTACTTACTTTGACTATTGATCTCTGAATTTCCTGCACCTGTGTTTTCACGTGTGTCAATTTTTGGAAAAGTCTTAGCCATCATTACATCAAATGTTTTCTCTAATGTTTACCATTTACTCTATTTGGAATTCCAAGTATATGTGTGCTATAGCATTTGAAGATTTTCCATAATTCTTGTGTGCTTTTGTTATTTTAATTTCCGTTTTTAAAATTTTCCTTGTATTTCAGTTTGGAAAGATATTATTGATCTGTCTCCAACTTTATTAATTTTTTTCTTTGTTATGCCCACTCTACTGGTTAAGCCATCAAGGAAATTGTTATTTCTGTACTGATTTTTATTTCTAGTATTTCCTCAATTACTTCTAAGAATTTCTCTCTGATTATCTGGTCTTGCATCTTATTAGCTTTTTCTATTAGAATGCTTAATTCATTAATTCTAGCAATTTTTAAATTCTGTAGCAGATAATTACATGTCTATGTGATACATGAGTCTGATTCTAATCTTTGCTTTTATCCCTTTATATTGTGCTTTGTCTTCCCTTTAGGATGCCTTGCAATATTTGAACTATCAACCAGCATGATGAGTTGAGATCAGGTTTTTATTATGAAATTTCATATTAATCTGATTGGGGTTTGGGAGTTTTATAGCTTTCCATAACATGTTTTTTCAGGCTTAAAATTCTTCCATTGTGCTTAATCTTGCTTCCTCTCTGGACTTTTGGTGTCTTTTGGTAATCCTTGAAAAAAGTCAATCCCTCAGAAGTCTTTAAACTATGATCCACTGTTACTGTAATAAAGCTCAGTTGGTATGGAGGTAAGCAACAGGGCAAGGGGAAGTGTCCTATTGTGTTTTGATTAGCTGAATCCTTTGGTGAGACTGTGTCTTTAGCTTCTGAACATTTCGAGTGTTTCTTCATGGGTAGGTTCTCTCATTGCTTAGGTGAAGTAGGATGTGCAGGGAGAGGAATTCATATTCTCATTACTGTGGGACATGGCTCCAGGAGCTGCTTTCCCTGCCTGGGATGTTGGTCTTTGTTATGAGGAAGCTCTGATCTTACTTCATATAGATCACTCTTGCCTTCCTCCTTCCTCAAAGGATTTGATAGAATAGCTGGCTACCAGGAAACCAGTAGCAGAGGCCTAAGTGAAAATTCTAAGGTTATGTCTAGATTTCCTGTGCTTGCAGTTCCTAGGCTTCCTGAGAAGAGCACTTCATTCCCACTTGCAAGTTCCCTCAGCTATCTAGGCTTACATATTTTAATTCCACAATCATGTCTTGAAGCACAATCCCCATGTTAAACTGTGATGGCCCTGTGGACCCAGTTAGGTCTCATTTACATATATTTGCATTGTGGTTTAGGACTGTCCTCTCTTGGGCTCTGGACATCATGCAGGTTCCAACTAATCCCATTATGAGTTCAAATGATCTCCCTCATGATGTAATGGTACAGACTTACACAAAGAAACCCCATTATTTACTATTACTCCCAACCACTCTCCAAATTCTAGGGAAACTAAAGAAAAGTCAATGTGGGACTTCACTGGAGTAGCCATGTCTGAGCCAGGCCCACTGTCCTGTCTTCAGGATGTATTTTCTTTCCTGACATTTGCCGTGGTTCATTCTCTCTGCTTAAAACTCTCAAGTGCAGTTGCTATCCTTACTTATAAAAGTTAACCTTCCCTGGAGTGTTCTTTGTTTGTCCTTCAATAAACATGTTTGATGAAAATCACTTTCTGACTCTGATTCCTGCCACTGGGCCTCTCCACAGACCTCCTCAGGGTGGATACAAGAGCTGAGACTGCCACACAATGCAGAGTAGCACACATCTCCTCCAGGCTGACCCTGGCTTTCTAGGAACATTTCCTCACTCAGGTCTTTTCCCCAAGCACCTTGTGAGCTCCCTGAAGTAAAGTCCACCTGCAAAAATGTGAGGCCACCCCAAGATACAGCTGCCAAGAGGGTCAGCTCTCTTGCCAGAACTCCCTCAGGCTTGAGCTCCTTATTGAAATTACAATTTTAACTCTTCCTACCTGTTTATTCCTCAGGGAGCTTTCTCTACAAGTAACCAGATCACAGATGTAAGTCTGGATTTGCCTGTCTCTTCAGATTTGAGGGTGGCAGTTTGCCTGGAAAACTCATTATAGTACTGCAACTGATGTTTTGAAAATTGGCCTGATTTTCTGGCAACTCATTAAATAAGTTATGCTTTCTTTTCATTGACTGTATGGACTTTTCTATATATGAAAGTGCATATTCTGAAAACAGTGAAAGTATTTCTTCTCCTTTGTATCTAGATCTTATTGATTCTAAATGTGGTACTAAGGAATGACAAGTTTAGATGAAAACAGATAACAGTGCTCAATTCAACCAGGGCTTTTGATTGTATATGAAAAACAAAAATAGAGACAAATGTTCTGAATTCCAGCCTGGAAAGTCTAGATCATCTTTCCTAAAAACATTTTGTTCTCATTCTCAGATTATACCTTGAACAACTGTCCTCACTTTAGCTGCTTACTGAAAGTAAATTTTTTCTACAGTATCCAATATCTTAAATTATTTCAAAAACATTTAATTCACAATGTTCTGCCTCTGATTAACAGCAACCAAGAATCTAAAATGGTACAATATAATTCAAAAAAAGAAAACAAATTTGACAAAAGATAGACTATAAGTCAATTATTAAACTAATAAGAATATGACTTTCAAACATTTGTCAGTAATTCTTTCAATAAATTAGATAACAGTATAATTTTATCAGATAACAAAATTATAAAAAAATTCAGATGAATATTTAAAAGCTATAAAAATAAGATAAGGAAAATAATCTCTCAATTGTTAGGGCATCAAATAATAAAGCATGAAAGAGAGGAATACTTAGCTAAAAGATTAGTGTTCAAACCAAAACAGGATTAAGAAAATAAAAGTAAAAAACCCACAAAGTTCTAGAATATATTCAAGACATAATAAATAGATCTAACACATCTGTAACTCAGAAGTATTTTTTATTCCCAAACTCTTCCTACTCCAACTTTATAGTAAAGTTGCCCATAATTTATTTCCTCTAGAACTATGGTTTTAAGTCAGTCAAATCAAAGATTTTCAAAATTGATGCAAGAAAGACAAAGAAACTTGAAATTATGTACACATATGGAAAACAAAACTGAAAAGAAAATATATTTACATGGGTGACTAGAGAAAATAAAACAACCTCAAAAACATTCCCTCTAATATGTATTTATAAAACTGGTAGTTGGCTTGTCAATAGAAACAATGGATACTAGTATTTTCCTAAATAATACACGAGATAAGGAAAAAATCAATAAAAACCAGAAATTCTTTATAACTGAATGAGAAAGAATATACAATAAAGAAAACTATGATGAATGCAGTTTAAGTGATGTGTAGAAAAAAAATGTGCAGGGTTAAAAACAAGTTTCTAGTCTCCCACCGGCTCCCGGAGGCCCCGGAGTCAGGTGGACCGGTGGCTATAATGCTGCCCTGGGAGGGAAGGCTCAGCACCCTGTCTTTTTGAAGCTTGCTCTTTTCCCTTGGTCACTTCCCAGTAATGTCTGGTTCCAGAAGGAGGAAGCAGTGACAGACCTGGAGACTGCATTTCCCTGCCCTTCCTGCAGCTCTTTCACCATCCCTGGGACACTTCCTTTGAATGCAGAAGCTTTTTGGCCAAAAGATGTGGGAATTGTTGCCCTTGAGATCTATTTTCCTTCTCAATATGTTGATCAAATGCAGTTGGAAAAATATGATGGTATTGATGCTGGAAAATATACCATTGGCTTGGGCCAGGCGAAGATGGGCTTCTGCTCAGATCCAGAGGACATCAACTCTCTTTGCCTGACTGTGGTTCAGAATCTGATGGAAAGACATAATCTTTCCTATGACTGCATTGGGTGGCTTGAGGTTGGAATAGAGACAATCATCAACAAATCAAAGTCTGTGAAGAGTAATTTGATGCAGCTGATCGAGGAATCTGGGAATACAGACATAGAAGGAACAGATAAGAGTAACGCATGCTATGGAGGCATGGCTACTGTCTTCAATGCTGTTAACTGAATTGAGTCTAGCTCTTGGAATGGACGGTATGCTCTGGTAGTTGCAGGAGATATTGCTATATATGCCACAGGAAATGCTAGACCTACTGGTGGAGCTCGAGCTGTGGCTCTGCTAATTGGGCCAAATGCTCCTTTAATTTTTGACCAAGGGCTTTGTGGAAAACATATGCAGCATGCCTATGACTTTTACAAGCCTGATATGCTCTCTGAATATCCTATAGTAGATGGAAAACTCTCTATACAGTGCTACCTCAGTGCGTTAGACCCCTGCAGAATGAGGGAAATGATAAAGATTTTACCTTGAATGATTTTTGGCTTCATTGTAAACTGGTTCAGAAATCTCTAGCTTGGATGATGCTGAATGACTTCCTTAATGACCAGAACAGAGATAAAAATACTATCTATAGTGGACTGGAAGCCTTTGGGGATGTTAAATTAGAAGATACTTACTTTGACAGAGACGTGGAAAAGGCATTTATGAAGGCCAGTTCTGAACTCTTTAATTGGAAAACAAAGGCTTCTTTGCTTGTATCAAATCAAAATGGAAATATGTATACATCTTCAGTATATGGTTCCCTTGCTTCTGTTTTGGCACAGTACTCACCTCAGCAATTGGCAAGAAAGAGGACTGGAGTATTCTCTTATGGTTCTGGTTGGGCTGCCACCCTGTATTCTCTTAGAGTCATGCAAAATGCCATACCAAGGTCTGCTCTTGATAAAATAACAGCTAGTTTATGTGATCTGAAATCACGGCTTGACTTGAGAACTTGTGTGGCACCTGATGTCTTTGCTGAAAGCATGAAGCTCAGAGAGGCCACTCATCACTTGGTCAACTATATTCCCCAGAATTCAGTAGATTCACTGTTTGAAGGGACATGGTACCTAGTTAGAGTGGATGAAAAGCACAGAAGAACTTATGCTCAACACCCCTATCCAAGTGATGACACTTTGGATGAGGGAGAAGGACTTGTTCATTCAAACACAGCAACTGAGCATATCCCAAGCCCTGCTAAGAAAGTGCCAAGACTTCCCGCAACAGGAACAGAACCCGAAACAGCTGTCATTAGTAATGTGGAACATTAAAATACTTTGTGAGGTGCAAGACTTCACAGTGGGGTAGGGATGGGGGTATTGGAAGTTTTGGAGGAATGGGATGCCTGGGGACAATTTTAAAGGATTACATGTTGCTTAAATTTTATGTGACTGACAAAGAACCTATGAAATTATTTCTGTTCTTGGAAAAGTCTTTGCTCAATTTGCTAACATGCTTCCTTTTGTGGTCTAGCCAGTGCTAAACTTTATACCTCTATGGACATTCATAAGCATGAAGTCTAGTTTTTAAATATGATGCAAATCATGTGCTTCTGTCAGAAGAAAGCAGAGGTACTAGTCTTCAATTTAAATTTCTTTTTTAAAGATATAAGAATTTTATACTTTGAACAAACAAGATTAATGAAAGTACATGTGGTTTTTGAAAAACTTTGCTCGGTTAGGAAATGGGGTCTTAAAATGTGTTATGAACAATCCTTGTTTGAAAATGGTAAGACAAACATACGGTTTTTCTAAGATTATACATCTGAAAAAGCAAAAATAGGACAGTAACAATGGGTCTGGACTGTGGAATACTGCTTAATGTCCTGGCTGGCAGTGACAAGTTACTGTACTGACCTCCAAACAGAGAGATGCTAGCATTGAGCAGGCTTCTGAATAGAAAACGTGATTCGTTTGAGAGCTGTGGATATAGGTGTAGGAATTGATTGCTCCTGATCAGTTCATAGTGGATTGCCATGCTTACAGCCGTGATGTTATTGGAGGTATGGAGAAGCTTGTTGTTGCTGTCCTTCTTTGCACCTTATTTTAAAGATACTGGAAACATTTTTTGACTCCCTTTAAAAAATATAAAAAGCAAGGATGGGGCAGGGGATTATTAGGTTACTTTTGCTTCAGTGTTAAATAATTTTTAGACTGACAACTTAAATTCATGCTGTAACAGTTCTTTTCTTTTGTTTATTGTTTTATGGTTTTTGTTTGTATGTGTGTGTCCAATGAAACTAAGAAAGAACAACTCAAGTTTTTACATAATCTGACTAGCCAAAAAGAGTATTCCACTTCAAGGTCTGGAAGTAGGATTTATAAAGCGTTTCTTAGACTTTCAACCTTAAAAAACAAAAAATAAAATAACTGTCATATGGAATGAATAAGAAGATTGGTTGGGAAGTTTTATAGATGTTTTTGGTGCCGAACTATGACACGAGCCTTATAGATTGTAAAATAGAGAGAGTTGAAACTAATGTACAGAACTAAATGTTTTAAAACTTTGCTGTTAAATTCTGTGAAGTTTCAGTTATCTCAAATAATCATTCACAAGTATGAAATGTAATGTTTCAGATTGCAAGTTTATATGTAATGTAGTGTTTGTAAGATACTCATCTAATATTAATTGTAGTATTTTGATATGTATAGTCATTTGTTAAAATGACTTCATTTTAACATCCACTGATGTAGATTAATGTAAGAAGAATGGTGGGAAAATGGTGCATGTAATACTTTTGCAAGTGTTGGGAGTTCAGTATGTTTTGAAAAAAGTAATTTAATGTTTGGATGCCAAGAAATGGTTTTCTCAAAGTCCATTGCTGACAATGGGCAAGCTGGTAATACTGGCACAGAATATTAACTATACACTTTATCATCAGTAAGGTGAATAACTTTGAAATAAAGTTTTAGAGAAATAAAAAACAGGTTTCTAAAACAAAACAAAAAATATCAGATCAAAACTAAGGAAACCTTTACATAGAAAATTACTAGTCATTTAATTTCTAAGAAAATAAGTTGGTTTTAACAACAAAGATAAGAGGAATATTAAAGTAGAAAACTAAAAATAAATGTGTTGACTGTAATAAGATTTTATTCTCAAAAGATCAAAGAAAATAAGTACATCTTTGACATGTCTAAAGAATGAAAAAGAGGTTAGGCATAGATATACAATGTAGGGGTAAAATAAACAAGTATATATCATATGTCTATTGAAGATAATATTGAACAATACAAACATTTAAATGGAAGCATGACTCCCTTCAAAGAGAAGATTGACAAACAATTAACAAAACAGTTACAGAACATTTGAATAATCAGGGTTTTCAATGAAATCAAATCCCTAATTAATCATCATCCCAAATCAATTCTAGGCTTAGCTGACACCAGCGATATACTGACCCAAAATTTTGTATAGGAAATAAATTTGAGATGATATAATCACTCTTAGACAATATGAAGCAAAGTAACATTCACTTTATTTTTTATTCTTCTTTATTTTTTTTCACTTTAAATAACATAATTCTTATAGACTTTTTAAATCAATGTCAAGAAGGCATACCGATCAACTGGAGAACTAGTCTTATTCAGTTTTCAGAAAAGGCTTAAGTAACAACAACGACAAAAACCATACAAAAAATGCTTGTCTTTATACATCCTCTGAGAGACAGGTAAATGAAATCACAATGAGAAACTATTTCTTATGCAACACAGTAGCTAAAATTATGTAAACTGATAACAAATTTTGGCAAAGATGTGGAGAAAGTGAATTCCTTCATTTTGTCTTTGCAGTTTTGGGTTCTTATGCAAGCTAGACAAGTAATTCACCACTGAGCAACACCCTCAGCCTGAGAACTAGAATTCTTATGCAATGTTGATGGTATATATTTGCCCAATCATTATGGAAAATTATTTGATAGTATTTACTTAAGTAAATATATGGAAATCCCTGCTTCAATTTCTAATATGCAAAGCTATAAGTATGTGTGTATGTAACAGAAATTCCTGCACCTGTTTCCTCCCCTCAATCTACAAGGATATGCCATTCATGATAGACAAAACCTGAATGTTCACTAATATATAGGTTATATTATACTTATATAACAATACTATAGAACAACCCTAATGAATTATTCAAAAAATTGTGCAGAAAGTATAATTGAATTAAACAGGGAAAGATTATCCAGTGAATATAGAAGACTAAAAAATTTTTATGAAATTGAAACACAAAATTCCCTGTATTTATGAAGTAGAAAGTAGTTGGCTGTGTTGAATATTTTTAAGTTTCTGAAATACACAGACCTAATAGAAATTTTTCATTTGACATTTTTAAAGTTATTTTTCACTTTTCTGAATTAGTTTAAATGAAGTGGTAGAGGTAAAAACAGGGAGAGTCAGAGATTTTAGACCTTAACAATGTGGGAATCTCAAACATCACCAGTCTGAGTTGTACCATTCATTGTGAACTGTTGGTGAAGCCAAAGTAATATTCACTTTAAATAACATCTTTCTCAAATTCTTTTTAAATCGATATAAAGAAGGCATACAGATCAACTGGAGGAGGAGCAGTCTTGTTCAGTTTTCAGAAGAAGCTTAATTAACAACTTTCATTTGTACTTTCTGAAACTATTGGGCATCAGGATTGTCTGGAGTCATCATGAGTTTTTATGCTAATGCACTGAAGTTGTCAACAAAAACACAAGCACTTGTTTTCAGCAATTGAGATGCACCCAGGACACAGAAGGATAGGAAAATCTAATAAAATCTTTACTATGTGGAAATGAACTTAAACATGTGATGTAGAACACAGTCTTTGGTCAGTGTAAGAAAACTCAGTTAGCATGTAATCATGTTTTATTAATGAATAAGATGAAAACTCTAATCTCTAGATACAGATTGTTTCCACATATAGATATATTTTTAAATTATTGAGCCTGAGATTTTTGTAGAACTAAGTTCTGCTTTCATAGAATTGTCATTAATATGCTTAAAATTAATATTTTATAAAACTATTTATCTATTTATATTTTTATAAATGCTAAAATGTTACAGTATATCTAGTAGAGTTTTCAGAAGATTCTTAGCGAACAATTTGTAATCACAGTAGAACAAAAATGATATAATTTACATTTCACTCTCACAGAGTTTTGTTCTCTTTGCAAGAGAGAATCCAGTATTCTAAATCATTTTATAATACTTCTATATCACCATGGGAGACATTAATAATATGCTTAATTTGACCAGTACACAGAAGGTTTGATTACATATTAATTTTTTTTTCTTTTTGGTCAAAAGGCTTTTCATTTTTTCTCCCATCCTTCTGAACTTAACTGTGTTTCCCTAAATGAGACACCATTAATAAAACAGCATATAATTAGAATAAAACTCACCAGTGTTTCATATATACTCTTATTCAAAACAAATGTCAAAAGTATTGTTTCTTTCTCCCGATTCTCCTTTGAAAAATAAGCATCTAATTTTGTGCAAAACCACTAAATTTTTGATGTGAATGTCATTTATGTTTCCTGGACGTCCCTGTGATTTATTAACAACATCTAACCACTAATGGTATGAAGTACATTTTAATCAATATTTTTGGGTAGTCAAAACAACACAGACTTGTTGAAAGAAGTGCATAAGCTACCTTCCTCAAAATATATGTAACTTGAGAGTGAATTCATTGATAGAACTTGCAATCATGAAGCTAAGTGAAAGAAGCAAAACACAGGACTACATATTCTATAGTCCATTTAGACAAAATATTTTATATAGTACACTAGTACCCTGAACTTGTGGCCTTTACCTCTTGATTGGCTCTCTCATTATCTATGTATTTGTTACATTTTTTAATGTCTCCTGCCATGGACAACTGTGATCTCCTTGGAGTCCACACAGTTTTCAAGAGCCTTAGTGCATTTTGGAGGTACTTAATCTCTTTGTCAAGCATTGTAAGTAATCCTTTTTCTCTGTAGAGTGTTCCCCTATTTTACAAATCCACAGCTGGAAAAAGGCTTATGCCTTAGGTTGTCCTGTGGCACCCTTGATGTCAACAGTCTTATAGCTGTTCCAGTATTAATTAGGTCTGGGGAGTTTAAGTCCAATGAGGCCTCACAGAAGAAGCAGGGGATACAGTAGGCACTAGAAATTGGGGCCAAATCAGAGGTCAGACCAGGTATATGGTGGAGTCAGAATGGGGGCATCTGAGGCTTTGGCTGGTGCATGGGTGATTTGAGAGCCAGAGGAGCCTGATTCTGGATATGTTGAGGGTCCTGGACCTGGGGCTGGCATCTGTTGCCCATTAGGTGGAGGCTGGTCCAGGAGCAGGAGGCTCAATACATCTAAGGCCCAATCATCTGGATCTCCCTCAAAAATGGGCAGAGTTTTATAGGAGTTTTGGATGGGCCATTATGGTGACCAGAACTCAGGAAAGGAGTTCCCTCAGCCAAAGAAGTGGACAATATGCTAGCTATAACACTAAGTCCCCATAAAGAAATGGATCTGTGTGTCTAGGACTTTTTGTCACAACCTGATAATGTCACACTTTCTGGACTAAGGTTTGTTTTTTTTTTTTTTAATGAGCCTTGTGGGGCCCATCCAACCTGAAAGAATGGCCTTTCTGCTTCATAAAGGGATTTGAGTTTCCCTGGAGTAAGTTTTTGATCATAACCTCCAGTAAATCTCTTCTTAAAGTTTTTGATCATGATCTCTAATGGAGTATTTTTGCTCCCACAGAAATGGACAACAAACGAAACATCAACCACTTTGTCAGTCACTGACAAGTGTCCTCTCAGAGATATTTCAGGCCCCTCAGCATTGGTAGACCAGTGATCCTGGCTGTCATCACAGTGTGCAGGGCTGCTCTAAGCCATATGAGGATGGCCCTGGAACCATGGTTGTGGACTCCACACTTGCTTTGGCCCTGTGCACTCTGACTGAAGTCAGTAATGCGATGTCCATCACACATAAGCACTCACAGATTCAACCAAACAATACTCCCACTTGCCAACGGCAGTAGTCAAACCTGCCTTCTGGCAGCCTAAAGTGTTCCAATTTTACTGCACTTGGGTAGCTAGTACAGGAACACAGAGGGTGATCAGAAGTCTCTTTTGAGACTTCTCCTTGGATCTCCTCCTCAGAACTAGCCCTTCAACCTTACCATGATTCAGACATCTGCCAAATGCCATTTGGTTCTCTCTGTGTGAGCACTCCTCAGGCTGCCAGCTGAGGTATCTCAGCAGGGAAACCCTGCCAGCTGAGGTATACCAGGAAACCCCCACCTGACAGCAAATATTCTGCTGGCATGTGCTCAGCAGGAGCTCATTGTCCCAGCTAAGCTCCCCTCTTCCCATAGGGAAGGCAATCAGCCATGAGTGACTGTGCCAGGCCCCAGAGGTTCCTGGCCAATGTAACAAATGAAGCAGGAAACTGTGAGGACCCCAGACAGACCATTCTTAACATGAAGATAGAAGTAAAAGTGGCTTTTAATGCTGGTGGTTCAGTGAATGATCCCTGTCAGTATTGAGAGTGCTGAATAGAAGTTTGTTTTTTATATACCTCTTTTAGTTATGAAACTTACATTCATTGGAGTTTCCCTGGAAATATAGAAAGCAGGATTTACACAAGGCAGAACAGCAAGTGTGGGGGAGAGCAAAGAGCTCTGGCAGGACTTTCGTAGCCCATTACTCTCCTTTGGTGGCAGATTTCAGAAATTGTCATGGCTACACAGGTACATTCCACAAGGAGCACAGTTACATAGTTAACCCATAGTTGCCTAATAACATTGTTAACCCATAGTAGTGCAATTTCATATGGAGGGGTGGTCTCCTCTCTCAGTGGATTAGTAAAATATATTTTTAAAATTACAGACATACAGATTAGAAGGGAAGAAGTTAAGGTTTTATTTACAAATGACATAAAACATATATAGAACCTAAACTTAAATAATAAGTTATTGTAACAAAATCCTATAACTCAAAGACACAAGCAAAACTTAATTGCTTTCTTTTATTCAAGCCATGGACCTAAAATATATATACAGTTTAAACTAGCATCACATGTAAAAATTAAAGATGGTAGAAATACATGTATTTTAGACTTATACAGAAAAATAAAGCACTTATGAAAGCCTAACAAGAGGTAAATTAATTGAGAGATCTTCCACATTCATGCACTATAAAACAATTTTGTTCAAATGCTAATACTTTGTAGTTTTAGATAAAGATGCAACACAGTTTTTATCAAGATCTCAGCAAGATTTTTCCTGACATTGACAAATTGCATCTAAAATTTATATGGAAAGGCAAAGGACATAGAAAGTCAACATAGTTCATAAAAAAGAAGGGAAAATTCAAGAACATTCATGTGACCTGATATTAGAGCTAATATAAAGCAACCCTATGGTATTGTCAAACACTTGTGGTGTTGTCACAATATATACATGTTCATAAATGGAGAAAGAAAGAAGCTACTGATGTTTTACAGAGGCACCAAGGGAAACCAATGAAGGAAAAATAGTCTTCCAGCAAATGATGCTGGAGAAGTATACAGTAATGAAAGGATGGAAGGAAGGAAAAAATGAAGGAAGATCTAGATCCACACTTCATGATTTACAAAAAAAGTAACTAAAATGGATCACAGACTTGAATGTATAACTGAAAACTATGATTGCTGTAGGAACATATTAGAAAATTTCTGTAACTTTGTTGTTACTGGCAAATTTTTATTTGTAATAATGAAAGAAAATCCATGACAGAGAGTGTCTTTAGTTAAAAGTGAATATTTACATCAGCAAAAGTTTCTGCTAAGAGGATAAGACAATTTATACATCTGAAGAAAATATATGTAAATTATAACCTAACAAAGGACGGCCATTTGGAATAGTCATTGAATTCTTTAAACTCAACTGCAGAAAAACAAAACAATTTAAAGATGAGCAAGAGATTGAAGAAAAAACACATCACAAAAGAAATGTATAAATGGTAATGGAACATATGAAAAGCTGCTCAAAATTCTCTGAACATTATAAAATACAAATAAATCGACACTGAGATTTCACTTCACATATTCTACTATGACTAAAAAACAATTAAAAGAAGCAAACCAAAAGTCATAATACCAATTATTAGCAAGGATGCCAAACAATCATAACTCTCATTTATTCTGGTAGAATAAAATATACAGTGACTTTCAATGATGGATCTGCAGTGATTTTTATAAACATTACTTCACAGAGCAATCCAGCAATCATAATACTGTATTTTAACCAAATGATGTGGAAGCTTAGGTCCACACAAAACTGTCCACAAGAATTTTTGGTAGCTTCAGTTATAATAGTAAAAATCTGTAGAAAACCAAGAAATCTTTCAATAGATAAATAGAAAAACAGATTGGGTTGCATCTATACAATGGAAAAGTATTCAGAAATAAAACAAATGACCTATCACTCATGCAAAAATATGAATGAAACATGAACACACCCTGCTAAATGAAAGAAGTCAAGTGGAAAATGCAGTGTGTGTCTTTTATATAATGTATAGCAAGGGGAATATTTGAGAGATGAAAAACAGATCGATGGTCCAGAGCTAGGGAGATAATTGAAGAGGTAAGACACTGGAGATATTTTAGGGCTGTAAACCAATTTTCTATGATGCTAACCCAGTAGATACATGACCCTACACATTTGTCAAATTTGTGAGGATCTTGTGTAATAAATAGTAGATCATAGTGTATGAAGTCAGTTTTTTAAATGAGTAAGAAATTGGAGGATCTTGGAAAGAAATCCAGATCTTGATAACAGAGTCTATCTCTGCTATAAACATATGACACATCTAACTAAAGATGCTGAGAGAAAAGCAGCCAACCTAAGTAAATTTGGAAAGAATTAGAAAATGTAAGACCATAGAAAAGGACTGCATTTAAGCATTGTAAGGGTCAGTGCTGATACTCATAACGGTACAGGTTAAAATTTGGAAATGTATATTACATTTGAACAAACAAGCACGTGCAGATAGCAAGGGGCAGATTTCTTCCTTTTGGATGGGGCATTAGACATAAGCAAATGGAGCAAGCTAGAATGAAGTAAAAATTCTAGACAAAATGTGGAGCCAAATTATTAGCATATATATGTATGCCTTTACTACCTCTCTCCTCTCTCTCTCTTTCTCTCTCTCTCTTTCTCTCTCTCTCTCTTTCTCTTGATACAGTATGATTAGAATGGTCCTTGGTCTTCCAATAATATGCAGTCCTACTAATCATGATAAAACCATCAGAAAAATCCCAATTATGGAATAAATAATTATAATCCTAACTAGTTATTCAAAATATTTGAGAATAACTCTCAAATCTATGAAGGTCATCGATAATAAGGAAAGTTACATAAATAACAAGGAAGTTACCTGAGTAAGGTACATAAATCTAGATAAACCAAGAACTGTCCTTGTAAAATTGTATTGATTGCAAGGGCTAGATTCTGGAACACATAAAATACGTGAAATAAAACTAAGAAAACACAACTTACAGGTACTAGTTGGTAATAATTAGCTTAATGGTATATTAGTTGTATTAAATGAACTATAGCAAAGTTAACCAAGGGGATATGGCATATGAGGTACACAGGGCTGATGCTCTTGCTATTTTCTGTAAACCTAAAACATTTCTGAATTAGAATAGTTAGTTATAATCTGCAGCTGTCAATAAATGGCTCTATAGTCCTAGAAAAGTTACTGCCTTGCTTAGTTTATTTTTCAATCAACAAAATGAAGATTATTTTATAAAATTTGTAAGGCTGTGAGGAAAGTTCCAATAATTCTGAAAATGATTCTCACATTGTAGTGAATGTGTTATGGTACTTGAAAAAAAAGGAAGGGGAGGACTCATGTTCTAGTAGGACACGTGGTCAAAATCTATTGCTCAGGCACATTTTTCTCAAAACGTGTCCATGTGAGAACTTCTCAAAGTAGTATATGTACATCTCTGAATCTGTGCATACTTGTATGTAATTGAAATATTTATAAAAGGTAATATTATGCCCTCAAATACCTGGTAAGTGCAAAATATCTTCCCTTATTGTTATGGGCAGATTTATTCAGAACTGTAATGAGTGACATAATAAATATATGAAGATGTTATAAAACTAACAAAACTCTTAAGCTGTTTGACAAATCATGAAGATATCCCATTGCAAAATATATAAAGCAGTTTGTGGTTTGAGATATTGTAGCAATCAGATATGGTCAAATCTATGCTGCTTTACAGAAACCACAGCAAATGACTAAGCGATCCATAAATCCACACTTGGCAGTACTTAAGCAGGTTTCATAGATGATTTGCAATGGAAGGACAATTTTACTATAATTGTTCTCCATGGCCATAAAAAAGCATTATGAAGTAAGAAAAAAATGACAAGGCTATGTTATATAAAAATGTTTTCTTACCAATATTTTTAAAGAAGCGTGGGAGGGGGAAAACCTTTTAATGAGCTGAAATAGGTATATTACACCTACAGTAGAAAGGAATGAGGTCTTCTCAATCAGCTTAATATATTCCCTAATTTTCTGAGCAAATTAGTAGAGTTTACTGTTATTTAAATCTCCAAATCAGTAATTCCAAAGTTGTAGTATAAAAAGAATCTCAAGGGGTTGATTATTTAAAATATTACTTGGCTCTTGTGTTTAGAATTTTTAATGCAGTAGTGCTGATTGGGCCCAGGAATCTGTATTTTGGTTACATGTTCCCAGGACATCTCTAATGTTTCTCCTGTGACACACAATCCTAAAAATGTCCATGCATGGGTGTAATGAAACAAAGAACAACAAATTCACTGTGGCTAAGACTCAATAATTTTTTCAGAATTTATGCAATTATTGATTCCAAGTATCCCTAGGTTTCTCTCCTTGATAACTAAAAATATTAAACTTGTCAAAAAATTGGCATATAAAAATTCTAACAGTGGTAGAGAATTAATTTTGAGAATTCCTTTCTATGAATAATAAGGAAATTCAGTTGTTGGCACCTTGCTACATCAATTGTACTAGACCTGTGTTAGTTGATCACTTAAAATTCTTCCTTCCTTGCCACTTCTGAGTTGATTTCAGACTTTGATTGTTTATTCACTCTTCTTTCTGTAGAACTCTACATGTACTTTGGAAAAGTTGACTCCAATCCAAGCTCTCAGGGAGGGATATAAATGGGACATATTCCTGGCTATGATTAACAGACTTTCCAAGCAAATCACATTCTTTTCCTTTGAAGTTGCTGGAAGAAGTCTTACTCTCTAGGAACAGGGAAGCTCATCACTCTAGTCATCAGATTTTTATAGTATGACCATCAGAACAACTGGTTTTTGGCTGAAAGTAGTAAGAGACAAAAGAAAGAAAGAAAGAAAGAAAGAAAGAAAGAAAGAAAGAAAGAAAGAAAGAAAGAAAGAAAGAAAGAAAGAAAGAAAGAAAGAAGGGAGGGAGGGAGGGAGGGAAGGAAGGGAGGAAGAAAGAAAGAAAGAAAGAAAGAAAGAAAGAAAGAAAGAAAGAAAGAAAGAAAGAAAGAAAGAAAGAAAGAAAGAAAAAGTGGACCCTTGCATACATGGATGAACTATCAAAGTTAATTCTGACCTTTATCTGTCTCTGAAATTTCTTGAAAAATTAGATACTATATCTACTTTACTATGATTTATGCCCCTTTGGGTTAGATATTACTAACAGATAAGCTGTATGAGCTCACACTAAGAAAGAATGAATCCTCCCTTAATAGGTTAACTAGTTGATTCTAGGAGCTTAGACAGAAGTAAAGGTATTGTATAATTCTGCATGAATGACTCAATTTTTTAATATATTTCCGATATCCCCTCCCTTTGTAATGTAATTTTGAAGCTCCTCTCTTCATGAGGTAGAATCTTTTTCATCACTGCTTGGTTCTGAATTTAGTTACTTAGTTTTCTTTGGGCAATGGGACATTTAATAGTTGTGACATTGTAGAGGATTGTAAACATATAATCATTGTCCCTTTCGCTCAATTATCTCTCTTTGCTATGAAATCATTCCTATGCTACCTGCTGAATGACAAGATAGAAAGAGCAGAGACAAGTCACTTTATCTTATCAGAAATGATTCTAAATCATACAACATTCTCCTAACCCCCAAATGTGAGAAAGCCAGCTGAGTAGTAGAATTTTCTTATTGAATTTTAACTGACCTTTGATGCATGAGGTATCCCAGCCATGACCAAAACAACCATCAAGCAACAACAAGAAGAACAAGAAGGACAACAAAAATCACACCACCAGACTTATGAGTGGGAAAATCCCAGCAGACTAATAACCTAAAAGTTTATTTATGTTTGATGACACCAAGTGATGGGATCTTTAGAAAGGAGCAATATTTTGACTAGGGGATAAGAAAGCTCTTACAGTAGTTTAAGAGTGGTGAGGAAACTGTGGTAGGAGACATGAAACATGGATCCACATAATGTGGTGGGATATGTCTGACAGCACTTTTGTTAATAATTACAGAAGACAAAAATATAGCCACAGAAATTTGGAACAAGGTGAAGGCTCTCAGGAAGTAATGCTGCATAGAGATAAAGATTGGAAGCAAGAGATAAATTCGTAAAATAATTAAAAATTGTAAATAAAATGAAGTGAAATATAAAGGGATCAGAACTCCTTCAGATGAAAAATAAAACTTTATTATTCTCATTTCTCCTGTTGCAAGAATCTCAAAATGATATATCTCAGAGAGCACAGATAAAATCAAGAATGTGCCAACTAGATCCTTGTCAACATCTGTAATGGTATGAAGGAAATATCCAGTGGATCTTTCAGTTCAAAGTAAAGGTTTTACAAATGTAAGGGCCCTGTTACACAAAATTTGGAGATGCCTGCAATAGCACTGAAGAAACCCAACAGAAAGACCTAGATGGAAAATAAGTAATGAACCTCTCTAGCTCAATAGCATGGAATGGACTCAAGTTTATGAGAAACTTACAGCATCTCTGAATTAGGAAATACACTTCTGGGTGAGACTAAAACTGATTGAAAATATTTTGAATGTGAAAAGGTCTCTAACATCTAAATGAAGTTCTGGCAGGAAGCAGCTGAAAATGCTCTATAAAGGAAGAATTTTGCAGTTTCCTCTTCCAATATAGTCAGAGAAGGATATGGACCTTGTCAGCCTCCTGAGGTTACTATAAGCAAGTACCTCAGAGCAGGTAAATCTGAAATGAAAGGCAGATTCAGTTCCTAGATGGGTCTATTCTCCTGAACTGAACATGGACTCCTTCTCTGTGTCCTCATATGGTAGTGAGGGTGCTCTGATTTTTCTTCCTCCTGTTGTGGGACACTAATCCTTATCAATTTGACTCATCTAAATGTGGCACCCCCAAAGCTTCCCTTTGATATCATTGCATCAGGGATTAGAACGTCAACATGTGAGTTTGAGGAAAGGGAAAATCTTTCAATATATAACAAACAAAAATGATATCCCAAAGGAAAAGCCACACAATATGAAACAGAAGGCATCTGGTCAGGAAAACTATACTGGGTGGAAGGACTTGAGGACATTTTTTTCAGCAGGGTTGTGTAATTATAGACCAGTAACTTCCCTATGACACTTTCTTCTAGTTTTGGTTAATGAGAGTGTTTATTTCATTACCTTATGGTTTGAGTCTGAGTAAGGGTGTGTGTGTGTGTGTGTGTGTGTGTGTGTGTGTGTGTGTGTGTGTCTGTGTCGGTGTGTCTGGGTGTGTGGTTGAAGTCTAGTGAAGATAATGCTTCTTTTTTTTTTAATTCTTTTATTGGAACATTGTAGGTATACAACACAATTACATTTCTCATTGGGAATTGTAAGTTTACATAATGCACCTTGGTTCTTATTTTTTCCCCATTCCTAGCCCTCCCTTCAAGCCCTCCACCCTTCCTTATTTACAAAGACTTTATTTCCATTTTTTCCATTTCTCATCATTTTTCCTTTCCCTTCTTTCCTTTCTCCTGCCCCTCCCACTACCCCTACCCCTTTGGGCCTTTTCTTCCTATTTTACATTATCAATTATTCATTCTAATCATTGGTACATTTTAGGTGTACAAAATAATGACATTAATCATTGAAAATTTGCACTTTTACATAGTCTCTCTTGGTTCTTACTTCTCACCCTTGCCCAGCCCTCCCTTCAACCCCTCCGTTCCTCCCTATTTACAAAGATTTTGTTTCTATTTTTCCATTTTCCCATATTAATCCCATTCTCTTCTATCCTTTCCCCTAGCCCTCCCACTTCCTTTCCCTTTGCCCTTTTTCTTCCTATTTCACATTACATATTATACATTTAGTCCTTATTTACACTTTCAGTTTCTCACACCAGAGACACTATTCAGTATTTACACATGTGTGTCCTATTTATTTCACTTAAGAGTATCGCATCAATGTACATCCACTTAGCTATAAATGTCTCTAATTTCTCATTTTTTATGGCTGAGTACTACTCTATTTTATTAAAAAACCACATTTTCTTTATCCAGTCTCCAGTTGATGGGCATTTGGGCTGTTTCCAAGTTTTAGCTATTACAAACTGTGCTGCTATGAACATGGGTGCACATATATCACTGTGGTATGATTCTTTTAATTCTTTGGGGAAGATCCCCAGCAGTGGAATAGCGGGGTCAAATGGGATTTCCAGCCTAGTTCTTTGAGGTATCTCCATACCGATTTCCACAGTGGTCGCCTCAGATTACACTCCCACCAGCAGTGGAGCAGGGTTCCTCTTTCCCCACAGCCCTGCAAGCTTTTGTTATTGGTTGATTTCATGATAGCAGGCATTCTTTCTGGAGTGAAGTGGAATCTCAGCATTGTTTTCATTTGCATCTCTCGAATGACCAGTGATGTTGAACATGTTTTCATGTATTTATTTACTATTTCTACTTCTTTGTCTGAGAAATGTCTGTTCATTTCATATGCCCATTTTTGGATTGGGTCTTTAAATTTGGGAGGTCTGATTTTTTTAAGTTCTTTATAGATTCCAGATAGTAGACCTTTGTCTGAGGAAGAGCAGTTGAAGATTTTTTCCCACATTGTGGGTTGTCTCTACACACTGCTGGTGGTTTCTCTCACTGGGCAGCAGCCTTTTAATAAGAAGTGATCCCACTTGTTGATTGTTTGTGCTAGTTCACAGGCAACTGAGGTTTTGTTCATAAAATCTTTTCTTACACAAATGTCTTCAAGGGTTCTACCTAACCTCTGTTCCAACTGGTTCAGAGTTTCCATTTTAATATTTAGATCTTTAATCCATTTTGATTTTAGTTTAGTGCATCGTGAGAGATACAGGTCTAGTTTTAATCTTTGGCAAGTTGAAGCCCAATTTTTCCAGCACCATTTATTAAAGAGCGATCTTTCCTCCAGTGAGGGTGTTTGGCTCCTTTATCGAAGATGAGATGGCTGAGTGTGTCTGGCATTATTTCTGCATCTTCTAATCTGTTCTGCTGGTCCTCAAGTCTGTTTCTTTGCCAGTACCATGCTGTTTTTCATCACAGTAGCTTTGTAGTATAGTTGCAGGTTGGGGATTGTGATACCCTCTGCCATGTCTCTGTTACCTAGAATTGCTTTTGTTATTCTGGGTCTCTTCTTGTTCCAAATGAATTTTTGGATTGTTTTCTCAAGGTCTATGAAGTATGCTGCTGGGATCTCAATTGGAATTGCATTAAATCTCTATATCAGTTTTGGAAGTATGGCCATTTTCACTATATTAATCCTTCCTACTCAGGAGCAGGGTATGTCTGTCCATTTTCTGATATCATCTTCAATCTCTCTTTTCAGAGTGCCATAGTTTTCAGAAAAGAGGTCTTTGATTTCTTTCATTAGGTTGATTCCTAGGTATTTCAGTTTTTTGAATGCTATTGTGAAAGGAATTATTTGCTCTATTTCTCTCTCAGTGAGTCTGTCCTTCATGTAGAGGAAAGCTGTTAATTTTTGTGTTGACGTTGTAACCAGTTACTTGACTGAATTTGGTTATTAAGTCTAGAAGACTTTTGGTGGAGTTCTTGGAGTCTTCTATATAGAGTATCATGTCCTCTGCAAAAAATGACAATTTGACTTCTTCATTACCTATCTTTATTCCTTTTATTTCTTTCTCTTGTCTGATTTCCGTGGCTAATGTTTCCAGAACAATATTGAACAAGAGTGGTGATAGTGGACATCCTTGTCTTGTTCCTGATTTGAGTGTGAAGGAATTCAGTTTTGGACCATTTAATATGATATTGGCTGTTGGTGTTTCATAGATGGCTTCTATCAGTTTGAGGTAGAGACCATCTATTCCAATTTTTTGTAGGGTTTTTATTGTAAATGCATGTTGGATTTTGTCAAGTGTTTTTTCTGCATCTATGGAAATAATCATATGGTTTTTGTCCTTGAGTCTATTGATATAGTGTATTACATTGATTGATTTTCATATATTGAACCATCCCTGCATCCCTGGGAAGAATTCCACTTGATCAGGATGTACGATCTTCTTGATGATCTTCTGCATTCTGTTTGTCATTATCATATTAAGGATTTTTGCATCTATGTTCATTAGTGAGATTGGCCTATAGTTCTCTTTTTCAGTTGGGTTGTTCTTTGCTTTGGGGATCAAGGTGATGCCTGCTTCCAGGAATGAATTTGGGAGTTTTGATTCCCTTTCAATTTCATTGAAGAGTTTAAACAGTAGTGGCAGCAGTTCCTCTCTAAATGTCTTGTAGAATTCAGCAGTGAAGCCATCAGGGCCTTGGATTTTCTTAGTTGTTAAGTTTTTAATTACATTTTCAATTTTATTGGTTGATATTGGGTTGTTCAGAATTTTTGGCCTTCTTCGTTCAACTTTGGTAATTCATACATATCTAAGAATCTGTCCATTTCTTCTGTGTTGTTCATCTTATGGGCATATAGGTTCTGGAAGTAGGTATTGATGATCCTCTGGATTTCTGCTGGGTCTGTTGTAATTTCACCCTTTTCATTCCTAATTGCATGGATTTGGGCCTTTTCTTTCCTTTTTCTGACAAGGTTGGCTAAAGGTTTGTCAATGTTGTTGATTCTTTTTAAGAACCAACTCTTGGCTTCATTGATTTTTTGTATCATTCTCTTAGTCTCCATTGCATTGATTTCTCCTCTGATCTTTACAATTTCCTCCCTTGAATGAGCTCTGGGGTTGTCCTGCTCTTCTTTTTCTAGAAGCGTGAGGTGCAGTATCAGATTGTTTAATTGGGCTTGTTCTGTTTTCCTAATATGCATATTCACCGCTATGAATTTCCCCAATAAGACTGCTTTCATTGTGTCCCATAGATTCCGGTATGCTGTATTGTCCTTGTCATTTAATTGAAAGAACTGTCTGATTTCTTCTTTAATTTCCTGTGACCCATTGGTTATTCAGAAGTGTGTTGTTCAACTTCCACATGTTTATGAAATTTTTTGAGTTTCTTTTGCTATGGATCTCCAATTTCATCACACTATGGTCTGATAATATACAGGGGATAACTTCAATTCCTTTGCACTTACTTAAACATGTTCTATGTGTGAGTATGTGGTCT
This sequence comes from Heterocephalus glaber, assembly GCF_053883595.1. Lineage (NCBI taxonomy): Eukaryota > Metazoa > Chordata > Mammalia > Rodentia > Bathyergidae > Heterocephalus > Heterocephalus glaber. The sequence goes on along the minus strand of NW_028258143.1, from coordinate 25,023,572 downwards.
ATTTTGGAGAATGACCCATGTGCAGCTGAGAAGAATGTGTATTCTGATTTTGTGGGGTGGAACACTCTGTAAACATCTGTTAAGTTCATTTGTTCAAGAGTTCAATTGAGTTCCAGTATTTCATTACTTATTTTTTGTCTAGTTGATCTATCTATTTGTGACAGTGGGGTGTTGAGGTCCCCCACTACAATTGTATTAGTGCATATATGACTTTTCATGTCCGTTAGTATTTGTTTTATATAGTTTGGTGCATTAGTGTTTGGTGCCTAGATATTTATGATTGTCATCTCTTCCTCTTGGATTCTTCCCTTTACAAGGATGTGGTGTCCTTCTTCATCTCTCCTAGTCAGTGTTGGTTTGAAATCTACTTGATCTGTCAAGAGGATAGCTACTCCTGCTTTTTGGGGGGTTCCTGTTGCACTGAGTATTGTTTTCCACCCTTTAACTTTCAGTCTATGAGTTTCCTTTTGAATTAAGTGTGTTTCTTGTATGCAGCATATTGTTGGATTTTGCTTCTTGACCCATTCTGCCAGTCTATTTCTTTTGATTGGTGAATTGAGACCATTAACATTGATGGTTATAACTGAAACATATTGACTTGTCATTGCCATGACTTTTTCTTTTTGTTGGGTTCTCCCCCTTTATATTTAATTTCTTGTTGTGCCAGATGGGTTCATTCTGCTTTGCTTCCTGGGTTGTGATCCTCAATGTCTGTGCCTAGGATATTGTGTAAAATTCTTTGGAGTGCTGGTTTGGTATTCACGAAGTTCCTAAGGTGCTCTTTGTCATGAAAGTATCTTATTTCTCCATCCATTTTGAAAGATAGTTTTGCAGGGTACAACAATCTGGGTTGGAGGCTGTTTTCTTTTAGGGTTTGCAATATGTCACTCCAAGCTCTTCTTGACTTGATGGTTTGTGTTGAGAAGTCTGCTGTGATTCTGATGGGCTTTCCTTTGTATGTGATTTGTTTCTTTACTCTGACTGCTTGGAGAACTTTGTTCTTCTGTTGTGCTTCTGGAATCTTAACAATTATATGCCTATGTGTAGATTTTTTTTGATCAAGGCTATTTGTAGTCCTATATGCCTGACTTATCTGTATGTCAAGCTCTTTTCCCCTGCTTGGGAAGTTTTCTGCCATTATTTCTGTGAAGAAATTTTTTACATCATCTCTACTCTCTCCTGTTTCTTCATTGAGCCCAATCAGTCTTATGTTATTCTTCTTTGCATCATTTAGCAGCTGCTGGACTGATTTCTCATGTTCCCTTATAATTCTGAAGCAATTTTTCTTTTCCTGGTCAGTAATTGCAATCTTATCTTCTGTATCTGAAATTCTGCCCTCACATTGGCTCATTCTGCTGTGTAGATTTTCAGTGGAGTTTTTCATGTCCTGGAAATCTATTTGCATCTGTTTTATGGATTCCATTTGTTTCTTAAGTTTGGATTCCATCATGTTCTTGAGCTCCTCTCTAGATTTATTAATCATGTCTCTCACTAGGGGCACAATTTCTCCTGTTATCTGAGAAATTATTTCTGATTTCATTTTTTCCAGATCCCCTTTTGTTGCCAGTTCAGTGGGTCCAGGTGGTTGAGTATCAGAGTGTTCCATGTCATTTCCCTTTGGGGTTGCTGTAGGTGATCTGGAAGTCTGGTCTTGAGACTTATTTACATGTTTTCTCATTTTGACTGGGGTGGGGGGCTGTTAGCACCTGCACAGATTACCTCCTCTGAGCTGGGAGAGGTGGGACAGGGGCCGGGAGCAGCGGTAGGGATGGTGACCCAAAAGCCCTTTCCTGTGGGCTGGGAGCAGCCAGAGGGATGGTGGCCAGGAAGCCCCTTCCTCTGGACCAGGAGCAGTGGGAGGGATGGTGGCCTGGAAGCCCCTTCCTCTGGGCCAGGAGCAGCTGGACAGAAGGTGGCCCAAAAGCCCTTTCCTCTGGGCTGGGAGCAGCAGGAGGGGTGGTGACCAGGAAGCCCCTTCCTCTGGACCAGGAGCAGTGGGACAGTGGCTCAGAAGCCCCTACCTCTGGGCTGGGAGCAGAGGGACTCAGTTCCTTGGTCTGGTGGTCTGGTGTCCTCTGTGTGTTTGTAGTGTGGAACCAGGTGGCTGCCTCTCTGCACCGGGGTGACTTGGAGTGTTCTTCGTGACTCAAGATAATGCTTCTTGTTCATGATCTCCAAATCAAGAGAGTGCTGATCAGTCCTTTTTGGGAGGCAAGATGTATTGGAGTTTGAGTGATCTCCTGTGATTAAATGAGACTTTCGAGATACTGCAATAAGAATGGCCATATTGTACATAGGGGACAAAGACAGATGCCAATAATTATAATCAGAAGGCAAATCATAATATATTGATTACATGAATGGCTCTGAATATTTACAATATCCTCTATCCATGTTTGTAGTTTGACCTTATATCTTCTCCCTTTGAAAAGTAATCAATATTCTTGATGCTTATTTCTGAGTTGAGCGATGTGACTTGTTTTAGGCAGTGACATTTGGGCAGTTATGCCTAAAGAGAGAACTGCAAATGCATTGACAATATTCTGCTTTTTATCTCTGCTATACTATTGTCATATTGTCATATTGTCATGGCTAACTTACTATAAGATAACATACATGTGGCACAGTCAGATATTTCTTGGGAAAATATATCAAAATAAATTACTTTTCCTAGAAATCGTGGCTCATATATGAAGGCAAATTTAGATACATGGAAAGAAGGCCAAAATATATAATTGATAATAACTTCATATTATTGATTATCAAGAAAGGGATTACAGAAAAATACATTAAAAAGTGGTTAAAAAATGAAAATATAACCTAACTTCTTACATCCCAGGATAGATGTTTTAGTAATTAAGGAGTGAGTTTAGAGTGAGAAGGAAAAACAATATTTTACTTGGAAAACGTAGGAGTTTGTATTAATTTTTAAATCAGAGCATTACTTTTGCTTAAAAAATAAAATCAACAAACACATATCAGAAATAAAACAAGTAAGATGATGTTAAAGCCTTTAGTTCAAGACTAGCATTACCCCATAAATGGCACATACAAAAAAATCCATAGGAAGAACAAGAGAATTAAAAATATTTTCTAAGGTGATGCCATTATTTTTCATACAATACTAAAATTTATGTAAATAAGAATTCATTATTCACCATGGTTGTTGGTGCCTCCTTCCAATGGTGTTTTATAGGAGCTATGATGAATTTTAAATCTTAAATCCTTGCTCTGTTATGCAAATTGTCAGGAGAAGCAAAAGACTAGGGACTTTGATGATTGTGGGGTAAGGCAGTCAATAAAATCAGAAAGAGAAAAATACAATAATGACTCAAAACAGAAGCCACTAGTGGAAAAATATTAGAAGTTTCTCAATTTTTATAAAGGCTAGCTTTCTAAGAAACACAGCTCCAACAACTCTGTTCTAGTCAAGTATGTAAAAGTATCATACAATTTCATAAAAAATTATTGTAAATGTACTGCATATCTTGTACTAGTTTATCAGTTAACCATACATAAATCCTAGAAATTTCAATGAAAAATATTCTCTACTGCTGGATTTAAGTCAATAAGTCTTAAAGGTACACATTCTCAAGTTTAAACGAGCTATGTTGAGCTGCTGTCTTCTGGAACAACATGCATTATAGAAAAACAGAGCTACTGCACAGTTCAATTTATGCCTTTAGAGGTTTTCAAAGTCCTAGTAAATATTTTACTGACCATTTTATGATTTTTAGTAAATGAAGTACATAAAGCACCAGAGAAACCAAAAAAATTGTTATTCTATTTCAATTTTATAAGCCCTCTCACTTTAGTGGTATATGAGTTTATCTATAATATGTAATGATACAGTACATCGATTCTAATGGGGTACATTACAATATTCAGAATTCTCAAACCACAGAGTAATAAAAATGCCTTCCATTACACCTATAATTTGAAACAAAAAATATAAACAGGATTATATCCATAATAGGAATACATCCTTTAAAATACTCATATCTGGTGCTTTGACAAAGAGAAAACTTATATTGTCATTGTTTTTGGAATGCATAATTAAGTTTTAATATTAAAACTGAAACACTTTGTTGATGCAATAACTGAATCCCCATGACTATAAAATAATTCAGGTAAAATACTGGCCTAAAGCATGAATGTAATTTCTTTGCATAAAGCCGAGAGCAGTACACAACCCAAATAACAGTAGATGATCAGTTGCAGAATAGTTGTCTTATTTTATCACATTTCTTTAACAAAGCACTGAGCAGTTGTCAATAATAATGTGTCAACAACAATGTTGTAACTACTAATATTGTAATTTTCCATAAATATCTTCCATATATTTTGTGCAGTAATAACACTGTTTCTAGAAGAAAGTATAATGATGAAAATATCAGGGGTGTACAAGAGGAAAATAAAAGAAAATGCATCCTTATACAGATATGCAGAAAGAAATAGATTCAGAGTTTTAAAAAAAGAAATGTTATATTCTCAGTACTGCAGTTGATATTTATAGATGAGACTCCTTTATCAGTTAAGTAGAAAAGTAAAGTGCAAAAATAACAAAGTTTAAGGGCAGCATATTTTGCTATCTTGATTAAAAGTGAATATTTATCAGGTTTTCTTTTTGCCTGATATCTCACCAGATCTGACCATCTTGTTTTAGATACATGGAAAGACAGGGTTTAAACAACAATTCTTACCCAATAAATGGAGTCAGAACTAAATATTTTATTCTCAAAATTAAACATTGTACTCCTTTATGTAGTTTGCCAGTGAAATCCTCTGTCCCCTGCCCAGCTTTGTCAAGGGTCAACTTTAAGATAAAGCATCTCTCTAGACTGATTTTGTTCATAATAATATCAGGGAAGATGGCAAGTCATATTAACTGCAAATACTAACTGTAAAACTTGCATTTCTTTTTTATCCATGGCCTGTCTTTATGTTTCAATGTTGTCTTCTAAAATGAGGAGAAGATATCTACTTCAGGAAAATTTCTTGACAATTATTTGTAATAGTGTTAATAAAATACCCAATTTTTTTTACATGATAAGCAGAAAATTGAAGTCTTCTCTTAGTGGAAGTATTATGTGATTACATGGTAAGAGATTGGCTTTATCTTTTCACAATAATATAAAATATATGAGAATGTTTTGAAAAGGAGCTAGATAGCCTTGGAACACAGTGAAGGTCAAGTATATGACCAACTCACTGTGACTTATAGTAACTGGTTTATAGCACAAGGCTGAAGAAATATTTTGAAAGCACACCAGGGAGACAAAGAAAGACTGATTTTGCAGCACGTAATTAGATGCTCATACAAACTGTACCATGAATACTGCAGTGCATCCTTTCAAGGATATCATGGGAGTTTCTTTTTAAACAATCTTTATTCCATGGCTCTATGTGTATTGTCAAAATGCCCCAGGATGGCTATCTACAACACTGAAGGTGACTTATGCAAGAATTTCTGAGAGTTTATAGTTCTATGACTCTAAGAATTAGACAATGGGAACACTTGCTTTTTCTTTCTCTTTAAAATATAACAGCTGTTGAGTCAGTATTAGACATTTGGACTGTCTCCTCCTGGGAAAGGAAGGCTTGATAGTGTTTTTTTAATGTGTTTCCTTGTCCACATGATGCAGACTCTTTCTTGTCTACGTTTCTAAATTAAGATACCTCCAAAGTGTTTTTCTAAATACATCCTCCATGATGCTGAAGGTCGGTGTCATTTTTATAAGCCTGGAAGAAGTTATATGCAACTGAAGGGTAAAGGCAGGAGAATTGGTAAAACAAAATGAGAAGGGGATGGAAGTTAAGAGACGTTGGGCTGGGGCCTGATTCTGTTACTAACAGGTCATGTAACATTTAGTGAAGTTCTAAATGGTTTTATTTTTCATAATTGTAAGTAAACTGCTGGTCTCTGGCAAACCATGTATTACTTTTATGCTTCACTGAGGCCACACTATACCTCAGTTATGGACATGTCCTCCTCCTGTACAGAACTGAAGATTCTTCTGTGTGCACTTCGTGTGAAAACTGGGGCATTTTCTAACATGGGCATTCATGGAAGGCCTAAATTTACCACTGATAACAATATATATACCTGAATTTTGAAATCATTACTGTATGAAATGAGGTAGTAAAAAAATCATCTATTATACCTCAAACATTTAACATTGTTAATTCAAATAACCAGATAGCTAGGGCAAAGTAATGAGAGCACAGGTCCATCTCTCCTCAAACCCTGTTGACCAGTTTGTTTGTTGACCAGTACCTGAGTACCTTAGATATTCAGTCAAGGGATCATCTCTTGAATTTTTTTCTCCTACAGATATAAATATCCAAACCATTAGCCCATCAGTTTAATGAGGACCCTGCACCTGCCTCCTTTTGCCAGCCTATGGAGGGAAGGGTACAGCCCAGGCTTCCCTGAGAAAGATAATTTTGGTTAGGATCGTGAGGGACAGATTGAGTAAGGAACCCTGTGATATGTGTGGGGGCACTTGTCTACACAGAGCTACTAGCGTGTGCATGGGTCCTGAAGGATGACTCCTAGTAAATTGAATGATCTAAAGGAAAACATCAGAACTGAAGCATAAAAAAGTATAGCATTAAAGTAAAAAATATTAGAATGTTGAGGAAAGTAGAGAGAAATAAGTAGCTTTGTGTATTCTCACAAAGATTTTGAATTTTAAAATGAGAACAGTGGAAATCCAATTTTGGCATCAGATTTTCATTTTAAAACAAAATTTGCATGACACACCAGATATATGCTAACATTTCTTAAAAACACATTAAACACCTGCATGCAATAAGATATTTTACATGTACAGATGTTGCTAGAGTTATGATGGAATCTCAATAACACCATCATAAATTGAAAATATATTAAGTTAAAAGTGTATTGAATACTGCTGACCTACAGAACATTTTAGCTCAATAGCACAGCATGCCACACTATACCAGTAGTTTTCCCTCGTGATCTTCTAGCTGACTAGGAGATGAAGTTTGCTACTTACTGCTCCTTGGCCAGCATCATAAATGAGGTTGCTATCTCTACCCTACCACAAGATCAAAATTCAAAATTAAAGGTATAGTTTTGACTGAATGCATATTTCCTTTTCATAATTTTCACAATACATTTTCATAATGTAGAAAAATCATGTCAAAATTCACAAGTCAGGGACTTGTATGTATTGTACTTATATTTCCCAGTTAGCTATAACCTATGATTAAGAATTTTCTAAATCCTATGGCAAATGTTGTGTTCAAATTTTATGACCACATTTAGAACACAGGAGGGGCTTGCCATTCCTCCTCAGGTGGTAGGTGGATTGGAGCATTGTAAAGTTTTGAGGATGTACACAGCTGGGACACAAGAGATGTGAGGCTGAGTTGTTTTTAACTTCATGGTAGAGTTTATAACAGTCATCACCTTCTTCTGTCTATCACCAAAGAACATGCCTCAATCTGAATTTCTTTGAGCATGATACTAAATAATGAATTCAACCTGCTGAATGCAGATTTGTATCTTGTCCAAAAAGCATTGCTGTAGGACACCCATGTTGCAAAGGAAAAATTAAAAGGTACAGGTGCAGGTGTTATGTACAGGTTATGTTACTGGCTTGATGGGTTTGATCTTTCATAAATGAATCCCATAGCAGCTAATACATTTGTAAACACTTCCGAGAATCTTTCATGAATAATTTAAATTTTCATGCTATGCTATTCAATGCTTAATTTTGCACTTTGAGAGTTTGAAATCAAATTATTCACTTATTAAGCATTGTTCAAAATAATTGAGGAGATTTTAATTCATTTTTATGATTAGAAATTTTATTTTAAAAACTATTTGCTGACTGAATTGCTATTTATGTGATAGTGTTTTGTCATGGGATGGCCAAGTGAAGAAAGTGATAAAATAAATTCTTAGTATTTAAGTTTCACGGTATTTCTCTTGACACGTAGAAAAAAAATTAATGTTCTTTTTCATTAAGGGCAAATCATCCAAACTAATCAACACAACTAGCAGGGCAACCATACTTTTACTTACAGACTAACATTACCACAAATGAGGCACAATTGGTGTAAACAAAACTGCTAAATTTATGAGTTAAATACAAAAATGCCATCCTAGGAATGTTCTTCTACGTCTCAATGCCCAAGTAAAGTAAAACTGAGAAGCTCATTCAGGAAGTCTCTGTAACACCCTCCAAATCAAACTAAATTTGGCCTATTGGGGCCTCCATAGAGGAGGCTTTATGTAACAAGCAGCAACCTTACAATAGTAAAGTCTAACCTAAACATGTAATTCTGTACCAAGTACCTGAGTCTCAGCTAATCACAGAAGCCAAGCTTCAAGCAACTGTAAGTGGGTAAATGCTCAAATCATGATCACATAAGAAAAATACTGACATTTAATCAATCAAGTATATCTGCATATCTCATTTTCACAATAATTTTTGATGCTGATACTATTACCCTCCTTTCACAAAGACGGAAACCAGGTAGATACTTACCCAAAGTCAAATAGCTAGGAGCAGAGACAAGATACAAAGAAATCTGTGTTTTTAAATATTAAATAGTAAAGTAAAACTATTATCTGATTTGATGTTAAGTGAAAATTTTTGAGTGAAATAGTCTTTTATACTAATCTTCACTGACAGGAAACTGGGAGAGCTCTTTTATACAAGTGTGCAGTTTATGCAGTGAACAATTGTCAAGTACTCTTCCATTCATTAAGTCCTAAAACTAGGCCAGAAGCTTTGTCCACCAGGAAAAAGCATCACATTTGACAAATATTTTAAAAGGTCTCATATAGATTATAGTACTCATAAAGTCAAGAGTCTCTGGAGAGCAGTTTAAAGTCATTTGATAGGCACAGAAAAACCCACATTTTCCAAAATTCAAGAACAGTTTCAAGAATGTTAGGAGAGCAGTAAGAAGACCAAATAGTCTAATGCCCAGGGTATCCAATCTGTGTGCCATTAATAATAATAACATAATAATTTTACACATATATATGAAATAAAATTATAATAATATTCAAAATCATAAATCTAATATGGAGTATAGAGAAGGGCAACTATAACAAAGTTAACATTGCACACATAAATCCAACTTAATAATATTAAAAAGAAAATGATAAATACATATTTTCCCTTTTGTATGTGTGTGTCTGCATTGCATGTGTATTACAAAATAGTTAACATGCTAAAAGTAAGTCAACTCTTTACAATAGGACTAGCACTGTAACAATTGAATTACCAACACCAAAAATAACATAAAACACAAGCTGAAAAGTGTGACTGTAGCAAATGATTGCCATTGATAATGAGATACTGGTTTCAATCCATAGTCAGCTGGCTCCAAGCAGGGTGGTAGGGCAGAAGAGCATCACAGAGGAGAAACAGTCCATGGCAGAGAAAGAATGAGGAAGCCAGTAGGGAGCCTTCCTTTCCCTTTTTTGCCATTCAGGCTAGAAGCCTATTGGATGGTGCTACGTATACCCAGGGTGGGCTTTCCATTATTCTTACCCAGAACCATACTATACTAATCAGTGGGATAATTTAGTTATCATACACCCTTAATCCATTTTCACATACCCAAAATCCAGCCACCTCTAAAAGCCACCCCTATGAGCACATGAGGCTTTGGACTGACATCTAGAAACAAGCCATAACAGACTGTGTACCAATACCTGTGAGAAGATAGGACTCAACCCTGGGATAATCTGTTGTTTTGGGTTTTTTTGTACCAGGGATCAGACTCAGGACCTTGAACTTTCAAAGCAGGCTGCAGCACCACAGCACCACTGAGCTAAATCCCCGGCCCTATCCTGGGCTAATCTGAGGTTTTCTTTTCTTTTGGATTCAAACAGATTACTCACATGCTAAAAAGGTACAGCAATGAATATCAGATATAATCTATGTAAGCTTAGAAAAAAATTTGAGACTATGAAGAGAGTTTAAATCTTGGAACTTAGCAAGCTTTATAGTTGATTGAAATGTAAGTACATTAATGATTTTTAATTTTTCCAATATTCTTGTTTCTTTGGTCTGACAAAAGGTATTGAAATTTATTTTAATTAATTTGCTTAGAAAATTTTGATTAAATACCTATAATCATCTTTTGAGATCAAGGAAATTTACTGTTTTATTAATTACTGTTGATGTGTCATGTAATGTTGGAATTTAATTATTTAATATATAAATGAATTTTGCATTGTTAAAAGTTCGATTTATAATTGCTTGTTAGCTCTTAAATAGATTTCAAAGGAAATTGAACCAAATGAGTGCAGTATGATTGTTTCTTCACACACAAAATCCTCATACACTAAAGAATCTCTATAATAATTAAAAAATAAAATTCCTAACTGGGCAAAATAAAATCCTGAAAAGATCTGTCTCACAAGGATACAGGAACTTGCCAATAAATATGGTTCAAGTAATACAGATAGAGAAAACCTGAACAACATCCCATTTGTTTTCCTTTTAAAAAATAATTTTAAATAAAAATTTTAGCTGAGTCCTCTGATGTTGCTGAAGATAAAATTAGGGTTAGAAATTTTGCAAAGATGATTTTAGGTAACAAGCAGAAATAATTTGAAGTGGGAGACACTGGAGACAGAGGCCAATCTGAGGGTGATGAAGTAATTGCTAGCTGCAGCTCCACAGTTGCAGAGTGCCTGAGCTTAAGCAGTGTCTCTAAAGGAGATACAGATGAACAACATCTGAGCAGAGGGCCTGGCAGATCTGTATTCGAAGGGAAGGAATGAGTGGACAAAAACTACCCTTATATTGGAAGCCTGGGAAATAGCCAACTAGAAGCCCATTCATTTCCAGAGCAGAAAGTCTCCTATTCTTCCTCAGAAAGATTTATCTTTGCTGCTTGGAACTCACAATGGTACATATTTGAAGACACACAAACATATCACTGTCACTTCCATTGTGAGCCACCCTGGGAATTTCAGGTACCCATAGTAGTCAATAGCCCAGTAAAATAAATGTCTCCCTTTAATCTTCAGCTCCACAGGGAAATGTTTATTATGTCAGAGAAAAACATTTTTACTTTAGGTCTTGGAGTTCATGTTGTGGACAATTGTTTCCTTGGGTGCTTGAGTGTGATGAACTATAACTCTGAAAACTGACATTTTAACAAGAAACAACCCAGTAATGGTTTGCTGAGAACAAATTTCCTAGATAGGTGTTAAAAGTGTGGTAGGTTTGAGAAGGTCCAGGGTATTTATGACATGAAACCAATTAGGAGATAAAATAAGTAAAAAACAATCAACTTGATCTCCTGCTGCATTGAGATCAGCCCCAAAAGATGGGAAAATTTATTTTTTCCCTTTCACTTTGTGTTCCTCATCTTCTAATTTCAAATCTTCAAGCTGGATTAGAATAACAAAAATATATTTGTTTTGAGTTCAATATTTAAAAATAATAATCATTATAAAAACAGTTACCAATATTTGAAAATCAGAGAATTTCACATAGGAATTCCTGGCTTCTCTTAAAAAAATAAGTTCTAGCAATATTTGAATTATTTTCAGACAACAAAGGATGAAATAGAATAGTTGGTGCTGCTTGGAGTTTTGGCTTAGTGGAGGAGCCCAGTTCCAGGCCAAACTCCTATCTGTCATTCTTCAGATCCAACTATAAACAATTAGAAACTTCACCCAGTAGACTTCAAAGGGGAATCCATCCCCTACACAGCAGACTAGGTAAACAAACCGTGCAGTGCAATACAGTTTTCCCTAGGAAGTAGTAGTCAAGGACTCTGACTCTGCAGCCCCCTGGCTGGCCTACCTGATATGCACATTTACACACTCCTAGCCTAGACACAACTCCTAACCCATGGGGCGACCATATCACAGGGGACTGAACTGAGCTGAACTGAGGCATTTGGCTGCAGTTTGACTTCACAAGGTCCCAGTCTTGACCCTCCCCTTCCTCATAGCTCTTGGCATGTGTATAAGCATTCATAGTTGGAGTCCTTTGGCAATGAGATGATTCCTCCTATCTATGCTGATGCATAGAACCCTTGCCCAGTGCTGTTCCATGGGAACAGTGGAGGACCTATGAGACTACACCTCTCTTTTAACCCCTTAATTGTCGCAAGGAGTAAGTGAATAAAGTCTTATTGTGACTTTTAGTTTAACTACTTTTTCTAATTGATTATCTGCCTGCACAATTACTTAATAATGAATACTAGGTTGGGTTCAGCCTGAGATCACTTTTGCTGTCTTACATCTGTTCTGGTGCACTCATTCTTCCCACTTCTCTGTCGTGAGGCAAAGAAATTTGAATTCTTGTTCTTTGGCATAGCCCATTCTCACTTCATTCAGAAATCCATGACTGCAGGGTCCTCACTTATTTTTCCTAAAATTACTTAAACTATTGCCATTCACATGTGGTTCATGCACCACATAATGGATCAATACACGGAAGCTTGAAAATTTTAGTTTGCTTGGTCAATATGGAACACCACACCTAACAAATCATAGCCTGCATTGAGGTCTGCAGGTGCAATGTGCATTAAAACTTGATAAATAGTGCTGTAGAACATTATTCTAAAAGTCTAAATTAACATTTATCTATTTTCATATATCAGAAAGAGAATATCTTATCAAGTAAATATTAAACAGCTTAATAGTAAAAACTGTGCTTTGTAACACTTCTATGGTATATTCTGCTAAGTGAACTAGGCAAGGCTGGTGTATAAAGAAAGTAAGTACACAGATCCTTCTTTGTAAAACCTTCTTCCAAACATAAACTTGCTCACTTCCTTTCATCTATCTTACCAGAACTTGTACCACATTTGTGACCATAGACAAATTGTCCAAATGGACAATTGAGAGCTGAACATCAACAATAGTGAAACATTCATTTCATTTCATCTTGAAATGCTCCGTTTTGGTGTTTCTTTGACTATATAGCCATGTCAAGACATTTTGGTGACTTATACCTTTAACATTGAATACTGGACTTGGTGACAATCTGATTTCTTCAACCCCTAGTTACCTCAGAAAAGATCCTTCATTACTATCCCTATAGGATTGAAACAATGGCATGGTCTATCTTGGCCTGACATTTCATCTTGTCTAGATAGCATTTTAAACCAGCCTTTAAACCTAGAAAGCATTATTTTGCCCAATGACACAACGAGCACAAGTTTAACATTATATGGATATATTTGGTACAATTAAACTAATGTAGAAATCACAGTCTCTGGTTTGTGGGATAGCACACTGTTTATATAAATAAAAATTTAATGGAAAACAGGCATATTTATTTACATATTGTCTAATGGTATGTTCACATTACATCAGGAGAGATGAATATATGTAACAGACAATATGGTGGTCAAAGCCTAAACCATTCCCACCTAGACCTTTATTGGTTGTTACTTTCCTGAGCAGAAGCTTTTTAACTTGATATAATCCCGTTTGTTAATTCTTATTATTATTTCTCGTGCAATTCTGCTTCTGATAAAAAAGTCTTGACACATTCAGTGTTTCTGTTTAATATCAATGATTTTAATTTCTTTTTATTTTTGTACATGGGGACAGCTATGGCTATAGATTCAATCTTCTGCACATGTATAGTCAGTTTTCCCAGCCCAATTTGTTAAAGGCCTGTCTTTGTTTCAGTGTGTGTTTTAGGCACCTTTATCAAAAATTAGATGATGAAATGTGTTTGGGATTGTTTCTGTTTTCTTCCGTATGTTCCATTCATCTGCAGGTTAGTTTTTTTTGTGCCACTACCATGCCGTTTTTACCATGGTAGCTTTGTAATGTAACTTGAAATATGGGATTGAGGTGCCTCCTTCCTTTCTTTTATTGCCTACAATTTCTTATGCAATTTTTGGTCTCTCGTTTCCATATGAATTTCAGAATTGTTTTTTCTAAATCTAAGATATATGGTGTTGGTGATATTTTGATTGGAATGGCATTAAATGTATATACCAGTTCTCTTAGTATGGGTATTTTGACAATATGCTTTCTGCCTATCTAGGAACAAAGAATATCTTTCCATTTTGGGGTGTTCAGTTCATTTTCCTTTTTCAGTGAACCATGGTTATCATTACAGAAGTCTTTCACTTCATATGTTAGGGTACTTCCTAAATATTTAATTTTTCTTGACGCTAATGTGATTGGCATTATTTTCCTAATTTCTTTTCTGTAAGTTTATTGTGAAAATATAGGAAGTCTATAGATTTTTGAGTTGATTTTGTATCCTGCTATTTTGCTGAATTTGATTATTAGTTCTAGAAGTCTTTTGGTGTGATTTTGGGGAGTATTCTATGTAAGGGATTATTTCTTATATAAAGACAGATTGTTCAACTTCTCCTTTTTCTATACTCATCCTTTTATTTCTTTCATTTGATTGATTGCTCTTGTTAAAGATTTGAGTACTATATTGAGCAAGGATGGTGATAATAAACATTCTTGTTTTGTTCTTGATTTTAGAGAAAAAACATTCAGTTTTTCTCAAATTTAATATGATGTTGGCAGTAAATTTTTCATAAATATGTCTATGAAATTGAGAAAATGTCCTTCTATACCTATTTTCTTCAGGGATATTTTTTATGGATGGATAATAGATTTTGTCAAATGTTTTTATGCAATTATTGAGATAATTATGTTATTATGTCCTTGGTTCTGTTCATGTGATGCATTACATATGTTCCTTTGTATATGTTGAACCACCCTTGAATCCTTGGAATGAAGCCAACTCAGTCAGTATATGTGATCTTTATAATGACTTCTTACATTCTGTTTGCCATACCTTGCTGAGGATTTTTTCATCCATGTTCATTAAAGAAATTGACATGTAGGTTTTTGTTTTTATTTTTTATTATTAGTTGAGTGATTTTCTGGTTCTGGAATCAGGGTAATGCTGGTTTCCAAGTAATAAATTTGGCAGTACTCAGTTCCTTTAAATTTCAATAAAGTGTTTAGGGAATATTGGCTTTAGATCTTTCCTAAAGTTCTTGTAGAATTCAGTTGTGAATCTATTGATTCTATTGATCTATTATTGAGCTTTTCTTAGTTGAGAAGTTTTATTTTACTGCCTCAGTTTCATTGCCTGTTATGGGATTGACCAGGGATTTTATATTATCTTCAGTTGGCAATTAATATGTATTTGGGAATCTATCCATTTCTTCTGGATTCTAAAATATATTGGAATACCAGTTTTCAAAGTAGTTACTAATAATCTTTTGGATTACAATGATGTCTGCTGTGATCTCACTTTTTTCATTTACAATTGCATTGATATGGGTCTTTCTTTTATTCCATTTAAATGTTGGCTAAAGATTTGTCTGTTTCAAAAAATTTTATTCATTCATTCTTTATATTTTTATTTTAATTTTATTAAGTTCTGCTTTCATCTTTACAATTTCCTTTTTTGAACTGCTTTGGATTTAGATTGCTACTGTTTTTCTAGGACTTTGTGGTATATGATTAGGTTATTTATTTGGGCTTACAGTTTTTCTGGTGTGGGCATGTGAAGCTGTAATGTGCCCTCTTAGTACTGTTTTTATTATTTTTCACACATTGTTATATTATACTGGTTTTCTTATTTGATTCTACAAAGTGCCTAATTTATTCCTTGATTTTTTATGTGATATATTGATTACTGAAGAGTACATTCTTTAATCTCCATGTGTTTCCATAACTTCTATTTGTTTTACTATTGATTTATAGTTTCACTGCATTATTTTCTGCTAATATATACGAGACAAATTCTATTTATTTATTTATTTAATTATGCTTTATGGGCTAGTATGTGATCAATTTTGGTGAACTCTTCACGTGTCACTGAGAAGAATATGTATTCTGCCTTTGGGTGGAAAATTTTCTACATATATATTAAACCCATTTGTTCAAAGGTGAAGTTCAACATTGAAATTTCTTTGTTGATTTTTTTGGCTAGTTGATTGGTTTATTTGTGATAGTGTGCTATTGAGGAACCCAACTATTACTGTGTTGATGTTTATCTAATCTGTTATGTACCATAGTGTTTATTTTGTATAGGTGGATATATGAGACCCCTGCAATGAATCCCAAACTCCTGCTCAGGGCTATGACACATGGTGAGAAGAAACATTTAGAGACAGTATTAAAGAGACAGAGATAGGGAACTGGGATGACCAGGGCTTCAGCAAGCAAAGGCTCTGAACAGCCATAACCATTTGTATTTATTGGTTACACAATCATTGTTAAATTGGGGTGAGAGTACTATATGTAGGGGTTATGTGTAGTTGCTGGGGTTATGTTGCTGATGCAGACAAGGTTTGTAAAAGAAGAGACAAAACATTTTCATGTTAGGCTGGGGACAGAATTTGTGTAAGAATCACTATGACCTTGGAAGTGTATTATCTCATATGCTTTGGTTAGATTCACTTCTTAAAGTAAGCCAATTGCAGGGTTAACTCTTTACAGCCTGTACTGCTTACAGCCTGCTTTGGGTATAATCAAAGAGCTGGTCCCCCACAGATGGACATCCTGGTGTTTGGTTCATCTACATTTATAATTGTTGAATTGCTCCCTTAATCAGTACGGCATGACCTTACTTGCTTCTTCTGATCAGTTTCAGCTTGAAGTCTACTTTTTCTGAAGATAGGATAGCTACTTCTGTTTCTTTTTAGGGTCCTGTTGTACAGAATATTGTTTTCCATCCTTTGATTTTTAGTGTATGGATTTTGGGGGGATAATGTGTTTCATGCTTGCAGCTTTTGTTTCTTGTCCAATCTGCCCATCTCTGTGTTTTTGATTTGAAAACTGAAATCATTCACGTTGAAGGTTATTACTGAAAAATGTTGTCTTATTCTTATTATGGAAGTATTTTTCTGTTGCAGAATCATTTTTTCCCTTTGGTTTAATTGCTCACACTACTTGATGTATTTATTCTACTAAAAATTTTGGCATCATTGTTTTCATTGTCATCTTCTAGAATATCCTTGAGATATTTTTAGAGAGCTAACTTGGTGTTTATGAATTTCTTAAGGTGCTCTTTGTCATGAAAAAACCTCATTTCTCTACCAATTTTAAAAGATAGTTTTATGAGATATATTAACATTGTTTAGAAATTGTTTTCTTTTAGAACTTAAAACTCCACTCTATATCCTAGCCTGATGATTTGTGTTGAGAAATCAGCTGTAATTATAATGGTTTTACCGTTATAAGTGATTTGTTGCTTTCCTTCAACAGTTTTTACTATTCTGTCCTTATGTTCAAATTCTAGGATTTTGATTATGGTGCATTCACAAGATGATCCTTTCTGAGTGTGACTACTTGAGCTCCTCTGTGCTCTTCTCACCTGTATTTTAATTTCATGCCCCATATTTGGAAAGTTTTTTGCTATGATGTCTGTAAACAAGTTTTTATATGCTATTCATACCATCTTCTGAGTTTGACTAACCTGAATTAATATTATATTAGTCATCTTTATGTCACCTAGTAGTTGGTGGATCCATTTTCCATGATTTGTTGTTCTTAATTATTACAGAGTACATTGTCACCTGTGCTAGCCTTATCTTCTACGTTTGAAACTCTCTCCTCACATTAGTTACCTTTGTTTGTGAATACTTCCAATAGAGTGTTTTACTTTTTGGATTTCTTTTTGGTACCCTTTGAAAGATTCAAATTCTTTGATTAACTAGTCCTGCGTGTTTTGTATCATTTTGTTTAATTCATCTAACTTTTTATTTGGGTCTTTTTAAGCTTACTGATTATTTAGTTTAAGTAGAAGTCCTGTTAGTTATATCATATTTGAACAATTTATTGATCTGTTTATGTTTCTCTTTTATTACTTCATAAAATTTAGTTGTTTGGATTTTTCTTTCCTCCTCATTGATGTCCCATGAATCAGCTTTGGGGGAGTTGATAGTTTGCAGAATAATTTTGTGTCCTTCTTTTCTAATATTTTAATTGATTTTTAAGATGTGGTTTGAGAGTGCTTAAAATGGAAATATTTTGTTGCTAACATGGAAAATTATTTAGTTACTACCTTTTAGTTATTTTCTCTGAGCATGGCAAAGTACAGTCCTTCACCTCTGTCCCAGTATCTGACCAACTCTATTAATTCAGGTATGGGAATGTTTAATGAAATTGGTCAGCACTCAATTTTTTAGAAACAGGACAGAGTTATTTTGATAACATAAAGACAAACTAGATATTGGCATACAGTAATAAACAGTTTACAGCAACAATTATAACAACTATATCACCATTGGTAATAGAAAAGATATCAGGAACTATATGAATCAGTAACAAGGTGAATATTGACACACACATAAGAACCAATAAAAGTTGCCTCTATACCATCCTTACAAATGGGAAAATAATATGCTTATATACACATAAAGATGAATCAAATATTGGCATAAAGTAAATTTCTACTAAATGTAACAACTATAACACTGTTAACAATAAAAAATAATTCAAGAAAAATAGCATAGTGTTAGCAAAATATCTAAAAATTAATAAAACTGAATATTAGTACTAATAAAAATGAAAGGATTAGGATGCAAAAGTGAATGAAGTAAAATTTCGAAAATAATGGAAAGGAAGATAAAGAGGAGGAGATAAAGGATCCCATTAAATGGTAAAAGAAAAGTAACAGAGTTTGACAAAGTATCAGAAAAGAAAAAAGAATAAAACATAGACCAAAACAAAAGAGAAATAAAGAAAAAAATTTTAAAACACCCCGAAATGAACAAAGAAAAATGAAATGAGTAGAAAAAATTTCTCCCTATTTTTAAATGAGTGGTTTCTTTCCAGCGACTGCAGTACCAGAATCCAGTAGGGATAGTAAGTTGTTAATAAGTCCCATACTCAATATTTTGTGTTTGAATGTTCTTTGTCTTTGTTGCTGGCTTTGGTCTGTCAATACCATCTTCCCTAAAGCTGTATTTACTCTAGCTGCTCCAAGACATATTCTTCTCTGTTCCCCAAGTATTTCTTTTCCACCTACATTTGTGACCTGTGGGTTTGTGAGGTGCTCATATGCTCCAGAGGTCCCTCTGTTGATAAACCAGGTGGTGGCAACTGAACAAGCAAAGGGAATTACTGAATCACTTTGGAAAACGAGGAATGCATACAGATCACTGAACCCTGTACTGGATGTAGGCAGTGGTGTGGGTGGTGGGGCATCAGCATTCCTCTGGAATTAATGCCAATGATTTCAGACCCAGTACCCTCTGAAAGTCTGACTTCTCACCTCAGAGGGCCAGACCATTGTGTCTTTCCTGGCCTTTGCTCACCACAGCTTGAGGTTCTCAAGGGGTCTTTGTCGAGCCCATGTCTTCTTTGTGATTATTACTTATAATTATCTCCCTCCCACCCAGGCACTGTGTTAGGGTGACCCCAGGAATTCTAACATGTAGTTGTTCTGTGGCTTCTCATTTCTTGAGAAATCAGTCTTAAACAAAATCAGTCCTTCCCAAAATGCCTCGTGATTAATCTATTTCAATTATAGAAGATGCTATATAGGATTTTCTCGCCACCTCTAGCCTGCAGGCAGGAGGAACTACTTTCAGAATAAAACCTCATACTGTTATTATAGTTTCCAATAACCATAGTTTTTTAGGGAGTGGTGTGACTAGGCCAGTCCACTGCTTCTGCTTGGGGCTGCTGAACCTCTCTGGGCTTACTTTGTGTTTGTGGATACAGGAGCCAGAGTTAATGTTCAGACTTTTATGGTCTTTAGTTCCTGCAGTTACTCTGTGATTTCTAGTGTGTGATTTCAGCTTTTTCTGAATTCCTGAAGATTTTCTTCCTTTTCTCTTTGTTAGGTTGCTGTTTTCTAAGTATTTCAAGTTCAGGTCCTGGAGAGACTATGATAGAGTGCCAGTTTTACACCATCTTCTGATAGTACCATGGATAATCACTTATCCATGATTTTATTCTGCCAGTTTTAGTTACCCATGGTTAAATGCAATCTAAAACATTTAATGAAAATTCCAGAAATAAATAATTTATAAATTGTAAATAGTTTTTATTATAGTATATCATAAATGAAGTTTATCCAAGATATTTTTATATAGAAAAAAACAAAATATAGAGGTTCGGAATTATCTCTGACTTTGGAATCCAGTAAGGGTCTTAAATATATCCCAGCTATAGATGGGGAGGCTACTGCATTTTTGTTTTTCACAAAAGAACAAATGAAAACAATGAAATATAAATTTCCTGAGACAGAAACCTTGAAATGCTTTTAGGGCTACAATATAAAAAAATAGTGATAGGAAAAGATCACTGCATTTTACTGAAGAGGCATTTAAAAGTACCATGAGCAAAGTAAAGTCAAACAAGCATATTCTTCAGATATTGAATCCATAAATAAAAGAGCTAAGCATGCATTAAATTCTTCTGTTATAACTGCAGCACTAATGACAGCAAATGTTGGATGTAAGAGTTTCCATTAGAAAGATGACAACCTCACTAATGGTCAGCCTCTATCCAATTCTCTTCCTCCTGGACTCCAATTGGTCCTGCATACAGGAAGCAAAAAGATATTGTGAAATGGAAATATTACAGACTCTCCATTCACAAAACACGCATTAAAAATTTCAAATACAGTGGCACCTAGGCCCTGCATAGTCTTCTATCAACCACAGTATCTCCCTTCTGACCCTGCCCCCAAAACACGTGCACACATGTGAGCTCTGCTGGTCTTTTGAAAATTTCTTTGAATCATCCTGTTTTCTTTTTAAGACAGGGAATTTACATAAGATGAATTCTTTCACAAAAATCTCCCCTCTTGTCATCTAGTAAACTGATATTGAATATGTTACCTGAAAATTCAGACCTCAATGTTCACTTTATTCACAAGGTTTTATTCATGCATCCTAGACTACATATCTTTCTATTATATACTATCAAGGCATCATATTTTTATTTATAGGATGTATTTCTACTCTTATTCTCCATTTAGATCCATGGTTATGCACATAATGTCTAGAGAACTAGACTGTAACCTCCATGAAACAGAATCTTTTATATTTCATCAGGCACTCTGTATTAGCTTTCCTTTTGCTGGAAACAATTTCTGACATCCACTATTCAAAGGAGGAGAGGTTTAGTTTAGCTCCCAGTTTCCAGAGGATTCATTCCATGGTTTTCTGTCTCTAAGATAGAAATGGCACTGTGGAATGGAATGGCAGAGCAATCCTGCTTACCTCATGGCATACAGAAAGCATAGAGACAGAAGCAAGGACTCGGGGACCAGACAACATCCTTTCAGCTCACTCCTCCAGTGAACATTGCCTAATTAGAGCCTATCTCCTAACTCGTTCACCTATGAATTTAACAACAAATTACTTCCCTGAGGAGAACAACCTTCTCATGAACTGATCACCATTCAAAATCTATGGCTTTGAACACATGAGATATTTGGGGAACAACTGAAATCTGAAACATAATTGTTTCTAAATTTGTTAGGGCAAGGGGTGTAGCTCAGTGGTAGAGTGCTTGCCCAGAAAACATGAGACCTGGGGTTCAATACCATTAATTTGTAATGTAACCAACTACTAAATTTAGACTGCAGAAGTTGGGAATGACAATGATGGATTTAGTTCTCAACAAAATCTAGACTTCGCAGAAAGTTCTGAAAATTCAAGGACCCCTCAGGTGTCCATAGATTAAGATCAACCTTGATCATACAAAACATTTGGTGTTGCTTTGTTCAATGAATATGCATATACATTTTGACCAGCAATTCACTACTTTTGTATACTTTAGACATATACAAAATCTTTCCTTCATATGCTAGATATGTTTAGATGCATTAATAGTAACATTTCTCATATTCTTTAAGAAGTTAAAGGTCATTCACAATGTCATCAACATTAGAATGAATACATAATTTAGGGTATGTATATGAGTCAATACAGCAGTAAAACAAATGACTAAACTATGTTAATATGGATAAATGCCTGAAATCTAATGTTGAATGAGATTAAAAATGAAAGTTAAAAATAATACACATAGGATGATTCCATTGAAAAATGTATAAATCAGAATAGTATGAAAGTAATTAACACAAAATTTAAGACATGTTGGAAAACATGCAGGGGAGGTGGAAGCCAGAGATGCACACAAGACATTGGATGTTTGGATAAAGTTCTTGTTCTTTAAGGTAGTAAGTACACGTGTTCTTTCTACTCATCATTTTATTATTTCCAATGAACATAAATGTTCAACACCACTGGTCATTCGAGAGCTGCAGATGAAAACAACACTGAGATTCCACCTCACCCCACAAAGAATGGCTGCTATATGGGGCTGGGGATTTAGCTCAGTGGTTTCACTGCCTGCTGCGCAATCGCAAGGACCTAAGTTCGATCCCCGGTACCAAAAAAAAAAAAAAAAAAAAAAACAAAGAATGGCTGCTTTCAAGAAATCAACCAATAACAAATGCTGGTGGGGGTGTGTGGAGAAAGGAACCCTTCTTCATTGTTGGTGGGAGTGTAGACTGGTACAACCACTGTGAAAATCAGTATGGAGGTACCTCAAAGAACTAGGGCTAGATGTACCATTTGACCCAGCTATTCCCCTGCTGGATATCTTCCCAAAGAATTAAAAGAATCATACCACAGCGATATGTATGCATCCATGTTTATAGCAGCACAGTTTGCAATAGTGAAAGCTTAGAAACAGCTCAAGTGCCCATCAACTAGAAACTGGATAAAGAAGACGTGGGTTTTTTTTATAAAATGGAGTACTACTCAGCCATAGAGAATGAGAAACTAGAGACATTTATAGCTAAATGGATGCATATTGAGGCCATACTCTTAAGTGAAATAAATAGGACATACATGTGTAAATACCAAATAGTTTCTCTAGTGTGAGAACCTGAAAGTATAAATAAGGATTAAAATGATTAAAACGAATAATTGATAATTTGAAATAGGAACAAAAGGTCCAAAGTGGTAGGGGTGGTGGGAGGGGAAGGGGAAAGGAAAGAAGAGAAAGGAAAAATCATGAGAAAAGAAAAAAAATGGAAATGAAGTCTATGTAAACTGGGAAGGGTGGAGCGGGTGAAGGGGACTCAGGGAATGGGGTAAAAATAAGAACCAAGATACATCATGTATCAGTACAAGCACCCAATAATAAATGTAAATGTATTGTATACCTAAAATGTACCAATAAAAGAATTTAAGGAAGAAAAAAAGGAGAACACAGAAATCTGAATTTTATTATAAAAGTTTTGACTTAGTAAAAGCTTCTAATGTTTACAGAGCATATTTAATTTACCATCTTCGCAGATTTACCTAGTAAATCAAGAATTTGGTGCCTGTCATTTGGTTTTTCCTCTGGTAAACTTAGATGAATCTTTGGAATCTATAACATAGCCATAATCAAGTGGTATTTAGAGAAGACTTAAGAACAGGACAGAACCCGGGCTTCAAAACAATTTTTTCTGATACAAGCGTGTAGGATAGATGAGGAAATAGGTAAACAGAAGGCGATTGTAAAAGCACAACAAGGCAATAGGGAGGTGACGAATGGGCTAGGAGTCATGAGAACACATTGAAGAAGGCAAGTATTAGGAAACTGGCTGAGCTGCACTTCAGACACTGGGGTGCTGGGGCCCTTTCATGTCTTTGTCATTGGTGAGGATCTGCTTGTGCTTCAGGAACAGGAAAAGAGGTCCAGTGAAGATAACGAGCTCTATGTGCTAGGTTCTAAATGTCTTGTCCCTTGGCCATGTATTCGACTTAGATGTTGGAAATATTATTTCAGACCAGATTAGTGCAGATGTTAGAAGTATAAAATCCAAGAATAACAGAGAGAAGGGTCTAAAACAGATAGGGTGAAATTATGAAATTAGTTGAGAGTGACAAGAACAAGAAAAAATGTATAAATCATGAACAAGCATTCCCCAATTAAATGTATTTTGTATATTTTAAAACAAAGCTTTATAATTATAAAATCACATTGACTAGTGGAAAAGGCACAAGCTTTGAAGCTAGCTGATTTGAATTGCCTTTGTCTTCTTGGCTAAGCAGCTTGCTTATTAAGATCCCACCCTCCTGCAGCTTCATCTAAATTGAAGTAAAATGCATGATGTAAATGTAGGAACTACTCATTTTCATATATTGATACTCAACCAATGTTAATTTCCCTCTACTTTTCCTTGCAGTTGATTTTCTCTGTTGATTGCCAGCTACATGTCGCATGTTGAGTTCTCTAGAAACATATGATGCAAAGAAGTCAAGATGTAAAAATAGTTGTTAGGAGTCAACCCTTGTGAAGGAATGAAGTGGAAGTGGCTTGGGCAGAAGATATCATATAAGGATGCTAACCAGGGGGAGAATGATGAGTTTTGGAGCAAGGAGTCCTCATTCAGGGTTATTTTCCTTTGGTCTGAAGTGGTAGGGACCTTATAATCTGCCTTGATCAATTACTGGATGATGGCAAACACAAGAAATGTATGACTTGGCAAGAAAGCACTCTGCAGCTGAGGCAAATCCTAAAATTGGAAAGTATCATGGGGTTGCACTTGTTACAGCTGGAAGTAAGTACTTCATGAATGGAGATGGATATGTCTATGAGGGTCGGTGACACTTAACATTGTCCTGCTTGACTGAACTCATTGGCACATAACACTGGGTCTTAATGAACTTGACAATAATTGTGGGAATTACAGTCATAAAACTGACAATAATTGTGAGGTTGGACTTTGTTAGTGCTAACCTCACTTCCATAAATTGGACAGAAAATTTATTTACAGTAGCTTTGTTGAACAGTCACACAGCTAGAAAGTGTCAGAGCTGTTCTTGAAATCAAGATAGATAGGCTTAAGGGGGATCTCTTTCCAACACTGGTCTGTTGCATCCCCATTGGGTGGTTGGCTCAGGCCCTGGCACACACCTGACCTTCACAGATTTCTGCTTAACTTAATGATAATACATAGTGAAAAAAAAATCCTGAGTAGAGCTATGTAAGTAATGAGTGATGTTTACAGTTAGAGTTTTGAAAGTTTTTCTTGACCCCATATACAAATCCTGTAAAGCTCAATTCAGAAGTAAATCACTCAAGAAAAGCCGGATTGATTTGTCTCTCAAAATGAAACAATCAAAGATCAGCTCATTTAATTCTCTTAACAATAGAAAGATATAATTCTACCCAGATATACTTAGGAAGTGATGAGATATCTACATCATAGACAAGAAGAAACATTTCTAGTCATGAGACTTTAGGCAAACTGTGAAATTCTCTAGACTTCAACTACCTGAAATTTATTGGAGATGCTAATACTATTACTTATCTCACAGAATTGTTCAAATTAAACACCTCATATACAGCAAAATGTTTAAAGCAGTTTCTGGGAAATGTAGTCAGTAAAGGTGGAATATTTTATAGCTACTATTATTATATCAGTAGAATGACATCTTTCTTCAAGATCCCAGATGTCTGTCAACCAATAAATTGGTTGCAGGGGAGAGGAAATACACTGCCTCTTAATGGAAAATGAAGATTCTGGAAGAAGGTGAGTGACAACAAGTAGTGTTTTACACATTTTTCATTGTTTTTGTATTGAGATAATTACAGATTCTCATCTAACTCTAAGGCATAAAACAGAAAGGTACAGTGCTTCCTACACTCAGGTCCTCCCTGGTGTTTTCAAACAATAGCACAGCTTCAAAACTGTGATAATTGACATTGGAGCACTTCACCTATCCACTGACATATTTCCAGTTTTACATTATAGTGATGCTTTTGACAAATATATGCTATGATACAATTAGAGAGTAGAGCTAGGCCAAATCTATGTCAGACTGGAACAAAAATTGTGCAGTCTTAACCATTGTGGTAGAAAGCATCTGACCACTGTATTTTTGTAAAGTCCATAAAAAGAAAGTGTGGTGGCAAGCTCAGCATCCATCTCTCTTCAAATTGAGGTTTATTTTTGTAGCTCCAGAAATAACAGGTCCAAAAATATTTACCCATCTCTCATTTCCTTGACCGCTGTTGTCCATAGTTATGTTCAATTGATAAATACTGTAATGGATATTGTCATAACTATTTACCATATTCTTAGTGCTGAATTCTATAATAAATACTCAGAGTTCACAATACAATCGCCAATCTTCAGAGAAGCTCCTGAAGTTAGATGGTATTCATTTCCATCTTACAGGTAAATAAATCATCACAGAGTGTACATAATAGGCATAAAGTTTTAATGTTAGGTCATATCTTGTATGAGAATCAAGATTAACCTAAAATCAAATTCCATAATCTGAAAATGTATCTTTTTTCATTCTAAGAATAAAGTATGCAAGCAGGAGAATGAAGAAAAATGACTTTAAAATGCCCAGTTCCCCATTTTTTCTGCCTAATATCTATTTAGCCTATGTTGAGTCACCAGAAATCATGGTTTTGAGTTAATTTTCCCACTACCTAGTAGATGTTAGTGACCTTTCTGTGTTAGGTAACTTTTGTAGCACTGTCTTTCCAATCCTAAGAGACTGAATCCATCCGTGCATGAAATGTGAAATTGTCACTGTATCTCTAGTTGCATGTGCTGAACAAGGACACATTTAATTTCCTCAAAAAAATAAGTTATTAACATCAAACTCCAGTAGATACTGGAATAATTGAATATTTTTTGACCATCTTCATGGGTTTGTAATTGTTTAAATC
This sequence comes from Heterocephalus glaber, assembly GCF_053883595.1. Taxonomy (NCBI): domain Eukaryota; kingdom Metazoa; phylum Chordata; class Mammalia; order Rodentia; family Bathyergidae; genus Heterocephalus; species Heterocephalus glaber. The sequence continues at coordinate 24,996,910 of NW_028258143.1, read as the reverse complement.
GTAAAGATTAAGAGTACTTTGATGTCACTACAAAATACCATTTCCCATGAAGGGTGTATTCCAAGACCCTTAGTAGATGCCTGAAGACACAAATAGTAGCATTTGCTTTGTACACTGCTTTTCTCAGATGTAATATATATATATTAAGAAATGAAAAATAACTAATAAACTAGAAACATTATAACAATATACTGTAATAAATGTTATCTGTATGTTCTCATATTCTCTCTTTTAAAATATTTTATTGGACCAGACTATGATTGATAATGAGTTATGGAAACTATGGAAAGCAAAACCAAGAGTAAGAGATACTACTCTATTTCAAGTGGAGCAGACATGAAGTAAAGGAGCTTTTCTGCGGACCATTAAAATAGTATTCTAATATAGTATTTGCTAAGAAGTAGCCTGCCTAAAATTCTACTATAGTAGCTAACTTGGTTTATTCAATAAACCATTTTAAAACCACTCATGTTAAAGACAAAAACATAAAATCAATCATTCATTAAACATTTACTAAAAACATGAAGAATTGTGCTGTTCAGTGGTGGGCATATTGAATGTATGGCTTGGGGAAACAAATAAAACAAGTGTATGTAAATATAAAAATATAAACTAGTACATAATACAGTTTATAATTCCTCACAAACTTCCACTAACATGAGATAGTCATGACAGAAGAGAACTGAAAATCAGAACGCTTGCATTAATCTTCCACCTCTTAAATGTTGACCTGGTCTCAGGCTTTATTCTTAATTCTGTTTTGTTTTACACTTACTCTCTCCTTTGGATGAAGCCAGATCAGATAATGCCAGTGCATATATTGCTGGCTCCAGGGGAACAACAGGAGTGCCAAATTTGCAGAGTTTTAGCCAAAGTAGAACTCAGATGGTTTGCCCAGCTTTTTCAGTAGAAGCACAAGTCAGTGAAGCACACCATCCATCACCTCAACCCATCACATGGCTCATTCACTCAGCCATGACTTGTGAATTGAGCTTTGTCCTCACATGTTGCTAGGCAACTTCTGTATCTGTGTTGCTATAGCTTGCTATGATGGTTCTACTGCCACAGACACCTTCTATTATTTATGAACATAATAGGTTTCAGTAAATGAAGGGATATGGAATCTTCATTTTTGTGAAAACTCTATTTATGATTTTAATTTTGAATACTCACAAATAGAATTTTTCAACAGATACCACTGACATAACAGTATTATAACTTTATCATTGGTATCCATATGACTCAAATATTTTTATCTCCAGATCAGAATCTTCATATTCCTTTGTGAATAAACAACTGGCTTTAGTGAATTTTCTTTTCAACCTGATTTGCCTCCCTGGAATATGATTAAATTGCCTCATTCCTATGATTTCTTCTACTTATGACAAATAGTAATTTTAATTCCAAGTAACCATATATTTGTAACTTTAATACCAGATATTTATATGCTATAATGCATATTTCTTCAATTCCTTAATTGCTATTCTGTACCTTAGATACTGATAAAGTGGTTTAGTCCTAAAATATTATGAAGGATCCATCTAGACTTAGTCTAATAATTCTCAGTTAAATAGTGGTAACAGGCACAAACTATCCTGAGTGGCACTCTCTGGGATTCTCCCACTCAGCGAGGAAGTCCAAGACTTTGGGGCTGGGTGATAATGTTTCCCAACACACTGAGCATCGAAACAGCTAACCCCACATGTTGAGTTATTGGACCATTGTTGAAAATGTATGCCTCATATTAGAAACAAAAATAGATGTACTTCAACTACTCCCTCTCAGAAGTTTTATAAATGGATTTTAAAATGACTTTGTCATATTTAATAGGCCCTGTTCATTTCTGAGAAAGTTCAGTTGCCCACAGCCCTTTCCATTTTACTACTCTCAACGGCCTATGGTCTATTCTCTTCAGCCTAATTCATTCATTCTATTGTCAAGATAACAGGGAAGGGAGGATTTTTTTAAAGTCACTGTAGTGCCTAGTAGAAGGTATATTTTAATCATTTTATTTTTAATTTATTATTTATATGTTCTGCAATAATTACAAAGTAATACTTCAATTTTTAAAGAGACCTCAAGGGAGTGGCAACTAGTACAAGCAGAAGCAAACATAAAAATGAATTAGAAGTAATATATATTTAAATGTCATGTGGGCACTGTGATGGCTTGGATCTGAAATGTCCCCCCAAATGTTCATGTTAGTGGAGGGTGATTGGATTATGGATGTGCTATAGCTGACTTGCTCTTAGGAAGGGAGGCTTGGCTGGAGGTGGATTCCTTGGAATGTGACATGGAAGGGTATTTTTCTTGTCCTCAAGTTTTATCTCTCTGCTTCCTGGCCACTAGGAATTGAACTGCTTTCCTCCACTGTGGCCCTCTGCCATGCTCTTTCTGCTTTGTAGCAGGCTGATCATAAATTGAAAATGTGAGCCAAAATATACCTCACCTACTTCAAACTGTGGGTATCAGGGATTGTGTCTCAGCAAGGATCAAAGTGACTAAGACAGGAACACTGTCAATGAGTTTATTACAACAGCAGTTATTAGATAGCACAAAATATGGGGAGAAGCCCCTTGAACAAAGTTTCAGAATAATGAAGGAGAGGATGATTTTAAGTTTTGTCCCCTCATAGCCATTTAAGTAAATAACAATCACTGTGAACTGAGAATTTACAATAATATTCTAAATATGTAATTCTGTTATTTTTGCCATATATATGTGTGTGTAACTGAATTTAATGTGTTATCTCAATTAATCAGTACACAACCTTTTGAGTTTGAGAAACACTGTTAGATTAGAAACCCCAACTTCTCAGTTCTGAGGTTCAAACATATCCCTGTGGCCCTGCTGATAGAACCTGTTGGTTGTAGGCCACACTTTAAGAAGGAAGGCCAGTGTCACAGGAACATGGACTCAAAGCAGACACAGCCACCAGTGTGGTGGGAAGGGCCAGGTGCTGGGAATCACCCAGTGCACTTGTTCAGCTCCTGCTTTCTGGGCACCATCAGCAATGATGCCGTGTGCTCAAGTTCAGACTGGGCTCAGGAGCTTAGCTTTCCATAAGGCAACCATGCTGCTGATTCAAGGATCACACTTTGGTAACCTTGGTTTACACTGGGCTCTGAGGCCAGTCCAGTGTTATCTGCATCTCAGCATCAGTATTAACTAGCTGTATGGCCTTGGGCCTTAGGTATCTCATGTGTAAAATGAGGTTATAGTACCTCCTCTTTGGTGATAAGGAAGAGTCAGTGGATCAACATAGGTAAAGGGCTCATGAAAGTGCCTGCTATGCCCACTGTCAATGGTATTATTGCACTAACAACAATGGCATTACCACATCATCACTTCTATCATAGGATAGTCACAAGAAAGCTCAGTCATCAAAACCTGGTGGATTTAGGTGCATAAGCAGACAAGATGAGAGAGAAAGATGCAAACACTGCTGTAAATTACAATTTCTGTAAAATGGGAAGGAGTCAACAGACTAAAGAACAACTCTGAGAAGTACAGCTTGGGGGAGAGTAAATAAGTTGATTGGGGGTTACTTACAGAGCAGTGAGTGATTTGTGGGCTACAGCACAGCTGAAGTTGCCAACACCCCTGTGTCAGGCTCCTGGTTTTATAAGGTCCTAATTAAAACACCAAAACATGGCTAAAAAGCAAGACAGTTCCATGAAAAAAGATATGCATACTCCACTGCCTTATTTATTATAACTAAAACACAAAAAGATATTGATAACAATAATTAATAATAAAATAAAACAATTATAAAAATAGACTGTAATAAAATATATTTAAATAAATAAATTGCTTATTTATGAACTTTTCTATTTAATAGTTTCAGAAAGCAGTTGATGGTAGATAACTGAAACCACAGAAAGCAAAACTGCTGATGTGGGGGAGGTGGAGTTTCTATGTAAGCATTTTGGGTCAACAGAAGCCTGGCAAAAATCCCAACTTTCCTTTTGCCTCATTAGCACTGCCTTTCCTTCTCTGTAAGGAATATTATTGGATTGGTACCCGATCCTACTAAACAGAAAGAATTTTCATCTGTCAATAAGTGGAGTAAGTGTAAGAAGGCTGTCATCCCTGATCACACTCTCATTGACACCCTGGTGGCTTCCTGGTTCCCAGCCAGTGTTTTCCTGTTCCCCATATTTGCAGTGTCACTCTCTGTAGAGCCTGCTCACACATGTCCATTAGTTCAAGGTTCACCCTCCCCTCCTTTTCACTAATATACTCCAAACCTGTTTATTCTTTGTCTGATTCCCTTAGGTCCTTGTTAAAAGCCTGGCTTCATACGTAAGCAATAATGGTTGATGGTGAAAAGCAATTATTTCTCATATTTAACATTCAAATTCTAACAATAATGCCAGTGTTTAACTTCAAAGAAAACCCAGGGGTGACATTCAAACCCTTAAGCAATCAGTATGGTAAAATAAATAACCTATAAATCTACATATAGTTTTAAAATGTATTATCAAATTTTCCCACAAACAAACCAAGTGATATAAATCATAAGTATTTATCAAATTACATGAGCATCAGTCTATTGGTTCATTAAATCATCATAATGCTTTTTAAATCATCTATTGGTTTTTAGAAGCTTATATCTGATGCAGCTTTCAATAGCTAATAAAGCCTCTGCCTGCACCATAATTTGACAAAGAAATTCACAGCAGGTTCTCCTAATATCCTCCCCCTTGATATTGATAGTAGATAAAAGATCTCACAGGTTGTCTTGAGTAGGGGGAGAAGCAGTGGTTGCCAGCCCCTCCTTTTAGTTCTCCAACCTTTCTCTAAACTTCTCACCACTTGCTGTCCTCTTTCAGCTGTCTTTCAGGATGGCACTTTCTGGGCACACTGGTCATACAGTGGCTGCCTGTCAGGGCTGGTGGGCTGAAGGGAGACCCAGTCAGGCAAGATTCCCAAAGAAAAGAAAACACATGGAGCAGATATCATAAAAAAGCAGGAACCAAACTTTAATTTCCAGCACAGAAATTATAGCATCATAGGTCCCAGTCCTTGTGGAGTAGTTATGCTCTTCCGAATCAGTGCCTCAACAGCCTGACGTCCCTGATCCCAGGCAGGTCTAATCTGATTCTGCTGTCACCAGTCCATCCAATTGCTCACAGATACAATTCTCCGTGGAAGACCTTTGCTGGGTCTGTCAAGAGTTTAGTGCAACAGTGAGACTGCTGGTGCACATCAGCAAACGTGTACGCCCAGGAGATGATGCTGTTTGCTTGACTCATCCTGGTCAGAAGGACAGGGAGAAAGAGAAACCATTACCATGAGGTCTCGCCCTTCGGGAAGAATGAATAGGAAAATCACCGGGATCACTGTATCTCCTGGTTTAGAATACCAGGTCCATGTCCCTGTTGCCATTGGAGGTAAGCAAGTTGGAGCCAGGTCTTCCACCTCCATGGGAATAGGCCAAGCAGTCACAATGTCACTTCCCTTTAGGATTATGGCCTCAACATGTAGTGGGGAACATACTGAAGCCCTCAGGGGCCATGTTGAACTCCTGGGCTGCACCTCTATGGCATAGCACAGTCCCTCCCTCCAGTGCTCCAAGGGGAACACCGGGTTCCCCAGCAGGGGTTCTGCGGGCCACTCCCAAGTCCATTGGTACTGGGTACCCGGCCACATAGTCTCTAGTGCAGGAAGGACCAAAGCCCCTTTTACTACCTTAGGGCTTTGTTTTGCTGATCAAATCCACAGATGAGTCAGCTGTGCTTTCAGAAGAAGATCCAATGGGCTACCACGTGAATGCTGGGGCTGATTGTTGAGCAAAAGAACAGCCTGTGGTTAGGTCTGCACCAACCTGATAAACTTTGGAGCCAAATAGGCCATCTCAGTTTTCAAGAGCCCATTGTATCTCTCGATAATACCAGCAGCTTGCAGCCAGTAGGGCACATGAAAGTGCCAGGTGAGGTTATTGTCACTGCCCCACTGTTATACCTAACCCCCTGTAAAGTGGCTTCCCCAGTCAGATGTTATTCCTAGCAGTATCCTGTACACTGCAGTCCAGCGCTATAATATCTTAATGATGTGGGCCTAGTCAGCAGAGGGAACGGTGTAGACAAAGCCCACACCTGTGGCTGTATCCACAGAAGTTAGAGCACATTTATGCCCCTAAGAGAAAGTCAGGGGTCTGACATAGTCTACTTGCCATTGCTGCAGGGATAGGTTTGCAGCAGCAATTGCTATCGCACCCAATTTCATGGGCACACTTCTCCTCCAAGGGTCCAGCTGAGTTTATTGAGGGCATGCTTTCACTGCAGCTCTTGCCTCTCTGGGAGTCATATCCAAATGGCACCCCTGTACTACAGCTTGTATGGTACGGGGCCTTACAATGCCCGATTTTGTATGGAACCAAGGCACCATTTCTGAGGATGGCCCTCGAAGGGCTGCTACCCTTGTCAAGGAGTCTGTTAAGTCATTCCCTGGTGAGAGGAGAGGCCTATGTCCTAACACATGATACATCATATGTGTTATAGTCTGGCCACTCTCCCACAAGTCTCACCATAACTCAGTGCCCCATAGGGGTCGATGTCCTATCTGTTAGTCTTGGGCCACCCAGGTTGGTAACCAGAGCATCAGCCCTCGGAATATGGCCAACTATCTCTGAAAACATGCAGAGGTTTGTCCTCATGCATGACAAGTAACCACACCACCCACAACTCTGCCCATTGGCTTGATGTGCCTGTCCCAATTTCAAACCAGAGTGTCTATCTCTGTACTGGGCTAGACAGTGACTACCGACCATTGCACGGTTGTCCCATGATTAGAGCCATCAGTATACCTGGCCTCATCTGGGGGTCTCTCCTCTTCCCCATAGGGATTCTGAGTCGTGACCCCTAACTCATCATCCTGTATGGTTTCTTGGGCCATATGTATATCATGGGTCCCAGCTCTGCTGCCAGTTCGGCTACTAGAGAGCTGAGTGAAAAAGAGGTTCTGTGTTGAAGATATGTTCCGTATTGTGCCAGGGTGGGGGCCTGGGACATTGCACTCATGGGATGAGACATCCATGTGCATGTGTCCACCCATCCCTCAATTGGGTACTTAATTTGCATTTTCACAATCTGCTGTCTCATGATTCCTTCACAGGTGTGCAGAGCAGCATATACCAGAGGGAATACCTGCTTTCAGCTCTCTCCCACAACTGTGACCAAAAGCCAATAGGGTGGTTCCATTTTCCCTGTTTTATCAATAAACCCCAGCCAAACCCAGCTTTATCCATGTTCACCTTTAGGGTGAACAACTCAAAAGGTGTGCACTTGATCACCTGCCCTCTTCGAGTCCTGAAATGCAACTTCTTTTTTTTTGTACCTGGGATCAAACTCGGGTCCTTGTGCCTGCTCAGCAGGCGGTGAAAACATTGAACTAAATCCCTGGCCCTGGAATGCAACTTCTGCTACATCAGTCCAGCCCCATGTTGCAGCCTTTCCAGTCATCTGTATAGAGTATGCAGCAAGGTGGCTAGGTGTGGAATGCACATCCTCCAGAAACTTAACAAGCCCACATACTCTTGTAACACTTGTGGATCTAGGGTACACCTGGATCTTATCAATTATTGCATTGGGGATTACTTTTGTTTTACCCAACCAGAAAACATCCAAGAATTTGACAGATAAGCCTGGGCCCTGGACCTTGTCTTCCTTGATGGCCCACCCCTAGGCCAGCAAAGCTTTTTCAGACTGCATATAGTGGCTTACAGATGTGTAAGGGAAGCAGAGGTTAAATTAATTGTACAGACAAGCCGGTTCTGGACCTTGTCTTGCAATCACAGGTTACTGTAACATCGTTAACAACAACACAAAGCATGTCTAGGTCCAGGTGGCCAAATCCTGGTCAACCAGGCCATTACACACAGTTGAGCTATACACATAGCCTTATAGTAACCCCTGAAAGTTTTATTGCCTGCCCTCCATGCAAAGGAGGAGGAGTCACTTTGTTTAGTTCCCTGTAGTCCACAGTCATTCAAGTCCTATCAGTCTTCCTCACAGACAGGTCACCTTGTAGCAATGTCCACTCATACTGGATTATGGCATGGTCATCTGAGCTTTCATGGCCACCCAAAATTACTTTGTCTGTGAGCAAATGTAAAACTACATCCTGTCAAACCTTGGTAAGTGGAAGCGCATCCTAGTCCAGCTCTGGTGAGGGTCCCATGGTGGCCCGGACCAGGGCGCCAGATCCTAGGCCACCCTACCCAGCATCTGGTGTAGGCAGTAGCTGCAGTAAGTGTGAAGTGGTACAGTTGAAGAGGAAACAGCCTAGTGCGGAGGCTGGGGGAGGAGGCCACAGGGAGCAGCTTGACTATCGGCAAGGAGCAGTGAGATTCAGTGCAGCAGGCCAACATGTACTGCTGCCAGTCCAACACAGTAACTGGAACCCTCAGTAAGCTGGCACCCACAGCCAGGGACTCCTTAATGTCAGAGAGCACAATCTACCCATCCTCATCTGCTTCCAGACAGCCCTCCCCTAAGCTGCTGCTGGCTTGCAGCTCAAGTTCTAGTTCCTCAGCCCGCATTTTTCTCTGAAGCTGCCGGTGGTTGTCTTCTCTGCAGCTGCCAGTGGACAGCATTGGCAGGACACTCTGCTGCTTAGCAGCCAAAGCCAGAGCAGCAGCAGCAGCCCATGTGGCACCCAGTGTCCTGAGTACTCCCCAGTGCCACAGGAATTGGTGAACGTGGCGGACATGGGGAGAAGCAGATGCTTGGCCTTGGACTCATGCCTTGCTTCCCCCAGCACCTGGCTGCTTCCCCAAGGATGCTGGAACTCAGGAGGCATAACCAGTCTTCTGCAGGTCTCTGAACCAATCAGCACTGCTCATGCGAAAACAGGGCTATTATAGTGAGAGGCAAATATTGTCTGCCACATGTCCATTTGATGCATCACACCTACCAGGTCCAGATAGGTTGTCTATTTCTTGACTTGCTCTGGAAAGGCACCTGTTTGGCCAAAGCATGCAGGCTGCCTTGACCTTTTGGCCCATGGGCCAGTATTGCTTGACAGGGCACAACTGCTTCCACAAAAACAGCAACATGTTTAAGGGGTGCCCATCCACCTTCTCTGGCTCTAAGCCAGCTGCTATCAGATCTGCCCAGATTTGGCTTTGGGCTATCTTCAAGGGAACAAGCATCTGCCCCTGTGGGGTTGGTTGGTCTTGTTTGTCTCAGAGCCAAAGTAGCCTTGTAGGCACTGTCTCACCAACCCTTTCCTGGAGAGCAGGTTGTGCCTGGAACACCAGGGAGCTCTCCTGGTGTGCGGAACTTATTCTCCAAGAGGAGGTAGCTCTCCTGTCTTTCTTTAGCATTGCTTCCTCATCCACCACACATTGCTCCAAGCTCTCTTAGTTTTGCTGCAATTGGTTCAACTGTTGGAACAGGTCTGCCTCCTGTCTCACATGGTGGAAAAGACAAACACAACCTAGCCATCCTCCCCGCAGATATACTGTGGGGAGAGGAATTTGTATCTTCAGAATTTTCAAGGCTTGGGTGTCAGATGAGTGTCAGAGAGACCACCTCTCAGTTCTCAAGAGATTTCCAAGCTGCCAAGAAAGTTGCTACCTACAGCCAGAGTGAGGCAGGGGGATGTACTGCAGTAACTCTCTAGGGTTCCTCCCCACTCTCTGGGGCTGCTTCTGCAGATGCCATGGTGGAAACACTCACCTGACCATCCAGTTGACTCTGCCAAGTGTCTGGTCCGGTGGGCTGAAGGGAGGCCTGGTCAGGTGAAGTTCCCAAAGGAAAGAACATGCATGGAGCAGATATCACAAAAAAGCAAGAGCCAAACTTTAATTTCTAGCACAGAACTTATAGTAGCTCTTTATCAGCTTTTCTGAGACACAGTAAGACAAAACAGCTGTACAACCTTGCATAGCCATGTCATACGTGCGTGGTTATCCATGCTGATTCATTATTATAACAATCTCTGTCATGTGTCTGCACCAAATTACAGAGTTGTGTCCTCAGGTGCCCTCATGTGCCCTCAGACATCCAGGCTTTGACACATCTGCCCACTGGCACAGCCACAGAGGGTGCAGGATAATAGAGGAAAAATGAAAGAGGATTAAAGATATGTAAAAGACAGCCACACTGCTATGGTCTTGCTAGATTTCCAGAGTAGACAACCTGCTGTGGTGGAGGAGAGACAGACACAAAGAGAAGAAAAACTTGTATGTTATTTCAACAGGCTCAGCTTTCTCAAAAAAAAAAAAAAAGCCATAATAAAACATTTGTCAAGAAAGAAAGGAGTAAAATGAAATAGCACTGGTTGCACAGACTTAAAATGGAGTCTGGAGGCCACTGTGACTTGGGTCTGACACCTCTGAGTCTGAACATTTGAACTAGGGTGCTCAGCTCTGCTTCTTCCTCCTGTGCAATTTGCCCTTTCCAATGGGACAGACTGTGTTTTCCTGAATCATGATCTCTTGAGCAAAGCTGACTTTCAGTAAAATGGAGCCATTTTGTCTACCTATCAAGAGACTGAGGCCACATCCAGTTCCTTTCTGACAAGGACAATTTGACTTTTGCCAGCCAATAATTATTCTTGACAAGTGATATAATTTCCAAACCACTTTCTAATTCTATGAACGCAGCCACTGTTTTTTAAACCTTGGAGCACATTTTGTATGTATATATGTATGTGTGTATTATTTTGAGGGTTTTTTGACCTAATTTTTGAAAATTTTTATTTTATTTGTGCATGTTTACAACACATGACATTTTTGTTCATCTTAGGATGTAGGTATATGTACTGAACACATATTGCCTCTTTTATTCTCATCCCTACCCACATTCCTCCCTCAAACTCTAGCTTCTCTTTATACATTATTATTATTATTATCATTATTATTAGCAGCAGCAGCAGTACTAGTAGTTCATGTTTATAAGAGATACTGTTTACATTCATTGTGGGTGTTTGGTACATGTACATGACACACATCTTAAATATTTTTACTACTTTTCCTCCCCCTTCTCCTCATCAAGAGTGAACTTTACAGCACCTCATTCTTAAATGTCGGAGATCTCACATCAATAATCTGTTATTCCACCTCAAAAAACTAAAAGAAAATAAGCAAATTATAAGAATATCAAGGGAAGAAAGGAAATAACAGTAATAAAATTATAAATCAATAACATTTAACTCTTCAACAGCACACATTTAAGCCTGCTTGAATCTGTATATTCTTGGATTGCCATCCTAATTGACCCAAATAAATATAAACTTCTTTGTTCTCACTGTCTTTCTTGTGTTAAATTTATTGATTTGATTTGATTGCTAGTACTTTCTTTCTTTTCCTTGATTTTGTTATAACATTTATTTTTTTAGTTTTTTGAGGTAGAATGTCAGATTATTGATTTGAGACCTCTCACTTCTAAGAATGTGCTGCTATACAGTTCCTTCATCACATTCTTTTATCTATATGTTTCATACTTTAGTATTTTTCATTTCTATTTTTATTCCTATGTTTTTCCATTTTTTTCTTTTAGACTATTTGATGTATGGATTATTTGGAAAGTGTTGCACAATTTCCACATGATTAATGATTTTCCCACTGTTATTTTACTGAATAATGTTTTGATTTCATTAAATTTTAAAAAGATATTCAGAAAAATTTCTACTTTTGTAAATGTGTTTAGAGTTCTATATGTTGCAGAACATGGATCAGTGTGGTGTATATTCCATATGCACTTGAATTTCTGTGCTAGTCTCCTATTGTTGAGAAGAGAATTTAGATTGAATTCATTGTTTATGTTCAGATCTCCCGTATGTTTCTTTCATAAGTTGGTGATAGGGATAGTATTGAAGTCTTCAATTATATATGGTGATTTATATGTTTTTTATATCACCTCTATTAGTTTTAGTATCATTCGTTTAAAGATCTTTTGTTGTCAAAATAATTATGAGTATGATGTATTATTGAAACTGAACACAATAGCTTCCTTTTCTAGAGCATATAAGCCAATCAACACAATCAGAAGTTAGAAGAATGTCTGACTGTTGTTGGTTTGATCTTTTACTTCTCTATTTTGATCTCTTTATTTTAGCAATTATCTCTATAGTAAAGTCTATGTTATCAAATTTTAACATAGTTACTCCTGTTTTGTAAATAGTTTTATTAAACTTTTTATAGTACATCATTTTCCACTTCTTAAACTTTAAATCTGAATATGCCATTGAATATTAAATAGCAACTTCCAGGCTGCAGGTAGTTGAAACATGTATTTAGTCCATTGTGCCAATCTTTGTTATGTAATCGGTACATTTAAGATATTCACATTTAAGGTATTGATTTATGTGTTAAGATATGTCTGCCACTTTAATGTTATATGGTATTTTGTTGTGTTTTTTTTGTTTTGTTCTTCTTGTTTCTTTTTTATTTTCTGATACTTCTCTACTTTTGTTTGGTTGAGTTCTTCTTTAGATGTTATTGATTGCCCTAATAATATTTTCAGTGTATATTTTTAGCTTCTTGTTTTTGCTCTGAGTATTACAACATACGAATGTGACATCATAGTATTTATATGATCATTTTACCATATCCTGGAAATTTTGAAGTGGGGAAACCTAATTTCTACTTGGAACTCTTATCTTTCCCACTTTAAGTATGCGTTAAGTATCACTTAGTGTAATATTGTTTCTTCAGTCATCAAATATTATAAAATTAGTAAATACATGAATTTATTTATATTTATGTTATTTTATTATTCTTTGTTCCTTCCTTATGCTCCAATGTTCCTTTTTATCATTTATTTTCCATTTATATGATTTATTTTGCTAGTCCTTAGGGTTATGTCTGCTAGTCTTTTTAATAACAAAATTAACATTTTACTTATATCAAAATAATCTATAAAAATTTTCATTTACTTCTCAAAAATAACAGCATTATTTTCTGTATTATGTCCAGATAAATCACAAAATATTCATTTTGTAGGTTTTCCAGATTTTGCTTACAAATCAAACTGAGGAAATACCTATAGTCAGAAATGAACTGAAGAAGGATGCTTTGGTTACCTGTGGGGTTGGCTTCTGGGTTTTTCCTTGACAATAAAGAAGAGTTCAACATCAACTGGCTAAAAGCTTAAGAAGATATAGGCTCACTGAAATAATACATGTTCAATAACTAGATATGGAACAACAACAGCAAGCTGTTTCATGCAAACTTTATTACTTTTAAGTTCATTTGATAAAATGTGTACTGAGATTGGTTTGCTGAACTCATAAACTTCTCTCTCTGGTAATTCCCTGAACTGTTCATGACATATTTTTAGCAACACATTTAAAATTACCACTAGTAAAAGGTTAATGGCAGCTGGACTATAATATTTTTATAAGATGCATTTCTTTTTCTCAAATATTGATACCTCAACACCTGACAACTAGATTCACAATGTTTTATCTATTGTTTTATCTAAATGTGACTTTACTAAAACACTTCCAGAGTGCCACAGGCACAGGTCATTCAAAAGTGAAGTACAGCCCTTCCAATCCTGTCTTCTGGAAGAACAGAATGGTCTTCAAAACATGAGAGTTCAAAAAGGGACCACATAAATAAGTAGATTTTCAGTGACCTATATATTTCAAGATATGACTATAAGCAAAAATATTCAGTGATTAGGTGGCCTGCACACCTTACAACTTTTCTACTAAATATCATACATGACAAAAAGCTTATTTTAAAAGTAGAGGCTTTTTGTATTAGGGAAAAAAAATTCCTTTCTAGAATCTTTCAATTTCTCCTTTATGCATGAAATATACTTTGTTGGATATAAAATTCAAGGATAACAGAATTTTTCTTGGAAATCCTCTGTCATTTGAAGTTATATTCCTCTAATACCAAAATGCTGTTTCTCTCTCCGCATTTAAATTTTCCTCTTTATCTTTAGAGTGGAAAAGTTTAACTACGATGTGCCCTGGCAGAGCATCTAGGATTTAGTCTGTTTGATATTTTCTTACCAATTTGAGTCTATAACTTTATGTTTTGCAAACTCTAAAAAAAATTCAGTTATTATTTCTTAAAATACTCTTTCAGTCTTGTGCTCTTTCTCTTCTCCCCTTGTCACTCGGATGTTACAAATGCTGGCTTAATATTTTTCCCAGTGTTTTCTCATGAATTTTCAGACAGTGTAAATTCTATTGCTCTTTCCTCAAGTTCACTATTTCTGGCCTCTACTATGCCCAATCTAAACCTGAGTACACTAAGCAAGATTGTTTTCCAGGTTTTTTTTTTAAGTGTATAATTTCTATTTGTTCCTTTTTGTAATTTCCAGTTATTTATGAATATTTTCTACTTTCTCATTTATTTCCATATTATTTTTAAATGATTGTTGAAACTCTTTTATGATGTCTCTCACTAAGTGCTTATCAGATAATTGCAATATCTGATTCATGTCAATCTTTGTATCAATTGGTTTCCTTCCTTGAGGTTAGTTTTATAGGTTTTTAATTATATTGTGCACATTTGGGATATTATGAGTTGACTTCTTTTTGGAAAGGTAGTTACTGTCTTTTTCAGGAGATTTCATTCTCCACTCATTTTTCCTCAGAATGATGTGATTAATATTTAATTGTGCCCATTGAGATTCAAGGAATGTTTGTAAAGTTTTCTTTTCATTCAAAAACACTTGAAATCTTCTTTAGACTTCATTTGAAATCTCTTTATCGCAATTTAAAAGTTCCAACTAATAATGCCTTGATGTTATTTTCGGAAAGAAAAGTGTTTCAAAAATTCTTCTTTAGTGTTTGTTACACTTCACAAATTAAGAGAGTATCCATTGTATTGCTGTAGTGTGTATCTATAAACACTTATCTCTACAAACCAACTAAAATATTTTAAAGGTGTATTGTTCTGAACCGAATCTAAGAAGATAATACTTTGGTGATTATTTATAGATTTCTATTGCAGGCAAAATATATTGTTTAAAGCATTATACAATACATAGTTAAACTGGATATTACAATGCATGCTAGGTTCCTACTAAATTTGTCTATGTATTTTGCAATGAGATAAAACGAGGCTTGGCCTAGTACTTAGGGCAGTTTATACTAAAGCTGAACTTCAATTTGCATGAGAAATTTTGCAACATAAGAAGGTACACACAATCATACACACATAAGAAGGTTCACAGTACACACAATCATAATGTTCTCTGCTGTATAATATGAAGGCTTGAAAAGAATCACCAAGAAATTCACCAACCTACAAATTTATACTTTTCTTAGAAAGCATCTAAGAAATATGAAAGAACAATAACAAAATTCATTGAAATTTTAGATTTCTATAGTGAATTGTCTTTTATGAGAAATTGTTCTTTTTGTATATATTAATTATGTTCAGTGTTCTCTTCAGTTGTCATCAGATTCCATTTCACTTAGCTCTCACCCAGACTTTTTCAAGTAGCTCAAGGTTTTTTTTGTTTCATTGTTTTTATTTTATACAGACTGATTTCCCTCAGTTTTCTATTTTTTATAAAAATCTGTCTAAATATGTGGATGTAGATGTACATAATTACATGTATATATAAGTATGTACACCATCATGTTTATACATATTGCATGTGGCATGTATAAATGAGATAGAAAGGCCATGTGACTTCATCAACTAAAACCAAAGAAGAGATATGTGTCAGTGATGAAATCCAGATGGAATAAATAAAAGAAAAAAAAACAACTATCTTGAAATCAGTGCATCAAGAATGGGAAAAAGTCTCAACAAAGATTCGGTATTTTTTTCATAACAGTTTTCCAACTGTTTTTGCAACATCGGAAAAGTTGTAATATTTCTCTGGAGGTTTTATTTAAAAAATTTTAACATATTACCACTAAACATCTATAATCCATATGCCTATATTTCAGATATATTCCTACTTTCTGGTGTCAAGGATTAATTCCCAATAGTAACCATCTTACAACTGAGAATATTATACATCTGAAGTCGTTGATATAGTTCTAGGTGTCTTCAGGGGGACACTATTCCTTTGTGGTGGTATTATAAGCTACTTAATGGTGGATTTCATTTTCTTCTTAGTCTTCTCTATCATGATGCTTAAAGAGCTCCTGCTGGAACAGGAACACTTCAGCCTTTATGGTTGAGGCCCAAGAGTTCAGTTTGGAAAATATTTCTTATGCTCTTGGAACATAATGTCTTCAAATATTGCCTAAATTGTTTTGAAGATTACTTTATCTTCCCTGTTTTTTCAATTATTTAAAGAAAGAAAGATAATGTTTATCATCATTTCTGTTGCATTTTGACAAACACAGTAGGAAAGAGTTCCAAGTTATGTTCTCTTTAATATTATAGACATATAAGAGAAATACCTATTCTCATCCCTGAGTCTTGAGTTCAAACATGTACAGGAGAATCCAGCAATAGTCATCAATACATATAGTACTCACAATGGTTCTTTCCACCACCCCATCTGTTCAGCCACAATATATTCTTAAATTAGACTCTTACATAAAACATGTATTTCTAAACTTTCCTTCACTTTCTTTACCTTAGAAATACGTATGAATATTTATTCTTTTGTTCATCTTTTAATTATGGCTGGACACTCAGATTTTGTAGAATGGTTTCCAATTTGGGACTGTGAGCTCAGATCTCCCTACCTATTATATATGCTATGAAAAGACCATATTCTTTTATCTCTAGATGTAGTAAGAGATGAATAAGGGAAAAAAGTAATTATGAATAAAACATTAACAACTATTAATCACACTATGACAGCATTAAATGCCTATCATTAGATAACCATGTGCCAGGGTTGTTTTTGTTCTTCCTGCCCCATCCACCCACCTGAAATTCTAATTCTTATAATTATAAAGCAGCTGTTATATCTCTTTCATGTAGAAATAGAGATATTAAATAAATTAATGGTACATCAGCTTCTTTTTCTGACTAAAAGAAGTCTTATAGATCGGAGTCTTAACATAAGTCTGTGGACCATTAAATATTATGAGACATTCATGACTTCTGTATTCTGTATTCTTGTAAGAAACAAAAGAAAGAGGACCTTATTTGCTTAAGATCTTTATTTTCCTACCAAACATAATTTACCACTGCTATCATGACTTTCAATACATTATCAAATTTAGTATATTTTTGGCTAAGTTATTTTTCAGTGATTGAAGAAAAATAAAGCAATAATGATATTCATGATGCATGAAGACTTTAAGAAATTTTTAAGCCAATTCTCTGCCACTGTGAAAAAATACGTGAAAAACTTAAAGGAAGAAGTTTTAGTTTGGCTCATCATTTCAGAAATGTCAGTCTGTGATTGGCTGGTACATTTTCTTTATACCTGTGGTGAGGCAGAAACATCATGGTGAAAGTGAATAGCAAAGGAAACCTGCTCACCTCATGGCAGCCAGGAAGCAGAAAGAAAGGAAGATAATATTTTAGGGACATATTATTCTCTAAGAACAAGATATTCTCTTCCAGGTTACACCTGCGATGATCCATTTTCTCCAACTGGGTAGCACATGGTAACAACCCACTGAGCTAAAAATACATAAATGGATTTATCCATTGATGTGATTATCACCCCATGATCCAATCATACTCCAAATGCCTCACCGCCAAACACATGAGAATTTAGGGAGACATATTTTGTCCAAACCATAGAAAATTTAAATTTCATTTCCCATAAAATTTCACTGGAGCACAGATATATCAGCATATTTATGTATTGTCTGTGGATGCCTTTGTGACACCATGGCAGAATTTTGTACTTGTGACAAAAATGGTTAGGTCAACAAAGCCAGAAGTATTCATTATCTCTCTTTTTACAAAAAAAAAAAGTTTTCTCACCCCCGGATGTACAAAAGGCTGGCCTTCAAAAACACCATCAAGACCACAGAGAACTCAGTGAGGCTTGGCAATCTAAACCAGATCACATGTGGGTTAGTAAGTACAGAAGAGCCTATTTTTCCTTCTCATACAGAGATTATTATTTTTCATAAATTGGCCAGTATTGTTCAGTAGAGAATGCTTTAGCAGAGTTAATAAGCACGATGTTTCTGTTCACAGAGAATTAATTAGTCCATGTGTTCAGAAATCACTAAGCACACCACAATTGACTAATATAATGATGAAATATTTATAACATACAGACAGAAAACAATAAACAAAGTAAATACATAGAATGAATATATTACACTGAACAATATTTAAAATCTTATCAATATACATGTTTAATTTTATAATTTGCATGCAGGCTTGTTAATGTCATTTAATTGTATCATTTGCTTTTGAGAGAAGAAGATTCCTTTTATTTACTGACTTAAACCTTTATGTAGAATTATCAAATTGTTAAGCAATTTGCATTTAGTAGTTTATTGGGGTGTGTTAAATTTAATATACATAACAAATGAAAACAAACTCAATTTTAAATCCTGAAAGGGAAATAGAGCTTGATTTGTATTTACTATTTTTTACACAGAGTTCTCCATGTGATAAATATCTAACATTTAAATATGTAGAAAATACTTTCAAATCGAAGGCAGATCATTTTTTAAAAACCAAGGAGATATAATATATATATTAATATTTCTCTTCATAATTATAGGGCTTGGCTGTTCACAACTTCAACTACATAGGTTTTATGTTTCTGGTTTGTAAATGTCTAGTTTACAATATCTTAATTAATTTACCAGATTGAATTTAAAAGTTTAGAATACCAAACAAAATGAGTAAAAGGAAGAAACAGGTACTGGAAATACTGTTTTCTTCATAATTATCAAGTAGCTACAAAGACAGACAGTAACATTTTTTGTTATATCTTTAATCCTGGTCTCCAAGCATTTTAAACACTTTCCCAATGGAGATTAAAGCCACATGGAGATGCATCAGCTATCAGGGAATTCATCAGAGTGGAGGTGTGAAAGGGCAGCAAGGGCAGCCTCTAAGAGGCAGAGAGTACACATCGCTGAGGTACAGGATGCACTGGATGTGGCGCTGTAGCAGGGCAACTAAGTGGACAAACAAGTTGCAAGAAACCTTTTTCTGTTGAAAGCACTGTCTTTGACACATGGACAAACTTTAGGAGCGTGTATATAACACAAAATTTACCATCTTAGACATTCATAAGTGACTTACAAATTCAGAGACATTAAGTACATTCATATTTTTACACAACTGTCTCCATCTATCTCCACAATTCTTTACATCAGGGAAAATAGAAGCTCTGTATTGCATTTAACCTTTGTTGTCTACTGTCTGGTTTTATGAAAGCATATCACAAACTGGATAATTTATAAGGAAAAGAGGTTTATTTGGCTCATGGTTTCAAATGGTGGAAAATTTATGATCAGATGGCAGGACGGAGTTCAGTTCCTCTTGTCTTATGGACTCTGTAGAGTCCCAAGGTGACACAGTCAACACATAGCAGGAGAGCCTGAGTGTCCTAGCTCAAGACTCTGCCCCTCGATCTTAGAAAGCCATGGTTTCTTTGGTTTGGGATCTCATGTCACTGTTAATCGTGATATGTCGACTTCAATGCATTAAAGAACACCGAGAAGATTAGAAAGGCACAGTTAGCCTTGTCTCTGAATGACTGACATATAGGTCAGCAAGCTGGTGGGGGATGGTCCAACCCAAATGTGGGTGCCACCCACTTACAGGCTTGTAACCTGGATGGAAAGAAGTAACTATGCCTGGTTTTTTTCCTTTTCTTCTTTTTTTTTCTTTTAAGGTATCAAGAATTGAACTCAGGACCTTGTGCTTGCCAGGAAGGCCCAGAACCACTGAGCTACATCCTTGACCCCTATAGTACCTGTTTTTTAAGAGCACCAGTCTCTCTGTGTACGTCTGCCCTCTGCTGCTGTTGCTTGGACATTGATATCCAGGTCGCCAGGTTCTTCAGACTTCCAACATAAATTTACAACAGGGACCCTTCAGTTGAGGTCCTGGACTTCAAACTTGGACTGGTGGTGGATCCTTGATGCCCCTTACTCTGAAGCTTCCATCTTCTGGGCTGAGCAGCTACTGTAAGCTTCAGCCCAATGCAGACTTTCCTTCCTTTGTTCCTATAAGCCTACATAAGAAATCAATTTGAAAAAAATATATATATATATATATATATATATATATATATATATATATATTATATATATATAGTGTCTGTCTATTCACCTCCTCTATAAAACCCTAACTAATATGGATTTTGGTACCAAGGTTGATACTTGCGAAACAGAATTGTGAGAATGAATTTCTCTGATTGGTTTAGTGGCTCCTGGAGTTGGTTCTTATTTCATTGGACAGTTGTCATGGTCTAGGGTTCCAATAATACATGAAGTACTAAGTATGGAGTGTGGAATGAACTAGTTAAAGTAATAAGCAACAGAGATTTACTTGATTACCCTAATTCACCACTTGTGAGATGAAATGAATTTAGGAACTCTATATACTTTGAACATTTCTGGAAGAGGAAGAAATACAATAATGTTGACTGGTTGCACCTAGTATCTATAAACAAACTACTAAAGGAAAATAATGAGCTCAATTGTTCAAGTTCCCAGATCCAGGGAAGCACAAATATTCTAAAGTCTCCTTTATTTTATTAGTACATGTTGATAGTACATAGTGATTTCTTTAATTGTAATGAATTTACATGTCTATAACACTTCTTCATTTATTTCCTTCCCCTTCCCCTTCCCACTGTCCCCACTACATCTCTATATTCCTGCTCCATTTGCAAATGATCTGTCTCCCTGAATACTACTAAATATGTCTTATTTGTTTTTAATTTATATTTTATATTTCTCACATGAGAGAAACCATGCCATATTTATGGTTGTGTTTCTGATTTATTTCACTTAATATTAGTTCTCAAGGTAAATCTATTTTCCTGCAAATCACTCAAATTTATCTTTCCTTATGGCAGAATAGTATTCCACTATGTACAAACATATTTTCTTATCCATTCATTTGTTGATGGACACATTGGGAGAGAGATTCTTCTGAGATTCAGCTATTATGAGTTGTGCCTCTATAAACATGGGTATGAATACATCATAGTGAGATGATGTCTTTAATTTTTTCAGGAAGATACCTAGATGGGGAATAGCTGGATCTAGTGAAATGTCTCCTTTTAGTTCTTTTGAATAATCTCCATACTGATTTCCATAGTGGTTGTACTACTACTCCCACCAGTGATGCAAAATTGTTCCACTTTTCCTGCTACCATTTTTTATTTTTTATCCATAATACCCATTCTTCCCAGAGTATGTAAAATCAATGTTGTTTTAGTTTGCATTTCTTTAATTGCCAGAAATGTTGAACAGTTTTTCAAGTTGTATTCCCTGGCCATTTGTACTTTTGAGAAGTGTCTATTCACTTCACTTACCCATATTTTGACTGGGTCATTTATTTTGGGGGGCTCTATTATTTGAGTTTTATATATTTTAGATATTAGTCCTTTGTGCAAGGAATAGCTGATAACAAGTTTTTCCAATCTGTACTTTGTTTTTTCACATTGTTAGTGGATTCTTTTCCTTGTAAAATCATTCTAATTTACTGTAGTCTCATTTGTTGATTCTTTTCTTCTTTTTTTACTTTTTTTGGTTAAATTATTTTTGATACATTTTAGGTATACAACACAATTACATTTCTCATTGGGAATTGTACCTTTACATAATGCATTTGGTTCTTATTTTTTCCCCATTCTTAGCCCTCCCTTCACCTACTCCACCCTTCTCTAATTACAAACACTTTATTTCCATTTTTGCCATTTCTCAGCATTTTTGCTTTCATTCTTTCCTTTCTCCTGCCCCTCCCACTACCCCTACACCTTTGGAACTTTTCTTCCTATTTTGCATTATCGATTATTCATTCTAATCTTTGGTACATTTTAGGAGTACGATATAATGACATTCATCATTGGAAATTTGCACCTTTACATAATCTCTCTTGGTTATTATTTTTCACCCTTGCCCAGCCCTCCCTTCAACCCCTCCATTCCTCCCTATTTACAAAGATTTCGTTCCTAGTTTTCCATTTTCTCATATTAACCCCATTCCCTTCTATCCTTTCCCCTAGCCCTCCCACTTCCTTCCCCTTTGCCCCTTTTCTTCCTATTTCACATTACCTACTATACATTTTAGTCCTTATTTACACTTTCAGTTTCTCACACCAGAGAAACTATTCGGTATTTAGACATGTGTGTCCTATTTATTTCACTTAAGAGTATCGCCTCAGTGTGCATCCACTTAGCTATAATTGTCTCTAATTTCTCATTTTTTATGACTGAGTAGTACTCCATTTTATTTTAAAAACCACATTTTCTTTATCCAGTCTCCAGTTGATGGGTATTTGGGCTGTTTCCAAGTTTTAGCTATCAGAAACTGTGCTGCTATGAACATGGGATCACATATATCACTGTGGTGTGATTCTTTTAATTCTTTGGGGAAGATCCCCAGCAGTGGAATAGCGGGGTCAAATGGGACATCTGGTCCTAGTTCTTTGAGGTATCTCCATACTGATTTCCACAGTGGTTGAACCAGACTACACTCCCACCAGCAATGGGGCAGGGTTCCTCTTTCCCCAGGGCCCCACCAGCATTTGTTATTGGTTGATTTCATGATAGCAGCCATTCTTTCTGGAGTGAGGTGGAATCTCAGCATTGTTTTCATTTGCATCTCTTGAGTGGCCAGTGATGTTGAACATTTTTTCATGTATTTATTGGCTACTTCAACTTCCTTGTCTGAGAAATGTCTGTTCATTTCAGATGCACATTTTCAGATGGGGTCTTTAAACTTGGGAGGTCTGATCTTTTTAAGTTCTTTATAGATTTGAGAGAGTAGATCTTTGTCTGAGGAAAAGCAGGTGAAGATTTGTTCCCAAATTTTGGGTTGTCTCTTCACACTGCTGGTGGTTTCTCTTGCTGTGCAGAAGCCTTTTAATAAGAAGAGATCCCACTTGTTGATTGTGCTAGTTCATGGGCAACTGAGGTTTTGTTCATAAAATCTTTTTCTACACCAATGTCTTCAAGAGTTCTACCTAACCTCTGTTCCAACTGGTTCAGAGTTTCTATTTTAATATTTAGATCTTTAATTCATTTTGATTTTAGTTTAGTGCATGGCAAGAGATATAGGTCTAGTTTTAATCTTTAGCAAGTTGAAATCCAATTTTTTCAGCACCATTTATTAAAGAGGCTATCTTTCCTCCAGTGAGGATGTTTGGCTCTTTATGGAAGATGAGATGACTGAGTGTGTCTGGCATTATTTCTGCATCTTGTAATCTGTTCCACTGGTCCTCAGGTCTGTTTCTTTGCCAGTACCATGCTGTTTTTATCACAGTAGCTTTGTAGTATAGTTGCAGGTTGGGGATTGTGATACCTCCTGCCATGTCTCTGTTACCTAGAATTGCTTTTACTATTCTGGGTCTCTTCTTCTTCCAAATGAATTTTTGGATTGTTTTCTCAAGGTCCATGAAGTATGCTGCTGGGATCTCAATTGGAATTGCACTAAATCTATATAGCAGTTTCGGAAGTATGGTCATTTTCACTATATTAATCCTTCCTTCCCAGGAGCAGGGGATGTCTGTCCATTTTCTGCTATGATTTTCAATCTCTCTTTTCAGAGTGCCATAGTTTTCAGAGAAGAGGTCTTTGATTTCTTTCATTAGGTTAATTCCTAGGTATTTCAGTTTTTTGGATGCTATTGTGAAAGGAATTATTTGCCCTATTTCTCTCTCAGTGAGTCTGTCATTTGTGTAGAGGAAAGCTATTGATTTTTGTGTGTTGACCTTGTAACCAGCTACTTGACTAAATTTGGTTATTAAGTCTAGAAGACTTTTGGTGGAGTTCTTGGGGTCTTCTATATAGAGTATCATGTCATCTGCAAATAATGACAATTTGACTTTTTCATTTCCTATCTTTATTCTTTTTATTTCTTTCTCTTGTCTAATTTCCGTGGCTAATGTTTCCAGAACTATATTGAACAAGAGTAGTGATAGTGGACATTCTTGTCTTGTTCCTGATTTTAGTGTGAAGGATTTCAGTTTTTGACCACTTAGTATGATATTGACTGTTGGCTTTTCATAGATGGCTTCTATCAGTTTGAGGTAGAGACCATCTATTCCAATTTTTTGTAGGGTTTTTATCATAAATGCATGTTGGATTTTGTCAAATGCTTTTTCTGCATCTATGGAGATAAGCATATGGTTGTTGCCCTTGGGTCTATTGATATAGTGTATTACATTGATTGATTTGCATATATTGAACCTTCCCTGCATCCCTGGGATAAATCCCACTTGATCAGGGTGTATGATCTTCTTGATGATCTTCTGCATTCTATTTGCCAGTATCTTATTAAGGATTTTTGCATCTATGATCATTAGTGAGATTGGCCTATAGTTCTCTTTTTCATTGGGTCTTTCTCTGCTTTGGGGATCAAAGTGATGCTTGCTTCCAGGAATGAATTTGGGAGTATTGCTTCCCTTTCAATTTCATTGAAGAGTTTAAAGAGTAGCGGCAGTCGTTCCTCTCTAAATGTCTTGTACAATTCAGCATTGAAGCCATCAGGGCCTGGGCTTTTCATAGTTGATAAGTTTTTAATTACATTTTCAATTTCATTGGTTCATATTGGGTTGTTTAGCATTTTTAGATCTTCTTCATTCAACTTTGGTAATTCATATGTATCTAGGAATCTGTCCATTTCTTCTGTGTTGTCCATCTTATTGCCATAGAGGTTCTGGAAGTAGGTATTGATGATCCTCTGGATTTCTGCTGCGTCTGTTGTAATTTCACCCTTATCATCCCTAATTGCATGGACTTGGGCCTTTTCTTTCCTTTTTCTGATAACGTTGCCTAAGGGTTTGTCAATTTTTTTTATTCTTTCAAAGAACCAACTGCTGGCTTCATTGATTTTTTCTATCATTCTCTTAGTCTCCATTGCATTGATTTCTCCTCTGATCTTTATAATTTCCTCCCTTGTATGATCTCTGGGGTTGTCCTGCTCTTCTTTTTCTAGAAGCTTGAGGTTCAGCATCAGGTTGTTTAATTGGGCTCATTCCATTTTTGTAATATGCATATTCACTGCTATGAATTTCCCCAATAAGACAGCTTTCATTGTGTCCCATAGATTCCAATATGTTGTATTGTCATTGTCATTGAATTGAAGGAACTGTCTGATTTCTTCTTTAATTTCCTCTGTGACCCATTGGTTATTCAGAAGTATGTTGTTCAATTTCCACGTGTTTATGAAATTTTTGGAGTTTCTTTTGCTATGGATCTCCAAATTCATTGCACTATGGTCTGATAATATACAGGGGATAACATCAATTCCTTTGCACTTACTTAAACTTGTTCTGTGTGTCAGTATGTGGTCTATTTTGGAGAATGACCCATGTGCAGCTGAGAAGAATGTGTATTCTGATTTTGTGGGGTGGAAGACTCTGTAAACATCTATTAAGTTCATTTGTTCAAGAGTTCAATTGAGTTCTAGTATTTCATGACTTATTTTTAGTCTAGTTGATCTATCTATTTGTGACAGTGGGGTGTTGAGGTCCCCCACTACAATTGTATTAGTGCATATATAACTTTTCATGCCCATTAGTATTTGTTTTATATAGTTGGGTGCACTAGTGTTTGGTGCATAGATAATTATGATTGTCATCTCTTCCTTTTGGATTCTTCCCTTTACAAGGATGTAGTGTCCTTCTTCATCTCTCTTAATCAGTGTTGGTTTGAAATCTACTTGATCTGCAAAAAGGATAGCTACACCTGCTTTTTTGGGGCTTCGCAACACATAGAGTACTTGTTCCCACCCTTTAACTTTCAGTCTATGAGTTTCCTTTTGAATTAAGTGTGTTTCTTGTATGCAGCATATTGTTGCGTTTTGCTTCTTGACCCATTCTGCCAGTCTATTTCTTTTGATTGGTGAATTGAGACCATTAACGTTGATGGTTATAACTGAAACATATTGACTTGTCATTGCCATGACCTTTTCTTTTTATTGGGTTCTCCCCCTTTACATTTAATTTCTTGTCATGCCAGATGGATTCATTCTGCTTTGCTTCCTGGGGTTGTGATCCTCAATGTCTGTTCCTAGGATATTGTGTAAAATTCTTTGGAGTGCTGGTTTGGTATTCACGAAGTTCCTAAGGTGCTCTTTGTCATGAAAGTGTCTTATTTCTGTATCCATTTTGAAAGATAGTTTTGCAGGGTCCATCAATCTGGGTTGGAGGCTGTTTTCTTTTAGGGCTTGGAATATGTCGCTCCAAGCTCTTCTTGCCTTGATGGTTTGTGTTGAGAAGTCTGCTGTGATTCTGATGGGCTTTCCTTTGTATGTGATTTGTTTCTTTTCTCTGACTGCTTGGAGAACTTTGTTCTTCTGTTGTGTTTCTGGAATCTTAACAATGATATGCCTATGTGTAGATTTGTTTTGATCAAGGCTATTTGGAGTCCTATATGCCTGACTTATCTGTATGTCAAGCTCTTTTCCCCTGCTTGAGAAGTTTTCTGCCATTATTTCTGTGAAGAGTTTTTTTATGTCATTTCCACTCTCTCCTGTTTCTTCATTGAGCCTAATCAGTCTTATGTTATTCTTCTTTGCATCATCTAGCAGCTGCTGGATTAATTTCTCATGTTCCCTTATAATTTTGAAGCAATTTTTCTTTTTCTGGTCACTAATTGCAATCTTATCTTCTATATCTGAAATTCTGTCCTCACATTGGCTCATTCTGCTGTGTAGACTTTCAATGGAGTTTTTCATGTCCTGGAAATCTATTTGCATCTGTTTTATGGATTCCATTTGTTTCTTATGTTGTGATTCCATCATGTTCCTGAACTCCTCTCTAGATTTATTAATCATGTTCTGCACTAGGGGCACAGTTTCTCCTGTTATCTGAGAAATTATTTCTGATTTCATTTTTTCCAGATCCCTTTTTGTTGCCAGTTCAATGGGTCCAGGTGGTTGAATATCAGAGTGTTCCATGTCATTTCCCTTTGTGGTTGCTGTGGCTGATCTGGAAGTCTGGTTTTGAGACTTATTTACATGTTTTCTCATTTTGACTCGGGTCGGGGGCTGTTAGCACCTGCACGGATTACCTCCTCTGAACTGGGTGAGGTGGGCCAGGGGCCTCAAGCAGCAGTAGGGATAGTGACCCAAAAGCCCTTTCCTGTGGGCTGGGAGCAGCAAGAGTG
Organism: Heterocephalus glaber; assembly: GCF_053883595.1. Classification (NCBI taxonomy): domain Eukaryota; kingdom Metazoa; phylum Chordata; class Mammalia; order Rodentia; family Bathyergidae; genus Heterocephalus; species Heterocephalus glaber. Next base: position 24,969,746 of record NW_028258143.1, on the reverse strand, counting down.
ATGGTGGCCAGGAAGCCCCTTCCTCTGGACCAGGAGCAGTGGGATGGTGGCTCAGAAGCCCCTCCCTCTGGGGCAGGAGTGGTGGGAGGGATGGTGGCCTGGAAGCCCCTTCCTCTGGGCCAGGAGCAGAGGGACAGAAGGTGTCCCAAAAGGCCTTTCCTGTGGGCTGGGAGCAGCGGGAGTGATGGTGACTGGGAAGCCCCGTCCTCTGGACCAGGAGCATTGGGACGATGGCTCAGAAGCCCCTACCTCTGGGCCAGGAACAGTGGAACTCAGTACCTTGGTCTGGTGGTCTGTTGTCCTCTGCAACTTTGTAGTGTGGAACCAGGTGGCCTCCTGTCTGCAGCGGGGTGATTTGATGTCTTCCACGCGACTCCCCAGGACCATCTTTGAAGGAAAAGTTTTCAAGTAGTTATAGTATTGTAAAAATTTAACAAAGTAGTATTATATGACTGTATAAGCATTAGGTATTATTTATAAAATGAAAAAGGTTTACTGGTTTCTGTATGGAAGTAGTGAATGAAATTTGTAAATAAGTAAAATGTATTTAAATGTACATGAATATTTGACTAAAATTACAAAAAAAGTCCATTGTTCTAACATTAGATGTTCTACATTTTCATCTTTATTAAACAGTATTGTTGTCCTACCTGTGACCTTATAGTCACAGAATTTTGATGTGATTCCAAGATCTTGCCATGTATTTTTGCCTAAGTATATAGTTCATCTAGTTTAAAATATTCTCTTGGAATTTGTCACAAAATTCTGTTTAAGAAACTCTTGCCAAGGCATCTCCTCCTCATAAGCAACATTATAACAGTGTGACCACATAAAAATCCCCCGTGACCACCATAAAAACCCTCCCCATTGCAGATTGCATAATTCTTTAATATTTGAAATGTCCTCATTTGTGTAATTGGCTAAGGCCTAGGCACTCCAGAACATAAATTCCTCAAATAACAAAATTCTAAATTGTCTTTGAAAAAACCCTCCAGATTTCACTGAGAGTATGAAATTGGTCATTCAAGAATAAAAACACAGAAGCGGCCAGCAGCCAATCAATGATCTTTAGAAATCTAAGCTGAAAATTCCAGTCAAGAAAACACCTCTCCCTGAAAGCAAACATGCAATCTGTGATGGTTCATGGGCTATCTATGCCTTTGCAGAAAAACCCTCAATTGTCTCTTTCTTGCAATTCAATCAAAAAGCAGCTTCATTCTTCTCCCTTCCAAAAAGTTTCACTACTCATGACTGAGTAGGGTGGCAGATCTGAGCTTATTGCTCCTGACCTCCTCTGGTCAGCCCTGAAACAAACCTTTGTCTTTTCGCAAAAGTGTAGTGACATATCACTGGCTTCTATTGTGTTGGACAATGACCCCTTGCTCTGTATCACTTCCACCACTTCAGACAACCAAGAACTACCAACTACATCTGGAAAACAATTACATCTCCCTCACATCAAAAACTCTCACTTTGATAACACACTGGCCTGTTGGAGACTGAGAGTCTTTTTTCCTTTACCTGTTCTTTCTTTTCCAAAACCACCAATTCCTGACATAAGGCAGATTTATGAATTATGTACTCCAAGTTTATGCATAAGCAGCCTTTTAAAAATTTTGTCTGAGGCTTAATTTTGTCCTTCACATATTCTTCTTGAAGATATTGAGTTACATTATTAAACAAGAGTCCAAAGTACACAAATTAAAAATAACAAATCTCACTTCTTTAGAAAATACCACCCCTGTAACTCTGGGTAATGCCTGACATGTCAGGTATAAAATTTTTTTCTACAGCTAAGAGACAAAATATAGAGAAAGACTTGGGGAGGAATTTGAATTGGAAGTAAGGACTTAAGAGCCAATTCTATAGATAAAATGAAACATAGTGCTGATTTCAGTGTTCTTATGAGATACCACCTGATGGCTGATTCCAGTTCCTCATGTACCCTCACACCACATGGAATCAGCAGTTCTGCTCAGTACACTCTGAGACCAGCTGCAGTACCACGGATGCACTTCTTGAGCACATGTGATGTGACCCTTTCTAGTACCATTTCACTTCACCCCTCTGAGCCTTTGTTGCATTACGTTTAAAACAAGGAAAATGCCAAACTATTAAGGTACTTGCTTGAGATTATGTAGCAAAAACATCTTTTGGTAGTAGCCTCTGCTCATAGTACCATACATCAATTGCCAAGCCCTCTATGGAGAAGAGGCGGAAGGATTTAAATGTATATCAAACTGTAAAATGGAGAAGTACCACTTTTTTTTTTGGTACTGGGAATCGAACTCAGGTCCTTGCACTTGCACGGCAGGCAGCGAAACCACTGAGCTAAATCCCCGGCCCAATAGTACATGTTTTGGCAAAGCACTCATTTTTGCTAGCTATGGATGAAACAGACTTTGCTGAAAAGAGCTGGTGCACACACAACATGGTTGGGGACGTGGAAGACCTACCATGATGTTCACAATTTTGTGAAGGGTTAGAGCCACCATAATTAACAAATCACTGGGACAGTTTTTCCCAAGGCTAGTCAAGGGATAGAAGACAAAAGGGCTGGCTCTTTTGTTTTGCCGGGTGTTTCTGGTGAGTGCTGATCCTTTACCTTTAGCACAGGTGGCCTGTTTACCCTCATTTCTGATCACAAGTATGAAAATTTTCCACAGCTATTCTTTTCTAAATGGAAACCTGTTGGTTTGTGGCTCACTTTGCTTGTTTGTTCTTGTGGACTGAAGAAACATTAAAGGTTTTCTTCCTACTGTTTCTTAATTGAACCCATCTCTTATTGTCTCTGTCTCTACTAAAGAAGCTATAGCCTGCTCCCTGTGTTTCACAATGATACCCAAACCTGGATGCTTCCTATCAGATAGAAGACATCTAAGGGAAGACAGAGTACTATTTCTCCAAGGGCATTGTGTCCAAGATCCTTTGTTACAGAGAAAATATCCCAAGAGTAGCTACTGTGCTGAGGAAACAGAATGATGCATGAACACACTTTATTTTTACTTTATTTATTTTTGGAGTCAGGGCCTCCCTATTTTGTACAGCCTTGCACTCCTAGTCTCAAAAGATCCTCCTGTCTCAGTTATTTAAATGTGCCCAAGTTTAGATTTTATTTTTGTAGAAAGTAGGATTGACAAATTTACTTGGGATAAAAAGAAGTATGAAAAGGCAGGAGAGGAGTCACCTAGACTGAGCAGCAAATGTATGCCAGTTATTTTATACAGACTGGCTCGAAAATCCCTATGAGGAAATATTATAAACCCATTTAATGATCGTTTAACTGAGGTGTCATGGTTGCAAGCTTTGTTCCTAAAAAGAGCCTCTGAAATAGATGGCTATGCTCTTTGTGGACATTACAATAAGAGTTGGAAAACCATCAACCAAGTTAACTTTCACCTGTTTTTGAAAAATCGTGAAGCTAAAACTGTTTCTTACATTTTCCATATTTAAAAAATATCAAGAGAAAATAGTATTTAGTGACACTTGAAAATTATTTGAAATTTCAATCTCATTGTCTGACATCATCTCTAAAGAAAATTTTGTTTACAAATAGGCAATACTATTCCTTTATGTGTTGGACAGGATTGCCTTTCCACTATTACAGCCAACTTGCGTCTTTGCCACAGAGAAAAGATGACTCCCAGAGAAGATACTCTTTACTATATCTGTCCCTTTACAGAGAAGTTTTGTAAACCTTGTGGCTATTGGGGTGAGTGGCAACTTGCTTGGTTGGGGATTGGCCTGAGAGATTGGTAGAACACAATTCTGGGCACACCTTGGTGGCACAAGAAGGCATGGCATTACAGTCCATGTCTGGCCTCTGGGCCCCTCATCTCTGGCACTATTTCCTTGCTCTACTTTCTAACCACCATGAACTAAGTATCTTTATGCTTCAATCCCCTTTGCCATGATGTTTCTGCCTTGGAGCCAGCCTATCAAGGACTGAATCCACTTAAAAATATGAGCCAAATCCAACCTTTATTTCTTTAAATTGTAGATGTTAGCTATTTTGTCCAGCAACAGGAAAGGTGACTAATGCAACCTCTGTACTCAGTATGTTCTGTACTGTGGTTGGAGCATGCATCTGAAACACATGTAAGGCTTCTTAAACACAGATAGTCCCTGAGCCTCAGAACTCCAGGTTTCTGACTCAGTGGGTCTGAGATAGGATAGGGTCTGAATGTTTCATTTGTAAAGCATTCCTCTACCAGGCTTGGTTCTGTACCTGTGATCATCTTTTGGGAAGCACCATGCTGTATGAATTTGTTGCAGTCAACACAATTTCTGATATGCTATGATGTTTTTTCTGATGTAATTTAACCAATGAATTATGCAGCTGGAGGATTATAATTGTCAATCTTATTGCTAACTTGATTAGATTGAGGGTTCCCCAGAGGATTAGTAAAGCACACTTCTGGGGGTATCATGGAGGTGCAACATTAGAGAATAATCTGGTTCCCAGTTCTTTCCTCTTTGGTGCTGTTTTCCTGTGACTGCTTCTTGACCACCATGACAGGAGCAGCTTTGATTTACCATGTCTTCCTGTCATTATGTGCCTGGCTTGTTGTCAGACAATCATGGACCAAAATCCTCAAAACAATGACCCTAAAACAGCTCTCCTCCTTTAAGTTGTGGATGCCAGCTATTTTGTCCCAGGAATGGGAAAACAGAGCAATGCATGGAAGGATTTTAGTAGACATGTAATGTTCCCTATTCTGTTTCTTTTTATCTATATATTATATGTAGTACTCACCAACTAAAGGACTCTGGTACAATTGCTTGAATTTGAATGTATCTAGTTTTTCTCACTTCTGCACTTCCCGTTTAGTAAGAATAGGATCACATAGTGTGTGACCAATGATTGTCCATTAAAGTGGCCTGTGCAGGGCCAAAACACCTCTCCCTGTGGGAGAAGGCATGGTAGCAGATAGGAAAGACAATATGTACACAAGTTTAAATCCAACTTTTTGTCTGTTTTCTACCCATATTTGCACATGTTATTCTCCAAGGGCCTCATTTTCTTCCTCTGTGAAATAAGCATGATAATATGTGCCTTACAGAGTTCCTCTGAGTTTTATATCAGATCAAATATGTAAAGCATATTCAAAGCCTGATAAACCATAAACAACCAGAATGCTCTTCAGAGTTTCTTTGTGTAACAGCTGAATACAAGCTCAGCTGACAGACACTAATGAAGATCATGTGACTAGGTAGACTTTACCCATGCCATGCCCATTGGTGAAATCTCCCGCATCCACTGATAGAAACAGTGAGCCCATGACAACTTAGCAGCACATCAAGGTCCTCTCTCTTCCCATCTGACCACTTCCTGGATTATGACAAAGGAAGCCCTAGACGACATCTAGAGTGACGACCTTTCCAAGTTTGCATCCAAAGCAAAGTAACAGCTGCCTGGAGGAAACTGGTCTGTTATGACCAAAAAAATGATGAGAATGCTGGAAAGGAAAAAATAATGAAGTCTCCCTCTCTCAATATATATGGCATTAAGGAAACTACTTAATTTTTCTACGTATCATGTTCGTCATTTGCATAATGGAGCAATTGCAGAATCTATTTTATATGGTTCTCGAGGGGATAAAATGAGATGCTTTATGTAAAACCTAGACTTTGGCCTAACAAATGTGCTACTCAGAGGATACACTTATATAGCACTATACATATATATGTTTATATATGGTACATATACTATACATTATATAGTGTGTATATTATGGTTTATGTCTAAACTGTTTCCCAAAAGGAAGCTGACAGGCTTTCAGAAAGGCATTGGGTCATGAGGACTCTGACTTTATCAAGTGCATTAATCCACTAATGAGATCACAATTTGGTGGCATTATTGGGAGGTGATGGAAACAGGAGGTGGGACCTAGTTGAAGAAATTGGATTATAGGTATGAGACCTTGCAGACAATGTCTGGCCCTCAGTTTCTTCTCCTCCAGCTACCCGCCCCCCACTTCTCTACCACATCCTTCCTCCATGATATTTCTGCCTTGGAGTCCACAGACTAGGGACTAGTTCCCCTGAAACAATGAGCCAAAATAAGTCTTTCCTTTCTTTTTTTAAATTTATATATTAATTGTACATTTTAGGTATACAATACATTTACATTTATCATCGGGTGTTTGTACCTGAACATGATGTATCTTCGTTTTGTTTTTTTCCCCATTACCTGTGCACCCTTCACCCCCACCACACTTCCCTATTTACATAGACTTTGTAGAACGAGAAACTAGAGTCATTTATAGCTAAATGGATGCATATTGAGGCCATACTCTTAAGTGAAATAAATAGGACACACATGTATAAATACCGAACAGTATCTCTAGTGTGAGAAACTGAAAGTGTAAATAAGGATGAAAATGATTAAAATGAATAATTGATAATTTGAAATAGGAAAAGGTCCAAAGGTGGAGGGATGGTAGGAGGGAAAGGGGAAAGGGAAGAAAGGAAAGGAAAAATTAGGTGAAAGTCTTTCCTTTCTTAAATTGTTGATTCAGATATTATTTTTTCTTTTTATGGTACTGGGGATTTAACTCAGGACCTTTTGCTTGTGAGGCAGGTGCCATGCCACTGAGCTAAATCCCCAGCCCTGGTGCAGATATTTTAATCACAGTGACATAAAGTTATACATACATACGTGTTTACATACATACATACATTAGTTATTCATACAAGGATACAAGCTAACTCTTTGTATATACATTCATATGGACACCTAGCAGGATTTGGAGAAATTGGTTTATTGGTGTTTGTATATATCTATATATGGATATATTTCTTTTCTTGATTTTGCTACTGTATTATGAAACAAAAATATTTTAAATCAGAAATAAGTGTAGATATTTTCATTTGTTCTTAGGTTTCATATTGCCATCACTATTTTATTCCTTTATTTTGCATCTTTCTCTGGACAACCCTTTTGGCAAACCAATTTTCTGCTTTTTCTGGAACATACAACCCATGGGCATTGAAAAGTATTTGAGCATCGCAATATGTTTTAATTAATTAGGTTTATTGCTACACTTTAGATATGCATAATGATCACATTCATCATAGTAAATTTGTACCTGTACATGACATATATTTATTCTCTTTTTTTCCCATTCCCCTCCCTTCCCTTCAACCCTTCTTCCCCTCATTTACAAAAGTTTTGTTTCCACTTTTTCTTCTTGTCTCGTTTTTTTCTTTCCCCTTCTTTTCTTCCCCTCCCCCGTCCTAGTTCTTTTTCCTATTTGAACATTTTCTATTTAACAATATCTATAATACAATTAGGTCCTTATTTATACTTTAGGTTTCTCACAACAGAGAAACTATGTAATATTCACACATGTGTCCAATTTACTTCACTTGAGAGTATGGTCTCGAGGTGCATCCATTTACCTAGAAATATCTCAAGTTTATCCTTCAAGTTTATCCTGTTGAGTATTATTCTATTTTATATTTTAAAAACCCCTAACTTTCTATCCATTCATTGGTTGATGAGCATTTGGGCTGCTCCCAAGATTTAGCTATTAAATATACTGTACTGTATTGCTATAAATGTGAGTGCATCACAAAATTTTGAATAAGATTTTTTATGATTTCACTCTATTCTATTTGAAAACCTGACACTACACTGCCATAATTATCTGGAAGAAAAAAGAGGGGAAGGATGACAAAGGGAAGAAGAGGGAGGAAGAGGAGGGAGAGACTCATTCCAAGGTCTTTACCAGGGAAACCATTCTTATATACTGTCAACTGACAACTTAAATGGATCAAAGCTTATCAATGTGTTCTCCAAAAAGAATGTTAAGGGCTATTGGAGGGATGAGATTTTAAAAATTCTTTTATGATGTTTCAAAAAAAATGACATATCCTTGCAGTGTCTTTTCTAGAGTGGTGCACCATGCTGGGCACACTAGATTGGCATCCAGGAATATATGTCACATAGCTGGGTCTCTTACTGTCACCACTACTATGATCATTTAAAAACTGTTCTCAAGGTTTTAAAGAAACAGCACTGCATACAAAGAAGGAATCTGCCCAGCCTGCAGGTTACAGACCCATTCTGAATTGTTCAGTACATGTGTTGTGCATCTTGCCAGCTTGTTCTTAACTAGAGAGAGTGTCTCTGGGCTCATCTCTCTGTTGTCCTTGCCCAGTCTCTGGCAACATCTACGGAGTGCACATGTCCTTTGGTGATGTTCACACAGCCTCCCACACATGGTCTTGTTTGGATTTTAATACTGGGCTCACATGTTTTTACTGGCTTATTTGGCACATCCTATTACTTAGAATGGACTCTTTAGGACGATTTTCATACATAGCCAGGAAAAAACTATGTGCAAAGGACTCCATTCATGCTCAGGTGTGGGTGAGTGCAGAGGGTTGGCAAAGGGGCTTGCTGAAATTCCTCACGCACCACGTTCTCCATATCTATTCCTTTGTTCGGACATTTCCCTAATTCCACCTTACTTTGTCCTTAAACTTTACTCACATTCAAAGGTAATTTTCCCCAGGAAGCTTCCTTTAATTTCCTCCTGACATAGATTCCTGTCTTCTGCTACCAATGGACTGCAGGGCTCCCTTCTTTCATAGTGCTCCTATTAAGGCAAAAAGGTCTCCTTATTTAATATGAGCTAGAAGGAGGTATGCACTGTTTTTTTTGTTTGATTTTATTCTTGTTTCCCTTTATCTCTATGTCCCAGAACAAAATATAGTAGTCTAAGTGTATGGATATGAATAACGAAAGAATGAATAAAGAAATAATACATGTTGAAATGAGAAAGAAAAGAGGATAATTTTTCTTGTTCTTTTTGGCTGGTAAGCCAGGGACCTAAATAAGACTAGTCTGAGAAAATTTTTTCATCTTTAGGCTTAGCTGATTATAATTATAGATAAAGGTGTTTTGGGGAAGGATAAACTATTATCAAAGACTAACAATGCATTACATTTGTGATCCACATTAAAAATAGGTTAAACATTTACCTAAAACTCTATTATACATTGTTCAGGCTTTATCTTCACTGTGTGTATGAAAATGACTCATTAAGAGCTCACTACTTACAGCTGATTACCAGAAAGTAATATATTCTTCCTCATATCAGAAATACTCTGCCAGAGAGAAGCTTCTGGTAGAACCCAGAGAATATCAGATGTTCATCCAAAGACTATTATATTACCATTCATTCCATATTAGAATGGTTGTTTAATGGTTCATAATTTATATGCAGTATTTTTCCTTTAATACTTTTAGAATTTGAGTAATGCTAGAGTAATATCATTCTAAGCATCCAGATTTGGAACATGAATATTGTTCTAAATGCATAAATTTTCCTCATCAAATAAGATAGCATACAAGCAAATTAAAACTCTTTATAGTTGGTATGTGAACCTTTTAGATTAATTCTCCTTGATTTTAGTTACCATGTCTGTTCTGCTCTGAAAGTCCATGGGGCATTATTATTACTGTTATTTATTATACAAGTACATATTTTAAAGTTTTGATTTTACAAATTCCTTTGGAAATGGAAAAATAGCACTAGTATATATGTCTAATATTAATGTAATATTAATGTTTTACTCATTAAATAAGGTTATCTTTAGAAATTATTGCTGTTAGTGCAAAAAGTCATGGGAGTTGTAATGACAGAATAATGTAAATTAGTGTTGCGTTTTCAACATTTGCTCATAAGTACAGACTATTTTGCAACTCTTGGAAGCAACAAGTTTAGGGCAAAGCCAGTTTTGCTAGATGTAAAAGGTTTTTAATTATCTTTGACAAAATATTTATTCAAATTAAGTCTTAGTATTTCTGTTGCTAAGTGAGGACTGTTGAAGTTTTCTATAACTCTGGAGTTATATACATAGGTTTCATTGTGACAGACATTGTTACTGGTTTCCAGGCAATCATCCATGACACACATGCATGCACACACACGCACACACACACACACACTTGGCTGCTTATGGAGTCCACTTTCTATTTTTATTAAAAAGACTGAAAATATCAGACATTTTTTTCTCACCTGAGAAAAGAAATGTGATCCAGTTCTGGCCAGATAGGAAGTCTGCAGATGGAAGTCTGAAAAGATTTCCCTTTGCTAATAAAATGGAAATCTAGATAATAATGCCTTTATTCTTTGCTCAGTCTCTTGTCCTGCTATGTGTCACCTGGAAATGTTGCTACCATGCTGGCATAATCAGGAGGATACAGCCATCCATCCAAGAATGACAGAACTGAAAAACAAAAGGCCTTCAGTTCATAATAAATGTCTGGGAGATAAACCAGTCATTGGACCTTTCCAGTCTAAGTTATTCTTTTAAAACAAAACAAGCCTCTTGCCTATACAAGATTCTTTTTGGGTTTTTTTGGTACCGGGGATTGAACTCGGGTCCTTGTGCTTGCGCAGCAGACAGCGAAACCACTGAACTAAATCCCCAGCCCAATAAGATGTTTTAGTTGGATATATTGTCTATACTTTAGATAGAGAGAGACTATCTCTTAGGAAGCTGAGATGTTGAACTTTCTGTTTTAAGCATGTTCAAAAACCAATGAAAAATATAGAAACATTGTCTATGATCACAACAATCTAATGTATTATATAAATATATATGTAATCAAATAAAAACTCAAGTTTGAGCACAATATCTAAAATGAAAAATTCATCAACAAGTTCCATTAGCAGATTTAAGTAGGTGAAAAAAGAATCTGTAAACTTGAATATAGGTCTACTGAAATTAGGTGCTCTGAAGAAAAGAAAGAAAAAAAGATAAAATTTTTTAAATCCTCAGATTTAAAATCCTCAGGATATTCATAGTAGGTTAACAGAAGGAGAATGGATAAAAACAAAGGAACAACAACAAAAGAATTGAAGAAATATTGTCTGGAAAATTCCAATACTAGGGAAAAATACTGTATATATCTAAAAAGTTCAACAAATTCCAAATATAAGAATTTGAGAGTTAACACCAAAATTATCATAAATTATTGAAAGATAAAGAGTATTTAAACCAATAAGACAAACACTGCTGATAGATACATATATTATTTTCATTTGTTAATTTTTAATTTGACATAAAAATAAAGAAAATACTTCACATTATAATTTAATAAGTAATTGAAAATTATATTATTAGTAATATTAATATTAGAAACTAATAATTTGAATTCTGATAAGTAAATTAAATAATTTAATTTTAGTGGGTTTTATTATAGAAAATATATTGCACTATCTTCACCATGATTTAATTCCAGAATATTTCCATCACATGAAAAAAGATCCCATATTCATTAGAAATCACTCCAAATCCTCCCTACCCTGTTGTCTCGGCAATTACTAATAATCTATTTTCTATCTATAGATTTGCATATTTTATACACTTTATATAAATGAAATGATACAATAGTTTGCCTTTTGTGGTTAAATTGGTGCATTTTCTATATTTAGATTTACTCATGTTGTATTCATGCTTTAGCACTTCAATATATATATATGGCTGAATAATATTCCTTTGCATATTGGAATTCTGTTTATTCCTTTTTTATTTGATCTGCATACCCTCTACAAACATTAAGTACAAGTGTGTGTGTAAACATTCTGTTAATTCTGTTATGTACATAGGAATAGAATTATGTGAGCAAATGATAACAATGTTAACCTGTTTAGAAACTATCAATGAGTTTTCCGTACTGATTGCACCATTTTACATTTTCATTAGCTATGTATGAGAATTCAGTTTCTCCACGTATTTAAAATGACTTTTCTTTTTTTAAGCTATCTTAAGGTGTGTAACATGATATCTCTTGCTTTGCTTGGTGTCTCTTAGAATTATTTTATTTGGAATTTATTGATATTTTTTCACTTGTAAAATAATATTTAAAAAAAATACTTGAGGTTTCCAGCCATTATTTCTTCAAATTCTTTCTTCAAATTCTCTTGAGGTTTTCTCCTTCTATGAATTTCACCACCCATGTTCTGATGCACCTGACTTGTACTGTGAGGCTTTGAGAATATGTAACATTTTATTCATTTGCATTGAACAAGGATTACTGCCGCAGTGATATTGGGTCTAATTATTATGATGGATTGTACAAAGAAAGAGGGCCAATACATTCAAGGTAATTGGATAAAGGAAATGTGATATCTATATATAAAGGAATACTACTCTGCTATAAAGAATGATAGGTTTAAGATATTTGTTGGAAAATGGGTGTACCTGGAAAATATAATGTTGAGTGAAATAAACCAGACACACACTTAAATATCACATAATATCTCTCATTTGATTGAGGCAGAGTACAATCAAAAAGAATAAAAAGGATGGATAGAAGGGGACAAGGAAATATATCTCTTGCAATAGGGAAGTGGTCCAAAGGAAGAAGGGTAAGATGTGAGGAAGGGGAAAGGGAAATGAGGGGAATAAAGATGTGCCATGTACAGGATCCTAATAACCTCAAATAATGAAAAAATTATATGCCATAACATGAACTAAGGTTAATCACATCAACAAGAATGAAACATAGGACAGGAGAATTGGAGGAGGAGGGAGGGAGGGAGAGGGAAGGAGAAGGGGAAATAAAAAAAGAAACAAGCTGCACTATGTACCTGTAACCACTACCAAAGATGACTGTAAACTGTATGAACTGTACCATGTACTAATAAAATAAAAAATTCAAAAATAAAGATTAAAATGTACTATAAAGAATAAGGATGAAGTGTTTGTTGTTTTTCTTTTCTTTTTTTGTTTTTTATTTTAAATTCTTTTATTGGTACATTTTAGGTATACAACACATTTATACTCATCATTGGGATCATGTACCTTTACAGGATGTATTTTGGTTCTTCTTTTTTCCCCATTCCCCTGCTCTCCTTTCAACCCTTCCACCCCACTCTATTTGCAAAGGCTTTGTTTCCATTTAATTATCTCATATTTTTTCCTGTACCTTTTTCCTTTCCCCTACTCCTCCAACTTCCCCTACCCCTTTAGACCCTTTCTTCCTATTTCACATTATCAATTATTCACTTTAATACTTATTTACACTTTCAGTTTCTCTTACTAGAGAAACTATTCGGTATTTACATATGTGCATTTATTTCACTTAAGAGTATGGCCTCAATGTGCATCCACTTAGCTATAAATGTCTCTAGTTTCTCATTCGTTATGGCTGAGTAGTACTCCATTTTATTAAAAAAACCCACATTTTCTTTATCCACTTGATGTGCATTAGGGGTGTTTCCAAGTATTAACTATTACAAACTGTGCCATTTTAAACATGGGAGAGCATATATCACTGTGGTAAGATTCTTTTAATTTTGGGGGAAGTTTCCCAGCAGAGGAATAATTGGGTCAAATGGGACTTCTAATTCTAGTTGTTTGAGGTTTCTCCATGTTGATTTTCATAGTGGTTGCACCAGTTTGCACTCCCACCAACAATGAGAAGTGTTCTTTTCTCCCCACAACCCCACCAGCATTTGTTATTGGTTGATTTCTTGATAACAGCCATTCATTCTGGGTTGAGGTGGAATCTCAGTGATGTTTTCATCTGCAAGTCTTGAATAACCAGTGATGTTGAACATTTTTTCATATGTTTATTTGCTGCTTTTACTTCTTTGTCTGAGAAATGTCTGTTCATCTCAGATGTCCATTTTTGAGTTGGGTCATTATATTTTGGGTGGTCACATTTTTTTAAGTTCTTTATAGATTCTAGATAGCAGACCTTTGTCTGAAGAACAGCTGGTAAAAAACTTTTTTCCCACATTGTGCATTGTCTCTTAGCTCTGTTGGTGTTTTCTCTTGCAGTGCAGAAGCTTTTTAAAAAGATGAGATCGCAATTGTTGATTCTTTGTGCTAGTTCCTCTGCTAATGAGGATTTGTTCATAAAGTTTTTTACTGTGCCAATGTCTTCAAGAGTTCTACCTAAATTGTCTGAGCAAGATTAGTGTTTCTGTTTTAATATTTACATCTTTAATCCACTTGGATTTTAGTTTAATGCATGGTGAAAGATAGGGGTCTAGTTTTAATCTTTGGAAAATTGAAATCCAGTTTTTCCAACACCATATACTAAAGAGGCTATCTTTCCTCCAGTGAGGATGGTTGGCTCCTTTGTTGATGGTGAGATGGCTGAGTGTGTCTGGAGTTGTTTGTGCATCTTCTAATCTTTCCCACTCATGATCCTTGGGTCTTTTTCTTTGCCAGTACCATACTGTTTTTACCACAGTGGCATTGTAGTATAGTTTCAAGTTGGGGATTGTGATACCCTCTGCCATGTCTCTGTTGTCTAGAATTGCTTTTGCTATTGTAGGAATCTTCTGGTTCCAAATGAATATTTGGATTGTTTTCTCTCATTCTGTGGAACATACTGTTGGGATTTCAATCGGATTCCACTGAAACTGTATAGCAGTTTTGGAAGTGTGGCCATTTTTACTATACTGGTTCTCCCTATCCAGAAACACGAATGTCTTTCCATTTTCTGATATCCTCTTTGATCTCTTTTTACAGAGTTTTGTATTTCTCAATGTAGATGTCTTTTGCTTCCTTCATTAGATTGATTCCTAGATATTTCATTTTTTTTGTATGCTATTGTGAAAGGAATTGTTTCCCTAATTTCTCTCTCCATGAGTCTGTTGTTTGTGTACAAGAAGGCTATTGTTTTTTGAATGTTGACCTTGTATCTACGTACTATACATAAATCTGTCAATTAAGTCTAGAAGTCTATTGGTGGAGTTTTGGGGTCTTCTATGTAGAGTATCATATCAACAGCAAATAATGACAGTTTAACTTCTTGTTTTCCTATCCTTATTCCTTTTATGTCTTTCTCTTGTCTAATTGCTGTGGCTAATGTTTCCAAAATTTTATTGAACAGGAGTGGTGATAGCGAACATCCTTGTTTGTTCCTGATTTTAGCATGAAGGTTTTCAATTTTTGACCATGTAGTATTATGCTGGCTGTTGGTTTTTCATAGATAGCCTTAATCAGGTTGAGATGAAGACCTTCTATTCCAATTTTCTGCAGGGTTGTTATCATGAATGGGTGTTGAATTTTGTTGAATGCTTTTTCTGCGTCTATTGAGATGATCATATGGTTTTTGTCCTTGACTCTGTTAATGCCGTGTATTACATTTCTTGATTTACGTATGTTGAACCATCATTATATCCTTAGGATAAATCCGACTTGGACAGGGTGTGCGATCTTCTTCATGACCCTCTGTATTCTATTTGCCAGTATCTTGTTGAGGATTTTTGCATCTATGTTCCTTAGGGAGATTGGCCTGTAGTTTTTTTTTTTTTTTTTTTTTTTGGTTGGGTCTTTCCCTGGTTTGGGAATGAAAGTAACACTTGCTTCCAGGAATGAATTTGGAAGTATTGCTTCCCTTTCAACTTCATTGAAAAGTTTAAAGAGTTGTGGCAATATTTCTTCTCTAAATGTCATGTATAATTATGCTGTGACGTTGTCAAGAACTAAGCTTTTCTTTGTTGGTAAATTTGTAATTATGTTTTCTATATCACTGATTATATTTGTGGTATTTAGAATTTTTATATCTTCTTCATTCCACTTTGGTAATTCATATGTATCTAGAAATCTGTGCATTTCTTCTGTATTTTCCAATTTATTAGAGTATAGATTCTCGAAGTATTGATGATCCTCTGGATTTCTGTTGGATCTGTTGTGACTTCACCTTTTTCATTCCTAATTGCATGAATCTGAGCCTTTTCTTTCCTTTTTTGACAAGGTTGGCTAGGGGTTTATTGATTTTATTTATTCTTTTGAAAAACCAACTCTGATTCATTGATTTTTTTTTTTTGTATCATTCTCTTTGTCTCTGTTGCATTGACTTCTGCTCTAATCTTCATAATTTCCTCCCTTGTAAGAGCTTTGGGCTTGTTTTGTTCTTTTTTTTCTAGGAGCTCGAGGTTAAGCATTAGGTTGTTTATTTTAACTCCCTCTATTTTCCTAGTATGGGCATTCACTGCTATGATTTTCCCTCATAGAATTGCTTTCATTGTGTCCCATAGATTCCTGTATGTTTTATAGGCATTATCATTTAATTGTAGAAACTGCAATTTCTTCTTTAATTTCCTCTGTGACCCATTGGTTATTCAGGAGAGTATTATTCAATTTACATGTGTTTTTGAAGTTCTTGTGGTTTCTTATGCTATTGATCTCCAGTTTCTTTGTACCATGGTCTGATAATATACATGGGATAACTTCAATTCCTTTTCATTTACTTAAACATATTCTATAAGCTAGCATGTGGTCTATTTTGGAGAACAGCCCATGTGCAACCGAAAATAGTGTATATTCTGATTTTGTGGGTTGGAACACTCTGCAAACATTTATTAAGTCCATTTGTTCAAAAGCTTGGTTCAGTTCTATTGTTTTGTTGTTAATTTTCTGTGTAGATGATCTGTTTACTCATAACAGTGGAGTATTGAGGTCTCCTACTACAATTGTATTAGTGCTTATTTGGTTTTTTATGTCCAGTAATTTGTTTTGTATAGTTGAGAGCACTAGTATTTGGTGCATATATATTTACAATTCTCATATCTTCTTCTTGGATTGTTGCCTTTACAAGGATGTAGTGACCTTCTTGTTCCCTCTTAAGTAGTTTTGGTTTGAAATCTACCTCGTCTGCAAATAAAATAGCTACCCCTGTTTATTTCAGGGTTCCTGTCACATGGAGAGTTGTTTTCCATCCTTTTACTTTCAGTCTATAAATTTCTTTCTGAATTAAGTTTGTTTCTTGTATAGAGCATATTGGATTTTATTTTTTAGTCCATTCTGCTAGTCAGTTTCTTTTGATTGGTGAGTTGAGGCCATTAACGTTGATGGTTATATTTGATACTCATTAACTTATTCTTGTCATATTTTTAATGTTGGTGTCTCTTTTATCTTTTATTTTTCCCCCTTTCCCTTTAATTTCTTGCCTTGCATGATGGATTAGCTGTTTTGGTCATGATGGAGTTATGACACTCATTGCCTTTTTCTAGGATATTGTTTAGAATTGTGTGGAGTGCTGGTTTGATATTCATGAGGCTTCTCAGGTGTTCTTTGTTTTAAAGTATCTAATTTCCCCATCAATTTTGAAGATAATTTTGCAGGATACAACAGTGTAGGTTAGAGGTTATTTTCTTTTAGGGCTTGAAATACCTCACTCTAGGCTTTCCTTGACTTGAGTGTTTGTGTTGAAAAATTTGCTGTAATTCTGATGGGCTTTCCTTTGTATGTGATTTCTTTCTTTTCTCTAATTGCTTGTAGGATTTTGATCTTCTGTTGGGTTTCTGGGATCTTAACTATTATATGTCTAGGTTTAGATGTTTTTCTATAATGGCTAGTTGGAGTTCTATATGCCTCACTTATCTGTATGTCAAAATCTTTTCCTCTGTTTGGGAAGTTTCCCATCATTAATGCTGTGAACAGATTTTTTATGTTATTTGTACTTTCTCCTGTTTTTCCATGGACTCCTATCAGTCTTATGTGATTTTTCTTTGTATCATCTAACAGCTGCTGGATCAATTTCTTGTGGTCCCTTCCTATTTTTAAGAAATCTCTGTTTTCACAGTCACTAAGAGCAGTCCTGTCTTCTATATCTGATATTCTATCTTCACATTTTCTCAATCTGCTGTGAATACTTTTAGTGGAGTTTTTAATCTCCTGAATATCTGTTGGAATCTGTCTCATGGGTTCTATTTCTTTCCTATGTTGGGTGTTCATGGTTTGCATTTCTTTCCTATGCTGAGCATTCATGGCTTCCATCATGGTCCTGAGCTCATCTATTTTTTTTTTATCTGTTTCTGTTCTAGAGTCTCTAATCATGTCTTTCATTCTGGTCACCATCTCTGTAGTTATCTGGGAAATTATTACTGTTTTGAATTTTTCTAGAGCCTCATTCATCTGTTTTGTTACTTCCTGTGCCATCAGTACAGTGTTTCCCCCAGAATTTGCCTTTGGTGAGCTGGAAATCTGGGTTTGTGCCTTGCTTAAAGGTCTCCTCATTTCTAATTTTGTTGTTGGTGCTATTTTTTGGTTTAATTCCTGGGCTGATGTTTCAATATTGCTTATTGCGAGTATCTTTATTACTTGTGTTTAGAGCCCTTATGTTTGCTTCTCAGAGATATCTTCGACATATAGCTGGTCTTTGTTAGGCTTTAAGTCTCTAATGATTCTTAGGCAATCTTGTTCTCAGTATAGCAGAGAGGACAATTGATTAGCTCAATCATGACATCTTAGCTTAGTTGCTACAATCAGCAACAATAGCACCAAACACAGCTTAGAAAATGACAATATGTGGTAGCAATTAGTCTGTCATCTTTAACCATGTGAGCTAGATCAAAGTCAAGGACCAGGCCAAAATATGTTTGTAGTAAATAAACCTTTCAATATAGCAAATTTACACTTTGGGATAAGGGTTTAGAAGAGGTTGGGGAAGGAGGGATGGAGAGATAGGAGAGGAAAAGGTTAGAAGTGAGGACATAGGAGATGGGAATAATATACAAATTGTAGGAAACTGTTGAAGACAGGAGGAAAAGACAGAGTGAAGGAACATTGACAAGAATGAACAAGCTAATATCCATTGGGAAGCTAGAAACTATTCGCCTTCCTATAAGAATAGTGACACTTGAGACAAGGGAAGAGAGAGAAAAACATTCTGAATAAGGACAGGAAGAAGATCAAAGAGGGAGAGAAATGCAGAACAAGAGGGGAGAGAGAGTAAACAAGAAAAGAAAGAAGAGAAATGTATATATGTGTGTGTGTGTATGTGTGTGTGTATTTTTTTTTAAAGGGGCCTCCCTCAGGGTATGCCTCTGTTGTTCTGTGGGCAGTAGTACACAGATCTAAGCCTATTAGTCTCAGCAAACCAGCTGTAGTTCACTTAGATTCAGGGTGATTTCTGCCTGCAAGATCCAAGCTGAGGTCCCTGACCTCTTGCATGTTTGAACTCTGGAAAGTTGTACTTCAAGATCCAGCTGTCCTTTCTCCAAAGTGAGGGTTTCTATGAGAGGTGCTAATCCCACCAACTTACCAACCACAGTGGTCCAGTGTGCATTTATTGGAGAGATTTTCTTCACTTTCCTAGTAGGTTTCAATTTTCATTGAAGAGCCTCAGAGAAGCCTTATCTCTGTTGTTCACTTCTGCTTTATCTTCTGGAGCTCATAACCATGGGCCCTCAGTGCCTCTGCAGTGTGGATTCCAATACCATGCTGCCTGAGTGGCAGTGAGCTCCAGGGGGCCGCCCATGAAGTGGAGTGGGACAGAGGGTCTGGGGGCATGGTGCTGGGATTGGTGAGGCCAAGGTTCTGTGGTTGTTTTTCTATAAGGTATTAAGCATGTTGATTTGGGTTTCAGAGTTTTCACAGTTTCAGAGGTTCATGGTTGATTGACTCCAAGGCAGGAGCATCATGAAAGAAGAAAAGGGAAGAATGAAGCTGCTTGCTTCATGGTGGTCAGAAAGCAGAGCCAGTGGAGAAGCAAAAGCAACAGTATAGCCTCCAAGATGAGCCTGCAGTGACACTCCTTCTCTACTGGGCCTCCATTTCCTGTCAGCACACTGAGCTGTGAACATCAGTGGATTAATTCACTGGGAAGTGTAGCACCCCATGCTCTAATCATCTCTGGCATAGTCTTCTAGTTCAGTCAAGTTGACATATGTATATAAAATGTATATGTTTATAAAGACAGGTATAGGTATTTGTTTTTAACTCTGTGATAGTTAATTGATTGTGTCATTTTTAGTAAGAAAGTACCAATTAAATTGGGTGAGAATAGTTCTGGGTGTGGCTGAAGGGATTTATTGAAGACAGAAGACCCACCCTGGGTTAAAAAGCTGGTTATCTCAATGGAACAAAAGGAAAATGAAGAAAGCAGGCTGATTTCTGTTTCTTCAGAGGATCTCCAGTTTTTACCTTCATCTTGGATGTGGTCTCCTGGCTTCCAGCACAGACCCTTCACTTCTTGAGGCACACTCACATGGGACACTACAGCTCCAGGCCTTTGACTGGATCCTTCAGAACTCTAACACATAGCTCTTTTGTACTCTTTCACACCTGACTCTCTGGGCAACTGTTATAAGCCAATCTTATAAATTCTTATACAATTGTATATCTTACATTAAATCTATTTCTCTAATAAGTGCTTACTGATACAAATTTAAAACTGTAAATTCATATATACTACAAAACTCTATATAGAGCTATGTATATAATGCATTTATGTATACATTTGTAGCTATACAATGATTTGTAATTATGAACACAACCACGTACAGTGGTACATGTTCATAATCCCAGCATTCTACAAGGCCAGGGAAAGAGGATTGCAAATTTGAGCCCAGTATGGACAACTTAACAACTTGGCAAATGACTCTGTCTCAAAATAAGAATTAAAAAAAGCTGGGAAGGCCCGGGGATTTAGCTCAATGTTTCTGGTGCCTGCTTCAGAAGCTCAAGGTCCCAAGTTCGATCCCCAGTACCAAAAAATAAAATAGCATAAAAAAAATAAATAAATTTAAAAAGCTGGTAATATAGCTCAATGTGAAGGCCTTAAATTTAATCCCCACTACCCTGTCTCCCCAAAAGAAAGGATCATGAGCACACAAATGCTTTTTTGCCAGCAGCCAATTTAAGGAATACAGCATTTTTGGTAACTTAGAAGAACTTTAGAAGCTGTATGTCCTCAAATATATCCTCTTTCTCTTAGGAACCTGAGTTTTGTATCTGATTTTCTTCACATTTGCATCATTCATGTGAATGTTTATTTTATTCAATATGCTATTTAAATTTATGTAATAAAATTGAGCACAATTATTTCTCAATAGTTCATTATTATTTTTGTTTTTTCAATATAATGTTACTGAGCCTACCAGTTATTTATTTCTTGCCTTTTAATTTCATGTTTATCCTTTTTAACTGTACTGTGAGAATTGCTTTGGACCTTAATTTGTTTTCATGTCCTTTGTCATGTAGCAAGTGTCAACTTTTTCAGCAGAGGCCACGGAACAGACATTGCAAGAAAGGCTTGCTTCCTGGCTGCAGTGTGCTTCTCCAGGCAACTCAGGCAGCTAGAACTTGGCTTTTGCAGCAGCCACACATTCTCCAGTACTCAGATCATGAAGTTCCTCAAAGTCAACAGAAACAAAGTAGCCCATAGCTTCTTCTGGTCCCTCTCCCCACGTGGGTTTACAGTGTATTTTCTCTTCTGTGAGACCAATTTTAATTTGTGACCATGATGGCAGATCTTTGGGAGCTTCTGTTAGGGCCTTGCTTGAATTCAGAGGCCGTAGCTGATCATATTCTGTCCAACAAGGTCAAGCTGTCAGCCCTGGGATTAGATTCTGACGTGACTGCTTTTCTCAGTCCTAAGTGTAGGGACTGCTTTTTTATTAGCATTATTGTTATTATCAGATGATATGTCACTGTTCCAATCCCTTGTTACAGTTAATAGTTCTTTATTTTTTAATTCCTTAAGTTTATTGGTACATTTTAGATATACATAATGATCACATTCATCATAGAAAATTTGTACCTGTACATAATATATCTTGATTCTTCATTTTGCCCATTCCCCTTCCCTCCCTTCAATCCCTCCACTCCTCCTTATTTACAAAAGCTTTGTTTCCATTTTTTCCTTCTTTTCTTTGCCCCTCCCTTTTCTTCTAGTTCCCCTCCTAATTTGAACATCTTCCTGTTTTACAATCTATTATACATTTTAGCCCTATTTACACTTTCAATTTCTCTTTTCTAAGGTACATTGTGCTTTTTCTCTCCTTGAACCTAGACAAATATTATTCCTTTATTAGCATATCTATAGTCCACTCATTTCCTGTATAACATGACATTATTTTAAATTTGGATATATTATGTATTTGCATGGTGACTGTTAAGTTTGTGTTACTGTTAATATGTTAATTGGTAGTTAGCATGTCATTCTGCCAAACACTTTATGTGTAATCTTATTTAATCATCATATAACCTTAACAGGAAGAAACTATGTTCTCCATTTTGTAAATGTAGATACTGAAATTCAACTAAATAAAATGACATAGTTATATAATTTGTCTAAGGAAAAAATAGAATTTATAATAATGTTAAATTCCAAAAATTATTGTTATTTCTGCCTTTTTTGCTAATTAATCATGGACATTGAACAAAAAGTGGCAATTCACCATGACACTTTGATTAGGCAGTACCCCATTTAGAAGCCAACTATCAACTTATTACAAAGGTTCATGAAAAAAATAATAAGCTTTGGCACAAGTTGTGGGAGCCACAATTACAAAATCAGTGACAGAAATCATTTTTACTAAAGGTAATCTGGGAAGGTAAAAGGGAAATACAAATCATTTACAAATTGGCTTTCCAATGAGTTTCTCAATTGAATTCATTTTAAAAATCATTAGTAACTGTCAGGTAAAAAAGCCGAAAACCAAGACCAGACCAGGCCACAACAAGCCTTTATTGCAGGGATGATCTGCCGGGCTGTCTCTGAACAAAGGAGAGACAAAAACAATATGGCCAGGGTGGGAAACATTTCTTATAGGAGCTGGGGTAGGGTTAAGTGAGGTAGTGGCTAGGGACTAGAGGAGCCTGTGACATCACTAGCTGCTAGGAGGAGAGCAAGTATTAGGTTACTCTTTTGGTGGGAGTAGGATCATGTTGGAAAGAAGGTAGCTATTATATACAGCAGCCACCCTAAACTGGAGGGAAATCTATCAGTAACCTCTAAACATGGTGGCTTTCATATAATATTGGGCCCTTACATTTTTAGCTACTGATAAAGATAATGGGGAATAATATATTTGGAAAACAGTATGATATAGAAAGACAATATTTAAAAACTATTAAATTTCCTCTTTTAATTAAATAGGGGTTATTAAAAAGACAAAGAAGTTCCCAAAGTTTCCCAAAGAAGTTCCCAAGGTGAAAATGATTATTTCTTGCTTTAGGGATGAAGATTTTTAAAAACTTCATGATAGATTAATATTGGAAGATAATTCAAAAATCAGTACATCAAAAGAGATAATATAATATAACTGCATTTCAAATCCATGAGCCTTTCTCTCAGGACTGCATAAAGCAATTAGCCAAGGTTATTTAGAAGAATAGGAACAAAACACTTCCTTGTTCAGTAGTCTACCACTACAGTTTATACCTTACCAATCTCCTGAATAAAAGTCAGTCTGAAGACCAGTGTGAACATTTGTGAACTTTCCCCATGCAGTGTACTCTTTCATCTATTGTGTCATCTCTTCCCTGCGCTGTCTGCCATTTGGATTTCTATTGTGTTCAATATTTACCTGTCAAAATTGGTAAGTGGAAATATTATATGTGATTTTGTGACAGTTAATCTTGAGTCAGCTTGACTGTTTTAACAGATTCTTAGATTAGTAAAGCCCCTTTCTGGGTGTGTTTGGGTGAATCATAGTGTGTGACCTTGGGGCCTCTATCTGGCTCTTTCCCTCATTCTCTCCCCTGTTTCTCTTGGGCTGTTTCCTTGTTTTTGTTTCCTGGCTACCACGAAGTAGGCAATGTTTCTCTGCCAGGCCTGTCTGCCAATTCATTTCTGCCCTGGAGCTGACTAACCATGAACAGAGATACCTGAAACCATGAGTCAAAATAAAACTTTTTCTTTTAATTTTTGTATGCCTGGTATTGTGTTCCAGTAATAGAATGGAGATTAATATAGGTTACTGTTTGATAAATTGAATAATGTTCAAAGCATAAGGAAATGGATGTAAAATTTAAAAAATTTGAGTGTAAGACCGAGGGCCTTACCAAACGCTCCGAGGAGCTGAAGTGGAGCACACCCGGGGATCCCAGCGGTGCCTCCAGAATGTAAGACCAAAGGCCTTACCAAACGCTCCAAGGAGCTGGAGTGGAGCACACCCGGGAAGGAACACACCGGCCATGTTGGGAAACAGACCTTTATTAGTCTGGCCAGACGGCACTCCCGAAGCAAAATAACTCAGAGAGGCACCTGGCTTGTTTTATAGGGGGTTAAGGTGGGGGGGGGTTAACATGTGGATTCACAGAAAAAAAAAAGAACAAAGGTCAGTGGCTCATTGTCACATGCTGATGTTCAGCAGACATCCTGACTGACAGTTACGACCACCCTGTTTACAGATTGTCCTATAGATACTGGGCCCCGGGACATTTGGATTTAGGGCAAACAGATGGCTGAGTAACCTCGCCCTATTACTGATTGTCCATTGTCCCGAGGCAAACACACTCCAACCATCAAATTTACAACAGAATCTAGGGGAGTAATTAACTTTTGAATCACACAGTCCCACAGAGACTCTAGATCAGAATAACACAACTATTTGATCAGGTATTATTTTTGGTATCTTTCAAATTATCCAACATACCTTGGTACTTATTTATTTTTAATGATAATTTATGAAACCAAAGATGATTTATTATTTGATCTTACATTATAGAACATAGCTCTCCAAAATTGTTTCTGATGAAATAAAAAAGCAATAATAAAACTAAATTCAGTGTGTCAACCCTTATGTTATGGCATAGAATTCAATTTATATATGCCAATAAGCTTAATGCTCAGCAAATAAAGCTTATTTTTCAAACAATTACATTTTATACATGTTTTATCAAGTTGTCTAAATTGTTTGTTGGTTGTTAAACTGAGTTTTCTTTTTAGAAATAGAATCACAGGTAAATCTTATTAATTTTAATTGTAAGTATGTAATAGGCAATATTATCTACTTGCACTTCATTTGACAAGTTAATGTTTTAATTTATATTTCTCTTGAAATTTTTCTACACATGCATAACTGTAATTTATGTTTAACTCTAATGTACCTGTTGCATTTATGGGATATCTTGTTAGACATTGTCTGTCCACAGTATTGAAAGATTCTCCTCCATTTAAAAGGCAAGTAGTTGCTCTCATAAGTAAAGATAAGAACAGATTTGGAGGCCACTAAATAATATGGGAAGTGTTCATTTGGTCCACATGCTTATAATTTTGTTCTGCTTTTTTAAAAATAGCTGGTGATTCTAGTTTTCTCCCTGATTTATGCCATTACATTTGTTATTCCTTACCTCATAGTTTTTACAGCCCAAGTGTCTTAATGTCAAGATTAGGAATTTTAAGTCATGTGACTTCCCATTAATTGCCCAAGTAAGTCTCCCAAATTCCAGCACTTTCAAATCTACCTCCATTCTACATCACTATAGATCATGACTTGAGTGGAAGGTGACCAACAACAGAAACATTTACATGCTTAGATATTATGCAGTTGTGATAAAGACCACCACAGGAACACATAACAAACAAATTTCTGTTCCTTTCACTGGCTTCTCATTAAAAGCATAATTTGTGTTTTTTCTGAGGCTGTCTGAGATGTAAAAACTGTTTTTTTATTCCTAGAAACAAAAAAACCAAGAAAACAAGCAATGAATCTTCACATAGGTCCACATATATTCATAAGTGATTAAAAGCAGAACAAAGCTTGACTTTCATTTTGTATTTGTCTCTTTTATTTCCTTAAAACTTTGGGTCAAATTCTTTCTCAGCTATGCCAATAGATATGTTAATTATTTAATGAGTGCCTGTCTAAAAGCTGGCAATACAGGGCTGAATAACCCTAAATTTGCATAACCATTCTCATCCCTTACAAGACTGGAGTCAACAAGATGAGAAATTTACAGTGGTATTCAGCTTCCAATGAGCACCTACAAGTCTCCATTCATTCCCCTACACCTATAGTCACCTTAGATTCAAGCAGCTCCTGTAGAAGACTGAGATTTCTCTAAATAGAAACAATCATCTATGGAGACCAAATTGCCCCTCAAACAATAAAGCTTTCTTAGGAGTTTTCTTGCAAAACCATAGCTGAGGTGAGTATCAACCAGATCCTAGCTAACCACAGCCCCTCAATGAAAACCTGACCTCATTCCTTTAACAGGCCACACTGGTTTTCTTCAGCAAAACTAGACCCTCTTGCACTTTCTCTTATTTTCTAACTCTGCTTAATAAATCAACCTGTGCCTCTCACTGATGTGTAGTGAAACACTTTTCTGTAATGAGTTTAAGAACCTGGCTGCAGTGAGTTGAGGTTTCCTATTCAGAGGCACCTTTTCACAATCCACTCAGAGACATAATCAGAAAGATTTCCTGCTACCTAAGTGCATAACTGCACATAATTCTGCCCCCAAGATAGTAAGGCTTCAAGGTAACCGTTCTCATTACAGTTTTGAAGCCTTTGTCCTCACATTGCTAGGAAAAGCAAAAGATCTATGACCTCCTGCCTCATGGATACCACACACAAATATACATTCTGAAATATTAACATGTTTCCTCTTTAGACATGACTTAACATGTGACAAAGTACTATGTTAAAGATAATGGACTACAAATCTATTTTGAGGAAAAACCCCAAGTAGAGAATATGATTTAATAATTTCTTCCTAGGGACATTTTTCTCTATGAAACTTACAAATATATTTAAGTTTAGCAATATGAGGGTTTTGCATATAAGTATAATGTAATTTTATCCTACCTACAATCAGATTGAGAAATAATATGCAAATAATAACATTATACATTAGTGTTCCCATTGTGAAAATTCTAATTCACTACAGTGCCTCTGGATTTTAGAAGGAAACTTGGTGTTTTACAGGTGCATCATATCGTATAATTAATATTATGTATAATATTTCTTGCTCAATGCATTTAAAGGTAAAAGATATTTTTAAGGATGATTAATATTTTCCTTAAGAAGATGAAAGTAGAACACTATTATACCCAACATTAAAGAGATAAAAGTATGAAACATAGAATTATTCATACAGATATTGGAAAATGGATCTTTTATAGAAAACAAAGATTGGCCTGAACCAGGTAGCTAAGAATGTCTTCATGTGCCTTCCAAAAGATAATGCCTCAGGACTCAATTTCAGTAATTGCTCTGAATATTACATTGTGGCAAACACTCACTTTGCCTGTCAGATGACTCATTACCATTTTATCAAGCCAAGATTTAAAGAAGGAAACTAAGAATAACCTTTTAAAGCAGTAAGGAAAGGTGCGAATATTATTCATAATTTTAACATGCATCATAAGTAGCATTTCACCTTGAAATCTTCACCAGCTAGGGAATAATTTACTTGTACTAATTTGACCCTAATAAATTCCTCAATATGAAAATTAGTAATATGACATCAACTACAGGTATATAATTAAACTCATTGAAATTATAATGGAAATACTGAGAAAGAATGAATATTCAGTCATCTTGCTAGGATAATTTAAGCTAGTGAGTCAGTCTGTGAGTTTAGTACAAAATATATGAATGTAGAATGCTCTAGTGAAGAAGGAAAAGTTGTTTTGCCAATCTGATAGTCATGCCCTTTTGTTTTATTCATTCATTCACTTAATTTTGCAGTCATTTATGTATTCACTTAATAGACACCACATTTTTTTCAGTAGGTAGGCGCTTTAAAAGCACTGTGTTTAGGCTCTGTTTTAATAGTGCGGCTGCTGTGTGGAAGAGGGAGAATTCCTACCCTTTCTACTTACTCTTGTACTCACCCTCTCAGCATCCCTGGGTTCAATGATGTTCTCCAAATTTGTTGCTCTCCCACTAATGCCTTCAGAATCCTACCTTACTTAGGTGGGAACGATGTGCTCATTATCTGTTTATAATAAAATTTCAAGGAGTTATTTTACTCTTCACTTTACATTTATAAAAGAGATGTACTGGTTAATTGCACGTGTTACCTTGGCTCGGATGCATGGCCAAACATCCTGGGTGAGCACGCAAGCCTCCTTCTGAATGAGACAAATACTTGACCCATATGCTGAATAAAGACTGGCCTCTCTCTTATGGGTAGGCTTGTCCAATCAGTTGAAGACCTATACAGAACAAAAAGAAACTCTCCTTGCATGTGTGCTCTTAATAAACTATCAGTCTTTTCCAGCCTTTGGATTTCATCAAACATTGGCTTGTATTGAATCTTGTGCTTGGGGATTTTCTAATAGAAGTTGCAACATCAGGTCTCTGGATTTTCAACACTTTGGATTTGTAATTGAATTTTCCATTTTCTCTTCTGAGTCTGAAGCTTCTGAGGAGAAGGAGGACGAGAAGAAGAGGAAGAATGAGAAAAGAAGGGGAGAAAAGAGGGAAGAGGGGAGGAGAGGGAGAGGAAAGGAGGGGAGAGCAGGAGAGAAGAAAAAAAGAGACATAAACCCTCATGCATGTACATTCTCATTTATTCTACTGGTTCATGTTCTCTGGAGAAGGCTGACTATTAGAAGTGTCATTATATATATTCAAGTCCAAACTTGCCTATGCCTATATTAGATGCTAGATATCATTTCATTAACTTATTTTATTCCTATACTTTGTCACACAGAACCATTAATTAGGCTTTATTTCTAATAGTAAGATAATATCAATATCATTAATAAGAACTGCTATTAAAACCACCATTCTCTTTGGTCCCACCACTGTTACGACTATTTCTTATTTGTCTTCTGTGTGCCAAGGACCTTTTTTTTTTTAACTGTATATTCTTTTATTGCTACATTTTAGGTACACAATATAATGACATTCATCATTGGAAATTTGCACCTTTACATACTCTCTTGGTTCTTATTTTTGTCCCCTCCCCTGCCCTCCATTCAACCCCTCAATCCCTCCCTATTTACAGGGACTTTGTTTCCTTTTTTTCATTTTCAAATATTAATTCCATTCCCTTCTTTCCTTTTCCATACCCCTTCCCCTTTGTCCCTTTTCTTGCTATTTCACATTATCTATTACACCTTTTAGTCCTTCTTTACACTTTCAGTTTCTCACACTAGAGAAACTATTTGGTATTTACAAATGTGTGTCCTATTTATTTCACTTAAGAGTATTGCCTCAGTGTGGAACCATTTAGCTATAAATGTCTCTAATTTCTCATTTTTATGTCTGAGTAGTACTCCATTTTATATAAAAAAACATGTTTTCTTTATCCAGTCTCCAGTTGATGGGCATTTGGGCTGTTTCCAAGTTTTAGCTATTACAAACCGTGCTGCTATGAATGTGGGTGCACATATATCACTGCTGTATGATTCTTTTAATCCTATTGGGAAGATACCCAGCAGGGGAATAGCTGGGTCAAATGGGACTTCCAGTCGTAGTTCTCTGAGGTAAATCCATACTGATTTCCACAGTGGTTGCACCAGTCTACACTCCCACCAGCAGTGGAACAGTGTTCCTCTTTGTCCAGAGCCCCATCAGCATTTGTTATTGGTTGATATCATGATAGCAGCCATTCCTCTGGAGTGAGATGGAATCTCAGCATTGTTTTCATTTGAATCTCTCCAATGACCAGCGATGTTGAATATTTTTTCATATGTTTATTTGTCATTTCTACTTCTTTGTCTGAGAAATGTCTGTTCATTTCAGATGTCCATTTTTATTATTATTTATTATTTCTGATTTCATTTTTTCCAGATCCTCTTTTCTTGCCAGTTCAGGAAGTCCAGGTGGTTAAGTATCAGAGTGTTTCATCTTGTTTCTCTTTTGTGTTGCTGTAGGTGATCTGGAAGTCTGGTTCTAAGACTTGTTTAAGTGTCTTCTCATTTCGATGAGGGGGTGGTGGTGTGTGCTGCTGGCATCCATGTGGCTCACCTCCTCTGTGCGGTGAGTGGTGGGAGGTTGGCCTGGAAAACTCCTGCTCTGCACTGGGAGCTGTGGCACATTGACCTGGAAGCCTCCTCTGAGCTGGGAGCTCATTTCATTTATTTGGATCACAATTTGTAATTCATAAATAAAAAATAAAAATTTTTATCCAAGGAAAATTATGATGTTGTCCTTCAAAATATTTGTGTTCTAATTTTCACTTTTGTTTGTTCAACACTTTTTTTTCTCTTTAAGAAGTACAAACTATATTTTTTAGCTTCAGACTCTACTCATTTCCAGACAGGGAGACATGACTCCAAATTTTGGTTTGGGGTGGAGAATATTATCGTTTTTTGTATATTTTTATACCATTCTTGCTTTTTATGTTCCTGGCACCCTAACTCTGCTCTATTCTATGTTCTGGACTGTATTTTCTGGGTGTATAGACATTTTTCTACTCTTGGCTCAAAGTGTTACTCAGCCATTGGAGTCTGAGGTATAAATTGATTTCATGACTCTCTTATGAAGACACTTTTATTCTAGAAATAGTTCTTTGAAGATAGTGTTATTAATCCTTTCAGAACTATACAGTTAAGAATACCTTTACAGAAGATAATTGGGAAATAGGATAATACAGATAAGGTAGAGTAAGCTGTCGAGGAAACAGATACAAACATACTCAAGCAAATAGAAGCATTTAAGGCTTTAATTGGGACAATAATACTATAAAAAAGTAATTTTTATTTTTTAGAAATAAATAACACCAAAACTACTCTGATCTGTGACTTGATGCAAGGAGGCCACTTCAGTCAAATTTTACATATCATACATGATAGATCAAGAATGTTACAAGGAACATATACAAAAATTTAAAATGGAGTAGGCTAATATAGGCATGACATATATTTTTTTTCTTTTTGAGAGAACAAACCCCATCCCATTATAAGATATATAGTGTATATATAGTGTGATATACTGAGTGTGACTGTGTACATATATTTGGAGATGATATTCATAAAGAAATATATGGAAAGATACTTTCTAAAATACATATCATGGGAGAGTAAAGGGCTGTGGAAAGAAAAATAAAACAATATTCACAGCAGCTATTAAATTGTGGTCAAATATGTTATAGATGCTATGATTTTTAAAATTAAGTAATCTCCATAGATTTTGCAGACTATAGTGTATTAATTTTTATTGTCTATCCCAAAATTTGACTGTTTCTGCAGAATTTTCAAAATTTGTGATTAGCAAATCCATTTTCACAAAATATTTTTTTCTGATTGTGTTCTAAATAATTTAGAGATTGTCACAAATCCACCATATCTTGCTTTTCTTACCTTTGTTTACTGACAATTATGCTATGAACTTGCAACAGAAGATATTCTTCATTGTGAGCAAAATAAAATTTTCATCAACCTCAGGAAAATTCCAGAGAATTTCCAGCAATTTTTGTTGTTTTGTGATCATATTTTTGTGCTGATCAATATGTAAGCCAAAGATAGACTACTAAAAAGTTATTTTCATAATCTTGGCTAAACCATTTGCCAGCAACCACTTTTAGTTTGAATTAGCACACATTTATTGTGCTCATGTCATGTGCCAGAAGCAAAAAAACAAAAAATCACACAGTAAACATATCAATATTTTATTCATATATATTAATGTGTATTGACAAAGTTAGAGAATTTGTTTATCTTTCATTTATTCTTTGTGACTGGGATAGAGTCATGAATAAATATCACTCTCCATGGGAACTGTTAAGAGAAGATACTGGAATGTATTTGAAAAATAGAAAGAAATTATAATTATTTTTAATCAAGGGCAATTCCTCTCATTTTCATGTGTCATCCTTGCTGGCTAAAAATGAGACTTTGGATTCAAACTGAAGAGATATTAATCTTGGCATAGCGAAGTTCTCTTGTATGATGTTGGGGATTCTGCTCTCTTTCTCTGAGCCTTCATTGAATAACCTGAGCCTGTCTTATATCTAAAGCACACACACAATGATTAGCAGAGAGCAGGAGCTCAATGTAAATAACTATGAAGAAGAATATAGTGCTAAATAAGTGAAGATTGACCGGGTGGCAGGCAGAATGGATCAGGGAAAGGAAGTACTGAGGATACAGAGAGAATACTAAGGGACTAGAATCTGAAGACAATGAGAGGAACAAAAGAAAATAGCTTAAAATATGTGATGGAATAAACTTTCAATATCTGTGGTGATTAACATTTGATAGGAGGCAAAGTTAAGCACTTAGTTCATGCCAAGCTTTTCACATAAGAATGTGTGTGCATGGTTAATATTTTTAGCAATAATGGGAGATAGTAAGCTTTGAGGCTGGTTGGAGTGTTGTGTGGAGTGGGAAATAATATCTATGTGACTCCTCAAAGATCAGAGCTAAACTGTTTACTTCTTGCATCCTAAAAGTGTGGTTAGTAGTATCTATTGTATAAAACAAAGATCTTTATATCCAGTTTCTTTGTTATATCCTGACAGTCTACAGAGCAATAGAGCATGCCCTACTGAAAGATTATGTTTGTACCCTAAAGGCATTAGAAACTAGTTTGTTTGTTCATTGATTCGCTGGATAAATAGTGTGAGGAGTAGAACCTCCAAGCATTAGCTTTGCTGAACCAAGGGCTCCTTTATATAATCCAAATGAATGTAACTGCAAGGGAATTTTATGAGGTGTTAAACTCTTCTCATAAAGAAAAACTTCACAAAAACAGCTCTGATGATTTTTAGAGGGTTCAGGACTTAACATGCTTAGTGTAATCTCTGGAGTGCAAAAAAAGAGTGTTAAACATTGGCTTCTGAAACTTGAAATTTGTAGTTGGGGAAGCATAATTGTATACAAAAGGAAATTGTCCAAAATGAAATGAGTGAAAACAACTAAAGTTTAATTTAATGCAGTGTCTGCTTGATTGCTTTAGGCTTTGGGATTGTTTTTTCTATTTTCTTTTTTTTTTTTTTTTCATTTTGTTCATTCGGTGAAGAATTAAAATTATTACTTTAAAAGTAACTTTTAAAAGTTCACAGTCACAATTTCAAGAACATCTGAAAAAGCACTGTCGGTGTACTCATTCTTATAGTGTGGTATTTAAGATTGAACTGATTATGGTGCACTAGGAATTTCTAGTTCCTTGTAATTAGTTGCTTAGGAAAGAGAAAGAGAAGTCTTGCACAGAACATTTGTTATTTTTGTTGCCTATGATGGTGTAACTTTAATCAAGTATGACTTCTACTTTTAGCTTTTCTTTTCTGCTGTAGTTTCTTGTTTCTGGTGGTGATGATTCTAAGTACATAGAAGATCTGCAATCTCACATATGTGTAAAAGTAGCTGATTTTACATGTCACTGCATCTCAGCATAACTCCATAACTTCATACAGCTACTTGGTGGATAGCTTCAAATGGCTAACTGATTAAGCATTAAATAAATGGAAAGTAACAGAAAATATCCTTCCTAAAAATAGAGATTAAAAGGAGAGTCATCCCCCGCCTCGATTTTGGTGTGCCTGCGATTTACATGATGAAATTCAAAAGCCATTGTACAGTTTTACTTTTAACACTGGCCTAAAGATGATAAGCATCATAGTAAGAACTTCTTATGAACTTTTTATTATGTGATTTTACTTTCCTATTGCACAAATCAATCAAAATCATCTGTATTCATAGACAGATATACACAGTAGCGCCAAGTAACTCTCATTTTGGCTTTCACTGTGAAGGGATCTATCTATGAAATCACAAAATTGAACAAAAAATGAAAAAAATCAGCAAGCCAGCAGACTATTTGGATATGTGAGCTTCAGTTTGCATCCAGAAGTATGCTGCCAACTAGACAGTTTAACTGGTGCAAGATGGGTTAAGACGCCTGACAGGTGAGTTCTATTTATTCTGAGTGATGCCACACCCTAAATGAATTAAATTGAACTAAATCTTATCCCATGTTCTGCTACTCCAATTTGCTTCTCTTTTTTTGTCAATTTGGAAAACATTTTCTATATGTGAATTAAAAAGAAGAGAAAATTTATTGTAGAAAGACCAGAAACCATTGAGAATTTTGTAAAAGTTTATAAAAACTGTTTTTACCACTGTTCAGATGTTACATCCATTACAGACATTCATCCTTGTTTAGGAGTTTGACACAATTTTTTTTTTGGCAGATGTTTCATTTGGATTTTGTTCCAATCATGTCAGAGCTTGATTTAACTAAAATCCGTTACAATGTGTGATTGGCAATCAACAACCATCCACTGTCAGTGCTCTCTTAGTGCACTCTCTCATGTCAATGTGTGTGTGTGTGTGTGTGTGTGTGTGTGTGTGTGTGTGGTTACTCCCATCAGATCTTGCTTCCTGAGATGAAACTGGCAAAGCACAAGGTAAACCTAGAGAGGTTCAATCAGAAATTAAATAAATTTGAAATATTTGGCAGATAATAATGTAGGAAGATGATAATTTTCAGCAGCAAGAACTAAGCAAGGGTTCTAAAGTAGAGGAAAAGGTAAATTCAGAGACTAGAACCTCTGTTTAGTAGGAAGAAGAAAATGGGTCTTAGATTTAGAAAATCTTGATAAAAATCTAGTGATCTCATTTGCTAACCTTTGAAATAGTCAATTTTATTTCACTGTACTGAGCCACAGTTCTCTCATCTTTATAACTGAGAAAATAACATTTATCTCAATGAAAAAAACATAGTGAAAAGATTTCCAGAACAGCTTTTATTTACTCTTTTTTTTTGTACAGGGATCAAACTCAGGTCCTTGTGCTTGCGAGGCAGGCAGCAGAACTACTGAGCTAAATCCCTGGCCCTGTATTTACTCTGAAGCGTAAGTCATTACTATTGTTATGGCTATTTGGAAAAATCTTCTAAGTAGTCAGAAGTGCAATCTTTCACCTAGATATCTCAGAAAAAGATGAATATTTGAAATCATGTTAGTTTTGACTGGTAACCCTAAGGAAGTTGTCTGTCTGCTGCCAATTCACTTATGTCTCTTATTATTTTGGAATGCCAAAGAGAGTAAAGGAGTACATTCCACAAGCAAAAAATATGCAGAGCTCTGTTTAACTTGGTAATAGTGAATGTTTTCATTAAGACTGTAAAAGACATCAAGTGAAGCTTCATAATCTTGCTCCCTAGTAATTCATATGCATCCAAGGTATCACTTTTTACTTCAACACAGTGACAATGACTTAAGGAGAAATGAATAACCAAAGATACCCAAGAGTATCAGTGAATAGTAAAAAAAGTAACTACAAAATATGCACAATATAGTGCATATGCACTGAGAAAAAACTAAACAAAACAATGATCCACAAAAAATTTACTGGTGTAAAACTGAGAAGAGATAAATCTTGAGTTACACATTAGAGAAGAGGATAAAAGACACTTGCATATTTTCAGTAACTGCTGTAGTCTAGGTACCATGCCAGGCACTTGAAAGATGCCCACATGTGATATGTTTAGTCTCTCAATAACCCTGTGAGACCCCACTGTCATTTCAATTACAGGAAGTTAATACTACAGTCATTGGGTGGTGAATTACAGAGTTTGGATTAACATGCAAGGTGATCAAAATCTATGTGCTCACCCTTCCTACATAACTATCACTGCACCACACAAAGGAGGAAGTTTGTTAAAACTGTTGGGGACATTTTCTGGGGTAAAGGATAGATTTAATAAGTTTTATGAGAAATTTAATTAACAAACCACCTAGGAGTTGGTCTGTTGGTCTGGCTGGAATGTAGTCTTAGTTCAGAAATGAAAAATTAATTTGAGGTAACAAAGAGATGAAAAAAATGTGTAAAAAAATCACACTAAACAGATAATGATTTGTCTAGAGTACTTTGCTGTGAATGTGATTTTGTGATAGCATGTTCTAACTTTACTGGAAAAGTATCAAAATTAAAGGAAATCAAAGCATAACATTCTGATAAATGTAATAAGACTTTTTTTTCAGTGAGCCTCATTCTTAGAATCTGTAGTACACAGCAAGAAATGATTCAATATAACACCATTCTGCTGTCAATAATTATCATGCATTTAAGAAAAGACCATATTTTTATCGACTAGTTTTAGATTTCCCATTCATTACCAAAAAATGTAGTTTCCATTCCTTTATTAGTTTGGCAAATTATTGATATGTAAAAATTGGTGAGTCAAAAGTGACTTGCTATATTTTCTAATAAAATGTAGTCATATTCAAGTAATGGAAATCTGGGAAGAAAAAAATGTAAGTACAATAATTTACATTAATTCTGCCTTACATTTTATCTCTGATCTACTCTGAGTTGCCCTGACAGAAAAACAGCCTGTCTTTGTAGAACTCTGTAGAAAGTACTTTGATAAAGCCTATTCTTTCCAATATTCTCAATTTGAAAAGGAAATTGAAATTTTAGAAAATCATGGGACAGTATTAGCTACTGGAATTTAAGGAGTGTAAAATAGGTAAATGAAGCTCTCATCATAAAAATCACATTACCTTAAAGAATCTGGCTGCTCATGTGGTCCTCTCTAAATTTTAAAAAATACTTTAAAGTGTTTTTAGCGTTAAGGTTTTAGTGTGTTCTACAGGCCTAATTCTACTAGTGATTATGCTTTTTTTTTTTTTCTGTTGGAATGACTTTAATTTGTTTGATTATATAAATTTAAACTTTTCACAGGATACATATCCAAATTTATAGAAAAAATAGATTGAATCAAGTTCCTCTTTATTTAAAGGGATTAAAAAGAGAATGTGATTATATAAATTAAAATGATCCTAGTTGATGTAAACATTGCTAAAGGGGAAAAACATAAATTAAAACCTATAGATGTGACCTCATTGAACTTCAGGGTTAACAAACTATCTAAGTTTGTAGCGTGGTTAAAAAATGTTTTCAAAAAAAAAATGTTTTCTATACTAGTTAATCAGAGTCTGTCATCTACAGATTTGTATGTTTTTAGACAGGAAAGAGATAATTGTATGTTTTAGACAAAGTAGCAAAGAGAACTACTGACAGCTTTAATCTACATTTTTTTCAGACTAAATTGTTCTTGAGTTTCCTCAGGAAAGCTTCTGTAGGAAGCAGAGCTATCACAGATGCTTTGCACATATATTTATTTGTGGTAGGCATATTAATAGTCCCCAAAGACATTAACATCCTTGTCCTGCAACCCATGAATATGCTAGGCTACAAGGAAAACTTGTTGAAAATGAAAATAAGATTGGTAATATTTACAAAACTGACATTTAAATGAGTGGTTTTTATGGATTACTACATGGGTGAAGGAAGTCCTAATAGCTAATTGATTTGAAGAGAGGGGAAGGGAGAGAAAAGAAGTGGGAGAGAAAGGTGGGAGAGGAGGAAAGGAGAGAGAGAGAAAGCGAGACAGTGAGAGAATAGACCAAGAATGAGATATATGATAGTATAAGACACAGAAGTTGCTGATAAAAATGTAGGATGGGGTCCTTGAGCTAAGGAATATTTGTGGACTCTAGAAATAGAAAAGGTAGGGAAAGGTCCTGGAAATACATTGGCTTTGGGAGCCCCCTGAAGGAAAACAGCCTTGCAAACCTTAATTTTAGTCAAGTGAAATAAGAGTTAGAATTCTGACTTAATGAGCTGTAAGATAACACATTTGTTTTGATTTTAGGCACTAAATTAATAGTAATTGGTTATAGTAGCAATAAGATACCAATACACACTTTTCTAATTAAGTAGAAAGCCTTATTAAGTATTACCTAAAAATGTGGGAGACACTTTGAAATCTGGCATTAGAATGTCTTTAGAAAGATTTTGAGAAGCGTAATAGATAAGGCTTAAATGGACAAGAACACATGTTAGTGGATATATGGATGGTAAAGGCTCTGCTTGTGAGGACTTAAAAATAATAGAAAATAATACAGATTCAGAAAAAATAGAATTGTATAAAGCAGAATTAATGAGGGTGAATTTCAATATTCATACACTTCCATGTTTTGTACTCAAGTTGTTTCTTTTAGCTTATACTAAAATGAGAGAAGAAAGATTGAACTTTCCCTTATTTCCTATTTATCTCTCTTCAATTTTGTTCTGTCTGTATTTCTCATGCGATATTTTGGTTCGTGTCTTGTACTCTGAGTAACTACCTTGAAGATAATGATAAACAGTATAACTATTGTTATTCTCTTTTTTGATTATGAACTGTGTTTTATTTTTTTATAAGATAAAAAAATGAAATATTATATATATTAGATTAGATTAGATAAAACTACTAAGCGACTGAAAGAAATAGATAATTTAGGAAAATATCACATATCCTTGTTAAAATTAGGAATTCACTATCACATTTGGTAGCTTAAGTCTGTAAACTTAGCACTCTGAGAGGCTGAGGCAAGAGTCCAGTTAGTCAAGTCCAGCCTACGCAAATTAATGACTTAGTGAAAATTTGTCTGAATGTAATAAAGGGCTAGGGGTATAGCTCATTGTAAAACTCCTATGTGTGTATATATATATATATATATATATATATATATATTTAATATATTGTATATATATTTAATATATAATATATATATTTAATATATTATATATATATTCTCTTTTAGGAAACATGCTTTATAGAAAAAGAAATGGTTCCATAATGTTTTGCTTATATCCCAAAGATCAGAAATTCAGAGTATCCAGTCACACTGAAGTGGCTTTGATATAAAACGCTACATAGATGGGAGAGGCAGAAGGTCATATGAAAAGACCATGTCCTGAGGGTGCTGGCTTTAAGTACAGAGGAAGGGTCCCAGAGCCTAGCTAAGTAAGAAGGCTCTAGAAATCAGGAAGGGCATAAAGATTTATTCTCTCCTAGGGCTTCCAGTAAGAATAATGTCTCATGACACC
This sequence comes from Heterocephalus glaber, assembly GCF_053883595.1. Lineage (NCBI taxonomy): Eukaryota > Metazoa > Chordata > Mammalia > Rodentia > Bathyergidae > Heterocephalus > Heterocephalus glaber. The sequence continues at coordinate 24,931,249 of NW_028258143.1, read as the reverse complement.
TAGGCTCTCTAGTGAGAGCTATCATTCCCTAACATATAGGTCCCACTTTTACATGCCATATTCCACAAAATAGAAAATGAAGAGATAATTCCCAACTTGCTGTATGATATCAGCACTTCTGGTACCAAGCTTGACATTCATAGTGTAAGAAAGGAAAATTAAAACAAATGTATCTCATGAAGTTAGAAACAGACATTTTCAGCAGCATATTAGAAGTCCTTATCCAAGTATCTATAGAAATAATTATATCAAATAAACAGTTAATTTATTACACCTTTGCAAGACTGGCTCAATATTGAAAAATCAATAAATATAATTAACCAAATAAACAATCCAAAGATGAAATATTATATGATCATAACAAAAGGTGAAGAATCTATAATAATTTTATTAAAACCATTATATATTCAAGATAAAATCTCCTATCTACTGTGAAAGAACTCCAAACTTATAATTACTATATACAAAAACAAACAAACCCATGTCCAATATCGTACTTGAGTGCAAATCCAAATGCCTCCCCTATATTATGGGGAAGAGATGAGAGCATCATCCTCAAAGATGTTGTTGAATGAAGTATTAAAAATTTCTATTTTTTTCAGTGACTTCGGAAAGAAAAAAAATCATCAATTGGAAAGAAAGAAATAGAAGGGCTCTTATTAAAGAAATAATGATTATTTACATATAAAAATCTCAAATGTACAAAAAAAACCTCTTCTAAGCCAAATAAATGAAATCTGTAAGCTTGAAGGCTGTACAATCAAAATGTGAAACTCAATTGCATTTTAATGTACTAAGAGTGAAACCATACAAATTATAAAATTTAACATTAAAAACACAATACTAATTAAAATGATCTGAAAGTAAATTCAATACTTAGGTATGCTAATAAAATCACTTATAAAATTCTTTTGAAAATTATAAATGTGATAGAAAGAAATCAGCAAAGTTATTGATTTCCAACAGAAAGTTGTAACTGCTTTACATATTTGAAGATTATATAGTAAATATGTCAACATCTCCCAAACAGATCTTTAGGTTTAAGAAAGTTTCTATTAGAAACCACCAATAGAAATTTTTGAACATGTAGACAAGTAAATTATAAAATTAATATAATGAGGTAAAGAAAGTAGAAAGACTAAAACAATATTAATAAAGAAAAACAAAGTGAAAAGAATAATTCTATTCAATATTAAGATATTTTATGGCAACAAATATAAAAATATGGCTATATTTTTGGAAAGATGGGCTTATAGACCAGTAGACCAGAATATAGGTACCATAAGTAGTTTGATAAAAATATATTCAATTAATTTTTGAGAAAGTAAAAAAAAATTCCATGAAGGAATTATATGTTTTTTAACAAATGATGTTTTAGTGACTTCCAGGAAAATGGTGGAGTAGTGAGCAATAGAGAAAGAGCCTCTCCCAGATCTGGTGTCCTGACATTGGAATATAGCAGCTGGAGGAGGAGAAGAAAGAGGGAAGTATATCCCTAGGACCCAAGAAGGATCTGAGGTAAGAATTGAACTCCACAGGGAGAGAGAAGAGAGAGGCTTTAACAACGAAGAGGGAGGTAGCAAGAAATACTCTCTCCCAGAGCCTCAACACTTGGCAAGGGAATGGCAGGCATGGTGACTACTGGTGACCCCAGAGGCCTTCACAGAGAAATGGACCAGTGGAATGGAGCAGTGGACTCAGCACACTGCAGCAGCTGGTGAGTTTTTCTGGGTGCAAATGTCACCCAGGAGAGGGTTGTTTGGTGGGTAGCCATCCTGGAGAGGGGTCAACTGAGCTACGAACTGAGAACAGCTATGGGCCATCTCCATCACTGCGGGTGCTGAGTTCAAGTCACCAGGAGGCCTGGGGCTGGACTTCAAGCTGGCAGGAGACACATAGACTGTTGTAGGCTCAACAAATCTGGTTCCAACCTTGTAGTGAGAAACCAGTCTGAATTCAGAGGAACTAAAAGGGCAGGCTGGCTGGGACTATCCATTTGCTGCAATTAATCAATTTGTCTCTGGACTCTGTTTGTCCATGCTGCCTAGCAGTAGCAACAGAGACAGGTTGAATTGGATGTTTTGGGGTTTTTGGTTTTCTTTGTTTGTTTTTTTCTTTTTCTTTCTTTTTTCCTCTTTTCTCATCCTTGTTTTGTTTTCTCTTGATTGTTTGAACATCGTTTCTACCTATTTTTTGTTTGTTTCTCTGCTTTGTTCTCATTTCATTTTTCTTTTTCACCTTCTCACCTGTCTTCCTCACCAGTTTTCTAAAGTTTGTCCTCCAGGCTTGCTTCTGATCTCTTCCTCTTTTTCTATTTCTGTTTTTTTACTACCTAACCCCTTTTCAGTTTTTTTCCCCCTAAGGAAAAAAATTGCCAAATTATGGGCTTCTTTATAGCATACAATTTTTTGATTCCTTCTAGATTTCATTATATAACCACAAATCTAGTTCATATACTTAAAGGTAGCAAAGTAATAGTTACCACTGTTTGTCACTTTCTAGGCTGCATTTGATCCTATTGTTATAGTTGATTGTACTACATTATCCAAGGTGGCATAATTGTGATAATCAGTTGTTTTTCCTGGTATACTGACTGAGATTACTGAAGTGTTAAAAAACAAAACAAAACTATAAGCCAGTGCCAAAGAGCCAGTGGCTAGGCCAAGTAGGCAGAAACTTCTCATGCCTCATAATGAGATAGGATCTTGGAACAGATTCAAAGCCCAAAAGTCAGCTACATCTGGAATACACTTCTGAGGAGTAATCATTTCCTAAGGGTTCTGAATACTGGCATTAAAGCTACTCACCATAAACAATTTAAAAGCATCAACCCAGGAATCAAACTTAAAAAAAATAGAAAATGAGAAGACACTTAAACAAGATGCAACTCGCCCACAGTTTCAGCTCACTAAAGGCAAACCCTAGGGGCAATGAGGTGGAACAATCTGAAAGCCACCCATCTGGACTGACTGAAGTGGTAACAGCAGAAGTAACAACCCAGATGAATGAGACTCTAGAGAAAATCAAAACAGAAATAATTTCCCAGATAACTAGAGATGGTGATCAGAGTGAAAGACACACTTAGTACCTCTAGAACAGATACAGATTAAAAAAAATAGAGAATCTCAGGAACATAATGGACATCACAAATGCCCAGCATAGGAAAGAAATGGAAATCATGAATGTGCAGCATAGGAAAGAAATGAAATCCATGAAACAGATTTAAACAGATATCTAGGAGAGTAAAAACTCCATTGAAAGTATATGCAGTAGAATGAGCCAATGTGATAACAGAATATCAGATATAAAAGACAGGATTGTGGTTAGTGACCACAAAAAGTTAGATTTCTTAAAAACAGAATACCATGAGAAATCAATCCAGCAGCTGCTAGATGATGCAAAGAAGAATAACATAAGATTGATTGGACTTAATGAAAAAGCAGAGATAGTGCAAATGACATAAAAATCCAGTTCTCAGAAGTAATGGCAAAAAAATTCCCAAACAGGGAAAAAGAATGTTACATCCAAATAAGTGGGGCATATAAGACTCTAATTAGCCATGATTAAAAAAAAAAAATCTTCCACAAGGCATACAATAGTAAAGCTTCCAGAAATTCACAAGGATAGAATATTAAAAGCTGTTGGAGCAAAGAAACAAATCACCTATAAAGGAAAGCCCATTCAAAATCACAGCAGACTTTTCAGTACAAAATCTTAAGTCAAGGAGAGCTTGGTGTGAAGTACTTCAAATCCTAAAGGAAAACAACCTCCAACCCAGAATGATGTATCCTACAAAACTATTTTTCATATCTTTGGAAACTGATGGAGAAATAAGATACTTCCATGTAAAAACACCTGAAGAAATTCATGACCACCAAACCGGCACTCCAAAGTATTTCGAAGGATATTCTAGAAAGAGATAACAATGATTACAACTCCATGAACCTCAACAGAATGAAGCCATCAGGCAAGGCAAGAAATTAAACAGAAAAAAAAGAAAGAAGCCAACAACAGAAAAATAACATGACAGAGACAATACAATACATATCAGTTATAACCATTAATGTTAATGATCTCAGTTCATAAATCAGAAGAAATAGACTGCTAGAATGGATTAAGAAGCAAGATACAACAGTATGCTGTATACAAGAAACACATTTAATTAAAAAACAAATTCATAGACTGAAAGACAAAAGATGGAAACAATATTCCATGTGACAGGAACCAGGGAAAAAGCAGTGGTAGCTCTTCCATTTGCAGACAAAATGGATTTCAAGGCAAGACTGATTAAGAGAGACAAAGAAGGTCACTACATCCTTGTAAATGAAACAATCCAAGAGGAGGAGATAACAATCATAAATATATATGCAGTCCACCCTACTATAATAGCAGTGTACCCTACTATAAAAATAAACAATAACAGACACAAAAACATCATATAAGGACTAATACAGCTTTAATGGGGGAATACAATCCCCCACTGTCACAAATAGACAGATCACCTAGACAGAAAAATCAACAATGAAATATTAAAACTGAACTGAACTTTTAAACAAATGGATCTTTTAGATTTCTATAGAGTGTTCCACCTCACAACATCAGAATACACATTCTTCTCAGCTTCACTTGAAGTGTTCTCCAAAATAGAGCACATACTGGCACATAGCATATGCTTATGTAAATGCAAAGGAATTGAAATTATCTCAAGCATATTATCAGACCATCGTGCAATGAAATTGGAGGTTAATGCCAAAAGAAACCAGAAGAACTTCATAAACACATGGAAATTAAATAACACCCTCCCAAACAAACAATGGCTCCCAGAGTAAATTAAAACAGAAAGGAGACAGTTTCTACAATTAAATGATAATGACAATACAACACACTTGAACTTATGGGATGCAAGGAAAGCAGTCCTATGAGGGAAAGTTATACTAGTGAATACTCATATCAGCAAAACAGAGCAGGCCCAAATAAACAATTTAAGTTTGAACCTCAAACTTCTGAAAAAAGAACAAGTCAAAACCAAAGCTGGTACAAGGGAGGAAATTATAAAAATCAGAGCAGAAATAAATGCAATGGAGACTAAAAAAACAATACAAAGAATCAATGAAGAGTTGATTATTTCAAAGATTAAATAAAATTGACAAACTCTTAACCAACCTTATGAAACAAAGGAAAGACTCAAATCCATGCAATTAGAAATGAAAAGGGTAAAATCACAACAGACCCTGCAGAATCCAGATCATCAATACCTACTTCAAGAACCTACTTCAAAAATAAGATGGAAAATACAGAAGAAACTGACAGATTCCGAGGTGCATATGAATTACCAAAACTAAATTAAGAAGAAAAATTCTAAATAAATCAATATCAGCCAATGAAATTTAATATGTATTTTAAACCTACCAGCAAAGAAAAGCCCTGGCCTTGATGAATTCACCACTGATTTCTACAAGAAATTTAAAGAAGAACTAATGCCACTACTTCTCAAACTCTTTAATGAAATTCAAAGGGAAGCAATTCTCCAAAATTCATTCCTGGATGCAAGTATTACCCTGATTGCAAAGCCAGAGAAAGGTCCAAACACAAAGGACAATTACATGCTAATCTCCCCAATGAATAGATGTAAAAATCCTCAAGAAGACTCTGGAAACAATGCAGTAAATCATCATTAAGTTTATACACATTGACCAAGTTGGATTCATCTCAAGGATGCAGGGATGGTTTAACATACACAAATAATAAGTAGAATTCACTATATTAATAAATCCAAGGACAGAAACTATATGATCCTCTCAATAGAAGTAGAAAAAGCATTTGACAAGGTCCAACACCCATTCATGATAAAACCCCAAAGAAAATTGGTATAGATGGTCTTTATCTCAATCTGATAAAGGCCATCTAAAACAGACCAACAGCCAACATCACACTAAATGGACAAAAATTGAAAGCTTTCAGTCTAAAATCAGTAACAAGATAAGGATGTCCATTGTCACCACTCTTGTTTAATACAGTTATGGCAACACTAGCCAGAGTATTTAGACAAGAGAAAGAAATGAAGGTAAGAAGAATAGGAAAGGAAGAAGTTAAATTATCATTATTTGCAGATGATGTGATACTCTACATAGGATAACCAAAAAACTCCACCAAAAGATTTTTAGATTTGATAATCAAATTTAGTGGCCTAGCTGGATACAAAGTCCCCCCACAAAAATCAATAACCTACCTATCCATGAATAACAAATTCATGGAAAAAGAAATTAGAGAAACAACCCCCTTCACAATAGCATCCAAAAAAATGAAATGCCTAGAAATTAATCTAAAGAAGGAAGTAAAAGATCTCTACATTGAAAACTGTAGTACTCCAGAAAAGGAGATTGAAGAGGATATCAGAAAATGGAAAAATATCACTTGTTCTTGGATAAGAAGAACCAATATAGTAAAAATGGCCATATTTTCAAAATTTTTATCCATATTTAATGCAATCCCAATCAAAATTCCAACAGCATATCTCACAGAAGTAGGAAAAACAATCCTAAAATTCATTTGCAACCATAAAACACCTACAATAGCAAAGGCAATACTGAGCAACCAAGGCAAGGCAAGGAGTATCACAATCCCTGACCTTAAATTATAGTGCAAAGCTATTGTGATAAAAAACTTCATGGCACTGGCAAAAGAAAAGACCTCAGGATCAATGGAACAGACTAGAAGATGCAGAAATAACTCTAGACATACTCAGCCTCCCAATCTTTGACAAAGGTGCCAAACACCTTCACTGGAAGAAACATAGTCTCTGTAATAAATGATCCTGGAAAACCTGGCTTTCCACATGTCAAAGATTGAACTTAGACTCATATCTTTCATCACACAAGAACCTAAAATCAAAATCGTTCAAATATCTGATATTAAAGTGGAAATGCTAAATCTGCTAGAAGAGAGTATAGGTAGAATGCTTGAGGACACAGGAGTAGGCAAAGACTTCATGAACAAAACCCAGACTGCATGGGTAATACCACTAAGAATCAGCAATTGTGACCTCCTCTTATTAAAAACTTTTGCACAGAAAGAGAAACCATTAACAGAGTGAAGAGACAACCTACAGTGTGGGAAATAATTTTTACCACCTATTCAGATAAAAGAGTATTACCTAGAATATATAAGGAACTAAACAAAAACAGATCCCCAAATTTAAAGACCAATCCAAAAATTGGCATCTGAAATTAAGACACCTCCCAGATGAAGAATTAGAAACACAAATAAATATGTGAAAAAATGTTCAAGATCACTGTTCATTCATGAAATACAAATGAAAACAACACTGAGATTCCATCTCACTCCAGAAAGAATGGCTGCTATCAAGAAATCAACCAATAACAAATGCTGGAGGGGCTGTAGGAAAAAAGGAAACCTCCACTCTTGCTGGGAATATAGACTGGTGCAATCAGTATGGAAATTTTTCAAAAAACTGAAACTAGAGGTTCCATTTGTCCCAGCTATTCCTCTTCTTGATATCTTCCTGAAAGAATTAAAATCATCATACCACAGCAATATATGCACAACCATGTTTATAGCAGCATGGTTTGTAATAGTTAAATCTTGGAAACAGTTCAAATGCCAGTCAATGAATGAGTGGATAAAGAAGATGTGTTATATATATATATATATATATATATGCAATGGAGTACTACTCTGCTATAAAGAAAGATGAGCTTCAGATATTTATAGCTAACAGGATGGCCCTTGAGACCATACTCTTAAGTGAAATAAACCAAACAAACATGTTTAAATACCACATGTTTCTCTGGTATTAGAAACTGAAAGTGGAAATAAGGACTAAAAATGCATAATAGATATTGAGAAATAAGAAATGGGAAGAAAATGTTTCAAAGGGAAGGGGTACACAGGAGGAGAGAAGGAGAAAGGAAGGAAGAGACAATACTTAAAAATTGAAGGAAAAAAATGGAAAAAACTTTTGTACTTAGAGAAGGTGGAGAATGGACAAAAATAAAATTTATTTAAAAAAAGATGTTTTAGCAATTGCAAGTCCATTGACATAGATATCAACTTCAGTGTACAGCTTACATTTCATAAAAAATAAATTAAAATGTATTACAGATTTTAAACCATATAAAAATAAAAACCTGTGGGCCGGGGATTTAGCTCAGTGGTTCCGGCGCCTGCCTTGCAAGATCAAAGTCCCGGGTTCAATAGCCGGTACTAAAACAAAAAACAAAAACAAAAAAAACTGTACTATTTTAATAAAAGTAGAAAATCTTTAAAGTTGAATGCTATGGAAAACTTGATATGAAAACACTATCCATAAATGAAATAATATTAAATATACAATCATTAAATATAAAATTTAAAAAACTTTTGTTCCCTAAGACTCATGAAAGAGGATGGAAAAATGGGATGAAGAATAGAAATGTATTTTAATATCTTTGTATTCTAAATAGATTTCCTATCTGTAAAAGAAAAAATCTGTTCCACCTGTAAAACTGATAATCTGTAAAACTCAATATTAAAAATAAATTTAAAAATCCACCAATCCAATTATAATATGGGAAAAGAGCATGAATTGACATTTCACTGAAGAGTAAATTTTTGATGCTTCCTTAGGCATTAATACCTGGATGGTGTATTAGTCAACATTTCCATCACTGGAGCAAAATATATAAAACCCACATCTTTATTACTACATATTTGCAGTACATGCAGTTTACAATCATCGTGGGGGAGTGAATAAATGTAGTATAATACAGCTTCTTTTCTTTTTTATCCCATTTCCCTTCCCTCTCCTTCCCTCCCTCCTCATCTAATTCCCTTTTCCCCATTTTAGTTCTTGTTAATTTCATCAATCTTACCTCATGTTTATGACATATAATGTTTACATTCACTGAGATTATTAGCTTCCTGTACATTGCATATCTTTATTCTACTTATCTCCTCCCCCACATTTTGCCCTTAGTCTTTTGGACCTCTGCCAATCCGTACAAGATCTATGTCCATGTCTCCTTGTATCCACTTTTTGTAATCTCCTTTTTTGCACTTTAACTCTCTCAAATGAGAGATATCTTACCTTTTATTTAACCTTGTGCATCACTAGTTTATTTCAGCCAACTCTATATTTACCAAGTGCATCCATTTTCCTACAAATGTCTCAAATTTTTCTTCTTTATAGCCAAGTAGTATTCTACTATGTATAAATACCAATTTTCTTTGTCCAGTCATCAGTTGATGCATATAAATGCTGCTTCCAGGATTTAGCTGCTATGAATGCTGCTGCTATAAACATCGGTATGCATGTAACAATGCAGTGTGATGCCTTAAGTTCTTTGGGGAAGATACTTAGAAGGGGAATAATAGTTGGGTCAAATATAATTTCTAATTTTAGTTCTTTGAAAAATGTCCATATCAATAACCACAACTTAAAAGAGGAGATATTTAATTTGGCTGATGATCATGAGCGACTCAGTCAATGGTAATCAGACTCCAAGGAAGAAACAGCATGGTGGAAGGGCATGGAGGAGAAAAATTGCTCTACCCATGGCCTCCAGAAAGCAGAAAAAGAAGGAAGAATGCAGGAAAAATAATGCAACAGTTTTATAGCTTCATAAGTATAGGTTTTTTATTTTTAAGTTAAATGTCAAGTCTTTTATTCTTTTCAATGACACAGTAAATAGATTTTAATTATTTCAATTTCTAATTGAGAATTTATGGAATACAAATTATATTATGGGAATAAAATTTATTTTTACACATTTTTTTTGTCCCCTGCTACACACATTTGGTTTTTAATTTAAAAAATAAATATTATTTTGTAATACTGGGAATTGAACCCAAGGTCTTATTCATACAGCATAAGTGTACTACAACTTAGCTATATCTATTAAGCCTCCTTGACTTAATAGTTTAATATATTTTTAATGAGCTTATAGGATTTTCTGTATACCAAATTGTATCATAAGCAAAATAGACATAGTTCATAGTTTCATTTTATCCTAATTAGGAGGTGAGTGTGTGTGTGTGTGTGTATGTGTGTGTGTGTGTGTGTGTTTGTGAGTATTCCTCATAGATTTGGCTGTTTCCAACTTTCATATTCTCCCATAGAGATGTGAGAAGAATCCAGGAATATTCTGTAGACACAGTGTGGATTTTATTCCAATTGAGGAACCCTTTCTTCTTGAGGCTCTAACTTCTTCAAATTCAGCCTGTAAGTTTATGCATGTGGTTGGTATCAGATATTAATTTCTCTACTGGCCATATTTCATTATTTGAGACAAAATGCCATAGAGACCACATAGCTCTACAGGAGCCTGTAGAATCTGAAAGAAGCTAGGCATAGAAAATCCTTTACTCTGGTATGGTACAATCTATTCTTTGCAGATTCCTTGTCTATGTAATGCTGAATGAAATCCTGAATAACTTTTGCTCATTATACTAAACTCTGCAATGAATAACATAGGACATCCACTTGTAAAGCAAGTAATATGTTTGTTTAATACTTATTACTGTGATGTTCTTTTCTTGAAGCAAAACCTCATGATGATTTTGTTTTATGAATTCATTTTCAAATTTGTGTACCCTTAGATTTCAAATTTAATGTTAAGAAAAACTCAATAATTCATTTAAACAAAATCACTTTATAGTATTTTGATGTTGCAAAATTAGGTGCTGAAAACAGTTTAGTCACAATAGTATTTTGAAGTTATAAAAACGCAACAAGAAATAGACATATATACCTTCTCTACCTATTGATAGATTTATTTACCTAAATCAGATTTATAGCATTTTGGAGTAATTTTCTTTGCAAGTGCTAGCTCATATATAATTTGTTAAAATAATGTCTCCAAATGAAAAAATAAGAGATTGGTTTCTACATATCTTTACCGTTATATTTGCCCCTCTTATCTGTCATTGATCCCTGAAGATACTGTAAGCATTATGCCTTTTCATTATGTCATTCCCTTATTTGTAAGCTCTTCAGTTACTGTAGCATTTGAGCAAGACTTAAACTCTTTGTTATAATTCACATTCCATTCTATCCTTAGAGTTTTAGATAATGAGCATCCCTCCATCTTTTAAATACTTATTCATTTGGTCACATAATACTCGTAAATATTGTGTTCTGTAGTTGAACTACAATACAACTGCAGTACAATGTGATTAAATAGACAATATTTCTTAATGACCTAGATATAGTTATATATACTATGTATTTTATTTATAATAGACAATAAAAATGTCCTTGATATTTGCTAAAGTGTTATACATGTCCTCTCATGGGTCTGTGTGGAAGGACACTGATGAGGAGGATCTGTCTAAGCTTGTCAGTTACTCATACCACTTCTAAGTGAGCTTGGCTAAGAATTCCTGGGAGCCTGTTGTAGTCAGGGTTTTGCAAGGGAATAGATTTAATATAGGACACATAATGTATAGGATTATTTTATTATTTTTTATTATTTTATTATTTTTCATCCAAAAAGTCAAATGAAGTGCAGTGCAATAGATTAGCTGCACACTAGACCCAAAGGATCCTTCCAAGGCCCAGGATCCCAAGGCAATGTCCTGCACAAGTCCAGCTGAAGGGATAGAGTTCAGTACAATGTCCTCCATGAGTCCAGCCAGTGGCCTAGAGCCCAGGGCAATGTCTCATGCAAGTTCATATTAAGGATCTGTACCCAGAAGGCTCAAAGGCCAGTGGTGGAATCCAGAAAACCTACTCCAGTAGAGTAAATGATTTGTGCCACGAGGCTAATGGATCTACATTGGAGCCAGATGGTGATGCTCACAGTGAAGATCAGAGTGCCCCAGATGAAAACAGCAGCTATTCCCAGTGACAGAAAAGCCCTGAGCTTCTCCTCTGATGAGCCAAGTTTGCATCAGAAAAACTAGCCACAGCAAAATTCTCTTAGAATATCAACAGCTCCGATGTTTCCCCCCAGTTCTCTTTTCTTTTTTTTTTTTGTAAAGAAAGCCATTTAATTTTAGTATCAAATGTTTCCCAGGTTCCTTTTTTTAACAATGTGCATAGACCTTTTAGGACAATGTATAATTTGTTTTTTCTTTTTTTATTTATATATTAATTGGTACATTTTAGGTATACAATACATTTACATTCATCGTTGGGTGTTTGTACCTGAACATGATGTATCTTAGTTCTTATTTTTTTCCCCATTACCTATGTGCCCTTCACCCCCACCACCCTTCCCTATTTACATAGACTTTGTTTCCATTTTTTTTTCTTTCTCATAATTTTTCCTTTCCTTTCTTCCCTTTCCCCTTCCCCTACTGCCACCCCTCCACCTTTGGACCTTTTCCTATTTCAAATTATGAATTATTCGTTTTAATCATTTTATCCTTATTTACACTTTCAGTTTCTCACACTAGAGATACTATTTGGTATTTACACATGTGTGTCCTATTTATTTCACTTAAGAGTATGGCCTCCATATGCATCCATTTAGCTATAAATGACTCTAGTTTCTCGTTCTTTATGGCTGAGTAGTACTCCATTTTATAAAATACATCTTTTTTATCCAGTTTCCGGTTGATGGGCACTTGGGCTATTTCCAAACCTTAGCTATTACAAATTCTGCAGCTATAAACATAGGTGCACATATATCGCTGTGGTATGATTCTTTTAATTCTTTGGAGAAGATACCCACTAGGGGAATAGCTGGGTCAAATGGGACCTCTAGTCCGAGTTCTTTGAGGTATCTCCATGCTGATTTCCACAGTGGTTGCACCATTCTGCACTCCCACCAACAATGGAGAAGGGCTCCTTTCTCTCCACACCCCCACCAGCATTTGTTATTTGTTGATTTCTTGAGAGCAGCCACTCTTTCTGGGGTGAGGTGGAATCTCAGCATTGTTTTCCTGCATCTCTTGAATGACCAGTGATGTTGAACATTTTTTCATATATTTATTGGCTGTTTTTACTTCTTTGTCTGAGAAATGTCTGTTCATTTCAGATGCCCATTTTTGAATTGGGTCTTTGAATTTGGGGGGGAGTCTGATTTTTCAATTGTTTATATATTCTAGATAGTAGACCTTTGTCTGAGGTTCAGCTGCTGAAAATTTCTTCCTGTATTGTAGGTTTCTCTTAGCTCTGTTGGTAGTTTCTCTTGGAGTGCATACGCTTTTTAATGAGATGAAGTCCCAGTTGTTGATTCTTTGCACTAGTTCCCATGCTCCTGAAGTTTTGTTAGTCAAGTGTTTTCCTATGCCAATGTTATTGAGAGTTCAACCTAACTTATCTTCCAGCAAGTTTACTGTTTCTGTCTTAATATTTAGCTCTTTAATCCACTTCAATCTTAGTTTAGTGGATAGGTATGGGTCTAGTTTTAATCTTTGGCAGGTTGAAACCCAGTTTTTCCAACACCATTTATTGAATAGGCTATCTTTTCTCCAATGAGGACAATTGGCTCCTTTGTCAAAGATGAGGTGGCTGAGTATGTCTGGAGTTGTTTCTGCATTTTCTAATCTATTCCACTGATCCTCGGGTCTGTTTCTTTGCCAGTGCCATGCTGTTTTTATCACAGTAGTTTTGTAGTATAGTTTCAAGTTAGGGATTGTGATACCCCCAGCCATGTCTCTGTTGCCCAAAATTACCTTTGCTATTCTAGGTTTCTTCTGCTTCCAAATGAATTTTTGGATTGTTTTCTCTAGTTCTGTGAAGTATATTGTTGGAATTTCAATTGGCATTGCATTAAATCTATATAGTAGTTTTGGAAGTCTGACCATTTTCACTATATTGATTCTTCCTGCCCAGGAACAAGGGATGTCTTTCCATTTTCTTATATCGTCTTTGATCTCCTTCTTCAGAGTGCTGTAGTTTTCAGTGTAGAGGTCTTTTGCTTCCTTTGTTAGGTTGATTCCTAGATATTTCATTTTTTTAGATGCTATTGTAAAAGGAATTATTTCCCTAATTTCTCTCTCAATGGGTGTGCTATTTGTGTATAAGAAGGCTATTGTTTTTTGTTTTGTTTTGTTTTTGGTACCGGGTATCGAACTCGGGACCTTGTACTTGCAAGGCAGGTGACAGAACCACTGAGCTAAATCCCCGGCCCCAAAGCTATTGTTTTTTGATTGTTGACCTTATATCCAGCTATGCTACTGAATCTGTCAATTAGGTGTTGAAGCCTTTTGACCTAGTTTTTTGGGTCTTCTATGTAAAGTATCATATCATTAGCAAATAATGACAGTTTCACTTCTTCATTTCCTATCTTTATTCCTTTTATTTCTTTCTCTTGTCTAATTGCTATGGCTAATGTTTCCAGAACAATATTGAACAGGAGTGGTAATAGTAGGCATCCTTCTCTTGTTCCTGATTTTAGCATGAAAGTTTTCAGTTTTTGACCATTTAGTATGATGTTGGCTGTTGATTTTTCATAAATAGCCTTAATCAGGTTGAGATAAAGACCTTTTATTCCAATTTTCTGTGGCGTTTTTGTCATGAATGGTGCTGGATTTTGTCAAATGCTTTTTCTGCATCTATTGAGATGATCATGTGGTTTTTGTCCTTGACTCTGTTAATATACTGCATTACATTTATTGATTTATGGATGTTGAAGCATCCTTGCATCCCTGGGATAAATCTGACTTGGTCAGGGTGTATGATCTTCTTGATGACCCTCTGTATTCTGTTTTCCAGTATTTTGTTGAGGATTTTTGCATCTATGTTCATTTGGGAGATTGGTCTGTAGTTCTCTTTTGGGGTTGGGTCTTTCCCTGGTTTTGGAATCAAAGTAACACTTGCTTCCAGGAATGAATTTGGAAGACTTCCTTCCCTTTCAATTTCCTTGATGAGTTTAAAGAGTAATGGTGATAGTTCTTCTTTAAACATCTTGTAGAATTCATCAGTGAACCCAGCAGGACCTGGGCTTTTCTTTGTTGGTAAATTTTTTATTACATTTTCAATTTCACTCATTGTTATTCGGGTGTTTAGAATTTCTATATCTTCTTCATTTAACTTTGGCCATTTGTATGTATCTAGGAATCTGTTCATTTCTTCTGTGTTTTCCATTTTACTATAGTACAGGTTCTCAAAGTAGGTACTGATGATCCTCTGAATTTCTGCTGGATCTGTTGTGGCTTCACCTTTATCCTTCTTAATTGCATGGATTTGAGCCTTTTCTTTCCTTTTTTTGATAAGGTTGGCTAAAGGTTTATCGATTTTCTTTCTTTCAAAAAACCAGCTCTTTGATTCATTGATTTTTTGTATCATTCTCTTAGTCTCCATTGCATTGATTTCTGCTCAGATTTTTATAATTTCCTTTCTTGTACGAGCTTTGTGTTTGTTGTGCTATCCTTTTTCTAGGAACTTGAGGTTCTGCATTAGGTTATTTAACTGAGTTCTCTCTGTTGTCCTAATATGGGCATTCACTGCTATGAATTTCCCACTTAGAACAGCTTTCATTGTGTGCCACAGATTCCTGTATGTTGTACTGGCATTATCAGTTACTTGTAGAAACTGTCTAATTTCTTCTTTAATTTCCTCTGTGACTCATTGGTTTTTCAGGAGAGTATTATTCAATTTCCATGTGTTTTGGGGTGTTCTGTGGTTTCTTATGTTATTGATCTCCAATTTTATTGCACTATGGTCTGATAATATACAAGGGCTAACTTCAATTCTTTTACATTTACTTAGATTTGCCCTATGAGCTAGCATGTGATCTATTTTGGAGAATGACCCATGTGCAGCTGAAAAGAATGTGTATTCTGATTTTGTGGTGTGGAACACTCTATAAACATCTCTTAAGTCCATTTGTTCAATAGCTTGGATCAGTTCTAGAATTTCATTGTTAATTTTTTTTCCTAGATGATCTGTCTATTTGTGATAGTGGGGTGTTGAGGTCCCCCACTACAACTGTGTTAGTGCTTATTTCATTTTTCATGTCCATTAATATTTGTTTTGTATAGTTGGGGGCATTTGTATTTGGTGCATAAATATTTAAGATTGTCATCTCTTCCTCTTGGATTGTTCCCTTCACAAGGATGTAGTGACCATCTTTGTCTCTCTTAATTAGTTTTGGTTTGAAATCTACTTTGTCTGCAAATAAAATTTCTACCTCTGCTTTTTTCTAGGATCCTGTAGCAGGGAGAACTGTTTTCCATCCTTTTACTTTCAGTCTATGAATTTCCTTTTGAGTTAAGTGTGTTTCTTGTATACAGCACATTCCCAGGTTTTGCTTCTTAATCCATTCTGTCAGTCTGTTTCTTTTGATTGGTGAATTGAGGCCATTAACATTGATAGTTATAATTGAGGGATATTACTCATTCTTGCCATGATGTTTTATTGTTGTTGGCTCTTTTCTTATTTTTCAAACTTTCCCTTTAGTGCCTTACCTTGCATGGTGTTTTCTCTCTGTTGGCCCTTATGGAGTTGTGACCTTCATTGTCTTTTTTTTAGGATATTGGATAAAATTTTTTGGAGTGCTGGTTTGGTGTTCATGAAATTTCTCAGGTGTTCTTTGTCTTGAAAGTATCTAATTTCCCCATCGATTTTGAAAGATAATTTTGCCAGATACCACAGTCTAGGTTGGAAGTTACTTTCTTTTAGGGTTTGAAATACTTCACTCCAGGCTCTTCTTGATTTGAGGGTTTGTGTTGAGAAATCTGCCATGATTCTGATGGGCTTTCCTTTGTAGGTGATTTGTTTCTTTTCTCTAACTGCCTGTAGAACTTTTTTCTTCTGTTGGGTTTCTGGGATCTTGACTATTATATGTCTAGGTGTAGATTATTTTTGATGGTGGCTGGGTGGAGTTCTATGTGCCTCACTTCTCTGTGTGTCGAATTCTCCACCTCTGTCTGGGAAGTTTTCTACTATTACTTCTGTGAACAGTTTTTTTTTATGTCAATTGTACTTTCTCCTGTTTTTTCGAAGACTCCTATCAGTCTTATGTTATTTTTCTTTGTATAATCTAGCAGCTGTTGGATTGATTTCTCATGGTCCCTTACTATCTTTAAGAAATCTCTGTTTTCATGGTCCTTAACTGCAATCCTGTCTTCTATATCTGATATTCTGTCTTCAGATTCTCTTAGTCTGCTCTGCATGCTTTCAATGGAGTTTTTAATCTCCTGAATATCTGTTTGAATCTGTTTCATGGAATCCATTTCTTTCTTATGTTGGGCAATCATGGTTTCCATTTATTTCTTATGCTGGGCATTCATGGCTTCCAGCAGGTTTCTGATCTCACCTATTTTCTTGTCTGTTTCTGTCCTAGAGCCTCTAATCATGTCTTTCACTCTACTCACCATCTCTGTATTTTTCTGGGAGATTATTTCTGCTTTGAATTTTTCTAGAGCCTCATGTATCTGCTTTGTTACTTCCTGTGCTATCAGTTCAGAGTGTCCAGGTGGTTATCTGACTTTTCCACCTTATTTCCCCCAGAATTTCCTTTTTGTGGTGTGGAAGTCTGAGTTTGTGCCTTGCTTAAATGTCTTCTCATTTTTGTTTTTGGTACTATCCTTGGTTTAATTCCTGGGTTGTTATTTCAAAATTGCTTAATGCAGGTATCTTTGTTGCTTGTGTTTAAAACCCTTGTGGAATGATTGCTTTTCAGAGGTGTCTTCCAGATATGGCTTGTGTTTAGGTTTTGAGGCTCTAATGACTCTGAAGCTATTTTATTTTCCTTATACCAGGAAGGAAAACTGATTAATCACATTATGTTAGGCCAAATGTTACAATCAGCAATACCATAGCATCAAGCACATCTTAGAAAATGACAATTTGTGGTAGTTATTAATCTACCACGTTTAAGTATGTGATGTATAATCCCCTGTGACTCTGTAGTGAGGGACCAGGCAGAAGAGCTGTAAGGGGTAGGGGGGTGAGGGGGGATGGAATTGGGCCTTTCCAGCACCTGTGCAACTAAGCAGGGAGCATCAGATGAAGGTGGGGCTCCAAGCCACTCCCAGGACCTCACTGTGGTGTAGACAGGAACCGGACGATAGTGTATAATTAAAAAACAATGTTCTCCAATTTATTCAATGCTGTTCTAGATCACCCTAAGAAAAAAGTAACCAGGACAACACCAAGATTCTAGATGTTCAAGGATCACAATGGATGAAGATGTGGATCCTTATTTTCTTCTGTGAGGAGATTATCTGCTTTCATCTGGGCCCGCCGCATGCTCTCCATGTTCAGCTGTTGATATTTTCTTTTAAAAAAGCCACACTGCTTAGAGTGATCCAAGGAGATCTCTGCAGCCATGGTGACATTTTCTTTATCCGAAGAGATGGCACAGCTCACTGAGTGTCACTTTTCAACATGCTGAACCAGATCGCTCCCACAGGCATGCTCCTGACTCTGGGTGCACACCGTGTAGTCCTGTAATGAGAGCTATTCGCGTAACACACTGAGAAACAAAACCTCAATTGTCGGCTTCCGTACCTGCAGTTCTCTTTTTATACCATTAGCAACAATCCTCAGGTGGCTCTTTCACGCCCAACCACACTGATTCAGTTCACCTAGGCATTAGAAGTTGACCATTAGTTAATCCACCACAGAGCACAAACAAGTTTTGATCTATTTAGTGGCAAGTTCAATTGACCAAAAGGTATTCTGTGAAGCAGCTTAGAGAGACAAAATCCAGCAGTTAAGCGAGAATCGGAATTTCACTGCCTTTTTCAGTAGGAGACAACTAAAGGCACAACACAGTCCATTTATCACGTACAGAGTTAATACCATCTTTTAGAGGCCTTTTTTTTTTTATCAGATCTTAATCTGATCATTGGTGTGAGTTAATGTGAAGAGCTTGGTGAAATGCAGTTTTCAGCCCCTTTTCTCAGGTGTGATACAAAAGCAATCTCCTAAAGTGTCAGAGGTGGATAACTTAATGTTGACTCCAACTCATAATTCTTCTACAAAAAGGAATTCTGATTGACCCCCTTCAACTCAATGTCTATCATAAATACAAAATCTAATCCAGTATTCAAATCCAATGCAGGGAGTAGAAGACACCTGGGAATGGTTTATGAAATTCTGGCAAAAAAAAAAAATACATTAAAAGCCATAGAAAAGAACATACAGGTCAGAATCTAGATTGATGTTTAAGTGAGAAGGTGTTCGATTTCCTTGAATCATTATTTCACATCTTCTGGGGTCTTATTTGTATATATGTTGCAGAAATGTTAATTTTTATCATCAGCTTCTGCTTTTAAATTCTTAGTTGCTTGAATGTGAAAGAATTAGCATCATTTTGGGGGAAATTTATTTTTCAGTATCATTACAGACTTCTTTCCTAATGTATTTTTAGTTCTTGATAAAATGTTTAGTGGGACGAAGTTGAGTTAGTTCATGACTTTCTGTAAATATTTTCTAAATAGGCCCATTGGTTAAAATGCAATATGGGGAGAGATCAAAGCTGTTTTTTGTATTTGTTCTCACTTCATTCCAATAGAATTACAATGGATCTCTGTCTCCATGATTCTCACCTAAGTAAGTGCTGAGGTATTAGATATGCTTAGAACATATTTATTTGTTGGCCATGAGATCTAATTATTATAAATCTGAGAAATTTGTGATTGTCTAATTTTAATAAAATAATGGGAAAAAATTGAAAAGTGATTCTTTTTTTTCTAGGCATTCCAGGTTGTTTTTTACATCTTTCTTCTCTTATCCCTCCCTCTTATCTTTTTGTTGTTGTTGTTGTTTTTATTGCATTAGTTTAGTTTTTTTTTTTAAGAAATAATTCCATAGAATAATTTGAGTAAACTGGAAATGTAGGAAACATAAAGATCTTGAACCATCACAGAAATATTAGAAAGAAAGAAAGAAAGAAAGAAAGAAAGAAAGAAAGAAAGAAAGAAAGAAAGAAAGAAAACAATCATAATCAGAAACTTTCTGAACCAACTTTGTAAATGTTTTTTAAAAAATCTAAATTTTATAGAAGCCATGCAACAGCCTGATTAATTTTACCATAGATGAGTTTGGTCTGTTGTAGAACTTCATGAAGTTAAGCAAGGTGAACATGTCTTTTGTTTCCTTCTATTTTGGGGAGCTGTCTTTCCAAAATGATAGAAGTTTTCAAAATCTTCTTTTGTGTAAGTCTTTTGTGTAAGTTAATCTGCTTTTTGTGCAATACTATATCATTATTCAAATCTCTCACAGTATATTTATTATTTTGTCCATTACCAAAAAATGTTAATGATTTTGAAAAGCTGCTATAAACATTAATTTACAGGGAATTTTGTATACATATATGTGTTATTTCTCTGATTAAAATCCTTAATAGAATCCATGAATGAGAAGGTAATTATTTGTTTTAATTTTTTAAACTATCTAGCAAAAATATTTCTAAAGCGGTAGTGCAGTTTTATTTTCTATCAATAGCATATGGAAGTTTCAACTGCTTTATATTTTCACCAACTTTTAGCAAAAAAGTTAGCAGCAGCTGAGTATTAGTCAAAGTTGTAACTAACAGGTGGGCTGTGGCACTTTATTATGTGTTTAACTTGAATTTTCTTGATGCCTAATGATACATAGTGATTGACTTTAAAGATAATGTTTGGAAATAATTGATATTGGATTAGTATTCTAATCCACACATATCCTTTGTGGCTTTATATATATTTTATTAAAATTCCATAAGCATTTTATATTATATCCTATTGAAAGTATGATGCTTTTTGTATTATTTTTCAAGTTGCTTCACAACTAGTAAAGATCAATACGTTTGATTTTTGTACATTAACTTTGTGTGCTATCAATTGCAGATATTTTAGGATGCACTAAATACATAATCTGAAAATAAATTTTTCTTAATGCTTTCATTCTTTATAATATTTCTTTCTTATGTAGGATAGAATATATAGTAAAAGAGTGAGAAGTAAAAGTGGACATCCTTTTTAAGTGTTTTTGATTTTATAGACATTAACATTTCATTGTTAGCTATGATTTGAGCTTTAAAGTTTTAGTGTATGTCTTTTATCATTTTATAAAGTACGTATTTTTAATTTGCTAAGTTTTCATTCATGAATAGATGCTAAACCATGTCAAATATAATTTTGAGAATCTGTTAAAATGAATGATGTCTTATTTTTTTCGCTCTATATCTGCTAACTTAATGAAATGTACTGAAGCTTTAAAATTAAGCCAGACTTTCATGCTTTAAAAAAAAATGGTTATGAGTTACATATATTTTAATATATTGGTGTGTGGACTTTGCTAGCCTATTTTAAAGTGTTTTATTTATGTATTTGAGAGGTATACAACTGTAATTTTCTTTGTTTAGTGTTCTTTCCAGTTTTTATGTGTAGCAACTTCATTGAAATATAATTTATGTACAAGAAACTGAAAATACAGTGTACAATTTTATTATTTTGAAATATCCATATGCATATGAAATTCACAAAGAAGATATGTTTTCTGATTATTTTGAAATATTTTATTAAGATGAAATTCATCAAACATAAAATTTAGGGCATAAGTGCATAATTCCAAGATCATCATAATGTATTTTATTCACAATATTTTATAATCATCAGTAGTCTCTATTTTAAACTTTCCACAAAAATATCTCCTACTGATTAAATAATCTGTCCCCATGTTCCCCTTCTGTAATCCTCACATAGCCTTTAATTTGCTTTCTGGATTTTGCCTATTCTGCAAAATTTTTGTCATGTAAAAGCAATTATATAATAGGTATATGCACACATACAATTTTTAGGTCAAAAACAAACTTTGGCATCTGGCTTCATTTACTTGGCATAATATTTTTAAGATTCCCCATGCTCTAACATAGGTTATTACTACATCCCTTTTAATGACTGTATATTACATTGTATATATGTTTCACAAATTGTTGATTAACATTTGGATTATTTCCACCTTTTGGCTGTAAAAAACAATGAGGTTGTAAAAATTATGTATAAGTTTTGGTGTGAACATGTATTCTTTTCTCTTGGGTCTCTAACAAAGAGCAGAAGCAATGAGTAGTACAGTGTTCCTACCTTTAAATCTTTGAGGAATAATTTTTGAGGAATGATTCACAATGTAATTTGATATCTCCACCAGGATTAAACAAGGGTTCCTAATTATCTATATCCTCATCAAAATTTATTTTTCCATTTTCCTGATTAAAGTCATATTAATATGTGAGAATAAGTATGTTATTATAGTTTTAATTTTTATTCACTTAAAAACAAGAATCTGAACATATATTTATGGCTTTTTGGCCATTTGGATATATTCTTTAGAGACATGTCTACTCAATCCCCTACATGTTAAAAATGTGGCTGGATGTCTTCTATTGTTAAATTTTAAGAATTTAAAAAATATATTCTGGGAATTAAACCCTTACCAAATATATATATATTATATATTATATATATAATATATATATACTTTTTTTCAAATATTTCTCCAAATCTTGGCTTTTACTTTTTATGTAAAATAATGTTTATATTTTATAAAGTTTATTTACCTATTTTATCTTTTTTCATGGTTCTGTTGTTAAATATAAGTATCTATTACCAAATCTAAAGTCATAAAGGTTTTTTTAAAAAATTCTTTAATATTAGCCCTTATAGGTAGATTATCAATCTGGTTTGAGTTAATATTTACAACAAGGAGCTTATAATCATTCAAGGAGTTTATATTCATTCTTCTGCACATGAAAATCCAATTTCTCCTGTACCATTTTTAAAGAAACTATATTTACCAATCAAGTGGGTCATTATTTTCCCCAATATTGCAGAAAATCAGTAATCCAAATATGTGTAGTTTTTTCTTCTGGAATTTGGTTCTATCTATTGTCCTGTATACCTGTATTTGTGCCAGTACCATACTATTTAATAATCATAGCTTTGTAGAAAATCATGAATCAAGAATTATCAGCTTCCCTATGTTATATTCCCATATTATTTTTGCAATTCACAGCTATCCAAATTTGATATGAATTTGTGCCTGTAGTTATCAAATTTAATTCTTTTAATTTTCATTCATCCAAAAATACTTAATTTGTGATTTTAAATAATTTGTTTTGTGATTTTTAACCTATTGATAACTTAAGAAAATATTATTGAATTTCCATGTATGTAATATTTAATTTTAATACTTGATTTTTACCTTTATTTAATTGTTTTGTGTTGCTGGATCAAACCCAGGGCCTTCTGCTTGTTAGGAATTGTTCTACTGAATGTACATTCCCATATCATGAATTGTTTTAAAGCCTGTGTAACATAGTTAATTCTGGACTATTATCTATATTCACTATAGAAGAATGCATGATCTACTCTTTAATTGAGGATTCTGTATTTGTCTGACAGCTGTAGTTGGATTTTGGCTTTGGTAGTTTGATTTGGATTACATGAAATCTGTATAACAGTATATATAAGAAATGATATTTTGATTGGGATTGCATAAAGTCTGTATAACAGGGCATTATAACTATATTCTTTCTACCTTATCCAGAAACAGGGTATACATTTCCATTTTTTGATACCTTCTTTGATCTCTTTTTGCAGAGCGCTACAATATTAATTTAGAGGTTTTTCACTTCCTTGGTTAGGTTAATTCCTAAATATTTCATTTTTCATAATATTGTGAAAGGTATTGATTTTCTAATTTCCCTCTCAATGGGTTTGTTATTGATGTACAGGAATACTATTGATTTTTGAGTGTTGATTTTATATTTTACTATACTACTGAATTTGGTTATTAGTTCTAGGCGGCTTTTGCTGTCCTTTGTAGGGTTTTCTACATAGAAGATCTTGTCATCTGAAAATAATGGTAATTTAACTTCATTTTTCCCTATCCATATCACTTTTCTTCCTTTCTCTTGTCTAATTTCTCTAGCTAGTATTTCACGAACTATGTTGAACAACATTGGTGATAGCAGACATTCTTGTTTTGTTTCTGACTGTAGAGGGAAATCTTTCAGCTTCTCTCTATTAAGTATGATGTTTGCCACTGGTCTGTAATAGACAGCTTTAATAAATTAAGATAAGCCTACTATTTCTTTGTTCTTGAGAATTCTTTTTATCACAAATATGCACTGAATTTTGTAAAATGCTTTTACCATGTCTCTTGAGATGATCATATGTTTTTTGTGTTTGCTTCTATTTATGTAGTGAATTACATTTATTGATCTGTGGATATTAAACCATCATTGGATCGAGTTCTACTTGGTCATGATGTATGATCTTTTTGATGATTTTATGCATTCCATTTGGCATTGTCTTATTGAGGACTTCTGTGTCTATTTTAATAAGGGATTAATCTATTATTCTCTCTCAGTCTCTCTCTCTCTCTCTCTCTCCCTCCCTCCCTCCCTCCCATTTGTTTGTTTGTTTTTTTGGTTTGGTCCTTTCTGGTTTTGGACCTAGGGTAAGGTTGCTTCCAGGAATGACTTTGGGTGTACTGCATCCCTTTTGATTTCATTAAAGAGTTTGAGGAGTATCAATGTTAGATCTTCTCTAAAATTCTTGTACAATTTAGCATGAATCTATCAGGACCTGGGTTTTTCTTAGTCTATAGTTTTTAAATTAATTCTTCAATTTCACTGACTGATATAGGCTTATATGAAATTTTTATGTCTTCTTGGCTCAACTTTGGTAGTTCATATGCATATAGGAATTTATTGATTTGTTCTGAGTTTTCCATTTTATTAGTGTTCAGATATCATAGTTACCAATAAGCTTCTGGAGTTTGGAAGAATTGGCTGTGATTTTGCCTTTTATTTCTAATTACATGAATTTGGGGTTTTTATTTCATTTAAAATTAAGATTGGCTAAAGGTTTGTCTCTTTTGTTCACCCTTTCAAAGAACCAGCTTTTCCATTAATTGATTATTTTTATTTTTTAGTCCCAATTTCATTAATATTTCCTTAGATCTTTATAATTTCCTTCCTCATACTAGCTTTGGGTTTGGATTGTTCTTCTTTTTCTAGAACAAGGAAGATAATCATTATGTTATTTATTTGACCATGTTCTGTTTTTCTAATGTGGGAATTTACTACTATAAACTTTCCTTTTAATACTGAATTCATTGTGTCTAATAGAGTTCAGTATGTTTTACTGGCATTATCATTTGATTGTAGAAACTATTTAATTTCTTCTTTAATTTAATCTGTGACTTGTTGATTCTTCAAGAGATTATTAGTTAATTTTCATATTTTTGCATAGTTTCTGTGGTGTCTTTTGCCATTAATTTCTAGTATCACTGCACCCTGGTCCTATAATATGCATGGATAATTTCAATTTTCTACTTACCTAAGCATGTTCCGTGGGCCACAATGTAATGTACTTTGGAGAAAGTCTCATGTGCTACTAAGAAGAATGTGTACTCTGTTGTTGTTGAGTAGAACATTCTGTAGATATCCATTGACTCCATTTGTTTGAAGGTTTCATTCAGCCCTAATATTTCTTTGTTGATTTTTTTATTTTTGGCTAGTTGATCTCTCCCTTTGTGATAGTGGTGTATTGAGGTCCCCCACTACAACCTGTGTGGGTGTTCATCTGATTTTTCATGTCCACTAGAATTTGTTTCATGAAGTTGGGTACATTGATATTTGATGGATATATATTTGCAATTGTTAACTCTGCCTGTTGAACCTTTCTCTTAACCATTATATAATAATCTTTTTTATCTCTTGATCAGTGTTGGTTTGAAATCTACTTTGTCTGAAATTAGGATAGAAATTCCTATTTTCTTTCTGGCTTCCCATTGCATGAAATATTGTTTTCTATCCTTTGATTTTTAATCTTTATTATTTTGAATTAATTGCACTTCTTGTATGCTGTACACTGATGGGTTTTATTTCTTAATTTATTCTGCCTGCTCTTGTCTTTTGATTTGAGTGCTGAAGCCATTCACATTGAGAGTTATTACTGAGAGGTATTGATTTATTGCTGTGATTGCATTATTTTCCTGCTGCTGATTTCCTCAATTTTTCCCATTTTGTTTAGCTGCTCATCCTACCAGGTGTATACATTATTTTTGAAATATTGATATTGTTGGCTTCTTTGTCACTTTCCAGGAAATAATGACTATGAAAACCTCTTTTTATAAATTGTCTTCTTATTTTATCCATTATTCAATATGGATTATTTCAAACACAATGTTATTGTAATATTATGTCTATCTTCAAGTCTTTCAGTTTTAAGTATATATTTTGGGATTGTGAAATTTGTTTCTTTATATTTTTGTTTATTTTACTCAATATGAAATTTCTCTTTTAAAAATTTTGACTTTTAACCTATTCTGATTGATATTTGCATTAAGAGACTAACTCTCTTGGTTATTGTTAGCATGTAATTATTTTTCCTCATTCCATTTTTAATATATTGGTATCTTTGAGTATGAAATTAATTTTTATAAGGAACATGCAGTTGAAACATGACCCTGTAAGCCTAAATTTTGCCAATGATTATTCTTTTATTTTTATGAGAATGGTATATTTATGTTTAGTGAGATTAGTAAAAATATTTCTGTCATTATTTACATATCAATAAGAAACTATACAAAAAAAGAAAAAAGCATCTAAAACAACAACAAAAAAACACAGAAAACAACAAAATAACCCTAACTGTGCACCTCAGGAAACTAGAAAATTAAGATCAAATTGAGCCAAAACTTGATAGTGGAAATAAAATAATAAAACTGCACAGAAATAACCAAAAGAGAGAATAGAAAAAAATTAGGAAATGAAAAAAAATATATAACTATATATATCTATATATAACTATATATATGGATAATTGATAAAACTATCTAAACCAAGAAAAAAGGAGAAATGTTCAAATAAAATTGTAAATAAAAATGAGACATTCCAATTGATCTCACAGAAATAAAAAAGGATCAGAAAAGACTAGCACAAATAAACACCCCAAGATTAGATAATATAGAAGATGTGGAAAACTCTTAGAAAAGCACATCCTACAATGACTGAATCATACATATAAAGCATGAATATACCAATAGGAAATGAGATTGAATGAATTATCAAAAATTTCTGAACGAAGAATGTGCATGTCTAGATACCATCAATGTTTCTCAGTTTTAGTTATTGTGACAAAAACATGAGATACAGAATTAAAAAGAAGAAAGGCTTTGTTTTGTCTTCATTTTGCCTTCAAAGGTTTAAACCTATTGTTTCCTTTGGCCAATGGTGACAGGGGAAATCACAACAGGAATTACATGTCAGAGAGAAGAGCTCACCTTATGTTAGCACAGGAGCAAGTATCCCCTTTGAGCACAATCTCCGGATGTCTAACTTTCATGCTCCAGGCCCCACCTCTTAGGGGTTCAAACACTCCCAACTAACACACAAAGGTGAGAAAAATCTTTAACACATGGGGTTTTAGAGGACACTGCAGGTGCAAAACTGGGCAAATTTTCTGGTGAACTGTAGAAAATATTTAAAGAATCAGTACCAGTTCTTCTCAAAATCTTTAAAAACATTGAAAAGGAAGGAATCTTGCTAAATGCATGCTATGAGATTGGCATTACCTTAATACTAAAGTTACTAAGGAAAAGAAAACTGTAAGCCAATAACTCTGCAGAGTGTAGAAGCAAAATTCCTCCACCAAACACTAATTAACAGAATTTAACAGCATCATACACCATGCCCAAGTAAATTTCATTCCTAGGATGCAAGGATAGTTCAAAATATAATACACATATTTTTATGTGCCATGGTTCATATTGATTAAAATGTATTGATTATACAAATGTTCCAGAATTTTCTGTTAGGTTAATATCAATACTTCTATTTCCATACCTTTAATTTCCATTAATGTGTGGATAAGCCAGGATTTAGGATGTGGGACATTAAATTGAAAAAAATAGGGTTAATATTTTATTTTCACATGTCTATTTATTTCAGAGATGTCATTTTCGAGGCCAGTGCCTTATTATATTTTTCTTAGCATCCCTAACTGGTCATTGCAAAATGCTTGTCTTGTCACTCTCACAAAATATTTCCCAAGAAATATGAGAAGTAAAATAAAGATGAAAGAAGTCTAAATGGTTAGTATATGTTTTATGCCTGAAGGAGAAGCTATTTCTTAATGTCTTCCTATTTACCACTTGGGTATTACTATATTATGGGCTACCATCAGAACAATAGGATACTCCAATTTGTAAACAAAAAGGGTCTATGTTACCTTTTTAAAGCAGTAACTTACCTCAGCTTATTATGTTTCAAGAGTTACAGGACTTTAATTATCTACTTCATGTAAATGGAAGAAATAAACTGGCACATAGACAACTTAGAAGTGTTTATTGTGATGCTAATCTTTTATCTTTTAATAATAATCTCAAAGTCCTATCTGGGGTAACAACAAAATAGAAAACGGATCCATCTAATAATGCAGACACAGAATGATTTGCACTTGTAAAATGTCAAGAGAATAAAGAGGTAGATTTTTTCTGAGGATAATTTAATAAAATACTAGAATAATTTACTATTGTCATATAGTACTACTACTAATATTAGTGAAATAAACAATAATTTGAAGCATATATTATCTACTAAGTGTTTAACTCTGATGATTGTTATATAAAGGATGAAAAAAGAAACTAAGACATTGTCTTGGTGTATTACCTGAAATTTTTGTTTACAAGTGAAAGAAATTCAATATCCCCACTTGATAGCCAAGAACATTTATTGCTTTATAAATTTCAGTGATCTTTTGGACATACAAATTTTGAAAGCAGGCATTCTGCACCTTTGATCTGGGAATTAGTTGACTCCAATCCCAAGTTTTTCCAGACAGTTTTCAGTCTTCGTCTCTGCTTCTTTCTATATGTCAGACTTACTTTCTCACACTGTAAGCATACTTCTAAACTAACCTTGCTCCTACAAGAAATTCATGTCTTTTTCTCCAAGATCTCCATCTTTTTAAAAAAATTGACTCTCTCTGTTATAGGAAAAAAAAATCTTGAATATTGACATATTCTGTGCTATGTGCCATGCTCTGAATCAACAGTTTGACGATATCAGGTAAAACAATGGTTTTCCTCTGTAGATAATGCCTTAAGTGCATAGAATACAATAGGTACAAAATTGATTTTACTGTCTTTGACATAAAAAGATAAGAAAAAAACATACACTAGCATATTTACATGAAGTAGTGAAGAATCAACGACATTAACCCAAAACAAGGAGTCAAGATCTAACAAATTGCTTTCATTCTGTGAAGGGGTTATAGGTGTTGGGCAGTGCATATTCCAGGCTGTCTCACTGATGTGAACTTTACATGAATGTCAACTGGTACTATCTTTGGCTCCCTCTGATGCCCAGTGCTCTTGCATCTGATCTCAGTGAAGGCCAGCCAGAAGTACCAGTGGGCTGGCTGCAGAAGGCAAACTCTGAAATGCAACGCTGCGTATTTCATATTCTGCCTCAAGTTTCTCCCCTCACCCAGTCACAGCACTGTCTTCCTGAGCTCAGATCCTGCATTTCATGTTTGCATCAGTTCGTACAATTCTGCTACCATCTGAACTGGGTTCCTCTTGTAGATTCAGTCCCAGTATCAAGGCTTCCTTCATATGTCACTTTGGGCATGTGCTCTGGCACTCTGAACCTACTTCCTCATCTCAACACACACCTGCTTCGGTGTCTTCAGAGGACTCAGTTCTATATAATTACTACCATTCTTACTTTCTTTTCTTGAGTGAACTTCATTGGCAGACAGTGTTGCCTGAACAAATCATTCATGTTTCTTTTCTCCTGATGAGAAATACTAGGTCAAAGAGGACTAGTGACTTTCTCAGGTCCTAACAAGAGAAGCCAGCTCCTCTGCTGGAAGCAAAATCTCAACTGCCTTCACCCCACACTCCAGCACCACAGCTCACTAGTATCCTGTGCTCTGAGATTTGATGCCTGTCCAGGTACCCTGCTATGACCATCCACAATGGAAGAATGTCATTTTGCCCATTATGACTGGACAACCATGCCTGATCTGTCAGTCATGGAGAGCAGTTAAATCATGACCAAGACACATGCAAAGAGCAGCCTCAGAGCCCTGCATGGGACAGGCCAGATGTGACTGCAAAGAAGGTATAAAAGATGGTCACCTTTGAATTTGCTGCTACTGCCCTCTTATTCTTGTAGTGGCCTGTCCTGCACGCAGGAGGTATCTTCTCGTTTTTCTTTCCTTGGCTTTTCTTTCTTCTGTCTCTTTTTTCTCTCATTTTCCTCAATCAATATTAAACTGGTACATTCATCAATTGTCTCCATTTAATTCCTTGAATGAGACAAGGCCCTGGAATCACTGGACATCCATCAACATAACCACTGGGATATGAGCTGAGTTTCCTTTTGACCATCTGTGTCTTCCCCCAAATTTTTCTGAGGTAGTCTTTTCTGTTATAGGCAGGGTGTCCCCTTCTCTCAGAGATTTAAAATTGAAGAAGAAAAGGCCCCAATTTGCTAAAAATTTGGGGGTTAAGTTGCTAAAGCAAAGACCTCACCACATGGACCCAGCAGCGTGAGGGGAGCTACACTCCAGCAGGAAGGACAGCCTGTCAGCCGGGACCTACAATTCTGCAGCTCAACCCCCTTCCTGAGCAGTCCAGAGACACTGATACATTGTATTATCATCTCATGTGCATCCCAAGTCCCAGCTTAACCAAGGACAAATAGATCCATGTTACACTTATTCCAGAAAAGACAAAATTAGAATTTCTCAAACTTTCAATGAGAAAGAAAAGAAATATATCTGGCCCAAAAATCTTCCCACAACACCACTTTCTCTCCCAAATATTTTCACTCTAGATCTCAGCTTCCCGTCTATCTTAATGAGCAGATTCCTGCTCAGTACAGTGGTCTTGGCACACAACTTTTGTGATTTGGGGGAATTTTTGTATTTTAAAGGGGAAAACGTAAGGAGGAATTTAAGCACAAGGGGAGGATTGTGAGTTCAAATTCCTTTCATTTGAGAAGGCAAAAGACACATAGACTGCCTGGTGAGAGTTTCTAACTGATTTCCTCTGAACACTAGGGGAACCAAGGGAATAGGATAAGAGCTTCCATTTGATCGCCTGGGCCCCTCCATACTTCAGCTGAGCAACTGTTTTGACAGTTAAGGTTTAAGCTGGACAAAGAGTTCTTTTGCAATCTAGTGGCCATTTGAAAGTCTCTTTACTAAGTCTCTTGAGAGTTAAGAAAGCTAATGCCAAGTCAGGAACTCTGGCCTAAGATCACAGGGAGGCCTAAGGATCCCTTCTACAAGGAGACTCCTACACTCAGTGTCCCTAGCTTCCCAGCCTCCCCAAGGGTCAGGTAGGAGGCAGAGGCCAGATCTACTCTTGGCACTTATCTACCCTGATCTTCTTAAGGAGAAAGGCATACCCACCCAGATACTTCTCTCCACCTGTTGTTGAGCCACTGTGTTGGTGTGCTCTGCAAAGCAGAGAGAATGGCATACAGTGAGGAGAAGTTTCTGAGCCTTAAGCACTCCCTTGGAGAGAAAGGAATAAATCATGTGTATGTGATGTCACCAAGTTGAGAGACCACATGTTTCCCTCTTAGCTACTTCAGCTGCCTTTACCCCTCCTGGATGAGACTGATGCTGGAGGAGCCATAGAGGAACTCAATTGTACCTGACCAGGGAGGAAAATTTTAGTTAAACTCAAAGAAGAGCTCAAATGAGATGAGGGACCCACCATACCACATAATATATGAGTCTGGGTCGAGTGCTCATGAAAGGAGGGAGTCTAGAATTATGCAGCATCCTAGACAAAACCCTACAATCCTAAGAGTTGATGAGGGAGGAGAGGCAGACTGTATCTCTCCAGGGGAAATTACCCACCACAATCCAGTGCTCCTCCACCTGGGCCCCGTCTCTAGCCTTCATCTGGGATCCCCAGGGAAGGCAGTGACTGCACCATTGGCCACACTGTTAAACTGCACAATGGTGGCACATACGGTGGGTGGCAGATGCTATTTCCCCTTCCTGTCTTGCTGGGTTCAGATGGAGCCCAGGCAGCCACAGGCTGCCACAGCTTTCTTGAGCATCTCTAAGGAGGAAGACAGTTTCACATGGGCAGAACCCACCTCAGCCAGTCTGCAGTTTCACCCAGGGGCAGGCAAGTGGCTGTGGTCTGAGTTGGAGATCAAGAAGCTTTAGATATGGAT
Organism: Heterocephalus glaber; assembly: GCF_053883595.1. Taxonomy (NCBI): domain Eukaryota; kingdom Metazoa; phylum Chordata; class Mammalia; order Rodentia; family Bathyergidae; genus Heterocephalus; species Heterocephalus glaber. The sequence continues at coordinate 24,899,153 of NW_028258143.1, read as the reverse complement.
AGAAACTTCTGCAGATAGCTGGGTTTTGTTTTCTACACACTGATGAGCCCAAACTCACGATGACCCAGGGCCTAGCACTGATTTGAAAATCAGTGACATTTTCTCCCTGGCCATCCTCACTAAAGTCTGGCACCAGAAGATTCTCAGTCCTGCTAATTCTCAGTTGGCACCTTCTGTCTACCCAAGTCAGCCCTCTAGTCCTTTGTTCAATTCAATCTGTCTAATGCAATTGCACATTTCCTGTGCCAGCTACAACTAGGTGCTCTGTTTGGTATGTGCTATAGAATCTGATGCACACAAAATACCTAATATGTAATAAGGCTGGTCAGCACTCCTGGGATAATGGGCAGGTGACAGATAGACCTGCTTGTCCCTATGTGAATACCCTTCACTACCATCCAATTTGCGTCCTGTTTTCTATTTGTCCAGTCTGATTCAACCTTCTCAGTTACTTTCTGAAGCTGGTATTATTAATGCCCCATCTCTATTTTCCACATCCCCAGGAGAACAGGGGCAGCTTAGGGGCTAAGAGACTAGTACAGCTCACACAAAAGGCAGGATGTGAAGCTTGGATCTGTCCAGGGTCCATATTATCCAGTCAGAGAATGGATGGACTGAGATGATCAGTGCCAGAGGGATGGATTGCCCCTGCCCTGCTCTGAGGAGCCCAGCTATTCACTGCATTCATCAGAGTCAACTGTTCTGCCAGCAGCTTGGGAGAGAATGCCACAGACATCTCAGTGGACCAATTCTTTTCAGTCACAGAGGAGAGGCAGAATTGCTCTGAAGCTGGGTTTCCCTTCTTTCCTGTCACCAGAGTGCTGGCTCTAGGTACAGAGTGAGCTATACCCTTGCTAGTGGTGCTGAAGATGGCTCTAGAGCCAATACTAGAAAGATCTGTTTCTCTGGACATGGAGAGGAGAGAGAAGGGAAGTCTTAGCAATGTCAGTCACTTCCCAAGAAACTTTCAAGCACAGAAAAGATGTCATTGCATTTTTGAAAATTCCCCTGCCCAAGTAAATCCCCCAGAAATTCTTCCAGACTGTAGTACAACTTACCCTCTGTTTCTGCCTTGTTGGGATTTGGATGTTTCAGTTGAGCAAGGAGAAGGAATAAGAGAGGCTACAGATCTGCTCCAGGTAAACTGACCCCCAGGTAGGCCTCTTGAATTTGGAATTCTGGAATACATAACTTATGGTACCATTCTGGCCAGCTGCTCAAAATGGAAGTGATGGTGCTCAGAAGAGATGAGTGAGCAGCGGGGTCAGAGTCCTGGCCTTTCCTTCCACACCGACTTTCCAAGCCAGCCTTGTGTGCATCTTAGCTCCCAGTCTTCCCTCTCTCTGGATAGAGAACAGCCCTACAGTACCCCAACCCCTCTGTGACTGTTCTAGCCATGCCAATCTTTCCAGGCAAGGCTAATTCAAACACATATCTCTCCATTTCCTCTTGACATTCCTTTTCAAAAGAGACACCACAATACTGCATGCACCTTGGCCTCAGGCCTGGGCTCCAAGCAGAATAGAGAGCAAGTTGCTCATCATAACTTCAGTCTTGGTCCTCTGACTCTGGTTTGTGGGGGGGATTACAGTAGAGGGGGACAGGTCCAGCTGGCAACTAGTGTGGAGAGAATGCTCTCTGAGGTGCTCTTCCAGGTGCTCTCTGAGCCCTATCCTCCCAGCTCCTTTCCAAGGAGTCTAGAATTACATCCAAAATAATATTTGACTTTTACCTTTTGCAAAAGAAACCCCAGGACCATGGCTCTTTTTCAGGAATCATGCAATGTATGAGGTCCAGTTTTCGGTCACTCTCTCTTCTGCCAGGACTCCTGGTATTCATTATTCGATTTTTACCCTTTCTCTGTTTCTATAGTCCACAAACCACATAGCTGGCACTGGGGTGTGTCATCTTATTTGGAATATAAGAGGATGCATCTGTATTTAGTGGAGTATAGGGAAGCATCACATCTAGCATTCTTTAGATTTGACCTATTTATGAGGTCTACTGTGAATATCTGCCTCCCTATATAGAACTGGGTGCAGCACTTGTCTGCTTTGTTCACTGAATTATACCATGCATCTAGAAAAGTGCCTGGACAAAGTGGGTACTGCATAGAGAGAGTCTGAGCTGATGAACAACACAACCTTCATTGAAATCTGAGTGGCCTTGTCACTCCCCTTTTAGGGTATAGAGATCCCTTGTTTAGTATCAAGAAACAACACTTGCTAGAAAAAATCCAAAATGTTCTTTGGAAATTAGAAATGTTTTTGCTTTCTTAAACTTATCTTATTTTTATTTTTTACTAGTACATGTTGGCAGTATATAATGTTTACATTCCTTTGTGGAGTTTCTACATGTATATGACATATTTTAATTTCTATTTAAATCTTCTTTTTCTCCCCTTTTTCCCTCTTCCCTTCATATCTTGATCTCTTCTCATTTGAGAAAGATCAGAGTTGGAAATTGTGTCTATTTTTATTTGTTTTTCTAGACATAGCTAGATATGGGCTATTAAGGCATGAGGGATAACATATTTGATAGAAGAATAGAGAAAATGATAAATATGAACAACTAGAGCTTGCTCAACACTTTTTCTGCAGATCCAGGTACTAAGTATCTGTTTTCCAGGTCTTATGCCATTTTATCCCTTAAAAAACCCTGTGTAGTTTTTCTCTTTATCACCACACTTTTAAGAGGTATACATTGAGATCCAATGAGCTGCAGTGACATTTCTACAACATGGCATGTGGCAGAGTCACTATGGTGCCTTCCTGGGTACAGAGACTCCTCCACTAAAGAGCTGGGCCAGGGAAAATGGGATCATTTCAAAGTCCCAGCATGGACACAGGAAGGTGATAAGTATGACATGAGTCTATCTCAGATAGTATTAGGTATCCAAGTTCTCCTGGGTGTCAAGCTGGAGTGTCTGCATCATACAGACATCTGATAGGTGCAAAGTAGACTCATTTTCATACTACAGAAAACAAAGAGGGATGTATCATCAGTGGCAACAACAGCAACCACCCAAAGATTGGTACCCAGAGTTCAGACAAGTAAGACACTACTTCTCATATTTGTGCATGTGGGAGACATGAGTGACCACAGTAAAAAGGATACTAAGCTTTCAAAGAAAAGTCAATGTGAAGGGTAGAAAACGGTAAACAATTAGAATTAAGGTATTTTGTTATTTGTGGAGCAGAAGCACTTACTTTTCTTAATAAATGTCATGAAGAGCATTATCTTATTGAACCCTCAAAAAATCATACCCGCTGTAGAGCTGAGAAAACAACAGGTCCTAGATTAGTGCACAGTGGCACACATGTCAGAACTGAGAGTCACCCATAAAAATACTGTTATGAACTTCCTCCTAAGCTCCTTACTATGTGGTCTGTTTCTGACTTGGAAGGGAAAGGTCTTCCTGACCCCAAGGATGAAGACAGTGCATAGGATAAAATCCTCGAAGCCATCTGACTTCTGCAACACACTTGCTTCCCTTACATTAGTTATGATAAGGTGAATTATGAGAAAGTTACTTCAAACCAGTTTTCCCAAAGACATAAATATTTGAGGTTCCAGAATGACCTTAGAAGAAATCATTCTGTCAAATACCTTGGTATAGAGCCTTTGAAATTGTGAGAAGATAAAGGTGTGTTCCTAAAAGCCACCAACCCATGGTGCTGTGTTATGACAGCCTTTGAAAACCTATACCACCTATTGACATACACATACTGTTTTCTGCAGCATATTAAAAGGAAAATGCAATTGAGTTCCCTCACATTTGACAAGTAGAGTTAGTAGGAAGGCTAGCCTAAGAAATGACCTTACTTTCAGAAAATGTTGAAGTCATATAAAGGTACAGTTGTGATCTGGTCGGGCCATAGTGATATGTTCTATGAGATGACATTGCTGACAAATACATGAGATAGCTTAGCTGTGTGTGTGTGTGTGTGTGTGTGTGTGTGTGTGTGTCACTCTTTGTGTCACTTTCCTGCTAAAAGTTTAAATCTGAAAGTCTGGAAGGGCATTGAAATTTACCACTTTATGGAATACCTAGAGTAGTTAGCTAAAAAACAGTGGCAATAAGCCAAGACATTCATGGGCTAGTGTAAATAAAATGATACAAAAATGTTTTATCTTATATTTTTACAAGTATATGATATGAAAGTTTGCACCTATTCAAGTTGACAGGAAATTTGATAAAAGCTAAATTTCACTGGGAATGGAACTGTAGGGCATGTGGTAAAGCCCTAGGACACTACCCAGGGGAGTCTTCCATTCTTGGATTCTGGTCCTGAGCACATCCTTGTCATCCTGTGATCCCATCTGTAGAGACCCTGCTGTGCCCACTCTCCTCTAGACCAGCACTTGTCATTTTTGGTTTTGTGGTTCAGCTGCTTTTGGTGCAAGGAGATAGAGTTGTCAGAGGCTCCTTGATGATCTGCATAGTGCTCTGTAAAGACAGCCCACACCAGTTAGGTCAAAAATTAACATGATTGTCACTGGCTATCCCTAGAAGTAACACTTCAAGGAAAATTCTCTCACTAGTGGGTACATAGGAATAGATAGATGATTGATATGCAGATAGACAGATAGATAGATGATAAATGAGAGAGGCAGAGAAAGAAAGGCAGAAAGGCGAGAGAGAGAGAGAGAGAGAGAGAGAGAGAGGATGTCTTCAGGCAGTGAGGATGAAAAGTTACACCACTGAACAATCCATATACTATTATTTCTCAATTCTTTCCACACTTCCAGCCATGCCTTGGGTTGTGAAGAGAACAGTGTTCTAACAACTTGTTGATGACCAGAAAGGGCTTCTTCCTCAACCCCAACACTCATGGTGACGGTCTGCCCAGATCATGTAACAGGTGAGGGTGGCTGTCTAGCCTGGCACTGGGTTGTCTCTTGTACTTGTGGATGACTCATGAAAATAAGCCAGAAACACCTGGACCAAGGGCTGAATCCAGATTTGAAAATGGTTCCACTCAGGGCTTTTTAATCCCTAGGCTTTTGGAAAGTGGAAAAACAGCAAAAACTCATCTTTTTCCCTTGAACCCCTCTCTCCAAAGGAGCAGGACAGGGGAGACTCTCAGAGCTGTGAGTGCCTAGTTACCAAAAATCCAAGGCACGTTGGATTCTAATAGCAAGGATTTGGGGTCAGTTCTTCAAATTTTCATTATAATGAGGGTGAGTGAGTATAAGGACTAGGGCAAGAGGAACGGGGTTACGGATGAATATGGGGCAAAAAGACAGGGTTTGGATTGAGGTTTTTATTGAGAACGGTTCTAGTTTAGAATTAGAAGTTAGCATTATGCTATGGATGAGGGTGAGGAATTAAGTATTAGGCCTTAGAGCTAGGCATGACACTCGAAGTTAGGACATAATTTTGGATGGTGGCTGGGTTTAGTGTTTAGAGTTACAGTTAGAAAACTAAGAGCTGCAGTAGCCACTTTTTTTTTTTGTCACTGAGACAAAAATATTTGCCACTTTCAGCTTAAACCACTTGGGCTCACGGTTTTTGAAGTTTTGGATCATCTTTGTCTGGCTCCAGTACAGAAACCAAATAATGAAAGTGCACCACGGAAGTCCTGGATTAAGGTCTAGGATTAAAGTTTAGGGTTTGGGTTTGGGTTTGATACTATCTGAACTTTTCTAAAGTATTTGCCTTGTTTGTCAAATACTTTAGAAAATTATGAAAAATCTAGATTTTAGAGAGGGATAGTTTCTTTAAGTAAAAGATCAGTACATTTTAGTTACCATTATTTGTAGATGAATTTGATTTTGGAACCTGGTTCATTGGCAGAATTACATTTTGTTTTTCTTTTTATCCCTTGGAGGCATTTTCATGCTTGTTCACTTGGATGTCTATGAAAGAGTGCTTGGCCAAATAAAAAATACATATATGATAAATTGAATGCAATCAGTTCTCTACTCCATTCCTGTTTTGAAATGAAAGTGATATACCACCATCATTGTAAAAAGTGACAAGACATACAGAGACTTATTAAAAATATATTATTTTTACAGCTTTACATGTATTAAATATCTCAAGTATTTTCCAATTCTTTTACTTTTTCACCCTGAAACAGAAGGGAATTCAACAGGGGAACATCTTCTGTGCCAGGATTTGGCTGAGTTATTACATTTCCTAATCCAAAAAGCTGACTTCATTATTTTATGCAAAGATAAATCTTGTTAAATGTCTGTTATTTTTTTTTCTTCAGAAAAAGGAGAGCATACTCTTTTTCTAATATCACTTCACAATGATTAAAACATAATGTCATTTTTTTTTTAATATTTCCTGCAAACTCTTGCTAAGTTTATTCAGAAGCAAAGTGTCAACTTCACAATGAAAAAGTGAACATGAAACTACAAATCTAAAATCCAGAGCCAATATGGCATTTGAGTTTCACATGAAGGGAAATGAAAAGCCATCTAATCAGCTCTGAAGTCTTCATTCTGCTTGGGATAATTTTGTTGAGTGCCTCCCCTCTATTATACAAAATTCCCCAAAGGGGAACGTACCAGTGGCTACTTTATCCCTCTAAATCACTGCTGAGTCTACATCAAGGCCTCTACTGTCTAACCACATTTTTCCTAAGGTCTTATTTTCTATGTATAAATAGTTAAAAGCTTAGATTTCTCACACAGAGAATTTGAATTTTAACAAGAATGAACAATCTACCATTAGTAGAGAAATTTTAAAGAATGCCAGAATTAGTAGTGATTTTTTAAGAATGCAAGAATAGGTTGTGGAAATGTTTTTAAAGAATGGCAGACCTAAAGTAATGCTAAATGGAGAACCATTATTCTGTCAGTCCGGCCACAAGTGTAGGAATCTGAAAGCAGGTATCTTCTGCCAGTGAATGTGCTAACTGCATACTCTAATCTGACGAATTTTAGGATTGCAGTAAATTTTTCTAAAGAAAAATTATAGTGTCTTTGCATTACAGTGAATTTTTTTTAGTAATCTAAAAGTCCAAATGGCTCAATTAAGTATTTCATAGAACAAATACCAATTAGGTAGCCATTCAAGGAACTAAGGTAGAAAAACATTTAAAGGTAGAGGGAAATTGTACAAGATATATTATTTAGGAGCAAAATAGGCAGCATATGTACTTAAAGCTATTATCAAAATCTCTAAAGGTAAATAGCTCTAATTAATAAACATTTATTATCATATATGTGTGTGAGATATATTTTTAATTAGACAATTTATTTTTCTCCTTTAAACAATGTTTCTTCATGGAAAGATTTTGCTTTTTTGAATTTTTCTTTCCGTAGGAAGCATATTGTAAATTAGAGCCCTAATATTAATTGACAGATTCATTATCCCTTTCCTGAGTAAAATCTGAGATGAACAATCTCATCTAAGTACCTCAAGTCCATGCAGTGATTTTTACTAATAAAACATTGAAACATTACAAGCAGCAGTGACCATTCATCTGTACTTAGGAGCTTTACATCAATAAACCACATACTGATTTATGGATATCAATTAGGCATCTGATAATTTAGCAAGAAATTAAAAAGCAGCAATCATTTCTCAGAATTTTACCAAACTGATGGACCACTGATGGGAGAAACAACAACAATTGTAGTTCAGGGGGATTTTTCATACTACTTAATTCTAGAAAAATACCGGAGGCATAGACAATCCATCAACATATTCATTTTTTATTGAAATTAATCTTGGACATGCAGATTTTGGCTCAAGATGAGAAAATTACACTGCTTAGAAGTCATCTTATGTTCAGAAAATATTGATGAGTACACATTACAGCCACCACCAATGTTCTTGCTTTGTTAAATGACTGGCTTTCTGTCAAAATGGCTTTGTGAGTGAAAGGCCTTTCCTATTTTTTTGCTTTTTGTTTTTTTTTTTGGTACTGGGGATCAAACTCGGGTCCTTGTGCTTGCACAGCAGGTGGCAAAACCACTGAGCTAAATCCCCAGCCCAAGAACACCCACAGGGCTTTCCTTTTAAATGCCACTTGAATACAGGCTCCACTATGAGAATGACAAAATCAGTTCACTGCAAGGCCAGGAGTCTTGGCTGTTTTGTTGATTCTTTAGTATGTACAATGTTTTCCCATGTAATATTATATTTTATCTGCCTTATGGCCCTATGGGATGGGAAATATTTGCTCCATTTTATAGAAGAAATTGAAACTCGAAGGGATTCTTTGACTTCCTAGAAAAGTTAAATTTTGTGTGTAAAATTTTTATCAAAGCATCTTGGGATGAAAGAAAATGTTTTCTGAATCTGCAAAACATTGTCAACATCTTCAAAGGATTCCTACAGTTTTCACATTTGGAGTCTTAGCATATTTTTAATATATTTTAATTAAAACATAATAACACTTACTTATTTGTGAATATGAGATTTATAATAAAATCCTACTTTCTTTTGTCCATGCATCTGTGGTTTTCCCTTTCCCATCAGGTCTACATTTCTTATTTCCAAAATGTGCATGGTCCTTCTTCCCAATCAGTTTATTCACAGTGCCACTCACTAAGTCTGAATTGCTTTCATTCTCTTAAGAAATTTTACAAGATATATGTTTACTCATTTAGAAATTAGCTAATATCTTTTGAAATGTGTTTACTTAACTCTTATATGGCTCCTTTATTCTTTATAATTCTCATTTACTTTTTATTTATACAATTATATTTTACTAGCATCAATCACATATTCAATAATTACTATTAATATGAACCAAAAAAGTGAGTTAATGCTTGAGAATATCAACTAATGTAACAAGCACAAAGTCATTAAGAGGTTAGTAATATCATAGTAATATAACATTCTTTTTAAATTTTAGAAGACAAAAGCTCAGTTAGATTAAAAAAAGAGTTTAAATGCTAGTATGTTGTGATAAGGGAAATATTTCTTGGATTAAATTGGAAAACAAATTAAAAAGTTAAAAAATAGAGAAGTTTGGGTGTGATCTTTGATGTCATTCAGCACTGTCTTTTTCTCACTGTGCTCTGCAAGGACCGCCTATGATCCATGGTACTTCTTTGTTTAGGGACGAGGTCAAGAGGAACAGGGTGAATTCAGGCCCTCCATTCCCTGTTCATTTGGAGTGCTTTCCTTCTGTTGCTTGTATATTGGTACACATGTAAGATTTCCTGTAACAGAAGTGTTGTAGGCTAAGGAATTTTGAAAATGACCAATTGATCTCATGGAGAAATATATTAATGACATGAGTTGTTCAATTAATGTCTCCATCACAATTCTTCCCATGATTAACTCAGGTCCAATTTCTTATCTATTAAATGAGAAACATTAGCCTTTTTTTCAGAGGATTTAAAAAAATAGATGAAAAGAGCATGGAAAAGAACAAATATGGGAAGTACCTAAAAAATAAGGATAAATCAAGGAATTTTAATTCCCTTCCTTTGTCCCCTCTGTCCCTCTAAGGACACCCTCTCCAGGGGAATTATAGCTTTACTTAAGGTTCCTAGTGAGAAGGACTTCACTGTGGATAGAGGGAGAAATATCTTCCATCTTTGAACAGCACTGACTAACACCCCATCACTGTGACAGTGAGAATTGTTACACAAATAGCAGTATATGTTACACTGTGTACCCAGGGTATGATTACAACTAAGATTGGAAAAGTTTCCAAGACCTCTTCTCCAGTACCTATCATGACATTTTTCCTAATGCCTTGCTGTCCTGAAAAGCTTTGTGTGACAATACAATGCCTGTGGTAAACTGCCTCCTGAAGGCTGAAGTTCCCAGCTGTTACTACCTTCTTCACTAGTTTTCAATTTTGCCATTTGATGTGCTTTCTCTCAAGCTATGTTTGTCATATATTTTGTCAAGGGAATTTATAAGAAACTTGTAACAGCATCCTTTCTTTTTTTAATTTTTTTTAATTAAATTCTTTTATTGGTACATTTTAGGTATACAACACAATTACGGTCCCGAGTCACGCGGAAGACGCTGTAACAGCATCTTTTCAACACAATCACATTTTACAGCAACAGATTCATGGGCCACAACAGAAGCAAACACAAGCTCATTCAAGCCCAGGGTTTAGTATTGAATTGGATAGAAATATAACATTTCCTCCCATATAGTTCTCATATCCTAGGCCTCCTACATTGAAAGGTAATTCTTAAAATTCTACATTTTGAATAAATGTTTTCTGAGTTCTAATAGGAAACAATTTAAGGACTTGAAAAATTTTAATACAGATTTTAAAATATTGCACAGATGTATACAGTATAAAAAATAAGTTAAAATTTCCATAGTTATACAAACAGATTTAATTATGGTCAGTATTGAAATGCTTGATTTTATTTTTTACATTTATCTAGCATTAACATTAAATTGGATTTTCCTTGACATTATAATAATAATTTTCTTCATAATTAAAAATATCAGGTAACATATGTAGAAAACAATACAATGCATGCACAAAAATTAGCTTTACAAGTTTGAAGTTCATTTAATTTCCTCCTAAATACCTGGTACATGTATTCATTTTGTTATACCAATCACGTTCAACTTGTAAAACTTAAATTATGGGAGGGAACAAACATGCACATATACTCTGCCCTCAATCTGAAAACATAATAGAGTTTATATTCCATCAGATAATCTAACATGTTAAAGCTAGAAAAAGCTTGTGGTATCATTGATTGCAGGACTTTCATTTTTTAAAAAATTAATTTTATTGGTATATTTTACATATACAATATAATGACATTCATCATTGGAAATTTGTACCTTTACATAATCTCCCTTGGTTCTTATTTTTTTCCATTCCCCTGCCCTTCCTCCAACCCCTCTACTTCTCCCTAGTTACAAAGACTTTGTTTCCATTTTTTTCTTTTCTCATATTTATTCCATTACCTTCTTTCACTTCCCCAAGCCCTCCCACTTCCCTTCCCCTTTGGACATTTTCTTCCTATTTCCCATTATCTATCCTACCTTTTGATCCTTATTTCAGTTTCTCACACCAGGAAAACTATTCAGTATTTATACACATCTGTCCTATTGATTTCACTTAAGAATATGGCCTCAATGTGCATTCATTTGTCTATAAATGTCTCTAGTTTCTCATTCTTTATGGCTGAGTAGTATTCCATTTTATAAAAAAAACTCCACATTTTCTTTATCCAGACTTCAGTTGAAGGGCAATTGGACGGTTTCCAAGTTTTAGCTGTTACAAACTGTGCCACTATGAACATGGGTGGACATATATCACTGTGGTATCATTATTTTCATTCTTTTGGGAAGATACCCAGTAGTGGAATAGCTGGGTCAAATTAGACCTCTAATCCTAGTTTTTTGAGGTATCTCTGCATTGATTTCCACAGTGGTTGCACCAGTCTATATTCTACCAATAGTGGTAAAGTGTTCCTTTTTCCCCACAGCCCCACCAGCATTTGTTATTGATTGATTTCATGGTAGCAGCTGTTCTTTCTGAGGTGAGGTGGAATCTCAGCATTGTTTTCACTTGCATCTCTCAAATGACCAATGATGTTGAAAATTTTTTCATATGTTTATTTACCCTTTCTACTTCTTTGTCTGAGAAATGTCTGTTCATTTCAGATATCCATTTTTGGATTGGGTCTTTAAATTTTGGAGGTCTGACTTTTTAAAGTTCTTTTATGTATTCTAGAAAACAATCCAATAATTCATTTGGAACAAGAAGAGACCTAGAATAGCAAAAGTAATTCTAGGCAACAAAGACAAGGAAGGGTGTATCACAATCCCCAACTTGAAACTATACTACAAAGCTACTGTGATAAAAACAACATGGTACTGGAGAAGAAAGAGACCCAAGGACCAGTGGAACAGATTAGGAGATGAAGAAACAACTCCAGACACACTCAGCTTTGACAAAGGAAGCAAACACCCTTACTGGAGGAAAGATAGGCTCTTTAATAAATGGTACTGGAAAAATTGGGTCTCAACTTGCCAAAGATTAAAGCTAAACCTATACCTTTCACCATGCATCAAAATAAAATCAAAATGGATTAAAGATTTAAATATTAAAGCAGAAACACTAATCCCACTGAAAGAAAGGTTAGGTAGAACTCTTGACATTGGCATGTGAAAAGATTTCATGAACAAAACCTCAGTTGCATGTGAACTAGCACAAAGAATCAAGAAGTGGGATCTCTTATTACAAAGCTTCTGCACAGCAAGAGAAACCACCAACAGGGTGAAGAGACAGCCCACAATGTGGGAAAAAATGTTCAACTGCTGTTCCTCAGACAAAGGTCTACTGCAGGACTTCAATTTAACGACATGTTTTTAAAGTTCAGCCCCACCAAAATGAACAGATTTACACACAAGCTCTGGCTTTCTTAACCGATCATAAGAAAAATTATTCATAACTCTATGGAGTTTTCCATGGAACACCTGGAACATTTGGAAGAATCACAACACTGGGTCAAAGAACTTCTGACTCTCTGATCTTTGATAATGAGTTGAGAAGTATATTTACACATTGGCTATATTTAGCATCACTTTTTTATCAATCTATTTTTTATAAATTTTCAACATTTCAAACACATATTCTTCTTTATTGTTCAAAACTCTCAGGAAAAAAATGAAGTTATTATGACTTTACTCATCACATAACTAAATATCTAAAATTCATACCAATGACAAGAGTTAAGTCTCACACATGATAATTTCAGGGCTTGGGGATAGCTTCTCAAACCTCAGAAAACTTTCATACCTACTTATTTGCTGATGCATTTCTTTTTTTTTTTTTTTTTTTTTGGTTCTGAAGCATTTCTTTAACTCACACTTCTTATTACAAGAATTGCCCAATTTCATTTTTTTAACTTCTTATTATTGAGAAAGAACAGAGGAAAGGAAAAATATAATACAGAGCTGTCCTTAAGTGTCCTTTGGTAACTGAGTTCAAAACCTCTGACAAATACCACAGTTCAGAGATGTTCAAATCTTTACATAAAATGACACTAGATTTGTGTATAACTTACGCAGATCCTCAGATGTACCTTCAACCATCTGTGTATTACTTAATATATGTAATGCAATTTAAATGCTATGTAAATAGTTGCTAGGCCATATTGTGTATAATACAAGGAAAAAGTGTGCCATACAAAGTCTATACAACTGTACATTTTATTTTACTATTTTTAACCCAGATTTGGTAGAATCCATGGATGTAGAATTCATGACTCTGATAACCAATGTGTGTATATATATATGTGTGTTTACACATGTAACATTGTTTTTTCAGAATAAACAAAATTTGTTCCTACATTAAGAAAGCTAATTATATGAAATCTCTGAAATGTCCTTACTGCCAGACATAATGTTTAAAATTCTATCCTTCTCATTTCTTATTGAATATATAAATGAATCCATTAAATTCCACCTCATCTTCATCTTAACCTAAACTCATTTAAGGAGAACATCCTAAAGAAAGTAAAGTGTGGAACATAGGCAGGATTGTATTCTGCAATAGAAAATCTTCCTGAGGAAGAAATACAAATTGCCCTTTGAAATTTAGCTTCTTACTTCATTTGGTAACATATTAAGGAAATGTTTCAATCAAAACACTAGAACCAAACCGATGCAGAAGTTCAAACCCATAATCCCATACTTAGAAGGCTGAGGCAGGAAGAGCTCAAGTTAAATAGTGGCCTGAACAACTTAATGATACTTTGTTGCAAAATAAAAATGAAAAGAAAAAGTGCTAGAGATATAGCTCAGAGCTACAGTATTTTTAGATTTCACCGCCAGTATTGCAAGAAACAAACAATAGATACAAGAAAATCCCACTATATCCAGAAGCTGTTTTCTAACTACTTTCTCACTCAAATCTCTATGTGTTACCCAATGACATGGAAGTTTACTTTTCCCTTTTTCTGTAGACATATAGTCTTAAGACAGCACGTTCTTCTAAGAAGCTCGCTTTATGGTATGCCAGCCTTGTCATTCCTGACCTAACAACCAGAACTCTGTAGGTTGAGAATTCAGGTAATTTTATCACTTTCAATGTCTGTGTTTGTAACTTCACTCCAGCAATCTCTATTTCATAGGTACAGTGTATAATGCTCATTGCATCTGTGTCTATGCCTCTATGGGAGGACTATTTATCCAGTTAAAAAACATTTAAAGGAAAACTACCAAAATCTAGATAGCATAGCAAGGCACTGTGACAATGTTAGAAAGGTTCAGACAGTAAAGAAACATATGATTTAATAGCAAGACATTAAGCACTCAATTCCAATAATATTCACCATTGCTGTATAACTTTTCAAACAGGGGCTGTAAATGACAATATTCTCAGCTCTCTGCTGGGAGTAACTTACAGTAGAGGAACTATTTATGGCAAGAGGAAAGTCTTTTCAGCAGAAAGCATAGAATGGAAAAGCCATCAATTTAAAAATTCCAGGGATGCTAATTGGAAAATTCTGCTTCATTGAAATAGTAAAGGATTGGTCCAGGAATTATCAAGTTATAGGAGTGGAAGGTTTGTGTCCTTCAAAATGTGTGTGTTGAAGTCCCAAGCCCTGCCCTGATAATATTAGGAAGTGGGACCTTTGGGAATACTCAGATTATTTCATAATGGTGGAACTTTCATAAGTGTAATTGTATCCTGATATACAAGTGCCGTAATTATACCCTTGTGTGTAGATTCAGCTTGATATGAATTAAGGCATCTTGTATTGTAACCACCCATGATTGTGCTTGAGTAAGCCAGGGCAGTTTTCCTGAATATTATAAACAGATAAAACTACCAGAGTCCTATGTGGAGTTTTCCAACTGGATCTGGACCAGGCTGTGCCTAACTCTTTGCTATCAAATAAAGAAATCATGGTACATTCTGGGTTGGATGAAGTGACTTTTATCCTGCCCAATATATATACTCTGCCTTCTGACCCTAATTTCAGGGATCCACTTGACCTTGCTGCTGGCCAGGATCACATTGCTTTCAGTAAGTCCTCTATTAAATTGTGCTCTGTGCAGTCCTGGATCTGTCTACCTCCTTCACAGAACCCTGGGGCCAGGTCTTATATACTGGGACCAGGTTTTTTGTTGTTGTTATTATTCTGGAACATCTTGTAAAAAGAGATATGAAAAGGTATGTTCTCCCTCCTTCTGTCCGTGTCTCACACTCATGCCCTCCATTTAAACTTCTTTCTTTGCTCCTTCACTCTTTCTCTCTTTTCCATCTTGTAAAGACTTAATAAAAACCAACCAACTACAAATATCAGGCTTACACCAGATATCAACTCTGCATGTACCTTGATCTTGGATATCTCAGCCTTGGGAAGTACTAGAAATAGATTTTGGTATGTAAGCCACTCTGTATATGGTAGTGTATTATACTAGCCCAAAGTGACTAACATAGTAGCCGTTACCATTTTAAGACATACTTCAGTTGACTTTTGTATTCTAGTAGTTTGAGGACAAATCTTTCAAAAAATTCTAAAATTCTTAATTATACACATTGATTTTCTTCCATGCATTCTTTGTTTTGTTCTCCAATCTTTCCCTTCTTTGCCTTACTTTATCTAATAATGTTATATGATTTTGAGAAAGGAGTCTTCCCACAACCCTCATATGAGAAAGTTATGTTTATGAAATGTAACATAAAGGGAGCACCAAATGTAAGAGAGTCAGGGATTTGTCATATAATAAAAGATTAAGATAGCAAAAGATTGAGATGGATACTGAGCTATGTCACAGATGCAGTGAAATCAGCTACTAATAAATCAGAGAAAAATGAGTAAAATGTAAAAAGCAAAAACACAGAGTAGATATTTAAATTAGATTTATGATTTGTCAGAAGAAGAAATCACAGTTGGATCCTGATTTATGGAGTTATATTCAGTCCTTTAATGACTGACACCATCAATTACTTTCCAGCAAGATATATAAGTTGCTAATTTGTCAGTTCAAACCAAACAGGAAAACTGCTGGGTTAGGATTATAGCTCAGTGATGAGGTCCTGAGTTCAATCCCAACACAGAAAAAAATATAATACAAACTGATAATATTATTAATCACAACCTTAACATTTAATTTTATCTATAGTAAGTAGTATGTGCTGGGAATTTACTATATGCAAAGCATTGTGCTAAATATTTACCTATGTAACTCATCCAGTTGTCACCATCATCCATAAAAGACACTACTGTCAATTCTGAAGCTAAGTATTTGAGAGGTTTGAAAGCAGCAGAGGTACTCAAAACTAGTTTCCCATGATTAAGAATGCTTTAAGTCATTACTATGTTTATTCTGTTTGACCAAATGTATTTTATTTATTATTACAGGATGATTTTAAAATCAATATTCTTTACAAAAGAATAAGATGTTTTTCCTCTGAATGTATCTGTGAATTGGATTTGACTTGTACTATTTGTGTTCTATACACTGATGACAACAGACATTATTCTGCAGACTAAAAGTAGATTCTTCAATTGGACAAGCAGAGTTGGTTCAGTAGAGCTGAAAGTCACGCTAGAATGGATGCCATAAATTAGAAGTTAGTCCACCGCACTACATCAATGCCTGAGATCTGTATGATGAGGAGCAGGAATCAATGACTCACCCACTCATATTGAAATTAGTTGATTAATGGCAGACTACATTAACTGATTTTTTTTTAAATGCTTGTCTGTTAATTAGGAAAATTTCCCCTATTCATTGGAAATTTGATGTGAATTCACTTGTCCTCTGAATATGTTAAAGTGGAAGAGAAATAATTTTATCTTTTGAAAAACATGCACAGTCTAGAATGACTATTCTTTTTATTTATTTATTTTTTGTATTAAATTCTTTTATTGGCACATTGTAGGTATACAACACAATTACATTTCTCATTGGGAATTGTACCTTTATATAATGCATCTTGGTTCTTATGTTTTCCCCATTCCTAACCCTCCCTTCACGCCCTCCACCCTTCCCTATTTCCAAATAGAATGACTATTCTTAATGAGATTCTAAAAGTGATCTTGACCTGGCAAAATTCTTTAATTTTCCAATCACTAACACAAGAACCACACTCAGGAAAAACAACCTATTTTAAATTTTTTTCTGCAAAATTTGTAAAACTTATATCCTTCTTGCAGAGTTGATATTTTTATACTTACATGGGCCAATAAGAATCCATGTTTCCATATTAAAGAGCAATAAGATCATATTCAGACATCTATATATTTTAAAATAAATTATGGAACTACTTCTAATCCTACAGATTTATGTTATTCAGTTAAATTATATCTGATATAAAACAATATCCTGGCATGTTTAAAATGTACAGAGAGATAAAAACATACCAGTCATTTGAAATATTATATTTATTGCTGCATAGGTAAATAAACTCAAATTATAGTTCTATAAAATTTTACAATTGAAATTGACTATGAATCTCCTGTCAAGATCATTTTTAGGGTGAAATTCAGTATTATTTCTTATTATAGACATAAACATAGCTCAGATAAACCCTATTTGATGTAAATTATTAGATGTTATCTATTTAAGAATTCATTAAGTCAACATTTATTGAATCCAGATACCAGCCTCAATGCTTGATACAAATCTTGCAAATTGATGCAGTTCTCTTCATTGTGGGATAGAGAATTAAGGTGATACAAAAAATAAATGAGGAATCACAATGCCATTAATCAGTGCAAAATTAAGTGCAATGTGTTATAGAAGCCTTCATAAAGGATTTGTAACATCATTCGGGGGATTCAGAAAAAAAATATTGGTACAAGTAATGGCTGAGCTGTGAGGGAACGGTAAGACAAGGGCTTGGTGAAAAGATAACATCAGAGTTTCAGGCAGAAAGAAATGCATGTGCACCTGCCTGTAGGTAAGGAAGAGCACAACAAGTGTGACAGCGACTAACCTGAGTATGGTTGATCTTCATGTGTTTTGGCAAGCATATTAAAAGTGGGATTAGACGGAGCAAGGATATCAATAAAAGATGCATTTATAATACATTTTAGCTCAACTTTTAGCCTGAAACTATGGCAAACTAATGCAGATTTATCCAAAGAGAAAAAATAACTCGATTCATGTTTTAATCTAGGTGATATAAGAAGGTTGGAAATGAGACAACATCATCACCAGTACCAAATATTTAATATGAATTTCAAATTTCAAACTTGATTGACAAAAATTTGAACATTCAATTTGAATAACTTCACCTATGTATGACATATTAGAGCATAAAAATTATTCTACATTTGGAGGCAGAGAGATCTTGATCAAAATCTGTCTTTACAAAAGCTGGCTAACCAAGATACAATATAATATCTTTAGTACATACATATGATAATGACTATTTTATAATTATTACTAGGAAAAAGTGATGTATATATACAGCCAACATATAGAGAATATATGCATATATATATACACACATACATATTTCTACTTAAAAATAAATATATTTTTATTTACACATAGGTGGGATAATTCCATGGGCTTATGAATAGATGTAATAAATATGAGCAATCTTATGATTTGACCTATTTAACTGGGACTTATGTCTAGTAATAAAAACATCTAATATTTCTATAAAATTGATTTAAAATTATAACTAAGTGTATTATCAAGTAAATTTTCAAGGGAAAATTTCTTACTCAAAACCACACACAAAAAATAAAATATAGTTCCTGTGATACCTTAAATATCTGATAAACACTTGAACTTGATACCTAGAACACTGCATGACATGCAACAACATTAAATCTTTCTTTTTTCTTTTTGTGGTAGCCGGGATCAAACTTGGGACCTTGTGCTCGCAAGGCTGTTGGCGGAATCACTAATCTAAATCCCTGGTCCTACAACACTAAATCTTCATTGAAAGGATTCCTGGAAATTCAAATATCTTCTTTACTAATCATCCCAAAGGATATATTAAGTTGTTTTTACTTACAAAATGAAGTTATAAAAGATTGTGTATACAGCATAAAACTATAAAATATTAAAATATGTATAAATCTATGTATGTGGTTGAGTGTGCATGTGTGTATATCTCAATGAGATTAAAACAAGTCTTGAGGTCAAGTTCTTTCTCTAAGTTTATATGATATATAGATACACACACAGCCCCAAAAGCTTCATATGTTGGAAAAATAAACATTTGCAAAATAATAGCCTGGTCCTCTATCTCCCAGATGAATAAGAAACATTATTTCATATTGTTATGAGCAGATTGTTTAGAGACTAAAGTATACCAGTGGTGCATATATATATATATATATATTTTTTTTTTTCAAGTAGTACAAATCAAAAATAAAGATTATGGTTGAATATTTATGAGACTATATTAAATACATTAGCAAATTAAATGTTAAAATACCTTGCAATATTTTATAGAATAATTCAGTTGATTTGCCACTCACTTGAAAAAAAAAATGTAAAAAGAAGACTGAAATATAAGCCATGAAAATCAACAACAGAAATCTTCTACAACAGACTCCAAAAACAATGAGCTCATTAAAAGAAAAATGCTTAAAGAGGGTTTTTGATAAAAAAAAATAACATCTGAAAGAAAGCAGTATATAGAGAAAATAGCATGATTTAAAAAGTAAATCCTTAATATTTATTGATCATACATAAAATAGAAATATCAAATTAATGGTACAAGTATAAAGAAAACTTACATGTGACATCATTTGGATCAATTTCTTGTTACATAGAGATAACAAAGGCCAGGGATGTAGCTCAGTGGTGCTGCACCTGCCTGGCAAGCACAAGGTCCTGAGTTCAATCCTAGGTACTGGAAAAAAGAAAAGAAAAGAAAAGAAAAGAAATAACAGAGAGAGTGAAAGGAAAATGTACATAATGGGCAAAAATTGCTAGCTATTCCTCATACAGAAGACTAATGTCTAGATTATATTAAAAAAACTCAAAAAAAAGATGCCATAAAATAAAAGACCCAATTAAAATATTGACAAGTTAAATGAATTGAGACATCACAGAAGTACAAATGACCAATAAATCCATGAAAAAAAAATACTCAACACCTTTGACCATTACAGAAATGCAAATTAAAACAACACTGAAATTCTATATTACCTCAGAAAGAATGGCTAGCATCAAGAAATCAAATAATAACAAATGCTATTGAGGCTGAGGGAGTAAAGGAACTCTTGTACATTATGAGTGGGAGTGTAAACTAGTACAAGCACTATGGAAATCAGTATGGAGATTCCTCAAAAAATTAAAACTACAAATTTCATTTGACTCAGCTATTCTCCTCCTAAGTGTCTTCCTGAGTTAAAGACATCATATCACAGTAGTACATACATACCCATGTTTATAGCAGTACAACTCGTAATAGCTAAATCTTGAAATTAGCCTATATGCCCATTAACAAATTGATGGATAAAGAAAAGGGGTATTTACTCTCATTGGAGTACTACTCTGCAATAAAGAAAGATGAAGTTGAGTTATTTGTAGGAAAAATGGATGCATATTGAGAGCATGTTAAGTGAAATAAATCAGTTATGAAAGCTTAGATATGACATGATTTCTGTTTTAGCAGAAAGTCAAATTATAAATACAGGGCAAAATAAATGTAGATAATAAGAAGTAGAAGCATAGATCTTTCTCAAACAGAAAGGGCGATCAAGAGCTGAAGTGGGGGGAAAGGAAATGGGTTATAAAAAAGCAAACGTATTAATAAAAATAATTTAATAAAAACCTATTAAGATGTGTTATGTACATGTGCCAACTCCACACAAGGAAAGTAAACATTATGTTCTGAAAACATGTAAGTATAGATAAATAAATAAATAAATAAAGGCACAGTATTTGTTCTTTCTTCTTTGAATAAGACTTACCACAAAAGAGTATAAAATTCTGTCTTACTACATGAGTTTCCAGTAAATAGGTTCTACATAATTAAAATGATTCATTGAATATTAGAATTCCCATTCAGTGAATGTAAAATTGAATATTCCTACTTAACTGAATAATGTATGTTATAAATAATATATACAAAACTCAATTCAGGAGAAAAAGGGCATTTTCTTGAGTCTATTGACTAGAATTATCTAGGTGTAGAATTGTGATATAAATTTCTGGATGCAATGATACTATTACACTTTCAATCCATTTTATTTGTTTTCCTGTTGAACTTCTCTGTCAATGGTGTCATTCTAAGCTAGGATTCCTCAATATTGCAGAAAAGATGGTTTCCACTAGCCAAAAATTTGCAGTCTCAACAAAGCTTGAAGCCTCAGTGGAGTCAACCATTGATCTCACCTAGCTTGTGTTCCACAAGTTTCCTTACAGAGGACTCAAGTCATTTCTGTTGTCATGGTGATGATGTGCAATGAATGATTTAAACTGGAAAATGCATGCTTAACCAGAGATCAGTGGTGGAAAGGAACTATGTGTTTTATTTCTTCTGGGACTAAAAGGAGGGGCATTTCTCCAAAATAATTATATGTACTATCCCTAAGGAAATAGTTAATGTTCTATACAGTAAGAATGTAAGTGTCATGAAATAACTGGCACAATGTAGAGAATAAAAATGATTAATGAAGAGAGTTCAAGTCACTAACTTCTAATATTGTGTAATATGGTGTTAAGTGATATATCAAAATGATCAAAAGATAAATGTTTGATGTGTAAAAATTGAAGAATTTAAGCCAGGTGTAGTACAGCACTACTATAGTTCCAACACTCTAAGAGCCTGAGGCAAGAGGATGATAAGTTGGAGTCCAGACTTGTCAATTTAGTGACTTAGTAAGACCCTGTTTCTCAAAAATAAGAATGAAGAAAATGCTGGAGATGTATTTCATTGTGAAGGTTCTGGGTTTACCTGTAATCTTAAAAAAAAAAAAAAGAATTTGAACTAAGTACTGCAATTTATTCAAAAGAAAGATAAAAAAGAATGTGAACAAAGTACTGCAATCTGTTAAAAAAAGAATCCAACTTACATTTTAGAAGCTCAAACCAAGATATCTAAATGTAAAATATTTCACTGCATTGTAATAATAATAAATATGTCCAAGAATAAGGTAGGACTTGTGCAACTCAAAATAGAAAGAAAGACAGCATGCAAGCAGAGAATTTTTTTAATGGCATAACTGAAATACGGGAGTTAAGATATGTAGATTTTATATAACTGGATTCCTGAAGGGAAAAAAGGACAAATAGAAGACAAGCACTTCTGATAGAAATAGTGGCAGAAAATATTCCACAGTAATCAAAGCATCAGGCCACTATAAAGTGATCTTACTGACTTTAGAAGTTTATCAATCAGAAAGCATGATTAATACAAAGAAAATCTTTCAGAGCTATATCATAGAGGAACTACTGAAAATGAACCAAAATACATTTTTCTCAAATTAATCAATTAAAAATTTAATCCCATTACATATCATTTATAAAATATGCAGAGAAATATTTTACAAATAACACACATGAGAAGTAGAGAGGGAGATTGTCATTGCACATCCAAATAACCTGTTTTGATTTTGCAGGACTGATTGCAACACATTAAGATCTTTGCCAGACAGACTTACATGAATATCTAGTAGAAGAAGCACCATGTTTTTTAAAGGCTTTTCTTCCTAGAGTGTCTTTATGCTCTCACCAAATGTCAATTGACCATAACGATTGTAATGATTATAGTGTTTTATTTCTGGACACTCAATTTAATTCTGGTGATCCACAGAAATACTCTCATGCCAATACCACACAATTGTTAATTTTTTATTTGTTATTAGTAAATGTTTGAGATACATAATTACTACACTTATCATGGGGAGTTGGTCATGTACATATCACATATCCTTTTTACTATCCCTTACTACATATCCTTTTTACTGTCCCTTCTTCTCTCTCTTCCCTCCATTCCTACACCATTTTGATTTAGTTTGTGTATTAAGGTTTGAGCATTTCAAATTATTCTTTATTTGAAAGCCTTTTTTTGCTTTTCTAGGCTCTTTGTATTTCCATATAAACTGTGACATCAGCTTTACATGTCCTGCAATAAAAAAACAATTATAGTATATAAATACAAATTACAGCTGGATTTTGATGGGGATGTTGTTGAATTTCATAATCAAGTTGAAGAGTATAGTCATGTTAATAGTACAAGATTTGATTCATGAACCTTGAATTTCTTTCTCTAGGTCTAGATTTTCTTCAATTTCAATTGTTTCTTTAGGTGTTATTGTATTCATTACATATATTGGTTAAATTTTTCCTAAATATTTTTTCTGTTTGATACTCTTATTATGAATGGAATTCTTTTATAATTTTATTTTTGTATTATACTTTGTTGATGTGTAAACAGAACAAATTTTTATAAGGTGATCCTTATTTCTGCAATTTTCTCAATTCATTTGTTAATTCCATTGAGTCAAGAAGCAGCTAAGGAAATGGCCAAAGGAAGAAGGAAATGCCTGCCTTCCTGAGCTACATCTGATTCAGGAGGTAACCAAGGAAAAGGCTGTAGAGAGAATGGGGGGCCTCCTTGAGGCCATTCTCTGTGACTAGATGCATCTTTTGAATTAAACATTACCCTGGGACCAAGATATACAGGGCTCAATTCAATATGAAATATTAACCAGATAACTTTGCTTATACACAGTAACTCTCCAGCCATACACCCAGTGGTCTTCAGTAATCCTTGGCAGATCCCAGCCTCATTGATTTTGGCCACCATGCCATTTCATTCAAAGGCCATAAATGGCGACAAACACCACTAATTGCCACAATGTCACACCTCAGACCAGCCTCACAATCATACCCTAAAACTTAATGCTTAACACCTCTAGCACCATGCCTTCTGAGACCTGTGAGCTATTCTCACAGTCCTATTTCCACTCTGCTAAATTTCTATTTACAAATAAATCTTTGATTTTGCTACTTCTTTTGGTTGCCCTGCTCTTTTCTTTGTTCAAGATATCAAGATTCTAGACAGGATCTCCACCTGGTAACATTACTAGGTTTCTGGTTGAATCTTTATGATGGTTCATTGACAAGAACATATCATCCACAAATAGAGATCTTTTTATTTTTTACTTCCCAACTGGGATGCTTTTTGAAAGTCTTTCTCTTGCCAAGTTGCCTTGGCTGGAACCTCTAGTTGAAACTCTAGGAACAATGTTGGTTACAGATGACAAGAGCCCAGATGCTGACCGACCTTCTGCTCTTAGTGGGAACACACTCAAGGTTTCATCACTCAATATGAGCTCAGCTATGAGTTTTGAGTAGATGACCTTCAGCAAGTTGAGGAGGTTCCTCTCTTTCTGTAGTGTATCAGGTGTTTTTATCATGAAAATATTTTAGGTTTTATCACATGCCTTTTCTCTATCTGTTGAGGCATTCATGTAGCTTTCACTTTTTAATCATTTGTTTGGTATATAGCAGCAATTGATTTTAAGATTTTTCAAAGCAAATTTGCATTAGTAGGACAAATTCTATTCCGTTATGGTGTATAATTATTTTTATATATTGCTTGAGCCCATTTACAATTATTTTCAAAAATTTTATGTCTATGTTCTTAAGTGGGATTTGTATGTAGCTTTATTTTGCTATGATGTATGCCTACTTTGGTGTTACTGGCTTTAGAAAAGAAGTTTGTGAAAATTCTTTAAATCTTTCATATAATTCACTAGTGAAAGTTATCTGGGTATTAAGCTCTCTGTAGAATGATTTAAAATAATTAATAAAATACTTAATTATTGTAGGTCAAATTACAGATTTCTTTCTGAATATGTTTTTCTAGAAAATTTTTTCATTCTATCAGTATTTTATAATTTATGGGTTAATAGACCTTAACAGTTTTAATTTGTAATAACTTTTATAATGACATTATTTTCATTTTTTTATTTTAGTAATTTGAGTCTTTCTCATTTTTTCCAGTAAATCAACTTAAACCTAAATTAAAATTACTCCTTTTAAAGAATCAACATTTTAGCTATTGATTTTGTTGACTTTGTATCATTGATTCCGATTCTTTTATTTTTGTCTTCCTTTTGTTTCTTTGGGTTGAACTTGCTCATGTTTTCTAGTTTCTCAAGGAGAAAATTACATATATATATATAATATCCCGTCTGCACATGGCTTATCTGCATAACATTAATAGCATTTTTGTAATTATTCTGTTTCTCATTTTACCCATTTTAAATATTTTCTAATTTCTTGTATGAAATCATCTTAGGTCCCTTGGTTATTAAGCTGCAGTACAGTTAAGTTACACATAATTTTAAATTTCCTAAATTCTAATTTATTCCATGTTGGCTTTTAGTACATTTCTATGATTTCAGTCATTTCAATTTTAGTGAGATTTCTTTCATGGTCTAGCTCATGGTATACCCTGGAAAATATGATCAGCGCATTTGAATGACTATGTATTTATTTTTGTTTTAAAGATTCTTTAGATTGATTCAGTCTGGTTAGCTACCAGTACTAATTAAATCTTACTTTCTTGTTAATTTTTTGGCTACTTGCTTATTCATTATTGAAATAAGAGATTTTGGTCAGTAGATGTTGTATTTTGTGTCCTACAAATTCTATTTTTGTTCATGTATATTAAGGCTCTGTTGTCATTTGTGTATCTTTTTTTGGTACTGGGGGTTGATCTCAGGTCCTTGCACTTGTGAGACAGGTGGCAGAACCACTGAGCTAAATCCCCAGTCCACATTTGTATATCTTAATAATTATTCTATCTTATAGTTTTTAGATTGTTTTATCATTGTAAAATGTCTTTGTCTCAAGCAATAATTTTTTGTGTTAAAATTTTTTGTCATATTAATTACAGGTTTTGAGCTCTCTTTTTATTAATGTTTGATGATTTATCTTTTTCTAAAAATTTAGTTCTGAACTTTGTGTTTTTTAATCTAAAAAAATAGTAAAATTATGTATTTTTTGTTTTTAAGTACATTCATCCTTCCACTTGCTTTTTATTCATAGGTTAATTCATTTATATTATTACTTATAAGGGAAAATTTATGCCTACAATTTTGATATGATTCTTCCAGTTCTTCAGAATTGATCATCTCAATTTATCTATGTTTAGATCTTCTGATTCTTCTTTTTGCCATCTTCCTTCTTCTGCTGTGCCTCTTTTGTGAATTTTCCATTTCAACTTCAAAGTTTTACTTGAGTCCTTTTTATAACATCTATTTTCTTTTATATCGCATACTTGATGAGGTATTGTCATATGTTGGTTTAACATTTTTTGTTAGTTTAATTCTTTAAATCTGGTTTTCTTTGCTTTTTTCAATACAGTTATAGCAGATGATATAAAATCTTTGTCTAATAAATTCAAAATCTGAGACTACTCATGAACGATGCCTATCAATTACTTTTGGCTCATGTTTGTTACTTCAATCTGTGGAAATATAAATTAGTTCAACCACTTCAGAAACAGTGTCTGTTTGCCCATATCATAAAAGGTGGCCACTCAGTACTTTATGCCATATCAGTTCTATATCTAAACATATACCAAAAGAATTGAATGCTAGTGGCTTTCAGAAAACTTGCATTATTTTAGTCCAAATTAGAAATAGCTCAAACATCCTTTCATAGTAAAGTAAATATTTTACTATAGTATATGTATTCAAGGGTGTGTTACAGAGCAATGTGAAAAATGGGTTCAACAACATAGATGAATCTCAAAAGTATAAACAGTGAAATCTTTAATGATCCAATTTGGGAAGAAATTATAAGTATGTAAATTACACTTTCAACTATTTATTGAGTTGCTATAAAGATATTCCTCTTTAACAACCTATCTGTTTAATGACTATTCAGATTTACTGCTACCAAACCACACTGTTCCAACTCACGACTCATTTTTTTGGTACAGTTCTGCACATCTGGTTTATAGAGCCTCAATGTCTTTTTTTAGTACAGTATACCTTGTTTATACCATACTGTAATTTTTTCTGATCATACCGTTATAGTACCATAGTTTTATGTCCTGTTACACATTACAGTACTGTATGTATGTATGTACTGTATGCAAATAAATGTATGTCAGTACTATATGCAAATAAAAGAAAAATTATTAAGTTAACTTTCCTTTGACCATTTGTTTGTTCTAAATATTGTAATATACATATTATACATAGTTCCTTGCTTAGTGAATAATTCATTTAATTGCCTAGTATAGGAACAGAACTCAATCATTAAAATATGAGTTTCTTTATTTAATGTGAATATCAAAAATTTTAAAAGCTGAAATGCTTAAAATTAGAATTTCAATATGGAAGAATTTTAGAATTAAATATTAATAAAAATATCTTTAATCTTTTACACTATATAACTGTACAATTAAGATTTTCATATGCATGTTTGATGTTTTTAATAAAAATTAAAAGTTTATGAACATACAATCTTTAAATATTTACTTTGGCATAGAAATGAAGGTGACAATATCCATATAAATAGTACCTTGCAAAAAGTTTTACTTTAAAGAATATTTCTGAAGCTAAAAGTTTATTTTACACAGTTCTATGGGATTGTTTCCAATATGGAATTTTTGTTTATAATATTAAAATGAATTTTAATTGAATCTTGTCCTATGTACCATTATTCAGTAATTAGTCATCCAATATAATATATTACTCAAATAATTACATTAACAACATGAGCAGAAAATGACCATGAAAATACAAGTTGAAATATTGACTCACACTTCATTGATGCAGTGGCTATTTTTGAGAGTTCCCTTACTTAGGAAAAAGAAGTACACATTTGTGCTAATGCTATAGGTATCCTTACATTCATTAGATTTTCTATTTAGCTTTCAAAACAAATCTATACTTAAATATCATTGTTTCCATTTCATAAATAAAAGTTTGAGGGTAATGAAGACTAATAATTTCTCAAGGGTCAAAAATACAATTACTATTTTAAAAGGATTGAAATTATGCATTTCTCTTCTGGAACCCATGATGTTTCCATTGTTTTAATCTACTCTTGTTTACATTTTTTATCTACCCATATGTCACAAGGAAAATTTTTCAAGCCTATGAAGACAAAAAAGTCAAAAGTGGAATTAAACAGGACTGGGACAAAATGGGAACAGTATTTAAAACAAAAACAATCCATTATTTAAAATACTTTCACTGAGAATTTGACATGTTGCTAGGAAGTATCTCAGTTTCTAAATCTAAATTGCTAAATTATTTCATATCAAATATTTACAGAATGAAATCTAAGATCTTCATCTTGATATCTGATGTCCTTCAAAATTGAGCCATTCTTCCTACACATCCATTGTTCAAAATCACATTACAGATGCTTGTCACCCAATTTTGACTTCTTTTATTTACAAATATAAATTACATTTATTTTTACCTATACTATGTCAGATTGTCCCCTTAGTGAAGTCCAAGCTATTCATAACAGCAACTATAGAGTATAACCCAGATCTATTTATGCTAATATTTAAAAATCATTTATTATCAATTCCTAAGCAGCAGTCACTGGTATTACATCTCTACTAGTACTCTCACTACTCAGGCATTCTAATAGATAGCTGTGCATAAATAAACATACACAAAATATAAAAAAATGAAATTCCCCATCCATTGCAAGAAGCCTCAAGCTTTTCTACCTCTCTCTTCATTGCTTTACATCCATTAAATTCTGTGGAAGATCAATCTAGTTTTTGGAAGACATACTTAAATCTTCTTAGCTAGATTATGAAGTTCTTAAGGAAGCATATTAATTGACTTCATAGCTCAAATTAAAATTTAAACCATATTTTAGAGTGAATATGTGGAACAATAAATCACAGAAAAAGCTACTTTTAATTTGTAAAATTTTCATAAAATTTAATTTAATAAAAAATGAACTTGAAAATATGTTTTAAAAAACAGAACTATCAAATGTCAACGTTATCTACCATACTCTAAATTAAATAAATGCAAAAATAAATATATACTGCATATAATTTCCTTTTTCATATATATATACACATATATATACATATATATATGTGTATATATATATGTGTGTGTATATATATATATATATATATATATGTTAATAAGGTATTACTGACCCAAATCAGTGTAAATATAGGAAGTCTTCAGAAAAATTTTAAATTATTTATAGAATTTGTTCCATGGGTGCCACAGTTGAGAATTCAAATTAAGAAAAAATTCAGAAATTTGAATAAAATTCTATACAGTTATGCCTATTGTAGCATGAATTATAGTAGTGAAAAGTGAATAATATAAATATCAAAAATCAAAGAAATATATAATTTTAAAATTTATCATCACAATAAAAACTAGGCAGTCTTTTTTTTTTTTTTTTGGTACTGGAACTTGGGTACTTGTGCTTGGGAGGCAGGCTCCTGAACCACTGAGCTAAATTCCCAGTCCTTAGGCCGTCTTTTAAAATAAAAATGTTGAAGACTATTTTATTCACCTATGCCAATATTTATTCTCATTTCATTTTTCTTTAAAAAGTAAAAATAAATAGAATATGAATATTATGAAAGCATGCATACAATTCTTTGAGGTGTATGATTATTGATACTTTTCAATTTATATTTAAATTTTCCTGTTTAGTGTTAAGTTGCATCTACATGTACCCGTAAGGAATGTATTCCTTAATTCTTCTGGCTGTCTTAGGAGAGGTTGTACTAGTCCACCCACTCATAAATTCTCCTTTTAAGAAAATGTAGTTTGTGCCTCTTGTTCTGATGTGATTCACCACGTAATGTCAGTCAGATTTTTTAGGTCACCAGTCTAATGACTGTAATTGCCTCACAATGGAGATCCACTTCAGAAAAACACAGTTACCACCTGTTGCAATTCTTTTGATGTACTATCTCACATAGAGGATTGAAGTCAAGGTTTATAAATTGTTGCTTATTAATTTAATGAATGGAGAAATCTCTGGAATCAGATCTATTTTGACCAATCAAAATGTTTTCTCAGTTTATAAAGCAACATCTCAAGTGTTGTAAATTCATCAACATATATAAATGCCTTTTAGGAAGACTCTGAGAGACAGACTGTAAATATTTTCTGAGAATATCCTCCTCCATTCATGTTCCAAACACAAAAGAAAATAATCCTACAGGGCTTCTGGAGCACTTTTTCTGGGGATTTGATCAGGGCACTGTAGGTAAACTACTTAGCTTTTTTGTGGTTCAGAAAACTCATAGTATTTTGGAAACAGTAAGAGTTCTTATGTGTAATGTTCCCAGAATAAAAAATAATAGATAACTAATACACATTCAATAATACTCTTTTCAATTATTAATAGTATTAATATTATTAATATTATTAATATTATTGTTGTCCCTTCCCCCAAACTCTTCTCTTTGCAGTATCTGTATATATTTTGATTGCTTTAACCCAGGTTTATTTTCCTTGTATGGATCACCACCATTTTATTTCTTCCTGTAAGTCTTTGCATCTTTTATCTATAACAATGATTTGCATATACTTGGTGCTTGATGAATATCTGCAAAACAACATACAATTGATCAATGTCATCAACTGCATATTTAAGTAATATATATCACAAACCCTTGAAGAATAGTTATTTAAAAACTAGAGAGCAATCCTTATTTCATTGACAATAGCTTCAGATTTGAGCAATTTGTGTTAAAGTCTTCTCAATTAAATTACTATACTTTTATTACTATCTATTATTATTAACATTATTTACTTTTCTCTGTGTAGTCAGTGAGTTATACATGTGTTCTTTTCTTTAAGAATTTGCAAAAGATATTATTATTTATGCAGCTACTGATGATGCAGATAGTTTGTGCTAATTATAAAAGCTTATGAATGGGAAATTGGCCCAATGAAAACAACTTATAGTTCAGGAGAGTAAATTAATCAGAACATATATTTAAGATATATGGCGGGAAAAATAGTTATTTTGAATGATACATTTGTACTCTGTCAAGCAGAAAATTTATTCTTGAATTTTACACCTGAGTAATGCAATCTTAATGGTGCTTACTTACAAGGATAAGCCTAAACCACTGAAAAGTGCCAAAATAATTTCTGAATTTTAAAAGAAATACCATTATTAAATGGGTTATTTTGAATTTCAGCATTTGTAATCTTACATAATTGTCAATATTCAAAGATATTTATTAAGCAAAAAAGATCTATATATGTGTTGCCAAGAGTTGACTAAGTAAAGTGTAATGCCTCTAAACCAAATATGATCAGTAGTGTAGACTTTCAAATGTACTAAAAGGGCAATTTACTACAATTTAGGCAAATAATTCAAACGTGAATAAATATGAAAGAAAAGCATAAATTGCCCTAACCAATTTGAACCTTTAAGAAGTAGTATTACCATACAAACCATTCTAATTATATTGCTCAAGGAAAAATTATTTTAGAGCATATGAGGAACGTGAAATGATGCTGTTTTATTTTTGTTGTGTTTAAATCTCAATTATATATAACAGTCTGCCTTTGATCCACCATATTTCATTATTTCCAATCTTTAGCTTTTTGTTTTCCTTAGTCAAGAATTAATATTTTTACGAAGGTTTATTTTCGACACTTGCATCACAGTCATGTTTTCTGA
This sequence comes from Heterocephalus glaber, assembly GCF_053883595.1. Classification (NCBI taxonomy): domain Eukaryota; kingdom Metazoa; phylum Chordata; class Mammalia; order Rodentia; family Bathyergidae; genus Heterocephalus; species Heterocephalus glaber. Next base: position 24,867,640 of record NW_028258143.1, on the reverse strand, counting down.
AATATTCCCTTCATATATGACACATTTTACATACATTGATGTGTTTTTGTTTTTTAAAATTTTTAAATTTTTTTTCCCATTTGCCTGTCCTCCCATCAACACCTTCACACCTCCCTATTTACAAAGACTTTGTTTCCATTTTTCCCTTTTCTCATATTTATTCCTTTCCCTTCTTTTCCCCCTACCCCTCCACTTCTCCTTTCCCTTTGAACCTTTTCTTTTTTTTTTAAATTTATTTATTTATATTTGTATTAAATTATTTTATTGGTACTTTGTAGGTATACAACACAATTACATTTCTCATTGGGAATTGTACCTTTATATAATGCATCTTGGTTCTTATTTTTTCCCCATTCCTAGCCCTCCCTTCATGCCCTCCACCCTTCCCTATTTACAAAGACTTTATTTCCATTTTTTCCATTTCTCATCATTTTTTCCTTTCCCTTCTTTCCTTCCCCCTGCCACTCCCACTACCCCTACCCCTTTGGACCTTTTCTTCCTATTTCACATTATCTATTGTACATTTTGATCCGTATTTACACTTTCAGTTTCTCACACCAGAGAAAACTATTCAGTATTTAGACATATGTGTCCTATTTATTTCACTTAAGAGTATGGCCTCAATGTGCATCCATTTAGCTATAAATGTCTTCAGTTTCTCATTCTTTATGGCTGAGTAATATTTATAGCTAAATGGATGCATATTGAGGCCATACTCTTAGGTGAAATAAATAGGACACACATGTGTAAATACTGAATAGTTTCTCTAGCGTGAGAAACTGAAAGTGTAAATAAGGATGAAAATGATTAAAATGAATAATTGATAATTTGAAATAGGAAAAGGTCCAAAGGTGGAAGGGGTGGCAGGAGGGGAAGGGGAAAGGGAAGAAAGGAGAGGAAAAATTATGAGAAAGAAAAAAAAAATGGAAACAAAGTCTATATAAATAAGGAATGGTGGTGGGGGTGAAGGGCACGTAAGTAATGGGGAACAAAATAAGAACTAAGATACATCATGTTCGGGTACAAACACCCAATGATAAATGTAAACATATTGTATACCTAAAATATACCAATTAACATATAAATAAAAAATATTCCATTAAAAACCCCCACATTTTCTATATGCAGTCTCTAGTTCATGGGCAACTGGACTGTTTCCAAGTTTTAGCTATTACAAACTGTGCTGCTATGAACATGGGTACATATATATGGTTGTGGTATGATTCCTTCCATTCTTTTGGGAAGATACCCAGCAGGGGACTAGCTGGGTAAAATAGGAGCTCTAATCCCAGTTTTTTGAGGTATCTACATCTTATTTCAACAGTGGTTGCACCAGGGTACGCTCTCATCAACTGTGGAAAAGGGTTTGTCTTTCCCCACAGCCCCACCATCATTTTTTATTGGTTGATTTCATGATAGCAGCCATTCTTTCTGGAGTGAGGTGGAATCTCACCATTGTTTTCATTTTCATCTCTGGAATGACCAGTGATGTTGAACATTTTTTCATATGTTTGCTATTTCTACTTCTTTGTCTGAGAAATGTCTGTTCATTTCAGATGCCCATTTTTGGACTGAGTCTTTAAATTTGGGAAGTCTGATTTCCCACAGTGACTCCAAAATAGCAATGGAAAAGTATTCTAATACAATATTTTCTAAATTGAATTGAGTAGTTTCACAGAACACTGGTAGCTATTTTAAAGAATAAAGTATATAATTAAATAATTTTGAAAGACAGCAGTTTAAAGCATGTAGATTTGTTTGCCATTATTGAATCAGAGGTTTATATTTGGAATTGTACTTGAAATTTGTAAAATGAGATGTAGTGTTGCTGTATTCATTGTTTGTAAAGCATGTCAGGGACAGTTAATATTGAAGAATATCTGGGAAAATACTGAGCTAGAGGTATTCTGATTTGGGGATGAAGTAGGCAAGCTTCAGTATTTCTGGATTTGTTATACAAGAAAATTCTTGACAAGAAAGATTGAAGTTTGAGGCTCTTGGTTTGATTCTGCCTTTTTTTTTCATCTGTTAAGACATTTTACACTCTTTCACCCGAACTCTTCTCTCTTGTGATTTCAAGCTTGAAATTGCAGTGTTTGATTCTCCCATTAAAAATAATTTAACTTAATCTCATATTTCTAAATTGCCTTTCCTATGGAATTTTGATGTTGCAAATGCTTTGACAGCAAACGAAAGGAAGAACATGAACTTTAGACTTTGAAGTTTGGGCATACCACTGTGATATATATGCACCCATGTTCATAGCGACACACTTTGTAATAGCTAAAACTTGGAAACAGCCCAAATGCTCATCAACTGGAGACTGGATAAAGTTCTTGTGTGGTGCAGTTCTGGCTGTGCATTCCATAGTCCTAGTCCCTACTTCCCTCTCTGAGCTCTGTTTGTGGGGTGACATGCAGTGCTGCTCTCCAAATCAGCAAGTATGGATGAACTCAAACATTGATAAAGAGAATTTATGAATAAATCAGTCAACCAATTGATCAGAATTAGAGATAATTTGATTTTAATATTGAAAACAAATGATTAGTTTTAAACAGCAATCATGAGTAAATTGAATTTTTCTCTTAATCTCTTGTTCATATTAGGAGCTGGAATTGTTACATATTTTGAATTCTACATAGGGAAGTGTTACATTAAATCGCCACAGCCACAGCAATAGAATTATGTTTTTTGGGGGGGAAACTTCTTTCTAAGTTGGGCAACATTTCCTTTTTCTCCATATATTTTTGTTCCTCTTTGACATTCTGGTAGATTCAGGGCATCTTTGCCTCCTATTTTCTGTATCACAATTCTTTCATTAGAATTATACTTGTCACAAAACGTAACCGTCAGAATTTCTGTAGGGTATGAGGTAAAAGTGAGTACCAAGGTGATGAAAAAGAAAGGAGCTGCTGGGATAAAAGTAAATATAAACACATATGTGTTAACATTTTAAAAATAAATCTACCTCTAGTTTTTTTCTGACTGTATTTACTACTCTTTGGATCTCTGAAGAGCCATTAGATCAGTTGCAGTAGATGCAGAACTAACTGTATGATTTCCAGCAGATCACCACACTTGAGAGAATCACATTAACTCATGACATAAGAAGGATGATGAGTATAGAACTACTAAGTTAAACACTTATTTACTTTCCCTATGGTCCATACAATAAAGGTAGATTTCAGTGGATCTGAAGTTTCCCTTTTTAAAACCATCAAGAACTTTGAAAGCTTCTAGAATATATGAACAAGTTATTAGGCGTTTTTAACATCAGTACAACCCTAACAATATCTTAAAAGCTACAAAGTTCTTTTGAGTCAGAAAATATGCATGATTTAATAGAATCTCAAAATCAGAGGGACATGTTCAGGGTGGTATAGTCCAATTCCTTCATTTTGGGGGGGCAGATCTTCCAACATTATGAAATAAATTAAGATGTCATGATTAGAAAAAAGTATGTTAAGCAATATTGTATTTAATTTTAAGAATAAAACCCATTATTGTTGCTTAATCAAATAAGGGCTTATTTTTAAAATTATGTGCAGATATCTAAAATGACCCACATAAGATCAGTCAGGGATCTTTACTTGAGGATCCTCTCCAGGTTTGAACTGGATTTTCTTCCTTCAGTGCCATACTTAGCCTGTAACTCATCATTGTGGGTCCACTATCGCCCTAGCTCAGTCAAGCATCTTGACCACTTCTGAGGAGACCAGAAGTTTGAAAGATCATATTTGAAAATTAAAATAAAAGAAAAAAGTCTTCACCTTTGTCAATCATTACCAAGGCTGGACCTTAGTTAAAGTGCCAAAGGGATACTGTTATCAATAATAACCTCCTGCAGTAGAGAGGAGGGTCCAGTGTTAAGTGAACACTAGGTCAATGTGTGAAGAGGTGGATGGGTGAATTAAAATGAGAAGGAAAAAGTGAGAGAGGCAGAACTGTGGGGCTTCAGCTAAGACAGAAACGTGGACATTGACAGAAATCACAAATGGGGTTGGTCCATTTGAAAGTTATCTGGGTTTCATTAAGACCTATCCAGTTACACTGGTCCCCATCCACAATGACTGGGAGACAGAGCTATATCCACAGACATTATATGCAGCAAATAGTCCCCTCTTCTGGCAGCCTTGAGCTTTCCCCAGCAGGAACATAAAGAACCTGGAGTCCTGAACCTAGCGACATGCACTGAGTTGTTAGAAACTGTGTTTGTCTTTGTTCAAGTCTTTAATGGGGAGATAGACAAGGGTTGAGGTAGAGATTGTGAGCAAAATCATTTGTACTGAGAGTCTAGTTTCCATCAGTCAAGGTTGAGAGCCACCTACAAGAGAAGAGGACTCAAATGATTCTTAATAGTCTGATCACAGAGAGTCCATGCTTGTTGTTACCAGAGTTGGTCTTCTTACTGACAATAGAAGTCTCACATAAAAACACAGCATATGGCCAGCCCTGTGCCTGTGAAATGGCATTTCTGTGATTTCTAGGAATGTAAACTTTATGAATATTTATTGGAATTTCAGTTGATTTATTTTTCAAGCTGAATGTTCATGTTCTTCACACATTTTTATATTGGGTCCCCTTTTTCTTTTTATAACATAAGTGTGTTATTTACGTATGATCCAGATTTCTGCCTTTGAGTGTTACAAATATTTACTCCTCTCTTACAATGTAAATCACAGCTTTCCTTTGATATAATCAAATGTATTAATATTTTCATTTTCATATGTATAAAACAAATTGTCCAGACTTTTTCCATTTGCTAAGTGAGAACTTTCATGTTTTCTCACATTTATTTAACACAGCACTATATCATTCATTATGTTCATTTAAATCTGGAGTTATGAATACATTTGTCATTATTTGTATGTATGACAAAGGATGAATATCCTGTCTTTGAAAATGAAGGTTGAAGAGAGAATAGGAGAATGGGAAAAAATAAAAATCAAGATATATCATCTAAAGTACAAATTACTTATGATGAATGTGATCACTGTGTATATTGAAATTGTACCAATGAATTTCTGTAATTAAAAAAATAAAATGAGACCTACATCTATTCATATTTCAAAATTCTAGGGCCGGGGATTTAGCTCAGTGGTTTCGCCGCCTGCTGCGCAAGCGCAAGGACCCGAGTTCGATCCCCGGTACCAAAAAAAAAAAAAAAAAATTCTAATTATTAATAAATTATCAACATCAGCACCAAAAGTTATGTAGGCATTGGAACAGATATCAGTTGTTGAAATTAATATCAGATCCTCTTAATGTATTACCAAAATGAAACAGGCTCCATAATGTCAGTTACAATGTAACAATTTACATTAAAACATCAAAATTAACGAAATTATACAGAGGAAACCTTGTATTTTTATTAACCTTTTTAAAGACTACTGAAAATCTAAAATGTAATAAAAATTCTGAGCTAATTATTGGAAAGATATTTCAAGTTGTCAGGAATTTTACTTTCATCCTTCATTAATCACTCTGAGTGTTCTGGGTTTCAGTCATTCAAATAATTGTTTTCTCTTACTTTAAAAATGTTTAGAAATCCCATCGGAAGGATATTTGTATTCTATTATGACCTCAACATTTTTATAAAATCAGATTTATCTCTGCAAAGAAATTATTATATTCCAAATAAATTTATTATTTCACAGGCTTTGTAGCTGAATTTTTTTTCTTCTCTATTTTTAGGGAAACATTTCAAATATATTCAAAAAATAGGCGCAACTTTCTATTGCCTGGATTTAATCTTTTCCTACATGCACTTTACTATATTTATTTGGCACATTTATATATTACTTATATCTTTTTTCATTGCTTTAATACAATAAGAATAATCTCCCAATCTCCATCAATCATTTACTCAATGATGATTTGCATATTTATGTACACCCACCCCTTAAAATAATGAAAATAGTACATATTGTATATATTTTTTCAAATAGATATGTTTCATCAACATCATCCTTTGAGCATCAATTCAGGTTGATTTTTTACCTGTAATGTATTCGGTAAGTACTTTATCCATTGTATAAAATGAATGTATTTCCCTAGTCCACTATGTTCAATAAATGACATCTTTGTATAAGTTTTATACTATAAAAATTTTATCACTCTAGCAAACTTGCAAAAATGAATTTCTGATTATCCATATTGGAATATGTGGCTGTAAATATTTGTACTCCTTATAATGCAGCTTGATTTCTCCCAAGATTTTATGTTAGCAAACTTTTTTTTTTTTTTGGTACTGGGGATCGAACTCAGGTCCTTGAGCTTGCATAGCAGGCATTGAAACCACTGAGCTAAATCCCCAGCCCTATATGTTAGCAAACTTTGAAAATAAAAAAAACAAAATTATCAGTCTCATAATTTAGAACTAGTATTTTAGGACTGTGCTTTTAAATAGCATTTGCTTGATTGATATATGAGCATATGATGATATTTTCATTTGACTTGGGCTCTTAATATCTCTGGGACACCCCTTGAACAATCAATAAACACAAATACAAAATAATGTAGAGAATTGGAAGTCCAACCCAGAATATATATTGATATTCTATTAGTATAAATTGGAAATATAAATTGAAAAATATCTTATAATTTTTTGCAAGTAAATTTCACAAAGAAAAAGGGAGGGAGGGAAGAAAAAAAGGAAAGAGAAGAGAAAGAGAAAGAGACAAAGAAAGAAATGAAATAAGGAAGGAGTACTCAGTCTCAATATGTAATGCTAATTATAATACAAATATAAAAATCAGAATTAAAAAATAAAGAATTACCACATAGAAATTTCCTAGGCAGATTATTAAAGAACCAAATAAAAATTTTAATAGCTTTGTTGAATGCATACAATTTAAAATGTGTAAAATTTAGCAGTTTTTAGCTTGCTCATAGAGATGTATATACAACCATTACTAGTCAAATTTAGAACAATTTCATCACTTCAGAAATAATACCTGTCTTTTTTTTTGATACTACTCTTGTAGTCCCATGCAACCATAAGAAAACAATGAACATATATGATTCTCCTTTCTGGATATTCCATGGGAAGGAAAATCATATAACATGTGGGCTTTTGAGACAAACTGTTTTAGTCTAATGCTTGAAAGATGATACATGTTGAAGCCTGGTTCTGTTATTTAATTGCTTTTATATAGCTGAATAATATGTCATTCTGTGACAAGTATATACTAATTTTACTCATTAATTGATCATTGAGCATTTTAGTTACTTTCAACTTTGGAATATTATGAATAATGTCTCTAAAGTTATCTGAATATAAGTTTATGTGGAGATGTGGCTAAGAGTTAAATTACAGAATACTTTATTAAATGTTTATATTATAACATTAGTAATATCTCTTCTTTTATGATTTATAGTTTGAATCTTTTTTACTTCTTTCCTTGACAGATTTATCTGGCTGGCATCTCATCAATGTTGTTCATCTGTTCATTGGACAAATTTTTTATTTCATTGATATTCTCCATTTATTCTTTATTCTTTATAACTTGAATTTTCTCTTATCTTTTTTTACTACCTTGATTTGGAATAATTTTCTCTTCTTTTTACTGTATCCTGGGATTTTTTTTCTTTCTCAACATAGGTATTGATAGCAATACATTTTCCTGTAAGTGCTACCTTAGCTGTATCCTAGAAGTTTTGATACATTTTATCTTCATTTTCATTCATCTTAATGTATTTTCCTTTGATTTCCTTCTTTTATTTATCGGCTAATTAAAAATACATTCTTTAATTTCCCAGGTGTAGGTTTTTGATATCTTTTCCTGGAATTGATTTCTAATTAATCAATTTTGGTCAGAGAATATTATTTTAATTATTTCTATCATTTTAGACTTTCTGATATTTAACAAACTTAAGGGGAAAAATATATGTATATATCTTGGTATATCTTAGAGAACATTGCATGTCCACTTGAAATCAATGTATAGTATGCTTTGGGTGTAGAGTTTGTTCATATCTGCTGAGTCTAATTCATTTATAGTGTTGTTCAAGTCTTCTATATCTTTGCTGATTTTTCTAGATTTTTTGGTATATTATTGATGGAGTACCATAGCTTTCAACTATTTTTGTTGAACTATCTGGTTTCATGTATTTTAATGCTCTGCTATTCGATATCTGAATATTAACCCTTTTATTATTATAAAAATTTCCCTTTTGCTGTCCAATAATATTTTCATTTAAAGCCTTTTTTTTTAGTATGCTAAGGATGACCTAGAAATAACACAAAATAGCTATATTAAAAAGCAGAAACTTGGTTTCTTATTGTTCTGGAGGCTATTGTTCAAGATCATGGTTGAAGCAGTTTTGGTCTGGTTTAAAAATGCTTCCTTTGGCATGTAGATGGCCAGTCACTTATTAGGTGCTCACTCCATTTTCCCTCTGATCTAGTGCTTCCCTGGTGTCTCTTTCTGCTTATTCAATTAAATCTGCTTTGAAGAACAAGAGTAAGATTACATTAGAGCCACCCTAAGACCTCATCTTAATCACTTCTCTAAAGGCTTTATCTACAAATGCAGTTGTACTATTGTTTTAGAAAAGTGATAAGCTGTTAATTTTATTGGAGTATTCATATTAATTATGAGATGCTTTTGTCTTGTTGCATTTAAAAATTTCTCCTGTCCTTTGAAATTCAGAATCTTTATTGTGTTGAGTCTATATGTGAAACTCTTTCTGTCTATCCTACTTGAAGTTTGTTGCATTTTCAGGATGTCAGTTATTATTTTTCCCTAAAATTAGGAAATATTCAGTCACTATTTCTGTGAACATTTTTCTTTCTCCTTCTATTCTACATTTGCTCATCTATTGATGCAATTAATGATATCTCACATTTTTCTGAGTCTCTATTTTTCTTTTACACTCTATTCAAGTTTCATAATATTTATCAATATGTCTTCAATTTCATTTTCTTTTCTTATAGGCAAGCACTAAAATAGAATCTCAAAAAATCAGAGGGAAAAAATCAAAGCATTATCAATATTAAAAAAGATTGTCATTTTTTAAAAATCATCAAACATACCCACATATTCAAGAATATGAATGAAACAAATTCAGTATAAATATTAAGCAAAATAAAACAGCATACTTAAGAAAAGAAAGAAAATGTAATACAAAAAAAATAATTAGTTTCTAAAACAGACTAAAACAGAAATCTTTAAACCATCTAAAAATGCAAAAACTTAATGAATGGTCAATATAATAAAAACATACAATAAGTCTAAGGAAATACTATCCAAATTATAGTTTAAGGGGCTAGAGGTATAGCTTAGTGGTACAGAACTTGACGAGCATGCACAAGGTACTGGATGCACTTATTAGTGCAACTATATATATATATATATATATATATATAGTTGGTGTGTGTTAAGAATACATGTATGTTGTGAATATATATAAAAATCAACAAACCCACATTCATTAATGGTTAGAAATTTTAGCATATTTCTTTTTAGAGATGATAGAATGAGTAGGCCAGAAAATCAGTTTGCATGTAGATGAATTGATCAGTACTATTAATGAATATAGAATATTTGAAGAATTAATGATAAGAACAGTCTGCAAAGTAGACACCACAATGTTGGACTAGGAAAAAATACATCAACTGTAGTAAATTTAGAAATGTTCTATAGGCTGTCTTGGTGTAAACATATACAAACATCATTTAGTTAATATATTTGAGCAATTTATGTGCTTTCTTGTTGTCATTTATTCCTCAATTTAATTAAAAATATGCATAACTAAGAAAAATATTAAATTATGAAGTGAAGTGAGGTGATAAAAAGAATGATGGCAAATGATTTTTTATTTGTCATTATATTAAGTGAATATACTCAGTTATTAACCTAAAGATTTTGGAAATTTAAAAAAAGCAATGCAGCCATAGAAAAATAACTAATAAACTGGCTTGGAAGGGATTATTTGGTGATAAGTGTTTTGTATATTTGAATAATGGTTGTAGATACTTAAACAGTTTATTTCCCTCTTTTAAAAATTACATGTCTGTTAATATTTCATGATAGATAACTACTTTCAGCAATGACAGCCATGGTAATTCAAGTTAATTCTACCAATGAAAATCCTGGAAAACTAATAATTTCCACAGAATTTGCTTAAATTCATTCTTTTCTCTCAGAGAAGACATAAATTATAAAATCTTGATTCCGGAGAATCGGGCATTCTGATGTACCGTAGTACTCAGTTTGAAACTAGAACTTCAAGTAAGCTACATCCCCAGCTCCAATTTTTATTTTTAATTTTGATACAGGGTTGCAATAAGTCATTGACTTGCCCAGGCTGGGCTTGAATTTGTGGTCCTGCTACTTCAGCTTCCCAGAGTGCTGGGATTATAGCCATGTGCCATCATGTCCAACATTTTCATACAGGTAGTTTATCTTAGTAGTGTTTGGTTTCTCAACAAAAGATAGGAACCACAATAGAATTAATAATAGTTACAGAGCTATTCTGATAAGTAAATCATTTATTATTTAATACTTTAAACAGCTCTCAGTACATAGTATGACCCAGTGTTGTTATTGTTAATACTATTATTATTTTCATATTATTAATGCCAGTAGAAAGAAGAGAAAGAATTAAATAAAACATTAATAATACCTTAATAATAAAAGGAAAATGCATTAATGAATAAAAATCTGCTGATTATAGGTGAATATATTTGGTTCATTGTAAAAGTATGCAGTATGACCATTTTTGATTCGTAATCAATTGTGTCTTATTGTATTTGTTATAGCATAATTTATATCTCATAGGTAGGTAATATCCATTGTTCATATTTTCATTAACCACTTAGTTTCTCCACATTAATTTCCAACTCAGAGATATCTAATTACTTAAAGTGGAAATACTTTTTTCCATAGAAGCACAAATGAAATCTATAATTAGCTAATTTCCGAATGGGTCCTCTTAGCTATAGCTATTAACCGCCCTGCTATGCTTTATATAGAATTTAAGTCAATCAACTTTCATGGCTAATGCTTTTCAGTGATTAGGTTTTCCCACAATGAATAAATTACCAAAAAGGAAGAAAATTAAAAGTGAATTGAGTATTTGTCTCTATTAATATAGCATCAAAGAAGAGTTCATTTCTTTGAATTTGTGAAAAAGACAGAAAAACCAGGGAAAAAAACCCATTCATACAATGCTCACTATAAACTTCAATTTTTAAAAAATGAAAACTAATACCTGTTTCTATGTAAACTGCTACATTTCCAATGATTATTACTCTGCAGCTTTCATATTTTAAGAAACTGATTTAAAGAATAGGGTTTGACTCAATTATTTCTAGATGGATTGAGGCTCTGCAATTTCAGGAAGTGGCCAGGTCTGTGTACGACAGCATGTCCAGGACAGTAGAAATGAAGAGATTTTCAAGCACTGTGTTATGGTGATTGGATCTCTGCCAAGCCTGTGTATCCTAAATGCTAGGGTTACCTATGTCCTAACTGGTCTAAAACTGGGGACAGTGTATGTGACTACGCAGCTCACCAGCTGAATCATTTATCACATTCAGATGGTGGAGGCTGCCTCCTGGGTTCTCCCTGCTCAGGAGAGGTGGCTCCTCATCTTGCTAGGCCTGAGTTTTTAAAAGTTTTCTTTCAAAAATTAAGAATATTAAAACAAAATTGGCTATATAAATAACTACTTCTTTAGAAAGATGTACTATCACAAATAAAATTTTTTAAATGTAAGTGAATTTTAAAAGTTCCTTTTGCTACACCCAAAATTATAGTACAATATTTTAATTAACCTCCACACAGATATCTATTATTTGTTTCATTTTTAAATTTTTAGTCTGATTTCTCATGGTAAAGATTTTGTAATGTAACTTTCTTTAGCTAAAATAACGGAATTTTTCTTCCATCTTTTCTTTAGTGATACCGACTTAATTTTTAATGAATATTTCAGTGTGACAGTTTATTGGTTATACCATGAAAAATGCTCAGATTACTGTAAAATTTAAAACTCTGTCAAATTACTTTCATATATTAGATGTAAATTTCAGTGCATTTAAATTACTTGTGTTATGACTTTTCTTAACATACTTGTTAAGAAACCAGTCACTCAATGTGTTCTCAAGCATCTGGATTTAAGGTAAATCACGTGGGCTGCTAATTGACTCTCACATTCATTCCTCTTCTGCCTTTCCATCACAGAAGAGTGCCAATTTTGTGACCTCCATTATTTTTCATACAGTTGTTTTGCCTTTAGGACAAAGCTATTAAAGTTTACCTTTTCAGCACAATAAGAATTGCGCACATGCAACTCTCCAAATCCTCCACAGAGTTTTTAATGTAAATTCAACATATCTGGATGCTCACTCATGGTAATTCAAATATGGTACTGGAATTCTCTTCTAGCCCAAAAGTTCTTATCACTCAATCAATGAAGGAAAATCCTGGAGAGCTTTAAAGGAAACTAACGATAATGCTTTACCTAAGCCCAAAGAAATACATGTGGCTATTTTTGGAAATTAAAAATATTTTAAAGCATCTAGGTGATTAAAATTGTGCACCCACCACTGGAAGTCTCAACACAAACTTATTATATTCTCAATTTTCCTGGAATTCTTCACTTTATCAAAGAGTTTGCAATTCATAAGCCAATATTGATATTTTGAGACTTGGAATTTCTTGCTGCCCCTTGACATCGATGTATTTTCCTGGAATGACTGCTTTCTAGGAGACAACTTTGCTTAAGCCTGCCACATTGTGTGGGCTGGGTTCCATGCTCACCCATAGCTTTATTGCCTCCAAAGTCCCATTGTACCATAAGGCCCTCTTTAGGCCACTTAGAGAGTTTTCAGTTAATTCTGTTGCATATCTTTTTATCCCCTTGTGGAAGTGGCTTGAGGTTGTATATTTAGTGTTATAGTCTGCAGCCAGAATGCCCTCACCTCAGCCTCATGAGTTTAGAGGTGGGACTTTTGAAGGGGATCAAATCCTGGTGGCGACAATATACCTCTCAGTGCAGCTGAGGGTCTATGTCCCTCCCAGGCTCCTCTGCTCACTCTGCTTCCTGGCTGCCATGCCCTGAGCAGTTGTCCTTCACTGTGCTCCTTGGCCGTGGCTTTTCTGTCTTAGTGCCAGCAAACTGTTGACTGAAGCCTGTGAGTCAGAATAAACTTCTCCTCCTTTAAGCTGTAGTGTTGAGTATTTTGTCCTAGCAATGAGAAAGTTACTAAGACATTACTAATAATCCACATCTGTGTTTATATGGTTACAGTGATTTCTTCTGCAATATAACATAATTAATAATAATAAAAAGTCTTTGGATACCTAAGCAAAATATACGCTTTCTTTTTTTGTCATTTCTTTGTTCCTAAAGTATTTTCTTCACATTTAGTCTATTGTTTATTCTAGCCTATTGTTTGATAGGCTCAAAATTTACATAAGTATCATCTCCTCTTGGTTACCTTGGGTGGGTTGGACTTATGAATTTGGAGATTTATGAGAGTATATTCCTTATTCCCAAGGGCTAGAGTTCCCCCTGTGAACAAGGACACATTTTTAATATATGTGCTGCCAAACCAAGCACAACAAGGAGACTTTTTTTTAATTTGGAAAGATAAAACCTTTATTTTTTACATTTTTCCATTAAGTTTATTGGTACATTTTAGTTATAAAGTATAGTTACATTCATCATCTTGTACCTTTACATGATGTATCTTGGTTCTTATTTTTTTCCCATTCCGCAGCCCTCCCTTCACCCCCTCCACCATTCCCTATTTACAAAGACTTTGTTTCCATTTTTTTCCTTTTCTCATAGTTTTTCTTTTCCCTTCTTTCCTTTCCCCTACCACTCCCACTTCTCTTACCCCTTTAGACCTTTTCTTCCTATTACACAATATCAATTACACATTTTAAAAATTAAAATATCAAGGTTTAGAGGACATTACCACAGATTTTTACAGAATTTAAAAGGATATAGAAAGCATATTACAAAAATCTTTTTTGAAATAAATTTAACAACTTCTATGAAGTACCTTGGAAGACAAGTTAATGAAACTGACTCTGGAAGAAATATAGAATTTGAATAGCACCTATTAAAGAAAGTATGTTCCTAGCTTGAAAACCTACCTATATGACAACAACAGGCTCATTTACATTTTAACTGATGAATTACATCAAACAGTTAAAGCAGAAAAAAGAAGGAACACATCTCCCCTCATTTTAGAAAGTCAACATTTTGCTAATACTAAAACTGGATAAAGATAATAGAAGAAAAATGTATGAAAATAGATAAAGATTTATTTAACAAAACAAACTATTAAAAGTCGGATCTGGTAGTATGTAGAAAGTGGTTTTATTATAGGGATGGCAGTGTTGGTTCAGCACTGGAAGACCCACCCTCGTAAATCATCATTTTAACAGAAGAAAGGAAAAAGCCATATGATCCTATCAGTAGTTCCAGAAAAAGTATTGGACTAAATTCTACAGCTGTTCATGGTAAAAGCTATCAGGAAACTAGAAGTAGAACAGAATCATCTCAACAGATAAAAGACATGTATTCTATACTTTCAGCAAAAAAGCCTTATATGAATGGAAAAGATACAATGCTTTCTTCCTAAGGTGGGGAACAAGGACAGATATGCCTACTCTTCATCTGTCCATTAAACTTTGAAACATAGGCCCAAATCAAAATAGTCTGGCAATAAAAAGAAACAAATAGCATAAGATTAACAAGGTAGAAGTTAAATCTTTATATGTAGACAAAATGATCATCTACAGAGAAAATACTAAGAAATGTCTAGGAGCCCTTAGAACTTGTATTTGAATTTAGCAGGATTAGAAAATACATGGTATATACAAAAATTCAGGTCTATGTATACTTGCTATAAATGAAGAATTGGATATTGAAATTTAAAAGTTATGTAGAAGTACAAAAGACCTAGAAAAGTAAAAAGAAAAAAATTACAGTGTTGGAAAACATTTATTACCTAATTTTGAGACTTCCTCTAAATCTACAGTAATGAAGGCAATGTTGGCATAAGGAAAGACATATAGGACACATTGTAATGTTTTTTTGTTTTTGTTGTTTTTCTTTGGTACCGGGGATCAAACTCAGGTCCTTAGCTTGTGAGGCAGGCGGTGGAACCACTGAGCTAAATGCCCAGCCCAGGAAAGACATATAGATCAGTGAAATAAAACAATTTAGAAATAGAACCACACATATATGGTCCACTGATTTTTGAAAGATTATTTAACATTAACATTCTATAGAATATGAACTCAACTCAAGAGCAGAGGAAAAGATAGTGTTTTCAACAAATGGTACTAGAGCACCTGGTGTTGGTATGTAAAAAAATAACCTTAACCCTTTATTTCCATACATAAAAATATCTTGAAAGGATCTATGAACCTAAATACGAAAGGCTAAAACTATAAAACTTAAGAAGAAATTAGAAGGGAAAATTTTCATGAATTTAGGGTAGGAAAAATTTCCTAGGATACAAAAAACATGATGTATAAAAGAAAAAAAAATTGGTAAATAAGATTTCATCAAAATTTAGAACATTAAAAGACATTGTTAAGAAAATGAAAAGTAGTACTTAAACAGAACATATTTATAATACATAGAAGCTATGGCCAAAATATATGAAGAACTCACAGCTCATTAATAGACAAATCAATTAAAAAGTAGACACAAGAAGATGATAAATAGCCAGTACAGCACTCGAATCAGAAAAATACTAATCAGTACAATAACAAGATCTTATTATACACTCATTAGGGAGATTAAGTTAAAAGTTTTAAAAGATCAAGTGTCAGCTTAGGTGTTAACTAGTTAGAACTTCTAATACTGCTAATGTGAATGTAAAACGATAAAACCATTTTGGAAAACTGTAGAGAAATTTCTTGTATTACTATTAAGAACCAACAGTCCTGTTCTTAAGGTTTTACTTAAGAGAAATAAAAACACATGTCCACAATCCAATTGTACATACAGGTTGACTGTCCCTTATCTGAAATTCTTGGGACCAGAAGTGTTTCAGATTGTGGTTTGAAATCCACTTGATCTGCAAAGAGGAGAGCTACACCTGCTTTTATTCAGGTTCCTGTCCCATGAAGTATTGTTTTCCACTGTTTATCTTTCAGCCTATGAGTTTCTTTGTGAATTAAATGTGTTTCTTGAATGAAGCATATTGTTGGATCTTGATTCTTGACTCATTCTGCCAGTCTATTTCTTTTGATTGGTGAGTCAAGACCATTTACATTGATGGTTATTTTCCTTTCCCTTCTTCCCTTTCCCCTCCCCACCAATCAAAAGAAGGGAAAGGAAAAATTATAAGAAATAAAAAAATGGAAAAAAAGTCTATGTAAATAGGGAAGGGTGGTGGGGTGAAGGGTGCATAGGTAATGGGGGAAAAAACAAACACCCAATGATAAATGTAAATGTATTGTATACCTAAAATGCACCAATTAAGATAAAATTTAAAATAAACATTGATGGTTATAACTGATACATATTGACTTATCATTCTCATGACTTTTTCTTTTTGTTGGATTCTCCCCTTTAATTTATCACAGCCAATGGATTTATTCTGCTGGGCTTCCTGGGGTTGTGATCCTCATTGTCTTTTCCTAGAGTATTGTCTAAAATTTTTTGGAGTGCAGGTTTGGTATTCGTGAAGTTCCTGAGGTGCTCTTTATCATGAAAGTATCTTATTTTTCCATCAATTTTGAAAGATAGTTTTGCAGGGTACATCAGTCTGGGTTGGAGGCTGTTTTCCTTTAGGGCTTGAAATACATCACTCCAAGCTCTTCTTGCTTTAAGGGTTTGCATTGAGAAGTCTGCTGTGATTCTGATGGGCTTTCCTTTGTATGTGATTTGTTTCTTTTCTCTCACTGCTTGTAGAATTTCATTCTTCTGCTGGATTTCTGGAATCCTAACTATTATATGCCTATGTGTAGATTTTTTTTGATTAAGGCTAGCTGGAGTCCTATATGCCTCACTTATCTGTATGTCAAGTTCTTTTCCTTTCCTTGGGAAGTTTTCTGCCATCACTTCTGTGAACAATTTTTTTATTTCATCTGCACTCTCTCTTCTTTCTTCATTGACTCCGATAAGTCTTATGTTATTCTTCTTTGCATCATCTAGCAGCTGCTGGATTGATTTCTCATTTTTTCTTACAATTGTAAAGGAATTTTTCTTTTCCTCCTCACTAATTGCAATCTTATCTTCTATATGTGAAATTCTATCCTCACATTGGTTCATTCTGCTGTGCAGACTTTCGATGGAGTTTTTAATCTCTTGGAAATCTGTTTGTATCTGTTTTATGGATTCCATTTGTTTCCTATGTTGGAATTCCATCATGTTCCTCAGTTCCTCTATTTTTTTTATCTGTGTTTGTGGTAGATTTATTAATCATGTCTTCCACTATGGGCACAATATCTGCTCTTATCTGAGAAATTCTTTCTGATTTCATTTTTTCCAGATCCTCTCTCATTGCCAGTTAAAGGAGTCCAGGTGGTTGAGTATCAGAGTGTTCCATCTCTTTTCCCTTTGGGGTTGCCTGAGGTGATCTGGAAGTCTGGTTTTGAGACTTGTTTATGTGTCTTCTCATTTCAACACATACAGCCTGCTGTGCCTTTGTGAAGCATTTTTGCTCACCCAGTAGTCCTAAATTCTCAGAAAGCCACCGAACAGCCTATTCTCTGTTGCTCACCAGTACATTTATTCCTGGGTTCAGAATGGTGACTTTCTGATTCCCTGAGCTGACCTGTTGTTTGTGTGGGCTTCTGGCTGGGGCCTGTGCACACTTGGGATGGTATCTAGGTGTGCCTCTGGCTAGGGCCCCTATGTAGCTGTTGTCTGGGAGGTCCTTTGGCTGGGGGCTGTGCACCCTAATTCCTGTTGTGAGCAAGCTTCTGGCTACGGTCTCCAGCATTTACTGATGGTATTGAGGGAAACTTTGGCTGTTGCTTGTGCACCCGTGCAGCTCTTTTCCAGACAGGCCCTTGGCTTGGGTGGTGTGCTCCACCCTCTGGTGTTGGGGTGGAGCCCTGGCTGGGATATGCTTGCAGCCATGCTGCTCTGGTCCACATCACTGTTCCCCGAACTAAGGTTGTATGGTGTGGCTTTATTGCAGATATTCTTCAATTTTCCAGTGGGCTTTACTTTTCATCAAGGGGCCTCAAAGAGGCCCTGTTTCTCTTGTTCACTTCTGCTCTATATACTTGAGCTCAGAATGATGTCCTTTATGACCACTGCAACTCTGAGGTATGGATCCAGGTAATGGCTTGGAACAGCCACAGAGAGGGTGTGTGTGCTGGGTGCTGGCATGGCTCACCTCCTCGGCTCTGGGTACGGGGTATCTGCTCCTTGGCACTCTGGGCCAGTGGTAAGGTGGCGTGAGGGGCTCACTTCCTCAGTGCTGGGGGTGGCTTTGCTCCTTGGTGCACTGGGGTGGTGTTATAGTGGCCTGAGAAGCTCACCTCCTCAGCCACCTCCTCATGCTAGGGAGGGGGGTGGTGTCTCTGCTGATAAGGAGACTTTTTGGAGTTATCTAGAATTCCACAGAATCCATGAATTTTAGGCTGGAATGACATTGAATTTTATCTCTGTTTCTGAGATTTAACTTGTCTCTACAAATTTCATTTGTTTATCATCTGGGATGATTTAGGAATAAGATTTGGACTTCAATACCTTTAGAAAACAGTGACAAGCAGGAATGAAGGAGACCATAGAGTGCCAAAGAGAGGTAGGAAGACAAAATACAAAATAATGAAAACATTTTATCACATGTACAGAAATTTTAAAAAACTGCACAAAATTATGTCAGGAATCTTTGGGAAAATTTGAACTTTAAAATGTTAAATATGAATCTTTTTAATGCTTATATTAGTACACATTTGAAGGACATGCTTATGATCTTTTCTGTGGAGAATTGATACTTGTAAGTTACATATTTTAATTATTTTTTCATCCCCTTGACCTCCTCTCTCCCCCCACTCCCATCTCTCAGTCACCCTCCTTTCTACAAAAGATTAATCTCTCTGTTTCTTATTATTTATTATTAATTTTTGATTGATAAAAAATTATTAATCTCTAAAAAGAACATATGGCAGCAAATTTTTCAAAACATATTTAATCTTTGAACTTTTACTTTTCCCAAGGTGGGATCTAGTGTGTTCCCCAAAGCACCATGGATAAAGGCTTAGTCCCAGCTCTGACACTAGTGAGATATAGTGAAATCTATAGGAGTGAGGCTTAGTGGAATGCAATCTTGTCCAGGGTGAGCATGCTGGTACCCTGTCTTTGCTTCCTCAATTCTATGAAGTGAAATGCTCTGCTATGCACTCCCACCATGCTGTATCAGGGTGCCACAGGCCATGAAAACAGGGCCAAGTGAACATGGACTGAAAACTCTGAATTGTGGCCAAAATCAATCTTTTGGTCTTTTTAATTTAATTTACCTTAGGTGTAATACAAAGGTCACCTGTCACTTCAGTACTTTCATCTTCAATCACATCCTACTACTCTTTACCATCTTACCTTTTCTGTTTTTAAAATAAGTCAGATATGATTTTGTCTCAGACTCTTTTATCCTAATGATTTTCTCTGCTTATAGAAAGGCAATCTCAGAAGTTCTTTAAGGATTTGTTTGTACGTCACCTTCTTAAGAAGGCTTGCCTTAATCTAAGGTTCTAAAATTGTTACTCATCTCAGTGTTCCAGATACTCTTTACTTTACTTTATATTTCATCTTTTCTTGTTTCTCTTTTAGTGTTTGTCACATATTATATATTATAATTCCCAAAGATTGCATCTGAGTTTTGTTCAGAGTTTTGTCTACCTAATGTAGTACTTAACATAAAGTAGGTATTCACTTGGAATGCTGCATGAATTCATGTGTATCTCATACACTTAAAAATGTACACTTGATATTCTTTCTTTTTAAAGGGGCTGAAAAATTCAGAATGTTAAAACTAAGGATTGATTTTTGAGATAGATGAGGGGACATAAACCTAATCTATCACTTTTCTCAGGCTTAGCAAATTAACCATCATGGAAGCATCATCCATCAATGATCCAAACACACTATTGTATTTAGAAAAGAAAGTCAATAGACCAGAAACTCCAATTTCACTGCTAGTTGAGGAACATTAGCTGATTGACAAACTCAGATAGTGACATGTAAACCACAGCAGAATTCATCAGTCAAAGTCACTCTTTATCAACATCTGAAGCTACTTTCTTTGAGATGTAGGGAATGGGTAAGGCAAAGAATTTTTCATTTTCTTTCCTTTTAGGAAATGATTCCATACATCACCTGTCAATGGACGTACTTTTAAAATAATTTATTTTAGTTGGTTTTGATCAAGCCCTCAGTTTTCTGTGTGTCTTATGGTTCAATAATCTTTACATTTCTTGAATATAGATAAATCTTTTTTATTATTGTACATTTCATTCCTGATTCAAGTAAAACATACTAAAAATAAAAATTGGACTTTTTCCTGTATTTCCTTATAGAACTCTCAGTGAATCATTTTTTAAAATTCATATAAGTGAAAAAGTTCTTATATATAAGAATATACCCTTCATGAGAGATTCTGTCATTTGCCATTTTAGGGAGAACCCATTTATATTAACTTTTCTATTTCAAATGACAATAGTTTATTTTGCATATCTGCAAATAAAATTTAATATATATTAACCACATAGTTCTTATGAAATCTTTAATGTGATATGATTAGTTATGAATAGAATAATTCACTTATTGCTAATTATCAAATAAGAATGAGGCAAATAAATATTCTGATGTGTTTTTTCTCAATCTGGAAGATTGGTCACAAAAAGTAGTCTCCCTGTTAGGAAGGGTAATGAAATATTTCCTTTGCTGAATGCTCCATGTGCCAACATCTGTTTTAGGACTTCAGGCAAACATTGTGAAGTGTCAGTCCTTGTTATAGTTTACATGTGAAGGATTGCCCAAAGACACATGTATTGTGGGTTCAATCCATTACAAGAATACTCACAGACTCACAGGTGGGGCATAGGGAAGTGGCTGGATTATGAGATCACTAAACTCTGCAATTAGTGAATTCATTGATAAATTCATAGTTGAATGGGCTATAAAGATAGGGCCATAGGGCCCAGTTGGAGGAAGTAGGTCACTAGGTTGTCCCTTTGAAGGGTGCAACCTCTCCCCTATCCCTTCCTCTCTCTCTATCTTTTTTTACTTCTTCCTCTCTCTACTTCCTTGATGCCATGAAGTAAGTAAACACCTTTCCTCTGCCATTCCCTGCTGTTAAAAATGTTGCTAACTTCAAGTCAGCTGAAATGCTGAGTCAAAAGCCACCTTTTATCCCTTAAGCTGTATATGCTCAATATTTTGTTCCTGCAACAGAAAGGTGAATAGCACAGTACTTTTTGAATTATCAGAATTTATGATGTGCCTATGTCTACCATATTGGCAATTTTTCTAGTAGAACAGTCAGCTCTCTTTACACTTAGATTCTTTATCAGTGGATCTATCAAGTATAGATAAAAATATTTAAAGCAAGAATTACATCTACCCTGGATATATAGAGTACTTTTGTCTTGTTATTATTTTCTAAACAATATGGTCTAACAATTATTTACACAGCATTTACATAGGTATTCTGACTCATCTAGAGATAATTTAAAGTATATAGGATGATGTGTGTAAATTACATACAAATACAATGCCATTTTATATAACACACTTGAACATCCCCAATTTTTGATGTTTATGTAGGTCCTAGAACAAATCTTTCATGGATATTGGGGAATGACTATACAACATGGAATTCCATAAATGATGACCAAAGTAACAAAATGGATTTTTAATAAATCAGTCCCTGCCCAAAGATCCTTTTTTTTTGTGAAAGGAGGTATAATTATGATACCTGTCCACAGGGACCACTTGTCCTCTCCTACATCATGTCCATCCAAAATTAGTGGAACAATAAAGTGTTTGGATAAAAAGAGCCAGAAGTCTTCCTTTGGTGCAACTTCTGAAATTCAGTGTACTCCTAGATGCAATAGTTTTTATCAACATCTTATACATGGAGATATTTTCAAAAAATGAGTATACCTAGTTAAACCCTCACATTATCTTTCCTCTACTTGCAGAAATGATGAATGCTGAACTGAAATTTAAGCCATGTCAAATTGGAATATACATTTCAAGAGGAAAATCTCTTTTACAAGGACATACATAATGAATACCACTAAACCTAAAACTATATTTATTATCTAGTTCTTCAGGATATGTATTGGCCAGCAAACTAAAAATCGAATGAAGATATAGATAGAATAACTGACTCTAATCTAAAAAGATAATTGTGCTACAAAAATAGAAAAAAATCAAGAATATAAAGGGAATTTGTAGAAATAATCTCTTGACGTTACCTCCTTAGTAATTATGGTAAGCAGGCAAGCCAACAATGACAGATTGAAAAGCATTAAATAATGACTACAATCCCGTGGATATAAGGTCAAGGCAAGTAAATTAGCTCTGTGAAGTACTGACTTTGTGTAAAGAATATCTAGCCTGAATGATGGTAGGAGGAACTGATTAAAATTAATTGCTGACTTGGACCTGTTGCAGTATAAGGAATTCCAGCTTGTTCTGCTATCTTTCCTACATTAAGATTTTTGTAGATTTTGTGATTAGCCACCACTTTGAAAGTTCTGTGATGAGTAAGGTCTTTATGTGGGATAAGAGCAATGTGTATGGGTCACACAACAGAATAGGATATACCCCATGTTCTTTTGCTTCCATCTTGCTCCACAGTTAGAATCAGGTCGCTAGAGGAATAGGCAGATAATGTGTCAGTTCAGTGACATTTCATGCCTTTTCTCAGGATATGTCTGATGATGGCTAGTTCATCTAAATTGATTCATGAGCTAACATGAATATATGTGTTTGAGGAAATGTTCCCTTGAGTTGTCTTTGAATAATTAGAATGACAAAATATTAGATAAATCCTTGGAGATGGCAACTTTAAGATTTCTTCAAAATAGCTCCTTAGTGGTTCCTCAGATGAATTAATTCCTAGTTGTGCAGAGTAAGACTAAGTTTAATGATATGATTTTTTTTTACTTCTTTCCCCATTTTCGTGTTTCCTACTTCTGTTCCTTAGGATAACAATAAATAACTGAATAACCTACAGATAAGATCTTGTCTGAAATGCACCTAATAGGGTAACAAAGTGGATAAACCTGTTCTAATTGAATAAATAAAGGATCTTCCATAGATGGCAATGTATTTTAAAATCTTCTTAAATTGATACAATTTAATTAAAAGAAACACCTTATGATCTAAGTGTATCACAATATTGTTATTTAAATATTAAAATATCAATTAATTAATGTTTAATTATTTGTAGAAATATCTTACTCCCCTTCAATTAAAACATGATTTCATGAATGATTGTCACCCAGACCTCAAAGTATTGGATTATAAATTGGAATTCTGGCTAATGAGATTTTTATAAGGTGAGCTTAAAAAGTTAAACATGTGATGTGAGCTTTGATAATATTTTAGTGGTAGTCTATTAAGAATATGAGAATGAATTTTGTGAAGTCAAGACCACTTTGATGAAATTCCTTTATGAAATCCCCTAAGGTTAACTGTGGAAATGGACTGAATGTCATTCTTGCCACATCTCTTTTGAGCCTTTTGTCACTGACTGAAGCTAACAAGAGACAAAGAAATACACATGTTTTTGCCTACACTACCTAAATAGCTGTGGCCTCAAAAGGAGGGCTGGATAGATGGGTGGTAAACTTTGGTTAAGTTTGACACACCACATAGAAGCTATGTAGCAGCCTATAGCACTGTTTCCAGAGTGGGCGACAAGGACTTTGCTCCCCCAAAATGGGAGTTACATATTTTAATCTGCCTGATAACTCACTTGGGAGTCTTCCCACGGGTTAGTGAGTCTTTAACCTGATCAGGCTACAGTGCTTCCTTCTGCATAAGGTTAAGTGAGAGAATTTAAAGACATGGAACATCTTATTTTTAAATTTTTCCCTTATTTTAAGGTACAGGCATTAAAGGAAATGTCCGTCTAGTGAAATTTTAGGTCACAGATAACAGAACAGAGACTTTATTCACTACACAGTATAAAACTTATAGTTGAAAAATATATTGTGAAAGCCACTAAGCAATTTAATTACTCCAGCTCTCATATATAAACAATAATAATAAAGGGGGAAAGGGAAAATCTGATATCTTGTTGCCACACTGTAATATTTAAAATGTCCAGTTTTCAAAAAATACTAATGCATACAAAAAGCTAGTGAGTATGGTCTATTGATGAGAGAGAGAAAGAGAGAGAGAGAGAAAGAGATATGACACAAACACAGACACACAGAGAGATTGAGAAAAAATTTTCCCGTGAGAGCTAAATATTAAACTTTTGTAGAAAAGACATTATGAAAACTACAATAAATATGCTGAGAGCTGAAGGACAAAGAAATAAAAGCCATCAGAAAAATGTGGGAACAAATAGAAAGTTTGAATAAGAAATAGAACGTATGTAAAAGTAATCCATCAAATTCTGGAGCCTAAAAATACAATTGTGAATATGAAAAATTCATTAAATATTTTAGCATCAGATTGTAAGAGGCAGAAGAAAGAATTAACTAATTGCACCTAGGGGAAATGAAATGATCTAGTCTGAGGAACACTAATAAAAAAAATAATGAAACAAACAAGCAAACAAACAGAACAAAGCCTATGGGGCCTATCGAGCAATATAAAGGATAGCAGCATTTTTATTATGGATATTATGGGAGGAGAAAATATTTGAAAAAATAATGACTAAAACTTTCCAAGTTAAATGGAAGAATGCATATTTCCAAGGAGTTAAATGAACTCCATGAACGGTAAACACAATAAGACTCGCACACAGATGCATTATAATCAAAATGCTCAAAGCCAAATTAAATGCAAACAGTAAGATGGGGATGATTTGTCACATACAAGGGATCCTGAATATGTTTAATAGATAATTTTTCATTAGAAGCTATAAAGATCAGAAAGAAGTGGAATTACATACTTTATTTATGAAAAGGAAAAACAAGTATTGTAACTTGATAATTCTGTGTAAGAATGCTATCCTTCCATAATGAAAGACAAATTAAAACATTTCCAAATATATGAATACCAAGGAAATTCTTTCTGGTTCATCTGACCTACAAAAAAATGACCAAACCAGAGATATCATTCAGTAACTTGAAGCTTAACTAAGAAATAAAGTTCTTATGAAGACGATTGCATATGCAAATATAAAACTCAATATGTTTATGTGCTTGCAACTCCTTTATTTCCCATATGATTTAAAATACAAATCTTATGAAATAACAATTTATATTTATGGGCATTAAATTTTCAAACCAAATAATAAGTAAATTAAAGTTTTCAATAGTCTTTAACAACTAAAGACTTTGAATTGATAATCAAAAATCCAGCAATTTACAAAAGTCCGGAAGCAAATGTATTCAACCTGTCAATCCTGTAAGCAATTTATAGAAGTCAGTATTAATAGTATGCAAAATTTTCCAGTAAATATATTAGACAGGAACACTGTCTATCTTGTTCTATGAGGCTAGAATCACTTTGATATTAAATCCTGACAAGAAAACCTAAAAAATAGACTATGGACTATACTCCTATTAATATAGACAGAAAAAATTATCAATAAAATATTTGCAGATTGAATCAAAAACACATTAAAGATTCATTTATCACAATAAAATGTTTATCCTTGTAATACAAGAGAATTTCAATAGAAGAAAATCAGTCAGAATCATATATAACATTAATAGAAAAAAGGATGTTTTCAAAAAAATATTACTTTGGGGATGGGGATTTAGCTCAGAGGTGTCACCACCTGCCTGGCAAATGAAAGGTCCTGAGTTCAATTCCTGGTACCACACAGACACACAAATATATATATATATTTGTTCATGCTCCCAAAGTATTTGATAAGACTCAATAATATATGAATAGAAATAAGGATCATACATAAGGTTTATTAAAAATCTACTAATACCACACTCAATTGGGAAAAACTGAAAGTATATCCCTAAATAAGGAAGAAAATATGGGTATCTTTTATCCACTATTATCAAATATTTTATTTGCTCTCCTATGCAGGACAATTAGATAACAAAAGTAAATAACAAACCATACAAATTAGAAAGTTAGTGGTAAAAAATTACTTTTTATAGATAATGTGAATCTATATATTAAAATTTCCAAAGAATCCACAAATGTATTACTAGAGCTAATAAATACATTCAGCAAATTTTCTGGGTACAAAATAAACAGAAAATCCACTTGTATTCTACATGGTCATAAATGAACATTCTCAATAGAAAATTAAGTAGGTAATTCTATTTACAACAATATCCAAAATCAAATATCTGCACTAATTTTAATCAACAATACGTAAAATGTTTTCCCTGAAAATTAGGAATCATTCCAGAAATGAATTGAAGAATAGAATTTAAGAATTGAAGAATGTATTTAAATCAAGTGACCTAACTTACTCATTGGTAGATAATATTGGTTTATTAAAAATAATTTTATTGGTATATTTTAGGTATACAATATAATGACATTCATCATTGAAAATTTGCAACTTCACATAATCTCTCTTGTTTCTTATTTTTTCCCCATTCACCTGCCCTCCCTTCAACCCCTCCACCCCTCCCTATTTACAAAGATTTGTTACCATTTTTTCATTTTCTCATATTAATTCCATTCCTTTCTTTAATTTCCCCTACCCCTCCCACTACCCCTTCCCCTTTGCCCCTTTTCTTCCTATTTCACATTATCTAGTAGACCTTTTAGTCCTTTTTTACACTTTCAGTTTCTCACACTAGAGAAACTATTCAGTATTTACACGTGTGTCCTGTTAATTTCACTTAAGAGTATCGCCTCAATGTGCATCCATTTAGCTATAAATGTCTCTAATTTCTCATTTTTTATGGGTGATTAGTGCTCCATTTTATAAAACAACTACATTTTCTTTATCCAATCTCCAGTTGATGGGCAATTGGGCTGCTTCTAAGTTTTAGCTATTACAAATAGTGCTGCTATGAACATAAGTGCACATATATCGCTGTGGTATGATACTTTTAATTCTTTGGGGAAGATACCCAGTGGCAGAATAACTGGGTTAAATGGAACTTCCAGTCCTAGTTCTTTGAAGTATCTCCATATTGATTTCTACAGTGGTTGCACCAGTCTACACTCCCATCAGCAGTGGAGCAGGGTTCCTCTTTCCCCACAGCCCCACCAGCATTTGTTATTGGTTGATTTCATGATAGCAGCCATTCTTTCTGGGGTGAGGTGGAATCTCAGTGCTGTTTTCATTTGCATCTCTCCAATCTCCAGTGATGTTGAACATTTTTTTATGTTTATTTTTTATTTCTACTCCTTTGTCTGAGAAATGTTTGTTCATTTCAGGTGCCCATTTTTGGATTGAATCTTTAAATTTGGGAGGTCTGATTTTTTTTTTTTTAAAGTTCTTTATAGATTCTAGATTGTAGACCTTTGTCTGAGGAAGAGCAGGTGAAAAATTTTTCCCATATTGTGGGTTGTCTCTTCACACTGTTGGCAGTTTCACTTGCTGTGCAGAAGCTTTTTAACAGGAAGAGATCCCACTTATTGATTGTTTGTGTTAGTTCATGGGCATCTGAAGTTTTGTTCATAAAATCTTTTCCTATACCAATGACTTCAAGAGTTCTACCTAAACTCTATTCCAGCCAGTTCAGTGTTACTGTTTTAAGATTTAGATCTTCAATCAATTTCAATTTTAGTTTAGTGCATGGTGAGAGGTACAGTTCTAGTTTTAATCTTTGACAAGTTGAAACCCAATTTTTCTAGCACCACTTATTCTATCTTTCTTCAGTGAGGGTATTTGGCTCCTTTGTGGAAGATGAAATGACTGAATGTGTCTGGAGTTGTTTCTACATCTTCTAATCTGTTCCACTAGTCCCCATGTCTGTTTCTTTGCCAGAATCATGCTGTTTTTATCACAGTAGCTTTGTAGTATTGTTTCAAGTTGGGAATTGTGATACACCATGCCATGTCTCTATTGCCTAGATTTGCTTTTTCTATTCCAGGTCTGTTCTTGTTCCAGCTGAATTTGGAATTATGGCCATTTTTACTATGTTGATTCTTCCTACCCAAGAGCAAGTGATGTCTTTCTATTTTCTGATATTCTCTTAAATCTCTCTTTTCAGAGTGCTATAGTTTTCAGAGAAGAGGTCTTTGATTTCTTTTGTTAGGTTGATTGCTAGGTATTTCAGTTATTTGGATGTGATTATGAAAGGAATTGTTGGCACTATTTCTCTCTCAGTGAGACTGTTGTTGCTGTAGAGGAAAGCTATTGATTTTTGTGTGTTGACCTTGTATCTAGCTACTTGACTGAATTTTGTTTTTAAGTCTAGAAGAATTTTGGTGGAGTTCTTGGGGCCTTCTATATAGAGTATCATGTCATCTGTAATAATGACAATTTGACTTGATTTCCTATCTTTACTCCTTTTATTTCTTTTCTCTTGTCAAATTGTTGTGGCTAATGTTTCCAAAACTATATTGAAAAGGAGAGGTGATAGTGGACATCTTGTTCCTGATTTTAGTTTGAAGGATTTCAGTTTTTGACCATTTAGTATGATGTTGGCTGTTTGTTTTTCATAGATAGCTTTTATTAGTTTGAGGTAGAGACCATCTATTCCAATTTTTTGTGGGGTTTTTATCATAAATGCATGTTGGATTTTGTCAAATGCTTTTTCTGCATCTATTGAGATGATCATATGGTTTTTATCCTTGGCTCTATTGATATAGTGTACTACATTGATTGATTTGTATATGGTGAACCATCCCTGCATCCCTGGGATGAATCCCACTTGGTCAGGGTGTGTGATTTTCTTGATGATCTTCTGCATTCTATTTTCTAATTTCTTATTAAGGATTTTTGCATCTATGTTCATTAGTGAGATTGGCCTATAGTTCTCTTTTTCAGTTGGGTCTTTCTCTGCTTTGGGGATCAAAGTGATGCTTGCTTCCAGGAATGAATTTGGAAGTACTGCTTCCCTTTCAATTTGATTGAAGAGTTTAAACAATAGTGGCAGTAGTTCCTCTCTAAATGTCTTGTAAAATTAGGCAGTGAAGCCATCAGGACCCGGGCTTTTCTGAATTGGTAAAATTTTAATTATGTTTTCAATTTTATTGATCAATATTGGGTTGTTTATTACTTTTAGGTTTCTTAATTAAACTTTGGTGATTCATACTTATCTAGGTACCTGTCCATTTCTTCTCTGTTTTCCATCTTATCGTGATATAGGCTCTCAAAGTAGGTATTGATGATCCTGTGAATTTGTGCTGCATCCATTGTAATTTCATCCTTTTCATTCCTAATTGCATGGATTTGGGCCTTTTCTTTCCTTTTATTTGATAAGGTTGGCTAAGGGTTTTTCAATTTTGTTAATTCTTTCAAAGAATCAATTATTTGGTTCATTGATTTTTTTTGTATTGTTCCCTTAGTCTCCATTGGATTCATTTCTGGCACCATCTTTATAATTTCCTCCCTTGTGTGAGCTTTGGGTTTGTCCTGATCCTCTTTTTCTAGAAGCTTGAAGTTCAGCATCAGGTTGTTTACTTGGGCTCACTCTGTTTTCCTAACATGTGTGTTCACTGCTATGAATTTCCCTCATAAGACTGCTTTCATAGTGTCCCATAGATACTGATATGTTGCATTGTCATTGTCATTTAATTGTAGGAACTGTATGATTTCCTTTTTAATTTCCTCTGTGCCCCACTGGTTATTCAGAAATGTGTTGTTCAATTTCCACGTGTTTATGAAATTCTTGCAGTTTCTTTTGCTATTGATCTCCAATTTCACTGCACTATGGTCTGATAATATACAGGGGATAAATTTGATTCCTTTGAACTTACTTAAACATGTTTTTTGAGCGAGTGTGCGGTCTATTTTGGAGAATGAGCCATGTGCAGATGAAAAGAATGTGTATTGTGATTTTGTGGGGTGGAACACTCGGTAAACATCTGTTAAGTATATTTGTTCAAGAGTTTGATTGAGTTCTAGTATTTCAATGCTTATTTTTTGTCTAGTTGATCTATCTATTTGTGACAGTGGGGTATTGAGGTCCTTCGCTAGTATTGTATTAGTGCTTATATGATTTTTTGTGTCCATTAGTATTTTTTTATATAGTTGGTTGCACTAGTGTTTGTGCATATATGTTTATGATTGTCATATCTTCCTCTTGGATTGTTCCCTTTACAAGGATGTAGTGTCCTTCTTTGTCTCTTAATCAGTGTGGGCTTAAAATCCACTTGATCTCCAAAGAGGATAGCTAGTGATGCTTTTTTGGGTGTTCCTGTCACCTGGAGTATTGTTTTCCACCCTTTTATTTTCAGTCTATGAGTTTCTTTTTGAATTAGGTCTGTTTCTTGTATGGATCATACTGTTGGATCTTGCTTCTTTACTCATTGCACCAGTCTATTTCCTTTGATTGGAGAATTTAGACCATTAACATTGATGGTTATAACTGATAGGTATTGAGTTATCATAGTCATGACTTTTTCTTTTTGTTGGATTCTCCCACTTTGTTTTTAATTTCTTGTCGTGCCTCGTGGATTCATTCTGTTGGGTTTCCTGAGGTTGAGATCCTCATTTTATTTTCCTAGGATTTTGTCTAAAATGTTTTGGAGTGCTGGTTTGGTATTCATGAAGTTCCTAAGGTGTTCTTTGCCACAAAAGTCTCTTATTTCACCATCAATTTTGAAAGATAGTTTTGCAGGGTACATCAATCTGGGTTGGAGGCTGTTTTCCTTTAGAGCCTGAAATACTTTAATCCAGACTCTTGTTGCCTTGAGTGTTTCTGTTGAGAAGTCTGCTGTGATTCTGATGGGCTTTCCTTTGTATGTGATTTGTTTCTTTTCTCTATTTGTAGAACTTTGTTCTTATATTGGGTTTCTGGAATCATAACTATTATATGCCTATGTGTAGATTTTTTTTTTTTGATTGCAGCTATTTGGAGCCCTGTGTGCCTCACTTATCTGCATGTCAAGTTCTTTTCCCTTGCTTGGGAAGTTTTCTGCCATCACTTCTGTGAACAGTTTTTTTTTTTTTTTTTTTTTTTTATGTCATCTGCACTCTCTCCTGTTTTTCATTGCCTCCAATCAGTCTTATATTATTCTTCTTTGCATCATCTAGCAGCTGCTGGATTGATTTCTCATGGTCCTTTATATTTTGAAGTAATTTTTCTTTTGTTGATCACTAATTGCAATCTTATCTTCTATATCTGAAATTTTGTCCTCACATTTCATTCTGCTGCATAGATTTTCAATGGAGTTTTTAAACTCCTGGAAATCTGTTTATATCTGTTTTATGGATTCCATTGTTTTCCTATGTTGGGATTCCATCATGTTCCTCAGCTCCTCTAGTTTTTATTTTTAATTTGTGTCCTCTCTAGATGTATTAATCATGTTTTGCATATGGGCACAATATCTGCTGTTATGTGAGAAATTGTTTCTGATTTCATTTTTTCCAGATCCTCTTTCATTGCTAGTTCTGGGAGTCCATTGATTGATTGAGTATCAGATTGTTCCATTTAATTTCCCTTTGGGGTTGCTGTACATGATCTGGAAGTCTGGTTTTGAGACATGTTTACATGTCTTTTCATTTCAAAGATGTGTGTGTGGGATGTGTGCTGCTGGCGCCCATATGGCTCACCTCCTTGATGCTGAGGGCATTGGTACAGAAGCCCAGAGTGTTTACCTCCTCTGTTCTGGGGGCAACTCTGTTCCTCAGTGTGGGTCCTGTGTGGTACAGTGGCCCAGAAATTTCACCTCCTCTCTTGCCTTCACTGGCAACCTCCCCTTCACCTGAAGCCAGTGCAGCTTTGTGAGTGGTAATAGATAGTTTTGTTAAAAGAGTAATATTAAAAGACATCTAGTAATTTAATGAAATATTTATCAAAAATTTAATGACCTTTTTCAAAACTGAAAAACCAAACTCTCAAATTTTTATGAAATTATGAGTAATGAACCATACAAATACTAGTGTAAAATAAAACAAATTGGAGTGTTCATCATCCCTGATTGAAAATTTAGCAAAGAAATATCGTTTTCCAAATGAGGGCAACATATAGATCTGTGAAATGGAAACAAGAATAGTAAAAAAAGAGCACAAACGTTATGGTCAACTTAAGGATCACAAAAATCTATTAGGATAACTGGATAATAACATGTAAGAGAATGAATTTAAGCCCTTACCTTATTCTATATATAAAAATTAAGTAAGAAGAGAAAAATCAACATGTGAAAGCTAAAGATATGAAATTTTCAAAAGAAAATATTGACATAAATCTTTGGGATCTCATATTTATTAGTAGATTCTTTTTTTTTTTTTTTTTGGTACCAGGGATTGAACTCAGTTCCTTGTGCTTGCAAGGCAAGCAACAGAACCACTGATCTAAATTCCCACCCCCTATTAGTAGATTCTTATATTTTTCCCTAAAAGAACAGATAATAAAAATAAATGGACTTCATCAAATTTAAAATTTTTCATCAATTACATTATCAAGAAAGTGAAAAGATAAACTGTATAAGGGAAGAAAATAATTGTAAATGATATATGTGATAAAGTTCAATATCTAGAATAAATATATAAATAATTTTTACATTTCAAAAATGAAAAGCAACCATATTAAAATGAATTGAGGACTTTAATGGATATTTCTCCAAGAAGATACAGAAATGACCAATAGCATATGAGAAGTTTTTCAGTATCATGGATCACTGAGTAAATATAATTAAAATCACATTAAGATACAATTTCACATATACCAAGATGGCTAGACTTTTAAAAAGAAAAATTTGAAACAAAGGTTCACAAAAACAGAAAAATTGGAACCTACTTACATTGATGCAGAGAATATAAAATGAAATGTTTGTATTGTAAAATAGTTTCACAGTTGATAAGCTGTCATTCAATTTACATATGACCTAGCAATTTTACTCTTAGGTATATTTCTAAGAGAACTAAAAATATATGTCCAGAAACTCATTTATTGATATTTAGGACTGCATTATTTATACTAGTCAAGAGCTGGACACAGTCCAAATTATTTTTCACTCAATACTCATTACAATTATTAGCTAAATTGATAAACAATATATAAAAACATTATTCATAAATAAGAAGAATGACCAAAGCTTGAAAACATTATGCAGAGCCAAAGAAACTAAACACAATACATTACATATTGTATGATCCTTTTTATACACAATTCCCATAATAATAAAATTCAAAGAGATAACAAGGTAGTGGCTGTCAGAGGTGGGGAAGGAGGATGTAAGAGCACTAGGATAGGGGCTTCTTGTGTTGTTTAAAAAGTTTGGAATCTAAGTAAACGTTTTAATGTTTCATCACCTTGCAAAAATATGAAGCACTACTGCATTGCATATTTTAAAGTGGTTAGCCACATGCTATATGCATTTCATGACAATAAAAATAACATATCCATATTAAAAGTGAAAATCCAAAGGCATTCATCAAGGAAGTAAGAGATATATTCTCTGGGATACATATACATAGACACATGCACACTACTGAAAATAATTAAATAATATCCATGTGACTTTTGAGATCATATACCAGATTCATCAATTGGAGGTATGGGTTTTACAAAAATGCTAATTTTCACACAATTGATCTATAAATTCCACATGACCATAATAAATAGTCTAGTTTGTTTTTGTTATTTTAAACTGAAAGGCATTTATACTTCTTTGTAAATAAAAAAGTCCAAGTAGAATTGAGATAATACTGAATAAAGAAGTTAAAACTGGATGGCTGGTAAAAACACCAGTAAATTTACATGTGAATAAGAGAATACACTAAGTCCCCAACTTACAAACATTTACAAACATTTGAGTTGTGAACTTTCACCAATACAAAAAACCCTAGAAGTAGCTCACATGTGTGTCAGACATTGTCACAGTTGTGCTGCTCTGTGCTTATTGTACATTTTACTTTAACTGTAAAAGTAAAAATAGTTTACAGTATTTTTGTTTGTACATTTGGTATTTTAAGCTTTACACTGTATATTTGTGTCAAAGTTGTATAAGACTCACTGTGTTAGACTTACATACTATTGAAACCTAAAAACATTCTTGGAACTTATTTGCAATTCAGGGACTTACCATAAAGCTTTTATTGCCAAATGAAGGATAGTTGTTGACTGTGAATAGACAGTCTCTCAAATCTAATATAAAATCCACTACCCTTAAGGAAAAAGTCATCATACCTTAAAATTTAGAATATTTTGTTTTATCAAAAGACAAAATTCAGATATGAAAATCAAGCCATAGATTGGGAGGAAAATATTTTGATACAGATATCGAACAAAAATTTTGTATCTAGAACTTATGAAGATCTCCCAAATTAATAACAATGGAAAAGATAAATGAAATAAAAGTAACCAAATTGTAAAATAGACTTTTTTTTGCTTAAATTATTTTATTGGTACATTTTAGGTATACAATACATTTACATTTATTCTTCCATGCTTGTACGTGCACATGATGTATCTTGATTCTTATTTTTGCCCCATTACCTGTGGGCCCTTCCACCCCTCCAGCCTTCCCTATTTACAAAGACTTTGTTTCCATTTTATTCTTTTCTCATAATTTTTACTTTCCCTTCTTTCCTTTCCTTTCCCTTCCCCTCCCACTCCTCCTACCACTTTGGACATTTTCTTCCTATATCAAATTATCAAATATTCATTTTAATAATTTTAATTCTTATTTACAGTTTCAGTTTCTCACACTAGAGAAACTATTAGGTATTTATATATGTGTGTCCTATTTATTTCACTTAAGAGTATGTCCTCAATATGCATCCATTTAGCTATAAATGTCTCTAGTTTCTCATTTTGTATGGCTGAGTAGTACTCCATTTTATTAAAAAAACACATGCTCTTTATTCAGTTTTCAGTTGATGGGCATTTGGGCTGTTTCCAAGCTTTAGCTATTACAAACTCTGCCACTATAAACATGGGTGCACATATATCACTGTGGTATGATTCTTTTAATTCTTTTGGGAAGATACCCAGCAGGGGAACAGCTGGGTCAAATAGGACCTCTAGTCCTAGATCTTTGAGGTATCTCCACACTGATTTCCACAGTGGTTGCAACAGTCTGTACTTCAACCAACAATGGAGAAGGGTTCCTTTCTGCCCGAAGCCTCACCAGCAATTGTTATTGGTTGATTTCTTGATAGCAGCCATTCTTTCTGGGATGAGATGGAATCTCAGGGTTGTTTTCATCTGCATGTCTCAAATGACCAGTGAAGTTGAACATTTTTTCATATGTTTATTTGCTGCATTTACTTCTTTGTCTGAGAAATGTCTGTTCATTTCAGATGACCATTTTTGAATTGGGTCTTTGAATTTGGGGGGGGTCTGATTTTTTTCAGTTCTTTATATATTCTAGATAGTAGCCCTTTGTCTGAGGTAAAGCTGCTAAAACCTTTTTCCCACATTGTAGATTGTCTCTTAGCTCTGTGAGTGGTTTCTCTTGCAGTGCAGAAGCTTTTTAAAAAGATGAGATTGCAGTTGTTGATTCATTGTGCTAGTTCCTGTGCTACTGAGGTTTTATTCATAAAGTCTTTTCCTATGCCAATGTCTTCAAGAGTTCTACGTAACATATCTTCCAGCAAATTTAGTGTTTCTGTCTTAATATTTAGATCTTTAATCCACTTTGATCTTAATTTAGTGCATGGTGATAGATATGGGTCTAGTTTTAATCTCTGGTAGGTTGAAATCCAGTTTTTCCAACACCTTTTTATTAAATAGGCTATCTTTCCTCCAATGAGGGTGGCTGGCTCCTTTGTCAAAGATGAGGTGGCTGAGTATGTCTGAAGTTGTTTCTGCATCTTCTAATTTGTTCCACTGATCCTCAGGTCTGTTTCTTTGCCAGTACCATGCTGCTTTTATCACAGTAGCTTTGTAGTATAGCTTCAAGTTGGGTATTGTAATACCCTCAGCCATGTCTCTGTTGCCTAGAATTGCTTTTGCTATTCTAGGTCTCTTCTGGTTCCAAATGAATTTTCGTATTGTTTTCTCTAGTTCTGTGAAGTATATTGTTGGAATTTCAATTGGCATTGCATTAAATCTATATAGTAGTTTTGGAAGTATGACCATTTTCACTATATTGATTCTTCCTGCCCAGGAACAAGGGATGTCTTTCCATTTTCTTATATCTGCTTCGATCTCCTTCTTCAGAGTGCTGTAGTTTTCAATGTAGAGGTCTTTTGCTTCCTTTGTTAGGTTGATTCCTAGATATTTCTTTTTTTTGGATGCTATTGTAAAAGTAATTGTTTCCCTAATTTCTCTCTCAGTGAATCTGTTATTTGTGTACAAGGAGGCAATTGTTGTTTGAGTGTTGACCTTGTATCCAGCTACTCTACTGAATCTGTCAATTAAGTCTAGAAGTCTTTTGGTAGACTTTTTGGGTCTTGTATGTAAAATATCATATCATCAGCAAATAATGATGTTTTAACTTCTTCCTTTCCTATCTTTATTCTTTTTAGTTTTTTTCTCTTTTCTAATTGCTGTGGCTAATGTTTCAAGAACTACATTGAAGAGGAGTGGTGATAGTGAGCATCCTTATCTTGTTCCTGATTTCAGCATGAAAGTTTTCAGTTTTTGACCATTTAGTATGATGTTGGCTGTTGGTTTTTCATAGATAGCCTTAATCAGATTGAGATAAAGACCTTCTATTCCAATTTTCTATAGCGTTTTTAACATGAATGGATGTTGCATTTTGTCGAATGCCTTTTCTGCCTCTATTGAGATGATCATATGGTTTTTGTCCTTGACTCTATTAATATAGTGTATTATATTTATTGATTTACAAATCTTGAAACATCTTTGCATCCCTGGGATAAATCAGACATGGTCAGGGTGTATAATCTTCTTGACAACCCTCTGTATTCTGTTTTCCAGTATTTTGTTGAGGATTTTTGCATCTATGTTCATTAGGGAGATTGACCTGTAGTTCTCTTTTTGGGTTAGGTCTTTCCCTGGTTTTGGAATCAAAGTAACACTTGCTTCCAGGAATGAATTTGGAAGCCTTGCTTCTCTTTCATTTTCCTTAATGAGTTTAAAGAGTAATGACAATAGTTCTTCTTTAAATGTCTTGTAGAATTCAGCAGTGAAGCCATCAGGACCTGGACTTTTCTTTGTTGGTAAATATTTTATTACATTTTCAATTTCACTCATTTTAATTGGGGTGTTTAGAATTTCTCTATCTTCTTCATTTAAATTTGGCAATTCATATGTATCTAGGAATCTGTCCATTTCTTCTGTGTTTTACATTTCATTAGAGTACAGGTTGTTGAAGTAGGTATTGATGATCTTCTGGATTTCTGCTGGGTCTGTTTTGACTGCCTATTTTTAGTTCTTAATTGCATGGATTTGAGCCTTTTCTTTCCTTTTTTGTTAAGGTTGCCTAAGGGTTTATCGATTCTATTTATTCTTTCAAAAAACCAACTCTTTGATTCATTAATTTTTTGTATCATTCTCTTAGTCTCCATTCCATTGATTTCTGCTCTGATCTTTATAATTTCCTCTCTGATGTGAGCTTTGGATTTGTTATTCTCTTCTTTTCCTAGGAGTTTGAGGTTATGCATTAGGTTATTTATCTGAGTTCTCTCTGTTTTCCTAATATGGGCATTCACTGCTAAGAATTTCCCATGTATATCTGCTTTCATTGTGTCCCATAGATTCCTGTTTGTTGTACTGGCATTATCATTTACTTATAGAAACTGTCTAATTTCTTCTTTAATTTCCTCTGTGACCCATTGGTTGTTCAGAAGGTTGTTATTCATTTTATTTTCCATATGTTTGTGGGAGTTTTGCAGTTTTTCATGTTATTGATCTCCAATTTTATTGCACTATGGTCTGATAATATACAGGGGGTAATTTCAATTCTTTTACATGGACTTAGACACGTCCTATGAACTAACATGTGGTCTGTTTTGGAGAATGACCCATGTGCAGCTGAAAAGGGTGTGTATTCTGATTTTGTGGGGTGGAACACTCTGTAAATATCTATTAAGTCCATTTGTTCAATAGGTTGGTTCAGTTCTTGAATTTTGTTGTTAATTTTTTTTTCTAGATGACCTATCTATTTGTGATAGAGGAGTATTGAGGTCCCCCACTACAATTATATTATTGCTTATTTGGTTTTTCATGTCCATTAATATTTGTTTTGTATAGTAGGGGACATTCTTATTTGGTGCATATATATATTTAGGATTGTCATCTCTTCCTCTTGGATTGTTCCCTTCACACGGATGTAGTGACCATCTTTGTCTCTCTTAATTAGTTTTGGTTTGAAATCTACTTTGTCTGTAAGTAAGATTGCTACCCCTGCTTTTTACTGGGTTCCTGTTGAATGGAGAGCCAATTTCCATCCTTTTACTTTCATTCTATGATTTTTTTTTTTTGAGTTAGGTGTGTTTCTTGTATACAGCATATTGCTGGATTTTGCTTCTTAATCCATTCTGTCAGTCTTCTTCTTTTGATTGGTGAATTGAGGCCATTAACATTGATAGTTATAATTGACAGATATTGACTCATCGTTGTCATGATGTTTTACTGTTGTTGGTTCTTATTTCTTTTCCCCCCTTTCCCTTTAGTTTCTTACCTTGTCTGGTGGCTTCCCTCTGTTGATCCCCATGGAGTTGTGACCTTCATTGCCTTTTTCTAGGATATTTCTTAGAACTCTTTGGAGTGCTGTTTGGGTGTTCATGAAATTTCTCAAGTGTTCTTTGTCATGGAAGTATCTAATTTCCCCATCAATTTTGAAAGATAATTTGCAGAATACAACAGTCTAGGTTGGAACTTATTTTCTTTTAGGGCTCGAAATACTTGACTCCAGGCTCTCCTTGAGTTGAGGGTTTGTGTTGAGAAGTCTACCAAGATTCAGATGGCCTTTCCTTTATAGG
Organism: Heterocephalus glaber; assembly: GCF_053883595.1. Taxonomy (NCBI): domain Eukaryota; kingdom Metazoa; phylum Chordata; class Mammalia; order Rodentia; family Bathyergidae; genus Heterocephalus; species Heterocephalus glaber. Next base: position 24,828,582 of record NW_028258143.1, on the reverse strand, counting down.
TGATTTGTTTCTTTTCTCTAACTGCCTGTAGGATTTTGTCCTTCTGTTGGATTTCTGGGATCTTGACTCTTATATGTCTAGGTGTAAATATTTTTTTTATCTTGGCTAGGTGGAGTTCTATATGCCTCACTTATCTGTATGTCCAACTCTCCACCTCTGCCTGGGAAGTTTTCTGCTATGACTTCTGTGAACAGGTTTTTTTTTTTTCTGTCAATTGTACTTTCACCTGTTTTTTCGTGGACTTCTAGCAGTCTTATGTTGTTCTTTTTATCATCTAGCAGCTGCTGAATTGATTTCTCATGGCCCCTTACTATTTTTAAGAAATCTCTGTTTTCGTGGTCCTTCACCACAATCCTGACTTCTATTTCTGATATTCTATCTTCAGATTCTGTTAGTCTACTCTGCATGCTTTCAATGGAGTTTTTAATCTCCTGAATATCTGCTTGAATTTGTTTCATGGATTCCATTTCTTTCTTATGTTGGGCATTCATGGCTTCCAGCATGATTCTGAGCTCATCTATTTTTCATCAGTTTCTGTTCTGGAGCCTCTAATCATGTCTTTCACTCTCCTCACCATGTCTGTAGTTATCTCGGAGATTATTTCTGCTTTGAATTTTTCTACAGCCTCATTCATTTATTTTTTTACTTCCTGTGTGATCAGTTCAGGGTGTCCAGGTGGTTGATTATCAGACTTTTCCACCTCATTTCCCTCAGAATTTGCCTTTTGAGGGCTGGAAGTCTGAGTTTGTCCCTTGCTTAAATGTCTTCTCATTTTTGTTTTTGCTACACTCCTTGGTTTAGTTCCTGGGTTGATATTTTGAAGTTTCTTATTGTAAGTATCTTTGTTGATATATTTAGAACTCTTATGGAATGATTGCTTCTCAGAGGTGTCTTCCAGATATAGCTGGTCTTTAGGTTTTCAGTCTCTAATGGCTCTCAGGCTATCTCATTTTCATTATACCAGGATGGACAACTGATTAGATCAATCACAACACCTTAGCCCAAGTGATACAATTAGCAACACTACAGCATCAAATACATCATTAGAGAATGATAATTTGTGGTAGTTATTAATCTATCACCCTTAAAAATGAAGGGCTTCCTTCAGGGTATTTCTCTGCTATCACAATAGACAACGTGGGCAGTAGTGTGCAGTTATAAGTCAATGAGTCTCAGTAAGCTAGTCTCAGACCCATGAGATTCAGGCAGATTTTTGGCTGTGCATCCCATGTTGAGCTCCCTGTCCACCTGCAGGGTTGCAGTGCCCAAGGTTCTATTTCAGGTTTCAGCTGCCTTTCCCCTGACGAAAGTCCAGATTCCACTGGGAGCTGATGATTCCTCCAACTTACCAAGCACGATGGTCTGGTGTGCCTTTATTGCAGAGATTCTCTTCACTTTTCCAGTGGGCTTGTTTTCATCATGGAGCTTGAGAGAGGCCCTCTCTGTGTTGTTCACTTCTGTAGCTCAGGACAATGGCTTTTATGTCCCCCTGTGCCTCCTGTCTTGGTCGCAAGCCTCTCCTGGTTGCAAGCTGGTGGAGCAAGCCAGAGGAAGGAGGTCCCAGTTAGGCTGCAACCGGTCAGACCCACTTGGCCCTGCTTGATCCCATGGGCCCTGCTCAGCCAAGCTGGGGCTGGTGGGTATGCCAGTGGGTCCTCCTCACCCTGTCTTGGTCATAATCCTGTCCTGTTCACAAGTCTGTCTTGGTCCCAAGCCTGTCATGGTAGCAAGCTTGTGGAGCAAGCCGGAGGAAGCATGTCCCAGTCAGGCTGCATTTGCTTGGCTCCCTATGAGTTTCATTTTGAATTAAGTGTGATTCTTGTATGCAGAGTATTGTTGAATTTTGGTTCTTGACCCATTCTGCCAGTCTATTTCTTTTCATTGGTGAATTGAGCCCATTAACATTGATGGTTATAACTGAAACATATTGACTTATCATTGTCATGAATTTTTCTTTTTGTTGGGTTCTCCCCCTTAACATTTAATTTCTCCAAGCTCTTCTTGCCTTGATGGTTTGTGTTGAGAAGTCTGCTGGGATTCTGATGGGCTTTCCTTTGTATGTGATTTGTTTCTTTTCTCTAACTGCTTGTAGAACTTTGTTCTTCTGTTGAGTTTCTGGAATCTTCACAATTACATGACTAAGTGTAGATTTTTTTGATCAAGGCTATTTGAAGACCTACGTGCTTCATTTATCTGTATGTCAGATTCTTTTCCCCTGTTTGGGAAGTTTTCTGCCATCATTTCTGTGAACAGTTTTTTTTTTTTTTATGTCATCTGCTCTCTCTTGTTTCTTCTTTGACTCCAATCAGTCTTATGTTATTCTTCTTTGCATTGTCTAGCAGCTGCTGGATTGATTTCTCATGTTCCCTTACAATTTTGAAGCAATTTTTCTTTTGCTGGTCACTAATTGCAGTCTTATTTTCTATATCTGAAATTCTGTCCTCACATTGGCTCATTCTGCTGTGTTGACTTTCAATGGAGTTTTAATCTCCTGGAAATCTATTTGCACCTGTTGTATGGATTCCATTTGTTTCCTATGTTGGGATCCCATCATGTTCCTCAGCTCCTCTCTAGATTTATTAATCATGTCTTGCACTATGAGCACAATCTCTGCTGTTATCTGAGAAATTATTTCTGATTTCATTTTTTCCAGATCCTCTTTTGTTGCCAGTTCAGTGGGTCCAGGTGGTTGAGTATCGGAGTGTTCCATCTCATTTCCCTTTGAGGTTGCTGTAGGTGATCTGGAAGTCTGGTTTGAGACTTATTTATGTGTTTTCTCATTTGACCCAGGGATGGTGCTGTTGGCCCTGTGCAGCTCACCTCCTCTGAACTGGGAGAGATGGTACAACAGCTCAGAAGCCCCTTTCTCTGGGCCAGGAATGATGGGATGGAAGGCAGCCCAGAAGCCCCTTCCTCTGGTCTGGGAGCCAGGGGATGGATGGTGGCCTGGAAGCCCCTACCTCTGTTCCGGGAGTGGTGGGATGGCAGCCCAGTTGCCCCTTCCTCTAACCCGGGATTGGTGGGTCCTGCAGTTTTCTTTATAGAAGTTTTGGCTTCAATTGTTAGGTTGATTCCTAGATATTTCTTTTTGTTTTTGGATTGTATTGTAAAAGGAAATGTTTCTCTAATTTCTCTCTCTGTGAGTCTGTTATTTTTGTACAAGAAGGCGATTGTTGACCTTGTATCCAGCTACTCTACTGAATCTGTCAATTAAATCTAGAAGTCCCTTGGCAGAGTTTTTTGGGTCTTCTATGTAAAGTATCATATCATCAGCAAATAATGACAGTTTAACTTCTTCCTTTCCTATCTTTATTCCTTTTATTTCTTTCTTTTGTATAATTGCTGAGGGTGATGTTTCCAAAACTATATTGAAAAGGAGTAGTGATAGTGGGCATCCTTGTCTTGTTCCTGATTTTAGCATGAAAGTTTTCAGTTTTTCACCATTTAGTATGATGTTGGCTGTTTTTTTTTATAGATAGCCTTAATCAGATTGAGATAAAGACATTTTATTCCAATTTTCTATAGGGTTTTTATCATGAATGTGTGTTAGATTTTTGTCAAATGCTTTTTCTGAATCTATTGAGATGATCGTATGGTTTTTGTCCTTGGCTCTGTTAATAAAGTGTATTACATTTATTGATTTATGTATGTCAAAACATCCTTACAGTCCTGGGACAAATCCAACTTGGTCAGGGTGTATAATTTTCTTGAAGGCCATTCGTATTCTATTTTCCAATATCTTGTTGAGAATTTTTGCATCTATGTTCATTAGGGAGATTGGCCTGTAGTTCTCTTTTGGGGTTTGGTATGTCCCTGGTTTGGAATCAAAGTAACACTTGCTTCCAGGAATGAATTTGGAAGCCTTGCTTCCCTTTCAATTTTCTTGATGATTGTAAAGAGTAATGGCAGTAGTTCTTTAAATGTCTTGTGGAATTCAGCAGTGAAGCCATCAGGACCTGGGCTTTTCTTTGTTAATAAATTTTTAATTACGTTTTCAATTTCACTCATTGTAATTGAGGTGTTTAGAATTTTTATATCTTTATCATTTAACTTTGGTAATTCATATGTATCTAGAAATCTGTCCATTTCTTCTGTGTTTTCTATTTTATTGGAGTACAGGTCCTCGAAGTAAGTCTTGATGATCCTCTGGATTTCTGTTGGATCTGTTGTGACTTCCCCTTTTTTATTCTTAATTGCATGGATTTGAGCCCTTTCTTTTTTTGTTAAGGTTGCCTAAAAGTTTATTGATTTTATTTATTCTTTCAAAAAACCAACTCTTTGATTCATTGATTTTTTTGTGTGTTGTTCTCTTATTCTCCATTGCATTGATTTCTGCTCTCATCTTTATAATTTCCTCTCTTGTAGGAACTTTGGATTTATCATGCTCTTCTTTTTCTAGGAGCTTGAGCTTCAGAATTATGTTGTTTATTTGAGCCCTCACTGTTTTCCTAATATTCACATTTACTGCTATGAATTTCCTGCATAAAACTGCTTTCATTGTGTTCCATAAATTCCTGTATGTTGTACTGGCATTATCATTTACTTGTAGAAATTGTCAAATTTCTTCTTTAAATTCTTCTGTGACCCATTGGTTGTTCAGGAGAGTGTTATTCAATTTTCATGTGATTGTGGGGGTTTTGAGGTTTCTTATGCTATTGATCTCCAATTTTATTGCACTATGGTCTGATAATATACAGGGGGTAACTTCAATTCTTTTACACTTTCTTAGACATGTCCTATGAGCTAGCATGTTGTCTATTTTGGAGAATGATTCATGTGCAACCAAAAAGAATGTGTATTCTGATTTTGTGGAGTGGAACACTTTGTAAAGATCTATTAAGTCCATTTGTTCAATAGTTTGTTCAGTTCTAGAATTTCATTGTTAATATTTTGTCTAATTGATCTGTCTATTTGTGATAGTGTGGTATTGAGGTCCCTGACTGCAATTGTTTTAGTGCTTATTTGGTTTCTCATGCCCATTAATATTTGTTTTGTGTAGTTGGGGGCATTCGTATTTGGTGCATATGTATTTAGGATTATCATCTCTTCCTCTTGGATTGTTCCCTTCACAAGGATGTAGTGACCATCTTTGTCTCTCTTATTTAGTTTTGGTTTGAAATCTACTTTGTCTGAAAATAAGATTGCTACTCCTGCATTTTTTCTGATTTCCTGTGGTGTGGAGAACTGTTTTCCATCCTTTTACTTTCAGTCTATGAATTTCTTTTTGAGTTAGATGTGTTTCTTATATACAACCTATTGTTGGATTTTGCTTCTTAATCTATTCTGCTAGTCCATTTCTTTTGATTGATTCATTGAGGCCATTTACACTGATGGTTATAATTGATAGATATTGACTCATCCTTTTCATGATGTTTACTTTTGTTGGCTCTATTATTTCTTATTTTCCTCCTTTCCCTTTAGTTTCTTACCTTGCCTGGTGGCTTCCTCCTGTTGGGCCTCATGGAGTTGTGACCTTCATTGTCTTTTTCTAGGATATTGTTTAGAATTGTCTTGAATACTTGTTCAGTGTTCATGAAATTTCTTTGGTGTTCTTTATTGTGGAAGTATCTTATTTCCCCATTGATTTTGAAAGAATTTTGCAGGATACAACTGTCTAGGTTGGAACTTATTTTCTTTTAGGCCTTGAAATACTTCACTCCAGGCTCTCTTTGACTCGAGGGTTTGTGTTGAGAAGTCTGCTGTGATTCTGATGGGCTTTCCTTTGTAGGTGATTTGTTTCTTTTCTCTAACTGCTTGTAGGATTTTGTCCTTCTGTTGGGTTTCTGAGATCTTGACTATTATTTGTCTAGGTGTAGATTTTTTTTTATCATGGCTAGTTGGAGTTCTATATGCCTCAGTTATCTGTATGTCCAATTCTTTACCTCTGTGTGGGAAGTTTTCTACTATGACTTATATGAACAGTTTTTTTTATGTCAATGGTACTTTCTCCTGTTTTTTCATGGACTCCTAGCAGTCTTATGTTGTTCTTCTTTACATCATCTAGCAGCTGCTGGATTGATTTCTCATGGTCCCTTACAATTTTTAAGAAATCCCTGTTTTCATGGTCACTAGCCATAACCCTGTCTTCTATATTTGATACTGTATGTTGACATTTCCTTAATTTACTCTGAATGCTTTTAATGGAGTTTTTAATCTCCTGAATATCTGTTTGAATCTGTTTCATGGATTCCATTTCTTTCCTATGTTGGGTGATCATGGATTTAATTTCTCTCTTATGCTGGGCATTCATGGCTTCCAGCATGTTTCTTAGCTCATCTATTTTTTATCAGTTTTTGTTCTGGAGCCTCTAATTATGTCTTTCACTCTGCTCACCATGTCTGTAGTTATCTGGGAGATTATTTCTGCTTTGAATTTTTCTAGAGCCTCATTCATCTGTTTTGTTACTTCCTGTGTGATCAGTTCAGGGTGTTCAGGTGGTTGATTCTCATATTTTTCCATATAATTTCCCCCAGAATTTCCCTTTTGTATGGTGGAAGCCTGAGTTTGCCCCTTGCTTAAATGTCTTCTGAATTTTTTTTTTTTTTTTGGTATTGTCCTTGGTTTAATTCCTGGTTTGATACTTTGAAATTGCTTATTGTAAGTATCTCTGTTGCTTGTGTTTAGAAACCTTGTGAAATGACTCCTTTTCAGAGGTGTCTCCAAGATATAGCTGATCTTTTGGTTTTGAGTCTCTAATGACTCTGAAGCTACCTCATTTTCTTTATACCAGGAAGGCAATCACAGCATCCTAGCCCAAATGATAAAATCAGCAATACCATAACATCAAGCACAGCTTAGAAAATGACAATTTGTGGTAGTTATTAATCTACCACCTTTAACTCTGTGAATTATTTCAAAATCAAGGACCAGTCCAACATATGTTTACAGTGAATAAACTCTTCAATATAGCAACTTTACCCTTTGGGATGGGGAGTTAGAAGGAGTTGGGGAGGGAAAGATAGATAGGTAGAAGGATCAGGAAAGGTTAGCAGTGAGGCCAGAAGAAACAGGAAGATCACAGAAACTCTAAGAATCTATTGAAGACCAGAGGAAAAGGCACAATGAAAGAACAAAGACATGAACCAAACAACCTATGAGCAATATGGAGGCGAGATACTGTATTTACTTTCCTTAAAACCTAATGATAATCAAGAGAAGGAAAAAGAGAAGAAAAGAAAAATGAAGAAATCCAAATCAGGTCTAGAACAGGAACAAAAATGAAGATGAAGAACAATGTGGAACAGCAAGAGAACAAGTGAGAGAGAGAGTCAAGAGAGAAAAGAAAGAAAAAAAGAAGAGAAAAATAAAAATTTAAAAGAGTAGAAAAAATAAAAATTAAAACTTAAAAATAAAAAATAAGAGAAAAAAATTTCTTTCAAATAATAAAAATAAAAATGAAGGACTTCCTTCAGGGTGTGTCTCTGCTGTCACAATAGACAATGTGAGCAGCCATGTGCAGATATAAGTCAATGAGTCTCAGCAAGCTAGTAGCAGACCTGTGAGTTTCAGGCAGATTTCTGGCTGCAAGTCCCAAGGTGAGTTCCCTGTCCTCCTGCAGGGTTGAATTCTTCAAGGTTCTACTGCAGGTTCCAGCTGCCCTTCCCCTGAAGATAGTCCAGGTTCTGATTGGAGGTGATTTCCCTCCAACTTACCAAATACGATGGTCTGGTGTGCCTTTATTGCAGAGATTCCCTTCACTTTTCCACTGGGCTTCAGTTTTCATTGAGGAGCCTGAGAGAGGCTCTCTTTCCGTTGCTCACTTCTTCTCTATCTTGTGGAGCTCAGGACAATGGCCTTTATGACCCCCTGTGTTTCTGTAGTGTGGAAGTAGGCAGCAGCACAGCCAGAGCCAGAGGTGGGGTGAGGGGTAGGCCGGGTTGGGCCAGCACCCCACTAAGATGGTTGCGCTGTGTGAAGCAAGGTGAAAGAGCGAGGCCTCCACGGTGGTGGGGTCCTCACCGTGCACTGTCTGGTTGCATTGTCTAAATAGACATTTTAAAGGGAAGCTACTTGGATGATTAACAAGGCTATGAAAGATATTCAGCATCATTATTCTTCAGTGTACTCTCATTAAAATGTTTACGTACCCAAATATTGGTGAAAATACAAAGCAACTGGGACTTTCCCAACTTGTTGGTGAGAATGGATAGTTTTCTTTTTCCTTCTCCTGGAATTGGGGAGTGAACCTAGGACCTGGGACATGTTAGGCAAGTGCTCTACCACTCAGCTACAGCCCATGGATAGTGTTTAAATCACTTCTTATGACATTTAGCTAGTGTCTAAGGAAAGGAAGTTTTGTATATGCAGTCACTTCATACATTCACACACAAGAGTGTTCATAGGATCACTATGGATTATGCCTGTTTGAAATAACCGCAAAATCCATTAACATCAGAGAACATTTATTAAGTACATGCATTGAAATAAATAATACCTATCCAAATAATTTACAAAACTACATTCTATTCAGCAACATGGATGAAACTCATGAATTAATATAGAGGCAAAAAAATCCAAACATATAATTTTGTATATAGTAATATAATAACATTTATATAAACTTTAGAAAGAGGCATTTACCTTTGTCACTGTAATCTTTTTTTGTTATCTAAAGTGGTGAGAGCTACTAGTAGTTATTTATTCCCACTCCAATTGCAGATTACATGGGTATTTGACTATAAGAAAATTCATATAATTGTACCTTTTTAGTGCAATTTTCTGTATATATTACATAATTTTTAAATTAATTATTTCATGGACTATTTGAGTATTAAATGTTTATCAAAACATTTGAGAGTATTAGAGTTGTAGCTGGCTTATGTTAAACAAAGAAAAGTAAGTTATTTTTAAGAAAAGCCAGATAATTTTTAAGTTCTTATTGAAAAGTTATTTAGGAATAAGTAAACTTATTTCTAAAGTTCTGTAACATTTCTATAAAATGTTGAGCCCTAGCCCAGGGATTTAGCTCAGTGGTTCTGGTGCCTTGCCTCACAAGCACAAGGTCCCAAGTTTGATCCCTGATACCAAAAAAAAAAAAATTTAATTCCTTTCAGAAAAAGATTCTTAATGTATAAATTAGAAAAACGATGCTTAAGGAATTGTCTTAATGGTCAAAGACATGATTTTACCCAAAGTACCTTTCATTTCCCACTGTGTTAATTAAGATTTTCACTTAAAATTTTGTGAAAAAGAACACAAAAATCTTAATTATGTACATATTAGGTATTATATTTCAATTTTTGTTCCATTTTCTCGTCAAATACAAACTGCTAGTCACACTAGAATTTATCTTCTTTCAACATATTTTCCAATAAAATATATGAATATACATTTAATTCTTAATGGAAAAATTTCACAGTTTAAGAGTAAAGAGGAAATTATATTCATACTGAGATTTTAGTAATTCATTTTTAAGGGCTTATGAATATAATTTATTTTCAAATTTTTGTAAATAAAAATGTATATTTAGTTGTAAGTATTTGGACCATATTTGGCAGGGTTCTTTAAGTTAAATAGCTGCTTTGTGTGTATTGGTTTATTATTCTTGAAGACATATAGGCCCTAGAAATAAATAGGGATAAGAAAGGGTATTCTCTTTCCCCCAGAGCTTTCTTTTTCTTTACCACAGCAATCACGTTCACAAAATGATAAATGAATTGAGGAATTGTGAAGAAAATAGTCCCTAAGCACACTTAAGTGCAAGAACTGAATAATTATGACATGTTCAACACTTGTAATAATTTCCTTTTTAGCAGGATTTGCAATGGAATAGCAAGTCTGCAGTGATGTTTTACTATCACCAAACCCTTTGCCTTTCAGTAACACTTGTAATCAAAAAAATGATGAAAACTCTCCAGAATACAACAAGCACATATACTCCATCAGACAATGATCTTCTAAATTTCTTTTGTGTTTCCTCTAGTAATGTGTTTTAAACAATGCAGCCACGCACTCTGGATTAAGAATTCACTGATTCCAATAATTAACAAGTCTTTCATTGCTTGAAGGATTCTCTGTCCTTCTGAGATAGATGAGATCCTATCACTTTCTTGCATATACCTCCCCTGAACACTTTGCCCTTCATAAAACACAACAATGCAATTGAAAGTATTTGTATTTTCTCTTTTTTTTATCTTCATCATTTTGTAAGGTCCATGAAGAGAAATGTGGCTTGTTCAGTAATATATGCTTAAATTCTGTGATATTTTCTCTACAGTAGATACTTAAATAATAATTATGGAACCAATAAATGAGTTAAACAATTGCCACACATATATTCTAAATTTGTATTGTTTTCTGAAATGTATGTTAGGCATATTTGTGCAATTAAATATAATACAGTCTTTGGCCTCCTATTGCTTTTAAGTAGGAAAACTCAGAATGCAGGAAACAATAACCAAATAACTGATGGTACAACATATTGTTGAGGAGCAGATGTATTTGTTTCTTGCAAATGGGATTTAAGCAGAAGAAATGTAGAACTTTTCCAGAAACCTATGCTTCCTCTGTACTTTCTCTTTCCTGCTGCCATGTGTGTGCAGATAATGCAAAGATATCATTGCAAGATATTGATGGAGCTCATGTTGATGAATAACCACAGGAGAGAAAATGACACTTTGGCCAGAAATATCACCTCTTCCCTATTTTGTAGACTGTAAGTACATATTGAGACATTATACAACTTGTGTGTCTGAAATAGAGTGGGTTAATGTCAAAGATGATCCCTATATTTCTCTCATGGAATTAATGGGATTTTTTTTTTTCCCCCTGATAGGGACTGAACTCAGGACCTTGAGCAAGAGGCAGGCACGGCATCACTAAGCTAAATCTCTATCCTGATAATGGGAAATTTATTAAAGAGGACTTAGAAAAAGATTGCATTTTGGAAGGTGGCATGGAGGAAGACAGACTCACTTTTTTGATTCACTTATTTTGAATGCACTGGGGATACTCCAGAAAATTTATCACACGTTTCAGAATACAATACAAATTTAGAATATATGTGTAACTGTTGTTCAACTCATTTATTGGTTTCACAATTTTTATTTGAGCATCTACTATGGAGAAAATGCCATAGGATCTAAGGATATATTAGTGAACAAAGCACATTTTCCATTCGTGAGACTAGTTTGTATTGTATAGAGACTTATCTGACTTCTCTAAAACATGACAATCTTCCAAGCAGATCATAAATGTGCACATAAAAATATTTCTTTAGACCACCACACATCTAATTAAACTGTTTTGTAAACTGTTAAATATTCTAACGAGAGTTGGTATTCGAAGGGAAACAATCAGATACATAATTATTAGCAGGCAGTGGAAGGAGCACTTAACACTACCCATTTTCACCATCTTCCTAGAACTAGCCTCAGCCTCCCGTGCACACATCATGGTCCAGTAACACAGATCTCTCATTGCTAGGACACAATACCTGACACGCACAATTTAAGGGAAAGGTTCACATTTCGATATATTGTTGGCTGCCTCCAAGGATGGCTCAGCATAGGGGCATGGCTGAAGAGTACAGCTGCTCACCCCATGGCATGCAGGAAGCAGAAATCCTCCAGACAGAAGCTGGGAAGGCAGATATCCATGTCCAGGCAACCCCACAGCGACACACCTCTTCCAATTCCTTCCTACCTTCTAACAGTGAGTCAGCTATAATGCTCTCATAATCCAATTACCTTCCAAACTCACGAAGTTTGGGGGCCATTTTAGATCTAAATTGCAAGCATGCTTTTCTTTCTTTTTTAAATTGCACATTGGAATCAAATATTAGATTATATTTTCACCAAATATTGTGCCTTAGTTTTTATTCTTTGTAATCTTCAAATTTACAGTTCTTAGAATGTATTTAGATGCATAAAATAAATATTAAATAATTAGTATGTTCATTCAAGTTAATTTAATTTTTAATCTACTTTAACCAACATGTAGCTACTATGTACACTAGAGACATTTTGCACCATTGAGGTCTCTGATACAGTAATTTTGAATACTAACTAATGTACCAGACTAAACATTTTTACAAGGGGAATATTGGAGCTAAAAAGTAAAAGCCATTCTACTTTCTTCTTTTCTATTTTTCTTTGTGGTTGGAACTTTTTAAAAACACTTAAATATCTTAAAGATTATTAAATATGCATCTTCCTAAACAACTGCTTCTATTAAATACTTAAGGGTAAAGATAATTAATGTCTCTATTTTTTAAACAATGAAACAATACATGATCTAGGTTAAATAATGAAAGCTAAAGTTTACAAGGCTAAAAGAGTTACTCATGAATACACAATTCAAAACAGAATGTTAATTTTAGTCTGCTGACATAATAGAGAGCAAAATACATAATTGTTTCACGATCCATTCATTAGCCTTTAATGAAATTTGAAAATATTCCATACTCCTTCCCATTTCAATCAACCAAATTATTTTGGAAAGAAACAGAGACAAGGAGTACAAGTTTATTGTATTGCATAGATTACTTGTTTTCTTTAAAAATAGTACATATATCTCTCCTCTTAGACTAAACAATGAGAATGAATTCTGATAATCTGGTTTTCTAGTATATTTTAAAGATTTCATGATAGAAGAATATAATGAAACTTAGTTACCATTTCAACTATAGGCGAATGTTAATGACTGAATGTTTGCCCTTTTTGTTCTTCCTCTAGGTTAGCAGGACTAAATGGTAGAAGAAAGCATATGAGTTAAGATGCGTTACTTATCCTTCCATGTGTCCCACCTGCCCCAGCATGGTAAAGGAGAAAGGACCTGCAATCTGTACCTGAAATGCAGAAAAGGATGCTCAAGTGGAACTTAGATGCCAGCTGCAGCCAAGAAGTCTCTTAGAATTTTCTAAGGCTGACAAAACAAGCAATGACAGGGCAGGTGGATTCTACAACAGTATTCCTCATTATTCTAGGCACAAGAAGTCTATCATCAAGTCATCAAAAAGTTTGATTTCTTCTGGGGTCTTTTTGTTTTGGTTACAGATGCTCACCATATCACTTGATCTTCACATGATCATTTCTCCGTGTTCATCTTGGTGTATTCCAGTTTCATCTTGTGATATGGGCTTCAGTCTTACTGAATTAGGACTCCAGTCCAAGGGTATCATTTTAACTTAATAACATGATTAAATAATTTTCTCCCAAATAGAGTACTGTGGTGTTGGGACTTCAACCTATGTGTTTCAGAGGAAGACATAACTCATCCCATTCAAAAGTCTATAACCTGTTAAACCAGTTTGTCTTTTTGTACCATTTCCCATTAAAAGGCCTGGACAGGATTCTTAGTAGATGTTCCTAAATTTATAATGCAAGGAATTGGATTCAAGATTTTAGTGGCACCTAGGGAAAGAATTATCTTCAGTTAAAATTAGAGAATTAACAGAGGGATAATTTAAGTGAGGAAGAAAATTATCTTTAGTTTAAAAAGCTTTTGCTCCCAAAAGTATTCTCCCACATTTTCTGAAGCCTACATTTTTTATCTGATCTAGGCACTGTGTGAAGTATACATCTGAAAAAGAAAAGTACAGTGATATCATGGAAAAGGCATTTACTTTGATGTTAAGCAACCTGCTTGGAATTTAAATACTTCCTTGTACAGTAAGAAGTATTTATGATCTATCAGGAATGCTAACAACTATGAGTTGTAGTTTCCTCATTTCAGATAATAATAATTCCTAAATTAATAGTTGTGAAAATGTAAACAAGTAATAGTAATGTAAGAAGTAATAGTTGTGAAAATGTAAAAAAAAATACAGCTAAATTTTCTAACAAGAGTCTTCCAGTAGATATTCAACAGATCAAGAAGATTTGTAAAAGAAATATGAAGGTAAAATTAAACAATGTAGACTTGCCCCTAAGAAGCTCAGAATTATTATAAAATGTGTAAATCGCCAAATAATTTTAACAGTAATGCACACCATATTAATCTTTCCTTTTTTATGTGCAAGTGATACTATGGTTTTACTCAGGCCAACTTAATTAAAAAGTGCAGAAGATAGGTGACAAAAAGGGTAATTGTTGTTTTTATTTTTATTTATTTATTTATTTTTGGTACTGGGGATCAAACTTGGGACCTTATGCTTGTGAGGCAGGCCCTAATTGTTGTTTTTAATTTTGATAAAGTAAGACTCAAGGAAAAAGAAATAAAAGTATCACTATTGTTTGACTGTGGTTTGCTCCTACTAAAATTCTTGATGTAATTTGATTCTTACTGTAAAATTGTTGAAAAGTTCTAGAATCTTTATGTAGTGATTAAGTCAACTGTTGACACACATGCAGGCTGTGGTACAATAATACAACATTATTCAGCAATAAAGGAGCAATTCCTGTTAATAGGAGGAAAACAGATTAAAGTGGCGATCGTCATGTTAAGCAAATAAGCCAGTCTCATAATGACAAATATTGCATGTTCTTTCTAAAATATGAAATCTCTAGCATAGAAGAAACATAAAATTAGAAGGAGAACTATTAGAACACAGGAATCCAAGGAGGAGTGAAGAGGGTGAAGGAGGTTAATGGGAGGATAATAGGATCAAACCATGTAAGAATGAAAATGTCACCACATAACCCAATGCTCAGTATAAGTAATATGCACTAATAAAAATAACTAGGTGATTAAGGAGAAGTAAGTTTTTTTCTAGGCATAAGTTCCTGGTCTTGAGAGGCTAATTGAACTTGGACTTTGAAAGGGGGATTAAGCCCCTCTTGTTTTCTCTCTTCTCTTCAGAATTCATTCATTGGTCCTTCCACTTTCTACCATGAGTTGAAGCAGCATGAAGACCTCACCAGTATTATGCTATGGAGTTCTTACCACTGAAAACAATGAAAATGAATAAGAGTGGGTTTTTCCCCTTAGAAATTATCAGGTGTCAAGTATTCTTTCATAGCAACAGAAAACTAAGGCCAGTATATAGCAGACAACAGTATCAGAAGTGAGAGTATAAAACTCCATTTAGATTATATGTGTTTAATGACACTACTGAGTCTTAGACTTTGTCCATTTATTCTTCACTCCAAATTCTAAGATGAAAGAATCCAACTGGACCATCTTGGAGCAACCACCCATATTTTGGATGATACATGTAGGGTGCATGGGACAGCTGATTGTTCCTATTGTAAATCTGTGTGACATGTTATTATACTGAACACTGTAGGCAATTATAATAGAATGGTCCCGCTGTAATTAAACATGCCAATATCCGTGTATCTGAACATAATCAGAACAATCACAAACATGTGAGCAATGTGTTGCATGATGACCTCACAACAGCTACAATGTCATTAGATAACAGAAAATTTTCAATCCTACTATAAGCTTATGAGACTGTCCAGTATATCTTCTCTGATTGCACAAAATGTCATTATGCATTGCATAACTGTGATTTCCAAAAATGTATAAAATTAGAATAAAACAAAGTTGTTTGTAAAACTCTCATTCTTGACCATACAGATTAAAAAAATTCTTAAAATATCATAATTCCTTGTGTGGAGTTGGTACACATGTATAACACATTTTAATTCCCCTTTTCATCCACTTTCCCTCCCCTCCTTCTCTTCTCCTTCCATCTCTTGGGTAACCTCCACCAGCATCCATTTGTAGAACTCTTTTAGATTTGAAAAATTAAAGCTCTGTATGAATAGACAATAACTCCCTACTCTCCTTCTTGTAGTTCCTGAGAACGATTATACTTTCTGAGTATCATCCAACTCTATGTACTTTATATAAATTAAATCATTCATTATTTGTTATTTGTGACTGAATTATTTCATTTATCACACTACTCTTAAGGTTAATTTTATAGCTTGTGTCTAGATGTCTCCCCAAAGCCTCGTGCAGTTAGGGATTTTTCAGAAATGGCTGGATCTATAATGTGCGATTGATGCATAGTGCAATGCTAGGATTAAGGGTAGGTGATTACTGTATCAGTTCACTGATTGTTTTGGCACAGCTCTAATCCCAGTAAACTAGATAGAATATAAAAGGGGCATAAAAAGTTGCTAAGGCCTCTTGCTTTGTTTGCTACCTTTGGGTCACCAAGAGCTGCTTTTCCTCTGCAATACTTGTCTGCCATGTCATCTTGCCTTGGAGCCACCCAACTAGGTACTGAAACCTCTACAAATAGGTAAATAAACCTTTCCTCCTCTAACTTTGGGTGTCAGATATTTTGTTTTAGCATCAAGAGAAAAGTAAGTAAGACAGTTACTGAATCTAGAATGAATCAGAATTTTGTTCTTTTAAGTAAAACAGTTCTATTGAACATCTTCTATGTCTAAAGTGGCTACCTGTATCTCTTCTTTGGGGAAATGCTTATTCAAACCTTTGTGCTTACTTTTTAGTTGGTTTATTTTATTGTTGCTAAGTTGCAGTTCTTTATTCTACATATAAGCTGCTTATCAGCTATACAATTTCCAAATATTTTCTCCCATTTAATAAGTTTCCTTTTCTACATTTTATATATTTATATATTTATGACACTTTGCCAATCAGCCTAGGCTGCTTTTGCTTGATTCACATGGAAATCATGAGTCGGCAGAGTACAGACATGCTAGAACTCCTGATGTCATCATATGAAAACAAAATACTGGACACTAACAGATGACAAAGCCAGCTGCTGATTATGCAGCTGGCTATCATTGTTTGGTGGCCACTTCTGCCTGACACTATAGGTTGACTGTGCCAGGTGATGGTTTCTGCTGCTCCCAGCTGGCACCATCTAGTTTTACTCTGCTGATTTTTTCTGTTGATCTTCATTGGTTATCGAAGCTCTTTGATGGTAACAGCTCTGAATGTTTATAATTTTCTTTAGAAACAACCACTCTGTCCACACTATTTATGACAAAACCCTCAATTAGATTTACAGGACATCTGGAGCCCAAAAGATGAGAAATGAATCATAAGCAGATTTACAGGAACACCCAAAGCAAATCCTTATATTTTAACAGGTCCTGTGCAGCAGCACAAAGTAGTACACAGGAGAGAACCCTCCTAGACTAAAACCCTGAAATCCCTGAGGAGTGCTGATTATATAATTGTTGCTGAGGGGCCGGGCTGAAAGCCTGCTGTGAACTTTGGGTACACAAATAAGGGAGCCCAAATCCCTGTTTTCCTGACCGTAGCCAATCCAGGATGCCCCTGCCTTCTTCAAAATGCAGCAGGATCTTCTGAAGTGAGGGTATGTTAGGAGCACCACACTGCCTGCCTGGCTGTACTCATGTTGGCCTGGAGAATGGTAAATTAATAGCCAAGCAGGACACTGAATCAAACAAGCCCTGTCTATTGGTGGGCAAGGTTGAGCAAACATGAGGGATAGGGAGGGGCCAGCAGCTCCACATATTTATTTGTGTCTTCATATTTTCTTTTAATGAGTTTATTTTAGCCTATTTGACATTTCTTTTGGTGAGCAAGGTCTGGGATCCTCCAAGTCTGCCATTTGCTGATATTGCATCTCTACTATGAAAAAAAGGAATAATAACAAATGTTATCAAGGCAGTGGAGAAATTAAGACCCTCACATAGAACTGGTGGTATTGTGGAGTGGTAAAACTACTTTGGAAAATAGCTTGACAGTTCATCAAATGATTAAACAAACAATAAACACATTAGCCAGCAATTCCATTGTTTCATATTTTTCCAAAAGAAGTGATTCCACATTAAGAAATGGTACAGCAATTTGGGTGTGGTGTGATATGTTAAAAAGGATGCAAAGGCACTGAAAGAACTTCCAGTGTCCAAACATGGGTCAATTTGAGCAATAAAATGAATATCCCAACACACACATGTCTATGAAATAAATATTGAATACATAAATAACAAAGGTGAGAACAAATCACTCTTTCAAGAAAATTCCAAGTAATATATGCATATTCTTGGTTCCCAAGGAGGTAGAATATGTAATTGTTTGTAAACTAATTGTTTTTAAATATATCCTTACACATTTGTCTTTCTTATGTTTGATCATTGATTTTATCTTATTGACACTTATTCATTATATATGTTATTTGAACTGTTCAAAATTTGTATACTTGCTTCCTTATATTTATTTTCCCTCAGTCCTTTATTTGTACTTTAATTGTGCTGTTATGTTCAGTGGGTCTGGGGCCTAGGGACCACCACACTCAATCTTTCTGAGCCTCTCTCTCTCTCTCTCTCTCTCTCTCCTTGATGTAGAAAGGAGTCTGAGAAGACCAGTGCAAAGTGAATGTAATTTTATTGTAAGTACTTCAGGAAGCAGTACAAAGGAGTGGGGGTGCTCAGAGCTGAGACACCCTGAAGCTGGGGCAGTCCTGTTTTATGAGGTAGAAGTTCTATCTCCACCACTTTGAGGGTGACACTTGATTGGTTATTAAACTTGTTGCAAGGGGCCAGAGTAAGTGGGCTAATGGGAATTTTCCAGAGCAACTCAATCTGAGAAAGATATCTACTTGAAGAGCAGCGTGTGGGGTAGGGGGGAGTTAGTGTACACAGACACAAATGAGAAATCGCAGGCTCTCAGTTCAATTGTTTGCTGTGACACAGAGGCCATGTCTCTTCTATTTCCCTAATTAATCCTACCTAATGATCCCAGCTATCCCTAAATTCCCCCCTCTGGAAATAAATATCCAACCACTGTTGGGATCAGAGGTAATAAGCACTCTGGCTTCTTTTGGCTGAAAAGGGCTGTCGTCTGGGGCAGTGGATGGTATCTGAAGGTTGATCAAAAGGCCATGGTAAGGGATGGTGATGGCTGGCTCCCTCTGAAAGACCTTCTGCATGATCATGTGGACTTTAGCAGCCTCTAGGCAAGAAAATACAAACACTACCAAGCAATTAAAGTACATATGATCAAACCATGAGCACTAAAATGGGAATGACAATTGTAACTAGCCATCTCTTACACCTATGTGGCTGAAAACTGCAAGAAGTTAGTGATTGCAGCCCCCTTTTTATGTCTAGTCTATATTGCTATTATTTGTATATCTTTGGTTATACTTTCCTGCTGAGTGAGCATTCAAGACCAAAATAATGTGAGACCAGTATTAATCAGATTTTATCCTTTTTGCCAAATACAAAGGTCAGTTAAGGCTCTCTGGGGGTTACTTGTGGGACCATGAGTAGTAGATCCTCTTAGCACCTCTCAGTGTCAGGTCCCAGGGTAAGCCGCAGTCTTGGTTGACCATATGGCGTCCTATAAAATCTGGGAAGTTATTCCTCTCTCTAGTGACCCTCCTTTTAAGCACACTATACAGTGGTTGATTCTTGTTCTCTGCGATCCAAAATCTTACTCAGGAGATTGGGTGACTTACCAAAGTAGTATCATCTTGTAGGAAATGTTCCTTCCTGTTCTGGGTCCTTGTTGACCTTGAAGGGCCAGGGTCAAAATATTGGCTGTCCTCTTAGCCTAGTTATCTTTTTTTCTCTGGTCTTCAAACCTCAAGTTGTTGAACATCCAGAAGGATCAGTTACATCAGCATAGGAATGAGCTCACTAATGTTTATTTTATTATCTTATCTCAAATACTTTGAAATAGATAACAAGACTGGAGAACTTATTTTTTACCAATAAGTGTTGTCTTAGAAGTTGAATCCCTGGATAATGGTAACAATTACAATGTCTTACAGAGAAAATGGAGATTGAGGGAAGCATAACATTTTAGTATAACAATTATGATGACATTGTTATATTAAAAGCATTATACTTTATTATTATATCTGAAGCAAATTTAAATGTTCATTTTAATGCAGAATAGTCTTCTAGTCAAATTAGTCTCTATCCAATTACAAGATAATAAATGACATAATTTTTACCTACTTTTGTCATCCTTTAATAAAATACCATCCAAGAAGAATATAGATGGTCCATAGATGCACCTTACAGGTTAAGTCTAACCTTAAATTTCTAGAGTTACATTACCTGGACTACAGTTTCTGAGCATCTCTTAATAAGAAAACCTCATTGCTTTATCTATAGAGAACTTAACCTTTTGATGATAGCCAATGCAAATGTATTATAATAATATTTAGCAAGGTTTGTTGGGATGTGTTTCCCACAAAGCTTGAACAAGGAAACCACTGAGAATCCAGTTAGTGGAAAAAAATTGAAATGAACCCATTTTGGGCAGCTACTTTTTTATCTACCAAAGAGAATCTACTCCAGCAGTCCTCCTTAAGTCTAAAGGATCTCCACTTAGTTACCTTAACAATTTTCCAAAGTGATTATAGATCACAATAATCAACAAAATATTTTGACTGACAAAAACTCAAAAACTACTGTATACAAGCTCTTTATTGATTAGAAACAGCCCACTGACAAGTTATTACATGTACACAACAATAGGCATTTTATAAAACTCATTTTATATCATTTGATTGACAGATCACCTAAATGGAAGTGTGTCATTGACCTTAAAACTGTGATTTAGCTTTATTTAAATTACTCCACTCATAAGCTATGTGGACCCCAAGCATTTGGGACAATGTCGTGTCTGTCTATTAGAAACCATATTGAGCTATGTATCTAAATGCATTAATGAGTTTGGTTATCTTCGAATCTTATACAAACTATTTTCCATAGAAATCTCAAAAAAGTCAAAGAAAAAGAAATTATTCAGCTAAAAAAATGTTTGATTTTTCAAATAGAACAGGTGGTTTAACCAGGTGTTATACTTGATTGATTGGGCAGACAGACAAACATATAATACAATTACATTTAAATCAGAGTGCACTCTCAGGTATGTATTGGCTGTGGCACACTTTAGTCATTGTAAGAACACTGAGGGGTTCTTTACCTTTTGAAAAATTTGTTCTAATTTGGCATAGGTAGCAGGCTTAACCCCTCCTTTTCCTTAGTCTGTCCTTGATGTAATAGAAGTGTAAGGGGCTTTTTATTCCAGAAGCCATTTCATAGTCCCACTGAGGTTTGGATGAGGAGCAGGTCTCATCCCTACGGGGGCAGACACTTTATTAGCTACAATTGTCCGCCCTAAAAGAATTTCTATCTTCTGAATCAAATTCATTAAAGAAAAACAATTTAAACTAAATAGAGAAGTTACCTTTTTAAGAGTCTTTATATATCTATCTTAGTCATCTGTTGGACTTCTGCAGTCTTGTTTGGTTTTTTTCCAATTTTGAGTAAGTAAATGGGGCCTGTCTTGGTTTCTCCCTCATATTGTTCCAAAAGGGTAGTGATGTAGTATTAGGAGCTGTGGAGCTTGTCTCAGAGTGAGGAGGAGATGCCCTGGCTCCCCGCTCCCTGAATACTCTCCTTATAGGAATCCTGGTTTCCTATCAGTCAAGAGAGGGTGAAAAACAAAACAAAACAAAACAACTTACTGTCTAAGGGCAAAGGCAAGAACAGAGAAGAGGGTGCCTGTTTTCACAAGAAAGTCAACAGGCTGCCCCCTCACACAAATTAAGTTAGTCTAGGCTCTGAGGGGTCTGTCTGTAAAAGGGGCACCTGGGTCCTTCATTGAAATGGCTCCCTTTTCCTGTGAGCATGCATTGTCTCAAAGCGGTACCCTACAGCACCAGCACGGTGTTGGTGCCTTTTTCTCTTTAGCTTCCATGCCTTAAAACATTTGGACATTCTACCTTGATGTGATCCAGAGTCTTACAGAGATGAAAATTTTGGTGCTTTGATCTTGATGCCCCCTTTTGTCTTTGACGCCAATTCTTCTTTTGGATGGCTCATTAGGGCTGTCATTAGTTCCTTATATCTGGCCCTCTTTTCCTGTTGGATCTGTCTCCATGAGAAAAGATGTCAGAAGAAGGTCTGGGAGGCAGTGTGTCCCTGAGAGGGCAGTGTGTGAAGCTGTGAAGGTTAAACCAAAGGTGCTGTGGGACCCCAGCAGTTGGGAGAAGCCAGGAACAAAGATCATCTGAAGGAAACTGAAAAGAGAGAGCAGAGCCAGCCAGAGAGAAGTCATGGGAGCTACAACCACCAGAAGTGCTACAAAGTCAGAGCCACCCATGCCCTTTGGAATTCACAACTTGCCATATATTGCCAGGGATGCTGGAAGTGGAACTGTGGGATTTAATGTTTGCCTTGCTGGATTTTGCTCTTGTTTTGTTCCAATTCCTTACTATTCTCCTGTGTGTAATTTTTGGAATGGAAATGTCTATCTTGTGCAACTGAATGTTGGAAATGTTTTGTTTTTATTTGTACAGAGCTTGCAGCTAAGAGTTTGCCTTGAATTTCAGAGACTTTGGACTTGGACTTTTCTGCAAAGCTGAAACTCTTAGGACTTTGGTGACTCTTGGAAATGGACTAAATGACTTTTGCATAAAGGGATGTGCATGAGTCTTTGGGGGGCCAAGGGTGGAATGATATGGCTTGTATGGTCTCAGTGTAGCCTCATGTGGTCTTAGGTGGGGCTCTTTCAGAGATGGCTGAATCTACAGTGTGGGATGCTAGAATTGATTCATAGTGTAATGCTATAATCAAGGGCACTAGAGTTGAGGTTGAGAGTAGTACTTGCCCTGAGTAGCTTGGACAAGATAAAAGGGGAAGAAGACACTATTAAGGTCCCTTGCTTGCTTGTTTTTTCTGTTTTCTGCTTGCTATGAACTGGTTCTCCTCTGCCATGCCCTTCTGCCAAGCCACCTTGCCTTGGAGCCAGGTGATTATGTACTGAAACCTCTACAAACTGTGAGCTAAATAAAATTTCCCCCCTTTATTTTTGGATGTCGGGTATTTTGTTTCAGCAATGAGAAAATTAACTAAGACATGTGGTCTTTCCATTCCTGATGAGTCCCCAATTTATGTTACATCTGGTGGGTCTAGAGCCTAGGGCTCCTCAGACTCACATCGCCAGGCCTGTCTCCCTCTCTCTCATGTAGAAGCAGAAAGAGAAGACCAGTGAAAAGCAAACCTACTTTTATTATAGCTATTGCCAGAACTGGTACAAAGCCCCCCAGGGAAGGAATGGGGTCCTCAGAGCTGAGACACCACTGAATCTGGGGTGGTGGTCCTGTTCAGTGGGGTAGGGATCCCGTCTCTACCCTTCTGAGGGTTGACAGTTGATTAACTGGATATTGGGCCTGTTGCTAGGGGCTTGGTCTTGTGGGTAATATGGGAATTTGGGTAGACATGGCAACCTGCATTAGGAGGGACAGTGCTGCCTGCACAGAGGCAGGGATCAGAATGACAGACTGTCAGCTTCAAACCATAGAGCTGCTTGAAAACTGCTTGGTCCTCATAGCCACACAGAGGCTGCATTTTCCACTGCTAAAAAGGGCCTGGATCTGTCCCTACATTGCTTTTCTAGGTTTCTTCTATGAGTCCTCTATTGCCTCCTAATGAACACTCTAAAGTCAGAGCATAGAATATGTTGGATCTTCAGTATTTCTAATTTTGCATGATAACCATGCTTCTATCCTCTTTTCCTCTATTTTCCAATAATTTTTTTTTCCTCCTCAGTTTTTATTTTAGTATTTCATGTTAGCTTAAACAAATAATTGCATTATAATAGTATTTATTATACCACTATTTAAACCCTCACAGGTGATTTCCAAATGATTTTGATATTTAGCCCATGAATTTTTATTCTGAAACAGAAAATTAAACTAAATTATAAAAACAAAACATAATCTTTTTTGACAGTAGAAATACTTTACATTTTTTATCTTGTCTAAAAGTTCATGAAAGTAAAAACATCCTTATATTTAGTAAATACATCAAAATATTTTCAGGTAATGGAATGTGTGTGAGTTTAAGATAAAAATGAATAAATATTTGAATTTAAAACAAGTAATATATTTTCAGGAAAATTAAATAAACTGATAATCCTCAGGAGGAAAGCAGAGCTATAATTACAGAACTTTTGAATCCTACAAGAACAGGGTTAAAATGTATGTCAAGTGTTCCAGGGGAGAAGTTATTCCTAATTAAAATGTTCTTTTTAAATTCATGAAAATATATTTTAAATATCTATGTCTCCTAAGAATATTTAGACCAGTCAACATGATTTAAACATTCCTTTTTTCTTCTTATTGCCTTTAAATTCTGGTTATAATGCAAAGTACAAACCAAGGAGAAATCTAAACATTGAAACAAAGTAGGTAAAGTGTTAGAGACCCTGAGACCCAAGAAACAGCATAGTAGTAGAGTATCCTATAACCCAATACTCAACAGGAAAAGTTGATCTTCCCCTGGAGTTTTGTGACCCCTAAGAAAACAACACAAGGCAACATAATGAGACCATTTTCTTATTGAAGCAGAGTGATGATAAAAGGCCCCAGTAGTAATCTAAACAATCAGTTTCTGTAAAACACGATGTATATTTGGGAATGTTGAGGATGAGCAGAACTCTGTGGGAGGATGAGAGGATTTCACAGAGTGATAAGGGCCCATGAGGGGAGGGAAATGTGGCAAGTGTTCTGACAAAGGGAGGTCAACTGATAGCACGTGTAGCCAGAGAAGGGCCATGCCAAAGAGGGAGTCGGAAAGATTCACTGAAGGACATCCTAACACGGAGGGCAAGGACAGGGTCCTGAAGGCTCAACAAACAAGTCCTCATTAGACTCGTGCATATTTTTTTGCCCAGAAAGTAGATATTTAGACTCTTCTACAGAAAGTCTTTGTTCTGTTTAAATTTACCATTAATGGTGCTTACAAAAACTCACCTGCTACATACCTCCAACTCCTATAGGCCCCTTCTGAGTCAGACTTTCATGATTGTGACCTAATAGGGTGATCTCAACTTGGCTGAGACATAGTGATTTTGTGTGTAAGAATATCTAAACAAAGAATCCCTTTGGCAACCCATTTGTGTCCCCCCCAGTATTGGGAGATGTTTGCTTTTGCTTTACAATAAATACTGCTTTCTGCTTTCTCTCTACAGTGCAAGCTTTTGCTAGTACTCTTTTGACTCTCTGCCTTGTATTTCTCTCTGGGTTAGGAGAAAAACTCATCAGCCAGATGGAAGCATTCATTAAATGAGAGCCCTGTTGATCCAAAATGAGAACAATAAAAGTTATTCTAGTACAGTTGTTGGAAACCCTCTGACAATATATGGTCAGGGAAAGTGTTCTCCTTGGCTTCCAGGCCTGAGACTTTTCCCACCCAGAGAAAATGGACAGCTTAGACTGAGCATGACAATCACCCCAGTCCAGGGATACATGGCTTCTGTGGTTGTAAAACCCTCCCACTCCACAAACAGACACCAGGCAGCTTGGTAGCCCTAAGAATGTCTTTCTCACAATATGAACCCAATAAGCCATCTCTGTTACCTTGGGATTTGAGTCTGTTCCTGCATGAAAGGGACTGGGTGGCATGAAGAGAGGCTCTACTCAGGGATGAGTAAAGGTTCCAGCAAGGTGATGTAAATGAGCAAATAAAACTACAGGAAAAGTCTTCAGAATATTATAATGTTAAAGGAAATCACAGCCCACAAAAATGAATCAGAGGTTGGGTTAAAAATCTTGACAGGTATTGAATAAAGGAATACAAAACTTATATAAGAAATGATGCTTCCTAAATCATGGCCAAAAATGTCAATACAGAAGGGACAATCATTTGTCATACAAAATATAAAAAAAAGATAACAAAACTAAGAAAACATAATTATGTCCTGTGAAAATCCAAGTCAATCAAATGTTTTAATTTTTAAATAGAATTGTTAAACAACCATCCTGAAAAATGATGCAACAATTATAAAATCTTTTGAAACAAAAATAAAATTATTTGGGCTGGGGATTTAGCTCAGTGGCACCAGGCCTGCCTTTCAAGCGCAAGGCCCTGGTTCGATTCTGGTACCAAAAAAACCCCGAAAAAACAAAACAAAAAATAAATAAATAAATAAAATTATTCAATAATCTTAGCAAAGCAGCAAATTTTTAAAATAGAATAAAAGAGAAACTATGGGATTAAAAATTATATTTTACATTTATATGTAAAAAGTAACATGAGCCTAATAACTTCAATGAATGTAAACATTATATGCCATCAACATGAGGTTAGATTAATAATATCAATAAGAATGAAAACAGGGAATGGAGAATTACAGGAGTGTAAGCGGGGAGAAATGAGAAAGAGGATTAAAGAAAAGGAAGAAAGTTGTATTATGTACATGTACCCACTCCCTAAGTTTATTGTAAAATGCATGGATTGCAAACATGTACTAATGAAACAATTTTAAAAATAAATGAATAAATAATTCTATAGATACACATATGCTGAATATTTCAATAGTACAGTTCAGACAACACAACAATATAAAATCAATCTACTTGAGAGTTATGAGTACATAGAGAAAATAGGCCAAGAAGTTGAGTAGAGGCTTATACTAATATTAAAAGGTATGAAAAATCCATATAATGGGAGTCTCAAAAGTAGAAGAAAAATGTAAAAGGGTTCATAGAGTTTTTTGAGAAATACATCTGAAAAACATATCATGTCACATGAAACATACAAAATCACAGATTCAAGGGTCTGCAAAACATTAAGTAGAATAAACAGAAGGCCAAAAATGCATTCTAAGATATGTAGAAATTAAAATTCTGAAAACTGTTAACAAACAACAAATCTTGAAATCAGTCAGAGAAATAATGTATTACCCACTGAAAAATACCAGTTCAGCTGAGAAAAAATTTCTCATCTGAAAACATGGAGAGCAGAAGGAGGTAGAATATTTTTTTTAAATGTTGAAAATAAAGAAACATTAATGTCATATTGTACATCTGGTCAAAAATCATTAGCCTATCTTTCTCCCAATGAGATTTCTGAATCATATATAATGATTATAATAAAAAATTTTAAATCATTTGATATTCAAGGCATATTTAAAATTTGAAAAGCTGAAAAGGCTAGAGAGTAACAAGTTTCTATATCTTTATTAAAGTAGAGAATGATATAGTGGTATTATTGAGAGCTAACCATAAGGAACTAAAACACATTCAAAGACTCTATGATAAATAAAGACGTTGTCTTAAAAAAAAAAGTGTTTAAGTAAACTATAATTGATGAAAAAAAAAGGAAAGAGAAAGAAAGTAAACAACAGAAACCAAATTAAAGTGTTCAGATACAATCCTTATAATAGCAGTGGTCACATTAAACATGCAAGTAAGCCAATTAAAGGAAGCAAGTCAAAGAGTGAATAAAATACCAAGTCTTCAAAATACATGGTTTGCAGTGGGAGCTCGACTGTGGAGCCATTGCCAGCCAGCTGAGTGAGGGGACTATTGCGGCCATAATGCAGCAGGGGGATACATTGATAAAACCTATTCTCCAAGTCATTAGAATCTGCCCCATTATTACAGGGAATAGTCCGCCCCAATATGGACTATTTATGAGTGATGGAATAAACACTCTATCCTCTTTCATATTAGCAACACAGATGAACTCTCTGGTTGAGGAAGAACAACTGGCTAGCAACTGTATTTGCCAGATTCAATGATTCATTGTTAACACTCTGAAAGACGGAAGGAGAGTAGCTATTTTGATGGAATTACAAGTTTTGAAATCTGCTGAAATAGTTGGAATGAAGATTGGCAATTCATTGCCCTATAACGAAGGACAGGGGCAGCCACAAGCAGCCCCTTCTCCGGCCACAGCAGCCAGTCCATCAGTCAGCAAGCCTCAGCTGCAGAATGGGAGCTCAGGAGCTGGTTCCTCTGTACCCAAGGCTTATGGTGCCTCAAAGACATTTGGAAAACCTGGAGGGACTGGCCTGTTGCACCCTTCTTGGGGGACACAGTCCAAAGTGGTGCCCATCATCAGCCTCACTCCATACCAGTCCAAGCCGACTATTTGTGCTCTTGTTACCAACAAAAGTCAGATCCATACCTAGAGCAATTCTCGAGGAGAAGGGAAGCTTTTCTCTCTAGAACTAGTGGATGAAAGTGGTGAAATCAGAGCTACTGCTTTCAATGAGCAAGTGGACAAGTTCTTCCCCCTCATTGAAGTGAACAAGGTGTATTATTACTCAAAAGGCACCCTGAAGATTGCTAACAAACAGTTCACAGCTGTTAAAAACAACTATGAGATGACCTTCAATAATGAGACTTCTATCGTGCCCTGTGAAGATGATCATCATTTACCTACAGTTCAGTTTGATTTCACAGGAATAGGTGATCTGGAGAACAAGTCTAAAGATTCACTTATTGACATAATTGGGATCTGCAAGAGCTATGAAGATGCCACTAAAATCACAGTGAAGTCTAACAACAGAGAAGTTGCTAAGAGAAATATCTATTTGATGGACATGTCAGGGAAAGTGGTGACTGCTACCCTGTGGGGAGAAGATGCTGACAAATTTGATGGTTCTAGACAGCCTGTGATGGCCATAAAAGGAGCCAGAGTTTCTGATTTTGGTGGACAGAGCCTTTCTGTACTGTCTTCAAGCACTATTATCATGAACCCTGACATCCCTGAGGCCTATAAGCTTTGTGGATGGTTTGACGCAGAAGGACAAGCCTTAGATGGTTTCCATCTCTGATCTAAAGAGTTGGGGGCTAGGAGCAAGCAACAACAATTGGAAAACTTTATACGAGGTGAAATCAGAGAACCTGGGCCAAGGTGACAAGGCAGACTATTTCAGCTCTGTGGCAACAGTAGTGTATCTTCACAAAGAGAACTGTATGTACCTGGCCTGCTCAACTCAAGATTGCAATAAAAAAGTGATTGACCAGCAGAATGGATTATACTGCTGTGAAAAGTGTGACCATGAATTTCCCAATTTCAAATACCGCATGATCTTGTTAGGAAATATTTTAGATTTTCAAGAGAATCAATGGGTGACTTGTTTCCAGGAATCTGCTGAAGCTATCCTTGGACAAAACACTGCTTATCTTGGGGAACTGAAAGAGAAGAACAAGCAGGCATTTGAAGAAGTTTTCCAGAATGCCAACTTTCGATCTTTCATGTTCAAAATCAGGGTCAAACTGGAGACCTACAATGATGAGTCTTGAATTAAGGCCATGGTGATGGGCTTGAAGCCTGTGGACTATAGAGACTAGGGCAGGAGGCTGATCATGAACATCAGAAGAAATGCAGTGATGTGAGGAGAGTAGCACAGATTGAGCAGAAATTTGAAAT
The DNA here is from genome assembly GCF_053883595.1 of Heterocephalus glaber. Lineage (NCBI taxonomy): Eukaryota > Metazoa > Chordata > Mammalia > Rodentia > Bathyergidae > Heterocephalus > Heterocephalus glaber. Next base: position 24,799,561 of record NW_028258143.1, on the reverse strand, counting down.
GGAGCTGAAATGGAGCCAATTTCTCCCTACCCTGTGCAACAGTCCCACCTCTGCCCCTGTTGCAGAGCCTCGGGGTGGGCTGGCAGTTTCCCCTCTGTGAGGCATGGTGTAGACCATCAGATCTGGGAATCCACAGCAGGTAGCAGGGCCCCAGTCCTTCCCTCTGTCTTCAGGCTTCTGTCAAATTTAGTAAGGTTTCATTATAGTCAAGCAGGAATTATGTCACAAGTAATTGACCATAACTCTGCAAACAGTGAAATAAACTATGTCACTCGGGCTTTGCTTCTCCAGTGGTGACACCTTTACAACTAGGTTCCTCCTGGGGGAGCTGGGAAGTGATGATGGGGAGCCCTTACTGAAGAAGCATGTCTTCCTGGAATTCAAAGACATTCTTTTTCTAGAGGTGCCATGTAGATATTAATGCTTAGAATGGCAATAGGGTAGAATTATTAATCAAAGGCATATCTTCATATCTGAAGACTATCCTTCCTTCAGGGTTTAATAGATTTAATAGACTGAGTCCGATGGGTCTGATATTAATCAAAATTGTCTCTTCTGAGGATGGCTGATAAGCATTGACTTGCTGTCCCCCGGGGACATCCAGGCAACTACGTAGCACTGCTTGAGTTTTCACTTCAATTAATGTTGCATTTTGTTTGGCAAGTGTACATTTTTCCTACCTGTACATACTACTTGCATTTATGTTTTGTTTCTTGATTAAAGGTATGTTAAAATAGAATTTTGAAGGAATGAGCCCTTTGTTTCTTGTGCTTTGTTTTAATAAACAGTATATCCTTTGGAAACAAACAAACAAACAAAAACAACAAAATACATGGTTGCAAAGGCAACTTCAAATTAAAAAATAGGTGGATTGAAAGTAAAAGGATGAGAAATGACACATCATGCTAAATTTAATTTTTTAAAAGACATGAATATCTATATTAATATACACTGTAAAATTAGAATAAAAATATACTAGTCATGGAGGACTATTACAGTATAATAAAACTATTAATAAACCTAGAAAACACTACAGGAGTACGCCCTAAATTGCACAAGCAACAGAAATTCAAATTATCTGAACAAAGAAATAAATGAGTAGAAGGAGAACTAGAAATAGAAAAATCCACACTTATAATTAGGAATATCAAAATATCCTCTAATAGAATTTTTTCTTTAAATCAATAACAGTACACAGAATCTGAGTAAGAAAAGTAATCAAAAGTCTCTAATTCATCTAACAATATACAATTTTAGGAAGAAATTTTAGGCTAACTGATAGAGCACATGCTTAGCATAGACAAGGTCCAAGATTCAATTCACAGCATTAAAAAAAAAAAATCAAACAGTCCTGAAGTTGATCCATGTTCTGAAAGACAAAATTAACATCAACATATCTAAAATAAATGGTATTCTGCATACTGAATTCTCTAACTATAATGGAATAGATCTAGAAATCAATAACATAAAGATGAGAAATATTAAGATACTGTAAAATTAATTAAATAATACAATCCTAAATAATACAGCATACAAAAGAGAACCTAAAAGAAATTTGAGCTCAGCCTGGGCAACTTAGTAACTTAGTGGGAACTTGGCTAAAAAAAATTTAAAAAGGGGTGTGTACCTCAGTGCGAAGGCCCTAGGTTCAAATCAGCTCCACACACACACACACAAAAACAAAAACTAATAACTAAATGAAAAAACAATACAGCATGTCAATATATATGACCTGACTAAAACAGTACTGAGAGCGAAATTTATGGACATAAACTCTTACATCAAAATTGTGAAAAATTCTTAAATCAACAATCTCTGTACATATATAAGGAAATGAAAGAACATTGGACAAAATAGAGCAAAACCAATGACAAGGAAAACTGAAAACAAGAATGAGAAAAGTTCAGGGCAGAGGGTGTCCCAGTGCCAGACTTTAAGATATGAGACAAAGCTACCATGAGAAAAATAGCATGGTATTGGCAAAAATAGACTTGAGGGTCAATGGAACAGAATAGAAGATGCAAAAAGAAAAATTCCAAGCTCACTCAGCTAACTTATCTTCAACAAAGGGGCCAAACACTTTGGCTGGAAGAAAGTGCTGGGAGATCTGACTATCCACATACCAAAGATTGAACCTAAACCCTCATATCGCTCACCATCCACTAAACTAAATTGAAATGGATCAAAGATCATAAAAACAAAAACAGTGAGAGTGATGATAAAATAGGTAAAGCCCTTAAAGACATACATGTACTCAAAACTTTATGAACCAAACTATTACACAGCAAATATTTCAAAGACTTAACAACTAGCATCATGACATAGTAAAAAGCTTTCACACAGCAAAGGAAATATCAACAGAGAGAAGAGACATCCTACAGAATGTGAAAAAAATTGCTAGCTAATCCTCAGGCAGAGGACCAATATCTAGAATATATGAAGAACTCAAAAAATATTAGACGTTCTCTAATTTAAAGACCCAACCCACAATTGAGCCTCTGAAATGTATAGACCCTTGTATACAATAAATACATGAAAAAATGTTCAATATTGCTGTCCATTCAAGATATGCAAATTAAAACAACAGTAAGATTTCATTTCAGCCCAGAAAGAATGACTGTCATCAAGAAATCAACCAATAACAAATGTGAGAAAAGCAATAGGGCACCTTTCTCCATTGTTAGAGGGAACGTAAATTGATACAACCACTATAGCAACCAGTATGGAAATTCTTCAAAAAACTAAATCTAGAGGTACCATTTGACCCAGGTAATCCTCTTCTAGGTATCTTCCCGAAGGAGTTAAAGTCATCATACCACAGTGATACATGCCTACCCATTGTTTATAGCAATGCAATTAATAATACCTAAATCTTGGAAACAGCCCATGTTCCCAGTGACATAAATGGATAAAGAAAATGTAGTATTTATATACAGTGGAATACTACCCTGCCATAAAGAAAAATAAATGAGGTAGTTTTAGTTAAATGGATGCACCTTGAGAACATAATCCTAAGTGAAATAAATAAAACACTCAAGTTTAAATATCATGTTTCTCTTGTATGAGAAAGCCAAAGTATAAATAATCAGCAAATTAGAGGATGAATAATAGAAAGTAAGAAGAACTTGTTCAAATGAGAAGAGGAACAAGAGATGGGGGAAGAGGGAGGGAAAGAAGTGAAGAGATTTAAAGGAAAAAATAATTGAAGAAAAGTGTAAACAGAGGTTTTTTTTAAGGGAAGGGGAGAAAGTTTGGAGGCGAGAGAGGGAAAAAGTATAAAGAAAAATAATTTAGATGTGATATGCACATGACAAATCCCCTATGAGTTCAGAAAGATCATAGAGCATAAGATCATTATGATTACAAAAGTCTTATAAAAGCTAAAACAGGATATGTTTGTGAAAACTACAAAATAATTAAGTAAGACTTAAATAGAAAAGACATTCTAAATTTATGGACTGAAAGATTCAATATAACTAACATTTCATTTCTCTTTAAAATAATACATTGGCTTAATGCATTTTTAATAAAAATTCAACAAGATTTTTGTTGGTTTTTATAGATATAATAATGCTTATATTGAATCTCAATGTTAGTTTGAATTTCTTGAATGGCAGCTATGTTGCACATTTTTCCATGTGTTTATGAATCATTTGTACTTCTAAGTGTCCAGCAAAATACCTCAAAAACCTAAAAAGTAACAATTCCTTTTCACCCAGCTTTTTCTCTCTTAGATATCTTCCTCAAAGACTTAAAGACATCACATTAGAGTGCTATATAGATATGCATGTTTGTAGCAACGCAACTCATAATATATGTGTCTTAGAAGCAGCCTAGATGTTGATCAGCAAAAGAAAAAATGAAGAAAATGTAGTATTTATACAAAACGTAATGCTACCTTGCCATAAAGTAAGCATACATTTGTGTCAATTTTAGGAAAATGGATGCACCTTGAAACTGTAAAGCTAAGTGAAATAAATCAAGTAAGTGTATGATTTCTCTTAGATGAGAAACCCAAAGTATAGATAAACTAAAGAGCAAAATTAATGATAGATAAAAAGAGAGATAGATATTCTGCAAAGTGGAGAGAATCAAGAGACTAAGGAAATGGTGAAAGGGGAGAAGAGAAAAGGACATGAAAAAGAATTAAAATGTATCATGTACATGTACCAAATACCCACAATAAAGTAGTCATTATATATCACAAATATGTATTAATAATTTTTTAAAAGCTAAACTACAGAACAACAACAACAAAAGGAATGGTTATATCAAAGTCAAGATGGAAAGATACTGAGTATGGAAAAGTTAAAATTTTCTTTCAAAACAATGCAGTGGATGAAATAAAAATACCAAAATTAGCTATAACTATAAGAACTATATAACTGCAATAATCAAGATACTGTCTTGTTGCTAGAGGTACAGTCCCAAGAATGACAATAAACAAAACAGCCCAACACTGGACTCACACAGGTATAATCAAATGACTTCTTTTAAAAAGGACAAATGCAATTCAAGGGAGGAATGATAGAATTTTCTACAAATGCTCATGGAGCACTTAGACTTCCATAGGGCCTGTCTAAGTCACTTTCCTATCTCAAAGACACGATACCCAACAATTGCCATTTAACCAAGGAAAAGCTGATTTTTCACTCATTGTTCAGTAATTTAAATCTATGACTGGCTAGCTCAAACACAGAAACAGAATGGTAGAAGGGCCTGTCATGAAGGAAAGCTGACTTGGGTGGTAGAAAGCAGAGAATCAGAATGGAGAAGGTGGTGAAAGACATACACTCTTCGAGGAAACATTCCCATGGACCAACTCCAACCAGTCCCCACTTCCTGTAGCCAGACAGCTATAGCACTGTCCTGATCCATTCACCATCCAAACACATGAGACATTGGGGAAACAATCCAGTGCCATACCATAACAGTCCTCCCGAAAGGAAGCCTCAATCTGAACATTAGCTTATAGAAAACACATAAAGAAAAATTATCTAACAGTTGGTAACAGACTTCAGGTAACACCTAGAACTATACATCATTGTAAAAAGGAAAATCTTAGAGTTAGATAAAAGTTTTTAGGTTTCAAACTCAGAGCATGATTTATACAACTAATAATAGAAAATTAGACCTCACTAAAATTAAAACAGATATTTTCTCTCCAAAATACACAAAGAGATAATCACCTGAGATAAACACTAAGGAAAATATCTGGAAACCACATACCTGACAATAGACCTTTCTTGACTATACAAATTAGAATAAAAACAGTAAAACTTTACACACTTCATTAGAAAATGGGCAACAGTCATGAAGATACATTTCTTTGAAAAGGATGGCACATTTATAAATGACAGCTATAATCATGAAAGAATTTCAACATAACCATTAAAGAAATACAAATTCAAACCATTAAGAGATTAATATATATGTTCATCAGAATGGCTTTAATTTTATGTAAATACATGTAGCAAGAATAACAAAAACCAGTAGAGGATATGGAGAAACTGAGTCAATGGCATGTTGCTGGTGGAAATTTATAATGGAATACCACACTGGAAAACAGTTTTCAATGTTCTTATTAGAATGAGACATGCAACTACCATATGTTTCAGCAATTTACTCAGTCATTTCTCCAAAGACATGATAATTTATGTTCACATGAAACTTTTACTTGAATGTTTGATTTAGCTTTATTTCTAATGAGCTAAAATTGCATACAGCTTGGTGTCTTTCGGTGTGGGAGTAAACAAATCATATAGTATATCCTACCCAGTAGAAAAAGAGAGAAACATTGTTGTACATCAGAATAATCATAAATTTCCAGAGATTTGTGCCAAGTGGAGGGAAATAATTTCAAATGGTTGTTGAATTTATTATTCCATTTATTTAATATTATCAGATTGACAGAAAACAAAATGGAAAATCTATGAAAGTTTGCCAGAGGTTAAAGATGTAGTCTAGAAGTGGGGGTGATGTAGTGCTAGCTGTGACTATAAATGAGCAACACAGTGGATTATTTAGAGAATGGAATTATCTGGTACACTATGAGTATTCTTATGTTAGTGAACTATAGTTTGTATAAGTATTACCTTTAGGGAAAAATGAATAATGGACTCCTGGGATCTCCCAGTATAAGTTCTTAAAATTGCTTGATACTCTTAAGTGAAATAAATAGGACACATGTGTAAATACTGAATAGTTTCTATAGTGTGAGAAACTGAAAGTGTAAATAAGGACTAAAAGGTATAATAGATAATGTGAAATACGAAGAAAAGGTGCAAGTGGGAAGGGGAAGTGGGAGGGGTAGGGAAAGGAAAGAAGGGAATGGAATTAATGTGAGAAAAAGGAAAAATGGAAACAGAGTCTTTGTAGATAGGGAGGGGTGAAGGAGTTGAAGGAAGAGCAGGGAATGTGGAAAAAATAAGAACCAAGACAGATTATGTAAAGGTGCAAATTTCCAATGATGAATGTCATTATATTGTATACCTTAAATGTACCAATAAAATTAATTTAAAAATTGCTTGTACATCTTCAGTTAGCTCAAGAAAAAGTTTATTAAAGTATATATTTACTGTTTATAATATAACATTTAATAGTACTAATATACATATCTAAACTTGGGTTAATGAATTTGGGAATGTTTTTGTTTTGTTTTGTTTTGTTAGTACCAGGGATCAAAGTCAGGTCCTTGCACTTGCACAACAAGTGGCAAAACCACTGAGCTAAATCCCCAGCCCTGAACTTGAGAATGTTGAAGAGAACAATTGCAATATTTTTCCATGTTGACAAGTTGACCTCATATATTTTGAGTCATTTTGCTAAATATATTGAAAATGAAAATGATTTGGTTAGAATTAAGAACAAAAATATTCTGGCCATTAGAATGTTAGATTGTGAAGTGTATATTAAAGAATAAATCTGGTTTTGAAGAGGACATTAGTGATTTGGCCTATTACAAATGAAGTTTTGCAACATAAGAAATTTAGAGGTGCATGATGGATCACAAACTTTTCTTTATGGTGTAGAAAAATGATAATAATTCAAGAACTACTGGGAAGGTAAAACCCAGTCTAACTTCTTTTCTTCCACTGTAACATTTCTCAATTTATTATATGTTGTTGAAAGATTGAAAGATTTGGCTAAATAACCTGTTTGAAATTTTCTAGCTCATGTCAGACCATAAACTCAGATCAATTCAAGGAACATTTTTGTGGTTCATATTGCCTCCATTCCTCAAAGTTTATGAAATCTTGATAATCCAGTCATTTAATACCATATTATAACATATAAATCTGTGAAATTTTCACTAGATAAGGGAAGAGATAAAATTTATAATTCAATTTCAAAATTTATAATTCTACATTTTAGAAAATATATCTTGAAAATACATGTCAATGCACAACACTGTAAAAAAAGTATAAAAAGTCATCATTGACCTGTGAAAAGTATACTTTTAAGCATGTATCAGTTTTCTTCTATGACAGAAGGCTAGACAATGCAGGAAAGGAAGAAATAAGATAATAGAGCCTGCTGCAGACAGGCAGGTCGGCGCCCACCCTACTGAGGTCACCAGTGGCATGGAACATGCCAGATCAGCACACGCCCTGGTAACAATCCACTGGACACACCATCCCGCCCTCCTCTGTACAGCCACCTGGTTCCATGCTACAAAGATGAAGAGGACACCAGACCACAAGACGACTGTACTGAGTCTTGCTGCTCCTGGCCCAGAGGAAGGGGATTCAGAGCTGCCATTGCACTGATGCTGGTCCAGAGGAAGGGGTTTCCCGGCCACCATCCCTCCCGCTGCTCCCAGCCCACAGGAAAGGGCTTTTAGGCCACCATCCCTACCGCTGCTCCCAGTCCCATCCCACCTCTCTCAGCTCAGAGGAGGTAATCCATGCAGGCACCAACAGCCCCCCACCCCAGGTGAAATGAGAAAACATGTAAATAAGTCTCAAAACCAGATTTCCAGATCACCTACAGCAACCTCAAAGGGAAATGAGATGGAACAATCTGATACTCAACAACCTGGACCCACTGAACTGGCAACAAAAGGGGATCTGGAAAAAATGAAATCAGAAATATTTTCTCAGATAACAGGGGAAATTGTGCCCCTAGTGCAAGACATGATTAATAAATCTAGAGAGGAGCTGAGGAACATGATGGAATCCCAAAATAGGAAAGAAAAGGAATCCATAAAACAGATGCAAATAGATTTCCAGAACATGAAAAACTCCATTGAAAGTCTACACAGCAGAATGAGCCAATGTGAGGACAGAATTTCAGATATAGAAGATAAGATTGCAATTAGTGACCAGGAAAAGAAAAATTGGTTCAAAATTATAAGGGAACATGAGAAATCAATCCAGCAGCTGCTAGATGATGCAAAGAAGAATAACATAAGACTGATTGGAGTCAATGAAGAAAGAGGAGAGAGTGCAGATGACATAAAAAAACTCTTCACAGAAATAATGACAGAAAACTTCGCAAGAAGGGGAAAAGAGCTTGACATACAGATAAGTGAGGCATATAGGACTCCAAATAGCCTTGATCAAAAAAAATCTACACATAGGCATAAATGGTTAAGATTCCAGAAACTCAACAGAAGAGCAAAGTTCTACAAGCAGTTAGAGAAAAGAAACAAATCACATACAAAAGAAAGCCCATCAGAATCACAGCAGACTTCTCAACACAAACCATCAAGGCAAGAAGAACTTGGAGTGACATATTCCAAGCCCCAAAAGAAAACAGCATCCAACTCAGATTGATGTACCCTGCAAAACTGTCTTTCAAAATTGATGGAGAAATGAGATACTTTCATGACAAAGAGCACCTTAGGAACTTCATGAAGAACAAACCAGAATTCCAAAGAATTTTACACTATAGCCTAGGAACAGACATTGAGGATCACAACCCCAGGAAGCAAAGCAGAATGAACCCATCTGGCATGACAAGAAATTAAATGTAAAGGGGGAGAACCTAACAAAAAGAAAAAGTCATGGCAATGACAAGTCAATACATTTCAGTTATAACCATCAATGTTAATGGTCTCAATTCACCAATCAAAAGAAACAGACTGGCAGAATGGGTCAAGAAGCAAAATCCAACAATATGCTGCCTACAAGAAACACACTTAATTCAAAAGGAAACTCATAGACTGAAAGTTAAAGGGTGGAAACGAGTACTCTATGTGTTGCAAACCCCCCAAAAAGCAGGTGTAGCTATCCTCTTTGCAGATCAAGTAGATTTCAAACCAACACTGATTAAGAGAGATGAAGAAGGACACTACATCCTTGAAATGGGAAGATTCCAAGAGGAAGAGATGACAATCATAAATATCTATGCATCAAACATTAGTGCACCAAACTATATAAAACAAATACTAACAGACATAAAAGTCATATATGCACTAATACAATTGTAGTGGGGGAACTCAGCACCCCACTCTCACAAATAGATAGATCAACTAGACAAAAAATAAGTAATGAAATACTAGAACTCAATTGAACTCTTGAACAAATGAACTTAACAGATGTTTACAGAGCCTTCCACCCCACAAAAACAGAATACAAATTCTTCTCAGCTGCACATGGGTCATTCTCCAAAATAGACCACATACTCACATATAGAACATGTTTAAGTAAATGTAAAGGAAATGAAGTTATCCCCTGTATATTATCAGACCATAGTGCAATGAAATTGGAGATCCATAGCAAAAGAAACTCGAAAAATTTCATAAACATGTGGAAATTGAGCAACACACTTCTGAATAACCAATGGGTCACAGAGGAAATTAAAGAAGAAATCAGACAGTTCCTTCAATTAAATGACAATGACAATACAACATATTGGAATCTATGTGACACAAGGAAAGCAGTCTTACAAGGGAGATTCATAGCAGTGAATACGCATATTAGGAAAACAGAACAAGCATAATTAAACAACCTGATTCTGCACCTCAACTTTCTAGAAAAAGAAGAACAGGACAATCCCAGAGCTTATACAAGGGAGGAAATTATAAAGATCAGAGGAGAAATCAATGCAATGGAGACTAAGAGAATGATACAAAAAAATCAATGAAGCCAAGAGTTGGTTCTTTGAAAGAATCAACAAAATTGACAAATATTTAGCCATCCTTATCAGAAAAAGGAAAGAAAAAGCCCAAATCCATGCAATTAGGAATGAAAAGGGTGAAACTACAACAGACCCAGCAGAAATTCAGAGGATCAGCAATACCTACTTCCAGAAACTATACACCAATAAGATGGAAAACACAGAAGAAATGGACAGATTCCTAGATACATATGAATTACCAAAGTTGAATGAATGACCTAAAAATTCTGAACAACCCAAAATCAACCAATGACATTGAAAATGTAATTAAAAATTTATCAACTAAGAAAACCCCAGGCCCTGATGGCTTCACTACTGAATTCTACAAGACATTTAGAGAGGAACTACTGCCACTACTGTTTGAACTCTTCAATCAAATTGAAAGGGAAGCAATAAACCCAAATTCATTCCTGGAAGCAAGCATCACCTTGATCCCCAAAGCAGAGAAAGACCCAACTGAAAAAGAGAACTATAGGCCAATCTCACTAATGAACATAGATGCAAATATCCTTAATAAGATACTGGCAAACAGAATGCAGAAGATCATCAAGTAGATCGTACATCCTGATCAAGTGGGATTCATCCCAGGGATGCAGGAATAGTTCAACATATGCAAATCAATCAATGTAATACACTATATCAATAGACCCAAGGACAAAAACCATGTGATTATCTCCATAGATGCAGAAAAAGCATTTGACAAAATCCATCATGGATTTATGATAAAAACCCTTCAAAAAATTGGAATAGATGGTCTCTACCTCAAACTGATAGAAGCCATCTATGAAAAACCAACAGCCAATATCATACTAAATGGTCAAAGACTGAAATCCTTCACACTAAAATCAGGAACAAGACAAAGATGTCCACTATCACTACTCTTGCTCAATATAATTCTGGAAACATTAGCCACAGCAATTAGACAAGAGAAAGAAATAAAAGGAATAAAGATAAGAAATGAAGAAGTCAAATTGTCATTATTTGCAGAGGACATGATACTCTATATAGAAGACCTTAAGAACTCCACCAAAAGTCTTCTAGACTTAATAACCAAATTCAGTCAAGTAGTTGGTTACAAGGTCAACACACAAAAATCAATAGCTTTCCTCTACACAAAAGACAGACTCACTGAGAGAGAAATAGGGCAACCAATTCCTTTCACAATAGCATCCAAAAAACTGAAATACCTAGGAATCAAACTAATGAAAGAAATCAAAGACCTCTTCTCTGAAAACTATGGCACTCTGAAAAGAGAGATTGAAGATGATATCAGAAAATGGATATCCTGGGCAGAAAGGATTAATATAGTGAAAATGGCCATACTTCCAAAACTGCTGTATAGATTTAATGCAATTCCAATTGAGAGCCCAGCAGCATTCTTCGTGGACCTTGAGAAAACAATCCAAAAATTCATTTGGAACAAGAAGAGACCCAGAATACCAAAAGCAATTCTAGGTAACAGAGACATGACAGGGGGTATCACAATCCCCAACTTGCAACTATACTACAAAGCTACTGTGATTAAAAACAGTATGGTACTGGCAAAGAAACAGATCTGAGGACCAGTGGAACAGATTAGAAGATGCAGAAACAATGCCAGACACACTCAGCCATCTCATCTTCGACAAAGGAGCCAAACACCCTCACTGGAGGAAAGATAGCCTCTTTAATAAATGGTGCTGGAAAAATTGGCCTTCAACTTGCCAAAGATTAAAACTAGACCTATATCTCTCGCCATGCACTAAACTAAAACCAAAATGGTTTAAAGATCTAAATATTAAAATAGAAACTCTGAACCAGTTGGAACAGAGGTTAGGTAGAACTCTTGAAGACATCGGTGTAGGAAAAGATTTTATGAACAAAACCTCAGTTGCCCGTGAACTAGCACAAACTATCAACAAGTGGGATCTCTTCTTATTAAAAGGCTTCTGCACAGCAAGAGAAACTACCAGCAGTGTGAAGAGACAACCCACAATGTGGGAAAATATCTTCACCTGCTCTTCCTCAGGCAAAGGTCTTCTATCTTGAATCTATAAAGAACTTATAAAGATCAGATCTCCCAAACTTAAAGACCCAATCTGAAAATGGGCATCTGAAATGAACAGACATTTCTAAGACAAGGAAGTAGAAATAGCAAATAAATACATGAAAAAATGTTCACCATCACTGGTCTTTCGAGAGATACAAATGAAAACAGTGCTGAGATTCCACCTCACTCCAGAAAGAATGGCTGCTATCATGAAATCAACCAATAACAAATGCTGGTGGGACTGTGGGGAAAGGGGAACCATTCTCCACTGCTGGTGGGAGTGTCGACTCATGCAACCATTCTGGAAATCAATATGGAGATACCTCAAAGAACTAGGACTGGAAGTCACATTTGACCCTGCTATTGCACTGCTGGGGATTTTCCCCAAAGAATTAAAAGAATCATACCACAGTGATATATGTGTGCTCATGTTCCTAGCAGCACAATTTGTGATAGCTAAAACTTGGAAGCAGCCCAAATGCCCATCAACTGGAGACTGGATAAAGAAAATGTGGGGTTTTTTTTATAAAATGGAGTACTACTCAGCCATAAAAAATGAGAAATTAGAGCCATTTATAGCTAAGTGGATGCACATTGAGGCAATACTCTTAAGTGAAATAAATAGCACACACATGTCTAAATACTGAATAGTTTCTCTAGTGTGAGAAACTGAAAGTGTAAATAAGGACTAAAATGTATAATAGGTAATATGAAATAGGAAGAAAGGGGGCAAAGGGGAAGGAAGTGGGAGGGCTAGGGAAAGGATAGAAGGGAATGGGATTAATATGAGAAAATGGAAAAATAGGAACAAAATCTTTGTAAATAGGGAGGACTGGAGGGGTTGAAAGGAGGGCTGGGCAAGGGTGAAAAATACGAACCAAGAGAGATTATGTAAAGGTGCAAATTTCCAATGATGAATGTCATTATATTGCATACCTAAAATGTACCAATTATTAGAATGAATAATCGATAATGTAAAATAGGAAGAAAAGGTCCAAGGGGGTAAGGGTAGAGGGAGGGGCAGGGGAAAGGAAAGAAAGGAAAGGAAAAATGTTGAGAAATGAAAAAATGGAAATAAAGTCATTGTAAATAGGGAAGGGTGGAGGGGGTGAAGGGAGGGCTAGGAATGGGGAAAAAATAAGAAGCAAGATGCATTATGTAAAGGTACAATTCCCAATGAGAAATGTAATTGTGATGTGTACCTAAAATGTACCAATAAAAGAATTTAATAAAAATAAATAAATACATAAAAGAAATAAGATAAATTTATTTCCTTACCTAAGGATTTTGGTTCTGTATAACATGACAATTCTTATGAAATAAATTAGTATTTCCAAAAGATCAATTGTGTTCTTTACTCTTCTCCTTTTCTTTTAGATGAAGTAAATGTAGACAAGAGAGGAATGAGCATTGTCATTCTGCACGTTTGCTATAACTTATACAGAGCTGTCTTTCCTTAACACAAGACAAAGTTTCCAAGATTCCTAACTCTAAAGAAGAAGGACAATAAAACAGTAAAATAGGAGATTGGAGAAGGAAAGCATAAGAAAATGATGGAGGGAAACTGGAACTAACCACAGATGAAATTAAAAGGTAAAATAAATCACAAATATCTTTAATACACAAAAATTCAAAGCTGAGAAATACCAAACCAAATAAATGCATACAAAAGGGAACATAACACAATAATAACACAGGTACCATAATTTTGTTTCAATTAACTTCTATATAATGCTCATAATTTTCTTTTTATTTCTGATAAATATGTAAATATATACTGTTCTGTAAAATTTATAACTAATAGTTTTTTAATCAGAATCTCCCTTGATTTGGTTTCCAAATGCCTTCATTCTATAAATTTGGGTGGGTATTCTTAACATCCACTTTGCATTTAATAAGAACTAAGTGAAACGCATTGAACTGTGGAACAAAAATAATTTTATTTTAGGGTGACAAACAACCAGTATCTGAAATTAAATACATTGTGATTGGAAATCATAATTTATCACTTTCACATCATTGGTACAAAATACCCAATACACACAGTTTCAGAGAAAAGTTCATTTTGATTCATCGTTTTCCAGGGTGAAGTCCATGGTTTGCTGATTTCAAAGCAGAAATGTCATGGTAGAAGGGACCACAGAGGAAATGCTTCAATTTATTGCAACCTGGGAGCAGAGAGGGAAGTGAGGATCTAGGCACAAAAATATACCCTTTCAGTTTACCATCTTCTAAAAGAACATTAGCTTTGAACTTCTCAATGTATTAATTCATTGAGCAGTGGAGTGCCCTATGATCTAACCACCTTTAAAAGCTCCATCTTTGAACAGATGAGACAATTAGAGGATATTTTAGAGGTAAACCGTAACATTCCACCTCTGTCCCCCAAATGTTCATCTCATCATGTAAAATGAAATTTGTACTTCTCTGAGGATTTATGTAATTCTTAACATTTTCAGCATTCTTGAAAACCCCAAGTGAAAATTCTCTGAAAAGCAAAACACAATCTGAGCTGTGAGGCACTGTGAAAAACAAAAGGTTAAGTACTTCCACCATACAATGGCACAAGGTAAACATTTGAGGAAGAAGAGGAGAGTCCAAATGAGACCAAAAACCAGCAGGCAAGACATTAAATTCTGTTGTTCCATGTCCAGCACCCAGGGCATGTAGTGGTATCATGTGAGCTTTAAAGGGCTTGGGAAGCCTTAACCCTATAACCTTGCTGGGTGCACCCCACACAGTTCCCTTCTTTGCTTTTTACTGCTTATTGCCTACAGCTTTCCTCAACAGAGACTCCATTTTCTTGGAATCACCAGGCTCCTGGGGTCTCTGCCTCTCCTTTGCTTTCAATTTTACAACTTCATTTATCACTCTTTCTTGGATCTTGGGCAGGGATTTTGACCCTATCACTCTATATAGTCAGACTGTCCAGGCCTTCCTGAAACCTGTGTGGAAGCTTCCATGACACTGTAACTTTCATTCTAAATGTTTGAAAACCAGCATCATGTGGATGACATCAATGTTTGCCAAAAGCTCAAGCAATAACATGGCACTATTGGACACAGTTGTTGTGGCTTTTGAATGTCTAGATGGGTGAACATGAGGATACTATTCCTAAGCAGCACTGAAGTAGCAGAGTACCTTAGAGGTTTTTTCTTAAAGTGGACTCTGTGAATTTACCATTTTACAAACTGTACCTTATGGGTGAGGTGTAGACATTCCATGAGATACTCTCAAGGTATCTACCAATTGTTCCTGTGCAAAGTGCTTGGCTTCTTTTCAAGATTCTAATCTTTTCAGCAACTACACTCTCCTTGGCTCCAACTATCCATGTGCTGTCTTTTTGTCCAAGCTGCAAATTTTTTATATCATTTTGACCTACCTTTTGTTTCTGATTCTAACAGTAGAACTGGCTGAAAGCAGCTAACAGTACCTGTGTCACACCCTGAACATTGAGCTGCTTTCAAATTTCCTCCACCAGATTAATCTGCCACCTTTAAATTCAGCCTCACACAAAGTCTCAGGACATGGGAAAAATGTAGAAAACTTCTGTTCCAGGATGTTCCATGTGTGATCTCTTTGCTAGTATCCAGTGAAGTCCCAATTCCTGTTGGAAACCTCATGATCCTTGGCCTTTGTGGGTTGCATTCCTATCAGCACTCTGGTCTTCTGAGCTCCCATCAGAGTCACTCATCAATTTCTACTTACAGCATTCTAGGTCTCCAAATCTTTCTAAATTTCTACAAACCAATTTCAAAAACTTCTGAACCACATGATCAAGTACAATTGCAGCAATGTTCCCTTTGTGTAATACCACTTGTCTGCATTGTTTTATTTTTGTTTTGTTTTGCTTTTGAGACAGGGTCTGGCTGTTCAGGCTGGCCTTGAACTCATGGTGATCCTCCTGCCTCAGCCTTCCACTGTGCTGGGATTAGAGTTTTGCTCCACTAAATTTGGCCACTTTTCTGTATTAATCCCACTCCTATCTCTAGGACAAAATGTCTGACAGGAGGAGAGGATTACTGAGGCACACAGTTTCACAAGATTTAGTCCACAATCGGCTAGTTTCCAAGCAGAAATGGCTTTGAAGAAGGGCATGGAAAAGGAAGCTGCTTAATCTCTTGGCAGCCAGGAAATAATGTGAGAAGGAAGGAAATCGGGACAAAAATATACCCTTCCAGGTCGTGCTCCCAGTGGTTCACCTCTTCTAAGGCTTCACCTTTTCAGAGCACATTCAGCTGTGAACTTATCAATGGGTTTTTCCATTGATGAGTAAAGCACCAATGTCCAAAAGCCCTGTCTCTGAACACATGAGATTTTCAGGACAATTCTGGATCCAATTGAAAAACGAAATCTGTATTAAGAAGTTGAAAATAAGAATAAAGTAACAAAAGAAGAGGAAAAACAAATTGGAGGTCAGAATACGTACTTGAAAAATAATAATTTGTTTCCCAAATATAATGAAAATATCAAATCACAGATACAAGAAACACAACCCTCCCCAAACAAAAATAGACTTTGGCATTTTATAATCTAATTTCACAAACCAGTATAAATACAAAATTCTAAAACTCTGGCTTATAAAAAATTATGTAAAGTAGAACATAATAAAATAACATCTTTAAAATGGGAAGGAAAAAATTAATCATTAATTCTACACTCAATAAATATCTTCAAAATAAAGACTGAATGAAATCATTATCAGAGAAATTCAACTTTGAAAACTTCTTTTCATCAGATCTACATTAGAATGTTTTATAAGAATTTTCCAATTCTAATGAAAATGATCTGAGATTGATATCTAGGCCTATGTAAAGAAATAATTATAATTGTAAATGAATATGCAATGTGTGTATGTTTTTATTGCTTAACATTAAATGAAACAGAATTATCTTTTTAAAGCAACAAATGCAGTTTAGAAACATATGTTGTAATCTTTAGAAAACATATAGAGAAAAATATATAAATAGCACAAAGAATGCAGTGATATAAACAGAAATATCCAGTTGTAAGTTACTATTCTTACATTATACATTACATGATGTAATATTACTTCACAAAGAATGTCATGTCTTTGAAACAAACTTTGTAATCATAGCAGCAACTCCCTAAAATATATCTAGGTACAAAAATAATGAAAGTATCCAGTTGGAAAACTAAATTATGTTTAATTAATGTAAAAGAATGCGGAACAAGAAGAAATTGAGAGTAAAAGACAGAAAGAGAAATGAAAAGTTAACTGCAAAAGTAAAGTTAGAACCAACCATTACTGTAGTTATATAGAATAGTAATTACTAGAGGCTTGCAATGGGGGGAGTAGAGAAAAATTGGGTATTAGCAAAATACCATTAGATAGAAAGAGTAAGTTGTAGTATTCTACAGTACCCTAGTTGACTATAGTTCACAATGACCTATTTTATCCTTTATTAATAATTAGTAGAGAGAAGCTTGAAGGCTCCTAACAGTCATGATAAAACGGTGGAAATTTCAGTATCCTGATTTGATCAGTAAACATTTTTATACACATGTTGAAATATTACACTCCAGATCATAAATATATACAATTATTTTCTTTTTATCAAAAATTTTAAAAGGTATTTGAGGCAAGGGCAATTGAAACTACCCTAATTTGTTGATTACACACTGTATAAATGTATTATCAAGCTTTTATCCATAAATATAAACAATTAAAATGAGAATTATTGAAAAAGATATAAAATGAATGAATGAAAGGATGTATTTTGCAGCCACCATAAAAAAGTTAGTGTGGCTGTATTATAATCAACAAAGATTAGAAGCAGAGATAATGAGGAATATTTCCCTTTGATTTTGTTGTTTTCCTTTGTTATAAGATCACACATGGAGACTATGTCTATGTTTCTAATAAATTATCTGTATGTTTAAAGTGATGTTTTAAGGCTCAGCCACTATTTTAGTGTTCACCTTGAAGTTCAAAGAAGCAAAAAATGTCTCCATGGATCTAAACTATCTTGATTTTATTGGACTTTAGATGTGAAAATCCTCAGTGTTTCTGAAATCTTCTCATAGCATCCATCTTAATTTTTGTTAAAAAAAAAAAACCCACTATGCCCATAGTTGAATGCATTTCTTGATAGTAGAATTGGTTTGAAACAGTTCAGTTCACCATTGGCAGCAGCACACTCAGGCACACATTCTGTGCTATCTCAAACTCAAACCCTGTACTTATTAAGCCAGAATTCAATCCATTTTAAAGCACTTCTGCAGTGAAGGATTAGCTATTCTAGCTTTCTCATTTTTTCCAAATAATGTCCAGTGTTGAACTGTTATTCATAATTTAGATCTTAGATATCAGTATACTGAGTTTTTTTATAGTAGATGTTCAACATATATTGGTTGATTTAATTAATTTACAAATAAAATGCCCATATTTTTTGGTCTCAAGTATGTCTTCTCAATTCATCTAGAAAAAGCTTAGGTTATTTTGCAACAATATTTTAATTATTGTTTGAAGACAGATATTGTTCCTCCCAATTATTGTTTCATTACAGGTTAAATGTCCCCAGTGCTTTCCATTGTGTCACTTGAAATGCTTTCTGAGCTGCCATGGCCACTTCTTACTGGGCAACTTCCCGATTTTCATTTCCATTTAGTACATTTCAGTGTCATTTACAATTCCAAATTGTCCATGTCCCACTCCACTCCAATGTTACTTGTCCAATTTCATTCTTTGAACAAACTTTGTCCATTCAAATACTGATAATACTCTCACTTTTATCTATCAATGTTGTTTTAATTATTCAATGTTTAATTTCTGCACTGCTTATTCTTGCTATGTCCTTTATGTTGAAGACACGACAACCTAAAGGAAAGGATTATTCAATATTGGGCTAATTTGGTAGGCAGTAGTTACCTATGGCTACTAAATAGTTTAATTGGAGCAAGTATGAATCCAGATATACTCTAAGAAAAAATATATCCTGAATTTTAAAAACATATATCTCAAAATAAGCTTTTATTTATTTCATGTTAAAATGATATTTTGGATATATCGACAAATAGAATGTAGATGGAAATTATTTCATCTATTATAATTTCTTTAAATATATGTTGATGAGAAAATATAAAAATTCATATGTGGCTTGCCTTTTGATTCATATTTTATTTCTGCTAGACAGCAGTAGTCCAAAGCCACATCACTGTTCTAGAACAGAGGACTAGAACTGAATTTCTCTGACTTTAACTTCCTGTTGACTATATCTGCTAATTAGGGACTGAGAAGAAGCTATATCCTAGGGAATTAAATGCTTACAAAATCCATCTTTATTGTAAAAGTTCTATGGGAGATCATATTTTTCTATATTAAATAATTTCACAATTTGACTTCTTTGTGATGGAGGACAGCAGCAAACAATAATGTTTTTACACCAGAATTCTGGAAGTAAGATGCACACATATTCAGCCTACATTGATTACTGTTTGGAACCTGTTCTAAGAAATCCCCTTGAGACTGACCCAGTAAGAGGATCTAGTGGTACTCTCACTTACAAGCCACAGACCAATGTCCCATGATACATTAAAGTCTAATTTGTCACTTTGTGGAAAGTCTCC
This sequence comes from Heterocephalus glaber, assembly GCF_053883595.1. NCBI lineage: Eukaryota > Metazoa > Chordata > Mammalia > Rodentia > Bathyergidae > Heterocephalus > Heterocephalus glaber. Next base: position 24,779,820 of record NW_028258143.1, on the reverse strand, counting down.
CTGCAGCAAGGTTCTGATTATAATACTTTTTCTTGAGATCGTTTGCCAGGCACATTTTGTAACACAAAAGAAATAAAGGTGTGATTTTTTTCTTACATTCTGTGGGAACCTTGCAGTTGATAGTTTATTTTTATTTTAACATTGAAGGTTTCCCCTAGGGGTGCTGAATAATTAAGGACCATGTTTCAGTAACAAAAATACAAAATAGTTTTTTCTATAATTAGTTAATAATAGAACACAGGCTAAGGTTACTGCTTAAGGAAAGTAGTAGCTTCTTATTAACTGCATCTTCTAACTGCAAATTATCCACTTTAACTGTATTTTTCCCCTCTAAATTTTCAGTCTTGAAACCCCATGTGCTTGTTGTGACAGAGGTGAATTAACAATTTAAGGGAATCTCTAAGTAAAAATCTTTTATGTCATCTTTTGTTAAATAGTCATTTCACATTAATCTAAGTACAGAACTTTGGGCAGATATCTTAGTTAATTGTTTTTACGCTGAAAATTAAAATTTTATTATAATGAAAACTTTTTTACACTGAAAGTTAGTTTTTTACACTATTGTACTCCACTTACAACTCTCTGTGGTCTATGTGAACACTGAAGTCTGTAGATAATGTCTGATCTAGGACATGGGTGTCAGCAGTAACAGTACTGAAATGAGACACTTACCAGCAATACTCAGAGTCACTTCAGGAAGGAACTTATTGGTGTGGATGTAACACAAATATGTGCATCTGCTTGGATTAGTGTATTAACTCTAGGTTATCACAAGAAGCAAGGCACATGTTACAGAGACTCAGAGTTACGTGTTAAATAAATATTATCCATGAACAGTCTTATTAATCAGATCAAGAATATATTTCTTTATCATCTTACTATATGTTTTCTTCATCTTCTCTCATTTTGCAATTCTTTCCAGAAAATACATTAACTAACTTGTCCCTATATAATGCTAAATAAATGATAATGTCTACTCCTATGATTTCTAGCAATTATGATATTTGGGACCATTTTTAAACTAGCTGCACATCATAGTCATTTATGAAATTGATATTAAGCCTTCATCCTAGTAACCATACTTTATAGTTTGGACCACTCAAGTTCTTCTTTTCTTATTGTCCACATTCAGGCACTTAGGACCTTTAATTTTATTGTGTGACTCAGTATTGGTTGATTCTTCTTATTAGGGCCCCCATTACTATCCGTTTTTCTTATTTGTATGTTCAAAATATTAAAATTGCAGATAAGTAGTAGCATTAAAACATGAATAGAGATGTGTTTCATTCAGGGATATCTGCAATGTTCTAGTTACTTGTGTTATTATTCTGAGGTGATAGTTGTGCATGGCTTACTTTATGGGTCTTTCTGAGCTGTGTGCTTGCCTGTATTGATAGCCCTATTCTTCTACAGGTCTAAAGAGGAGAGAAGGAGGATGGAGAGGATATTCCAAATGTCTTCGGAGGGAAGAATCTGTTATACACTCATGAAGTCAAAGCTGAAAGTTTGGCATCAAAGATGGCGGCGGCCCTTGTGGCGGGATTGACCTGGGCAGCAGCTGCGGTTAAAGCTGCAGCCTGGCCCGCAGGGGGGCTCCACAGGGGTAGGAGGGGGTGGCCTTGAGCTGGAGCCTGGCCCTGGCTGGCCTCCCCCGCTGCCTCAACGGGGGACAGGTTCAGCCTGCCGTGTCCACAATGCCCCAGGCTTCCGAGCACCACCTGGGCCGGACCAAGAGCCACCTGTTAATGTCCAGCCCCGAGTGGGATCCAAGCTACCATTTGCCCCCTGAGCCCGAAGCAAGGAGCGCCGAAACCCAGCTCCTGGGCCAAACCCCATGTTACAACCTCTGCCTCCCAGCCAGGTCTCCCTAATGAACGACTCAAGAAACTGGAGCTTGGTCAGGGATGGACCTCAGGCTCTTGATTCAGAGGCCCTCTTCGGGCAGATCATGGGGTTCCTCTACCTGGCTCACCACCCCCAACTGTGGATCTGCCCCTCCCATCCCAGACCAACTTAGCCCATTCTAAGTCTGTGAGTAGTGGGGACTTGCGTCCAATGGGGATTGCCTTGGGAGGGCACCGAGGTGCTGGAGAGCTGGGGGCTGCACTGAGCCACTTGGCCCTCCGGCCTGAGCCACCTACTTTGAGACGCAGCACTTCTCTCCGCAGACTTGGGGGCTTTCCTGGACCCCCACTCTGCTCATCATATGGACAGAGCCCTCTACTTCCCATTGCTCCTTCCACATGATATCTGCCCGACCCTCTGAGCCTTTCTACTCTGATGACAAGATGGCTCATCACACACTGCTTCTGGGCTCTGATCATGTTGGCCTCTGAAATCTGGGAAATACGTGCTTCCTGAATGCTGTTCTACAGTGTTTGAGCAGCACTTGGCCTCTTCGAGACTTCTGTCTTCGAAGGGACTTCCAGCAAGAGGTGCCTGGAGGGGGCCGAGCCCAAGAGCTCACTGAAGCTTTTGCAGATGTGATTGGTGTCCTGTGGCACCCCGAATCCTGTGAAGCTGTGAATCCTACTCGATTTCGAGCTGTGGTCCAGAAATATGTTCCCTCCTTCTCTGGATACAGCCAGCAGGATTCCCAAGAGTTCCTGAAGCTCCTCATGGAGCAGCGATAACTTGAAATTAACTGACAAGGCCGCAGGGCTCCGCCCATCCTAGCCAATGGTCCAGTTCCCTCTCCAACCCGCGGAGGAGGGGCTCTGCTAGAAGAACCTGAGTTAAGTGATGATGACCGGGCCAAACTAATGTGGAAACGTTACCTGGAGCGAAAAAACAGCAAGATTGTGGATCTGTGGGCCAGTTGAAAAGCTATCTCAAGTGCCAGGCCTGTGGATGCTTTGGAATATGACCCATGTGCAGCCAAGAACAATATGTATTCTGATTTTGTGGCAGTGGAAGACTCTATAAACATCTGTTAAGTTCATTTGTTCAAGAGTTCGATTGAGTTCTAGTATTTCATGACTTATTTTTTGTCTAGTTGATCTATCTATTTGTGACAGTGGGATGTTGAGGTCCCCCACTACAATTGTATTAGTGCATATATGACTTTTCATGTCTGTTAGTATTTGTTTTATATAGTTTGGTGCATTAGAGTTTGGTGCATAGATATTTATGATTGTCATCTCTTCCTCTTGGATTCTTCCCTTTACAAGGATGTAGTGTCCTTCTTCATCTCTCTTAATCAGTGTTGGTTTGAAATCTACTTGATCTGCAAAGAGGATAGCTACTCCTGCTTTTTTTTTTTTTTTTTTTTTTTTGGTTCCTGTCTCATGGAGTATTGTTTTCCACCCTTTAACTTTCCTTTTTTCTTTCTTTTTTTGTATTAAATTCTTTTATTGGTACATTGTAGGTATACAACACAATTACATTTCTCATTGGGAATTGTACCTTTATATAATGCATTTTGGTTCTTATTTGTTCCCCATTCCTAGCCCTCCCTTCACCCCCTCCACCCTTCCCTATTTACAATGACTTTATTTCCATTTTTTCCATTTCTCAGCATTTTTTCCTTTCCCTTCTTTCCTTTCCCCTGCCCCTCCCACTACCCTTACCCCTTTGGACATTTATTCCTATTTTATATTATTAATTATTCATTCTAATCATTGGTACATTTTAGGTATACAATATAATGACATTCATCATTGGAAATTTGCACCTTTACATAGTCTCTCTTGGTTCTTATTTTTCACTCTTGCCCAGCCCTCCCTTCAACCCCTCCATTCCTCCCTATTTACAAAGATTTTGTTCTTATTTTTCCATTTTCTCATATTAATCCCATTCCCTTCTATCCTTTCCCCTAGCTCTCCCACTTCCTTCCTCTTTGCCCCTTTTCTTCCTATGTCACATTACCTATTATACATTTAGTCCTTATTTACACTTTCAGTTTCTCACACCAGAGAAACTATTCAGTATTTAGACATTTGTGTGCTATTTATTTCACTTAAGAGTATTGCTTCAATGTGCATCCACTTAGCTATAAATGTCTCTAATTTCTCAATTTTTATGGCTGAGTAGTACTCCATTTTATAAAAAAAAAACACATTTTCTTTATCCAGTCTCCTGTTGATGGGCATTTGGGCTGCTTCCAAGTTTTAGCTATTACAAATTGTGCTGCTATGAACATGGGTGCACATATATCACTGTGGTATGATTCTTTTAATTCTTTGGAGAGGATCCCTAGCAGTGGAATAGTGGGGTCAAATGGGAATTCCAGTCCTAGTTCTCTGAGGTATCTCCATACTGGTTTCCACAGTGGTTGCACCAGTCGACACTCCCACCAGCAGTGGAGCAGGGCTGCTCTTTCCCCACAGCCCAGCCAACATGTTATTGGTTGATTTCATGATAGCAGCCATTCTTTCTGGAGTGAGGTGGAATCTCAGCACTGTTTTCATTTGTATCTCTCGAAAGACCAGTGTTGGTGAACATTTTTTCATGTATTTATTTGCTGTTTCTACTTCTTTGTCTGAGAAATGTCTGTTCATTTCAGTTGCCCATTTTTGGATTGGGTCTTTAAATTTCGGAGGTCTGATCTTTTTAAATTCTTTACAGATTCGAGATACTAGACCTTTGTCTGAGGAAGAGCAGGTGAAGATTTTTTCCCACATTATGGGTTGTCTCTTCACACTGCTCGTGGTTTCTCTTGCTGTGCAGAAGCTTTTTAATAAGAACAGATCCCATTTGCTGATTATTTGTGCTAGCTCATGGGCAACTGAGGTTTTGTTCATAAAATCTTTTCCTACACTGATGTCTTCAAGGGTTCTACCTAACCTCTGTTCCAACTGGTTCAGAGTTTCTATTTTAATATTTAGATCTTTAATCCATTTTGATTTTAGTTTAGTGAATGGTGAGAGATATAAGTCTAGTTTTAATCTTTGGCAAGTTGAAGCCCAATTTTTCCAGCACCATTTATTAAAGAGTGATCTTTCCTCCAGTGAGGGTGTTTGGCTCCTTTATTGAAGATGAGATGGCTGAGTGTGTCTGGCATTATTTCTGCATCTTCTAATCTGTTCTGCTGGTCCTCAAGTCTGTTTCTTTGCCAGTACCATGCTGTTTTTCATCACAGTAGCTTTGTAGTATAGTTGCAGGTTGGGGATTGTGATACCCTCTGCCATGTCTCTGTTACCTAGAATTGCTTTTGCTATTCTGGGTCTCTTCTTGTTCCAAATGAATTTTTGGATTGTTTTCTCAAGGTTTATGAAGTATGCTGCTGGGAGCTCAATTGGAATTGCATTAAATCTCTATATCAGTTTTGGAAGTATGGCCATTTTCACTATATTAATCCTTCCTACTCAGGAGCAGGGGATGTCTGTCCATTTTCTGATATCATCTTCAATCTCTCTTTTCAGAGTGCCATAGTTTTCAGAAAAGAGGTCTTTGATTTCTTTCATTAGGTTGATTCCCAGGTATTTCAGTTTTTTGAATGCTATTGTGAAAGGAATTATTTGCTCTATTTCTCTCTCAGTGAGTCTGTCCTTCATGTAGAGGAAAGCTGTTAATTTTTGTGTTGACCTTGTAACCAGTTACTTGACTGAATTTGGTTATTAAGTCTAGAAGACTTTTGGTGGAGTTCTTGGAGTCTTCTATATAGAGTATCATGTCCTCTGCAAATAATGACAATTTGACTTCTTCATTACCTATCTTTATTCCTTTTATTTCTTTCTCTTGTCTGATTTCCGTGGCTAATGTTTCCAGAACAATATTGAACAAGAGTGGTGATAGTGGACATCCTTGTCTTGTTCCTGATTTTAGTGTGAAGGATTTTAGTTTTTGACCATTTAATATGATATTAGCTATTGGTTTTTCATAGATGCCTTCTGTCAGTTTGAGGTAGAAACCATCTATTCCAATGTTTTGTAGGGTTTTTATCATAACAGCATGTTGGATTTTGTCAAATGCTTTTTCTGCATCTATGGAGATAATCATATGGTTTTTGTCCTTGGCTCTATTGATATAGTGTATTACATTAATTGATTTTCCTATATTGAACCATCCCTGCATCCCTGGGATGAATCCCAATAGATCAGGGTGTGTGATCTTCTTGATGATCTTCTGCATTCTGTTTGCCAGTATCTTATTAAGGATTTTTGCATCTATGTTCATTAGTGAGATTGGACTGTAGTTCTCTTTTTCAGTTGGGTCTTTCTCTGATTTGGGGATCAAGGTGATGCTTGCTACCAGGAATGAATTTGAGAGTATTGCTTCCCTTTCAATTTCATTGAAGAGTTTAAACAGTAGTGGCTGTAGTTCCTCTCTAAATGTCTTGTAGAATTCAGCAATGAAGCTATCAGGGCCTGGGCTTTTCTTAGTTGATAAGTTTTTAATTGCACTTTCAATCTCATTGGTTGATATTGAGTTGTTCAGAATTTTTAGGTCTTCTTCATTCAACTTTGGTAATTCATATGTATCTAGGAATCTGTCCATTTCTTCTGTGTTGTCCATCTTATTGGCATATAGGTTCTGGAAGTAGGTATTGATGATCCTCTGGATTTCTGCTGGGTCTGTTGTAGTTTCACCTTTTTAATTCCTAATTGCATGGATTTGGGTCTTTTCTTTTTTTTTTCTGACAAGGTTGGCTAAAGGTTTGTCAATTTTGTTGATTCTTTTGAAGAACCAACTCTTGGCTTCATTGATTTTTGTATCATTCTCTTAATCTCTATTGCATTGATTTCTCCTCTGATCTTTATAATTTCCTCCCTTGTATGAGCTTTGGGGTTGTCCTGCTCTTCTTTTTCTAGAATCTTGAGCTTCAGCATCAGGTTGTTTAATTGTGCTTGTTCTGTTTTCCTAATATACGTATTCACTGCTATGAATTTCCCTCATAAGTCTGCTTTCATTGTGTCGCATAGATTCCGATATGTTGTATTGTCCTTGTCATTTAATTGAAGGAACTGTCTGATTTCTTCTTAAATTTCCTCTGTGACCCATTGGTTATTCAGAAGTGTGTTGTTCAATTTCCATGTGTTTATGAAATTTTTTGAGTTTCTTTTGCTATGGATCTCCAAATTCATCACACTATGGTCTGATAATATACAGGGGATGACTTCAATTCCTTTGCACTTACTTAAACATGTTCTATGTGTGAGTATGTTATCTATTTTTGAGAATGACCCATGTGCAGGTGAGAAGAATATGTATTCTGATTTTGTGGGGTGGAACACTCTGTAAACTTCTGTTAAGTTCATTTGTTCAAGAGTTCGATTGAGTTCTAGTATTTCATGACGTATTTTTTGCCTAGTTAATCTATCTATTTGTGACAATGGGGTGTTGAGGTCCCCCACTACAATTGTATTAGCACATATATGACTTTTCATGTCCATTAGTATTTGTTTTATATAGTTTGGTGCATTAGTGTTTGGTGCATAGATATTTATGATTGTCATCTCTTCCTCTTGGATTCTTCCCTTTACAAAGATGTAGTGTCCTTCTTCATCTCTCTTAATCAGTGTTGGTTTGAAATCTACTTGATCTGCAAAGAGGATAGCTACTCCTGTTTTTTGGGGTGTTCCTGTTGCATGGAGTATTGTTTTCCACCCTTTAACTTTGAGTCTGTGAGTTTCCTTTTGAATTGTGTTTCTTGTATGCAGCATATTGTTGGATTTTGCTTCTTGACCCATTCTTCCAGTCTATTTCTTTTGATTGGTGAATTGAGACTATTAACGTTGATGGTTATAACTGAAATGTATTGACTTGCCATTGCCATGACTTTTTCTTTTTGTTGGGTTCTCCCCCTTTACATTTAATTTCTTGTCATGCCAGTTGGGTTCATTCTGTTTTGCTTCCTGGGGTTGTGATCCTCAATATGTGTTCCTAGGATATTGTGTAAAATTCTTTGGAGTGCTGGTTTCATATTCACGAAGTTTCTAAGGTGGTCTTTGTCATGAAAGTATCTTATTTCTCTATCCATTTTTAAAGATAGTTTTCCAGGGTACATCATTCTGGTTTGGAGGCTGTTTTCTTTTAGGGATTGGAATATGTCACTCCAAGCTCTTCTTGCCTTAATGGTTTGTGTTGAGAAATCTGCTGTGATTCTGATGGACTTTTCTTTGTATGTGATTTGTTTCTTTTCTCTGACTGCTTGGAGAACTTTCTTCTTCTGTTGTCTTTCTGGAATCTTAACAATTATATGTCTATGTGGAGATTTTTTTTGATCAAGGCTATTTGGAGTCCTATGTGCCTCACTTATCTGTATGTCAAGCTCTTTTCCCCTGCTTGGGAAGTTTTCTGCCATTATTTCTGTGAAGAGATTTTTTATGTCATCTGCACTCTCTCCTGTTTCTTCATTGAGCCCAATCAGTCTTATAGTATTCTTCTTTGCATCATCTAGCAGCTGCTGGGTTGATTTCTCATGTTCCCTTATAATTTTGAACCAATTTTTCTTTTCCTGGTCACTAATTGCAATCTTATCTTCTATATCTGAAATTCTGTCCTCATATTGGCTCATTCTGCTGTGTAGACTTTCAAGGAGTTTTTCATGTCCAGGAAATCTATTTGCATCTGTTTTATAGATTCCATTTGGTTCTTATATTGGGATTCCATCATGTTCCTTAGCTCCTCTCTAGATTTATTAATCATGTCTTGCACTAGGAGCACAATTTCTCCTGTTATCTCAGAAATTATTTCTAATTTCATTTTTTCCAGATGCCCTTTTGTTGCCAGTTCCGTGGGTCCAGGTGGTTAAGTATCAGAGTGTTCCATCTCATTTCCCTTTGAGGTTGCTGTAGGTGATCTGGAATTCTGGTTTTGAGACTTATTTACATGTTTTCTCATTTCAACTGGGGCTGGGAGCTGTTAGTGCCTGCATGGATTACCTCCTCTGAGCTGGGGGAGGTGGGACAGGGGCCAGGAGCAGCAGTAGGAATGGTGACCCAAAAGCCCTTTCCTGTGGGCTGGGAGCAGCCAGAGGGATGGTGGCCTGGAACCCCCTTCCTCTGGGCCAGGAACAGAGGGACAGATGGTGGCCCAAAAGCCCCTTCCTCTGGCCTGGGAGCAACAGGAAGGATGTTGACCAGGAAACCTTCCTCTGGACCATGAGCAGTGGGATGATGGCTGAGAAGCTCCTACCTCTGGACCGGGAACAGTTGGACTCAGTACCTTGGTCTGGTGATCTGGTGTCCTCTGCATCTTTGTAGTGTGAAACCAGGTGGCTGCCTGTCTGAAGCAGGGTGATTCATTGTCTTCTGCGTGACTCTGGACCTCGGTGGGGCGTGCACAGACCTGCCTGTCTGCAGCCAGCTGATTCGTGATGTGTTCTGCGTGACTGGGGACCTCGGTCCACCCTTTAACTTTCAGTCTATGAGTTTCCTTTTGTATTAAGTGTGTTTCTTGTATGCAGCATATTGTTGGACTTTGCTTCTTGACCCATTCTCATGTTGGTAAACCACTTGGCATAAAAAGATCATATAAAATAATCATATAAAATATTTTACACAAGTGTGAGCATGCTTCACTCGACTTCTTCTCTTGCTTTCCCTCTTTTCCTCACTGTTAACTGAAAATTGCAGTTCTCAGTTCTCTAGTAAAGTAAATGTGTTGGAATCATAATATGTAGAATAATTTCATCATTAAATGTAAGACAGTAAGAAAGAGGTTAAATGTATTTTTTCCACAGCAAAGTAAAACTACACCAGATGGGACTGAGCCACTTTTTCCCAAGTCTGATGGAGTTCATCACATTAGATTTGTGAAGTATTTCAAAAGCATCAGAGGTGACCATCCTTGTGATATGGGGTCCATAGGTGATTGCCCTGTTGGTATCAGAGGATATAAATAGTAATGTCTTTAAGGACCAATGTTCTTCAAGTTCTGTTAGGCATTAAAAGATGTTTATGGTTGTTTTGAGATCATTAATAAAACTCCAGTACTATTATTTTAAGTTAAATTTCTCTATCATGTGAGAAGCACATCTGATAAGAAAAAATCTATTTAAAAGAAAATTTTGGAATTCGTTCCAAGAAAAACCTTTTTTCTAATATAATTTTATATGCATGGAAACTGTGCTAAGGAATAAAGATGTGAAAAAGTAAAAACTGTTTCAGGCAATGGGTTCAAACTCACATTTTTACTAGAGCTAGTAATATAAACTGTAAATATCTCAAATCTTTACATATTTTTAATTACTAAAAGCAAATCCAAATTTGTAATGGGTGTGTTTGGAATTTTCACATTTTCTAGCTCTAAGATATATATATATATATATAGATATATATATATATATATATATAATAAGAATCAAGTCTGCATTTTAAGGAAATGATTTGTAAAGAGAGGAAAAACCAAGGAGCATTTTAATGACCTTTATGTCTCTTTTAAACTTCATAATATATATTTGGTAGTGGGAATCAAACTCGGGACCTTGAGGTTGTAAGGAAAGTAGCAGCACCAATGAGCTAAATCCCCGGCCCTAAATTTATATTTTATTCAAATAAATAATTTGAATTTGAATGATTCAAAATGCTGGTTTGTGATATTTGTGACCTAGGGAAAATTTCATGTTCTTGAATGTGAACAATGGTTTTTTTTAGTTTTCTATTCCTAGTGCCCAACACAAGTGCTTACATATAGAAGATATTCTACCAGGATTTATTAAATGCCTAAAAAATGAATATGAATCTTCCTATGATGCTTTTCAGATGCATATTATGACTATTTGCTATGGAGTAGAGAGAAAAGAGACAAAATTTGGGCCCCAAATTTTAAGACCTTGGCTCTGCCAAAATCTAGATCTAGTGGTTTTTACCTTAATTCCTTTGAGCTTCTGCTTCTTCATTTATAAACTGGAGATAATTTCTATGACACGTCTTTTTAAAATATTAGAGTTCAAAATAAACACAATGCTGCTAGTATGATACTTCACAAACTATAAACAATCTTTTGAAAACAATTATGAAACTGCAGCGTAATCATTCAAAGAACATGGATAGTCTTAAATTAACCAAACTATTATACAAAATATAGTTATTTAAAATTGCAATGGATGGAAAATGTAGTTATATACTCAAGATGAAATACAATATATGTTATTACAATAAATGGTTGGATAAGAATGGTACCAATTTAAAACTTTGTCTCTTAAGAACTGTTGTCAGGGTCCAAATATAGACAACCTCCAAAATGTACATAATTATCTGGCAATAATCAAATTGTAGAGTTCTTGTTAACTATTTAAATTCATGTTAACTATTTTTTTTCTACAATGAGGGTTAATTGCAGGGCCTTTGCCCTGAGATATATCCCCAGTCATTTTTTTTAAGACTAAGTCTCTTTAAGTCAGTACTTTGCCTAGGTATGGCTATAATTTGCAACCCTCCTGCCTTAACCTCCCAGAGTTCTGGCATCACAGTCATGGGCTACAATGCTGGACTCATAATAAATTTTAAAGATGTTACCATAAGAGATAACCAAGGCAGCAGTCTTCTTTCTAGGTGCAAAGTGATTCCAGGTATCAACCTTCACCTCACTCACAACAAAGAACTCTTTAAGTCAGCAAGAGCATGAAAAAGCACAAGAGGGCAAAAGAACATAGCAAATCATTGCCCTTTTGAGCTCAATGTCTTCCTTGTGCCTTGAACTTCATACCCACCTGCATGGTGTCCTCAGCATCTGAGCTTCTCCTCCTTCACATGGTTCTGAACTTTGATCTTTATTTCAACATTTACTCTTTATTGATTCTAATCTGACCTACAAACCTACCAGATCTGGACAATGAGCATTAAGGTCAGTTCAATGTCCATGGTCAAAGCTACTGATCTTAATCTATAGCCAACCACATTTCCATATTTAATGAATAGCCCTTTAAAGGTGGACACCAGATCTGAATTTTTCTCCTTCAATAGATAATGACACTAGCCCCACTTTATATGTACGGATTTCATCTTTTTGAGCTCTGGCTCTAGACGACAGCTATTTCTAAAGTACTTATTATTGTTATGATCACCTATCATTTATCATTGTGACCATTAAATTCTGATGAGCACAGGAAGTATCAGACACTCTGCAGTTTTCTGTGGGGATTATGAATGTTACTGCACAATGCATGGAAGCATGATGAAAACACAGAGGCTTTCAGGACACTGTGGAAAGGAGTTCCAATTTAAAAATAGTATCTGTATGAAACCTAGGTCTGAATTCCTGTGAACTATTCATCCTTGCCTAGCTATCAGGGCAAATCAAAAGTTAAATCTGGAACTGACCGAAAAAAAAAAAAAAAAGAAAGAAAAAAAAGACCCATAAAACAAACTGAGTTAGCATTTTCTGGAATATAGTGCTCCTGAGATAGTGGCTTCTTTTCTCTTCCTCTACTTTGCTGCTTCTTGTAATTAGATTTTAAATATGCTTTCTGACAAGGAGTTGAAAATTTTTCAAGATTCTTCATGAAACGTCTAGATTTGGGGGCTGTCATAAACTTTTAGATCGATGGCATGCATTATCTGGAATTATCACCTTCTAGAGAACATTTGAAAGTTTCAGTTGCCTCCATCCAGCTGTGCATTCTTTGAACACTACTTGAATTTTCTATTCTCTTTTTTGGTGTAAAATTTAAAAAAATATTCTGTGTCTCATACATGGCTGAAAATAGTCAAAGGGAGAGTTTAAGTGTATAAATTTAAAATTCATTTAAATAAAACATTAAATAAAAGTATTTAGTTTGTCTTATGTGGCTCATTATACAAGTGTCAAAGCTTCAAATAGCAAAGATCCTTTTGAATTATGAGATTATAAGAATAATGTGAAGATAATAAGCTTCTTGCATCTGGCTTCCTTCTTCTTTCTTGTATGTTGAAACTTGAGAGGAAATTCCCAGTCTGGGTTTTTTGAATTGTCTGTTCTTTACTTTTTCTCTCTTACAAAATCAGAGGGTTTTTAAAAATATTAACCACTAAAACTATGAAATAATTACCAGAAAAAAATAAAGTGTCATATATCAACTATAGGTTTTGAAGCCAAAGACAACTGTGATGGGACTTACTCTCAATTTGCTGTTGCTTGCTGTGCGACCTTGGACAAATTATTTCCTTGTATGATCACTGTGGTAATGGACAGATGGGAAATTGAGGCCAATAGACAAATAGATATCATGTTTAACATATAATGAAGGCTCCTTATCCATATATATTATATTATATATAATATATCATAATTAATATTATAGTTTTATATTAATTTATATTATTATATTATATATAATATAATGTCTTATATATTATATCCATATATATTTGAGTTAATATTATAATGTTATTATTAATATTATATATTATATAATGTATATTATATCAATATATATATATTTGAGTTGTGTGTGTTTTTAAGTCAGGAACCATGTTATATACCATGCCTCTCCATGAGAACCATCTATTTCAAATGAGCTCATCTATTTCAAATAAATAAATTCACATCAGAAAAAATGTTATCAGTTTCATTACTGTTTTCTCCAAAAGTGGATACATTTAAATGACAAAAGCACTGGCACTTGGGCATACTAATGAGCAAGATATTTTTGGTAATCAAGTACTCTTTTGCTAATGCCAACAGGAAATCATTTTTCCAAGTGGAGTTGCAAAGGAAGTAATGAGGTCAGAAAAATTGCAATAGTTGCTTCTCTAGTCTCCTTGAGTGCTGGGGGAAGATGGACTGTGGGTTTGGATGACAGTGGAACGAGAGAAGGAAATAATAATAAAACATGTGAATATTTACCTAACACACAATCATCACCTGTCCTAAACAATTATGACTCAAACCTATAAACACAGCTGAGTTGATTTAGATATTTTCTCTATCTGGATTGTTTAATAATATGGTTATTATGGAATTTTCTACTGCATAGAATCTTAGTATTCTATAAAACAGTATGTTGTACAAAGTTTGACATTCACAGAATTTCTGTGAAAGAAATTTAATTTTTATTTGAATCATCTTGAGAACAATGTTTAAATGAAGGAAAGAAAAACAGGACATTGAAAAGGAAAACAACAGCTACTTGAACCTGTTCAGGAACTGTCCTAGATGTTTTAAGATCTTTAGTTTATTTACTCTTCACAACCATCCCATGGGGTAGGATTATTTCCCCACTTGTTTTAATAAATAAAATAGAGAACTTAAAGAATTCAGGAACCTTGCCCACATGTAGAATTACAGAAGACGGTCACTCTGGGTTTTGAATCTGCCTCTAAGTGCCTTCAGAACTTACTACAATGTCTTTAACCATACGGTTTTAGTTTCCATCCATTTCCCTAGAAATGTCTCCAGTTCATCCTTTGTGGTTGCATAGTGCTCCACTGTATAAAAAACCCAGATCTTCTTTACCCATTCATTGGTTGATGAGCATTTGGGCTATTTCCAAGATTTTTCTATTACAAACTGTGCTGCTATAAATATGCGTGTGCACATATTGCGGTGGTATGATGCTTTTAATTCTTTCAAGGAAGATTCCAAGAAGGGGGATAGCTGGGTCAAACATTAATATTATTGCACAATTTAGATGATGTGCTATTATTATATTTCTGAAGAATATAATATGGATTTAAACTCTAATCTTTCCAGTAAAATCTTTGGATGATTTATTCTGCCAATTTTGAGCCCAAAAGAGCATCTCGCTGACACTATCCAGTTTTTTTGGAAAAGATTTTTAAATGTAGTAAACTATTTATTAAATACTTCAATTTCAACAATGTGAATGCCTTGTAAAATACCACTATTTTGAAGTTAAAAGAAATATACAAACAGAAAAGTAGTCCATTCTAGATTAGATGGCTAAGTAATTTCATGAAGTACTCAAGACAAAAGGAAGCTACATTTTATTGGGGTTTGTTTTCTAAAACTCTTCTCCAGCGACACCATTGAATACTTATTTACAAACAGCTGCCAGTGTCTGCCTTCTGAAATTTTAAAAAATGACAATAAATGTCTTCATTGCCTCTCTGGGGAAGGATCATTTTAATTTCCTTTAACTTATTCTACTTAATTTGACAGTTGAAAACTTTAGTCTCATTTAGCCCCCAAAACTCATTGGTATACATAGTTCATTGAGCTTAATTTTATTACAGATATTATCCAAATGCTTTTTAATCACCCAAGATCCTGATGAGCACCAGAGAGGCAATGTTATTTAACAGAGACACTTAACAGGGAATTAAACAAAGATGGTGCTGATTATAAAGTTGTTTGAGCTTCCTGCTATAACCTCATTCTGTTTGCGTGTGATTCCGGAGATAGGACTTCCATGGCACAAATCCTGAGATTCAAGCCTCTTTGATTACACAGTAAAAATTGCATCAGTTGTGACTCATTTTCACAACATGTGTGATAACTCCCATTGGATCTGAGCTGGAGTTCAATTTGGTGTTAACTTCACATGAACGGAAATGTAACAGAAAAAGCTCTGTGGCAATTTCTTTTCAAACTATAAACAGTGTTTTAACTTGGACCTCGTTTTGTCATGGAGCCATCAGATTGAAAGAACTTTGATCAAATCATTGATATTTTCAGTTTACCACTACAGCCACCTTGGGTCTAGTAAATTCTAATTCTTAGTTATCAGTGGAAGATACCTATCTGGTTTCCAATACCCACAACTATCAATTAAATTGTTACTGGAACACACAGGTAAAAAGTTAGAAAATATTTATAGCATATTTCTGAATGTCATCATTTGTTTGATTACTACATACAGTTTATCATCTCAGTGAATACACTAATTAAATATGAAAGAAAAAGAACTCAACATTTTTAAATCAAAATAATATTTACTAATAGTATTGAACATGAAAAAATGCCTGTTTTCATGCTTTTCTCTGTCAGTAAAGGGAAGAGCTCATCTTGTAACCTTGTATCTTTGTCTTCTGAGTAAGTTGTAAATATTAGAACTTGAATAGAAAGAGAAAAAAATAGGCAGAGCTTGTGACTATAACATGACTGAGTACAGGACATTGAATAAGACCTGCATTCTACAGTCATCAATTCAATTCACAATGAATAATCACATTGGATTCTGTACCATGTCTGTATGCTCATTCTCCCTCCTGTTCCTCATATCAGTGTCAACCCTGAGTTGGCTGATGACAAATCAATAGACAAGGAAAACCGCATTATTCCTTAAGCACTCACAAAAGTAATGAATTTCACCAAAATTACAACTACCAAGAAAATGATGCTATTATTTTGGATTATATAGGTTTCTTAAATTATCCCAAAATTTATTTAAATAAGCATAGTTTTACATAGTTTGTATACAAACTCTAATTGCGATTTATTCTCTATATCAAGATTTTCTATGTACTTAATCATTTCCTCTTCTAGGATGTTAACTCTCTCAAGATAGAAACTGTTACTGTTATTCATGCAATTTCATAGCAGAGAAAAGCTACAGCTATGTCTTAGTAGCTATTTATTTCATTTTTGCTGTTATCATTTTCATGAATTTTTTCCTTTTGATTCCAACTAGTATATCATCAGAGTTGAATGGTTTATGGCAAAGAGTAAATAAAGGATATTCAGATAGCCTCACCAACATGAAATAATTTTTATTGTTAATTTTGGATATTATTTTCAGTTACAAGTTTTTCCCCCATCATCTGATTTTTAAAGCTGAATTTCACAAATACTAGCACCCACCTAAATTGCAATTGCTGATGATCTATCTCTTCCATATCACAAGCCTTTTATTTATCAATTAGATCCTTTCCATTAAGCTTAAATATATAAATTATCTTCCATATTTGATATATGATATGTTTCAGCAACTTCATTTTGTCCTCCTTCCATTGATCCATTAACTATTTGAAACAAGCCAGTAACACACATCACCGCAATAATTCCACATCAGAACTACTGATCAGATATGTACATTCTTTATTCATTATCTGATATTCCTTCACAAAAACATTCAGTAGTCTGAGAAACCCTCTTGCTGGTATTATCACATTGTCCTGTATGTTTATCCTAATGGTCTTGATACACCGGAAACTTTGCTGGTTCACCTCCAAGCTAGTTGTGAAATGTTGACCTTTGTCCAACTTGATTCTTATTCGTATACACACTAGAGCCTCTTTGTGAGGCAGTCTCATCCAGGACTTTAGCTTTAATTACCACGTATAAGGGACACACAAAAGTATCAGTTCCCAAGATATCTTCATAAAATTCTAAGTCCATAGATTTTATTAACCCTTAGCATTTTTACTTAAATATCTGTAAACTTCTGGTTACAATTCCAACATGCAAAATCTTTGGAGGGTTCTCACTGTGGTCATACAACCAAATTAAGTTGAAAAAACTAAAGGAAAATATTGTTTTCTTTGAAACTTTGAATAAATTGGAGTTGCAGCGCAAATTCCCACCCTAAAATTGGGCATGACAAGTAAATGCAGTCACAGTGGAGACCTGCTTACTGGGAGCAGATGCTTGAGCTCTGAGCTGATGGAACACATCAGTACTATTTTTGGCAAAACCCTGGAGGTTTTACTAATACTAGCTCCACAGTTAGAAGCCACTGCAATCTGCAGTTTGGGCACCATAAATCTTAAGCTCAGCAACCCAATCAAGTAGTAATTCTGTAAAAGGCAAAACTTCAGAGGGGGAAAAATGATCAGTATTTTGCAGGCCTTTCAGATGGAATAGGGGAAGGGTTGAATAAATTCTAGGAGATTTTGTAGGACAGTGAAAGTGTGACATGCAATTTTATGAGGGTCCATTGATGAAACTATGCACTTTACAAATCTCATAGAACTTTGTAGCGCAAAGTGTGGACTTTACGTAGAATGTAGAAGGTGATAAAAATAGTATCACAACTTTGTGATGAGGAAGTAAAAAATCAAAAACTGCTAACTTAAGTAACTTTAAAAATGAGAGTAGTTACACAAGCACAAGGACCCGAGTTCAATCTCCGGTACCAAAAAAAAAAAAAAATGAGAGTAGTTTGTAAGCTTACATCTAAAATAAATTGTGAATGGCCACTGTACCATTGTCAGTACAGTATTTTCTTGTGAAGGCATACAGAAATAATTGTGATAGCACTGTTCATATATACTGAATTAAAAGTTAGCTAAATGGATGAAGGACAGAGAGAGCCAGATTTTTCAGTGTTGGTACTGCAGGTTACAGATGGGTAAGGAGGACAAGCTAGCGTGATACACATGGAAATGGACAATGTTAGAAATACCTCAAATTTTCCAAAGTACACATGTGTGTCCAATCTGTGTCTTGTAGGCGACTTGCTGTATTGATTTACTGATAGAATAACAAATATAAAAATAAATCAAGGCTTTTGTCCATATACATGTTAACTACATTTTATATATGACCCAAGACAACTCTTCATTCAATACAGCTCCAGCAAGCCAGAAGGCTGGAAGTGATTGGATCAATAAATATGCCTATTTTATACATAGATAGATAGATGCCTATTATATATATTATATATATTTTATATACAA
This sequence comes from Heterocephalus glaber, assembly GCF_053883595.1. Lineage (NCBI taxonomy): Eukaryota > Metazoa > Chordata > Mammalia > Rodentia > Bathyergidae > Heterocephalus > Heterocephalus glaber. Next base: position 24,761,377 of record NW_028258143.1, on the reverse strand, counting down.
TATACATACATTTATGGGGAGATGGAAAATATGGTAATTAATAATAAGGTGAATGTTGAAATCTTAAAAACTATTATTAAGTAAAATATCATTAATTCTTCTCAAAATACTCCCCTTTCACTTCAAGACTTATTTCATAATTCTTACTACTTTTGATAGCAGATCAGAAAGTTCTCTTCATGGTGTCTTTAGTCATGCTGTCATGGCTGCTTTGATGCTACCATAACATTCAGCCACACCACCGGTCAAAACTATGGAGCCAATGGACAGTACCAACACCAGTACCTCCAATACTGTGACCCAAGATATAGCTTTCTTTTTTATAGCACGTTTTGAGTAAAGTATTTTGTTATAGTACCAGCAAGTTAATTAACACAGGAGCCAAAGATGAGAACTTGGAACATAAAAAAAGGAAGGAAAAACTAACAAAATCTAAAAAATTCTAGACTGAAGTAAATGAAAATCTAAGCCATTAATAATCAAAGAAGCTATGTGAAGTGTATTTGAATGATCTACATTATCCTTTGTTTCTTTCTAAAGCTGTTCTAAAATTTTAATATATATTAAAATTTCTCTGAAATCTTATGACAATGCTATGCTCTTCTTTGTCAAAGAAGTAAATTTTATTGTATTCACTTCCACAGACTTCATCATTATAACATCTTAATAGAACACACTGCAAATGATATTTGTGTCATTTACTTTTTTTTTTTTTTAGGTACTAGGGATTGAACCCAGGTCCTTGCGCTTGCTCAAACTACTGAGCTAAATCCCTGGCCTGGCATTTGCTTTTAAATAAGCAATGTACCAAAACATTTCAACATATTAGTAAATATTCCCTGCACATGTGTCTAAAAATATAATAATATGTATTTACCATGATTTATATAACAATGCTTTACTATTAGAAATTAAGGAATGTTTTCTCAAATTTTCATTATTACTAATTAAAAGAAGGTATTTAGTATCATAGATAATTCTTTGTACACATATATCAGTATTTTCTGGTAATAATATATCAAAAATATAACTAAGAGAATATACAAAGTTTAGAGTTTTGATTCATGTTCTCTAATTGCATCAGTCACATATGAAGTTCCTTTTCTAAAGCTTTCTCTGAAATTCTGATATCATCTTTGCATTATGAATATATCATTTTAGTATTCTTTATGTAATTATCAATGAAGTTAAAATAATTTAAATAAATTTATTGAACATTTGTTTTAAATATTTGCATATATTTATAATGTTATAAAACTATATGTTTATATTGAAAAAACTGTTCTTGTGACGCTAGTTTTACCTCCAGGCTCTCACATATGGAAAGAAATTGATTTTTACGTAATTAAAACAAATATGCTAATACTAATTTTGTGTTTGGTGGGTGTTCAAAGTAAATTTCATGAGTCATTCACCTCACAGGCTGGATTTCCACTGTTTCATGTTGGTTGTCCTAAAACTCAGGCCTCAGCCATAGCAATCAGATTCTTTACTAAGAGAAAATGTCAGAGATGCTGAGCTGTCTGGATGAATTAAGAAACTCAAGCTAGCTATCATGAAATCAACCAATAACAAATGCTGGCGGGGCTGTGGGGAAAGAGAAACCCTGCTCCACTGCTGGTGGGAGTGTAGACTGGTGCAACCACTGTGGAAATCAGTATGGAGATACCTCAAAGAACTAGGACTGGAAATCCCATTTGATCCCGCTATTCCACTGCTGGGGACCTTCCCCAAAGAATTAAAAGAATCATACCACAGTGATATATGTGCACCCATGTTCATAGCAGCACAGTTTGTAATATCTGAAACTTGGAAACAGCCCAAATGCCCATCAACAGGAGACTGGATAAAGAAAATGTGGGTTTTTTTATAAAATGGAGTACTACTCAGCCATAAAAAATGAGAAATTAGAGACATTTATAGCTAAGTGGATGCACATTGAAGCAATACTCTTAAGTAAAATAAATAGGACACACATGTCTAAATACTGAATAGTTTCTCTGGTGTGAGAAACTGAAAGTGTAAATAAGGACTAAATGTATAATAGGTAATGTGAAATAGGAAGAAAAGGGGCAAAGGGGAAGGAAGTGGGAGGGCTAGGGGAAAGGATAGAAGGGAATGGGATTAATATGAAAAAATGGAAAAATAGGAACCAAATCTTTGTAAATAGGGAGGACTGGAGGGGTTGAAGGGAGGGCTGGGCAAGAGTGAAAAATAAGAACCAAGAGAGACTATGTAAAGGTGCAAATTTCCAATGATGAATGTCATTATATTGTATACCTAAAATGTACCAATTATTAGAATGAATAATCGATAATGTAAAATAGAAATAAAAGGTCCAAAGGGGTAGGGGTAGTGGGAGGGGCAGGGGAAAGGAAAGAAGGGAAAGGAAAAAATGCTGAGAAATGGAAAAAATGGAAATAAAGTCATTGTAAATAGGGAAGGGTGGAGGGCATGAAGGGAGGGCTAGGAATGGGGAAAAAATAAGAACCAAGATGCATTATATAAAGGTACAATTGCCAATGAGAAATGTAATTGTGTTGTATACCTACAATGTACCAATAAAAGAATTTAATACAATAAAAAAAAGAAACTCAAGCTAATGTTATTACAAGGGTTGTTAAAAGCATAAACATGATAAATACAAAAATAATTTTTCCATCACCTGAATAATTTTTGTTAGAAAATAATCAATATTGTATTTTTGGTTTTTTAATTTGCATTTTTATTTTTAAAATGAGTAAGAACATAAAAACAAAGACATTGAAAATGAACTGCAACCAAGCCAAAAAAAGTAAGTCTCTACTAACCAATATATTTCCATAGCACATGTTTTCCTTGTTTTGAATTGGAATTATCAGTATCTTTTGGATTTGGAATTACAAACCACAATATTACATTGTGGCACAATGAAAAGTAAGGTCAAATAAATACAACTTTTTAAAAATGATAGTGTAAAATTTAATAATATCACAAAATCTTTGCAAACCATATTTTAATATGGCTGAATAGGAAATAAGATATAATTCATAATGAATTATAAACAGCTTTACTAATTTTTGTCTTTGGTAAAAGTGCTAAAAGGCAAAGTATATGACAATAAACCTGTTTTCTCATTTTTAGGAACAGAATAATAACTTGCATCCCAAAATAATTAGATCAAAATTGCTGTGTACATTATAACAGATTAAAAAGAAAAATGTGATATGTTAATTTAGGAGATAGAGCTAACAAGTGAAAAACAGTTTTCCTCAATTTCTGAAGCATTCTATAGAGTTTTCAGAGTTCCTCAATATAATAAGTGTAAATAAAAATATTCACTTGGTCTGCTATATTAGAAACCCAAAATTACATTTAATATTTTTGTTACCTTTTCTTTTATGAGTATAGTGACCCCGATTATCTGGTGGAGGGCTTAATAATTAAGTGTCCAATCTCTGACGTGCTATCTTTCACAGGAAACTTGTTGATAATGGCAGACACATTTGTAGCCCTTGTTGGGCCTATGGCCAGTTTATTTCTACCAAAATAGTCACTCTGAAAAACATGAGCTGTGGACTGAAAACAGTTTTAGGAGTGTTGGCCAGGTGAGATGCAGAGGCATTTATGAATCAGACGAACAAAATCCAGAGAGAAGGGTGGTATCCATCAAAGGGCCAAGTGGCAGTCGGGAAGCACCTGTAACACACTCAACTAGCAGGTAAGGAGAAAGAAAGAGATTCAGAGATCTAGGGAAAACCTTTTCCTGGGTTCCAGGACATTAGCAAAGAAGATTTTCCTTGAGGATTTCTAATTAGTGGGTTTAGAGCAAGCAGTATAAATGCCACGTAGAATGCAGTGGCTAAGAGATGGTCAATGTGATATATCTGTAGATCCTGATGGGTTCTAGGGGTCAGCGGATGAATCAAGTGCATCACATTCAGCTGTCCCTTGGGAAGGTGGCCAAAAGAAGAAGGTTGCGTGATGCAGATAGCTACATCTACACACTAAGAAAATGGAATGAAGCAAAATCTAGAAAATATGTCAAAGGTGATGAAGCCTTGCTAGGCTGTGAGAAAGTTAAGCCTATATTCAATCATTCCCAAGATTATACAAATTCACCACAGTGCTTGAAGTGGGTCTTATCTAGCTTGCAAGAAGACAGTAAATTTGACAACTATGATGTATATAAGTTTTCACATCTGCTGCTTAAGTCACAGTGTGCAGACACCCACAAGTTATAACAGTTACCTTTTCCACCCAAGTTTCTTTTAATTTACATTTCTCTCCTCTTTTTTTCAGTTTTTATCTTTTTTCACTAGAGCTGATGTAATAACTTTTCTTTCAGTGAAGTTTTGATTGACTATCCTTGTAGAGGGTCAAGCAAGTGTTATCTAAGATTTGCCTTTCCATATTTTGAGCTTTGGAGTTAAATTAGGTGAGGTCGAGTCAAATACATTAGCCCTTCTCTACTTACCATTCAGAAAAACTATCTCAAGACATTGTACATGATCTTTGACTTCCAAGGCCTCAGAACATTAAAAATGGAAAAAATAACTAATGAGTGTTAGGATATCCTTTTCTGGCTTAAAAACTACTATAACAAAGATACAATACAAGTGACAACATAGGCAAGGCAAAGAGTATTTAAAACCAAGACTGGTCTTGTGAAAGGTTTTGATTTTGATTGCAATGTTAAATGTAGTTCACATGAGAAAATTCAGCAGAAATATTGAGGAAATACCCACTTTCAATTTCAGTAAAGAGAACTTTTGGAAGCCTAATATGACCCCATGAACTAATAAATAAAAATTTCCTCTGTGTTGGTTGGTGAAGTGTCTGGTAAAAATAGCAATGAGGAATGTTTTGTGTTGTTTGTTGTTTCAGGTAATGAAAGCCCTAGGGACATTAGGGCATAAGACATCATTTTGAAGACATTGTTTCAAAAATAAATGATTCCTATCACTTTGAAAGACTGGAAGTGGGGATGAACAAAAGACAGTATATGTAGAATTTAAATGTTTTGTGTGCCATTTAAAGCTAAGAATGAGGATGAGGAGATGTGACATACATATATATATATATATATATATATATAGAGAGAGAGAGAGAGAGAGAGAGAGAGAGAGAGATTCTCTACTATACCCAGTGAAATGTTCTCATAATAATACACTTTCAACACAAACCCCAAACAATTAAATCTAATCTTAGTCTCCTAAATTTCAAATTAGGGCATATAAAACTGTAAGGCATAAAACACTTGCTAATTAGGTATACATAATTTTTCAGCTACATAAAAACAGATGAAGTTTGGATGCAAAAGATTAGATTCAGAGGATTATTATTAATACTATAGATTCAACCATTCAAAATACGGCTAGAGGGCCAGGGATATAGCTCAGCATCATTACTCCTGCCTGGCAAATGTGAGGTCCTCAGTTTGATCCCTGAAACCAAAACAAAACAAAACAAAGCATGACTAGAAGCCACTCATTCTAAAATATAGTAAATAGCAAAGGATTCACATCTTAAAATGGAGCCTGAAGTTATTGAGAAATCTAAATTACTATAATAGAGATTAGCTTTTTTACAGGCCTAAATCAATTAATACACAAACATATATACAGGCTTGTTACGCATTAGGATTTTGTTCTTTGGATGGCTATGGCTTTCTCTTTGGAGTTTCATGTAATGTTTCTTTATATGATATTTAAAAAATAATGTCATTTTATTAGAAAGAAAAATTCTCAAAATATTCAAGCTATATACTGGAAATAAACAATATGTATAAATGACTATACAAGAGTGCATTACATAAATTGCAGGTAAAATCTCTGAACATAATTACTAATCAATCTCACACACATACATATGCAATTATATAAGATGAGTTATTCTATGACATAAAACACATCACATACAATATTCAACTGTTCATCGTCATTTTACTTTTTCTTTCCTTTGGTACCTGGGATCAAACTCGTTACCTTGCGCTGGTGAGGCAGGTGGCACCACTGAGCTAGATACCCAGCCTGTCATTCTACTCTTTAACAAGAAGAGTAAACAATGAAACATTACTTACTACTTCCACTAGCTTTATCTTCTGAGTAATTTGGTTACATTTTTTAAAACTTCTGGATTTCCACAGAAATGAATATGATATCCAAATTTAATTGATGCTGGATGGAACTTTTTTGCATAATTATGATTAAGAAGGGACTGTCAATACAATTTGGTCTCAATTATCACACTAATCTTACATAAAATAGGTTCAGGTGCAAATATAATAATTAATCTCTTCAATTATTATAACACTGTATCATCCAAAGAAATATAGCCAAAAAAGTAAAAGACAAAAGAAATATATGAAGCATAAATTTAAAAGTTTATAATAATATTTTTCACTGCTTTAGTGCTTAAGTAATATGTACATGTGAAAGAAAGTTAATCTACATCAGTAATTTTATATTTGACAAGAAAATTCACATTCCCTTATGGAGTGTATTATTGTTTACTATTTGACATATGAAATATATATATACTTTCAGAGCTGAAGTGATTGTAAGTGAAGCATATACCCAGGTCTCCCTTGTCTTTGCTAAGCATTCCTGGAGTTGTTATCGCATGATTACTGTCATTGGGAAGATAAGTTCAATTTATAAATTTACCTGGATAAGTATGAGGAAAATGGAAGGACATTATTTCTTCTGTGCATTTTCCATGGTAAATGTAGGCTCCATTTGGTGAAGATTAATTAACTATAACTCCATTTAAGTTGAATTTCCATTGTTTTTACTTATAAGTTTGAGCTTGTGGGAGTATGATGTTCTTCTCCATATTAGTGACTACTTAGAAATCTTGCTTCAGATAGTGTTGTCATGCCCTCCCTCAGGCTCCCTTGACTTGGAAATTACCACTGTCTAATTTCTTACTTTCTTTGGTTTTCTTTTTTATTTTGAAATAATTATAGATTCACATGCATTTGTAAAAAGTTGTGTTAGGTAGTCTGTATATCCATAAATGTGCACTTACTTGAACTAAACACCAAGTAGTACTGTTGTGGGGTAGAAGAGTGTTGCATGATGTAATCATTTTCCTGAAACAAAATATCTGTCACCCACAATATATGGAAGAGAAGTTTATTTGGGCCTATGGTATCAGAGGTTTCAGTACATGGCTCCAAGACACAAACGGCTTGGTGGAATGGTCTGGCAGAAGAAAGATGCTCAATCTCTAGCAGCCAGGAAGCAGATACAGAAGGAAAGAGCCAGAGCAGGAGATACACCTTCCAAAGGCATGCCTCCAGGTGGTAAATCCCTATAATCCCAGAACTCAAGGAGGCTGAGGCAGGAGAATTGCAAGTTCAAGCCCAGACTGGGCAACTTAATGAGACTGTGTCTTTCAAAAAAACAATAAATAAAATGTTGGTGATGTTGCTCAGTGTAAAGGCCCCAGATTCAATTGCTAGTACAAAAAGACAAAAAAACAAAAACAAAAAAAGGAAAAGGAGAAGAATAAGTCTTCCCTGGATGAAATAACTCATCCATCTGGGTTGCATCTCTTAGGAGCACATTCAGCTGTGAACTCAACAGTGTATTAGTCCACTGAGGAGCATTTTGCCCTATGATCTAGTCATCTGAAAGGCTCACCTTTGAACATAAGATTTTGGGAGGCATTTTAGCTCCAAACTGTAGCACACACTTACTGTTTGAAGAAACTGTCAAACTGTTTTACAGTGTGATGTAAGACTACAAATTACTATGGCTATGTGTATACAAGGTTGTTTCCCTTAGCTCATTGTTTTTAATTTTGGCCATTCAGTAAAGTGTACAGTGATAGATCACTGTGATTTTAGTTTGTATTTTCCTAATGAATAATAATGTTGAACATCTTTCATGTGATTATTTACCAACTGTATATTCTCTTCAAGATAATGTCTGTTCATATTCTTGTCCAGTTCCAGATGTTGGGTTTTTAATAGTGTAAATAACGTTTCTTTTTGATATGTAGCTTGCAAATATTTGCTCCTATTTTGTAACTTGATAATTTCATTTTAGAAAGATGTTTTGTAAAGCAACAGTACTTTAAATTTTTTACAATGTTAATTTTTTTCAGTAATTGATTATCATTTTGTTTCTAAATCTGAGAATTCTTAGGTGAGTCTCAGATGTAAAAGGTTTTCTCCTATTTTTCTGGTTATGTCATTTTACATTCCACATTTAAATATTTGATTCATTTTAAGTTAATTATATTTAACATGTGATATTTATGTCAAAATTTGTTTTTACCTATAAATGTCTATTGTTCCATCACCATTTATTTAAGAATGTCTTTTTCTCTATTGAGTTGTTTTTGTGCCTTTGTCAAAAATCAGATGCTGTGGTTTGTGGGAAAGTTGTTTTTCAGTTCTTTTGTTTCATTCCTACACTCTTCCTTCACTGTTATACACTCTTGGTTCCTGAATTACAACATACATGCACTTCACTCACTTTATAATTATTGGAAAAAAATTCAAGATACTCTAGTTCCTTTGCCTGTCTGTAAAATATTTAGAATAACCATGACCATATAAAAATATTGGGTTTGACATGAATTTTGTTAAATTATTGTATCAATTTGGGAAGAATTGCCAAATTTCAATGATACTGAGTATTTAAACTCATCCTAATTGTATGTATTTTTTTTTTGTTTGCCAAAGTAGAAAGTATATGCTGAAAAACAAGGACATAAAGGGTGCCATGATCAATAAGTAAACCAGTAAGATGGTCATTCCTTTTCATTATCAATTATTATGTACTATAAAGAATTTTATGTGCTCCACTTTTATGCTACTGGGAGCACAAAAGATTTGTTTACACCAGCATCATCATAAACACCTGCGTGATGTGTCGTACCACAGTCTCCAATGACTATGATGTTACCCCGCAATAGGAAGTATTCATCTGCATTATCATCTTATGGAATTGCTATCATATATTCCAATGATCACTAACCCAAATCTTATTATGCAGCATATAATTGCATTTTTTAATTTATAGAATTTTTGATATAAACCATCAAGTAGGATTAACTGACAAAAAAGAAAGAAGAAAAAGTACAACTATAATCCAAGAATGTAACAGTAGAGCCTATTTCAGCTTCAATTATTAGGAGAAAAGGAGAAAAAGAAATAAAGATACTAGCTCAACAGTTAAGGTTTATTTCAGAGCAAACCTGAGGGATCACCCTGGCATTGAGACCAGACCATGCTCCCCTACAGGGTATGAGGTCTTCTACAAACTTGTGAACTGAAGGGGGTTCAGTGAAAAGGGATTGTGGCTACCTGCTGAGGAAAGGCTTGAGGAAGTACAAGGGTCCCAAGGACTGGGCTTGGGAAAGTGCAGTGGGTAATGCTTGCTATCAGTTGCAGGACTGAATAATGGTATGAGTCAGCATAGAATGGAGGCGATCAGAGTCCTTCACCAATGGTAGTGGAAAAAAAATCAGAATATACAATATGCAAATTTATGTCAAAATTCAAAATTTAAGTAAATGTTAATTAAAATATACATGCAATCAAAAAATTACTACATTGACAACAACCACTGAAAGATATAGAACATCTGAAAGGTGTTATTAGTGATGAAATTGAAACTGAACATATAAACAATTTTCGCAAGGAATTTCAGAATATTCATCACAGTACTCACAAAGACATATAAAACTAATGGTACTAAAAAGAGTCCAGAAATACATGCACACAAAGATAGTTACTTGATTTATGTCAATGTTCCTCCTCAGTTCAATGAACAAATATTTGAGTTTTTAAGAAATAGAGCTAAAAATGAAGATATCTTTAGAATATAGAGAAAAATTCATCTGTATCATATACAAAATCCTTCCAGGCTAATTGGATATAGCAACATGAACAAAGAAAAAGATAATAAATCTCTTAGATATAGCCATAGGAGAATAACCTCATTGCAATGTTTAACAACTTTTTCTGGAGACTAATAATATAGTGCAAGAGAATGAAGACTTTAATTTTATTTAAACTGAGAATATAATTCCTTTAAAAATCATTAAGATTGTGAAAGGTTAAGCTACAGATTAGCAAGACTAATTCAGCTGTTCAAGTACAGTACATATATTTCCACCTGTATTGAAAATTAATATATCTATGGCAATGTTTCTGTTAATGCTTTTCACACAGAATATTTAATAATTCCTATAATTGAAAAAGGCTGAAAACCAAATTATAAATGAGTGAAGGTTATAAATAACTATTACACCACAATAGAGAAAATAAAAATAACAAACAAATACGTGGAATACCCTTAGTCATCAGGAGAAGTAGAGAATAAGATAACCAATGGCCCACCTGCCAGAATGCTAAAGAAGACTGCAGGTAAGGAGTGGGGCAGTGATAGTTAACTCATTCCTAGTGGAGTGCACATTGGCCACATTTCTTTGAAGAGCTCTCTGGTAGTACCTTCCATGACCTAGGAATTCTACCCCACATACGTCTCAATTTTAAGCATATTCCAGCAAAAATGACTTCAAAATTTCACCACAAATCATATCTAGAAAATAATAATTTTCATAATTTCTTCTCATCCACTTTCAAATGTTATAGCCAAATACTTGATGCTGGGTGATGTATAAAGAAAGGTTTTATTTGAGTCCAGATTCTGGTGGCTGGACAGAGCAATCGGCATGGTGGAGAAGCAGACAGGGAAAGGGCCTTGCAGAAAAGGGGTATATGTATGAAAGAAGACACAAAGGAGGAAATTGATCAGGCTTATTCCTTTAAAACAATGTAGTCTGACAGGAATTAATCCACAGCAAGGAATCAGTCTTCATAGCTTCTAGGTGGAGCCTCTGTGACCTAGTCAACTTCCCTTAGGCCACCTCCAAAGATCCCCCATCTCTCAGTAACATTACATTGGGGATCAATCTTCCAGGACACAAAGCATACCTAAATCACTGCAATACTCCAAGCATAGAGTATTCATAAACAACAGTACTGAAAAAAGGAAGTTCTGTGTAATTACATAACTATTTCTATACAGCAATTTAAATGAAAGGAAAATGCAAAAGATATAAATCTCGCAAATGCTCAATTGAGTAAAAGGATCTAGAAATAAAAGATTGCATACTATATTATTCCATTAATAACTGAAAAAAGGGCAAAATTAATCTCTGAGGACAAAGATCAAGGTTAGCTAACTTTAGTATTGGCCCATGATTGGATAGAACTCATGATTCCATTGTTCTATTTCTATATGTACATAGTATTTGACTCACACACTTCTTTCAGTGTCTTGAAACTGTTTCTATGATTCTCTAGACTTTTATGATGCACTAGTAAAATTTTCTATCATGTTTCATTTCATTCATATGGAGGTTATCCATTTTGTGGAGTGGCCCAGATAATTATATTTGCCTTTATCATCTATTTGTTCAAATAAGTTGTAAGAAGTACTTGTACTTCTAGGAACAACTAACACACATAGCAGCCTATCAGTTTAGTTATATAATATTATTTTCACTATAATGTGAAATAATTATAATTACTATATACAATAATTTAGTATCATTTAACACATGGATATATGATGAATATTATACATATATTAACTTATTTTGATACATATGTTTATGCTTTTCTTCAGGTATTTTTATGGTAGTAGTCCAGGATATCTGTGAGGTCAGGTAAAACAGGAGGGAGGGCCCAGGAATGACAAAGCAAAATTATGGTGTGGGCCCTGGGGAGGGAGAACAGTGCAGCCCTGATTTCACTTCCCAGAAAGGCAGCTGCCTCATTAGCTCTAACTGAAGGGCCAGTTCAGTTGCTGGTACATGAGGAAACCATGGCTATCCTGCCTTGAAAGTGGACTGGTACAGCCCAGCCAAGGCTTTGCTTCCCTGGGACATGAGGTCCCACATTTGTTTCACCCCAGGAAGAGCAGCTACATGATCAATGGAGACTCTACAACCTGGAGGGGAAGGGACTGTTTTACTTGTGGTTCCTTACTAAGTACTTGGTGATGATGAGAACTCTACAAATAATAACTGCTGTTCATTTTTTCCTTGCACTACTCCATACATTATATACTCATAGATACATTGGACATAAGATGTTGATATCCATGAAAAGCTAAGCAATTTTTTTGTTTATCCTTTATACCTGAGAACCTATGAAATTAAAGGATTTGCTGGAACTATAGAACTAGATACATGATAAAGTTAGAATTTGAATCCATATATGAACAGCAAAAGCCTTTGGTCTAAACAAGTACACTTTATTCTCTGATTAATGAAAAAAAAATTCAAGGTTTAAGAGTTTTTAAGGTGAGATGGGACTTATCTTAATTTACTAGAAGCAAAATGTATCGGTTTTGCTTTTATTGCAATCTTCCTCAAGCCCCTCCTTGGCACTTTCAAGTGGACCTCTTATTACCTGTGAACAGTTCTTCCAAAACCAAAAATAAATTGAACTCCTTTCAAATCTTAATTGCCTCAGACATTTAATATACACAATAAGGCCAATAACCCTTGCACACTTCACAGAGTTGAAAAGGAGAAACCAAATAAAACATTCATTTATATCCTTAAAATTGTAAGACTCATAAATAAAGTACAGCTATATGAATGCAAAATAACAATAATAATTATAATTGTATTTGCATGCCAGAATTTCCAAATACAGGTTTGGTAAATATCTCCTTTCCTTGTGAATTCACATTGTTCAAAAACAGCTATCAGACCAAGTCACGCTGAAGATGCCGAATCAGGCCACTGCAGACAGGCAGGTCTGTGCAAGCCCTACCAAGGTCACGAGTTGTGCAGAAGATGCCAAATCACCCTGCTGCAGACAGGCAGACACCTGGTTTTACACTACAAAGATGCAGAGGACACTAGACCACCAGACCAAGGTACTGAGTCCCAGTGTTCCTGGTCCAGAGGAAGGGGCTTCTCAGTCACCATCCCTCCCACTGCTCCCAGCCCAGAGGAAAGGGCTTTTGGGCCACCTTCTGTCCCACTGCTCCTGGCCCAGAGGAAGGGGCTTCCAGGGCACCATCCATCCTACCGCTCCTGGCCCAGAGGGAGGGGCTTTTGAGCCACCATCCCACTGCTCCTGGTCCAGAGGAAGGGGCTTCATGGCCACCATCCATCCTGCTGCTCCCAGCGAACAGGAAAGGGCTTTTGGGTCACCATCCCTACCGCTGCTCCTGGGCCCTGTATCACCTCTGCCAGCTCAGAGGAGGTAATCCATGCAGGCACTAACAGCCCCCTGCCCCAGTCAAAATGAGAAAACATGTAAATAAGTCTCAAAACCAGACTTCCAGATAACCTACAGCAACCCCAAAGGGAAATGAGATGGAACACTCTGATACTTAACCACCTGGACCCACTGAACTGGCAACAAAAGGGCATCTGGAAAAAGTGAAATCAGAAATAATTTCTGAGGTAACAGGAGAAATTGTGCTCCTAGTGCAAGACATGATTAATAAATCTAGAGAGGAGCTCAGGAACATGATGGAATCCCAATATAAGAACCAAATGGAATCTATAAAACAGATGCAAATAGATTTCCAGGACATGAAAAACTCCTTGAAAGTCTACACAGCAGAATGAGCCAATGTGAGGACAGAATTTCAGATATAGAAGATAAGATTGCAATTAGTGACCAGGAAAAGAAAAATTGCTTCAAAATTATAAGGGAACATGAGAAATCAATCCAGCAGCTGCTAGATGATGCAAAGAAGAATAACATAAGACTGATTGGGCTCAATAAAGAAACAGGAGAGAGTGGAGATGACAAAAAAAATCTCTTCACAGAAATAATGGCAGAAAACTTCCCAAGCAGGGGAAAAGACCTTGACATACAGATAAGTGAGGCATATAGGACTCCAAATAGCCTTGATCAAAAAAAATCTACACATAGACATATAATTGTTAAGATTCCGGAAGCACAACAGAAGAACAAAGTTCTCCAAGCAGTCAGAGAAAAGAAACAAATCGCATACAAAGGAAAGCCCATCAGAATCACAGCAGACTTCTCAACACAAACCATTAAGGCAACAAGAGCTTGGAGTGACATATTCCAAGGCCTAAAAGAAAACAGCCTCCAACCCAGATTGATGTACCCTGTAAAACTGTCTTTCAAAACAGATGGAGAAATAAGATACTTTCATGACAAAGACCACATTAGGAACTTCGTGAATACCAAACCAGCACTCCAAAGAATTTTACACTATAGCCTAGGAACAAACATTGAGGATCACAACCCCAGGAAGCAAAGCAGAATGAACCCATCTGGCGTGATAAGAAATTAAATGTAAAGGGGGAGAACCCAACAAAAAGAAAAAGTCATGGCAATGACAAGTCAATACATTTCAGTTATAACCATCAATGTTAATGGTCTCAATTCAACAACCAAAAGAAATAGACTGGCAGAATGGGTTAAGAAACAAAATCCAACAATATGCTGCATACAAGAAACACACTTAATTCAAAAGGAAATTCACAGACTGAAAGTTAAAGGGTGGAAAACAATACTCCATGTGACAGGAACCCCCCAAAAAGCAGGAGTAGATATCCTCTTGGCAGATCAAGAAGATTTCAAACCAACACTGATTAAGAGAGATGAAGAAGGACACTACATCCTTGTAAAGGGAAGAATCCAAGAGGAAGAGATGACAATCATAAATATCTATGCACCAAACACTAGTGCATCCAATTATATAAAACAAATTCTAATGGACATGAAAAGTCATATATGCGCTAATACAATTGTAGTGGGGGACCTCAACACCCTACTGTCACAAATAGATAGATCGACTAGACTAAAAATAAATCATGAAATACTAGAACTCAATTGAACTCTTGAACAAATGAACTTAACAGATGTTTACAGAGTCTTCCACCCCACAAAATCAGAATATACATTCTTCTCAGCTGCACATGGGTCATTCTCCAAAATAGGCCACATACTCACACATAGAACATGTTTAAGTAAGTGCAAAGGAATTGAAGTTATCCCCTGTGTATTATCAGACCATAGTGTGATGAAATTGGAGATCCATAGCAAAAGAAACTCAAAAAATTTCATAAACATGTGGAAATTGAACAACACACTTCTGAATAACCAATGAGTCACAGAGGAAATTAAAGAGGAAATAAGACAGTTCCTTCAATTAAAGAACAATGACAATAAAGCATATCAGAATCTATGGGACACAATGAAAGCAGTCTTATGAGGGAAATTCATAGCAGTGAATATGCATATTAGGAAAACAGAAAGAGCCCAATTAGACAACCTGATGCTGAACCTCAAGCTTCTAGAAAAAGAAGAGCAGGACAACCACAAACTAATACAAGGGAGGAAATTATACAGATCAGAGGAGAAATCAATGCAATAAAGACTAAGAGAATGATACAAAAAAATCAATGAATCCAAGAGTTGGTTCTTCGAAAGAAGCAACAAAATTGATAAACATTTAGCCATCCTTATCAGAAAAAGGAAAGAAAAGGCCCATATCCATGCAATTAGGAATGAAAAGGGTGAAATTACAACAGACCCAGCAGAAATCCAGAAGATCATCAATACCTACTTCCAGAACCTCTATGGCAATAAGATGGACAACACAGAAGAAATGGACAGATTCCTAGATACATATGAATTACCAAAGTTGAATGAAGAAGACCTAAAAAATCTGAACAACCCAATATCAACCAATGAGATTGAAAATGTAATTAAAACTTATCAACTAATGAAATCCCGGACACTGATGGCTTCACTGCTGAATTCTACAAGACATTTAGAGAGGAACTGCTGCCACTACTGTTTAAACTCTTCAATGAAATTGAAAGGGAAGCATTACTCCCAAATTCATTCCTGGAAGCAGGCATCACCTTGATCCCCAAACCAGAGAAATACTCAACTGAAAAAGAAGACTATAGGCCAATCTCACTAATGAGTATAGATGCAAAAATCCTTAATAAGATACTGGCAAACAGAATGCAGAAGATCATCAAGAAGATCACACACCCTGATCAAGTGGGATTCATCCCAGGGATTCAGGGATGGTTCAATATAGGAAAATCAATCAATGTAATAAACTATATCAATAGAGCCAAGGACAAAAACCATCATTATATCCATAGATGCAGAAAAGGTATTTGACAAAATCCAACATGCATTTATGATAAAAACCCTACAAAAAATTGGAATAGATGGTCTCTACCTCAAACAGATAGAAGCCATCTGTGAAACACCAACAGCCAATATCATACTAAATGGTCAAAAACTGAAATCCTTCACACTAAAATCAGGAACAAGACAAGGATGTTCACTATCACCACTCTTGTTCAATATAGTTCTGGAAACATTAGTCACGGTAATTAGACAAGAGAAAGAAATAAAAGGAATAAAGACAGGTAATGAAGAAGTCAAATTGTCATTATTTGCAGAGGACATGATACTCTATATAGAAAACTCCAAGAACTCCACCAAAAGTCTTCTAGACTTAATAACCAAATTCAGTCAAGTAGCTGGTTACAAGGTCAACACACAAAAATCAGTAGCTTTCCTCTAGACCAATGACAGACTCACTGAGAGAGAAATAGGGCAAATAATTCCTTTCACAATAGCATCCAAAAAACTGAAATACCTAGGAATCATCCTAACGAAAGAAATCAAAGACCTCTTCTCTGAAAACAATGGCATTCTGAAAAGAGAGATTGAAGATGATATCAGAAAATGGACAGACATCCCCTGCTCCTGGGTAAGAAGGATTAATATAGTGAAAATGGCCATACTTCCAAAACTGCTATATAGACTTAATGCAATTCCAATTGAGATCCCAGCAGCATACTTCATGGACCTTGAGAAAACAATCCAAAAATTCATTTGGAACAAGAAGAGACCCAGAATAGCAAAAGCAATTCTAGGTAACAGAGACATGGCAGGGGGTATCACAAACCTCAACCTGCAACTCTACTATAAAGCTACTGTGATTAAAAACAGCATGGTACTGGCAAAGAAACAGACTTGAGGACCAGTGGAACAGATTAGAACATGCAAAAACAATGCCAGACACACTCAGCCTTCTCATCTTTGATAAAGGAGCCAAACACCCTCATTGGAGGAAAGATACCCTCTTTAATAAATGGTGCTGGAAAAATTGGCCTTCAACTTGCCGAAGATTAAAACTAGACCTATATCTCTCACCATGCACGAAACTAAAATCAAAATGGATTAAAGATCTAAATATTAAAATAGAAACTCTGAACCAGTTGGAACAGAGGTTAGGTAGAACCCTTGAAGACATTGGTGTAGGAAAAGATTTTATGAGCAAAACCTCAATTGCCCATGACCTAGCACAAACAATCAACAAGTGGGATATCTTCTTATTAAAAAGCTTCTGCACAGCAAGAGAAACCACCAGCATTGTGAAAAGACAACCCATAATGTGGGAAAAAATCTTCACCTGCTCTTCCTCAGACAAAGGTCTACTATCTCAAATCTGTAAAGAATTTTAAAAGATCAGACCTCCGAAATTTAAAGACCCAATCCAAAAATGGGCAACTGAAATGAACAGACATTTCTCAGACAAAGAAGTAGAAACAGCAAATAAATACATGAAAAAATGTTCACCAACACTGGTCTTTCGAGAGATACAAATGAAAACAGTGCTGAGATTCCACTTCACTCCAGAAAGAATGGCTGCTATCATGAAATCAACCAATAACAAATGTTGATGGGGCTGTGGGGAAAGAGCAGCCCTGCTCCACTGGTGGTGGGAGTGTCGACTGGTGCAACCACTCTGGAAATCAGTATGGAGATACCTCAGAGAACTAGGACTGGAAATCCCATTTGATCCCGCTATTCCACTGCTGGGGATCTTCCCCAAAGAATTAAAAGCATCATACCACAGTGATATATGTGTGCCCATGTTCATAGCAGCACAGTTTGTGATAGCTAAAACTTGGAAACAGCCCAAATGCCCATCAACAGGAGACTGGATAAAGAAAGTGTGTTTTTTTTATAAAATGGAGCACTACTCAGTCATAAAAAATGAGAAATTAGAGACATTCATAACTAAGTAGATGCACAGTGAGTCGATACTCTTCAGTGAAATAAATAGGACACACATGTCTAAATACTGAATAGTTTCTCTGGTGTGAGAAACTGAAAGTGTAAATAAGGACTAAATGTATAATAGGTAATGTGAAATAGGAAGAAAAAGGACAAAGGGAAAGGAAGTGGGAAGGCTAGGGGAAAGGATAGAAGGGAATGGGATTAATATGAGAAAATGGAAAAATAGGAACGAAATCTTTGTAAATAGGGAGGACTAGAGGGTTTGAAGGGAGGGCTGGGCAACTGTGAAAAATAAGAACCAAGAGAGACTATGTAAAGGTGCAAATTTCCAATGATGAATATCATTGTATTTTATACCTAAACTGTACCAATGATTAGAATGAATAATTGATAATGTAAAACAGGAATAAAAGGTCCAAAGGGGTAGGGGTAGTGAGACAGGCAGGGGAAAGGAAAGAAGGGAAAGGAAAAATGCTGAGAAATGGAAAAAATGGAAATAAAGTCTTTGTAAATAGGGAAGGGTGGAGGGCGTGAATGGAGGGCTAGGAATGGGGAAAAAATAAGAACCAAGATGCATTATGTAAAGGTACAATTCCCAATGAGAAATGTAATTGTGTTGTATACCTACAATGTACCAATAAAATAATTTTTTTAAAAAAAGCTATCAGAAAAGGGTCTTCCAATTACCAAGCTTTATTTAGATTTTGTAGTTCCCGATTGCTTGTCTCTCTTGTCTTTTATGCTCTAAGTTTATAATATCATCCAAACCATTCTTTTGATCCACTTAATTCTCCAAGAACTAATGTCACAGTGGTTGTACCCAACTCCACACATTCAGTCAGGCTCCAGACTAGGGCTCCTCATTGCTACTAGGCTGCTTATTGCCCTGTTCCTCCTCAGAGTATGTTTGGTGTTCTCTTTCCTGGACTTCTTCTGTTCATAATTTCCTGTTTCATGTTGTTTCTTAGATATCCTTCTGAAGTCCTTGGAAATAACAATGTTAGAAAAATATTCCCATTTCTAAAACCATGAGAGAGATTTCCTTGCATCAGGAATGAATGGTAAACAAAACCTTCCTTAAAAAATTAATTCCCAATATATGAAATAAAACATTGCATTACTAGCATGATTTAGAAAACCAAGCATGACATATTAATCTAATCCACGACTCAAGCTAGTGGTTTCCCAAGAGTCCCAGCAGAGGCTTTGCACACTCATGTCTCCAAACCACTTTCACAGCCAAGAGGGAGGGCAAGTGTGACTTTACAACCAAAGGCAGAAACTGCAGACCATATGGCCAAGAAATCCACCCAGAGCAAGAATCACAAAACTCACCAAAATTGATACTGAATAGAAACAACTACTAAAAATTAACATATATCAAACATAAACAGTATAAAAATAAACACAAGGGAAAAGAGAAATAGAGCACAACACATAAAGGGCAGAATATCATCAAAATAGATGGATTTAGAAAGGAAAACATGATAGTTGGGAAAAATTAATCACTGAATTTCAAAAAGTCAAGCAGATGAATAAATGTGGGTGAAGGATTCACAGACCAGCTCTGGCATATTTCTGTAACTTCTCATGAGTATTTCATTTAACTTAAAAAATAACAAAATTCAGTGAGATTTATGATGTGCCACAAGTAGCAAAGTAGTAGTTAACTTGCAACTGAGAATGCTAATATCTTAAAATCTTAAGAAAGAGAATTCCACTTTGATTCTCCAAGTATCTCTTCAAGAAGCAGATGGATTATAATAGTGTTTTCTCAATCACCAATTAATAACTGGACAATTTCCTGAGGTCTAGTGTTGAATATACCTAGAAGGCATGCAGAGCACCAAGGCCTTTAAGAGTAGGTAGGAAGCTATTATGAGCCTCCCATCTTACTGAAATCCCTGAGCAGTACCCCTGACATTAAGATGAACAGACAAGGGTCAGGAAATGTGGCCACTGACAATTTGAAGAAGAAAGAGCTGAATAATAATGCCATCTTTTGATATCCTGTGAGTGAAGAAGCCAGGAAATAAGACCTTCAGAAGAACTATGCAACAGAGCTCGCTTTCCAGGGCGCAAAGCAGAGTGCAGAAAGATGGAGGATGAATCTGGGCACAGATGAAGTATATGCAGCAAAGACCACTGATTTTTCCCTGCTGCACTGAGTTTTAGCCTTTCTTTAGAGACAAAAATACATATTCAAAGGATCTGGTACAAAGCTGAGCAAAGCCCATCAATTAACCTAATGTATCAGGATGGGATTGATTTCATTGTATTCTCTCCTTCATTTTAAGATCTGCCTGAAAAAATATAAACTATCAATAGTGTTCTTCCTGTAAGGCAGCAAAAACGAAGGGGGAAGGAAATATTTAAGCAATATAAACATAACTACTATTGTTCCTGTTTATGAAATGGCTGTACAGCCCCATGGTAGTAGCAGTCTTTTCTCTCTCTGGCCACCCCGCCTTCTTGTTACTTTCTCCTATATCCTTGGCAACCCCAGAATTATTTTCTGATGATTTTTTAAAACATTCCCAGCCTTAGAAGTAGTGTTAGTTTATTTGGTTTAGTTGCTTCAATTCTCAGTTGATCTTTATTACTCTATATGAGATCATATAAATCCTTTAGGATATCCTCACACTCTTTGCAACCACTGTGTAATACTCACAGAGCTTCCCCATAATAATCCTGCTTAGGCACCCCAGCCACATCAGATGACCCACCCCTTATCTACCTTTTTATTCAGTAGCATAAAGAACCCAAATCAGTTTTTAGTTGCAAAATTCAATTCATAAAATCACATCTGTGTTCAAAAGGCTTAGCATTTCTCACTTAACCGTGTCTTTGAATTCATCAACCTCATGTCAAAAGAGGCAGATTCTTGCTTGTTTTATCAGATTCAGCAGTGATAGTAGAACACCCAGCTCCTTGATATTCTAGCTATAAGAAAATAGCACCAGATAATGATTTCTGGTTTAAGGTTTTATACGGCATCTTGAAGGAAAATTCATGAGTTTCTCAGGTTGTTGCCTTCCAATTGGATTTCTTTCACTGTTGTATGCATAAGAAGGAAATGGCAGACCTTTTCTTCCTATTTCACATTATCAATTATACCATTTGAACCTTGTGTACACTTGTAGTTTTTTACACCAGAGAAACTGGTATTTATACGTATGAGTCCTATCTATTTTGGTAGAGGAAAAGAAAGGAGGGAAAAGAAAAAAATGAGAAAAGGAAAAAAATGGAAACAAAGTCTCTGTAATGAGGGAAGGGTGGAGAGGGTGAAGAGAGGCCAGGGAAATGGAGAAAAATAAGAACTAAGATATATCATGTAAAAGTACAAGATCCCAATGATGAATGTAACTGTATTTTATACCTAAAATGTACCAATAAACTTAATTTAAAAAAAAGGAAATGGCAGAGAGTTCCATTAGTTTAAGCCCATTGCTAAGCTTCCTACCACAAAATGAATAAATCTGTACTAATGATCATTTTTGGAGATTCCATGTCATTCATGAGGCAGAATATTTGTCTTAACATAAGTCATGTATGATAGAAACATAAATCAAAGAATAAGTTCACATTTCCTCTAAAGACAAATTAAAGTTTTCTTCATAAAGAAAAGAAAGAAAAGCAACCAACTTTTCATCAAATGGCTCCTTAGTTTCCCTAGTATAAAGGCACAAATCAGGGACCACTATTGCTGTTGGTTGTGACAAGTTAGCCACTCAGTGGGGGTCTCTGCCAAATCAACTCCAGGCAGGAAATGCTAAGTTGTGAGTTCAGACAAGACCAAGACTCCATCCCAGATGCCTCAGCCAACTTTTAATAGTTTCTGCCAGAAACTACTTTTTACAAAAGGCATACAGACATCATGACATGGTCATCTTCTCCAAATTATTATTAGCATCCTGTCTACACTGGATGCTCTCTGGAGGACATTTATGTGAGATCTGAACAACTGCCTTAGTAGTCTCTTTGCCTACTTCTCTGTCAGATCTCTTGGTCAGTTCTCATCCAATCCTCATTCTATCTGAGTCACTGGTCAGCCATGAGTCAGGATCCACTCGTTAACCCAGACTATATCTCCTTCCTTGGAAAGTAGACAAATTGATGTCTTGTCCAAAATTGTTCTCTTGGTGAGTGTCCCCCCATTATTGTGGGCTAAGGCCCTCTGGGAGTAGAGCTATAGAAATACAGATGATGTGTAATTCTAGCTGACTTTGGCATTTTGCACGGTGGAACATCTGTAAACCAAGCTTAAAGATTTCTAAATTGTGTATTAACAAGTATACTTCAGGTATTTAGATAATAAATCTGCAAATCAAGTATGCATTTCTCTAGGCTTGTATTAACCAATATATTCCTCAGTCGAGAAATGAATTATTTTATTGGAAGAGCTGGTTAATTAGTTATATTCACTTAGGAAAAAAAGCAGTGATAATTACAATTATCATGAGTGCACATTTCTGAATATTGGCTAAATTTTAGTAAAGCATATTCAACTTTAAATAACATGAGTTAACATAAACTCAGAAGAAAGATAAAAGGAAAAATTAAGTTTACTACAGATTTAAAAAAATGATATGTTCAGTGTATTTTGGTCATGAATATACTCTCCAGAATGATATTAATTGGGAATGAATTTCCAACCAACATGATAATTATTTTATTGTATTTTTCTTTAGTTAGGTTAATAACACTTCAAAAGAAAGGAGAATATAGTGAAAAGGGGGCATTTTATTGGAATAGTGAAATAAGAGACTCATGGCTTTGTCTCAAATTATTATGTCCCCATTAAAAAGGCAAGAGGAGTTGAAATTAGCAAGTGTCAGCTCCCCAAGTCACATGCCCTGGTGTAGATATATTGCTACTTAGTAAAGGAAAGGGGTCAATGTTTCTAAGACACCTTATGTTATAAGATTGCAGCAGAACACACAATCTTCCCTCAACATTTGGCAAGTCTACCTAAAGTCTTTGTAAAATAAACTGTCGTTCTTTTATCAAATAGAATGAAAATTTTCAAGTGATAAAATTATAGTATGTGACATTGTATCTCCTTTATCTGTAGCTGGAATATGCTATTTTCCTTTTTGTTTCTTTCCTTTTGTTTTTTTTTGAAACTGCCTGAGGCCCTAGGGAAGCTCTAGAAGCTTGGAGCAAGTGGAACTTGACAGAGTTGCAAGGTCAGCTGGCTGTGACAGAGATTCTTCAGAATCTTGAGGGACTGTACAGTACCTAAAATGTGGGAAATCTCCTGCTGAGGTTAAACTTGAAAGCAGGACATTTCTGAAGCTCTGAGAAATTCCCATACATTTGTGTTTCATTTTTCTTAAATATATCTGTTCTCATCAAGTGAGATTGACATTTAAGTATAAGTCCAAGTTGTATTTTATTTTCAATTCTTCTTTTCATTGCTGGTATAAAAGAAACCAATTGACTTTTGTATATTAGCCTTGTATCCTGAGACCTTTCTATGATCACTTATTAGTTCCAGGAATTTGATTCTTTCAGATTTTCTGCAGAGACAAACATGTTCCCTGAAAACAAAGACACTTATTTTTTTCCTTCCCAATCAGTAGTCCCTTTCTTTTCATGTCCTGTTGCATTAGTTTAGACTTCTAATACAATGATTAAAAAGAGCAATGAGAAAGGGATATCTTTGCCTTGTTTCTGATCCTAGGGGGAAAGTTTCTAGCTTCTCACCATGAGTATATTGGCTGTGGGTTTTTGTAGACATTCTTTGTCAAGTTGCAGAAGTTCTCCTCTCATTTCTTTTGTGGAGAGGTTTTTTCATTTATTATGAAAGGATATTGTATTTTGTTAAATGGTTTTTCTGCATCTATTGATAGAATTATGTGAATTTTCTCCTTTAGCTTCTTGATGCTGTAGATTACATTAACTAATTTTAAATGTTGATCCATTCTTATACTGAGGATAAAGCTTGATCATCATATATAATTGTTTTTTATAATTATTTTAATATATTGTAGATGTGATTTGCTAATATTTTGTTGAGGATCTTTGCATCATGGGACATAATGGTCTGTAACTATCTTTTCTTGTAATTTCCTTGGCTAGCTTTGGTATTAGGATAATACTAGTCTCACAGAATGAATTAAGAAATATTCCCTCTATTTTTATCTTTTAGAAGAGAATGAAGAGAATTTCTTCTTCTTCTTTTTTTTATTAAATTCTTTCATTGGTACATTGTAGGTATACAACACAATTACATTTCTCATTGGGAATTGTGCCTTTACATAATGCATCTTGGTTCTCATTTTTTTTCCCATTCCTAGACCTCCCTTCACCCCCTCCACCCTTCCCTATTTACAAAGACTTTATTTCCATTTTTTCCATTTCTCATCATTTTTCCTTTCCCTTCTTTCCTTTCCCCTGCCCCTCCCACTACCCCTACCCCTTTGGACCTTTTCTTCCTATTTTACATTGAGAATTTCTTCTTTAAATACTTAGTAGAATCCAGCAGTAAGCCCATCTGGGCCTGGGGCCTTCTATTTTGCAAGGTTATTAATTATTAATTCAAATTCTTTACTATAAATAGCTTTATTAAGATTGTAACTTCTTTTGTGCATTTTTGCAAAAAGTATCTTTTAAGGAAGTTACTTATTTCATCTAGATTTTCAAGATTGTTGGCATACAGTTATTCATAATATTTCTTTATTATCCTCTTTTTCTGTAGTGTTGAGGATTGAACCCAGGGCCTTCATACTGAGCTACACCCCAAGTGCCGCCCTTTTACAATTTTGAGACAGGTTCTTACTAGTTGCTAAATTGCCCAGGCTGGACTCAAACTTGCAGTCCTCCTGCCTCATCCTCCAGAGTGCTGGGATTACAGGCATGTGCTACCACATTCAGCTTTTATTATCTTTGCGATATTTATGGAATCTGTAGTAATTTCTGAAATTACTAATTTTTGTGCCTCTTTTAACCTTAATCTGGCTAGAATTTTTATTTTAAAAATTTTTGTGTGTATTCAAAGAAACATCTGGTGTTGTTGATTTTCTCTATTGATTTTCTGTTTTCAGTTTTGCTGAATTTTGCTCTAATTTTAACATTTCTTTGCTTCTGTTTACTTTGGACTTAATTTCCTCATTCTTTTCTATTTTTCTAAAGTGTAAGCTTTTATTATTATTTTTTTTGGGGGGGTACTGGGGATCGAACTCAGGACCTTGTGCTTGCGAGGCAGGCAATGGCACCACTGAGCTAAATCCCCAGCCCCAGCTTATATTATTTTTTTTTTTTTTATTTATTTTTTTTTAGTACTGGGGATAGAACTAGGGTCCTTGCACTTGCGCAGCAGGCAGCGAAAACACTGAGCTAAATCCCCAGCCCCTCAGCTTATATTATTGATTTTAGATCTTCTTTCCTATGTATTTGAAACTATAAATTTTGCTTTAAGCACTACTTTCACTGACACGCCCCCATTTTCATTTTTTTTTTCTTAGTTCAAAATACTTTAAAATTTCTTTTAAAGCCAGTTGTGGCGGCATATGCCTACAACCCCAGCCACTCAGGATGCTGAGGCAGGAGGATTGCAAGTTCAAGACCAACCTGAGCAACTTAGCGAGACCCTGTCACAAAATAGAATTTAAAAAAGGTTGACTGAGGCTGTATCTGTTTTTTTTTTTTGGTACTCAGGTCCCTGCGTTTGCAGGGCAGGAGGCGGAACCACTGAGCTAAACCCCGAGCCCTAGGCTGTATCTTAATAATGGAATGCTTTTCCAACATGTGCCAGGTCTTGGGTTCAATCCTAAGTACTGTAAAAAAAGATCTTTTGAAATTTTCTTTTCACATGTATTATTTAGATTGTGTGTATTTTGAGATTTCCATCTATCTTTCATTTGATTTCATTTAATTCTGCTGTGGCATGAGAGGAGACACTGCATGCTTTCTAATATTTTTAATTTGTTAAAATGTGTTTTATGAACCAGAATATGGTCTAACTTGGTAAATTTTTCATGCCAGCTTGAGAAGAATGTGCATTCTGTTATAATGGGATGAGCCAGCCAATAAACGTCAAGTATATATAGTTGATTGATAATGTTGCTGAGTTTAACTATGTCCTTACTGATTTTCTGCCTGGTAATCTGTCCATGTCTAATAGAAGTGTACTACCATCTCCAACTATGATAGTGGTTTCATCTATTTCCCTTTGTAGCTCTATCAATTTTTGCCATATAATGTTCTGCTGTTAGGCATATATATGTTTTGTTTTGTTTTCTGATTGTTTAACTGATTTTAATAACATGATATAAAGTCCCTAGAATTGATATAATCATTATGCAAAATACATAGGTGAATACTGTCTTCTTTTAAAACTATAAAATAAATAAGCAAGATGTGAAAATAGGCAAGTTTCCACTAAATAAATGAAAACTTTAAAAAAAGAAAAAAAAGAAAAAAAAAGAGAAGAATATGGGAATTACTTAGTAAGGCATTTGATAAAGAAATATACACACAGGTCATGTGGAAGACACCGAATCAGCCCGCTGCATACAGTCAGGTCTGTGCATGCCCTACTGAGGTCCTGAGCCATGCAGAACACACCGAATCACCCCACTGCAGACAGGCAGCCACCTGATTCCACATTACCAAGGCGCAGAGGACACCAGACCACCAGACCAAGGTACTGAGTCCAAATGTTCCCAGCCCAGAGGTAGGGGCTTCTGAGCTGTCATCCCACTGCTCCTGATCCAGAGGAAGGGGCTTCCCGGTCACCATTCCTCCCGGTGCTACCAGCCCAGAGGAAAGGGCTTTTGGGCCACCTTCTGTCCCACTGCTAATGGCCGAGAGGAATGGGTTTCCTGACCACCATCCCCCCCACTGCTCCCAGCCCAAAGGAAAGGGCTTTTGGGTCACCATCCCTACCGCTGCTCCCGGCCCCTGTCCCACCTCACCAGGCTCAGAGGAGGTAATCCATGGAGGTGCTAACAGCCCCCCACCCCAGTTGAAATGAGAAAACATGTAAATAAGTCACAAAACCAGAATTCCAGATCACCTACAGCAACCCCAAAGGGAAATAAGATGGAACACTCTGATACTCAACCACCTGGACCCACTGAACTGGCAACAAAAGGGGATCGGGAAAAAATGAAATCAGAAATAATTTCTCAGATAACAGGAGAAATTGTGCCCTTAGTGCAAGACATGATTAATAAAACTAGAGAGGAGCTCAGGAACATGATGGAATTCCAACATAAGAAACAAATGGAATCCATAAAACAGATGCAAATAGATTTCCAGGACATGAAAAACTCCATTGAAAGTCTACACAGCAGAATGAGCCAGTGTGAGGACAGAATTTCAAATATAGAAGATAAGATTACAATTAGTGACCAGGAAAAGAAAAATTGCTTCAAAATTATAAGGGAACATGAGAAATCAATCCAGCAGCTGCTAGATGATGCAAAGAAGAATAACATAAGACTGATTGGGCTCAATGAAGAAACAGGAGAGAGTGGAGATGACATAAAAAATCTCTTCACAGAAATAATGGCAGAAAACTTCCTAATCAGGGGAAAAGAGCTTGACATACAGATAAGTGAGGCATATAGGACTCCAAATAGCCTTGATCAAAAAAAATCTCCACATAGGCATATAATTGTTAAGATTCCAGAAAGACAACAGAAGAAGAAAGTTCTCCAAGCAGTCAGAGAAAAGAAACAAATCGCATACAAAGGAAAGCCCATCGGAATCACAGCAGACTTCTCAACACAAACCATCAAGGCAAGAAGAGCTTGGAGTGACATATTCCAAGCCCTAAAAGAAAACAGCCTCCAACCCAGATTGATGTACCCTGCAAAACTATCTTTCAAAATTGATGGAGAAATAAGGTACTTTCATGACAAAGAACACCTTAGGAACTTCATGGATACCAAACCAGCACTCCAAAGAATTTTACACAATCTCCTAGGAACAAACATTAAGGATCACAACCCCAGGAAGCAAAGCAGAATGAACCCATCTGACATGACTAGAAATTAAATGTAAAGGGGGAGAACACAACAAAAAGAAAAATTCATGGCAATGACAAGTCAATACGTTTCAGTTATAACCATCAAGATTAATGGTCTCAATTCACCAATCAAAAGAAATAGGCAGAATGGGTCAAGAAGCAAAATCCAACAATATGCTGCATACAAGAAACACACTTAATTCAAAAGGAAACTCACAGACTGAAAGTTAAAGGGTGGAAAACAATACTCCATGTGACAGGAACCCCCCAAAAAGCAGGAGTAGCTATTCTCTTGGCAGATCAAGTAGATTTCAAACCAACACTGATTAAGAGAGATGAAGAAGGACACTACATCCTTGTAAAGGGAAGAATCCAAGAGGAAGCGATGAGAATCATAAAAATCTATGCACCAAACACTAGTGAACCCAACTATATAAAACACATACAAACAGACATGAAAAGTCATATATGTGCGATTACAATTGTAGTGGGGACCTCAACATCCCACTGTCACAAATAGATCAACTAGACTAAAAATAAGTCATGAAATGCTAGAACTCAATCGAACTCTTGAACAAATGAACTTAACAGATGTTTACAGAGTCTTCCACTCCACAAAATCAGAATACACATTCTTCTCAGCTGCACATGGGTCATTCTCCAAAATAGACCACATACTCACACATAGAACATGTTTAAGTAAGTGCAAAGGAATTGAAGTTATCCCCTGTATATTATCAGACCACAGTGCAATGAATTTGGAGTTCAATAGCAAAAGAAACTCAAAAAATTTCATAAACATGTGGAAATTGAACAACACACTTCTGAATAACCAATGGGTCACAGAGGAAATTAAAGAGTTAATCAGATAGTTCCTTCAATTAAATGACAATGACAATACAACATATCAGAATCTATGGGACACAATGAAAGCAATCTTACGAGGGAAATGCATAGCAGTCAATACACATATTAGAAATACAGAACGAGCCCAATTAAACAACCTGATACTGAACCTCAAGCTTCTAGAAAAAGTAGAGCAGGACAACCCCAAAGCTCATATAAGGGAGGAAATTATAAAGATCAGAGGAGAAATCAATGCAATGGAGACTAAGAGAACAATACAAAAATTCAATGTAGCTAAGAGTTGGTTCTTTGAAAGAATCAACAAAATTGACAAACCTTTAGCCAACCTTGTCAGAAAAAGGAAAGAAAAGGCCCAAATCCATGCAATTAGGAATGAAAAGGGTGAAACTACAACAGACCCAGCAGAAATCCAGAGGATCATCAATACCTACTTCCAGAACCTATACCCCAATTAGATGGACAACACAGAAGAAATGGACAGATTCCTAGATACATATGAATTACCAAAGTTGAACAAAGAAGACCTAAAAATCCTGAACAACCCAATATCAACCAATGAGATTGAAAATGTAATTAAAACTTATCAACTAAGTAAAGCCCGGGCCCTGATGGCTTCACTGCTGAATTCTACAAGACATTTAGAGAGGAACTACTGCCACTACTGTTTGAACTCTTCAATGAAATTGAAAGGGAAGCAATACTCTCAAATTCATTCCTGGAAACAAGCATCACCTTGATCCCCAAAGCAGAGAAAGACCCAACTGAAAAAGAGAACTATAGGCCAATCTCACTAATGAACATAGATGCAAATATCCTTAATAAGATACTGGCAAACAGAATGCAGAAGATCATCAAGTACATCGTACATCCTGATCAAGTGGGATTCATCCCAGGGATGCAGGAATAGTTCAACATATGGAAATCAATCAATGTAATACACTATATCAATAGACCCAAGGACAAAAACCATGTGATTATCTCCATAGATGCAGAAAAAGCATTTAACAAAATCAAAAATGCATTTATGATAAAAACCCTACAAAAAATTGGAATAGATGGTCTCTACCTCAAACAGATAGAAGCCATCTATGAAAAACCAACAGCCAGTATCATACTAAAGGTAAAAAACTGAAATTCTTCACACTCAAATCAGGAACAAGACAAGGATGTCCACTATCACCACTCTTGCTCAATATAGTTCTGGAAACATTAGCTATGGCAATTAGACAAGAGAAAGAAATATATGGAATAAAGATAGGTAATGAAGAAGTCAAATTGTCATTATTTGCAGAGGACATGATACTCTATACAGAAGACCCCAAGAACTCCACCAAAAGTCTTCTAGACTTAATAACCAAATTCAGTCAAGTAGCTGGTTACAAGGTCAACACGCAAAAACCAATAGCTTTCCTCTACACAAATGACAGACTCACTGAGAGAGAAATAGGGCAAATAATTCCTTTCACAATAGCATCCAAAAACCTGAAATACCTAGGAATCATCCTAATGAAAGAAATCAAAGACCTCTTCTCTGAAAACTATGGCACTCTGAAAAGAGAGATTGAAGATGATATCAGAAAATGGACAGACATCCCCTGCTCCTGGGTTGGAAGGATTAATATAGTGAAAATGGCCATACTTCCAAAACTGCTATATAGACTTAATGCAATTCCAATTGAGATCCCAGCAGCATTCTTCATGGACCTTGAGAAAACAATCCAAAAATTCATTTGGAACAAGAAGAGACCCAGAATAGCAAAAGCAGTTCTAGGTAACAGAGACATAGCAGGGGGTATCACAAGCCCCAACCTGCAACTATACTCCAAAGCTACTGTGATAAAAACAGCATGGTGCTGGCAAAGAAATAGACTTGAGGACCAGTGGAACAGATTAGAAGATGCAGAAACAATGCCAGACACACTCAGCCATCTCACCTTCAAGAAAGGAGCCAAACACCCTCACTGGAGGAAAGATAGCCTCTTTAATAAATGGTGCTGGAAAATTGGCCTTCAACTTGCCGAAGATTAAAACTAGACCTGTATCTCTCGCCATGCACAAAACGAAAATCAAAATGGATTAAAGATCTAAACATTAAAATAGAAACTCTGAACAAGTTGGAACAGAGGTGAGGTAGAACTCTTGAAGACATTGGTTTAGGAAAAGATTT
Source organism: Heterocephalus glaber (assembly GCF_053883595.1). Taxonomy (NCBI): domain Eukaryota; kingdom Metazoa; phylum Chordata; class Mammalia; order Rodentia; family Bathyergidae; genus Heterocephalus; species Heterocephalus glaber. Next base: position 24,730,297 of record NW_028258143.1, on the reverse strand, counting down.
TATGAGCAAAACGTCAGTTGCCCATGAACTAGCACAAACAAACCACAAATGGGATCTCTTCTTATTAAAAGGCTTCTGCACAGCAAGAGAAATCACCAGAAGTGTGAAGAGACAACCCATAATGTGGGAAAAAACCTTTACCTGCTCTTCCTCAGACACAGTCTACTATCTCAAATCTATAAAGAACTTAAAAAGATCAGACCTCCCAAATTTAAAGACCCATTCAAAAAATTGGCATCTGAAATGAACAGACATTTCTCAGACAAAGAAGTAGAAATAGCAAATAAATACATGAAAAAATGTTCAACATCACTGGTCATTAGAGAGATGCAAATGAAAACAATGCTGAGATTCTACTTCACTCCAGAATGAATGCCTGCTATCATGAAATCAACCAATAACGAATGCTGGCTGGGCTGTGGAGAAGGAGGAACCATTCTCCACTGGTGGTGGGAGTGTCGACTGGTGCAACCACTCTGGAAATCAGTATGGAGATACCTCAGAGAACTAGGACTGGAAGTCCCATTTGTCCCTGATATTCCACTGCTGGTGATCTTCCCCAAAGAATTAAAAGAATCATACCACAGTGATATATGTGTGCCCATGTTCATAGCAGCACAGTTTGTGATAGCTACAACTTGGAAACAGCCCAAATGCCCATCAACAGGAGACTGGATAATGAAAATGTGTTTTTTTTAATAAAATGGAGTACTACTCTGCCATAAAGAATGAGAAATTAAAGACATTTATAGCTAAGTAGATGCACATTGAGTCGATACTCTTAAGTGAAATAAATAGGACACACATGTCTAAATACCGAATAGTTTCTCTAGTGTGAGAAACTGAAAGTGTAAATACGGTCTAAATGTGCAATAGGTCATGTGAAATAGGAAGAAAAGGGGCAAAGGGAAAGGAAGTGGGAGGGCTAGGGGAAAGGATAGAAGGGAATGGGATTAATATGAGAAAATGGAAAAATAGGAACAAAATCTTTGTAAATATGGAGGACTGGAGGGGTTGAAGGGAGGGCTGGGCAAGGGTGAAAAATAAGAACCAAGAGAGACTATGTAAAGATGCAAATTTCCAATGATGAATGTCATTATATTGTATACCTAAAATGTACCAATTATTAGAATGAATAATCGATAATGTAAAATAGGAAGAAAAGGTCCAAAGCGGTAAGGGTAGTGAGACAGGCAGGGGAAAGGAAAGAAGTTAAAGGAAAAATGCTGAGAAATGGAAAAAATGGAAATAAAGTCTTTGTAAATAGGGAAGGGTGGAGGGCGTGAAGGGTGAGCTAGGAATGGGGAAAAAATAAGAACCAAGATGCATTATGTAAAGGTACAATTCCCAATGAGAAATGTAATTGTTTTGTATACCTACAGTGTACCAATAAAAGAATTTAATACAAAAAAAAAGGAATTCATAATAATATGTAACCAACAACAATTAACTTCATACCCAGTGTCAGGCACTATGTTCTCACATCTTTATCTCACTGAATCCTCTCAACATTTCTGCTCTTATATCATCCTTGCAAGGTATTGTTCTCACTTTACTGACGAGGTAGGGTCTTTTAAGGAAGTTCTCTGTGGTCACAAAGAGCATGAGATAGTGCAAAAATAGAACTAGTCTTTTCCAAAACCCCATTAGAATATATTCTACAACATATCTTGATCAGAGAATATTCAGTGGTGTGTGCTGACACTTCCAAATCAGATGCATGTTTGGAGGTAGGCTTCCTCCTGGTTTGTTCTTGTATCAGAGCGCTATTCAAATCTTTAATCAAGTCCCTCTCTCGCTCTCTCTCTCTCTCTCCCTTGCTTAGTAGTAAATGAGAACCATTTTAGGTTTAAAATTTCTCCAAGCATGAGAATGGAAGACTGTGAGAATGATGAACCTTCTTTTTGATTCTTTATTCTGTCACTCATTTTAGCCTTGATCTTTTAGCCTGGGTCAAGAACCATTACATGCACATGACCCATAGGTATACACTAATTACCACTATCCTTGTAAGCCTTCCTCAAAGTTAATAAAAGGCATGGCTATTGGCCTTCAGCCACTCAGTTCTCACTTGCTTTGTACAAGGGTAGAGGGAAATTCAATAAACATCTCCAGTTCTTTTATTAATATTAACTCTATGAGATAATAGAATAAGTCTAATTCATGAACCTGTTAATTGGTCCAGTCAGAGATTCTACATTTCTTACTTGAGGACACTTGGTTAGGCCGGAAAAGTTCATATTTCAGCCGGACTATAATCAATATATCACCTATATTAGTCTCATGTCAACACCCAAGGGTTCATTATTAAGCAGATTCTGAAGGGCTCACTGGATATTGCACTTTGAAATGTGTGTCCAGTTCCTGGGAGCAATTTCTAATCTGTCTTCTGGGGACTAGGACATACTTAAAAGGATTTAGGAGTAGAAATCTTTGACTTAAGACAATCCATTTCAGCAATTCACACATTAAGAAAAGTGTAAATGTTTCTTTACCAATTTCACAAGCATTTGATGGAGGAATCCCCCCATTTAATTTAAGCTCACATTAAAGCATTGGTACTTTTATTGCAGCTATTATAGCTATTGAGGTTGGACTGCTATCTCACCCTCTTATAACTACAAACTATACCATCAAGCATGGCCTTGTTTATTGTATCCATATTCTGAGAACAAATTTCATTTATTTGAATAATGGTAACATTGAGCCCTGGTTAGTAAGAGTCAGAATTTTGCCAAGAATTTAAAAGTATTTAACACTATTTGCTCTTGGCAATAAATAAAGGAGGCAGAGGCTGTTGCTAAATATGTTACATAGTCACTATCTGTATGACACAGAGAAGATAAAGGAAATGTTCATATTCATAGTGATATGACTTAAGCTTGGATTTAAGCCCAACATGTCTGTCTCTAAAATCTGTATCCTTAATTTCTAAGTGATACTAAGAAGATAATATTGTGATTATATTTATGTGTTCTTTGTGAGCCACTGTTATAACAATTTCATGTATCAATCCATAATTTTCAAAAACTTAGAAACAAAGCTGGCATCAACAATAAAATAATACATAGATCAAAGATTTACTCAACTCAATAGTATAGAGATCAGTAAAAATGACAAAGCTTTCCCAAGTAAATTTTCCTAGAGAAAAACAAACAGAATCAAGCTGTATTTTGTACATATTCCCACTCTCTAAGATGACTACAAGCTTCATGAATAAAAAACATGTAATAATAAAAAATAAAATTTTGTTGGATCTGCTAAGCAGTACTGCCTTGTGCTTTGTAAAGGGCATGCTTCTACCATCATCACTTTATTTCCAAATTTGGAATAATTTTTTTAAAGAATTTTCAAAAGTAATGATATTATGTATTATTGTTTAATCAAAAAGTCCTCTTCATTATGTATTCTTCTACAAAAGTGGAAGATTGAAAAATTTGGTTAGATCCTGGATTATATAGTTAATACAGTTAATATCTGAGTATTGTTTATTTTATATAGTACTTTATTCATGTGGTGACTAAAATTCCACCATACAAGACTTATTCCATTCATTTTCGGTATTTTGTGTTTAATAAGCAAATATCTATGAGAGTATTAGAATAGTCATCCATTATTTTAAATTGTAAATAATAGTGGTTTAGTTATAGGAAACTAAATAAATACACTAATGATGTGCTTAGTCTCTTAACTTAAACTTGAAAACCAGTGAATGTAATGTAACCTGAATTTTTGTATGTCACTTTTCACAATTCTTCTCACTCATCTCATTCATGAAAAATAATTAACCCAGATGTGCACAATCCCTGCTATAACCTGTCAGCAAGAGAGTTCACCACAAATACTATGAAATCTATTCATGAAGAAGAGCTTAGGCTTCTTCCACAGGCACATGAATTTAGTAACATTAATCCTGCAAAATGAGATTAGTTTCATCCTGGTAGAGTCAAGGTTACTCATAACTAACTTCCTTAGGGAGCAGGGCTTAAACTCAGATTTGCTTTCTTGTGACTCTCAGGTAGGATTGCAGATGTTTTGGAACAAACTCTATTCTTTGGCCTATGCTTTCTTCCTTCATGTTGAGAAATGGAATTGAGAAGTTGCATCCCTACTCAAAGGTGCTAGGTAAGAAAGACTTTAGAACAAAGCTAGTAGATGCACATTTAATATATTTGCTTTCTTCCATAGTGAAGACCAGATGTTTCCTTATATGAGGGACCCAATCTCTCCTGGGATGCCCACCAGACCTGGGAGGGCATTTTACAATCTGTGACCATTAAGGAGTGTCTCACCTATTGCTTGCTTATTTCTATTATTTTGAAATATTTCCTTTCAGCTGCATAGCTAATTGTCATTAAGTTAAAGCCCATTCTTTTGCTGAGCAAGTGCTTTCTCTTTTGCATATGTGTAGCCATTTGAGATTAACTTTTTCCTTCTGAGTAATTATATTCTTTCTTGAAGATTTAAGCTTAATGTTATAATTTGTTGATTCCAAACATTAACATTTTTATTCAAAGGTTTATCATGTACCTGTATTATTAAAGCACAAAAACTATATAAATTAAAGGGTTTCACTATGACACTTTCATACATGCAGATATCAAAACTTCATCAGGCCTTGCCTCCTTTTTCTGCCCTACTTGCCCTCTTCACCCACCTTTTGTTTTCTTCTGGCCCCTTCTCCAGACTCTAATAGTACTTTTTTTTTTTTATTTCCAGGCCATCTTCTGTTTGTTTTGCTTAAGTTTCCACATATGAGAGAAAACATGCTATATTTGTCTTTCTCTATGGTTTATTTTGTTTAAAATGATATCTGTTATTCCTAGGCAAATAGATGGAACAAGAAAGACAAATGAGCCAAACAGTGGGCTTAATTCTTATGAACAAATAGGGATATGTGTCTTGGAGGAGGACTCTTCATGTAAGCTATTCATATTCATTTTGTTGATCGAAAAATTAAAGCAGAGAAGAGTTAGAAAGAATCACTCCATGAAGGTGGAATAGAATCCAATTTTCCTAAAAGGATACCATTTATTATTTATTTATTTATTTATTTATTTTTCTCATTAAGTTTATTGGTACATTTGAGGTATAAAATACAGTTACATTCATCATTGGTATCTTGTACCATTACATGAGTATCTTGGTGCTTATTTTTTCCCCATTCTCCTGCCCCCCCTTCATGCCCTCCACCCCCTCTACCCTTCCCTGTTTGCAAAGACTTTATTTCCATTTTTTTCCTTTTCTCATATTTTTTCTGTTCCCTTTTTTCTTTCCCCTACCCCTCCCAATTCCCCTGCTCCTTTAGACCTTTTCTTCCTGTTACACAATATCAATTATAAATTTTTTAAATTGCAGTACCAAGATCTAGAAGACATTACCACAGATTTTACAGAATTTAAAAGGATATAGAAAGCATATTACAAAAATCTTTTTTGAAATAAATTTGACAACTTCTAATAAGTACCTTGGAAGACAAATTAATGAAACTGGCTCTGGAGGAAATATAAAATCTGAATAGAACCTATTAAAGAAAGTATATTCTTAGCTTGAAAAACTACCTACTTGGCAACAGCAGGCTCATATACATTTTGACTGATAAATTATATCAAACAATTAAAGCAGAAAAAAGAAGGAACACTTCTTTCCTCATTTTAGGAAATCAACATTGTGCTAATCCTAAAATTGGATAAAGATAATAGAAGAAAAAAAGTATGAACATAGATAGAAATTTGTTTAACAAAACAAACTATTAGAAGTCAGATCTGGAAGGATGTAGAAAGTGGTTTTGTTATAGGGATGGCAGTGTTTGTTCAGCATTGGAAGATCCACCCCCAGAAGTCATCATTTTAACAGAAGAAAGGAAAAAGCCATATGACCCTGCCACTAGTTGTAGAAAAAGTATTGAACTAAATTCTGCAGCTGTTCATGGTAAAAACTATCAGGAGCCTAGAAGTAGAACAGAACCTTCTCAACAGATTAAAGACATGTACTCCATACTTCTAGTGAGAACACCTTATATGAATGTAGAAGATACAATGCTTTCTCCTTAAGGTGGTGAACAAGGGTAGATATGCTTACTCTTTATCTGTCCATTAAAGTTTGAAACCTAGGCCCAATCAAAATACTCTGGCAATAAAATGACACAATTAGGATAGGAATGGCAAGGTAGAAGCAAAATCTTTATAGGTAGATGTAAAGATCATCTACATAGAAAATATTAAGAAATCTCTAGGAGCCCCTAGAACTTGTATTTGAATTTAGCAGGATTAGAAAACACAAGGTATATATAAAAATTAGGGTCTATGTATACTTGCTACAAATGAAGAACTGGATATTGAAATTTAAACCTTATGTAGGAGTACCAATGATCTAGAAAAGTTTAAAAACAAAAAACAACAAGCAAAAAGCAACAAACAAACAACCACAAAACAGTGTTGGAAGACATTTAGTACCTAATTTTAAGACTTCTTCTAAAGCTACAGTAATCAAGGCAGTGTTGGTGTAAGGAAAGACATATAGATCATTTGAATAAAACAGAGAATCTAGAAATAGAACCAGACATATAGGGTCCACTGAGTTTTGAAAGATTATTTAACATTAGCATTTTATAGAATATAAACTCAATTCAAGAGCCAAGGAAGAGATAGTGTTTTCAGCAACTGGCACTAGAACACCTGGTATCCATATATAAAAAATTAACCTCAACCCTTTATTTCCATACATAAAAATAACTTGAAGGGATCTATGAACCTAAATATGAAAGCCTAAAAGTATAAAACTTTAAGAAGAAATTATAAGGGAAAATATTTATGAATTCAGGGTAGGCAAGAACTACCTAGGATACAAAAAACATGATGCATAAAAGAAAAAAATTAATAAATGAAATTCCATCAAAATTTTGAACTTTAAATGACATCATTAAAATGAAAAGTAGTCCTTAAACAGACCATATTTACAATGTATATAACCTATGACCAGAATATATAAAGAACTCTTACAGCTTATTAATAGACAACCCAATTAAAATGTAGACATAAGAAGATGATAAATAGCCAGTATAGCACAAGGAAAGGTGTGCCACTCTAGAATCAGAAAAATACTAATCAGTACAATAATAAGATTGAATTATACACTCATTAGGGAGATGAAGTTAAAAGTTTTAAAAGCCTTGTCATGACTTTTTCTTTTTGTTGGATTCTCCCCCTTTGTGTTTCATTTGTCATGCCCAATGGATTCATTCTGCTGGGCATCCTGGGGTTGTGATCCTCATTTTCTTTTCCTAGAATATCCACTAAAATTTTTTGGAGTGCCAGTTTGGTATTCATGAAGTTCCTGAGGTGCTCTTTATCATGAAAGCATCTTATTTCTCCATCAATTTTGAAAGATAGTTTTTCAGGGTACATCAATCTGGGTTGGAGTCTGTTTTCCTTTAGGGCTTGAAATACATCACTCCAAGCTCTTCTTGCCTTGAGGGCTTGCATTGAGAAGTCTGTTGTGATTCTGATGGGCTTTCCTTTGTATGTGATTTGTTTCTTTTCTCTCACTGCTTGTTGGATTTCTGGAATCCTAACTATTATATGCCTATGTGTAGATTTTTTTTGATCAAGGCTAGCTGGAGTCCTATATGCCTCACTTATCTGTATGTCAAGCTCTTTTCCTCTGCTTGGGAAGTTTTCTGCCATCACTTCTGTGAAGTTTTTTTGTATCATCTACACTCTCTCCTCTTTCTTCATTGACTCCAATCAGTCTTATGTTATTCTTCTTTGCATCATCTAGCAGCTGCTGGATTGATTTCTCATGTTCCCTTATAATTTTAAAGTAATTTTTCTTTTCCTGGTCACTAATTGCAATCTTATCTTCTATGTCTGAAATTCTATCCTCACATTGGTTCATTCTGCTCCGCAGACTTTCGATGGAGTTTTTAATCTCCTGAAAATCTGTTTGCATCTGTTTTATGGATTCCATTTGTTTCCCATGTTGGGATTCCATCATGTTCCTCAGATCCTCTATTTTTTAATCTGTTTCCTCTCTAGATTTATTAATCATGTCTTGCACCATGAGCAGAATCTTTGCTGTTATCTGAGGTAATTATTTCTGATTTCATTTTTCCCAGATCCTCTTTTGTTGCCAGTTCAGAGAGTCCAGGTGGTTGAGTATCAGACTGTTCCATCTGGTTTCCCTTTGGGGTTGCTGTAGGTGATCCAGAAGTCTGTTTTTGAGGCTTGTTTATGTGTCTTCTCATTTCCACAGGGAGGCGCATGCTTCTGATGCTCGCGTGGCTCAGCTTCTCTGCCCTAGGAGTGCAGGATGGCAGTGGGGGAGCTCCCTTCTGAGTGCTGGGACAGACTCAGCTTCTCTGCCCTAGGAGTGTGGTATGGCAGTGGGGGAGCTTCTTTCTGGGTGCTGGGACCTGCTCAACTTCAAGGATACTATTTAAACACTGTTTCCACACTGCCCTATAATAACACTTTGATAGCATGTGATTCTAATTCTCAACTATGAAAGGGGGAAATGAATAAATGTGTGAGCCTGATTTTTTATCTTCCTGTTAGCTCATATCCATAATGAAACTCATTATGGGTCAAAATTGGTAGAAAGGTAGATGGAATCAAGCTATTAACATTGGCAGTAATGTATATAGCAAAAGTCATTTAAAACAGTGCAATATCATGAAAATCCACCAGTAGCTTTATATATTTCCCTGTTATTTCTGAAGTCCCACATAGTGTTAAAATAAATTGGACATTGAAAACGTTGAAAATATTTGCATAATTTAGAAATCTCTAATTTTACTGTCCTCTGTGAACTACTTTAGCTTTCCTCATACTCCATCTCATTCAAAACACCACATCCATTTCCCAAATTTTGTAATGCTATTTATAATCCTACCCATATTTCTACTACCATGTCAAATGGTGTGCTTTTCTCCATTTTATCTTTGTGAAAAGATGTTTTCTTATCTTTCAGGATTTAGAGTTTAAGTGTCACTGCCATTGTGAACCCCTTTCTAACCTACTGCCAAGGAGACCTGCCCATATTCTACTGTATGCCACACTATAATCTTACAGTTTTCTACCATGTTACCTCTATATTTCACTCTCCCTGTCTCCCTCTCTGCCTCTTTCTTTCCTGCCAAAGCTTCTCTTTAAAATGCATAAAATTATCAAGGACACAGATTAATATCTAGTTCTCAAACACCATAAAATAAATCTATAATAACTTTTTGATAATCTAGTAGTAATTTGAAAGAGTATTTAAATATTGGTTCAACTTTATTTATTTCTCCTGCATTATCTTTCAACAAGTTTTGTTTTTGCTTGTATTTGTTTATTTTTTTGTCTGTTGTCCTTATTATTGGATATAACACCAAATAACTGATTTAATAAAAATCCTTGGAGCTAACTGGTTCCACACTACAGAGTCACAGGGGGACATAAAGGCCATTGTCCTGAGCTGCAGATGTGAATAAAAGAGAGAAGGCCTTTTTCAGGCTCCCGGATGATAACTGAAGCCAACTGGAAAAATGAAGAGAATCTCTGCAGTAAAGGCACACCAGACCACCATACTTGGGAAGATAGAGGGATTGTCCTCTCCCATCAGAACCTGGAATATTTTCAGGGGAAAGGCAGCTGGAACTTGCAACAGAAACTTGCACAGTTCAACCCTGCAGGAGGACAGGGAGCTCAACTTGGGACTTGCAGCGAGAAATCTGCCTGGATCTCATGAGTCTGTGACTGGCTTACTGAGACTCATTGACTTATAACTGCACACTGCTGGCCACCTTGTCTATTGTGACAGAAGAGACATATCCTGGAGTCCCTTCATTTTTATCTTTTATTTGTTATTTTCAAAATTACCACTATTTTTCTGGTATAATTTTTAATTTTTTTCCTTCTTTTTCTACTCTTTTAAAATTTTTACTTTTCTCTTTTTTCTTTCTTTTCTCTTTTCTTTCTTGCTCTCTCTCCCTCACTCCCTTGCTGTCACACATTTTTCTTCATCTCCCTTTGAGTTCCTGTTCTGGCTCTAATTCATATTTCTTCTTTATTTTTCTTTTCTTCTCTTTCCTTCTCTCACCTGTGTCCTCTGGCCACACTGCTAACCTTCCCCTATCCTTCTACCTCCCTATCCCTTCCTCCCCAACTCCTTCTAACTCCCCATTCCAAAGGGTAAAGTTGCTATATTGAAGAGTTTATTCACTAGAAACAAATGGTGGATTGGTCCTTGATTTTGATTTAATTCACACAGTTAAAGGTGATAGATTAATAACTACCACAAATTGTTATTTTCTAAGAGGAATTTGATGCTATTGTGTTGCTAATTGTATCACTTGGGCTAAAGTGTTGTGATTGATCTAATCAGTTCTCCTTCCTGGTATAATGAAAGTGAGACAGCCCCAGAGCCATTAGAGACTCAAAACTTAAAGAGTAGCTATATCTGGAAGACACCTCTGAGAAGCAATCATTCCATAATGGTTCTAAATACATCAAAAAAGATACTTACAATAAGCAACTTCAAAGTACCAACCCAGGAATTAAACCAAGGACAGTACCAAAAACACAAATGAGAAGACATTTAAGCAAGGCACAAACTCAGACTTCCACCCCAAAAAAGAGAAATTCTGTGGGAAATGAGGTGGAAAAGTCTGATAATCAACCACCTGGACACCCTGAACTGAGAGCACAGGAAGTAAAAGAAGAGATGAATGAGGCAATAGAAAAATTCAAAGCATAAATAATCTTCCAGATAACTACAGAGATGGTCAGCAGAGTGAAAGACATGATTAGAGGCTCTAGAACAGAAACAGATAAAAAAAAAAAAATAGATGAGCTCAGAAACTTTCTGGAAGCCATGAATGCCCAGCGTAAGGAAGAAATGGAAACCATGACTATCCAACATAAGAAAGAAATGGAATCCATGAAACAGATTCAAACAGATATTCAGGAGATTAAAACTCCACTGAAAGCATGCAGAGCAAATTAAGGGAATCTGAAGACAGAATATCAGATATAGAAGACAGGGTTGTGGTGAAGGACCATGAAAACAGAGATTTCTTAAATATAGTAAGGCACCATGAGAAATCAATACAGCAGCTGCTAGATGATGCAAAGAAGAAAAACATAAGACTGATAGGAGTCCATGAAAAAAACAGGAGAAAGAACAACTGACATAAAAAAAAAAAAGTTCATAGAAGTAATACTAGAAAACTTCCAAGACAGAGGTGGAGAATTGGACATACAGATAAGTGAGGCATATAGAACTCCAACTAGCCATGATCAAAAAAAATCTACACCTAAACATATAACAGTCAAGATCCCAGAAATCCAACAGAAGAGCAAAATCTTACAGGCAGTTAGAGAAAAGAAACAAATCACCTACAAAGGAAAGCCCATCAGAATCACAGCAAACTTATCAGCACAAACTCTCAAATCAAGGAGAACCTGGAGTGAAGTATTTCAAGCCCTAAAAGAAAATAACCTCCAATCTAGACTGTTGTATTCTACAAAACTATCTTTCAAAATTGATGGGGAAATTAGATAGTTCCATGACAAAGAACACCAGAAAAATTTCACGAACGCTAAACCAGAACTCAAGACAATTCTAAACAATATCCTAGAAAAAGACACCAGGCAAGGTAAGACACTAAAGGGAAAGGGGAAAAAAAGAAATAAAAGACCCAACAACAGTAAAACATCATGACAAGGATGAGTCAATATCTATCAATTATAACTATCAATGTTAATGACCTCAATTCACATCAAAAGAAATAGACTGGCAGACTGGATTAAGAAACAAAAATCCAGCAATATGCTGTATAAAAGAAACACACTTAACTCAAAAGGAAATTCATAGACTTAAAGTGAAAGGATGAAAAATAGTTCTTCGCATGACAGGAAGCCCCAAGAAAAGCAGTCATAGCAATCTTTTTTGCAGACAGAGTAGATTTCAAACCAAAACTGATTAAGCAAGACAAAGATGGTCACTGCATCTTTGTGAAGAGAACAATCCAAGAGGAAGAGATGACAATCAAATATATATATATATATTTCCCATATTAGGAAAACAGAGAGGGCTCAGTTAACCTAATGCAGAACCTCAAGCTCCTAGAACAAGAAGAGCACAACAAACCCAAAGTTCATACAAGAAAAGAAATTATGAAGATCAGAGCAGAAATCAATTCAATGGACACTAAGAGAATGATACAAAAAATTAAGGAATCAAAGAGTTGGTTTTTCAAAAAAATAAATGAAATTGATAGACCTTTAGCCAACCTTATCTAAAGGAAAAAGAGGCTCAAATCCATGCAATTAAGAAGGAAAAAGGTGAAGTCACAACTGACCCAGCAGAACTCCAGAGGATCATCAATACATACTTTGAGAACCTGTATGCTAATAAAATGGAAAACACAGAAGAAATGGACAGATTCCTAGATACATATGAATTGTCAAAGTTAAATGAAGAAGATATAGAAATTCTAAACACCCCAATTATAATGAGTGAAATTGAAAACATAATGAAAAATTTATCAACAAAGAAAAGCCCAGGATTTGATGGTTTCACTGCTGAATTCTACAAAACATTCAAAGAAGAACTAATGCCATTACTCTTTAAACTCATCAAGGAAATTGAAAGGGAACCAAGGCTTTCAAATTCATTCCTGGAAGCAAGTATTACTATGATTCCAAAACCAGGGAAAGACCCAACACAAAAAGAGACCTACAGACCAATCTCAATGAACATAGATGCAAAAATCCTCAACAAGATACTGGAAAACAGAATACAGAGGGTTATCACCCTGACCAAGATCATACACCCTGACCAAGTTGGATTTATCCCAGGGATGCAAGGATGGTTCAACATTCAAAAATCAATAAATGTAATACACTGTATTAAGAGAGTCAGGACAAAAACCATGTAATCATCTCATTAGATGCAGAAAAGGAATTTGACAAAATCTAACATCCATTCATGATAAAAACCCTACAGAAAATTGGAATAGAATGTCATTATCTCAACCTGATTAAGGCTATTTATGAAAAATCAACAGCCAACATCATACTAAATGGTCAAAAACTGAAAACTTTCATGCTAAAATCGGGAACAAGACAAGAATGCCCACTATCACCACTCCTCTTCAATATTGTTCTGGAAACATTAGCCACAGCAATTAGAAAAGTGAAAAAAATAAAAGGAATAAAGATAGGAAAGGAAGAAATTAAAATGTCATTATTTGCTGATGATATGATACTTTGGATAGAAGACCCAAAAAACTCGGTCAAAAGACTTCTAGACCTAATTGACAGATTCAGTACAGTAGCTGGATATAAGGTGAACACTCAAAAAACAATAGCCTTCTTATGCACAAATGGCAGACTCATTGAGAGAGAAATTCAGGAAACAATTCCCTTTTTAATAGTATCCAAAAAAATTAAATATCCAAGAATCAACCTAACAAAGGAAACAAATGACACCTACAATGAAAATTACAGCACTTTGAAAAAGGAGATCGAGGAGGATATAAGAAAATGGAGAGACATCCCTTGTTCCTGGGTAGGAAGAATGAGTACAGTGAAAATGGCCATATTTCTTTCTTTCTTTCTTTTTTTTTTTTTTTTTTTTGGTACCAGGGATTGAACTTGGGTCCTTGTGCTTGCACAGCAGGTAGTGAAACCACTGAGCTAAATCCCCCGCAAAAATGGCCGTATTTCTAAAACTGCCATATGGATTTAATGCAATGCCGATTGAAATTCCAACAATAGACTTCACAGAACTAGAAAAAACAATCCAAAAATTCATTTGGAACCAGAAGAGACCTAGAATAGCAAAAGCAATTCTAGATAACAGAGACTTGGCTGGGGGTATCACACTCCCCTACTTGAAACTATACTACAAAGCTACTGTGATAAAAACAGCATGGTACTGGCAAAGAAACAGACCTGAGGATCAGTGGAATAGATTAGAAGATGCAGAAACAACTCCAGACATACTCAGCCACCTCATCTTTGAGAAAGAAGTCAACCACCCTCATTAGAGAAAGGTTAGCCTATTTAATAAATGGTGTTGGATAAACTGGTTTCAATTTGCCAAAGATTAAAACTACACCTGTACTCATCACCATGCACTAAACTAAGATCAAAGTGGATTAAAAATCTAAATATTAATATAGAAACACTACACTTGTTGAAAGATAAGTTAGGTAGAACTCTTGAAGACATTGGCATAAGAAAATATGAACAAAACCTCAGTAGCAATGGGAACTAGCATAGCGAATCAACAACTGGGATCTCATCTTATTAAAAAGCTTCTACACTCCAAGAGAAACCACCAACAGAGCTAAGAGACAACCTACAATGTAGGGAAAAAAAATTGGCAGCTCTTCTTCAGACAAAGGTCTACTATCTAGAATATATAAAGAACTGAAAAAAATCACCCCCCAAATTCAAAGACCCAATTCAAAAATGGGGATCTGAAATGAATAGACATTTCTCAGACAAAGAAGTAAAAGCAGCAAATAAATATATGTAGAAATGTTCCACATCACTGGTCATTTGAGAGATACAGATGAAAATAACACTGAGATTCCACATCACCCCATAAAGAATGGCTGCTATCAAGAAATCATCCAATAACAAATGTTGTCAGGGGTATGGGGTGAAAGGAACTCTTCCCCATTTTTTGTGGGAGTACAGAATGATGCAATCACTATGGAAATCAGTATGCAGATACCTCAAAGAACTAGGCCTAGAGGTATTCCTCTAGGTCTTCCTAGTCCAAGCTATTCCTCTGCTGGGTATCTTCCCAAAAGAATTAAAAGAATCATACCACAGTGATATATGTGCACCCATGTTTATAGCAGGACAATTTGTAATAGCTAAAGCTTGGAAGCAGCCCAAGTGCCCATCAACTGGAGACTGTATAAAGAAGATGTGGTTTTTTAATAAAATGGAGTACTACTCACCCATAAAGAATGAGAAACTAGAGACATTTATAGCTAAATGGATGAATATTGAGCCCATACTCTTAAGTGAAATAAATAGGACACAAGTGTAAATACCAAATAGTTTCTCTGGTGTGAGAAACTGAAAGTGTAACCAAGGGTTAAAATGATTAAAATGAATAATTGATGATTTGAAATGGGTAAAGTTCCAAAGATTTAGAGTTGCTGTCAGGGGAAAGGGAAGGGGAAGAAGGGAAAGGAAAAAATATCAGAAAAAAAAATGGAAACAAATTCTATGTAAATAGGGAAGGGTAGAGGTGGTGAGGGGTGCATAAGTAATGGGGAAAAAATAAGAACCAAGATACACCATGTACAGGTACAAGCACCCAATGATAAATGTAAACGTACTGTATACCTAAAATGTACCAATAAAAGAATTTAAAAAATACCCTTGCACATTGTAATTCTTTTCCAGGTATTAAGAATACATATCATAGAATATCTCATTGTGATGCTGATTCATGTAGGAGCTCCTAAGAGATACAGGCTGCACACTGAAAATTAATGATTTTAATTGTAACCTACTGTGCATTTGGATTTGGATGATTTGGATTTGGTCATTTTCGATTTTTGCATTTATCCTCATGAAAATACACTTTAGAGTGTTAAATATAATATATATATATATATATATATATATGTTTAAAATACAAGTGTTTTTATTTTTAACTGGAAAATGAAGAAAAGTTGATAACATAAATATTTTTATTAAAGATTCCAGAATTACTGAAATCACATGTCAGTCTTTCAACTTTTATTAGTAGAACATTAAATGACAAGTCCAAAGGAAATCTTGAGCACAATGCCTCATTACTTTCTAAGATATATCACCAAGTAATCTCATTGTAATATTCATTTATTAAACTGGATATAAACACTCAGCTACTCAACTATTCTCTGACCCATATTTACATCATTGATTAACAAAATCTTTGTGAAGTGTTTATTTTGTATTTGGAAGAAGGCTTAAATTATACTTTAAAATCTCTCACTTGGTCTGGGTTCTCCTGATCAAAAAGGATAATGCCATGTGGTTCTGAGGATTGGCCTCATTCACTGAACTACTTTCAGCCTATTGCCAAAGTGTCACAGCTATTATGCCTGGTTATGTGAATTTATAAATGATATACACTAGTTTCAATAAAAGTGATCTTAACAAAATAGACATGCAACTTCAGAATATACCTACAAAGATAGCCAGGCATTGTGGCACATCTATGCAATCCATGCACTCTGTGAGTGCTGGGATTGTACCTCAATACAGAGGCCCTGGATTTGACCCTTAGCACCACACACACACATACACACACACACACGCTACCTATAAAGAAACTAAAAGTTAAAGACATGATTAAGAACTCAAGCAAAGTTAATAATAAAATTGAGTGAGGATAACACTACTTAGTACTTTAAATATTGTAAGGAAATATTGTAGGGAAGAAATGGAGGCCTAACAATGAAGAAGATTACTAGAGGCACCTGGGCCGGGTGTAGGGTTGTCGCTCAGGGTGCCTGGATTCGGAACCTGGAGGCCATGGGTGTGGACACCTGGAAAGCCTTTGTGCCATATGCACCACATGCCTGGGCTGGGGCTGGGCATCTGGGGAGGTCAGCATTGGGAGTGGAACAGTGACATGCTACCGAGCAATTCATCAGTTCCAATTTATATCTTCATATCCTGGTGCTGTTTCCTAGGCTGGTTTCTGTTGGTAAGGACTACTCTGATCCCAGCTAGAAGCCCACATGGACCAGAGTTGTGCAGGGGTATGCAGATCCAAACCAGGGCTGACCCTGAAAAGAGCTGCACAGGTTCACAAGCAACAGCCAGAGACCCTCCCAGATTCAGTGGGTAAGTGCAAACAGATCCCAGGGAGAAGCCAGTGTGGACCAGAGCTGAGTAGGTGCAGGCAGGTCACAGCCAAAGGGCCACCTGGAAAAGAGCTATTCAGGCAGGCAAGCAACAAAGGGAAGCCTACCCAGATACCACTGGTAAGTGTTTGCAGACCCCAGCCAGAAGCTTGCTTAGAGGAGAGCTACTCTGGTGCACACAGCTATGCAAGGGGTAGGCCCCAGCCAGAGGCACACCAAAGTACCGTCTCAAGTGTGCACAGACCCTAGATAGATCCCTACCAGGACAACAGAGCAGTGCGGGCTTGCGGAAGGCCCCCATTCTGAACCTAGGAATTGCCGCAGAGGTGAGCAGCACAGAGAAAAGCTTCTCAGTGGCTTGCTGAGAATTGAACACTAATGGGTGAGTAAAAAGTCACCACAACAAAGGCACAGCAGGGTGAATCTGCTGTGAGAAGACATGTAAACAACTCTCAAAAACAGATATCCAGATCACCTAAGACAACCCCAACGGACAATGAGATGGAACAATCTGATATTCAACCACCTGGACTCCCTGAATTGGCAATGAAAGAGGATCTGGAAAAAATGAAATCAGAAATAATTTCTCAGATATCAGCAGAGATTGTGTCCATAGTGCAAGAAATGATTAATAACTCTAGATCAGACACAGATTAAAAAAATAGAGGATCTGAGCATGATGGAATCCCAAAATAGGAAACAAGTGGAATCCATAAAACAGATGCAAACAGATATCCAGGAAGTTAAAAACTCTACTGATATTTTACACAGCAGAATGAGCTAATGTGAGGACTGAATATCAGATATAGAATACAGGATTGCAATTGGTGACCAGGAAAAGAAAAATTTCTTAAAAATAATAACAGACCATGAGAAATCAATCCAGCAGCTGGTAAATGATGCAAAGAAGAATAACATAAGACTGTACAGAGTCAATGAAGTAACAGGAGAGAGTGCAAACAATATATATATAAAAAAATTTGTTCACAGAAGTAGTGGCAGAAAACTTCCCAAGCAGGGGAAAAGAATTTGACATACGTATAAGTGAGGCATATAGGACTCCAACTAGCCATGATAAAAAAATTCTACATGGGCTGGGGATTTATCTCAGTGGTTTCGCCACCTGCTTTGCAAGCATAAGGTCCCAAGTTCGATCCCCAGTACCAAAAAAAAAAAAAAAGAAACAAAAAAATAATTCTACACATAGGCATATAACAGTTAAGGTTCCAGACACCCAACAGAACAAATTTCTACAAGCAGTTGGAGAAAAGAAACAAATCACATACAAAGGAAAGCCCACAGAATCACAGCAGACTTCTCAACACAAACCCTCAAGGCAGCAAGAGCCTGCAGTAAAGTATTTCAAGCCCTAAAAGAAAACAACTTCCAATCTAGATTGGTGTAACCTGCAAATATATCTTTCAAAATTGATGGAGAAATAAGATAATTTCATGACAAAGAGCACCTGAGGAACTCCATGAATACCACACCAGAACTCCAAAATATTTTTTTAAATATCCTGGGAAAAGACAATGAGGATAACAACCCTAGGAGCACAGCAGAATAAATCTATCAGGCACAAAAAGAAATGAAATGCAAAAGGGAAAAATCCAACAAAAAGAAAGAGTCATGACAAAGAAAGTCAATATACATCAGTTGTAACCATCAACATTAGTGGTGTTGATGCACCAATCAAAAGAAATAGACTGGCAGGATGAGTCAAGAAGCAAGATCCAACAATATGCTGCATACAAGAAACACACTTAATTTCAAAAAAAAAACCTCATAGACTGAAAGTTGAAGAGTGGAAAACAATACTGCATGTGACAGGAACCCGAAAAACATCAGGACTAGCAATCCTATTTGCAGATCAAATGGATTTCAAGCAAATACCAGTTAAAAGAGACAAAGAAGGCCACTACATCCTTTAAAAGGGAACAATTCAAGAGGAAGAGATGACACCCATAAATATACAAGCATAGAATGCTAGTGCACACACCTATGTAAAACGAATACTAATGAACATGAAAAGTCAAATAACCACTAACAAAAAATTGTGGGGAGGCAGGGATTTAGCTCAGTGGTTCTGCCACCTGCCCCACAAGCACAAGAACCTGAGTTCCATCCCTGGTACCAAAAATAAAAAATTAGTGGGGGATCTCAATAGATAGATCAACTAGACAAAAGAAAACAAACAATGAAATACTAGAAGTCAAACAAACTCTTTAATAAATGACTTAACATGTTTACAGAGTGTTCCACCACACAAAATTGGAATACACATTATTTTTGGCTGCATATAGGTCATTCTAAAAAATAGACAACATACTAGCTCATAGCAGATGTTTAAGTAAGTGCAAAGGAACTGAAGTTATCCCTTGTATATCATCAGACCGCAGTGCAGTGAAATTGGAGATCAATAGCAACCACAAGTACTTCATAAAAACATGGAAATTGAACAATACACTTCTGAATAACCAACGGGTCACAGAAGAATTTAAAGAAGAAATCAGAAAATTTCTACAGTCAAATGACAATGCCAATACAACATATCAGATTCTATGGGACACAATGAAAGTAGTCTTATAAGGGAAATTCATAGCACTGAATAATCATATTAGGAAAACAGAATGAGCTCAAATAAATAACCTGATCCTGAATCTCAAGGTTCTAGAAAAAGAAGAGCAGGACAAACCCAAAGCTCATACCAAGGGAGGAAATTGTAATGATCAGAGTAGAAATCAATGCAATGGAGTCTAAGACAATAATAAAAAAAATCAATGAAGCAAAGACTTGTTTATTCAAAGAATAGACAAAATTAACAAACAGCCAACTTTATCAAAAAAAGGAAAGAAAAGGGTTGGGGATTTAGCTCAGTGGTTCTACCACCTGCCTCACAAGCACAAGTTCCCAAGTTAAATCCCCGTACCAAAGAAAAAAATAAGGACAGAAAAGACCCAAATCCATGCAATTTGGAATGAAAATGATGAAATTACAATGGACCCAACAGAAATCCAGAGGATCACAAATAACTACTTTGATAACCTATATGCCAATAAGATGGAAAACCCAGCAGAAATGGACAGTTTTCCTAGATACATATGGCTATCAAAGTTGAATGAAGACCAGAAATCCTAAATGACCCAATATCAATTATTGAAATTCAAAATGTAATTAAGAACTTACAACTAAAAAGCCTGAGTCCCAAAGGCTTCACTACTAAATTCTGCAAAGCATTTGAAGAACTATTGCCACTACTATTTAAACTCTTCACTGAAATTGAAAGGGACATGATATTCCTAAATTCATTCCTTGAAGCAATCATCACCTTGATCCCAAAAGCAGAGAAAAACCCAACTGAAAAAGAGAAATTTAGGCCAACCTCACTAATGAACATGGATGCAAAAATCCTCAGTAAGATACTGGCAAACAGAATGCAGAAGATCATCAAGAAGATCATACACCCTGACCAAGTGGGATTCATCCCAGGGATGCAGGGATGGTTCAACATACACAAGTCAATAAATGTAATACACTGTATTAATAGAGCAAGGGATAAAAACCTTATGATCATCTCAACAGATGCAGAAAAAGCATTTAACAAAATACAACACATTTATGATAAAAACCCTACAAAAATTAGAATAGATGGTCTCTATCTCAATCTGATAGAAGACATCTATGAAAAAACCAACAGCCAATATTATACTAAATGGTCAAAAACTGAAATCCTTCACACTAAAATCAAGAATGAGACAAGGATTTCCACTATCTCCACTCCTGTTCAATATAGTTTTGGAAACACTACCCACAATTAGACAAGAGAAAGAAATAAAAGGAGCAAAGATAGGAAGTGAAGAAGTTAAATTGTCATTATTTGCAGATGATATGATACTATATATAGAATACCCCAAGAACTCTGCCAAAAGTCTTCTAGACTTAATAACCAAATTCAGAACAGTAGCTGGATAGAAGGTCAACACATAAAAGTCAATATCTTTCCTGTACATGAACAATACACTCAATAAAAAGGAATTGGAGAAACAATAGCATCCAAAAAATGAAATACCTAGATATCAACCTAATGAAAGAAATCAAAGACATCTACTCTGAAAAAAGTGATCAAAGAGGATATCAGAAAATGTAAAGACATCCCTCGCTCCTGGATAGGAAGCACCAATATAGTGAAAATGGCCATACTTCCAAAACTGGTATACAGATACAATGCAATCTCAACTGAAATTCCAACAGCCTACCTCAAAGACCTTGAGAAACAATCCAAAAATGCATTTGGAATAAGAGACCTAGAATAGCAAAAGCAATTCTAGGCAACAAAGACAAGATAGGGGGGTATCACATTCCCCAACTTGAAACAATACTACAAATCTACTGTGATAAAAATAGCATGGTACTGGCAAAGAAACTGACCCAAGGATCAGTGGAACCAATTAGAAGATCCAGAAACAACTCCAGACACACTCAGCCACCTTATCTTTGAAAAAGGAGCCAACCACCCTCACTGAAGGAATGATAGCCTCTTTAATAATTGGTGCTGGAAAAACTGGTTTCAATTTGCCAAAGATTGAAACTAGAACTATATATCTCACTTTGGACTAAACTAAAATCAAAATGGATTAAAGATCTAAATATAAAAACAGAAACACTATGCCAGCTCAAAGAGAGTTTAGGTAGAACTCTTGAGGACATTGCCAAAGGAAAAAATTTCATGAACAAAACCTCAGTTACTCATGAACTAGCATAAAGAATCACCAAGTGGGATCTCTTCTTATTAAAAAGCTTCTGCACAGCAAGAGAAACCACCAATAACATGAAGAGACAACCCACATGTGGGAAAAAAATTTTACCAGCTGTTCCTCAGACAAAGGTCTACTATCTAGAATATATAAAGAACTTAAAAAAATCAGACCTCCCAAATTTAAAGACCTAGTCCAAAAATGGGCATCTGAAATGAGCAAACATTTCAGACAAAGAAGCAGGAATAGCAAATAAACACAAAAGCAAATGATCAACATCACTGGTCATTGGACAGATGCAAATGACAATAACACTGAGATTCCACCTTATCCCAGAAAGAATGGCTGCTATCATGAAATCAGCCAATAAAAAATTCTGGAGGGGATGTGGGGAAAAAGGAACTCTGCTTCTCTGTTGGTAGGAGTGTAGACTGGTGCAACCACTGTGGAAATCAGTATGGCGATACCTCAAAAAACTATTATTAGAGGTCCCATTTGACCCAGCTATTTCCTTACTGTGTATCTTCCCAAAAGAATTAAAATATCATACCACAGTGATATATATGCACCTATTTAATAGCAGCACAATTTGTAATAGCTAAGACTTGTAAACCGCCCAATTACCCATCAACTGGAGACTGGATAAAGAAAATGTGTGGTTTTTGTTTTTAATAAAATAGAGTACTACTACCCAGCCATAAAGAATGAGAAATTAGAAACATTTATAGCTAAATGGGTACACATTGAATTGATACTCTTAAGTGAAATAAATAGGACACACGTGTAAATACTGAATGGTTTCTCTAGTGTGAGAAACTGAAAGTGTAAGTAAGAATCAAAAGGCTTAATAGATTATGTGAAATAGAAAGAAAAGATCCAAAAGGGAAGGAGAATGGGAAGGATTGGGGAAAGGAATGAAGGGAATAGAAATAATATGAGAAAAGGAAAAAGTAGAAGCAAAGTCCTTGTAAATAGGGAGGGATGGAGAGGTTGAAGTGAGAGCAGGGGAATGGGGAAAAAAAAAGACCCAAGATAAATTATGTAAAGGGACAAATTTCCAATGATGAATGTCATTATATTGTATATTTAAAATTACTGTATATATATATATATGTGCAAATGCCTTATATTCATTGTTAAGAAGATTCTTGCCAAAGTAAACAGTACATAAACTGTTATTGTTGAAGGATATTTTTCATTTATGATATTCATTTAAAAATATCAAAATAACCTGGACAATCCTATATCAAACATATTAAATCAATAGTATTAAAATGAATTAAGTATAAGCAACCACACCCAGAGATTATTACATGTATGTAATATGTATTTGAGTCTTGCATATGTATAATTCATACTTCAAATAGTTGTATGTTAATATAGTAAATCAATATATGTACACCCAGTACACACCTGAATTTCAAAAAAGGAGTATTTTTTAACTAAAACATATTAATCATTTTAAATATATTAATTTATTTTATTGAGTAATAAATATGTCATGGATATCTGATGAGGGTTACTGCACACTAATCCCATAGGACAGGCATATATTGAGTAGATACAGATGTATCTCCTGGTAAAATCTACAACTTCCTTTGTCTGCTCAAATGATACAGAGTACTATTCAAACTTTTGACATCATTTCTCACAGGAACCAGTGTCTCTTTTTGAAACAGAAAAGACTGTTAAGATGAGTCTGAGAGTAAGGTGTAGAGTAAGGTGTAGTGTTATAAAAGTCTCCTGGGTCACCACGGTCCTCAGAGTCGATAAACAGCAAAAGATAGAGCTGTGGGCAATGCACCTTCCAATTCTATCACTTCCATCTATCAGACAACTTACTTTGTAATCCACATAGCTAACAGAAGGGGAGATTACATTTCCCATTACTTGCTATTTCATGCCTAAAATTCTGTATTCCCTGAATATTTTCTTTTGCAGGAAAATAAAAGAATAAGAAGAATCCAAACATATAAGCATAGTATAAACATTTCATTTTGTTTAGTTTGGATTTTTAACTTTGGTCTTCTTTGTCTTTATGAAAATTTTTTTTTTGTTATTCAAATTTTCACACCCTGGAAAGAGTAAACTGTGGCTCTAGAACCCAAATTGTCATTTCAGGCTTCCACAAGTAACATTTTTATATGTTAGTTTTTTGCTATTTTTCTTTTTCTCCAATTCTTTTATTTTTATCTTTCAGTAGTGAGTTTTAGGGCTGGCGATTTAGCTGAGTGGTTTCGCTACCTGCTTCGCAAGCAAAAGGTCCTGAGTTTGATCCCCGGTACCCACCCCCCTCAAAAAAAAAGCAATAGCAAGTTTTATTGTTCCCACATGGAATAGACAAGAACATGCTATTAGCATGTTCATGTATGTGAAAAAATTTTCTGATTTAGATCTGGAAATCAGTGGAGGTCAAGGTTGCAGCCATTTTGGGGATCATAGCACAATGGCATACATTTTGATGATATGGACTGAGAAGGGCTAAGACCAGTGTTTTGCTAACACTTGAAGTAAACCAAGAGGAACTGTGACAATTTTGACAGTCAACTTGATTGCATTGAGAAATAACTTTTGAAATTAATAGAAGACACTTCTGAGTGTATTTGTGAGGGTGCTTTTAGAGCCTCGCCCTCATGGAGATGGCTCCACCCAACAGGCTGGGGAGCCAGTGGAACAGAAATGTGAAAGGAGGAAGCCTGCAAGCACAGGCACACACCCTGCCTTTCTCCTTCCTGGCTGATAAGAGGTAAACATCTTGTTTTCTGCCACTGCCTTGTCATAGGCCCAAAGCAATGCTCAAGCTGACCATGAACAGAAGAAACTCTTAGAAACAGAACCAGAAAATTTTTTTCTGTTATTTAAAGTTGTTATTCCTAAGTATATTGTTGCAGAGATGGAAAGATGGCACAGGTTGTTCTCAGATACAGTGACACAGAGATGGAACTATCAAGGAAAAATGAAAAGAATTTCCCAGAATTAGAGGACAGAACCTAGGGGAGAGTCTTTACACTGGTGTCAAAAGTATGGACATTTTATAAGGAAGAACGGTCAACCACTAGCCAAACAGCAGAGATGTTCAGAAAAGAGACAATAACTAACTTGAAATGTATTGGTTACATTAGTCAGGGTTTTCCAGAGAAAAAGAACTAATGTGATAGATAGGCAGAGATAGACAAAGAGGAGCTTTATTATGGGAATTGGGCCATATACCTATAAAAGCCAAGAAGTCCTTCAATGGATTAGATAATGTCTGTCCACATTAATCAAGATCTTCTTTAATTAGTCTATATATTCAAAAACTAATGTTTTCTAGAAATGCCTTCTCAGACACATCCAGGAATGACATTTTATCAGCCCTATGGATAATCT
The DNA here is from genome assembly GCF_053883595.1 of Heterocephalus glaber. NCBI lineage: Eukaryota > Metazoa > Chordata > Mammalia > Rodentia > Bathyergidae > Heterocephalus > Heterocephalus glaber. The sequence continues at coordinate 24,705,304 of NW_028258143.1, read as the reverse complement.
CTCACCAGCCAGCATGAAACAGAATTAACCATAACACCTTAGTAAAAGGTACTTCTTCACTTTAGGATATGAAAGGAAGACGGGTGGAAAAGATGAATGCAGTGGACCCTTGACTTCCGAAATCAATTTGTTCATGAGGGCTGGTTATAACTCAAGTTGGTCATTTGAAGGCTCAGAGTCCTTTACACAACCTTCAAAGTCTCTCTCTCTTGTATACAGGCAGATCTCAGTGTCCTTAGAGAGAATTTGGCCAAGGACTTCTCAACCTCATGAAGGAAAGGTCATTGTAATGTTCTTTTCAGAGGTTTTTAAAGGTTAAATCTGTATCTGAGACCATCTGCAAGCACAAGCCATCAGCACTCAGGTCATAACTCAAGACTTTGTTCATAAGTTAAAACTAAAATTCTAGTCATAACCCAAGTTGTTCGTAAGTCAAGCCATTTATAACTGGAGGGTCTGCTGTATAACGATTAGAAGGTGTTCTTCAAGAAAGATCTAAATTTTCTCAGAAAGTTTCACTTGCGTTTTATACCAACCTGTGCAAAAAACCTTATAGTTTTTTACTTTCTTTTCTCATTTTGCATGCATTTTTATAGTATGTTCTATTTAATTAATGGATCTTCATACATAGTCCCTTCTCTCAATTACCTGAGAATTACTTAAAATATTGAGTTGTCTCCTATTTATCCCTACAGTTTAAGCACTATGTACAGTGCCTTCCCTACTTTAGGCCTTTAATTGAAATTCTTTTTGCAATTATAAAGTACAATGTATAGAGTAAAAATCGCAATGCAAGATACATGTTATGAATGGCATTGGAATTCTGGAAAATCAAATATCCACAGCAGGTTTTTCCATCAAATGATAAAGTGGTATAATTTTTAATGGGTGGATATGTGCATTTAGACACTGAGGTCTTTGGGCTCTTGGGAAGTATTTCTAAGGTGGCTCCGCTTACTTTTCAGTAAAGCCTATATTCCATTGAGTAAAAGAGCCTCAAAACTTGACTTCATTAGTGGCACACTCTGGTCAACTCTGCATTATCAACTAGAACAATGCTTAGACAATCAAAAGTTAATTTCTGGAGCAGGAGAGGTAGCTCAATGGTAGAGCACTTGTCTAACATGTGCAAGGTCATAGGTGTGATCCCAAGCACTACAAAACAACAACAACAACAACAAACATGTAAACCAGATATGAAAAGTAAAATTGTAAAAATGAAAAAAAAGAAAAGTAAAATTGTGTGATTAAAAAAACAATAACCCAAACACCTCTTTCCTATATTATCAAAATGCAGTGTGAAAGGGTGAATGCATAAAATAGTTGGTTGAAATTGAAGCTTTCTGGTCTGTGAGAAGGAATATCATTATCTAGAAATCAAAATCATTAAAATACAGTTAAGGACATTGGTGAGAAAATGAAAGGAATAATTGAAAATAGTTTTCTAAATAAAACCATTATCCCTCAAAGCACAGTTCTGTAAGGGAAATTATGAGACCTTGCTTGGTTCAAAGATCTATGTGAACACCATGGTGTAACTAAGAATACAAAATAACACACATAAAAGTCAATGTTTCATAAATGAAGTCATAAAAATGTGTTATTTTTCTTTCCGTAAAAATTTAAAAAACACAGCTCACAATGCCAAATTAATTACATCTAAATAAACTTATTTAAATCATTATCACTGTTGAAATCAAATTACAGATTAGAAATCCATTTTAGATGAAAGAGACCTTATTATGCAAAATAAATCAATAGTTCTTTCCTAATAGAGACAATGTTGAGTGTACCTTTCCTTCCAATGATATAATTATGGGAGTGAAATCTAAAAATAGCTCACCATTATAAATCTGCATAAAAGTTGGTTTCAATTTACTGCTGTTTATCTAGGCAATTTACAGAGGACCTGGATCCCTGATTACTTAATAACTAAGGAGTTGTTCATGGGAATATATCCTACAATACTCAGGACCGCCAGTACACAAGGACTTTAGCACATCAAGTTAGCCCTAAATCCATGGAATCTTCCCTTTCCATAGAGACACATAAAATAAGAAGCTCTGATTGAATTAGTTGGATTAGGTGCGTAATTAATGGAGTCATATGCAAATTCCTATGTGAGGAGTTTGTGAATTTTCCCATATATATGCAGCACAAAGAACAATAAAGGGAACATCTCTGGTAGCCCAGATCTTCCCTCGAAAACTCTACTAGTAAATATTTCCAAACATCTGCAAAACCTTTCTAATTTCTAACACTATGTTAAGCTTATTTGTTGTTAAACTTTATATAAATTAAGTTGTACATATTCACATTTATTTTCTTTTATACTATATTTGTGTGTTCCATCAATTGTCTTTCATGCCATTCCAGTCTACTAGTGTACTTTCATGGCTCTGTAGGGCTCGTGCACACTGTTCATAGACAAACAGGATTAAGCTTTCCACTCTACTCTAATTGGGCATTTGGATTGTTTCCAATTCTTGTTTTTATCAGCATTGTGTTCCCATGAATTTAGGTACATATGTATTCACAGATGTACACTGTATACTCACTTTGTATATCCTTGATTTGTGTGCAAGAATCCACATATACTGAGAAAAAATACAGAATCATAAAATATCTTCTCTCCAGCTTCAATAAATAATATACTAATGCTCATAGAAAGCTAAGTTATTCATTTATTAGAGTCTATAGCACTGATAAATTTTGGAATCAAAATTTAATATGTAATTTTCTATTATTTGATATATTTCAATTTTATACACATATATATGAAAGACAAAACATTAAAAAATGTGTTAAAGTGTTTAAAATGTTTGAATGGAAAAGGACTGTCTTAGTGTGCGATCATATAGAAACACCAGAAAACTAGATTGTGTTTTGACTGTACATTTCATCAGTGATCTGCATAAAATAGTACCGAAATAATTTCATTTGAAGGTATCATTTTTAACCTTTTCAAGGAAAGATTTGGCTTTTAATCAGAAATCTGTGTTTCATTTTGATCAAGGAATGCATCAAGCCAATTCATCTATTTCCGTACAAATGAACTATTTTCCAGCTCATAAGATTAATAGTGAATAGACTTGCAGTGCTTCAAACCTACAGAGTCGCTTAATCTGAGGATCACTCTGATCAAGCTGACTAGGGAGGTGAACAGTCTGTCTCCCAGGTCTAAATGTTCCCTGAGTTTGAGTGTTAAAGCAGGAAACACCTGGCTAAGATCAACTTTCACTGAGTCAACTTCTCTTGAATTAGATGGATCCAAATAAACCCAACAGGCCAATCTCTAGCTTTTTGTAAATGGAAAAAATACGCAGCAGTTTGGGGAAAATCCATCACAAATAGAGTGGAAGAATAAAAAGAGATGCTAAGTTTTTAGTAAATTTCCATATACATGATATTCTGAGTATTACGTAGTTATCCTGGTATTTAAATTGGAATAAAAAAAGACCATCATAAAATCTTATTTTTCTTATATGAAAATGGTATTTATAATATTTTCTTTGCAGAAAAATATTTCAAATGTGATGAACTGGAATATATTTATGTCTAGCAGTACTGTTCTTAGGATGATGATTTCTTCTATACTTCTTAAAGCATTCATCATCAGCTGTTTGATTTTAAATCAATTATACTGTGATAACATATGCCATGTGTGTTATCCTCACCATGTGCAAAGCAGAAGCTCTGTTGTGACTTTCACTAACATCTCACAAGTGTGTTGGGACAGGGCCAGTCACTTTGCCATCCTGACTTAGTTCTTTTTCTTACTTGCCTTTCTTCTACCAAAATGACTCATAAGTGAATCATGTTTCCATCTCATTGAGCATGCATTTGTGTGTGTGTTCTTAAAAGTTTCTTGTGACCTCCTGGATCAGCAACATTAATCTCATATAAATGGACCTTTTTCTCAATGATTTTTCTACTCTATTATTGCTCTGCTATTGGCTAATTTTCTGTGTAGTAGCTGTTTTCCACATATTAATGTTATCTCACTTATCTGATCCGAAATTTTATTTTAAATTAGACAAGATAATGCAGAATGTTCCCATTCCTCACTCTCATTTGAACTAATACTGAAATAACAAACAAATGAAACAGGGAAGAGAGGGAGGAAGTGTGAAAACAGGAGGAAAGGAAGGAAAAAAGACTGGAATGTGTTAGTGAGATTTATGCCACTATTAAATAATACCTGAAAATGATCAACTGATATAAAAGTGAGAGCCTCCTGACTAATGGTTTAAGAGGTTTTTGTCTGTAGTTGCTTGGTTCCATTTTGTGTATCTCCTGAGTGGACAAGCCATCATACTAGGGTACATATAGTGGGGCAAATCTGCTCACCTCGAGGTGCCTGTGAAGCACAGAGTATGAGGAAGGAGCCAGGGTCCCATCATCTCTTGCAAGGGCACCCAGTAACTAAGCTTCCTTCTACTACACCCCATCTGAAAATTGTACCACCACCTGCTAGCCCCACAAGCTAGTGACTAAGCCTTTAACAAGTGGCCTTGGGGATACATTTAAGATATGAACCATAACAAAGAGGAAAGGACAAAAAATAGGCACATTTACAATTCATTGTATTTCCTGCAGTCACATATTAGATACTTGGCTTTCACGTAGGTCTTTTCTCTGGCCAGGAACCCAGTTGACGCCAGTGCCATTAACTCATAAACCTAGAAAGTTGATGGAATATTTTTACCCTGACTACTCAGCTTATAAGCATAACTTTCATCTTTGTGTTCTCATGGCCATAAATGCCTGTGTACTTCCAATAATCACAGCCTCATAAATCTAAGTCCAGGAACAAAAGTATGGAAGCAAGAGTTTTTTCCTCAACTACTTTTAACAGGTGTTTCCAGGAATTTTCACTTATTTTCTTAATGACCCAAACTGGATCTCAACCTTATCCCCAATCCTTTTGCCATGAAGGAGGATAGACTAAGAATGATTGTGTTAGATTAACCTAAATTCACTGCCTGTGGCTGGAAAAGGACAACTTCACTTGAAGCATATCCCCCCTCACCCCCTTGAAAATAAATCACGTTCCATTTCAAAACAAGAAGGGGAAGTACATATTATCCAGGGGGCCAACAGTGTTTATCCAGGCCCCATCATGTCTGGAATGCAAAATGTCACAGAAATACACAGGTGGCTCCAATTCTCTTCTTGACCCAATTTCTCTTCTCCTAGTCCCTTTCTTGGCTTTGGATTGGTAAGAGTATAATCATCATGGATTACTTCACCTTAAGCTTTCTGGGAAGTGTTTTGAATGATATTGCTGTATCTAAGTAGCAGAGGGATCTGGGAAGGCAACTTCCTCACTATCTATGACCTTCTGTCTCTCCCCCAGAGCAGGGACTCAATGCCACCCAGCTCTGAACACTTGGGTTTTTTACCCTGCTCCTTGCTCCCGCACATTTACCACAGTGCTGAGTGCCTTCTGGAGCCCTGGCTCCAATTAGCAACATTTTACAAGCTGTTGCCTCAAGTACTTATTTTTCTTGGTCTTATTATTAAATTATAAGCCTATTGCTATTGTTTTAGAAATTCATCTGCCAGATAATCTATTATAATACTTTTCAAGTTTATGCTGTGTCCCAGAGAGATACTAAAGAGAAATGAGTTTTTATTTTCATAGCAATTCAGTTTCAACTTCAGGAAAAATTGACTGGAAAGGTTATTAGACTCTGAATTAGCAACGGAGAAAGCTTTGAAGCTATCTTCCCCAGAGATCTTTCATAAATAGGTAAGTGTGCCTATGACAATTTAGAAAGTTTTTGACTGTGTGGGAGAGAAATGATAACTCTTAAGTTGTGAACTAGATCATATCCAAAGTGTTTCAAGTCTCTATATATCCTACAGAGTATTTAAACTGACAAGCTTTTTAGGTAGCCCAAATATACTTCAGTGTTCTTTGGACTGTAGGGGATAATTCCACATATTCTCCATAGCCAACCAATAACTGATGCTTGAGCAATTTCAGGCTGTAAAATGTGGCCTGCGATGCTTCATAGACCTCTACGAAATAAATTTATCCATGAGATCTGCCTTGATGGGAAAACTCAAAGACTATGTGCATAAGATTAGCATCAATGATGATATATAAATAATAGAAGAAAATTTTGTTTTTCCAATCTTGGCAGTATCATTTTCAATGCAGTGTGTCAAGAGTTACTGAGTCATGGAATCAAATTAAGGTACTTTGCAGACATTTCTTTAATTCTTGGAGACTCACAGTCTTCGTCTATAAGGGATAGCAATATTTTAGAGAGCTGATTTATGCATTAAGTTCTCTAAATACATGAGACAATTTGTGGTGTTGTAAATTTTCCATTAAAGTTACTTCTTTTAGTCTTTGCATTTCATATCCTAGTAGGGCTGGTCATAAACTAGAAAATCATGAACAGTTCCCTGGAAACAAGCTTTAGGCACATCCCTAATGCTGAGGCTTATACATATGCAATCTCAAATAAGAGGGGGAAGTGGAACAGAAACAAATATAAAATTGTTCCCTAACCATTAGGGTTCACAGTATTAAGAAAACACACTGTTGCTTGGGTTTGAAGCACACCCTCCATGCACACCCTGTGAAGGCATTCTTTATTGTAGTCCACCAAGTGCAAGAAAGGTAGGATGTGTTGCTGGCTTATTCTATGCTCCTATATTTTAGCAGTTAATGTTCGTTTCCAGGTATTTTATAATTTTGGGTTGGATTACAGGGTCTCTCCAGTTAGCTTCTGGAATGACCCCAATGCCACATTTTTCTCTGCCTTACCTGATTTTGCAAATGAAGGGAAGCTAGACTCTTCCTTGGTCTGCAGCATTTCTTTGGGGAAAACTGGGTATGTATACTTGTGAGATCTTGTAGGATGCCTTCACCTGGCTTCCACTTGAAAATAGGAACAAATCATGAGGTAAGAATGAGAATGGGGAAGTTTATGCTAGATGTTTGGGACAAATGGGATGGATAAAATCATTGTCCAGAGGACAGATGATTAGGAGAAAGAGGAATTTCAGAAGTGGCCAAAGATTTTCATTGAACAAGGAGCCAAGCATGTGGCGGACAGCTCATCAACTAGATTCCAGACAGAATATTTTTTCTATCACATTTATCAGTTCACAAGTAATATATCAATTTTCCTAGTCAATCAAGAAATATTAGTTGACTATGTGTGTATCCCGTTCTAGAAGTGGTAAAATAGAAAAATTCATGATTAATTTCTACCTGGTGCTTTAAAATCTAGTTACGGGATACAGACAAGGAGATTAAAAATTTTAAGAAAATATTAGTATAAATTTACCAATCCAGATTACAAACACTGTTAGAACTAAGCAACAGAGAATGCTGGGATCTAAAGACATCAGAAAAAGGCTGGCTGGTCATCCTCAGGTACAGTGGAGACAACAGCTCAGATTTAATGATCAGTGATGACAGAAACAGGACCAGAGAGACCAAGCCCACGCTACAAGCAGAAGGAATACGGTGAGCATGGATAGAGAATTAATATTTCCGGTTTATTGCAAAAATCATACGGCTACTGAGATGAGCTCTCATAATTGTTATAAAAATAATACCGAAAAACAAAATGATGTTGATATTAGATAATTTTGAATGGCAGATCCTAGCATGAAGACTAATTTTTTCATAGATTATGAAGTACTGGATAATTTTTTGAGAATTTAATGTTAAAAAGAGCTAACACAACTCTCATGGAATTGGAGGACACGATACCATGTGAAATAAACCACACACAGGAAATAAACAATTCATAATCTTACTTACATGAGGAATATTTTTTTAAAAGTGCAAACATACAGAGGCATAGTTAGCAAGGTATGAGGTGCTGGGTGAGGAAAATTGAGAAATGTAGTTCAGAAGAAACAAAAATAACAAACATGTAGGATCAACAAATCTCAAGTTCTAATGTAAAATATGAGGACTTTAGGTAATACAATTAAATTTGCTTAGAATTTAGAATGTTTTGGAATTTTTCCTAAATGAGTAGATTTTGACTACTCTTGCCACAAAAATGAAAAAAAATGAGTTAATATCTGAGATGATAGATGTGGTAATATATTTTATCATGCTAAACTTTTAATCTGTCTACATAGTTTATAATATTGCAGATCTGGAGCTATTTAAGAAATTAATGATAAAATAGAAACAGCTAACACTTCCTTACTGCATGTTTTATCCTTAATGCTTTCTACACTTAAATTCGTTGAATGATTTCAGTAACCCCTACTCATAAACAAGTGGTCATAGATGAAAAAATCTACTGATTTTCTGATAAATTTATAAATGTTTCTTAATGAGAAGCACAGAAAGAATATCTCTTCAAGGACACATATATTTTAAGGCAGAAAATCTTTGATGACAAATAGACATTCTTCCTGTCTAGATTCACTTCAGAACAGAGCCAGTAAAATAGTTTCTTTTTGAAGAGTTCTAACCTGATATCCCTCTATGATGTTGGAATAGTTCTTTGTGTTCATTATTCCGACTTTGCTGGCTTTCCTTTGATATGGGATACGATTCTTTGAAACTACACGATATATGTATCCTTGGTAGTTTTCATCTGTGGTGGATTATATATAAAAATAGGTGACATATACAATTATGAAAATGTCTATTAGTATGATAAGTTTCTAAGAAAATAGAAATGTATTGAATATAGCCATTCATTGTAATATTTCAACTCAGAAACAATCATTGGTCAATTGGGGTGAGTTTTATTTCCTTTTTCAAAAAATGTAAAATACCTCATATGTCAAAGTTTAGAATTATTTTCCACTCATCTAGAAACTTATGTTTACCTTAAAATAAATTCAACAAAGCATCAAGTTATCTGCTTTTGGTTTTTGTCCAGTTGTTGAAGTTTGATCCATACAATACCAAGTCTCCAGAAGAAATATTATTTAAAAGCAAGTGCATTCACTAAAAAGCCTAGAACCCAGGGATCTTTCTGGATTTTCTCTACCACTGGAATTTGAAGAGGCCACTTCCATCTCTCAGCCTCCACTACACGAACACTGAAGAAGCTGTCATTGAGTCATTTTCAACTACAAATAGATGCTATCTGAATAAAAGACAACAGACAAAAAATTCATAGAGTAGAATTTATTGAATAATGAGAAATATCCTTGTTTTATTCTTTTAAACCAAATAATTTAAGTAGTCTAATATTCAATCAAAATGAATTCACATACATAAGTGATGCAAATACAGTGTCTCTCCATTATTACCATGACTAAGTTCTGTTAAAGAACTTGGATTCATTTATGAAACATGTTCTCCCCAAAACCCAGAATGATAATTTATTATCAGCTCCAGAGATAACCGATGGTATATTGGCATTTAATGCTACTCATATTGAAATCTGACCTGTTCAACCAAAGTGCAAATGTGGACTTTGATATTTCTAAATTTGGAAGTAATATATTTTCCTAGATATTTATGAAACTTTGAGATAACTTATAATATCTTCTGTTACCCACATATCTTTAATAAAAATGCTTTTATATATGTCCCAATTAAAAATTGAAAAAGTATGATTACATAGAAAGCATTAAGAAAGACAAAAAAATAACATACATGAAGCTACTAATCTATATACCAACTACATTTTCCTGGGATTAGTTATTTCCCCTTAAAGTACTTAGTTTATATAGCCCTAGCACCTTTATTTTTATTGAAATGAATTTACATAATATCAATCAATTTTAAACTGAACAATTCACTGGTATTCACCACATTCACATTTTCGTGAAAACAGCAAATCCATCAAGTTCAAAATGGTTTCGTAACCCCCTAAGAAAGTTCTGTACCCATTCAGCAGTTATTATTGTTCTGTCTCCACTCCCTGGAAACCTCCAATCTGGCTTCTGTCTATAGATTTACCTATTGTGGATACTTTGTATAAATTAAATTATACAATATATTACCTTTGGTGTTTGGCTGCTTTCAGCTGAATAATATTTTTGAGATTTATTACATGATAACTTTCCTTTTTATGTTGAAACAGCATTGTATTTTATTTTATTTATTTATTTTTGGTACTGGGGATTGAATTCAAGACCTTGGGCTTGCAAGGCAGGTGGCAGCACCACTGAGCTAAATCCCTGGCCTGCTCACTTCATTTTATATGAACAAGCATCCCTAAGGAGCCATAACACAAATCCATAATCCAGTGGCTTCAAATGATAATTTATTTTCACAAATCTTTGGAGACCAAAAGTCTCGTTCAAGGTGTGAATGGGATCACCCTGTCTCTTGAAGTCTCTAGACAAGAAGTCTTCTGGGAGAGCCTTTTTGTAGCATCAAGAGGCTGCCAGCACTTCTTGAGACATTTTAAGCTTATATCTACATCATTTCAATTTTGGTCTCTGCCATCATATGGCTTTCTGCACTGATGTTCTTCCCTGTGTCTTTATATCTTCACATGTTCCTTCTATAAGGACACAAGTCACTGGGTTTGGGGTTGACAAATATACTATGTTGTTATCTTTGCTTAACTAATTAAAATTTAAGACTATATTTATAGATATGTGGGGTTTAGGCTTCAATTCCTACATTTTTCTGTGTGAGATGTTGTTGAATTCCTTTCAGGTGTCAAACCTGTTTGCTTTTATCCTCCATTATATTTGTTTGTTGTTTTTTTAGTACCTGAGGAGCGAACTCAAGACCTTGCAATTGCTAGGCCAGTGCGGTGCCACTGAGCTAAATCCCTGGCCCTATCCTCCATTATATTAATGTGGTGTATTGATTTATTTTCTTATGTTGAATCATTCTAGTATTCCTGGGATAAATCTAACCTAATTATGTTATATAATCCTTCTTGTGTTATTGGGTTCATTTGTAAGTATTTCTCTAAAGAATTAACATCTTCACAGTTCCACCAAATACTGTCTTCTCTTAGTCATTCAAGGATATATTCGCATATTTTACCAGTGTCTTTTATATCATAATCAATGCCACTTCATCCATCTGTCCATTTCCTTCTTCCCTATCCAATGAGTCATTCACATAGCAAACATATAAGCTATAATATCTCCAATTTGTCTTATTTCCTGAATCTACTAACCACCCTTTATTCTTGTTTGGTGAAAATTTCCTGAAAAATCACTTCATATCTGCTAATTCTATTTTCCTCTATTTAGCCTTGCTACAACCCATTTTAGTTGGATTTTGTACCTACTGCAACATTCATTTCAAAATGCTCATGAAAATTTAACCATTACATGACCATGATTTTCTTTTCCACCTACATTGAATGTGGTTATTCATGAACAGGTTATTCCTTTAGTTCTCCTGGAATTCCAAGGTCTCATCTTTCCTGGGATATTCCTGTCCAATATCTCCATTTTCATTTCCTATACATCTGAATAGATGTCTTAAAATATCCCAAAGATATCTAATAGATTCTCTCAAAATAATACCAGATTCTCTTCTCTGACTAAATGAATAGTTATGTATAAGCTTATACATAACTTTATTGATCTTCATAAGTGCATGACAATAATAATTTTTCTTTTCCCCGGGGCTAGTATTGTTTTACATGAATCATCCCTCATTGTTATACCCATATCTAATTCATCAGAAAATTGTTTCAGCTTTAATTTTACATCCACAATCTTGTCAATTCTTACCTTATCACTTGGCCCAAGCCACCACAGTATCTCTTCTGGAGTATTACATTGTCTTTCTTAATCATATTCTTAACTGGTTTACCTACTCAATCCTTTCCTGCCATCATTGCCTTAGTGCAATTTCAGGTCAATGTTAAAACATCAACGTACACAACAACTGAAGTTGAGCTGTCCTGTAACAAGTCATTTGTTATTAAATTCAATGACAATGAGGAAGAAAAAGTTCACCGAGTAACCATAAGAGTTGCCAGGCATATATGTTCCATGTCTGCACACCACAAGTACACCATGAAAATATATATATCACTCACAGTGTTTACAAATCCGAACATAAGTGAGTGGATACAGTCAGGAATGGAGATTGAATCAAAGGATGTTTGACATGAGCCATAATTCTATCTAAACACATCAGAGCACACATGGAGCACACACGCTTAAGAAAGCACACCTACACACAATCCTTGACACTCCAAAATGCTTTAAAACCTGACTTGCTATAGATGTTCCTCGTGTTCCTTTTGACTACTTGAAATTTACTACAGCCTCACTTCCTTCACTAGTCTTTTCAGACCCTAACCTAGATGCAATGGTTTTCCACTGTGTCCCTATGACATATTTTGTGTATTGCATTTGTGTCATTTTACTTTTCTTTAGTGATGTATAATTAATTCTTTATTCATTCATCTCTCCCTCTCATCTGTAAACAAGTTTAGAGACAATATTTGATTCATTGTCACCTTCCCCATCCATGGTACATGTCAAGAACATAGATATGTTGACAAATAAAGCCCCACATGTCTGCATAAGGGATGCTGAATTCAAGTAGAGGGGTAAATTTCTTTCTTTCTGTGTTACTAAAGATGTGGGAAGAAGCTGAGCATGGTGAAGCATGCTTGCAATACCATCACTCTGGCAGGCTGAGACAGGAGAATCACAAGTTCATGTGTATCCTGGGCAGTTTAGGGTGACCATGTATCAGAAAAAAATATATATAAGGAAAGGGTTGGTGATGTAGTTTAGTGTGAAGGCCCTAGGTTCAGTCCCCAGTACCACAGAAAAAAATATTACTGTGATCAATTTTATTCATATTGGAGCACCTGATGCATTCTACCTTATTTTAACAGTACTGAGATTCAAATCCATGGCCTCATGCATGCTAGACAAGTACTCTGCCACTGAGCTATATCTGAGCCCTAATTATTTTTATAGAATAAATGATGACTTGTTTTTTAATTTGTTCCTGTTAGGCTTGCTCTTATTTTAAATCCCCTCTTTTTCTTTTCTCTTTTCAGGAATTTTGTCAAGTTTTGAGATCCAAATTTTAAGAGTGAGCATTTATGTCAAATAAATCTTTATGCCCCTTACTCCTCTCTTCTTAAAATCTTTAAGGTACATAGAGATTAAAACAAGTGGGAGTAAAGGCTATGTGCTATTCACTTACCTTCCTATGTATTCTTATAATAAATTTGTATTTAACACCTTAAATGTTAACATAGACACCAAAAAGGAAGGAACATTTTGTTGCTTAAATTTGTTCAAGACAGAATGATTTCCTCCCTAGCTTTTGTGATAGAATATGTAAACAAAGCTAATTATAAAATAAGTCAAAAGTACTAAACAGTTTTAATATACAAACTTTTAAAAAGTCACATCAGTTTTAATCAAACCTATCTAATAGGCTCCTAGAATTGTGTTCTGCATAGAATGGGTAGCCCTTTGAACAAAGTATTTTCACCCAACCATGTTAGCTAACATCAGTGAGCATTCTGGTGCCATTATTACTCCTTTTCTTCTAATTCCATGGTCAGCAGCAATGTTCTGATTACCATTTGAGGGTGTTTTCAAAATCATGTGTAGTTTTGCTTTTTTTCATTGTAAGTTAGTATGTTGGCATTCTGATCTTATACATCAATCACAGAATCTAAGGTGCTATCGCAAAAACAAAGAGAGATGGATCTACTCTTGGTGATTAAGAAAAGAACAAATATTTAAACCTCATAAATAAAGACAAATGGAATTATAACAAATGTACTAAGATAATGCATTACTTCCTGATAGGCTACTCAGCTTACACATTTCGGAAATGCATTGTGTAAACCATATTTAGGGCAAGTATTAAACAGTGTAGCACACAGAGATTCTGTAATAAAAGAGATTGAGACCAAAGCCAACTCTACCACCCTGTTTGAACCTGATCATTTGTTTAATTTGTTAAGCCTCTGTCTCTTCATATAGAAAATGGACAAAATAATCTCAAAACTCCTGGCCTATTGTTAGGAGTAAAAAAAATACCTTCAAATCAAAGGGATTGGGGCTGGGGATTTAGCTCAGTGGTTGCATCACCTGCCTCAAAGGCGCAAGTCCCGAGTTCGATACCTGGTACCGAAAAAAAAAAAAAAAAATCAGAGGGACTGGCACTGGATGGGCCCTCAATACACATTAGCTACCTTCGCTTATATGTGTCTAGATTTAGCAGTCTAGACAAATCGAGAAGGAGGGACTTTCCAGAAGAAAATGCACAGCTTTCCTACAGATTTCAGTTGCAGATCTATGTGAGCAAAGGGGCCATTTCTGTGCTACAATAAAGATTTTATACTTTCACTCTAAAGATTTCATTGCTCCCCAGACTTGGTGGGATGACTTCTCTGTTTCTTACTGTTTTGGCCAAAGCAAATACTAGTATTTCCCTCATTCTGTGGTCCCTGAAGAAGAGGATTTAAGTTACCCTTCACAATATGATTAGTACCTTGCCAGTGGAGAGTGCATCCAGTGTGTGGCTCTGGCAGATTCTTGGAGTCTATCAAGCAGGGTTATTCTTGCTATAGTAGTCAGAATTGCAGTACGAATTCTTGCCAGCAGAGCCAGCAAAGGACACACAGAATGCGGCGTTCTCCAGGTAAGGATGTGGAATAAATGCATGGTTCTGAGACTGTGTGTATTTCCTATGATTGTGAGAGATTATAACTCTGCTATGCATGAGCTAAAATATTTGCTTATATAATAGCTGCAAGGGAAAAAGAGAGTATAACATCATCTATTGGCTGGACTTTGATATTAATGGTTCTCACTTCTGATGTTGATTGCTACACTTTGATATCGATTGCTTCTATTATATATTTTCCATTGTAAGTAGATATAGTAGTGGGGTAGATAAGGATGATATCCTATTAAGTATTAATTTTAGAAAAGATAGAAAATCACATCATGATTTGAAATATTTATATTTACTTGATGCACATGAGAGTGCACATTTCTGTTTGGGATTTCATAACTACAGACTTCATTGTTGTGTTTGTGTTTGTGTGTGTCTGTGTGCACTTGCACACATTGTGCACCTGTAAGTACATGGACACTGTGCATTTGAAACTATCTCTGCAGTTTGAAGCATGAGATAGCTTTCCTAGTAAATGCTATGCCTCTTAATAAAGCTTATTGATTATGATTACAGATATTCCTCATGTAATGACTCAGTTCTCAGTTCCAGTGCTCAGGCCATTAAGTGAATTGGTTACTAAATGGGTAATTGTATACAGTACATACATTACAATACTCAAAAGAAAAAATAGTCACAGGGAACTCTAACTTGATGACCTGGCTTTTATTTGCATAACCCTTACAAGGAGTACTGTAATGTATAACAGAATGTAAAATTGCAATACTGTATGTACATAATAATCAGCAAAAATTACACTACTCTACTGTAGAAGAAGCCACCATAAGGCCCCCCTGCCACTCACATTCTTCACTGTAATTTCGAATGCTGGGCTTAAGTCAAAGCAGTGAGTCATAAATCTGAACAGTCATTAAATACACACATTGCTAAATGAAGAATATCTGTACTTGTCTCATTCTCTGAATAGAAAAAAAGGGTACATTCCTGGTATAGTGGCTGTCTTTTGTTCTATGTGCTCTCTCTATTGTCTTCTGTGAAAAATTCTCCCCTTCTCTGAACATTGCTTTTACCATGATTCCAGTCATTAGCACTGTGAAGCACTTCCATATTGCAAAGAGAAATAATTAAGCCAGTACAGCAGAGAGAAACATACAACTCAGACGAACAATTTTCAGTTGCTTTTGGTTTACATCTCTAGTCATTCCCAGGCAGGACTGCATCCCTGACATTCCATAGGTTTGTTGTTCAGTTCTAACATAAACATAGTATCAGTCAACATCCTAACAGGAAAGAAAGGCGTGTCTCCTTAAAGCTGGGTAATTGAGGAAATTTTAGCCAATCAAGCATTTCTTGAGAAAGATGAAAATCCAAAGCATTAGGCAGTAAGCATGGAAAGGGGTAAGTGGAAGAAAATATAACCAGAAAGCCAAGTGGAAATTTCATACAAAAAATTTTACAAAAGTAACTGTGACCTTTGATATGAGTGAAGCCAAAATCAAATGATGCTAGAAGCAGGGACTCTGACTTCACTCTTCTCATCCTTGTAATCTCTAGCCAGGGCAAAAACAACAGGCCCAGGAACAAGTGATTCCCCTGATGAAGTCCTAGGGATCAGCATTCTGGGGATGCAACAGGTAGAAAAAGGAAAGAGATGATGGAGATAGCAAACAATTGTAAGATTTTCAGCACAAAGCCAATGAGCTGGTAAATTTTTCTTTTGCCTATCAAACTTCAGGTTGGTTTTTATCATTTGCAAACTGGACTTCTGACTAATCCACTTGATTTCTCCTTTCTAGTTTTTAATCAAGTGCCTGCTTTGTCCACTTTAATTATCTCTAACTCAGGGCTTGTGCAAAAAAGAGGTGGTGATGAAAGAAATGGCATTAGCTGTTGATGTATCAGCCTGTCAGTTAACCTGTGTGACCCACTCTTTTTCCAAAAAAACAGTGCTAAAGACAGCATGACTTAAAACACTCTCACTAAACCAGCTCATTTCTGTTTTTTCACCCAAACTTGACAGCAATTAAATTTCTCCAAACTAGTTTTCTCCCTACACAGGACTGCCCATTAAATACCAAATGTTTTGTTTGACTCCATCGCAGTGCATCAACCTACTACTACACCGTTGCTATTTCTGTGGGCAGCAATCTTGCAGCTTCTCTAGTGTGAAAAGGCACAATTGTGTATGTTCGTCAGCAAGCTTTGCACTCAATGCTCTCAGCTCCTCATCACAGTCCTGCAGCTAGACAGAGTTGGAAGGACAGATTATCCAATGTATTTCTGACAGGATAAATGAAAAATCTGGGCCAATAAGTTCTAGTTGCTGAATGCTAAAATTCAACCAAGGCCAAAGGAAAGTAAAAACACGATCCATTTTTAGAGGAAACATTGTCCATCAGTTCCCATTTGTTTCCTTTTCTTTTTTCTTTTTTCTTATCAAGGAATAGAAAGAATGAATGAGTAGGTAGGTAGGGAGAAATTACATCTCCTAAAAACTGATGGATACTGTCAGGCATTTGGAAAAATATAGCCATTCTATTGAGCATAGCCAAATACTGAGTCTGTGTCATTTCTAAGTAGAGATGATGTCATTATCTGCTTTCAGGACTGGTCTAAACTGAGTGCTAAAAAAGCGGTCCAATATTCAGTAGTGAGAGAAATCCAGACTTGTGGAAAAGTATGGAAAGAAAGAAAGAAAGAGGGATGGAGGGAAAAGAGAGAGAAACCAATGACTGATTTCTTCTTTCCTTTTCTTCCTTTTCTTTGTTACTTCCTTCATTACTTTCTTCCTTCTTTCTTTCTCTCCTTCCTTCCTCCCTCTTTCTTTTCATTTTGTTTTTTCTTTCTACTTTCATCTTTTTCTTTCTTCCTGTATTCCTTATATAGAAGTAACTCTTAGGTACTTGAAATAACATGCTTCCATTAGACTTTTGACACATTAACATACAGCATATATATATGTATATAGTGTATATAATTATAACATAATTATACATAATATATAATGTATTAATATAATTAATATGCATAATTATATACTTTTTACTTTTGATGAATTTTATTTACACCTAACACAAACTAAATCAAGGACATTCAAAGCAAGGGCTGTGAGGATTATAGATTTTCAAGGCATCATCTATGGGTAATTCTGAAATACTGAAAGACCACAAAATACAGCGGTATTAGAAAATGATGAGCATCAGCTCTATGTCATACACTTTCAAGCAGTAGAGATTTAATTCTTGCAATACTATCAGCTAGCCACTGTCATTGCTATACTTTTTAGAGAAGGAGAATGAGACACAGAGAGACTGAATGACTTGCTTTGGTGCATAGATCTAGTAGAAAACAGAGCCATAATTCAGACATGGGCAGTTGCAAGGCAGAATATACACAGAGACCTGATTTCCATAAAGAAGATACTAACTCAGACACTATAAGACATTAATAGTCCTGTTTCATTGAAAGTGATCAGCAATGAAATCACCAAGAATGGGAATTATGTGTTTCTATGGTGTTCGGGGGTGATGTTATGATTATTTAGATGTAATGTAGAATAATATATTTAACATGTTACCCAAAACATTTAACTTTTTTGTGATGAGAATATTTGAAATGTATTCTCTTGGTAATTTTGAGAAGTTCAAAACTCAGTTATTAGATACATTCACAACACAGTGCAATAGATTTTTAAAAATGCTAACATATAATAAATGAAAAGAAAGAAATCTCAAAATTGGTTTTACAACAAGAAACCAATATTGTGAAACTTCATAGAAGCAGTTTGAGAGAGAGAGAAAGAGAGGGAGAGGGAGAGAGAGAGAAATAGAGAAAGAGGTTTAGTTTCTAGGTAGTTATGAGTAGTTCATGGTTTATTCTACAATATACTTTAAGCAAAATACTAATATATTTATGAAATTTTATGTAGTTTGGGTTTTAAAAGATCTTATAATTATTCTTGTGTGAAATTGAGTTCTTAAGAGGAAGTTCATTGTTAGAGATGAGTACACAAGATTATATTTTCCAGAAAATCTTGACTGGCTACAACCTAAAGCTAAGAAAACTCCCTATTTCAGTGAAATTTTTGAATCATTATTTTCATTGTTTTGCACAAATGAACAAAGAATCATAGACTTAATTATATATTCAAGATTACAAAGGCAATGTCATCATCTTAATTCATACCCAGTCTGTCTGTCTTTAAATCGCAGGTCATAAAGAGAACAGAGGTAGCTGGGTAATTTAGTCAATTAATCCAGAAATTCCCTTGGAATAAAAATGACATACAGCTATCCTTTTGTAAATTAAGGAAGGTTTTTCACTTTCCATTGAGCAAACACAATTAAGTGTAGGCATTGCCTAGACACATTTATTAACCTCACAAGTGTGAAGGTTCTTTAACCCAGAAGTAGTCAATACTTCAAGACAGGACCACACCTATCTCTCCCCTTGTCCCTGACACACTGGAAACAAGCAAACAAAAACCTAAACAATAACAAAAGAAACCATGATTCTTGTATCACTTTAAATGTGTGAGTATTGGCTTTAACATAGCAAGATGTGCCCATTCTTTTCACCAGATGAAGAGACCTAGTGATGAAGCTCTTTTAAAAACCAATGACCACCTGGAAGGAAGCTCCACACCGCCATCCCAGGCTCCTAGGGCAGAGTAGCTCAGCCAGTCCAGCACCTGGAAGGAAGCTCCCCTGCCTCCATCCCAAGCTCCTAGGGCATAGAAGGTGAGCTACGTGGGTGCCAGAAGCACCCCCTCCCATGGAAATGAGAAGACATGTAAACAAGCCTTAAAAACAGACTTCTGGATCACCTACAGCAACCCCAAAGGGAAATGAGATGGAACAATCTGATACTCAAACACCTGGACTCTCTGAACTGGCAACAAAAGAGGATCTGGGAAAAATGAAATCAGAAATAATTACTCACTTCACGCCCTTATTTCCATTTTTTCCATTTCTCATCATTTTTTCCTTTCCCTTCTTTCCTTTCCCCTGCCCCTTCCACTACCCCTACTACTTTGGACCTTTTCTTCCTATTTTACATTATTGATTATTCATTTTAATTATTGGTACATTTTAGGTATACAATATAATGACAGTTATCATTGGAAATTTGCACCTTTACTTAGTCTCTCTTGGTTCTTATTTTTCACCCTTGCCCAGCCCTCCCTTCAACCCCTCCAGTCCTCCCTATTTACAAAGAAGGGAGGGCTAGGAATGGGGAAAAAATAAGAACCAAGATGCATTATATAAAGGTACAATTCCCAATGAGAAATGTAATTGTATTATATACCCACAATGTACCAATAAAAGAATTTAATACACAAAAAAAGAAATAATTACTCAGATAACACCAAAGATTTTGCTCATGGTGCAAGACATGATTAATAAATCTAGAGAGGACACAGATAAAAAACAGTGGATCTGAGGAACATGATGGAATCCCAACATAGGAAACAAATGGAATCCATAAAACAGATACAAACAGATTTCCAAGAGATTAAAAACTCCATCGAAAGTCTGCACAGCAGAATGAACCAATGTGAGGATAGAATTTCACATATAGAAGATAAGATTGCCATTAGTGAGGAGGAAAAGAAAAATTGCTTTAAAATTGTAAGGGAACACAAGAAATTAATCCAGCAGCTGCTAGACGATGCAAAGAAGAATAACATAATACTGATTGGAGTCAATCAAGAAAGAGGAGAGAGTGCAGATGACATAAAAAATCTCTTCACAGAAGTGATGGCAGAAAACTTCCCAAGGAGGAGAAAAGAACTTAACATACAGATAAGTGAGGCATATAGGACTCCAGCTAGCCTTAATCAAAAAAAATCTACACATAGGCATATAATAGTTAGGATTCCAGAAATCCAACAGAAGAACAAAATTCTACAAGCAGTGAGAGAAAAGAAACAAATCACATACAAAGGAAAGCCCATCAGAATAACAACAGACTTCTCAGTGCAAACCCTCAAGGCAAGAAGAGCTTGGAGTGATGTATTTCAAGCCCTAAAGGAAAACAGCCTCCAACCCAGATTGATGTACCCTGCAAAACTATCTTTCAAAATGGATGGAGAAATAAGATACTTTCATGATAAACAGCACCTCAGGACCTTCATGAATACCAAACTGGCACTCCAAAAAATTTTAGACAATACCCTAGGAAAAGACAATGAGGATCACAACCCCAAGAAACTGAGCAGAATGAATCCATTGGGCATAACAAATTAAAACCAAAGGGGGAGAATCCAACAAAAAGAAAAAGTCATGACAAGGCTTTTAAAACTTTTGACTTCATCTCCCTAATGAGTGTATAATTCAATCTTATTATTGTACTGATTAGTATTTTTCTGATTCTAGAGTTGCACACCATTCCTTGTGCTATACTGGCTATTTATCATCTTCTTACATCTGCATTTTAATTGGGTTGCCTATTAATGAGCTCAAAGAATTCTTCATATATTCTGGTCATAGTTTATATGTATTGTAAATACAGTCTGTTTAAGGACTACTTTTCATTTTAATGATGTCACTTAAAGTCCTAAATTTTGATGGAATCTCATTTATCATTTTTTTTCTTTTATACGTCATGTTTTTTGTTTCCTGGGTAGTTCTTGCCTACCCTGAATTCATAAATATTTTCCCTTATAACTTCTTCTTAAAGTTTTATACTTTTAGGCTTTCTTATTTAGGTTCATAGGTCCCTTCAAGTTATTTTCATGTATGGAAAAAAGGGTTGAGGTTAATTTTTTATATATGGATACCAGATGTTCTATTGCCGTTTGCTGAAAACACTATCTCTTCCTTGGCTCTTGAATTGAGTTTATATTCTATAAAATGCTAATGTTAAATAATCTTTCAAAACTCAGTGGACCATATATGTGTGGTTCTATTTCTAGATTTTCTGTTTTATTCCAATGATCTATATGTCTTTCCTTACACCAACACTGCCTTGATTACTGTAGCTTTAGAAGAAGTCTTAAAATTAGGTACTAAACATCTTCCAACACTGTTTTTTTTGTTTTAAACTTTTCTAGTTCCTTTGCACTCCTACATAACTTTTAAATTTCAATATCCAATTCTTCATTTATAGCAAGTATACACAGACCTGTATTTTTATATATACTTTGTGTTTTCTAATTCTGCTAAATTCAAGTACAAGTTCTAGGGGCTCCTAGAGATTTCTTAGTATTTTCTATGTAGATAATCATTTCATCTACATATAAAGATTTTGCTTCTGCCATGCCAATCCTATCCTAATTGTATCATTTTATTGCCAGACTATTTTGGTGGGGACTAGGTTTCAAAGTTTAATGGACAGATAAAGAGTAAGCATATCTGCCCTTGTTCCCCACCTTAAGGAGAAAGCATTGTATCTTCTCCATTTATATAAGGCATTCTCGCTGGAAGTATGGAGTACATGTCTTTAATCTGTTGAGAAGTTTCTGTTCTATGTCTAGGCTCCTGATAGCTTTTACCATGAATAGCTGTAGAATTTAGTCCAATACTTTTTCTCCAACTAGTGGCAGGGTCATATGGCTTTTTCCTTTCCTCTGTTAAAATGATGACTTTTAGGGGTGGATCTTCCAATGCTGAACCAACACTGCCATCCCTATAACAAAACCACTTTCTACATCCTGCCAGATCTGACTTCCAACAGTTTGTTTTGTTAAACAAATTTCTATTTATGTTCATACATTTTTCTTCTATTATCTTTATCCAGCTTTAGGATTAGCACAATGTTGAGTTCCTAAAATGAGGGGAGAAGTGTTCCTTCTTTTTTCTGCTTTAAATGTTTGATATAATTTATCAGTTAAAATGTTTATGAGCCTGGTGTTGTCATATAGGTAGGTTTTCAAGCTAGGAATATACTTTCTTTAATAGGTGCTATTCAAATTTTATATTTCCTCTAGAGTTAGTTTCATTAATTTGTCTTCCAAGTTACTTCTTAGAAGTTGTCGAATTTATTTCAAAAAAGATTTTTGAAATATGCTTCCTATATCCTTTTAAATTCTGTAAATTCTGTGGTAATGTCTCCTAGATCTTAATATTGTAATTTTAAAAAATGTATAACTGATATTGTGTAACAGGAAGAAAAAGTCTAAAAGATCAGGGGAATTGGGAGGGGTAGGGGAAGGGAAAAAAGGGAAAGGAAAAAATATGAGAAGAGAAAAAAAAAATGGAAACAAAGTCTTTGCAAATAGGGAGGGGTGGAGGGGGTGAAGGGTGAGCAAGGGAAGGGGAAAAAAATAAGAACCAAGATACTCATGTAAAGGTACAAGTTCCCAGTGATGAATGTAACTGTATTTTATCCTGAAAATGTACCAATATACTTAATGGGAAAAAACCCCACCAATGACCATTAATTAAATCCCAGGACAGAAAAATGCATCAGATTCCATAGGAGCACATAGGTAAAAACTCTAAAAAATCCTGGATCACTGGTGAAGACTGTACCATGATTTTGCATCATCAAATTCCCCAAGAATCAAACAATATGCAGAAAAAATAATCTCAAAAATTGTTTACTTTATCACTGATTCTTTCAATACTTAGAAAATGTGACTGGCTCAAAATTAATTCTGCTCAATACCCATTTTCTGAATGGAAGGCACAAACTGCACATACACTATTGTCTCTACTACTTATATAGTGGAAAGAGATGTAACTCCCAAAACTATTAAATATCTGAAATAAGAGTTTGGGTTTTTTAAAAATCAAAGAATAAATTTTCGGAACAACAGAGGTTAAGAGTAGGAAAAATTTATTGGGAGAAAGAAAGCTTCTGCCTAAGAGAGACAAAAGGGGGACTGGAAAGTGGGTTGCCCACTCACCCCACTTTTCAAACATGTTTTATACAGCAAAGTCATGTGGTGAGGTGGGTACAAAGTGGGACAAAACTATATAAGACTCAATGGAAATTTACAAGGTGGGCATTAAGTGGCGACAAAACTGTGACCAACCAATAAGGTTACAAGAACAGTCACCCAGGTAATATTGATTAAATGGGGCTCAAATGGGGGAGCAAGTCAAGTAGCAAGCATACAAGGATTTTCAGTTAGAATGGGGGTCAGTGATATTTCCTGGAAAGGCTGGGTTAAGACCTTGACCCTCCACCTAGGTGATTGATATCTATTTAGAATATCAATCACTTCTATTTAGCCCCAGGAGAAGCACAAGGGTGTGTAGTTTCTCTCCTTTTACAATTTTGGCCTTCAGTAAATGTGTCTTGATTGATCTTCATGGTGGCTCCTTGCTGTGTTGGCTCCTAGAGGGCTGGTGCTGTCTAACTACACACAAGATATCTGATTAAATTATCTATCTACAATGCTACCAGTTAAAATCAAATTCAAGGGAAAGTACCTGGAGCTTTTAGAGGACACCATGGAGCAGCCAAAACAAGTAGTGGAAAGTCCATTTTGATCACTTGTTCACCAATAACCATCTGAAAGTGTGCTCTATACCAGGAACTACAGCACATCACGTTAAATGCATGGTGATATCCTAATGCCAGGCAATTCTGATAAATGCTGGCCCTCATGTACAGAAGTCTTTCCAGTCTTCAAGGCTTTCCAAAGCCCAATTATCAGCCCTTTGGACTGATGTGTTACTTGTGTAGAACACTCCAATGCATCTACCAACTCTGTCTCCTATCTACATTTCCAACTCATTGAGCCAACTGAAAATGCACCACTGAATTTTAAAATTCTCCCTTAGAGATGTTTATCTGCTGCTGGTTAAGAATCACATCTGACAAAAGTAAAATCTATATTTTAGCCTAATCTGAAGGTTCGAGCACAGTTACCTGAGAAAAACAGAGTGTGGGGAGGTATAACAATAAGCATTGCTACTATTGTTCCTGCCAAAACCCCTCATGTGCCAAAAAGCCAAGAGACATAGGAAGAGTTGTACTAAGGAAAAATGTGCTGTTTATTCAGGTCTTCTTAAGCCTAGGTTTGCAAGGTAGGGGGCTAAGGGCATGATAAAAATAAGGAAAAGAAATCCACAGTCTGAATTTCTGAACAGTATAGCTAGATATTACATATACTTATGTATTATTCTGCAAGACTGTAACAAACACCACTTGTATGCATAATATGTTATATATAAGGAAAAAGCCAAAGCAACAAAAGATACATATTTCTTTCTGAATATAATGCTGAAAGTGCCTGTGATATAACCACCCCTTGTTCCTAGCACTTTCTGGATAGTAGCCCATTGTGTGCATTAATATAGTTCACTGAATGAACATGGCAATATATTTTGTCAGGGTTAGTTAGAATTTTCTCAATAAGAATTAGCATCTCAATTTTCAGAATGTTTTACCTGCAAATCACCCACAGCTGGGGATGTAGCAAAGGCTGTAACAATGATGTTACCATATTATCACATATTACCAATCACTTTACCTGTGATCTAGTGGCTATTCATCTTCTAGGCAAATATTTTATTTATTAATTAATGAGCAACAGTAAGTGTCACATTTAAGGACAATTGAAAAGAAAGCATATGCATACTTTACCTTTTTGTTAGAAATACTGTATTTTAAAATAGAGAAATCTTTTCTGGGT
The DNA here is from genome assembly GCF_053883595.1 of Heterocephalus glaber. Classification (NCBI taxonomy): domain Eukaryota; kingdom Metazoa; phylum Chordata; class Mammalia; order Rodentia; family Bathyergidae; genus Heterocephalus; species Heterocephalus glaber. The sequence continues at coordinate 24,680,165 of NW_028258143.1, read as the reverse complement.
TGAATAAGAACAATTTTAAAACTCAGACCTGTCAGTTAATTTAAATGTGACAAATGCAATCTCTTGGAGGATTTGTACTGTGGTTCATGGAGATGCCTGGAGAGAAAGCTTCTGGTCTTCCACAGAGGCATGAACTATGGTAGGACAGTGGTGCCGACTCTGTAAGATTTAGTCGCCTTTATTTTCCCTGGATGCTGAAAGTAGCAGGTGGAGAAAGCAGCTATTTATTAAAATTTATTCAGTCTATTGTTTACAAAAAATGAACGCATATGTGAAGGAAAGTTCTGGAACATAATTGTGTATGTATGTTTCACAAATGGAATTCAATGTGTTTGAATATACATAGCACTGTGTGGATTTATAGAAAGCCTTTTTAATTAATGATTTCTAAATATTCATATTTATAAATGAGCATACTTAAAACATTTTCTACTGCCATTTGTGGATTCTTTACTTTTACTTTATTTTTAATTCATCTATGGTTATGACACAAAATAGTTACATTCTTTTTGAGAACTTCATATATATATATATATATATATATATATGTATGTATATGTGTGTGTATAAAATTTCTTGCTCATTTTTGTCCCTTTATTTCCCTCTCTTCTGCCTCCTTCCTTCAGTCCCCTTCTGTAGTAGACCCTTTTATATTTTTTATTAATACATGTTTACATTACATAATATTTGCATTGCTTGTGGAGTTGGTATGTGTGCATCACATACCTTCATTATTTTGTTCATGCTCTTTCTTGCTCCTCCCTTTTCCTCCCTCCACCTCATGTTCCCCTTCCCATTTCAGAAAAATCCATCTCCAGAATTCCTATTATCTATCTGTAATACAGGAATTTTTATATTTTCCAAAGTTAAGAATTTCTAAATACTAAAGTTCCACTTGTCAGGTATAGCATTCCTTCCAGTAGACTGGCTCGCTCTCATTATATCCATTGAGATAGAAGAAAGTACTGTGGAGCTGCTGCTTATCAAAATAAAACTTCCTAAATCTTTACTTCCATCATGAAAAAGAAATGACCATCCTCAAACATAAATGACCTCCAACAACAAGTGACTAGTATGCAACAGGATTCCTGCCACTGTCATCAACAATGTGTAGGAGCAGCATAGGAACTGCTCAGGTCACTTTAAGAGAGTACATGTGGATAGGAAGGAATTATATTCAATTAAAAATATAACTTTACAAATAACATTCATCTTCTAAATTTATATTCTTGGGCATTTTTAAATCTTTACACTTTTTCTATATACAAATTTAATTTTTTAAGCCATGAAAAATATATAGTTTTTATGCATCTTAATATTTTATTTTATAGCCTGCCCAGACTCTCCCTGCTCCTTTTTAAAAAAAATTTATTGATACATTTTAAGTATACAGTATAATCACATTCATCATTGAATATTTGCACCTTTACATAATCTCTCCTGAGTTATTTTTCCTCATTCCCCTGCCTTCCCTTCAACCCCGCCATCCCTCCCAATTTGCAAAGACTTTATTTCCATTTTTTCATTTGCTCATGTTAATTCAATTCCCTTCTTTCTTTCCCCTACCCAACCCAATTTCCCTTGCCCTTTGCCCCTTTTCTTCCTATTTCACATTATCTATCATACCTTTTAGTCGTTTCCATTTTCCATTTCTCATACTAGAGAAACTATTTGGTATTTACATGCATCTACTATTTATTTCACTTAAGAGTATAGCCTCAGTGTGCATCTATTTAGCAATAAATGTCTCTAATTTCTCATTTTTATAGCTGAGTAGTACTTCATTTTATAAAAAACCCCATATTTTCTTTATTGAGTCTCCAGTTGATGGGCAATTGGGCTGCTTCCAAATTTTAGCTATTACAAATTGTGCTGCTATAAACATGGGTGCACATATATCACTGAGGTATGATTCTTTTAATTCCTTTGGGAAGATACACAGCAAGGAAATAGCTGGGTCAATTGGAACTTCTAATCCTAGTTCTTCAAGGTATCTCCGTACAGATTTCCACAGTGGTTGCACCTGTCTTCACTAGCACCAACAAGGGAGCAGTGTTCCTCTTTTACCACAGCATTGTCAGCATTTATTATTGGTTTATTTTATGATAAATAGCCATTCTTTCTGGGGTGAGGTGGAATCTCAGAATTGTTTTCATTTGCATCTCACAAATGACCAGTGATGTTGAACATTTTCTCATATGTTTATTTGGTATTTATACTTCTTTGTCTGAGAAATGTCTGTTCATTTCAGATGCTCATTTTCAGATTGGGTCTTTAAATTTGGGAGGTCTGATTTTTTAAGTTCTTTATATATGCTAGACTCTATCTATAGTCCTTTTTCTGAGCAATAGCAGGTGAAAATTTTTTTCCCACATTGTGGGTTGTCTGTTCATACTGTTGGTGGTTTCTCTTGTGCAGAAGCTTTTTAATGAGATGAGATTCCACTTGTTGATTTTTTGTGCTAGTTCATGTGCCACTGAGGTTTTGTTCATAAAAATCTTTTTCTACACAGTGTCTTCAAGAGTTCTACCTAACCTCTGTTCCAGCCAGTTCACCATTTCTGTTTTCATATTTTTTAGTGCATGGCGAGAGATATAGATCTAGTTTTGGAAAGTTGAAATCCAGTTTTTCCAGCATCATTCATTAAAGAGGATCTCTTTCCTCCAGTGAGGGTGTTTAGCTCCTTTGTCAAAGATGAGGTGACTGAGTGTGTCTGGAGTTGTTTCTCCATCACCTAATCTGTGACACTGGTCTTCAGGTCTGTTTATTTTCCATGACCATGCTGTTTTTATCACAGTGGCTTTGTAGTACAGTTTCAAGTTGAGGAAAGTGATACCCCCTGCCATTTCTCTGTTGCCCAGAATTGATTTTGCTATTCTAGGTCTCTTCTTGTTCCAAATGAATTTTTGGATTGTTTTCTCAAGGTCTGTGAAGTATACTGCTGCAATTTCAATTGGGATTGCAGTGAATCTATATAGTAATTTTGAAACTTTGGCCATTTTCACTATGTTGATTCTTCCTACCCAGGAGCAAGAGATGTCTTTCCATTTTCTGATATCATCTTCAATCTGTCTTTACAGAGTGCTATAGTTTTCAGAGAAGAGGTCTTTGATTTCCTCTGTTAGATTGATTCCTAGCTATGTCAGCTTTTTGGTTTCTATTGTGAAAGGAATTATTTGCCCTATTTCTCAGTGAGTCTGTTGCTTGTGTAGAGGAAAGATATTGATTTTTGTGTGTTGCCTTTGTACCCAGCTACTTCAGTGAATTTGGTTATTAAGTCCAGAAGACTTTTGGTGGAGTTCTTTGGGTCTTCTATATAGAGTATCATGTCATCTTCAACTAGTGACAAATTGACTTCTTCATTTCCTCTTTATTCCTTTTCTTTCTTTCTCTTGTCTAATTGCCATGCCTAATGTTTCCAGAACTATATTGAGCAAGAGTAGTGATAGTGGACATCTTTGTCTTGTTCCTGATTTTAGTGTGAAGGATTTCAGTCTTTGACCATTTAGTATGATATTGGCTGTTGGCTTTTCATAGATGGCTTTTATCAATTTGAGGTAGAGACCATCTATTCCAATTTTTTGTAAGGTTTATATCATAAATCCATGATGGACTTTGTCAAATGCTTTTTCTGCATCTGTGGAAATAATCATATGGTTTTTGTCCTTGGGTCTATTGATATAGTGTATTACATTGATTGATTTCCATATGTTGAACTATTCCTGCATCCCTGGGATGAATCTCACTTGATCAGGATGTACGATCTTCTTGATGATCTTCTGCATTCTGTTTGCCAGCATCTTATTAAGAATTTTTGCATCTATGTTCATTAGTGAGATTGGACTGTAGTTCTCTTTTTCAGTTGGGTCTTTCTCTGCTTTGAGGATCAAGGTGATGCTTGTTTCCAGGAATGAATTCAGGAATATTGCTTCCCTTTCAATTTCATTGAAGAGTCTAAAGAGTAGTGGCAACAGTGCCTCTCTAAACCTATTAGAATTCCACAGTGAAGCCATCAAGACCCAGGCTGTTTTAGTTGGTAAGTTTTTAATTACGGTTTCAATTTCATTGATTGATATTGGGATTTTTTGGAATTTTTAGGTCTTCTTTGTTCAAATTTGGTAATTCATGTGTATCTGGGAATCTGTCCAATACATCTGTGTTTTCCTTCTTGTTGGCATGTAGGTTCTGGAAGTAGGTATTGATGATCCTCTGGATTTCTGCTGTGTCTGGTGTAATTTCATCCTTTTTATTCCTAATGACATGGATTTGGTCCTTTTCTTTCCTTTTTTGATAAGGTTGGCTAAAGGTTTATCAATTTTATTTATTCTTTCAAAGAAAAAACTATTTGCTTCATTGAATTTTTTTGTATTGTTCTCTTAGTCTCCATTGCACTGATATCTGCTCTGATCTTTATAATTTCTGACCTTTTGTGACCTTTGAGTTTGTCCTGCTCTTCTTTTTCTGGAAGCTTGAGCTTCAGCACCAGGTTGTTTAATTTGGTTTGCTCTGTTTTCCTAACATGAGTATTCTCTGATATGAATTTCCCTCATATTTTCCAGCTTTCATTGTGTCCCCTAGATTCCAATATGTTGTATTTTCCCTTTCATTTAATTGTAAGAGTTCTGATTTCTTCTTTAATTTCCTCTGTAATTCACTGGGTATTTGAAACTGTGCTGATCAGTTTCCATGTACGAAATTATGAAATTCTTGTGGTTTCTTTTCCTATTGATCTCCAATTTCATTGCATTATGGGCTGATAATATACAGGGGATAATTTCAATTCCTTTGCACTTATTTAAACATGTTCTATGAGCAATTATGTGGTCTATTTTGGAGAACAACCTGTGTGCTGCTGAAAAGAATGTGTATTCTGACTTTGTGGGGTGGAACACTCTGTGAACATCTGTTATGTTCATTTGTTCAAGAGTTTGATTGAGTTCTAGTATTTCATTGTTTATTCTTTTGTCTAGTTGATCTATTTGTGACAGTGGAGTATTGAGGTTCCCCACTATTATTGTGTTATTGCTTATTTGATTTTTCATGTCCTTTAGTATTTGTTTTATATAGTTGGGTGCACTAGTGTTTGGTGCATATATGTTTATGATTGTCAACTCTTCCTCTTGGATTGTTCCCTTTACAAGGATATAGTGTCCTTCTTTTTCTTAATCAGTGTTGGTTTGAAATCCACTTGATCTGCAAAGAGTATAAATACTCCTGCTTTTTTTCAGGTTCTTGTTACATGAAGTATTGTTTTCCACCCTTTAACTTTCAGTCTAGGGCTGGGGATGTAGCTCAGTTGTTCTGCCACCTGTGTCAGAAGTACAAGGACCCATGTTTGATCCCTGATCCCCACCCCCCAAAAGGAAAGAAAGAAATGATATCTTTCAGTCTATGAGTTTCTTTTTGAATTAAGTGTGTTTCTTGTATGCAGCATATTGTTGAACCTTGCTTCTTGACCCATTCTGCCAGTCTATTTCTTTTGATTGGTGAGTTGAAACCATTAACATTGATGGTTATAACTGATACATATTGAATTATCACTCTGATGACTTTTTCTTTTTGTTTGATTCTCCCCTTTTGCATTTAATCTCTTGTCATGCTTGATGGATTCATTCAGCTTGGCTTCCTGGGGTTGTGATCCTCATGGTCTTTTCCTAGGATATTGTCTACAATTTTTTGCAGTGCTGGTTTGGTATTCATGAAGTTCCTGAGATGATCTTTGTCATGAAAGTATGTTATTTCTCCATCAATTTGGAAAAATAGTTTTGCAGGGTATATCAATCTGGTTGGAGGCTGTTTTCCTTTAGGGCTTGAAATATGTCACTCCAAGATCTTCTTGCCTTGATGGTTTGTGTTGAGAAGTCTGCTGTGATTCTGATGGGCTCTCCTTTGTATGTGATTTGTTTCTTTTCTCTAACTGCTTGTAGAATTTTTTTCTTCTGTTGAGCTTCTGGAATCTTATTTATTATCTGCCTACGTGTCAAATTTTTTTTATCATGGGTAATTGGAGTCCTATATCCCTCACTTATCTGTATGTCAAGTTCTTTTCCCCTATTTGGGAAATTTTCTGCTATTACTTCTGTGAATAGTTTTTCTTTTTATATTGTCTGCACTCTCCCCTATTTCTTCATTGGACTCCAATCAGCCTTATGTTATTCTTCTTTGCATCGTCTATCAGCTGCTGGATTGACTTCATATGGTCCCTTATTATTCTAAAGAAAATTTTCTTTTCCTAATCACTAATTGCAATCTTATCTTCTGTATCTGAAGTTCTGTCCTCACATTGGCTCATTCTGCTGCTTGAACTTTCAAAGGAGTTTTTAATTTCCTGGAAATCTGTTTGTATCTGTTTTATGGATTTCATTTGTTTCTGATCTTGGGATTCCATCATGTTCCTCAGCTCCTCTATTTTTTTATGTGTGTTTCCTCTAGATTTATTAATTATGTCTTGCACTATGTTCACAATCTCTGCTGATATCTGAGAAATTATTTCTCATTTCATTTTTTCCAGATCCTCTTTTGTTGCCAGTTCAGAGAGTCTAAGTGGTTGCATATCAGATTGTTCCATCTCATTTCTCTTTGTGGTTGCTTTACAGGATCTGAAAGTCTGGTTTTGAACATTGTTTACATGTCTTCTTATTTCAATGGGTTGGGGATGGGTGATGCTGGCCTATGCATGGCTCACCTCCTAAGCACTGGGGGAGTGCTCTGCTCCTCAGCACTCAGGGTGGTGGTAAGGTGGTCTGAAAGGCTCATCTCCTCAGTGCTGGTGGGGGGCTCTGCTCTTTGGTGCTGGGGCCGGTGGTACGGCAGCCTGAATATTTCAGCTCCTTGGTGCTGGGGGCTCTCTACTCCTCGGTGCTCAAGGAGGTGGTATTGTGGCCCAAAAGGCTCACCTCCTTGGCACTAAAATGTTGTTTTTAATGTTCAGCATTCCTTGTGGTTCCTATGAAAATTTGGTTTCTTCAGCTGCCAAATTCATTCTTCGTACCAGACACCATTGCTAATCAATTATTCATTTACCTTTATTTCTTGAGTGGCTGTCATCTAAGCCCCTAAGAAATCAAACAGAAGGTTATGTCCGGAAAACAAAATATTGAAATAAAACTTCACTTTCTTTGGAGATCTATCAATTTTTAAAGAAGATTTTCCAACATAATGAATTGGCCATGTTTGTACATGTTTGTACTGCTTTTATGTATTAACAGGATAGGTAAGTACATGCTAGAAATAGAAAGAAATTGAAGAAATTTTGCCCAAATAGGTCCACACACTTAATTTGCCATAATGCTTACTTTTAATTTACTGATTTTTTTTTCTGTCGGAAGATTCACCTGGAAACTTTTTTTTCAGGCAAAATAAATCTTTCGCTTGAGTAATTTTTTGAGGCACTTAGTTTTAGTCCTTGTTATAAAATATCAAACAGAGGCATGCTGGTTGGTGAGGGTTGTAAAGTTGGGGAGGGTATACATGTGAATAAGAGGCTTGAAATGTTCTCATTATTTGTTATTGGAAAAGTACATTGTTATGGCAGAATGGAATATATTTAGAAGAAAGATGGTCAGTGGCTAGTTGTCATCCTGATAGATTGGGATGGTTAGATATTTGTTGTTGCTGTTGTTGTTGTTATTGTTATTAAAAAGCAAGTAAAAGTTTGCTTGGCATTTGAGGAATGCAGAACAGTTAGATTTAGTTCAATCTCCTTTTCTGTTTTTTGTGCTAATTAAATTAATAAATGTAAAAGTATAGATAATTTAAAACTTTTAACTTGTAACAATCTCTGTTATATTGAAGTGGTCAAATTAAATAAGATTTATGTCCTTTGAAACACTGTAACTTTAAATTGTATTTAAGAAAACAAGTGAAATTGTGTGTGTACAGTTTGATGTGGAAAAGAAGTGAAATCCACATTATTTTTTAATACTCATTTATTTGTTTATTTGTATTTAAGAGATAATTTGCAATGGTTTAAAATGAATGATTCTGAGTAGTTAAATAAACATCAGGAACATTTTTGTGGGGATGGAAGTTTAGACTTGGCTTTAACCTGGCTTCTCAGAGTGCACAACACCATGAGGGTGGGTCCATGTATGCTCTGGTCCCGAGGGTCCAGAAAACAGTGGGTTTTGAATGGTGTTAAGAAGCAATGATAATAATAGCAAGATAATTTTCACAATCTACATTAAGTACAGGAAAAGCCATAGAAGAGCAATTATACATACTGATTAATTGGCAGCATTGATTTTTAGCCTCTGAAGAATAAGCCTCAAAATATATTTGGAAAAACAATCCCATATGATGTAGAGGATATGAATATAGATATAAGCTCTTCTTTGTGTTTTAATGTTTCCTCAGGTAAATAGATGCATGTCAACTGACTTATTTAATGGCCCTTTTCAAAATATTTAAAATTAAAAAGCATTCTTGAAAACAGATTAGATTATAATGTGAACACAAACATGTTAAATTTATGTTAATAATGATATATTCTGGGCCGGGGATTTAGCTCAGTGCTTTTGTCGCCTGCTGCACAAGTGCAAGGACCTGAGTTTGATCCCTGGTACCAAGAAAAAACAACAACAACAACAAAAAAAGATATATTCTGCTGAAGAGAAACCACCACGCCTCCTGATTTGAAAGTTACTGAAAGATTCCAGGTTACAAAGAGGACACTGGCAACCCCAGTGCACAGGGTGCTCAACTTTTGAAAGGGGACAGAGAATCCCCTGGATGCTTCACCAGAGGGTTGGACAGAGAGACTAAGCCCCATTGTCCTGTCTCAGGCAGAGTCACCAAGAACCAGACCAGAGAAGATAATCCTTCTGCCAGGGCTTCAACAAGGAAATTCTCACTGGGAAACTTTTAGAGAGGTGGAGAAGCATGGCTGGAGGGAAAACAGGGGAGACTGTAGATCAGCTGAGAAAAAACAATGGTGCCTTCAGCCGTGTTATGGACTGAATAGATGTATCCTCCAGCAATATGCTAAAACCCGATTTTCTAGTACAGAGATATCAGGAGGTGACACTCTGGGAAAGTGAGTAGTTCTCAAGGGAGCAGCCCTCATTATGGGCCTTTGATTGAGACCCCAGAGAGCTCCCTTCCCCTTTCCACCAAGTGAGAACACAACGAGAAGACTATTTTGTATTAATCAAGAAATGAACACTTGCAGATGGGGATGTAGCTCAGTGGTTCTGCCGCCTGCCTCGCTAGCGCAAGGACTCGAGTTCCATCCCTGGTACCAAAAACAAAAACAAAAACAAAAAAAAACAAGAAAGAAAAAAGAACACTCATCAGACTCTAAATCTTGGACTCCCCATAATTCAGAATCACACACAAAAAATATGTATTTCATAAATTACCCGGTCTATGCAATATATTGTTCTATTAGGGCTCCCTGAATGGTCTGAGAAAAGCCTCTTCCCATAAAGGAGCTGAGACGCATGCTGTCTGGCTGCTATGTTTTCTCCCAAGATTCTGAGCAGTCAGACATTAGCTGAAAGGACCCAGGGAGTACCCCGGGGGCGGACGGGGCGGGGGGAATTGGGGGGACACAGACTGTTTCTTCCAGCTCTCAGAGCACACTGCCAAGCATGTCTCTGGAGCCTGAAGCCATCTTCCAGAGAAAAGTTGCAACTGTGGGCTCATTGGTTTTCCCCAAAGGAACAGTATCTATAAGAAACAGATATTCAGGTACGGGATGAAGTTTATTATAAGGAATTGATTTGCATAATCATGGAGGCTGAGAAATCCCCTATCTGCTTTCTACAATCTGAAGATCCAGAGAGCAAATGGTATAATTTCAAGACTGAATCAGAAAGCCTGAAAATGAGAAGTGTGAATGGTGTAAGTCCCAATGCAGGGGTTTTTACAGTCAACTTTTTACATCCAGCTCAAAGAGTGAAGCAGGAAGAGAATTGAACCACGCTTTGCATTTGGTTTTATTTGGTGCTTAAGTAGATTGGATGAGACCCACGCATGTTTGAGGATGGCAATCTGTTTGCACAGTCCACCAGTTCAAATACTAATGTACTCTACCAATACTCTCACTAACACATTCCGAACTAATGATTAATTAGAAATCTGGGCATTCCAGGGTCTGTTCAATTTGATGAATAAAGCAACAACGCAAGATGTGAGTCTTTGTCTGTGTCTATTTGTCTTCTGTCTTTCTGTATGTGTACCTTTGTACAAAAGATCAGGAGCCATTAAGAAAATCATGTAATGAAAAAATGGTTGCCGGTGTTATTAAATAGTTGTGAACTTGCACATGTCCAAGGTACATTAATTGCCAAAATAATTATAGTGAAGGTGACAGTCATATAACAATTTATATGTTTATCTTGTTGTTATTGTTACTAATTGATCTCTCAACTTAAAGCTATGAAATGACTAAAGAAGTTATTACCACATAAAAAAATTGAGTACAAAGATATTTAAAAACTTGCATGAGAACACTTACACAATTAACAGTAGTGCCAGGCTAATCGTTTTCCAACAAGACACTTTCTGTAACACCTCTGGTACTTTTCCTTTTCTTCCCTTTGACCCCTGTTTTTGTTGCTGGTTTTCTTTTATTTTCCTGTCCTTTAAAAGATGACCTGTGGATCGTCATTCAGAGTTTGGAAATAAATCTTGGCCAAATTGGCTGAATATAATTTAGATGAAAAACTAATTGTTTCCCCATGAGCATATAACAATATTCAGTCCAGGAATGGCTTGGAAGTGACCCTTGAAGTGCAGATTTACCAGCATAGCAGTGGCAGCACCATCCTCAACGAAGTGCTGGCGGGGACTGCAGAACTATATTACAACCCACCATGCAAGTTCTGCCCCCAAGATGTCCTGAAGGCTTCAGAGCAATTAGTTTGCTGTTCTACATAACAATTAAACTATTTTTAATGGGTGCCATTTGACCAAATGGAAGCACATCTGTGAAGGAGCCTCACTATGTCTGCCTTCTGTTTATTCTTCACAAGTCTTCTGTTGTGTCAAAGAAAATAAGTCAACAGCCTTCCCATTTGACCTGTGCTGAATGGTTTGTCCTTTGTAATTAGCATAGCCAGACAATTAAGGACCAGTATTAATTTACCACATTTATTCAGCAAGCTTGAAAGTTCAGGTGAGATATAATATTAACTATTGAAGAGTGCAAAAATCAAAGTTCCATTTTACCCTGTAGAGTATCTTCTTAGATTCTGGATTAAATCAAATGCAACTGGGATCAATCCCAACATGAGGCTCCAGTGCTGATGTTTATAAAATTAGCAAGTAAAACTCCCATGGAGAGTTTCTAGTAGTACAGAAGTTTCATATGAATTCGATAGTGCCTAATGATAAGAGAAACTAACTACTTGTTTACCAGGATTTTATCACCACAGAGTCCAACATAATTCTAGAAATATGAATTTTGCATTGCTATTTTTTCTTTAATAATGATATACTTTTTGTTATTCTGAAATGACAAAAATAACTCTTGCTGATGTGTCAAGAAACAAAACTGAAGATATTGAAACTCTTGAGAGAGTTTCTAACACATAGGAACATTACTCCTCGTCATGCATGCCTCCTGTATTGAATTAGCTTCTAATTAAAATATATTCTTACTAATTCTTTCAGGAATGGCCTGTACATGATAATCTCACAGTCTTTGCTTGTCAGGATGCACATTTATTTGGATGTGCTCCTTAATTGCAATATGATAAGGTACAGAATTGCAAGTTGAAAGTTTTCCTAAGCATCCAAAGCATCCAAACTTTATTGTGGTTCTTACTGATACTGAAGAACAACCTGATGCCTATCACATTTTTTATGTAATTCACATCTCTATGGAAGTTTTATCTTCTTAATTTGTTAGTTAAGATTTTGTTCCCTTAAGGTTAGTTTTAGTTTATAGGAAAACGGAATGGAAAGAACAGAGAGAAATCATATGACTCTCTGCTCCCAGAGTTTCTGCTATTATTAACATCTTGCCTTACTATGGTACATTTCTTGCAGTGAATGAACCAATTATGGATACATCATTATTAACTAATGTCCAAAGTGCACATTAGAATTTTCTTTGTGTAGTACTCCTCAATTCTTCTTAGAAATTCATAATGACATGTATGCAACAATATATTGCCATACGAAATGGTAACCGTACCCAAAAAGTGTCATGTTCTCCACTTATTCAGCCCTATCTCTTTGTTACCTCAACTCTGGAAACTACTGATGTTTTCTGTTTCTACACTTTTTCTTTTTCCATAATCCCAAATACCTACAATCATACAGTATTTAGGATTTTAGACTTTTCACATAGTGATATACATGTAAGATTTCTCCATATTTTTAAGGGCTTAACAGATCATTTTTAATCACTTAATAATAATATTTCATTTTGTATAGATATACCAGTTTACTTATCCAGTCACCTATTAAAAAACATCTTGGGTATTTACAATATTTAAAAAACATTGAAAAGAATTTTATTTCAGCATGAAAGATATGGAGAAATTTAGTTTGATACACAGACTATTTTCCCCTGCTCTACAGTCTGTAAAATGGAGTGTCCACTTAAACTGAAGGCTTTATGATGTTATCTATGGTAGAATCCCAAAGAGGTGTTTTACTTGATTCCCATTTGGGCTGACAGGACAATTTAAAACATCACTGAATCTTAATTTTCTTATTATAAAAGAAAGGAATTAGATCTGGACTACACAACATGGAAGTCTCTTCTTGCCTGAGGAAGCAGTTGTTTTCTGTCTTTCAGAGATGATGTGAACTAAGGCACGTGAAGATGTCTTGAGTCAGGGCAAACAGTCCCACTAAGGCTTTGGTGGCATCTGTGAAGGCTCACAGCACCTCACTTCCAAGCTCTTTGAATCTCCTCCAGGTCAAGGGGAGCCCATTGTTGCTGCCCAAATCCTTCCTACTCACCCAGATGCTCAAGGCTGTGTCCACGGAGGGCTCATCTCAGCAGCGAGAACACACAGGTGACCTGCAACTGTCACCCTGGAACACACTGGGATGACGGTGTGCCTCACTGTTCTGAACAAGTTTTTCCCAAGTAATTTATAAGTCATCAAATGCTTAAAAACCACACTAGGTAAAAGTGAAGAAAAATGAAAATGTGAGTTTAATAATAGGGTATTATGAGCTATGAAAAAAGTCTACATATATATCACTTTAGATTAACTTTAGATTGACAAGATTTTGTATTTTAAATATGCACATTAACAATGCAATGTAAAGTACAGTTTCTTATAGATTTTAATATATATTCAGAGAATTAAAACATAAATAGTACATTTAAAATATAAAAATATTTTAATTCTTTTTATGAGTTTTTTTGGAGTTTATGTTCAAGAAAATAGTTAAAACCTTCAAAGAGAAAAGATAAAGAATCAACTTGGTCCTGTTCTTGTGTGTGTGTGTGTGTGTGTGTGTGTGTGTGTGTGTTTGTGCATGTGTGTGTGTGTTGCTAGAGATTGAACCCAGGGCCTTCACATTGTCAACCTTTACTTTGTTGTTTGTTTTTTAAGTTTTGAGCCAGTGGGTCACTAAGCTGCTAAATCTAAATTACCCAGGCTGGTCTTGGATTTGTCATCTTTCTGACTCAGCTTCCCAGAGTGTTGGATTGCAGACCTGTACTATCTTGCCACACTTTCATTCAAATTTCAACCACATCCTTAGGTAAGATGCCTAAAGCTCATGTTTCTTTAACTTTAATTGCTGGAACCTACGCTTTTAATTTTTTTTTAACTGTTCTTTCCTTTGTGGTGATCACTATAATTATATGGTTCATCATTATGTTGTTCAGTAAGTAAAGCATAACAATGCTTACAGTCAAATTACAGACAGGAATAAACCCAATTCACTGATATGCATAAAGCAAAACAGTAGAAGTCAAACAAGTCCTGTCACAAACTTCTTACTGGAGGAAAAATATTACTTTATATTTAATATTACCCAAAGTTTCTTCAAAAGTAAATATTGACAATAAAATATTTCAAAATTTATTTTCATACCTTCTCTTCTGTGAAAGACTCAATGGCTTATGTTATCTTAATTTCTTTGTAAAACAAAGGGTATCACTAGCATAGATCTAGGTCTGAATGTTGACTCCTTCCACAAAGCCGCGTCATACAGAAAAAGCAATGGAAGAGGAAGGGCACTCACTCCAGCCAGTTATTCAAAGAGGGCATCACTTCTTCTTTTGACTTACAACAAACAAAAAGCTTGGGAGAAATATTGTCATAACAACTGATTTGACCAGTGAGCCTAAAACTTCTACAGGGTGGCAAGTCTTCTACTCCTTCAGAATGTCAAACACAATAAAATGGCAAACGTCAAACACAATGAAAAAATAAGGATGTGTGGAAGGAGAGAAGAAAAATAATTTTAAATTATGAACAAATTATGATAAATTTAATATATTGGTGCATTATACGTGGACCTTAACTTAAACTCAATTTGTTTGAAAGGGCTGGTTGTGACTCCAGTTGTTCAATTGAAGGCTCGGGCTCCTCTACACAGCCTTCAAAGTCTCTCTCCTGTATACAGGAAGATCTCAGTGTCCTGAGAGAGACATTGTCCCCTGATTTCTCAATTAATCCTACACAGGAAAAGGTATTGTAATGTTCCATCCAGAACTCTTTAAGGGTTAAATCTGTATCTGAGACCATCTGGAAGAACAAGCTGCCAACATTCAAGTCATAACTCAAGACCTTGTTCCTAAGTTAAAAACTAAAATTCCAGTCATAAACCAAGTTCCTATATGAGGCTGGTTGTAACTCAAAGGTCCACTGTAACTTCTAACACAAAAATACTTAGAAAAGGAGATTTACGTACTTACATTGTATCCTGTGTATAAGTTTTCCTTTTCTTCTTCATAGATTTCTCTACACTACATCATCTCCAAAATATAATTCACATGCATTCCAGGCTTCACCTTGAGAAGAGTTCAGCACTATGGAAATGTGATCCTCTATCGTTGTTCACACGAACTCATTCTCTCTCTGTTTTAGGACAACCCTTCAGAGGCAAGAGTCTGTCATCAGGCCCTGGACGATGGGTGGGGTCCTCTATGCTTTTGAGATCAGGACTTCCTTCCAGATCTGTGTATCCGCTCTGCTGAGGGTCACCTTGAGCCTGATCACAGTGTTCTGGGGCTCCCTCAGTGGGTGCTCCAAAGCCAAGCAACTGAACACTGTTTCCCCTTCCTCACATGCAGGTTGTTGAAGAATGGAGCTAGTTTTGCTTTTAAGTTGTTAATGTTGACAGATTCAGGTTTTTCACTGATGCCAGAAAAGGCAGAGGCTTCCACTATGCTTGTTCTCTTCCTCTTAGAAAGACTTATGCAGCTGAAATGGGCAAGGCTTGAGAATGATAGAAAAGTTAGAACAAAATTCCATGAGGTCCTTTTCTTGAGATTACTACGTGAGAAATAGTCCTCATAAGAGGGCTCTCAGGAGTCACCAGTCTCTGTGATGGGTTTGGGTATGAACTGTAGGCTGTTTTCTGCTTAAAGAACTGCAACCAGATGGGCCTCTTGCTGAACCTCTTTTTCTTCAATGTTTCTTTTGGAGTCGAAGGTAAACCTGTAGATGTTGTTTTTCCCCTTGCCGAGGAACTCTTGGGCATGGGATATAGCTAAAACCCATCTTTTGCTGTAGACATTGCAAGAGATAAAATGTTTTCTTCATCAGACATCTGCTCAGCTACACCTTCAGCTTGCTTTTTTTCTGGGATGGCTACTTCTCTTACCCCATCTACCAGTTTTTTTCTTCCTTTGGAAGACAACTCATATCTTTCTGAGAACTAAATTAATTGAAGTAACTGGACTATATTGGTGAATTTCTTTTTAATACAAATGAGAAATTGTACATCTCATTTTTAATTTCATTAAAGTTTCAGTCCTACTTCCCATGTTCTATATTTCCAGAGAGATCATCCAAAGATGAATGTAAACAACCAGCAAATGACTGATCTGACCTAAAATGCTTAAAAATGCTTCACAGATATTTGCTTGGATTCTCAGGAGACTGTTCAATCATCTGTGGAGAGGTAGAGGAAATATTTTTCTTTAACTTCTTCATCTCCTGGAACCTTTTTGCCACTGTGTGGTAGTGACTACAATTTCAACGGAGAAGCTTTTTATCAATGAACCATGAGATATCATTAGAGAACAGACATACTGTGACCTACAGTTGTCTTTTCTCTTCATAATTGTTGTCATTTTCTCAAATTTCTTCTGAACTCAGCATTTTCTGGTGTTTTATGAATAAAACTTGGGCTGCATATGCTTACCTGCCTCCTTTTATTTTTCATTAGGCTTGGTAGGAGCTCATTAGTACTAGCTGCCAGCAATGAAGACTCATTAATGTGAACACTAGTTGTCCTACACTTTTCAACTCAAACCACTAACACCTGTTTTACTTCTTTCTTCCAGCCTTTGTCTTCTGTGCTTTCATATCTAACTTTGAAAATAACCTGAGTTACTTTTAGTTAAAAAGTTCTTGAAGCTTTTGCCTCCAAATCCACAAGTTGGTTTGTAAGTGTCTTAGAATAATTTACTATCTCATTTGAGGACCATACTTCAACACAGTCCACTACGTCTTTCAGGACAGCATGCCCCCAACCCCACGGCTCTTGTTTCCAGGTCTTGGTATCTGCAAGAAAGAGTTGAGCAGGCCACACAGTAGGAGTAACAAGAAAAAGATTTATTGAAAGCAAGAGAAGTGACAGGAAAATGCACTCCATAGGGTGAGAGTGGTGGGTGAGAAGAGTTCATGTCCCTGAAAGGGGAAGTCCTGGGTCTTTAGTTCCTGTGATTATGGAAGGACACATAGCTTGGAACTGACAGGAGGCATGGCCCAACAGGGAACCTGACTTGGCCACAGGTAGAGTCTTTGATCATTCGCTGATTTTGGAGAAAATGTCATGTTTTCCAAATCCATTGGAGGTTAAACATTGGTCAGGGTCATGTACATTTGATTTGTCATGCCTGGGGGGTTTTGTGCATGGGGGGGCAGGAGGACTTTTATCTGTTAGCTTTCTTATGTTTTGGCATAGTCATCTTTCCTTTGGTTTTTCAAATTTTGACCCACAGCTTCCCAACTTGTTTATTTATCATTGCTCTTCCTTCTAACCCACGATTGCTGCTATAATTTACAGTTAACTGGCCTATGAACCTGAGCCTCTTTCAATATGCTCATTTAATATCTAATTTTGATGTCTGTTGAGACATTCTGTCCATTGTAATCACCATTTTTGTTTTCTTATAGTTTGAAGCTGAGTTCTTTGCTATTTTGGATAAGTCCATTATCAGATACCTATTCTATTTTTTCTTTTTGAAGATTTTCTTGTCATTCTTTTAGCAATGATCTTTGAAGAACACAATATTCTAACATCAATGAAAATGAATATATTAATTTTGTTTCATACAAAATGTTTTTGCTGTTTTATCTAAAATTCATTGTCAAGTCAAATGTCACCCAATTTTTCTGAGAATCTTTATACTTTCATATTTTATAGAGAGTTAAGAAAGTTAATTTTGAATTAACTTTTTTGCAGATTGTAACATTAGGGGTTATCTTTTTAAAGTATGATTGTTCAGTTATTCTAGCACTGTATATGGAAAAGACTTTCATGTTTTCATTTCTCTATCAAAGTGTCCCCCCTTGTTAGTGATCTGTTGATAATCTTTTGCAGGACTGTTTTTGAGCTCTTCAATCTGTTCTATCTGTTTATTCTTACACCAACATTACATTATTTTAGCTAGTATAGATTAGGTCTGCAGAGGAAATCCTCCAGTTTCATTCCTCTTCAATATTGTTTTGGTTACTCAGAGATTTTCGTTTTCTTTCTTTGTATAGTTTAGGATTAGATTGTAAATATCTACAAAATAACTTACTAGGATTTTTGATTGAATTGTGTTGAATCTATTATTCAATCAGGGAAGAAATGAGATTTTAACAATATTTCTTCATATGTGTGGACATAAGACTATCTCTCTAGTTTTTATTTTTATTATTTTAATTCTTGATTTTATTTCATAACAATTTGGTATATTTCTTCATGTAGGTGTGAAATACATTTGATTAGATATGTAAAAAACAATGTTTCTTTTTGTTCTGATTTGGTGCTATGAAAATGATAAAGTTTTTTTAATTTTAAATTTTGATTGTTAGCTGGTATTTATGAGAGTGATTGGCTTTTATATTAATCTTGCATGCTGCAAACTTACCATGATTGCTTTTTAATTCCAGGGGATTTTTTAGATTTTCTACATAGTTAGTAATATCATTCATGAATATAATCCATAGTATGTCTTCTTTTTCAGTCTGTATAAAACATATTCTTTTCCTCTCTTATTCTATTATCTAGAAATTTATTGACTAAGACCAGTGAAAGAGGATGTCTTTGCCCTGTTCTTTATTTTATGAAGAGTTAACCTTATTTAAAAAAATAAGTATGATGTTACATATAGTTTTCTTGATGATATTCCTTATCAAGTTGTGAAATATTCCTCAAGTGCTCCTAAATCATTTTTATTAAGATTCAGTGTTGAAATTTGTCAAATATATCTTCTGCTTTTATTAATATAATCCTGTGTATTTTCTTTTTTTAGCTTATTGATGTAATGAATTACATTAACTGTTTTTTGTTGTTGTTGTTGTTGTTTGGGCTTTTTTTTTTTTTTTTTTACCGGGGATAGAACTTAGGACCTTGCGCTTGCCAGGCAGGCATGGAGCTACTGAGATACATACCTGGCCCTACATTAACTGTTTTTAAATATTGAATCAGTATTACTTTTTAAATGTCAGTAGGATCAGTATGGACAACCTCTTCGTGAGTTCTGATATTATCGTTTTCTCATTACTCTCCTTTAACTTTAGTTAACTTGACAAAAATTTTATCAATTTTATTGAAATTTTTTGGAGAATCAGCTTTTGTTCTTTTGTTTTTCTCTGTTTACTCATTTCCACTTTATTGATATTGTCTTTGTTTTTTTCTGCTGCTAACTTTAGGTCCAATTTGTTAGTATCTGGGTTTTTAAAAAACTAAACATGTTTCAACTGACACAACATAGATGACTGTACTTATGAATGGAGTATCTTTAGTTGTTTTGATAAATGTATACATTGTGTCATATTTAAGGGACTTTAAGCATGCCCTTGTCCTTAGTCACAATTTTTTATAATTTAAAAGCATTTCTTGTAGACAGTACACTATTATTATCTACTCTCCTCCAAGGTGTCAGAATAACATATCAGAATTTTTACTCCTGGAACTAACTTAGAACCCATTGTTGGGCCTCTCCTGATCACTTCCTCCTCTCTACTCACCCTACCCCCTAGGAACTACCATGAGATGTTCTTTCCTTTTTCTTTTTTTGATTCCATATATTAGTAGCATCATGCAGTATTTGTCTCTCTGTGACTACTTTATTTTATTTAACATAATCATCTTTAGTTCCACCCATATTTTCTCAAATGACAGAATCTCACTTATTTTTATGGCTGCATAGCAGTCCATTGTTTGCATTTACTCATTTTTTTCTTATTATCTATTTATTAGTTGCTTAGGTTGTTTCCATTTCTTGACTACTTTGAGAGAGTCAACAAACATGGGAGTGCAGACACTTCTAAAGCATTTCCTTTCTATGTATACTCCAGGTGGGATTCCTAGATCATTTGATAGTTTTAATTAGTTTAGGGATATCCACACTTTCTATAATGGCTGTACTCATTTACACTCCCACCAACAGTGTGAAAATAATTCCTTTTCTTCACAGCCTTACACCACTTGTAGTCTTTAACCTTTTTGATAATAGCTATTCTTCCTGAGGTAATATAATATCTTCTGTTATTTTTAATCTGAATTATCCTGATGATTACTGAGGTTAACTAATTTTGATGTACTTGATCATTTTTGTACCTTCTTTTAAGAAGTGATTCCTTAGATCTATTGTCCATTTTAATTGAGTTGTTACTATTCATGAGCTCTTCTGTTGCTATTTTTGGAGTTATTTGATTATTCTAGATATCATCCATTTGTCAGATGCTTATTTGCAAATATTTCATCCCATACTGTGGGACATTTCTTCACTCTGGTGATTTTCTCCATTGCTGAGCAAAGCTTTTCTGGTTTGGTTTCTTACTATTTACCTATTTTGTTTCTGTTTCCTATGGTTTGGGGTCTTATCCAAAAATCCTCTCCTATTCCAATATCTCAAACCATTTCCTTATAAATTTTTCTACTAGTTTCATAGTTTCAGGTTTTACATTTAATTATTTAATCCAATATGGGTTGATTTTTGTAACTAGTGGGAGATAGGGTCTAGTTTCATTCTTATAGTTTCTTAAGGTAGAAGTTTAGATTATTGATTTTAGATTTTTCTTTTGTAATGTATAAATCAATAAATTATACTTAAGCACTCAAATTAAATGACATTTTAACATTCTCACATCCTCTCAGAAGATGAGCTATGCAATATTGGTTAGCAAGAGAAGAATATGTACTCCACTGTTACTGAATGGAGCATTCAGTATTGATGATTCTGGTGTTTCAGGACTCTGTTCAGTCCTCTTTTCTCCCCACTTGTTTTCTCACTGCAGCATGTTGTATAGGTCAATCAGTATTAGAAAGGCATTAAAGTCTCCAGCTATATGGTAGATTTGTCTGTCCAACAGAAGTCCTATTAGTTTTGTTTCACATACTTTGGCACTGTTATTTCACACATGGACCTTAAGGATGCATGTCTTGGAGAATAATCCCTTTATTGTTAAATGATGTCCCTCTTTGTCCTTTACAATGTCTTTGCTCAGAATTTAGCTTTGTCTAAAATTAGTAAACAAGTACATATTTCTTCTGATTACTGTTAGCATGTCTTTTTCTATTCCTTTACTTTTACTTTTCTGAGTCTTACTTTTTAAAGTGTATTTGCTTTACAACACATATGACAAATTCTTGTCTTTGTATTCTTGGAAACTCTCTACTATTTATGTACTCTAAACAGTCACATTAATGTAATTCTTAATAAAGATTAATGCTTACCATATTTGTTCTTTTCTTGTTTATTACATTCTTCTGTCCTCTCTAGCTTTGGATACTTTGTCCAATTTAATTTTTTCTCTTTTCTGAGCATATAAATTATCTTTGTAAAATATATTTAGTAGCTGGCCTGGATTTTGCAATGTATAGTTACAACCAATCTAAATACACTTTCAAATAACACTACAGTGCTTCACAGGAATCTCAGATGCCTGATGACAGTATTTTCAATTTCCCTTCCCCGTCTCTTACGTCCTTAGTGTGAATCACTTTCCTAATCCAGAAGCTACACTCTTTGGATATATTTTTTGTGTTATTATTTAAACAAACTTTAAGCAAATTTAATCTTTGATCAATTAAAATAGAAAAATAATTATTTCTTTTGACTTTTACTGATTCTCTTTTTCATTTCATTTTGTGTATTTTTATTTGAACTGTATTAATTTTATTTTCTGAGAAAAACTTTAACAGTTTTCACAAAATATATCTACTCTTAAGAAAAACAAAACTTTTTAGTTTTTGTTCTGAGCATATTTATATTCCTACTTTTCTTTTAAAGGATAATTAGAAGGATATAATATTCTAAATTAGTGAATTTTTTCTTCAGCAAGTTAATTATTTTACTACATTCTATTTTGGATTATAAAGTTTTTTTTGTTTTGTTTTGGTACTGGGGATTGAACTCGGGTTCTTGTGCTTGTGCAGCAGGCAGCAAAACCTCTGAGCTAAATCCCCAGCCTGAATTATAAAGTTTTAATAGAAATGTTTAATGTAGTTTTTTTCCCCCCTCTATAGGTAAGGTGGTTTTTCTTTCCCACTTTTTTTGCGCAGGATTATTTCTATCTTGGGACTTCTGTACATTCAATATGGAAAATTTCCAAATATAGTTTTTTATTATTTATCCTATATGCTAATCTCCAAGTTTCTCAGATGTGATTTGTTTTGTTACATACATAAATTCAGAAAATCTTTAGCTAATTTTTCTTCAGATAGTTCTTTTATTCATTCATTCTTTTTTCTTTTTGTATTCTTTCATATGTCTGTTATGTATCTTGTAATTACTCCACATTTCCTGCATGTTGTTATGTTTTAATATTTTGTTTTTAGCACTTATAGTTTAGTTGGGAAATTTCCATTAGCCAGTCTTCAAGTGTACTAATTCTTGTCCATATCCAGTATACAATTAAAATGCTTTTGATATTTAGGCTTCCCTTTGCCACTTTTTGGGAGTATTTGCTACCATCTGTTTATATTACTCACCTTTCCTTATATGCTACCCACATTTCCCATTAGAGCCAGTTGCATATTAATCATATATATTTACAATTTTAAGTTTGAAAAAAATTTTTGTAATCCTACCAGTTCCTGAAAGTAATTTTACTTCTTTTTTCAAGCTGTTTTGTTGCTATGTGCTTTTTGGTATGCCTTGTACTTTTTTCTTGTAAGCTAACCATGATGAATCAGATAAAAGACTAAGTATATTGACCTTTAGTGTGAAGATTTACATAGTATTATCAAAATACAATGAATGTTGCCACGAGTCATCCAACTGAAAGGCAGAGATCTTCAGTTCAACAGACAGCAAGTTACACCTTAGTAATAGTTGTGCAGAGTTTCCACTGTGGCTCCTTTCAAAGCATTTGAGCAGCACATTTGAAAAAGAGGCAAATGACTAAAATTTGTTATACGTATATTTAACTGTAGAAGAAAAGCAACAACAATTGTCAATTTTATTGGAATACTGAGATTGTTCCTTATTAAGATTAGAGTATTTTAAATATGTCCTAAAGAGAGTTGCAACTCAGGTCCAGGATGATGATCATGAGAACAAGGCTTAGAGTTCTGAATGGGAATCACATACTTGTTCTTATGCAAAAATGAACATCAATCCAATTCCAACCTCAAGGTGATTTTGATTGTGTTTCTTGAAATGAATAGTGTTGATGGAAATGAACAAGCTGAGTTTGTGCATAGGAGCAGTATGGTGAATGATGAATATTATAAGAACTTATTTTAAAGAACTGAAATACATAAAAAATAACCTGGGAAATGTTTGTGCCGCTGGAGCTCCAATAGTCTTGGCTCTGTTGATTTCCTTTCTTCATGCCCTTAGCCCTTTTCCTCCTAAATTCCAAGTCTTCAGATATTGTAACTCTTCCCTGGAATTAGTATAATCAGCTGTTATGGAATTTAAAGTAAATCTGATATACTCATTTGATAAATTTTCTTTTGCAATTATTCTAATTGATTCATTTTCACTTCAATTTTTCTTTCAGAAAACATCCTATTCCTTCATTCTAGCTGCTATTGATTTTACTTACTTAAATATTCATTCAACGATTGGCAGCCTTGTCCATGCAGTCACTGTTTCTCTTATTTGGTGCATTAAGTCTTGTGTTGGCTGTGCCTTTAAACATTCCAAATGGAGATTTCTGTCTATATATGACTTCATTATTATATGCTTCATCTTCCCTGGAGTTGGATAATTCTTTGAAGTTCAGCAAAGCCTGGCATAGCAAGTCTTTTTTTATACATAATTTCATTTATATAAATTTTCTAGAAGAGCCACAATTATAAAGAGAGGAACAAGATTCCTTGTTGTCTCAAATAGAAGTAGGAAGTAGGGTTTAACAGTAAATCAGAAATGAGAACTTTTTGGATTTGAAGGAATTGTTTTGAAATTGAATTTTGGTGATGATGACATGATTATATAACTTTCCTAGAAATCAATGAATGACATATTTTCGAGGGAGGACACACTTTGGTATGTTAACTGGACTTCATAAAATTGTAACAAGGGACAATTTGAGCTAGAATTAATTACCTGATAGATAAAAGAATCCTGTGTTAGTCACCTGTACGTTCCCCAAAGCACAGCCCCAGCAAGGAAGTGGAGGCTTCAGAGCTGGCCTTAGGTTTGTGCTCAAACTGTAGAATTGTGATTCATTCAATTAATATTTTTGAGCTGGACCTTTGTTCCAGGCCCCCTCCCAGTCTCTGAAAATGGTGACAGTAGATGGGAGAGACTCAGCCGTTATCTTTGATGGATTAACATTTTGGGGAGGAAGGCAGAAAAATTCTTAGGAGGCTGATTAATCTACCATATGTTAGGTAGAGAAGTGGACTCTGAAGGAAGCCCACATCTTTTCTCAAAGAGCCACAAGAGCTTATTTTAAATCAGCTGTTTGCAGCTTCCTGGCTGGAGAAGGGATATTTGGGCAGAGACCTGTTCACAAAGAAAGAAGTGGATTTTATTAATTAATTAGTTAATTTGGAGTTTACAAAGTATAAATTCCAAACATTCTTCCATCTATTATTTTACATTTTCTCCCTGTATGGGGGGAGAATTATGAATGGGGAGCACAACACCTAGATGTGGGGTCAGCGTGGTGAGAATCCATTCCCAGTGCATGTGGCAGGGCTCCAGATGTGCCACAGGTAGTCACTGTTTTTGTAATGCCCACCCCAGCCCTGTGCAAATAGAGAGTAGAAATCTGACTCTCACATTTTTCTGGGTCTGAGAGGAAGTCCTGATGCCCAGCCCATGCCTGCCCAGCGTATAGAGGGCAGGGTCCCCTGGGCTTGCAGAAAAGAGAACTGCAACCAGGTCCTAACCCTACTGGAGCCTTGGAGCAGATCCTGCCTCACTAGGAGCAGGGCCATTCTTTCAGGTAGAATGAGGTTGGGGTGGGTTCCTGAATCCTCTCCTAAGGACTGATGGAGTTTGGAACACGAACATTTACCCAGAAATGAGTTCAATAGATTTTGGATTTCATACATAATTCACTCTGGCCTGGAAGTGGTTTATTATGTCATTTAACTTTCTCACTGAGAAGCAGGAGTGGGTCTTCACAGGGAGAAGCACCTCTCAACGTAACACTGAAGACAGCTTCAGTCCGTGCCTGCCTGCCAGGGAGCTGCATGTGACTCGTGCTGCAGGCAGACTGGCACAAGGGGCGGCACGTGGGTTCATGGTGAAGGCCACCAGAAGACACAGTCTCACGGGAGAATAGGCACCACCAGCCCTACATACAAGCCTCGAGTTCCACCTCTAGCATGGCAGAAAACCAAAATGAAACCCACCTCCCTTTACCTATTCTCCCCATTGTCAAATGTGGTCAGGCAGGAGCTCTTATTTTCAGAGACATTGGTAAGAACGTGACTGCCTCCTGGACTTGTGGATTCTCTCAGTTCAGAGGAAGCTCAATGGCTGCTGTGTCTTTCATTTTCTATACTTTGAATTTTTTGTGACAATCTATACTAACAGAAAAATGTATTTTCTTTATTTTTTATTAAGCTTATTGGTAAAATTTAGATATACATAATGATCACTTTCATCATATTGAATTTGTACCTGTGCATGATATATCTTGATTCTTATTTTTTCCCATTCTCATTCCCTCTCTTCAACCTGTCATCCTCTCCTTATTTACAAAAGCTTTGTTTCTATTTTATCTTTATTTTCTCTTTTTTCCTTTTACCTTCCTTTCTTTTCCCTTTCCCTCACCCTAGTGCCCCTTCCCTTTTATCATCCTTCTCGGTATCTTCCCAAAAGAATTAAAAACATCATACTACATTGATATATGCACAGTCATGTTTATAGCAGTACAATAATAGCTAAATCTAGGAAAATATTCAAAATTTTGTGACCATGGGAAAATTTAACTTTCTCAGTTTGACTTAAAATGGCAACATAGAATACCATTTTCTTTCTTATCTCTGTGATCATTTCAAATAAGCAAAAGAAGAATAAGATCCCTACTCTTTGTAAAACAATGAGAAAGGCCTGGAGAGCACCTAAATACCTATGTAGGGAAAATTGGTTGAAAAAATGATATTGCACTCATTAAGTGCAAAGTATACAGATGTGAAACATAAAAAAGATTTTTATAGTAGAAATGGAGAGATTTTTCAGGATGAAGTAGATAATGTAGGTGAAATTAAAATTACAAAACAGTTGTATAACAAAGAATGGGAAGAATAAATATATTTCCCCAAAGGGAGGAGAAAAAGTAAGTTAAACAGCAATGATTGAATTGGCTGTTGACAATAAGGAATGAGGTGGAAGGGAAAAGGAGTATCTGAGAATATATTTTAGGTAATTTGTACTTTTAAATGGTAGGAGACAATATAAAAGACAGTATCAAATTAAGGAATATTTCTAGATAATCTAAATTGAACACAAATATAAAATGTACCAGTCACTTAGCTGTTGCTGGGACAAAATACCAACACCCACAACTTAAATGACTAGAGGTTTATTTTGTCTCTGGAAGAAACAGCATAACACAGGTGCCTGGTAGAGAACAGGTGCTCAGCCCATGGAGGCCAGGAAGCAGATAAAGAGGAGGAGCTGAGGACCAGAACACAGGCTTCCAATTCATACCCTCACCCAGGTCCCACCTCCTAACAGCAGGCTTAGTCACTAAACTCATCAGTAGAAGAATCCTTCTAAGATCTTGGTTCTTATTTTTTCCCCATCCCCTGTCCTCCCTTCACCCGCTCTACCCTTCCCTACTTACAAAGACTTTGTTTCCATTTTTCCCTTTTCTCATAATTTTTCCTTTCCCTTCTTTTCTTTCCCCTTTCCCTCCCACTTCCCCTACTCCTTTGGATCTTTTCTTCCCATTTCAAATTATCAATTATTTATTTTAACCATTTTAATCCTTATTTGCACTTTCAGTTTCTCACACCAGAGAAGCTATTCAGTATTTACACATGTGTGTCCTATTTATTTCACTTACGAGTATTGCCTCAATATGCGTACATTTGGTTATAAACATCTCTAGTTTTTCCTTCTTTATGGCAAAGAAGTACTATAAAAAACACATCTTCTTTATCCAGTTTCCAGTTGATGGGCACCAATCTTTAGCTATTACAAACTGTGCCGCTATAAACATGAGTGTACATATATAGCTGTGGTGTGATTCTTTTGGGAAGATACCCAGCAGGGGAATAACTGGCTCAAATGGGACCTCAAGTCCTAGTTCTTTGAGTTATCTCCATACTGATTTTCACAGTGGTTGCACCACTCTGAATTCCCACCAACAATGGAGAGGGGTTCCTCTCTCCCCACAACCCTGCCAGCATTTGTTAATGGTTGATTTCCTGATAGCAGCCACTCTTTCTGGAGTGAGATGGAATCTCAACATTGTTTTCATTTGCATCTCTCGAATGACCAGTGATGTTGAACATTTTCTCGTATATTTATTTGCTGCTTTTACTTCTTTGTCTGAGAAATGTCTGTTCATTTCAGATGCCCATTTTTAAATTGGGTCTTTAAATTTGGAGGGTCTGATTTTTTTCAGTTCTTTATACATTCTAGATAGTACTCCCTTTGTCTGAGCTACAGCTGCTAAAATTTTTTCCCACATTGTAGGTTATCTCTTAGCTCTGTTGGTGGTTTCTCTTGTAGTGCAGAAGCTTTTTAATAAGAAGAGATCCCAGTTGTTGATTCTTTGTGCTAGTTCCCATGCTGCTGAGGTTTTCTTCATAAAGTCTTTTCCTATGCAAATATCTTCAAGAGTTCTACCTAACTTATCTTTCAGAAAGTTTAGTGTTTCTGTTTTAACATTTAGATCTTTAAACAACTTTGATCTTAGTTTATTGCATGGTGATATGGGTCTAGTTTTAATCTTTGGCAGGTTGAAATCCAGGTGTTCCAGCACCAGTTATTAAATAGGCTATCTTTCCTTCAATGAGGTGGTTGGCTCCTTTGTTAAAGATGAGGTGACTGAGTATGCCTGGACTTGTTTCTGCATCTTCTAATCTATTCCACTGATCCTCAGGTCTGTTTCTTTGTCAGTACCTTGCTGTTTTTATCACATTAGGTTTGTAGTATAGTTTCAAATTGGAGATTGTGATACCCCTTTCCATATCTCTGTTGCATAGAATTGCTTTCGCTAGTCTTGGTCTCTTCTGGTTCCAAATGAATTTTTGGATTCTTTTCTCTTGTTCTGTGAAATATATTTTTGGAATTTCAATCAGAATTGCATTAAATCCATATAGCAGTTTTGGAAGTATGGTTATTTTCACTATATTGGTTCTTCCTATCCAGGAACAAGGGATGTCTTTCCATTTTCTTATATCCTCTTTGATCTCTTTTTTCAGAATGCTGTAGTGTTCTCTGTAGAGGTCTTTTGCTTCCTTTGTTAGGTTGATTCCTAGATATTTCTTTTTTTTGGATGCTACTGTAAAAGGAATTGTTTCCCTAATTTCTCTCTCAGTGAGTCTGTTATTTGTGTACAAGAAGGCTATTATTTTTGAGTGTTGACTTTGTATCCAGCTACTCTACTGAATCTGTCAATTAAATCTAGAAGTCTTTTGGTAGGATTTTTTGGGTCTTCTATGTAAAGTATCATATTGTCAGCCAATAATGACAGTTTAACTTCTTCCTTTCCTATCTTTATTCCCTTTATTTCCTTCTCTTGTCCAATTCCTGTGGCTAATGTTTCCAGAACAATATTGAACAGGAGTGGTGATGGTGGGCATCCTTGTCTTGTTCCTAATTTTAGTGTGAATGTTTTCAGTTTTTGACCATTGAGTATGAGGTTGGCTTTTGGTTTTTCATAGATAGCCTTAATCAAGTTGAGATAAAGACCTTCTATTCCAATTTTCTCTAGAGTTTTCATCATGAATGGGTGTTGGATTTTGTCGAATGCTTTCTCTGCATCTATTGAGATGATCATATGTTTTTTGTCCTTGGCTCTGTTAATGTAGTGTATTTCATTTATTGATTTACAATAATACTATAACTTTGCTAAAAGCAAAAGTTCAAATAATTTGAACACACTTCTGACATTTTTCTAAGTGAATATGTAGATTCCACCTCAAGCAACTCCAAGAAGTGTGCTCCCCTCCATAGCTCACCTGGTACAGCAGAAGACTATAGGAAATCTCTGTGTAGAAAAGTTAAACTTTTAAATTTAGATTTGAGGAATTTTAGACCAGTTCTCCTCTCACCCTACTTCAGTACATTTTTCATGTAGAATTATTAACTGTCATTCCATTGCTTAACACTCTAAAAGGGTGCAGTGTCAATTGCAGTACTGATGTAATAGTCCCTACAAATTCTGTATGTATTATAGGGCACATGACATGAATGAACCTTTTGGTATTGCTGGAAATAAACCACAGAGTGTGTATAACAAAACATGTAAATGAGTAATTTGGGAATGAAAGGGTGACTCAGGGGTTTACTTATGAGATAGAAGTACCAATATAAGCATATTATGTTTTAAATGTGATGTATATTTTGGTCCATAGATTTCAATTTTTAAAAAATCAAATTTCTGATTATGATTTGTAGTGTGGGGATATGAATTGCACCTGGAACAACTTATTCAAAAAAAGAAGTAAATGGCCCAGGAATCATAAGAATGTGTCAAAAAGACATGGGAGTTACATTGGTGCAATTTTAACATAAAAAATAACATAATTGATTATTATCATTGTGTGTAATACATTGAAAGAAAACTAGATTCCAAAAACCACTAATGATAAAAGCAGAAATGAAAGAAAAGAAAATAAATAGAAAGAAAAGAAAATTTTGTTTAAAGAATAATATTATACAACCATGAACCAAAAATGCAAGAATTAGAAAATCATCATTTGGCAGTTACCTATGTAATAATTATCATTATAATGTAAGCAATTTATCCTTTATCTATCATGCAGCTCTGTATTTTAGGACATATATTTAGAAATGCTAACATTTTTTGAAAACTTATTTCTTTTTTTCTTCTTTTTTTTCTTCTTTTATTGGTACATTTTAGGTATACAATACATTTACATTTATCATTGGGTGCTTATTCCTGTACATGATGTATCTTAGTTCTTATTTTTTCCCCATTGTCCATTCATCCTTCATCCCCTCTACCCTTCTCTATTTACATACATTTCATTTTCATTTTTTTTTCTTTTCTCCTAATTTTTCATTTCCCTTCTTCACTTTCCCCTTCCTCTCCCACCACCCCTAAACCTTTGGACATTTTCCTATTTCAAATTATGAATTATTCATTTTAATCTTATTTACACTTTCAGTTTCTCACACTAGAGAAACTATTCGGTATTTACACATGTGTGTCCTATTTATTTCACTTAAGAGCATGGCCTCAATATGCTTCCATTTAGCTATAAATGTCTCTAGTTTCTCATTCTTTATGGCTGAGTAGTACTCCATTTTATAAAAAAACACATCTTCTTTATCCAGTTTTCAGTTGATGGGCACTTGGGCTGTTTCCAAGCTTTAACTATTATGAACTGTGCCACTATAAACATAGATGCACATATATTGCTGTGGTATGATTCTTTTAATTATTTGAGGAAGACATCCAGCAGGGGAATAGCTAGGTCAAATGGGACCTGTAGGCTTAATTCTTTGAGGTATCTCCACACTGCTTTCCATAGTGGTTGCAACAGTCTGCACTCTCACCAACAATGGAGAAAGGTTCCTTTCTCCCCACACCCCCCTCAGCATTGGTTGTTGGCTGATTTCTTGATAGGAGCCATTCTTTCTGGACTGAAGTGGAATCTCAGTGTTGTTTTCATCTGCATCTCTCGAATGACTAGTGATGTTGAACATTTTTTCATATATTTATTTGCTGCTTTTACTTCTTTGTCTGAGAAATATCTGTTCATTTCAGATGCCCATTTTTGAATGGGGTCTTTGAATTTGGGGGGTCTGATTTTTTTCAATTCCCTATATATTCTAGATAGTAGACCTTATTGATAAAGGAAAATGTAACTTAGAATCACTAATAATATTTCTCATCTTGCACAATACATCTCATTAGTATAGTCATTCCAACTATCTTTGCATTAATGTTTGGATGTTATATAATATTATGACATTTTACTTTTATCTCTTTATATTAAAATTGAGTTTTTCAGTATCATATGTAGTTGAATTTTTTGTTTATTAGTATAATTCAGATATACATAATCCATTTGTCATATGGAATTTGTTTCTGTACAAGATATATCTTAATTCTTACTTTTTCTCATTTGCCTCCTCCCCTTTTAACTTTTCTTCTCATCTTATTTTCACAAGTTTTACTTCTATTTAATCTTTCTTTTCTCATTTTTTCCCTTTTCCCCTTCTCTTTTCCCACTCTCCCCTCCCTAATGCCCCTTTCATTTGAACTTTGTCTTTCTATTTCACATTATCTATTATATTTATTATTATATTATATTTTTGGCCCTTTTTTATACTTCCAATAATGTTGGTAACAACTTAAATGCCCATCAACTGATGAATGAATAAAGAAGACACATTTTTTATACAATGGATGAGTACTCAGGCATAAAGAGCAATATACTTGAGACACTTATAGCTAAATGGATGCACCTAGAGACCATAATGTAAAGTGAAATAAATGAGACATGCACGTGTAAATATCTCATTGTTTCTCTGGTGTGAGAAACTGTAGTTGAGTATTTTATTCTTTATCTCATTTAGATATCTGTTTAGATTTTAACATTTAATGCAGTTGTTAACATCATTATGCTTAAGTCTAACATTTTATTGTTGGTGCTATGTTTGTGCTTTCTGCTTCTCCTGTTTTCTTGTCTTGATTATGTGAATATGTTTTGGTATTGCACTTTACTTTCCATAGTAGGTTTGTCTACATTACTTTGTTATTATTTCAGAGATTGATTAGAGACATATCCTTCTACAACCTAATTAGTTTAATATTTTAGTACTTCAAACACATTAGATAATAGAATTCCCTAGGGAATGTTGATTCTGTTGTATAGTAGACAGTAAGTCCAGGTAAATATAGACTGAAAGTTTTACTCCATGTCCTGTGAACTACAGTCCAAATCTCATTTTATATGTTAAAGCCTTTGCTATGCTATTTTGGGTCTCCCATTTCTATACACAGTAGGATTACTAAGAGTTACATTCCAGTTCATTTGTCAAAGACTTTCTTATGATGCTTATACATGCATAGGTCTGGTGTGAACCTGGGGTTTGAATAGGTTCACAAAAAGAATTATAAAGTCCCTTTCTACCATAGACTCCACTAGAGTATCCTGATTACAAGGGTTCCTTTGGATCTCTCTGAGAAGTTACAGCATCCAAGTTATAGAGCTCCCCTCTTGGGTTTCACCATGGAATTGACAAATAGGAAGGAAAGAAAACAAATGCCAGTAATCTAGCCTCTTTGGAGGCATAGGAGTTCCTTTGCTTGGATTCTCTGCTTAGAAATACAGAATTTCAATTGGGGTTTCAGTGGCCAGTGTGGCTACTGCTATATATCTTGTCACTGGCATCTCCCTCCAGGCAAATCTGCAAGAGAAAATAAAGTGAGATTGACACTCACACGCAGGTAGTTTTTGTGAATTTTAACCCTTCTGACAAATTTACTTACAGTGGTCATCATGTAGTTGATTTTTTTTTCTTTTTTGTCTAAGTTTTTACCAGGAGATACAGTTTGAAGAGTTCATAGTTTGCTGAAAGAAAAATAATTCTGTTTTCTTTTTCTCTGGTGAGAAGGAGAGTTATGATGAAACACAAGCTGTGGAATAGGGTGCATCATATGTTATTTTTTGTATAAGTCCTTGGTTACCTTTATTTCTCTTATACATAGACCATGAAATCAGAGGCATTATAGACTAATATTTGGTCATAAGATTGAAATCATGTCGGGGCAGAGTCCAGTGAAAGCCCAGTAGGAACACCAGTGACCAGACTGGGGGTAACTGCTCACCTCCGGCCACACATGGTCACCCAGGCTCAAGAAATTCTGACCGCTGCCCATTTCCATTACTGTAGAACTATCTAAAGCCTCCAAGGGAACTGAAAATGTCAACCTGTCTCAAGCTGCCTGATAATAACAGGAAGTGGGTCAGTTCCTGGTCCTCTCTTGCTTTCATGGAGATGGAACAGAGTTGGAGAAAATAAATACAAATTCATTATTAAAATTTAATGCATCACATGATGAATACATTAAACTGTACTGTATAGGAAAATTGATTATTTTTTGTGAACTGACATATTAAAACCTAGATAAACTGAATATTATAGGGATCTATAGGAAATCTTTCTACTTGAACTTTATTTGTAAATTTTACTATTATGATATCACATATTTTAATTGGTTTTAAACTTATTTCAAACAATACACATGAGAAATGAAAGGAAATGTTTTAAGTGGGGTTTTCATTGATAGGAACTCTGGCTTTGCAATGTCATCCTAATTTTAAATCTTTAAATGATGCAAGAAATATGTAATGTAATTTCAGAGATACCAGGTTTAGGATGAAACTCTTGAAATCAAGAGATACAATATGTATAAATGCTTAACGTTGAAATAAAAAGCAACAACCTGTGTAAACCTTGTTTTAAACATCATTCAAAATAAAATAAAAACTTTACCTCTATGCTAGATTTATTAATCAGATTGAACACAAGATACTATTTTCAAATCAGATAACTATGTTTCTAGTACAGGAGGCTCAATAAATGGCATTAGATGCCCTTGCTATAGTTAGGGTGCAGTGTCAGCTGTTTGGGACAGGACCCACAGTGTAAGAACAATACCATTTCACCAAGGAACCAGTAGGAAAGCACTATAGTTGAAAATGGTTTGTAGCCACATTATAACCAGATTATTGATTTATTACAATAATTATAAAAATATTAATGTGACAATACAAGCACCGAACAGAATGATAATATTTATCTCCATATATTATATTTTTGATGTATAAAAGTGTTTTTTAATATATAAGAAAATAAGATGATTGGTGTAAGAATTAACAATGTCCAAAATATATCATTTATGAAATAACGAAGAAATATATTGGTCCATGAATGCTTCAGTTTGCAAACAATTTGGTTCCCAGACAAAAGCATTCAGCAAAATTGTGCTTCCATTTGAAAACTCCACACTGGGTGACACACACTACCATAGCCATCTTCCCCCACAGACACCAAAGCAGCCATCTTCCACCAAATCATAAAACAAATTAAGATCATAAATCCAGGTGCCACTGTACATAAATGATTACAAGATACATTATGTTCCATTTAAGAAAAGTCAAATATACAAAGATGCACACCGGTCTTACATTTAATTCTTCAATCCATTGTGCTTTGGTATTTGTAACAGGTGGAAGGCAGTGTCAAGTTTCATTCCTGTAATTTCTTGCCCACATACATTTATATTTTTAAAATTATTTTAAAAATTTAAAAAAATGTTTATCCATAAGGAAAGATACCTAGTTATTGGGGTAAGGTAATAAAAAGATTAGAAGTTCAATGTAAATCTTTCAAAATATTTTCCATTGATTGTATGTATTGTCTATTTAATACTTTAATAAAATATTTCAATATTGAAAGCACAATTAAAAATGGCATTAACAGGATATTTAATGTAAAATCCACTTAAGTTTATTGTGATATGTGATGTGGCAAAGAGTAAAAATAAAGGCTAAATAAAATTTAAAGCAACATAATTCATAGCCAATTTTGTTAAAGCTTTCCTTAGGAAGGTAAAGCCACCAAACAATCTTTATATTTCTTCACCTCCTCCTTCCAAATTTATCTGAAAATTTCCAGAGTCTTCCTTAGGGGGACTTCTGTAGGGTTTCAGAAGTATCCATTAACCTACGTACAACCCAGATGTAAGTACATGGCTTCCAAATTCCAGGCATTTCGAACATTCAATTTTCCCCTCACTTTCCTAAGCTCAGAATGACAACTTATGCCTCCGGTATGGCCATGCTGCCCTAGAATGGAGAGGGGATTTTCAGGGCTTAGAAGGCCAAGGCTTTTGCATCAGGGAGACTTCCACTGAGCATTTCCATCTTCCCATCTAGTTCAGGGGATTCCGACAGACACCAACACTGTCCTTCCTGAAGCCGCAAAAAGTATAAAGCATATGCCTCTTGTACATTTTCAAAATGTCAGTTTATTTTCCTCTACATTATAGTACAGCCTTCGTTTGTTTCACAGACACACACACACACATGCACACACACACACACACATATATATATCATATACACAGGCAAATATATATTCACATGCATGTATTATATACTCAAATTGTAATACCAGTCAATTCTGGTCTCCTAAAGAACTATTGCTGAAATAGGTTGTTAGAAGGAGTATGACAGACACAGCTGATTGCCTATAAAATATCCATCTTCTCTTTTCCCTCACTAAGATAACCTTCTGGTAAAAGCACATGTTCCTCTAGTTCTTCCATCTGGCAGCTAACTGTGGACAGTACCATTCCTTGGTTTGTTTAGAGCTCCAGGAAAATATTATTTGGGGTTTCTTTCCATATAAATAGTTTGATTTAAAACATACAATAGAGACTTTGGCTTCTAATGAGATGCTAGAGACCTACTTTTTCTTATCCTTCTTAGTAAATACAAATGAAAGCTGGGAAATTATATATAAAACAAACAGCATATGAAAGATGGAATAAAGATAACAATCTGTAGAGGAACTTCCAGAGCTGATGAATGACACAGTAGGAAGTTCCCCAGGTTATCTTCTTGCTTCACAGATGCCATACTACCTACTGGAGTAGCCAGCAGCCTAGAAATCAAGAAAACAGACAGAAAAAAGTTCCCACCAAAATTTTCTTAGTTATAGTGCCAGTAAAGGGCACCCTAGTAGGACAGAAACAATTTAGAAATATCCCAGTCAAATACCACACAAAAAAACGGTGCCCTACTCTCAACACCAGCAGGAAAGACTGACTGGAGAGCCTAGGCTCTGCCCTTGCTCTGAGGAAACAAGGAGTCACACTCAGTCTGTATGGGGAGTCAGCAGAATCATCAACAGGGAGCACACAGTAGCTCCCCTTTTCATAAGTGTAATGGATGCTATGGATTCTGTGTGCAAACTCTAGACTTCATTCCCATCTCCAGGTATGGTGAAACCCCTTTCCATGATATTCTGAGAAATGTCAGAGGAGTTCTACTAGAGTGCTCAACCTTCTAGGAATGCATAGCAGACATAAAGCCACCTCTTCCATGAGACCAGTGGAGGCATAATGGGGAGAAATAATGAACTCCCTGCTTTTTTCCAGAGTAGTATAGTGTCAACTTAGATGAGAACTTGGTCAAAATAAGAATCATAAAGAAATCCATTGTTTAGAAAACTGTTGGTATTATTAATGTAGTCCAGTGAGGCCCCAAGATATAAAATCAACACAACAAAGCCAATTGCATTTCTAAGTACTAGCAATGAATACAGTATCTCCAATAAAAACTTGAAAATGCAATATCATTCACAATCACTCAAAAAAGAAAAGAATTGAAGAGAATAGAAAGGAAAGAAACAAAAGGAAGGAAGGAAAGGAAAAAACTCTGGAAGATAAAAGAAGAAAAGCAAAGAAAATAACAAAAACAAAAAAGGAAAGAAATAGAGATTTGAATCTATCAAAATATTATTTTATGCCTTGTAGGTTGAAAACCATAAAATGCTGGTACAGAAAAAAAGTATCTAAAATCAATATATGTCATGGAGATATGACATAAACTAAAGAACTCAACATAATAGAAATGTTAATTCTCTGCAATTTAACTTATAATACAATTCATATCAAAATCTAAGCAAGATATGGTTTGTGTAGATAAAGACCATTTTTTCCTACAATTTTATGGAAAGTCAAAGCAACTTGAATAGCCAAAATTCACAAAAAAAATCAGAATAAAATATCCTGGATATCCATATCAAAAATTAAACTTCAATCCAAATTTCAAATGCTATGTAATAATTAATACAAAATGGATCCTAGATCTAAATGTCAAATGTAAAAGTATAAAAGTTTTACAAAAAAGTATGGGAAAGAGTTCCTAGATACAACTTCAAAAGCACAATCCATTAAATAAAAATGTACTTAAAGACTTTATCTTTATGAAAATTACTAATTTAATGCGATTAGAAAGTGGGAAAAATGTAGAGAGAGTTCATTGAAGACTTTTATGATGTTTAATTTTATGTGTCAGTTTGCCTGCTATAAGGGATTCCAGTGTAGCTGGTAAAATATTATTTTCTAGTGTGTCTGTGAGGATGTTATTGGAGAAATGACCATTTAAATCAGTAGTGTAAATAAAGAAACTGTGGCGTATCAGTGTGCACAGACAACATCCAATCTCTGGAGGGCATCAGTAGGATAAAATATGAGAGAAAAGATGATTCAATCTCCCGGTATGGACCAGATATATTCTTCTACCCATGGGTGTACGAACTCCTGGAGAGTGGACCTCAGGATTCTGGAATTTATAACATTGAATCACCAAGGTACTCAGACCATCAGCCTTCGATGGAGTCAGCTAATCAATAAATTAGACTGACTTTTTTAATAGTATTGACAGAGTTAAAATTGTTCTATATTGAGTCTCTGTCACGGTTTTTAATCTGAAATGTCCTCCTGGATTCTCATGTGTTTTGAAGGTGATCACTATAGTTGACTTGCTGTTCAGAAGTGGAGCCTGGTTGGAGTGGGTCACTAGGGGCATGACCTGGAAGGGTGTTGTTCTTTTCCCAGGCTCCTTCTCTTTCTGGTTACTGGGTGCCATGAATTGAGAGCCCTTTTTCCTGAATTGAAGCCAATAAACCATGGGCTAAATCTATGAGACGAATAAACCTCTCCATCTTCAAGTTTCAGGTGTTGGGTATTTTATCCCTACAATGAGATAGTGACCATGACAATCTCTGTAGAGGTTTCACGGAGTAAAGAGAAATCTAAATTAATTAAACTTCACATTGTTTTAACAATTCATTGATTCATTAGCTGTCATTATATATTTTTTCAATTTTCGGTACTGGAAATCGAACTCAGGACCTTACTCTTGCGAGGCAGGCACCTGAACCACTGAGCTAATTCCCCAGCCCTATTTTTTTCAATTTTCAAAGTAACTATTTATAGGGCTATAAATATTGTTTAAGCAATATCTTGAACACTTATAATTCATACAAATCTGAAGTGAGACAATATTCTAATCCTTGAGTTTGCGAGAAAAGAGCAGAGATGAAATAAAGTAAATAGACAGTGAGAAGAAATGGGGAGGAAGATGAAAAAAGAGGATCTGAAAGACAAGAGACAGAATAGTGGACACAGGGTGCAGTTCTAACCTCACCTGGGGCATCTCTAATAGATCTTGCACACTATGATGCCTGGCTACACCAACACAAGAGATGCCCTCATTTAGTACCTGAGGCAGCACAATGCAGATGAAGCAATGGTGGTTATTTTCCACATTTTTTAGAAAGTGCTCATTTTTCATTGTGCCCAACTATAATAGGCCTTCCAAGAGACAAGAAGGAAAGTGGAAAAAAGATGAATAAGAAATGAAGCTAATGAAAAATGAATGAATCCGTGAAATTTAATTTTCTTTTCTTTTTTGTTTTGTTTGTTTATTTGTCTTATGAGATAGGGCCTCCCTATGTAGTTCAGTGTATCCTTGAGTCTGTAACACACCCAGCCTCCTGAGCACTCCCTCAGCCTCCCCAGCATTGGGATTACAAGTAAGTGCCACCACACCCAGCTCTAAATTTTCTACATACTAAAATGAATGCCAGAAAAAACAAAGCAGTAATTAGAAGAAAACAGGAAAAACAGAAGAATCAAGAAGAAATTAATAAAAATTATTTTACTGAAGAGATTGTTGGAAAGGGTAGAAGAAAAATATAGACACAAAATTTCTGAAATTTTTAGTAGCTTAGAGACTTTTAAAGCATGAAAATTACTTATAACTTCACAGATAAAATTAATTCCTGAAGATAAGAAGACTGAATCTTTTTTGGAAGAAAAACAAGTGAAATGGGTATGTAAATTTGATAATATAATTAAAGAAAGAAACAAAGTAATTTGACAGAACCTGTTTCTAATCTTTTGAACATTTAACTTTGAAATAAATTGAAATTTATGGAAGACCGCAAAACTATTACCTCTGTCCCCTACAGAATTTCATCTAAATTTGCATCTCCCATAACAACCCTATGTTTATGAAAACTGTGAAATTAACACTGATATATACTCTTTTTTTTTTTTTTTTTTTTTGGTACTGGGGATCGAACTCTGGACCTTGCGCTTGCGAGGCAGGTGCTGGAACCACTGAGCTAAATCCCCAGCCCCAAACACTGATACATACTCTTAACAATTTAAATTTCACAAGACTTTCTACTAATGTGGTTTATTTTCATGCAATTAATGCTTTTACACACATTTGTATGCAATATTTATATGGAAAAAAACTCACTAAATTAAGTCTTCATGAATCCTTTTTCAGCATTAATATGTGACATTTAATTGATCTTTGACTGTTTTCAAAGGCATCTTCAGGATTTTTGTTTGTTTGTTTTATTTAACTACTTTGTTAGGGCATTTTTAAATTCATACAAAATTGAGAGAAAAGTACAGAGATATCTCCTGTTCCCACACATGCCCAGTACTTTTCACCAAAGTGGTACATTTGGTTCAACTGATAAATCTACTTTGACATCACTATTCCACAGAACTCTATATTTCTCACTAGAGCTCATTCTTGTGTTGTTGATTCTCTCTGGATAAATGTATAATGGCTTGTATCTACCATTATAGTATCACATAGAACCATTTCAGGGCCCAGAATCCTCTCTGCTCTCTTTATTCATCCCTTCTCCAATTTCTAACTTTGGAAGACATTGATCTGTTTACTGTCTTCATAAATTTATCATTTTCATAATGTCAAATAGCAGAAATAGTACAATATATAGCA
Source organism: Heterocephalus glaber (assembly GCF_053883595.1). NCBI lineage: Eukaryota > Metazoa > Chordata > Mammalia > Rodentia > Bathyergidae > Heterocephalus > Heterocephalus glaber. The sequence continues at coordinate 24,640,397 of NW_028258143.1, read as the reverse complement.
TTTTCAGATCAGTGTCTTTCTCTCACCAAATTCGCATTTAAGATTCTTCCATATCTTTTCATAGTTCCATAGCTCATTTATTCTTAGCGCTGAATAATACACATTTTGTTGATATGTCACAGGTGACCTGATCATTTCCATTCGATATTTTTTTTTTATTTCCAAGTTTTGTATTAGTGAATAAAGCTGCTATAAACACTTCTGTGCAGGTTTTTTTGTGAAAATGTAAGTTTTCATCTCATCTGGTAAAATACCAAGAAGCATGATTCCTGAGTTGTATGTCTTTCCTCCCAGATATAGATGATCATTTGCATTTATTTTTAATCTATTTGCAAGTAATAACCAAATAAATCGAAGTGCATAATGATTTTTTGATTCTACTCTAGTGATTCAGTGTTTGTTTACTTAGAACTTATTTCTATGTGCTGAGAAACTTGGCTCCCATATCTGAAATTTATTTCAGATATAATAGGCATGTGAAGCATTTTCAAACTTTCTAAGTCATATCACTTTGAAAATAAAGGAAATAATTCAAAAATTATGCACAGGTTTTTTGTGTGTGTTTTTTTTTGCCTTGAATCTTCAAACATTTTTTTTGTTTTTGGTACAGGGAATTGAACTTGGGACTTTGTGTTTATGAGGGTGACCACAGCACCACTGGGCTCACTGGCCCCCTTTTACCTTTAACCTTAAGAAATATAGTGAAAATATTGTTTTCTAAAGTGTTATGGTCAGCTTTTTCTTTATTTATCTCCTTTAGGATAAGCTATACATTTGCAAAACTGTTGGATTCATTTGTCACAGTTAACCTTTCATTCTGGAATTCAACAAATCCTCATTTTACAAAGTGGTATATAGTAAAGTTTATCTTTTATAATACTCAGCTCCGTGGATTTCCAAATGCAGATTATGTATCTGCCTTTATGGTATCTGAAAAACTGTCCAGTTACACTAAAATCTGATCTATGGACTTAGAGTTTCTTGTAGTATATTCTTATTATTTTTTTACTGTCTTGAGGGATTAGTAATGGTATCTCTTCTTTTATTTTGGATATTTGAAATCTGTATTTTTTTCTTGATCATTCTGGGTAGAGGTTCATACTTAGTATGGATTCTTTCAAGGAATCTGTTCTTTATTTCATCCAATTTATCTATTCATATGTTTGTATTTTTATTGTGTTCTTATTTTTTTATTTACCCCCTGGTTTGAGTTTTACTTGCTCTTTTTCTTTTTTACTAAGGCAAAACTTATTTTGTTAAAATTATTTTTCTTTTCAAATACAATAATTTTAGCCATGAGCAAAAAACCCCCAAAATCTACAGCTAGGCCAATAACAGTCAAGATTTCAGAAATCCAACGCAAGAACACAGTATTAAAAGCTGTTAGAGAAAAGAAACAAATCACCTATAAAGGAAAGCCCATCAGATTCACAGCAGATTTCTCAACACAAACCCTCAAGTCAAGAAGAGTCTGGAGTGAAGCATTTCAAGCTCTAAAAGAAAATAACCTCCAACCCAGATTGATGTACCCTGCAAAACCATCTTTCAAAATTGAAGGAGAAATAAGATACTTCCATGACAAAGAACACCTGAGGAAAGTCATGACGACCAAACCAGCATTCCATAATGTTTTGAAGGAAATTCTAGAAAGAGATAATAAGGACTACAACTCCATGAACCCCACAGAATGAATCTACCAGGGAAGGCAAGCAATTAAACAGAGAGCAAAAAAAGGAGCCCATAATTTAATCCTATTCTTTTTCCTCTAAGTGCTCCTTTACCTGAAGCTTCAAAAGTTTAATATTTTGTATTTTATTTTAATTAATTCAAACTAGATTTTAATTTCTCTTAGGATTTCTTCTTTGACCTGTGAATATTCCACAATGTGTAATTTAACTTACAACTCTTTGGGTATTTTCCAAATATATGTATATTATTGATTGCTATTTATTTTAGTTACTAAGCAAAAATTGATTATATTATGTAATCCTTTATATTTATTAAGGTTAGGGTTTCTACTAAATTCTAAGGCTATTGTTACTTTTTCTTTTCATTTCCAGAGCAAGGTTTTTGATTTATAGATAAAAGAGAAAAGATTGATCAGGACTATTATCCAGTAACAACTGCCATGAGAGAACATCAAACTTCTCAGTGATATTTTTTTTGAGTGCCTCCTAAGAAAAGCCTATGAAAGGGCTAGACTTCTCTATGTCTGAGATCTCCATGTGAGTCCACCATTGGCTTTAGTATTTCATTAAAAATTTCTAATATAATCTTACCAGTTCATATGGTGTGTGGCAGCACCTGCACTTGTAGGAAATACTCATGTCCTGTAGTTCCCCATAACAGCTGGTCTGGAGATTTCATGTGTGTTGTTTGGCCCCAACCTCAGTTTTCTGATGGATCACAGTGCAAATCAGTAACTCACTGACTTACACCTTTTCTGGATTTTTTTCTTTTTATGACAGTAAGAGTAGAATTGTTTTTTACATGCCTCTTCTCAAGTAAATCTTGAAAATCACAAAATAAATTGCAGAACCTTAGCATGCTGTTCTCTAAGTGCAAACATAAATAAATGTGAAACTTTACTCAGCATGTTTATTTTTAGAGTTAATGTATTTGTATTGGAATTCTGAATTATTTTATGAAAATTCTATATGAAATGAAGAAATATTGGTGGTGGCCAAGACTTTCACTATGAGGAAAATATATAGATATTTGTAAAAAACCAAAGAAAGAAAAAAACTTTCTATTGAATCTGGTTTATAAATATAAATATACACCCAACTATTTACATTTTCATAAATATAAGTAGATTTTTCTTCTAATTCTTGTATGATACATTCTAAATGCAGTCATCTAATTTATTTATATGTAAGCTCCATTCATCTTTAAAATAATTTAAGTATTTTAAGTATTACAACATAGCTTATTTCAAGTATGAGAGAAGAAAATAAAACATCAGCTTGAAGCAGGTTGTTTTTTCAGAAAATATGACTAGGGTTCTTTCAGTGTCATGGTGCCAAAGTGCAGAGCCTGAGCGCTAGTCTGTGGGTGGAGTGCTACCCATCACCTTCTGTGACTTCTACCAGCTGTGGCCGGCACAGGAGTGACCCGGGGAGACCCAGAAGCCACTCAATGACTTGTGTTCATTGATCTTACTTCCTACACAAAATCTTTATTGAGAGGAGAAGACTGGTTATTCCTAGAGATACAAATGAAAATAACACTGAGATTCCACCTCACCCCAGAAAGAATGGTTGCTATCATGAAATCAACCAATAACAAATGCTGGCTGGGCTGGGGGAAAGAGGAACACTGCTCCAATGCTGGTGGGAGTGTAGCCTGGGCCAACCACTGTGAAAATCAGTATGGAAATAGCTCAAAGAACTAGGATTGGAAGTCTTATTTCACCCAGCTATTCCCCTGCTGGGTATCTTCCCCATAGAATTAAAAGTATCATACCACAGTGATATATGTGCACCAATGTTCATAGCAGCACAATCTGTAATAGCTAAAATGTGGAAGCAGCCCACATGCCCATCAACTGGAGACTGGATCAAGAAAATGTGGGGTTTTTTTTATAAAATGGAATACTACTGACCCATAAAAAATGAGAAATTAGAGACATTTATAGCTAAATGGATGCACTTTGAGGCAACACTCTTAAATGAAATAAATAGGACACACATGTGTAAATACTGAATAGTTTCTCTAGTGTGAGAAACTGAAAGTGTAAATAAGGGCTAAAAGGTATAATAGATAATGGGAAATAGGAAGAAAAGGGGCAAAGGGGAAGGGGAAGAGGAAGGGGTAGAGGAAAGGAAAGAAGGGAATGGAATTAATATGAGAAAATGGAAAAATGTAAACAAAGCCTTTGTAAATTGGGAGGGATGGAGGGTTTGAACGGAGGGCAGGGGAATGGGGAAAAAATAAGAACCAATAAAGATTATGTAAATGTACAAATTTCCAATGATGAAATGTCATTATATTGTATACCTAACATGTATCAATAAAATTAATTTTTTTGTATTAAATTATTTTATTGGTACATTGTAGGTATACAACACAATTACATTTCTCATTGGGAGTTGTACCTTTACATAATGCATCCTGGTTCTTATTTTTTCCCCATTCCTAGCCCTCCCTTCACGCCCTCCACCCTTCCCTATTTACAAAGACTTTATTTCCATTTTTTTCCATTTCTCATCATTTTTCCTTTCCCTTCTTTCCTTTCCCCTGCCCCTCCCACTACCCCTACCCTTTTGGACCTTTTCTTCAAAGGTGCAAATTTCCAATGATGAATGTCATTATATTGTATACCTAAAATGTACCAATGATTAGAATGAGTAATCGATAATGTAAAATAAAATTAATTTTTTAAAAAGAAAACATGACTAAAAGAAAAATATGCTATAATTAGAAAAATCATTTTGGACCTACTTAACTAATACTTAAAAAAGAATTATGATGTATACCAAACTATTTAGAGAAGTCATTGGGAAATAGAACAGTTGCATCATCTCAAAATGTTACCCCTCAGATTACTTCAAGCTGTACTTAAAAAAGACCTGCATACCTCTAAAATGGATCCTTCTGGTGTTCACTAGATAAGGTAAACAATCAAACTTTGAAACACCATTTTTAGGACAATCGAAAATAATATTCCTCCAAATACAATACAGTGATTCCTTGTTTTGCCAACTTAATTTGTTGTTTGGTTTTGGGGGAAATAGGTGTATTTGTGTTTGTTTGGGGAAGATGGCCACAGTCATGTTTGTCACTTGATGTGAAGTTTTTCAACAGAAGCAAAATTTTGCCAACTGCTTTTGTTTGAGAAGTGAGTTGTTAGCAAACAGAAGCATTCTTGAACTGAGGTTTTACTGCATAACAAGAGTGGGCTTTAATCACCTGTATTTCTTTCTAGCAAAAAATATTCAAAATGAAATTTCTCATTAATAAATACTAGGGCAAATCCAGAATGTGCTGTCTTACACAAAATAATGAATTCAGACTTTAAAAAAAAATCATGAGAAGGAATGTAGAATGTCTTCTAGATTTAAAGGGGTTAAAATAGAAAATAAACACATCATAAGTTGTACTTGAATGATGAAAAAGACAAATAAATACAATTTTAAAACTATATTTGGTTGACCAACTTTTAAAAAGACCATGAATGTCACTTCAAAGATAACTGAAGAGATTCAAATGTAAATTTATAAGTGGTAACAGAGAATTGAATTGGAATGGTAGAAGATAGGAAGTTGTCCCTATTCTAAGAAAACATATGCTGAAGGATATGAAATAAAATATGATGCCTCACATTGCTTACCAAAAAAGAAAATAAAAGAAAAAGCAGCACACATACATGGGTACATGTATACACAGGTACACGTGTGCATGTCTGTGGGAACTGTAATGGATAGGAGATTAAACAAGATAACAGCTTAATGTTATTGAATACATTTTAAGGGTAAATAGTGACTCATTATTCTACACTTGGAACATTCTATAGAGATAAACATTTTCCAAAAATTTGAGAGGATAAAAATCTGCAAAACATGCATCAGTGAAATTAAAATGACAAGAAAACTGGTTAAATTTCAAATAAACATAGCATTTTTTCAAAAAGGAAGTGATCATGGATTCCCAAAAGTAGATGAAAAGTGGCATGATTGTTTATATATGTCCTAGATGTTTGGATGTTTCTTATTTTGTAGCATTTACATTCCATCCAGGCATATGTGTAGAAAACAGAATGGTTTATGATCAATATATTCTCTATTCCTATCTGTCCTCAAAGTCATGCCTGTCTCCAAAATCAATTTCTCTTAAGTATTTTGTTTTAATTTTCCTTGTATTATTTTTATTGTAATCTCCCAGAATGTTAAATCATGTTGTTCTCCTAAATGCACCAGATGAATGCATAAATCAGAAGCTATTAAAATATTCTTAATTCCTTATGGATTACAATAATTATCAGCACAATTTTTAAAAGGTGATTATTTTTTGCTTTCCATGATATGGAACTAGAGGACTCAAAGATACAAGATGCACTGAGTTAAAAAAGCAAAAATAGCAATATAAAACCTGTCAATATCCTGTAAAATTACCCCAGAGACTACAATGAGAACACTGCGAGTGACTTCTTAGAGTAGGCACTCAATAAAAATGCTTACTGATTCACTGGTAAACAGAAAAGCACAAACTTCACATGTTTATAAAAACTAATGAAAATATTAATCCTAAAAATAAATTTTCAATCTTTCAGTTATGAATCAATTTTCCCACATTCTCCCTGCTCTAGCCAAACTCTGTTATACAAATGATCAAACACTCTATCCTCAAAAACCTCAAGTTGGCCTGGGTTACTGAGTCTAACTCTAACCTGTGAGTATGATTAGGAATTATCAACTCTGTATTTATTCATTAAGAATTGAGTCTATGTTTTCCCAATTGCTACATGCTGTGGTAGGGTGCTTCTTCTCCATATCTGGTATCTGGGATTTTGTGGAAAATTTTCAAAAATACAAAAATTTTGACTTCATACAAAACAAACTGAATTAGCCACTCTGGTGGTGAGGCCCAGGAATCAATGTTTTAATAAGTCATTCATGAAATTCTTGTGTACAATAAATATTCAACAACTAAAAAAAAAAAAATTCAACATCCCAGTATTAGAGTAAAGGAGTCTCCTTTCTATATTCACATTTAAGAAAATGGCCAATTGTAACTTTAAGGAAAGACAGTTCCTCCTTGTTCAGCAAGGAGTCTACATCAGGAGTCCCGTTTTAAGTGCAATTTTCCACTGCACTTCAGTACAGTCAAGTATTTATTGACTGAAGGCTTCATGCCTGGCTGACCCTTCCCCATGGCCACTTAATGAAGTTATGAACACATATCCATGTTGTTTAAATTTCCTGTGGAATCAAAGTGTCATTCTGGCCTTGATGGTCTGTGAAGATTTTTTCTCTGGAGACTGGGTCCCCATCTGAATTAGGCCATTTATAGAAGATGGCACATGATGTTGGCTGCCTAAAATTTTCCCACTATTCAGTTTTCCAATTCTGGGCCACATCCAGCAACCCAAACTCATCAACTGTCCCTACTTGCTATACAACTGAAAGAGGTGACTCTGTCCAATCTACTCCTTATGTAAATAAACTTGAGATTTGATTAAATATTGAGTGAGAAAGGGTATCCAGAGCTGCAAATTTCCAAGGAATATGCCCATTCTCCACTCTTAACTTCGGATGCCCCTCTAGTCTTTAACCTGTTAATACCTATTTCTTTATTTCTCTGTTGCCTTGTCCTCTCTAGATTATACATAATATGATTTTAAATATTTATTTCAGTATAAATATGTATATGTGTATGTACAGATAAGTACATTCATGAACTGAAAAATGTATTTCATTTTTAACTGAATTCATGCATATAGTAATCAATATTTTCTGGGAAAACAGAATAAATAGAATATTTCTATAGAGTGGGAAAGGAGAAGAGAATTGTTGGTATAGTTTGTATGAATTTAAATGCCTGCTAACTGAGAGGAACAATAGGACAAGTTCCAGTCCAAAAGTCTTCTGGCCTGTGACCCAAGAGGCACTGATGCTTCAGTTCAAGTCTGAAGTCAGAATAAACTTCTGTCCCAGCTCAAGGTAGTCATGTAGAAGGAGTTCCCTCTTACTCAGCATTTTTCTTCTTTTCAGGCCTCCAAATGTTTGGATGAAACCTACCAACACTGGATGCAGGGGAAAGGGGTCCTGTGTTATGCAATCTACACATCCAAATGCTCACCTTACCCAGTCACACTGACCTGACACCAGTCAAACTGACATAGTATGGTAGCCATCACAGCACATAATCAGATATAATTAATCTTTGTATTGGAAAATTCACTAAGACTAGCATTATTTTTCTTTACAGAAAATCTTCATAGCAGATATTACCATTTAAACTACAAATTGTGTTCCTTTCAGGGAAAAATACACATCTCCTTTTCGTGTTCCAGACTAAGATGCTTATTTTACATTATTGAAATTTGAAAATTATATCCTGCAAATATGTTAGTAGACAAACAAACCAGAGATCATTTTAAACAGTAAATGAGCAGGATAATAGTAACTAATTGGTTTTTCTCTCCCCCCCAAATAACACGTTTTACATTCATAATGAGCTATGCAATTTCTATAACTTCATTTTTTTGACCAAGAAATAAAATATTCTATCATCTTCAGGTGTTTCTCTGTGGGTTTTTTTTTTGTTTTGCCAACTTTATTTTTATATCTACTGTATACACAAAAGTATATTTTTATGTTAAAATTAAAAATATAATCCTCTTTAAATCAATATCTAGAACAACTCACAAAAAAATTTACATTCATTGCGAATGTACCTTCACATTTATGGATATGGCAATTGAGATGATTTTGTCCTAAAACTCTCATCTTCATTACAAAACCTTTGTAACTGCAGTTTCCTCTGTATTCCAAGCTCATATTTTTATTGTTAGAACTCTCATTGCTTTGAAAGAAGAGGTGTAAGAAATTAAAGATTTCTCTAGTGTGGAGAATGGAGCTTGGGTTTCTTTTCAGCATTTAACAATACAAACATGAAAGAGAAGTAACACAGCTAACTTTTAGCTGTAAGTATTGCTAGGGAAAAACTTCAACACATAATAGGAGCTAAGTACTTTCAGGTACTTTAGCCCCCAGGTGCACAATAAACTGCTCCTCATCTGGGTACTTTCTCTTGGCTTTTACAATTTACAAAAAGAGGAGGGAAAGAAGGATGGTGTCTTCATAAACATGAAGCAGAACTGCACTCAGGCAAGTTTGGTTCCTGCCTTATGATTGCATCCGCCAGCGTGGAATGTAATTTGTGCCCATCTATAGGCTCCTGTCTGGCTCGCTGGTCCTCTCTAAGACCAGGGCCTAGGCCTCTGCAACTGGATATTCAGGACAGCTCCACTGGCACTTCTGTCACACACGCAATACTGCAGCTCCTGGATGTGTTACAGCCCCGAGACTTGCGCTGGAGTTCCAGAATTCCCTGCCAGACCGAAGAAGTAAAATCAAACGTTTCAAGCAGCTACCCTAAATATGAATATGCTATATTTGCTAAATAAGACACAAATAATGTAAAATTGAGTTAATGCATGGACTTTATATATATGTAGTTGATGAGAGACATGAGAAAGAAAACAATGTCAAAGAAAGGCTAACAATAAAAGATGAATCAGATAACAAAATGATAGATGCATACAAAAAAGCAGGAGTAACAAATTAAATATCAGAGAAAATGACATTTAAGATTAAAATCAATAAAGACAGAAGAGATATAATGTTAACAATATGGTAGTCAGAAAACTTATCTCCCAGACAATGCACCATGGAAATTTATTGTATCAGTTTTTAGAATTAAAAGCAATTGCCTACAAATACCATCAGTAAATGAGGGTTTGGTAAAGGCATTAACGATTTTTAGAAAGTAAGGCCAGATTCTAGGTCAGATGCCTCACAGCAACAAGTAGGCAAAGGTTACATCAAACCACAAGGCAAGACTTTTCTAGATAATTGTCCTGTACCTGTTGTAATTGTTAGACCTCTGCTGATGAAAACTGGGCTCTAGAAATTGTGTTCCAGCTGTTGGAGAAGAAACGAATGCATTTGTTAATTTATCTAGAGATCTGAATACTCAAAATGTAGATATGTGCTGGTTTGAACCCTAAGTGTTCCCCAATGCCCCATGTGTTGAATGTTTGGTCTCTAGAGTGTGATGCAGCTGGGAGGAAGAGTGAGATCCCTAGGGTGTTCTATAGAAGATATTGGGATAGGGGCCTGGCCTCTCTCATTTTTCTCTCCAGTAGCAATGAGGTGAGCAGCTCTCTTCCATTGCGTATCACCCCCATGCTGTTCAGCCCTACCACAGGCCCGCAGTGACAAGGCTATGAGCTCAAACCTTTGAGGCCTGAGTCAAAATAAATTTTCCTTCTTTTTGCTTATTTCACGTGTATTGTGACAGTGATGGAAAGTTCATACAAGGTGCCACATTATCCTTCTTTTGGTATATATTAAACATTTTACATGGAAGTTAACTTTTAAACTACCAAGGAGTAAAAAGTTAAGAGAAACACAATAGTTTAAAAGGGGAATAAAGGAGAAAAAGTTAAAACAATGGACAGAAACCATACAAGTGTACAATGAGCATAAAATCATAGTATATGTCCCGAGGTAAATGCCAAATAGTTTCTTTGGTGTGAAAAGCTAAAAGCTTAAATAAGGATCAAAATCTATAATTGATGTTGTGAAATAGGAAGAAAAGGTCTAAAGTAGTAGGGAAATGGGAGGGGTAGGGGAAAGGAAAGAAGGGAAAAGAAAAAAAATATGAGAAAAAAATGGAAACAAAGTCTTTATAAATAGGGAGGGGTGGAGGGAGTGAAGGGAGGGCAGGGGAATGGAGAAAAAATAAGAAAAAAGATACATCATGTAAAGGTACAAGATCCCAATGATGAATGTAACTGTATTTTATACCTAAAATGTACCAATAAACTTAATGGAAAACAAAACATAGCATATGAGTAACTATAATAAATAAGTGGTTTAAATATTTTAGCTAAAACGTAAATTATTAAGAGAACATAAAATATCAAAGTATGCCTTGTCTGAAAGACCCAGATTCTAATGACAAACAACAGTTTGAAGTAAGAGATAGAACATAATAGGTCATTAAGATTGCCTACTAAGATTCTGTTGGTATTTACTTAATATTTTATGTTTAGTAGTGTTTGTTTTATGAATATAGATACTCTAGTATTTGGGCAATAAATATTTATAAGCATTATTTCTTCTTGTTAGATCATTCCCTTAACTAGTATGCAATGACCTTCTGTCTCTTTTTATCAGTTTTAGCTTGAAGTTTATATTTTCTGAGATTAAAATTGCTACCCTTGCTTGTTTTGGGGGTCCTAGTTCATTGAATATGTTTTTCCATCCTTTGAGTTTTGGTCTATGACTATCTTTTCATATTAGATGAGTTTCTTGAATCTAACAGATTGTCGGATTCTGTTTTTTTTCTTATTGTTGTTGCTTGATCCAGTCTGCCAAAGCGTGTCTTTTAATTAGAGAATTGAGGCCATTAACTTTGAGAGCAATTGCTGAGAGGTGCTGATTAATTACCATCATTGTGTACTTCCTCTGTTGATGAAACCTGTTTTTCTTTTTCTGTCATTTTTAAAATTATTGTTTATCATTTGATCTTTCTTGGTGTTTTCATTCCATCTGGGTTTTGGGATTTATTGGTTTTATTATTTTTGTCTAGAATATTCTTGAGCATTTTCTGGAGTGCTGGCTTAGTATTCATAAATCTCTTGACTGATTCTCTTCATGAAATGTCCCTATTTTCCCATTCTATTTTGAAGGGAAGTTTTGCCAAATATGATAAGCTAGGTTATTATTTATTATTATGATGATGATTATTATATATTTACTTGCTGTTAGGGTTTGCAATACTTCACTCCAAGCTCTTCTGGCCTTTTTCATCATAGTTTGCAGATTATGATACTCCACATAGAAAACTCAAAGAACTCCTTCAAAAAAACCTCGTATAATTAATAAACAATTTCAGTATTGTAGTAGGATGCAAAATGAACACACAATAATCAATGGTATTTGTGTGAACTAATAATGAAATCAATGAGAAGGAAATTATGAAAACAATACCATTCACATTAACATCAAGAAAAATTAACCTAGTCAAAGAAGTCAAAGACCTCCACAATGAAAACTCTGAAAAAGGAGATTGCTCTGAAAAAGAAGATTGAAGATGACATCAGCAAAAGGAATGATGTCCCCTGATACTAGACATGCAGAACCAATATTATCAAAATAGCCATAATCCCCAAAATACAGATTCAATCAATTCTAATCTACACATCAACAACATTCCCCAAAGAACTAGACAAAACAATCTTAAAATTCATATGGAATTAGAAATGACTCAGAATAGTGAAGATAAACGTGGGCAACAAGATCAAAGCAGGAGGTATCACAATGCCTGACTTCAAGATATACTACAAATAGTAATAAAAATGGCATGGTACTGGCACAAAAGCAGACATGTAGACCAAAGAACAGAGCATTCAGAAATGTCCCTAGACACATTTAGTAATTTGATCTTCGACAAAAGGGCTAAAAACATATGTTGCAGGAAATAAAGCCTATTCAACAAATGATGTTGGAAAATTACTGATCTATTTGCAGAAGATTGAAGCTAAACTCATATCTCTGATCGCATACTAAACTAAAATCAAAATAGAGCAAAGATCTGAACATTAAAATGGAAACAATGAACATACTGTAAAATAAAATAGATAAACACTTGAAATCATAGGTTTAGGCAAGGACTTTATGAACAGAACTCCAAATCCAACAAAAAACAACAGCAAGAAATAACAAATGGGATTATACCAAATTAAAATGTTTCTATTACAGCAAAGGAATCAATTAATAGAGTGAAGAGCAACCTGCAGAATAAGAAATAAAATTGTCAGCTATTCTTCAAAGGACTAATATCTAGAATATATGAAGAACTTAAAAGGTTAGATCACCTAAAATGGCCCAATCAAGAAATGGGCAAGTGAAACAAACAGGAACTTCACAGAAGAGGAAGTATAAATGGTCAAGAAACACTTGAAAAAATATTCAACATCTCCGGCCCTTAGACAAATACGAATTAAAACAAAGCTAAAATCCCTTTTATACCAGGAAGAATGGCAGTCATCAGGAAGTCAAAGAATAACAAATGCTGGTGTGGCTGCGGTGAAAAACGGAACCCTCTGACATTATTAGTGGGAATGTAAACTAGAGCAACCATTATGGAAATTACTATGGAGATTTCTTAAAAAATTAAACTTAGAATTTCCATATGGACAGTTATTCCCCTTCTAGGTGTCTTCCTAAAGGGGCTGAAGAGATCATATTGCAGTGATACATGCACATGAATGTTTATTGCAGTACAACTCATAATAGCTAAATCCTAGAAGCAGGTTGTATGCTCCTCAACAGATGAATGGATAAAGAAATTGTGGTATCTTTACATAATGGTGTACTACTCAGATATGAAGAAGAATTAATTGAAGATATTTGTAGGAAAATAGATGCAACTGGAAATATAATGTTAAATGAAATAAATCATGCACACAAGCTTAAATACTATATTATATCTCTCATTTGAGCAAGTTAAAGTACTCAAATGAGCCAAATAAAAGAGGGCTAGCTGGAAACAAGAGGATAGATCTCTTACAAATGAGAAGGATTCCAGGAGACTTATAGGGAGGGGAGTAGAAGGAGAAGGGGAAGTAAGAGGAATTGAAATATGTCATGTACAGGGACCAAATACTTACAATGAATATAAACATTATTTCTAATAAACAAGAATAATAATAGGAATGCAAATCAGTGAAGGAGATATAGAGATGGGGGTGGAGAAGGTGGATGGGAAGGAGAAGGAAATTTGAAAAAGAAACAAGCTATGTTGTGTTCATGTATCAACTCCCTAAGATGAATGTAAACTTCATGTACTGCAAACATGTATGAGTAGGATAAAAATAAAAATAAAAAAAGAACATTACAGGTCAAAATTTCTAGACAAAAGCAAGGATTGCCACATTGAACTATTCTTCCAGAAGACCTCTTCAGAATACCTCAGGCTCACTTAAATATTAATTTTACCTATAAAATCTATTTTATGAAAATAGGAGAAAATAATAAATAAAATACTAGGGTATGTTTTCCAAATAATCTATTATGTTCAGGAGTAAAATAATAGTTTAACATTGACAAATATAAAAACGAACAAAAGTGAAAATGTGTCTTAAATTATGTTGAAATCCTAATTCCTAAAATTCAGCAACTATTACCAAGAAAATCTTGACAAATAGATGAAAGTGTAAGAATGTACATAAAAACAATGAGATTCTTTCTTAAAAATTAATGCTAATGATTTTACAATATGTAAAAGCATTAAATCTTTTGCAATAAAACTAGAAAATGTTACAAGTTCCAAGTGAAATACACAATGAAGATAAAGGAAGTTAAAGGAAATATAAAAGAAAAAAAACCCTAATTAAAATTAAAATAGGAGACAGGGGAAGAAATGACTTGTATTATGACTTTATATTATAAAATATAAATATCTCCAGAGCAAAATCTCTAGAAAAAAGAAAAATACAAATTTTTATGCAAAATACATATTTGCAATACGTGTAAAAAGTCAACTTATAATATTTTTTAAAAAATGACAAATTTACAAAAAGAATAACTGAAATGGGAAATATCTGAATACATATTAATATCCATTGGGAAATAGTTATTTGTATTAACTTATTTAACCTCTCATTCCCAAAATTAGCTATTTTCTTTTTATGGCTTTTATTTTGTGTTTGGAATGTTTTAAAAAGAAAAATTTTAAGACATTCAATCCAATAATATGAAGTAGAAATACTAACAAAATTGTGCTTTGCTTCCATAGATTCAACAAATTGCCATGTTAACCTTATAATGCACTTAAAAATGATATAAACATGCTCAAGCCTTGAGAGGGTTCAGCATCACTCTCCTCTTCCAATCGCTTATCTCGAGTATCCGCAGAAGTAAATTTGTTTACTAAATTGGTGTCTTAAGGCTCTAAAAGAACATTTATTCTGATAAAGTAAGGTAACAAAGAATAACTTTAGTTTTGGGGGATGAGTGTGTATGTATGATGAGACAGAATGGATTTGCTGTGTAGTCCTTGCTTTCCATTCTGCATTTACAAACTGAAAATTTAAGTCAAAACTTAAAATGGTCTTCTAAAATACCACAGAAGTTAAGCACTGACAGCTTATTTCTCAAATTTCAGAGAATGGGGCAAGTAAAATATTTAGGGAAAACACATAAAGTATTTAGGGGAAAATGGAACAAAACATGTCCAGCAAGGCTGAGTAGATTGCAACAGTATTGCAGGGCTAGGTAATCACAGTAGCACATCTCTCAGTTGAATTTGTAGGTGAAAAGAGTCAGGTGGGAGGAAAGATACCTAAATACAATGTAGTAGAGATGAGATTTAAATCTCCTCATTGTTATATGAATAAATACCTTTGCTTTTATGCTTCCTAGGGAAACAATATACAGTAGTTTTTAAATATGTTTTATAAAGAAATATAATATTGAGAGTCAGGTCTCTTAGTAGCATACAGCCAACTTAAGGTAAACAATAAAATCAAACAGGCCAGCAAAATGTGAGGCAGCTTTTGATAAAATGATTAGCAGACAAGGAAAGAACATTTGTGATAAACATCAAATGAAGATTCGTGGCTGAAAAAGTCAGCTGCAAGGTTGGTGGCCCAGACAGAACTGACCTGAAAGGATTTGCGTAGATGGGGAGCCATCTGTGTCAGCAAGAAGATGGTGGCTGGTGTTCAGCTTTTTACAGTTTTGTTTGTTTTTTGGTTTTAGTGCTAAGTATCACACATGCAATTATTAGGTAGGTCCTTTTGTAATCCCAAAGTTTTGCCAAATTGCAAGGTGAAATTTTTGTCTATATTAATATTGTCCCTGAAGTCTCTAAGCATGTCAAAAGAATACTGTATAGATATTTGTGTTGAATTTTATACTGACATAATTTGCACACGGATAAATACATTTATTTTTATTTGAATAACTCAATGAGTTCTGACAAATATTTAAAGTACCATAAATGTCATCATCACAACACATTCCTGTGTTGTCTTTGGCAGTCAAGTTTCTTGCTTCAGCCCTGGGGCCTCTCATCATTGATTAGCGTGCTATCTGGGGCTTTGCATTCTTACAGACAGTACAGGCAGGGAATCATCTGCTTTGCAACACTTTTCATCTGGCTTCTTTCTCTATCTGTACATGTGAAATTATCCTTAGTTTTACATATATATTTCTCTTTATATATAGTTTTATAGTTCTCATATCTATCTAAAAAATTTTATATAGCCAAAGACAAAACATCTCTTCTATGTTTTACTTTAGACTTTTCAGTTTTATATTTATAACATATTTTTGATTCATTTTGCATTGAATATTATCTACAGTGTGAGGAGGTGATAAGACTTTTATTCTATTTTTATTGTGTGATATTCGTGATTCTAATTGTTGGCTGGATTTAGGGATTCTGCAAAGTGGATTGATCGTAGAGATGCTATACTCATCATTGCATTAATCCACTGATGTTCACAGTGTAGTGTTCACCTTAGGAGGTGAAGTCCAGCTATAATCTGTTTCCTCAGCTGCCATGAAGTGAGAAATTTTTCTCCACCACACCCTCTTGCTGTGTTTCTACCTTGTCGTCAGCTGCTTATGATCTGACACTGTGAGCCATAATCAATCTCTCTTCCTTTAATTTGTGGGAGTCAGGTATTTTGGTCACAGCAACGAAAAGCAAAATCAATATGACTATTAAATTATTTCAGTAAAATTGGCTTAAAAGACTACTGTTCTCTTTTGGGTATGCAATATGGAATTAGCTCAGCACCTCTAACAAAAATCAATTGAACATATTTGTATGGATTTTATATATGGGCTTTCTAGTTGATTCTTTCTATCCACATGTCTGTTCTTAAACCAATACCACAATGTCTTCATAAATGTACTTCTGTGTTATATCTTGAAATAAGGCAATGTGTATTTTTAAACTATATTGATATTCAAACATTTTCTTTCCTAATATCTTTCCTTTTCCATAGAAATACTAGAATCAGTTTATACACTTCTCTACAATGATCTAGTTGGATTTTTATTGATGTATTAGTCAGCTTTATCATCAGTGAAACACAATATGCAACATCCATAACTTGAGGAGAGATTTAATGTACCTCACAATTTCAGGGGATTCAGAACATGGTCAGCTGGTCCTAAATTAGGAACATCATGGCACAAGGCCTTGGTGAAGCAAAGCTTTTCAGTTCATGTTGGCAGAAAGCAGATTAGCAGGGGCAGTGCCTGTAAGAAAGGAGCCAGCAATCAATTATTATACTCAAAGCTCCAGTTCCATGACCCACTCAGGCACAACAGGAAGTGTGTCCACAGTTCCCCAGGTAAATCCCCAAGCCCATTAGATTGACAATACCAACTTTAACAGTCACAGATGGGACTGTGATTAATCTCCCAATATCTGGATGTGGTATATCTCCCCCCCAGATTTCAGACTTTCACTCTTCATTTATCTATATTTGTAGATTTTTACTTACAAATCTGCAAATTATTTTATTAGCTTTAACTCTAAGATTTTTATTTTCTTTGACATTATTGTAATCAATATATTTCAAAGTGTTCATTGGTATAATATAGAACAGAGTTTTGTGGGGGTTTTTTGCATCACTGTGGAATGGAACCAAGATCTTCACACTGAACTACATCTCTACTCCCTTTTAAAAATGTTTTAGGGAAACATAAGATTTTGGTATGCTGTACAGATGGGGATGGAACATGAGATCTTCCTGCCTCAGTCTTCCAGAGAGCTGGGATTACAGGCATGCACTACCATGCCTGGATAGGCTTGGCTGCTTTACAAGTTTCCCTTTACAATGGTAAGAATATTCATTTTTGTTCCACTTTTCTGGGTACATATAACATAAATGTAAGTTGAATTTTGTCAGTTATTTTCTGTATACATAGAAATAATCGTCTTTTTTTCTATTGATATGATGAATGACCTTCTATTTTGGCATATTGATAAAATCTATTCATAATACAAATCTCAAGTTTTATTCTTTTTTATAAATTGCTATATCATATTTGCTTATTATTCATTAAGTATATTGATGAGTATAAGTCTATGAAAGGAGCTCAATTTTAGCTATTTCTTGCATTGCATTTGTGTGGTTATTAGGATGACTCTAGCATCATAAAATGCATAGGAAAATATAGCCTCTTTTATTTTTCTGAAGAATAGATATGAAATTGATATTATATCTTTTTAAATACATAGGTAGACCTCATCAGCTAAGTCATTTCATCTAAGGTTTCTTGGTGGGAAATTTGTAAACTACAAATTGAACATTTTCTATGAATATAATTTTGTTCATTAAATCAAATTCTTTTGGAGGAAGTTATAAAAGTTTGTAGTTTTCAAAGATTTTTATTCCCTGAAAAAAATTTCACCATTATTATCAAATTTATTTGGAAAATATATCCCACATGTTTTATCCTTAACGTAAATGTGCTCAGGTCTATGTGTTGCCCTCTTTTATTTATTATAATTCAGTAATAGTGGCTATACATTTTTTTCTATTTTTTATCAGTCTACCTAGAGGTTTTCATTTTTTTATCTTTTCAAAGAAACAAGTTTTTGTTTCGATTTCTGTATTGTTTTTCTGTTTCTATTTTATTTATTTTCTACTCTAATCTTAACTTTTTAATATTTTACCTCGATTTCATTTTAATTACTCTTCCTATTTAAGATTAAAGATTAAATTATTTCTTTGAAAACTCTTCTCTTTTGGTATCAACATTTTATATTTCTAATATTTATAATCAAGAAATACAGTGATTGGGCCTGGGATTTATCTCAGTGGTTCCTCCACCTGCCTCGCAAGTGCAAGGACCCAAGTTCGATCCTCAGTACAAAAAAAAAAAAAAAAAAAAAAGAATATGGTGATTTAAAATTTTAAAAAATTGTAGCGAAACACAAATTGATGTTAATCTCACAAAAATATATCTTCTCACTGTGACTATACCTCTTCCAGTGTTCCTGGCACTTTTTGAAGCAGTTCTGGGAGTCCTCTTTGATGAATATCTTTAGTTACACTGCCTTTACTGCCTCAATGGCCTGAACCAATTCCAGACATTTTCTTTCATGATCATTTTGACATTGGGAAAGGGCCATTTTGATTTGAGGAATAAGCTGGATGATGATATATCATAATGTTTTATTTGACAGAAATTGCTGTAGGTACTTGATTAATGAGGTGAATGTTTAAATTTAAAAATTACAGTAAAAGACATATTGCTATTAATTTCTCCAAAAATACTATAGTCAAAATATCTTTTTTGCTTGGGACCCTCTTAGTCCATTCTTTTTGGCAGTATGTCTTTTACTGCAATGTTGTGGTTATTTTTAATTTAAAAATTCACTAGATTTTTTTATCACCCTTTATATCTAAATATTACTTAATTTGTATCCTGTGCATTTTGTTATGTTATATTTTCATATGTACTTAATTTAACATATTATATAATTTCTTTTTTAATTTCCTTTGTGATCTTTAGGATCTATACAAATAAATGTATTAAATTGTATGTATTTTCAATGTTTCAAGAGTAGTATTTTGTTCATGATATCTAGTTCAGTTGTTTTGGTACAAAAGCACAATTTCTATGATATTGATCTTTTCAAATTTATTCAGGTTTGCATTATTACTTGGTGTTACCATACGTCATGATGGGTACACAATGTACACACTATAGAATATCTATTCTGCTCCTGAGTGAAATGCTTCGGAAGTGTCAGGTGGGTCATGGGGCTTGTTCAGATTTTCTGCATACTTGATCTTCAACCTATTATTAAATATTGAAAGAAATTATTGAACTCTATAATTATATCTGGGAATTTGTCAATTTAGTTTATCATTTCTTTCAACTTCTGCTTCACATATTTTGAAACTCTGCTTAAGGAGTTTTTATTGTCCTATTGCTAAGTCTTCTGGAATATACAACATTATTATTAAACAGTCTTTCAGTGTAGTTGTTGTAATATTTTTTATTGGATTTCTACTTTGTCTTACATTTGCATAGTTTATTACCTTTTCATTATAATTTGCCTGGTGTATCCTTTCCTGTCTTCTTATTTTTATGTACATTTGTATACTTCGAAGTAAAATCTTTGTAGACAATATATCACTGGCTTTTGGTTTTCAAATACAATCTGAATCTCTGTAGTTTATTTGTGAAAGGTGGATTCCTGGTTTACTCTGCTTTGCTCAAGACCTGTAGATCCATAATATTTTCTTGAGAACACTAGTTTTCCCTCTGCCTCGCCTATCCTTGTGTACATGCACTGATGCCTTGCCCCGGCACTAGCCTCCTTTTGCTTATTATTTTGTGCAAGGTGTACCTAGGTCTTTACATCCCAGTCTCAGGCTTAGAGAGGACTTGTGTGCCTGGGCCGCAGGATTGGGGACTTCTCAGAATTTCTTCTTTATTTCAGCCAGTCAGCCCTGTGTTTGGGAACAGGAATGATTTTGGACTGGAGGACTTTCCTGCCCCTCACTCAGTAGTATTAGATTTCCTCTTGTGTCATGCAGAATGGTATACTGCATAGGACTTCTCGTTCCCCCCATCCCATCCTAGGTACAGACAGCATGATCCACTCCTTACCCCTATGAACCTTTTTCCTGGCCATGGGGATGAGAGAGCTGACTGTCTCTCCCTCATCAGCATAAACTTTGCTTAACATAAAAGAAAATGTTGCAAAATGGAAGGGATTTGAGTTGTCTGTATCAACAATTGGAACTCTCTCTGTTCCTCAAATTTTATCCTGACTATCCAGGGGAAGCCTATGGAAAATAGCTCATGGATAACCACAAATGCCTCTTAGGTTTGGGGCTGGTAGTTATTTTACAATGTTGTACTAGATCATACTCAGCCTACAAGAAATCATTTAAATTGTTGCTGTTTGTGTCTAATTTATTTTTATAGTGGTCACGCCTTTCTCTTGTGCTCTGGTGCCAAAGAAAAAGTTGGTATCCTATCTCTCTTCATAGATATCCATCATTCCTTAGAATTCAGTTCAGTTGTTTGCCTTCCAAACTCAACTCTTTAATATACTTTTTCAAAGTACGATCTTTTTCATAGCTGGATTAGGAACATCCTCTGTGACTTTCTACATTCTAAAAATGTGAGAGTATATATGTACATATTTTAATGTCAGTTTTAGATAATAGAACATGTAAACTTTTAATATTTAAATACAGGTGACATTATTTGTCCACATTTTGTTTGAGGTTAGTTACTGGCATTTTTGTGATATTAGAGGAAGAATATGACTGCCATTTTTTGAGGTAAAAGATTGAACCTGCTCATCTACATGAAATGTCTTTCAAATACTCATTATTTCCATAATATGCAAATAATAAGTAATATTTTAAAGACATCTCTGATGATCCTGATTGTCATATAATTTCTTGAGGGAAATAATTTTCTGATGTGACTGTTTTAAACTTTTTATTATGTTAAAAATCATGAAATGACATATATCCACTTAACAAATTTTAAGTAAATAATAAAGAATTATTATCTGGAAGCACAATGTTGTACAGCTGATGTGTAGAAATTTTTGCATGACTGAAACTCTGTGACCCTTGAACAACATTTCTCCATTCCCCTGGAACATTCATTCTCCTCTCTCTTTCTGTGATTTTTGCTTATTGTAGATACTTCATATTAGTCTAACCATGGAGGATTTGTCTCTCTGTAAGAAAAGTCAATTTGTTTGGGACAGAGTAGGGATGAAAAAAATCCAAACTTTTAAAGAATTGAACTTGATAGTATCAAAATGTATTATAAGTGTAGGTTCCAATGGTGAAAATGATGTAATCACCTGCTTTGTATTGCTGTTTCTTCTAAATATGCTACTTCTAAATATGTTAGGGGGAGTGGGATGTGGCAGAAGAGAAGCAAGATTTGGCATCCTTGACACAATTTAAATTGTTCCTCAACTACCACATGATATTGGCTCAATTATTTACTCTCAGAATCCAAGGGTTTTTTTAAAAAAAAAAATTTCTATAAAGTCAGCGCTAATACCTAATTGCCAGGTTAATGAAGTGTAGTGAAATTAACACATGCAAACCACCAAATATAATTCTAAACAGGCAGAAAGTATCAACTACATTTAGACATTTCAGTCTTTTAACAGCATTCAATGGTCCTTTGTCATACTTTGTCCTTCTGCTTGATTTTTAACCAAGAAAAATCCAGCACAGGTTCACCTCTGCATTACTGGAGGTCATCAGATGACTTTTTCTTTCATGAAGGCCTGTATCAATTACTGTCAATGTAATTAGAGTGGCAATGACTCATTTACTGCCTTGTGACATTTCTTCTCTTGTTGTCTTGCCCTGCTAATCAGAAGCTTGATATTCAAATTACTTTGTGAAATATTTCTTTACCTACTGTTTGTAAGCATTTTGAAAGTTCACACTGCCTCTAAGATTGTGTCTTTCCAAAAAAAGTTTTGGCAAATACAGTAAAATGAAAATTCATTACTGTTATGTTTTTGAAAATAGTTTATAAAAACATATAACAATTAAGATATTTAGAGTCTCCAAATCTATGGAGGACAATTCGTCTCTATGCTTAAAGATCCCACTAAACTATGTTTCTATATATGAGAAATATAGTTTAATGTATATCTTAGTTACTTTCTCATTCCTGGCACAAAATTCCCGATGCCCACAAGTTAAAATAAAGGGAGAAAAGTTTATTTTAGCTCACAGATGATAGAAGTTTCAGTCCATAATTGGCTGGCTCAAAGGTAGTGTGGCATGGTACCAGGGGATGGCAAAGGAGAAACATTGTTTTTGCAAAATTTAACACTTTCCTGCTGGTATTGAAATATTTAGAAGGAATTTCAACATACAATGTCTTTTTAAATATCTGATAAATGGAATAATATACTGAAAATAAAGTTAAGACTTTCCACTGAGAAACCACAGATGACTTTTAAAGTTGGAAAATTTCACGGACTTAATAGTATTTATTGTTCCAACCTACCTTCCTCTCTCCCATTTTTCTATATTTGATAGCATGATTGCAATTTTTATTTCATTTTTTGTAAATTAGTCTCTATCTTGTTGGTGGAACAAAATATCCTGCAGCTGAAAATTAAAGGAGGAGAGGTTTATTTTGGCTCCATTTCAGAGAGTTCAGTCTGTGATGGGCTGGCTCCAAGGTTGAAAGTGGATGTAGGAAGAGCCTGCTGGAAGAAAACTGCTCATAACAGCTAGAAACCAGAGAAAGGGAGAAAGGATGAGAGAGAGAGACATACTTCTAAAGGAATACCTTACATCCAAGGACCTACCTATTCCAACCAGTTCCCACTTCCTAACAGCACAGAAAGCTGTGAACTCATCAATGAATTAATTCACTGATTAGTATATTGTACCTATGGGTCCAATCACCTTCTAAAAGCCCACCCCTCAACACAAGAGACTTTTAGAGAGCATTTTAGATCTAAATCATAACATTTTTAATTTTAGTCATTATTCATTGAAAATTTTTATTCATTCCATAATTCTACATATATTTATTCATTTCTTTGTCTGGACCTGCATCATGTTCTTCTCTATAGTGTATACTGACTGCTTCTGTATGGACTATAATCTGAGTAAATATAAACACAAACACAAACATTTAACCTTTGAAATCTTTTCTATAGATAAGCTTTTAGGCAAAATATATATAATTCTATTAAATCCACATAATTCTATTAAAATCTCAAAAAAGTCCCAATTCAGATGAGAATTAATTATGGAAACAAAGACAAATAAAAACAGTTAAGTTTTCCTAGAGCTTATCAGATCAAATATTTTAAACTCAAGATTCTGTATCCCAAACTTTCTAAGAAATATTTGAGACTTCTACAATTTCTCTTCTATATTTTATAAACCCCTTTTTAATAATCATATATATTATCCATTGCATTATTTACTAAAAATATCGTATATGTTGCAAAGGATTATTGTTATATCTGTTTTCTGATAGCTACATTCCTGTAATTTTGGAAGGAATAAAAATTAAAACTTAAAAACTAAGAAAAATGCTAAAATATTTCTACATATAAAAACAAGATGTAGCATAAAAGAAACTGATATTGATATTTAATATTCACTCCAATCATTGATCATGTAATTTCTTGCCACTTTTTACTAAAATATTTTATGTGGGCTAATAGTGGCAATGATGTTAGTCTAGTACCTCCATTCTAAATAATAGATCAAATTCTTATCAACTCTACACATCATTTTCTTACAGAAACAAATTCATTTGAAGTTGATATATAGGCAAGACAGCAAAAAGATGAAATAGGAAAGGGGATTTCCAAAAGCTATTTACTTTTCTAGTCAGACTGAATCCTGGCCATTAATTTAAATTGTGTTTTAATACAAGTGAATTATGATTAATTCAAACATATGCAGAGAGAGTGAATATGTATTTGCCCTCCTCAAGCCTACCTACAAAAAATTTCAAGCCCGAGGCAGGAGAATCGTTCTTTCAATCTGGAACTATGGATGTATTTGAAGTCATCATTTAACTTTTGTTTAATATGCAGACTGGATCAGCCATCAAGTGTTGTCTATTGTGTTTGACCAATAGTAGAGTGAATTATCTCTGTAACTTTTGTTTGCCTGAGTATAAATTTATAGGATAGGGATTTTCTAGTTTCACTAAAAAACAATATTGCCATTGTGGATAATCATACTTCTGTTCCTGTAAGGCCAGCTAATGAACCCCCTTGCATATTTTCATTGACTCTATTCCTCTGGTGAACCTTAACCAATACTCTGTGTGCTCCAAAATAGTTAAACTCCTCTGATGCACGGCAGCTGGTCCTTTTCCTCATAAGAAATTCTCAAACTTTCTTTTAGTTATATACAATGCTTCTGCATTTAATATCTACTTTTTAAAAAAAAATAAAGGACAGATTCTTCTTCCACTGAAAAGAATAAGCGTACCTGCCAGCTAGAAACCAACATTATAGAAGAAAGCAGATAGTGCTATATCTGTGTTTTATTTTTCCCCATTATTTTACTGACAGCTAAGTTTAGAGAATTCATGAACTATGATATTTCCTAGCAATAATGAGCACTAGAGATATTCTAACATCCACCCTTCTCTAATAATTTTGTCTCTGATATTACTTTCAGTATAAACCATCTTATTATTAAATATCTTACTTTAAAAATATTATGATATGATGTGAAGTGATTGAAAACACTTTTGAAAGTCTCTATTTTTTTCTTTTCATTTAATTATAAAATTGAGATAAAGTACTACTTACCTCATATGTTAAGTCAGTTGAATTTTATTAAATTTTAAAGCATTTGGAATAAGACTTTTTCCTTAGAGTCACATATTTGTTCAAAAAAATTCAATAATATTTAATATATACACATTATTTTAATTGTTGCATAAAAGCCATTTATACAATTCTAAAGTTCTTAATAAAAAGAAAAATTTGTATCTTTTTGTATAAAATTATTATATGCAATTCACATATTATTACTACCTGTGATCCTTTTCCTAAGAGCAGCAATTGTCAAGACAGAAGTTTAATATAAAATGCTATTTTGCTTCAGAGTCTAAATCTTAAGTTAAAATATGATTTGGACTTTGACAAACAAAAACTGGTTTAGTTTTAAAATTATTTTTATGGTTTTTTGTGTTCTTTTTTAAAATCCTGAAAATGAAATATTTTTTGTTGATATCTGTAGCTCCTAGAAAAATATATAAATATGAATAATGATATTCTTATTTTAAACAAAACAGATATAATTCTCTATGTCCACACTTAGCCCAGGTTTTTATAGTGCACAAGTCGTCCGGAGGATTAAAAAAAAACCTGGGTGAAATGAATGAGTCTAGTGTATCTTTCAGTTATCTTGAGGCAAGTTTGTAAACTTAATATCAACTTTGCACTCATCTTTTAAAAATATTTAATATTACCAATCTTAGCATCTTTAACCACTGAAATCCAATGGATGTTAAAGAGAAATGTAAAAGTGATGATAAAAATAATCAAAAACAATAGAATGATCAAAATGACTTCAAGTAACAAACTGTATTACCAGCCATGTGTGGCAACAAATGGGTACATTTTGTGGACAGAATGAAACTAAGTATCAGGATAATTGAAAAAATATTTGGATAAATGAAATGTAGATGGATCCCAGTTTAATGACCTCAGTACATGTATATTTTGAATATAATTCCTGACCCTTCAGTTCAGACATTACTGCCGGCTCCACTCTCATTAGCAGCTATCTGTGTATTCCTACCCTCTCACTGGTAGTAATCTCTGAGTAGAGCTCCAAAGCAAACAGTCTTTGTGTAGTGCTACAGTCTTTTCCTTTGGTCACATGATGGTTCTTGAATATTATTAGAGCCTGGAGACTCTTATGTAACAGGCTATGTAAATTGTTTGTAATATAATTTGAAATTTCAGCATGAATTTATTTAAAATGAAACTGTGTGACCCAGTTTACCTGTGAGTTTTAAACTGGGTACCACACTATATATATTTTTTAAAGCCATCTCCTTATTCCCACCTCTTCTTCTTTTTTTAATTCATTACGTTTTTTGGTACATTTTAGGGATATAATACGATGACATTCATTATTGGGTATTTGTACCTTTACATGATATATCTTGGTTCTCATATTTTCCCCCTTCCCCTGCCCTCCCTTCACCCCCTCCACCCCTCCCTATTTACAAAGACTTTGTTTCCATTAATTCCTTTTCTTATAGTTTTTCCTTTCCCTTCTTTCCTATCCCTTACCCATCCAAGTTCCCCTTCCCCTGACCTTTCCTTTCTATTTCACATTATCTTATTATACATTTTGATCCTCATTTACACTTTCAATTTCTCACACCAGAGAAATTATTCTGTATTTACACATGAGAATTTTAAAAATCACACCACAGCGATATATGTGCAGCCATGTTCATAGCAGCACAGTTTGTACTAACTAAATCTTTGAAACAGCCCAATTGCCCATCAACTGGAGACTGGATAAAGAAGATGTGGTTTTCTTTTTTTTTTAATATAAAAAAGTACTACTCAGCCATAAAGAATGAGAAACTAGAAACATTTATAGCTAAGTGGATGCACATTGAGCCCATACTCTTAAGTGAAACAAATAGGACACACATGTGTAAATCCCTGCTCTTCATTTGCTTACTCTGCACTAGCAATACGTTGCAGGTAAAGTTCAAGGAAGTAAGGACTAATGCCAACTTCAGACTCATTTAATTATTTGAATATCCAAAAAATAGTATAAAATGTTTCTTTCACTAGAAAATGGGAGCCATCCTTCATATAGTCAGGCTCCTCAAGAAAAGAGGTGATTTCAAGTAAAACTCTTTAGAATGCTGGAAAGGCAACCCAGAGAGAGATTAAACATGAGGATTTCTCCTCTGGCAAATGTGAGGGGTAAATTTTGTCTCTGATAGATGATTTGAACTTCTATCAAATATGATATCTTGGGGTAGAGATTTAGCTCAGTGGCCCTGTGCCTGCCTTGCAAGTGCAAAGTCCTGAGTTTGATCCCCAGCACTGAAAAAAAATGCTATTTCACATTATCAATTATACATTTTGATCCTTATTTACACTTTGTTTCTCACACTAGAGAAACTATTCAGTACTTACACTTGTGTCCTGTTTATTTCACTTAAGAGTGTGGCCTCAATGTGCATCCATTTAGCTATAAATGTCTCTAGTTTCTCATTCTTTATGGCTATTACTCCATTTTATTAAAAAAACACATCTTCTTTATTCAGTCTCCAGTTGATGGGCAATTAGGTTGCTTTCAAGTTTTAGCTATTAAAAACTGTGCCACTGTAAATGTGGCTGCACATATGTCACTGTGGTATGATTCCTTTAATTTTTTTTGGGGGGGGGGATAGGAAGAAAAGGTCCAAAGGGGAAGGGGAAGTGAGAGGGGTAGGGGAAAGGAAAGAAGGGAATAGAATAAATATGAGAAGAGCAAAAATTGGAAGCAAAGTCTTTGTAAATAGGGAGGGGGTGGTGGGCTGAAGCGAGGGCAGGGGAAGGGGAAAAACATAAGAACCAAGATATATCATGTAAAGGTACAAATCCCCAATGATGAATGTCATCATATTGTACACCTAAAATGTACCGATAAAATTAATGAATAAAAAAATTCTATCTCGATCTAGTCTTGGATTTACTGAATTGCTCTTAACTGAGTTTGAAACTGAATCTGTTACATGATCAAGGAATACTAAAGCTTTCAGCAAGAAATGCAGATAATACAAAATTGGAGAGGGTCAAGGTTTCCCTAAGAAACCTTAAAACAGGACAGAGGCGTTTCATCTTAGCAAGTGGGGAACGTGATGCCATGTGGCAACTCAGGCAAATAAGAAGACAAAAATTAGGAAGGCAATCAGTCATTGAAGAGAATTGTGTAATAAACAATCTATGTGGTAAAATTTGGAGTAATATAGTTTATGTAGCAAAGAAAATAAAGCTAGTCATTACTGTAGCCTCACTGAAGTATGACAAAAATGCATCCACATATAAAATTCATTTTAATACAGCGTATCATAATGTATACATCAGATATACTTAGTTGTATACTTTTTATTTTGATGAAATAGAGATTTACTGTCAACTGAAGCTTTATCCTTTTTCTGAATCTCATTGTGCTGAAAGTAATAATTTTTTTAATCCAGAAAGTATTGTTATCTGAGAAGATATTGTAGTCTAATCCCCATCTCACAGTTTCAATAAATTCAGACAAGTTATAGCTAAGACATCCTAAAGAATTCTGTCAGAAGCAGGCAAAGGAGCTACCAAATATGCATTTATTTATGTTTTCAGTGTGTTCAAAGGAAGCTGCAAGGGAGCAAGGATTTTGTTGTTCAAGTAATGGTAAGTGAAGGCCATGGTCAATAGAGTGAGAAGAGGACACGGTTAGTGGCAAGGAATCAGAGATTGATTATAATCCACAGAAGTGGGCATTTTTCAATCAATAATGGTGACTGCATAAGGGAACAAGATTTGAGCGAGCCCAGTGGGCCTGTGAGAACACTAGGACTTAGTCACAAATAAACTAAATATAATTAAATGCAGAATGATTGCTGGAGAGATTTTCCAGCTTCAACTGTCACAGAGATGGCTGTATCAATGGCTAAGCTACCAGAAAAATAGAGAAGAAACAATGGCTGTGGGATATTTTAGCTTTCCATGGGACAAATCAGGAGTAACAATTAGATCAGAAACATCTTGTGAAGTCAGTATATCAAACTGTTAAGAAAGATGAGGACAGAGCCCACACAACAAAACCAAACTACCAAGCTACAGTCTGTTAATTATTAATAGGAAAACAATAATGTCTTTTGTGTGCCACTTGAGCTATGATCTGCTCCCATATTTACCCCCATATCAAGTTCTTTGTCAAAGAACCTCTTCTCTGGTCTGTGGCCAAGACAATGAGACTTCCTCTTCTCCAAGTACCAGTCTAGAGGTGTGATACAGAACAATAGGCAGCCAGAATATCTCACCCCCTCCCCACCTCTATATTGGCTGAGCTCTCTTCCTCGTAACAGTAGGCAAGAGGATCAGGGTTCTCTCCCCAACTCCTATGCCTTAACTTATCAACAAAAGCTTGATCCAAACACAGAAGATCAAATATACTGGACATTCATTACTTCTACTTTAGGTTTCATGGAGAGCAAGGAGGTTCCAAAGGAGGGCCAAATCAAGAAGGTCAAGGGTCACCATCCCTATTCAAAGTCCCTCTCATAGAATATATGTGTCCATGTGAAAAGTGGTGCACTGTCCTCAATCTGAGCTCCAATGTATGGCACAGCTCTTCTGCCCCGTGGATCAGAAAGACTGTAGAAAAGAGATGCCTTCAGCTCACTTTCAGGGAAGTGACTTTATGTGGAACAGGCAAGTAATGCATGAGAAAATAGGCAAATTACAGGAGGCTGGTAGTAAAATGATAGTAATAGCAACAAGCAAAGCATTAGATTCACTAGAAGTATAGCAGAGAACTAGGAGAAAAGGCAAGAAGTGCCTTCTTGAGATGAGAGCAAGCTACAGAGACAGGCAAAGCCTGCTCATACAAAGTAGCCTACTTCAAATTGGATCAGATTGTGAAGCAATCTATGCTCACAGCAAGTTGTCAAAAAATAACTGAAACAATCAGCTGGCAATTAGTAACAGCTGGATGTGATGCCAAGTGGCAGACCAACTCAAAGCTTAAGAGAGTTCAGTAAGCCACCATCCCAAAGAGGCCACAGTCACCTCTGATGGTTGGACAGACTGCAATGCTGAAACAATGCTTTCTGAGAAATGACACACTCTGGGGAAACAGGCTTCACTGACCAGCCAAGCCACTAAACAAAGAGCAACAAGTCTTGGGCAGGGTTATGGACAGGAGGGAAATGTGATTTTTAGAGTATCTACAATCCGTTATCCAAAATGTCCTGTTTTCAATAAAAAATAAAGATATAATAGAATAGGAAAATATAACCCATACCAAAAATAACAAATACATGTAATAGTGTTCCTCTGAGTGTTCCCAAATGCCAAGACTTAGCAGACAAAAATGTCAATGACATTATGCCTATATTCAAAGAACTAAAGGAAACTATCTTCAAATAATTAAACCATGTGAGTGACAATGTCTCATAGAATAAAGAATAGTAACAAATCTAAATAAATAAATAACAAAGGAGCCAAGTGAAAATTCTGGAGTTAAAAATACAATAACCAAAATTATAATTCACCAGAGGTGTACCAACAATAATCTAAGGTGATGAAAGAATAAACCTGTAAGTTGGAAGATGCATAGATAGAGATGATCCAATCTAAAGAATAGAAAGAAAAATAAACAAAATTGAAGATTGTCTCAGAGAAATGCAAAATGCCATGAAGTGCAAGAATGTATGCATAGTGGAATTTTCAGAAGGAAGGAGAAAGCCAAAACCCCACAAACATATATTTGAAGAACTAATGCCTGAAACCACTGAAATATTATGAGAATCATTAATCTGCATATGCAAGAAGCTTAATTAACTTTAAAGAAGTTAAGTACAAAGATCTGCTCCTAAACATACTCTTGTCAACATGGTGAAGCCCAAAATGAGAAAATTTTGAATACAGTGACAGAAAAGTCAGCCATCATGTGCATTAGAACCTCAATAAAATGAAAAGTTTTCTCATTATAGTTATATACAATTTCCAATTTAAAATGTAAATAAGTAATTGGAATAATCAGGTATTTAAAATAATAAAGCAATACAACATAAAATTTATGTGATAAGGAGTGCAAAGTTGTTTGAAAGCAGCCACTCAGGTTTTAAATAAATTTTAAATATTTCCACATAACTTCAATATATAAACCACAGATCTTTTATAAACACAGAGCTTTTATGCTTGATTTGTGTAGAAAATATAAAATGGTAGCAAAAACCATCTCACTGTAATGAAAGATAGTAAAGAATCACTAAATATCATATGTATAACCGTATAGAAAATATCAGTGGGAAGGTAGCCATTCGGGAGAAATGTAGCAAAGTTTTGAAGCAAAAGCTGAGGTTTTGTGAAGTGCTGGGCTACACACCCCAGGGAGGTCATGGATCCATCCTACATATCCTGAAGTATGTGCTGCTGTTTAATCCAAGATTAAACACAGTCTCCTACTGGAAATTCCAAGGTCTCCTGGCTCATCTACTAGCACAAAGTTCATCATTCTGCAGGCTGGCACATTCACAACTCTCAGGCAGACTTCTAGCCTCTCACTGTACAATGGAAGCAAACATATAAGCTTCAGGTATATTTGAAGGTAGCCAATGAAACAAAAAATTCAAACGTAAAGAACACAAGACTTTTGCCAGAGTATAGGCACAAAATTGGAGGAACAGATGAGTTTAACTTATATCATGGTACTATTACTACAGTGTCATATAATATTTTATATAATGTTGTAATTTGAGACATGACATTATGTATTCTTCAATACCTAACACAAGGAGCAAAATCTGTGTCAAAACAGAAGCAAAAGAAACAGACTTCAGTGAACACACACTAACAAATAGTTGGGAGTGAAAAAAGAGAAGGAGGTAGATTATTAGAGAAAAAGAAAGAGGTTTAAATATCAGGAGTTATATCAATAAGGAAATTTAAAGATTGAGACAATAGAGAAGACACAGAGAAAGAATTACTGTGTGGTAAAAATAGTTATAGAGTGGTTATCATAACTTAGATGTAACATTAATTTACATGTTACTATAAGGATTTCCCCAATTGGAAAGAGCTGTTATCCTTCAGATGAAAAGGTTGAATGCCAGTGATGGTATAATCTTTTTCAAAATGTAACCACATGTAGATATAATGTTAAAAAATAGAACACAATAAAATAATATCTTAAAAGTTTCTCAGATGACAGAGGAATAAAAATTCATTATAATAGACTTCATTAACATGGAAAACTAAAGTTCACAAGAAATAAAATCTATGAGTAATTACTAAAATTTATGAATAAAATATAAAAGTGTAAAGTAGTAATAAGAATTAACTAAAAGTGTCTAGCTTAATTGCCAAACAGAAGATGGCCTACAGAATTCTGAGGAAATAAAAAACTAGATCATGGGTGACTAGAGGAACAGGTGTGCTTTGGGAAGCAAAAGGACAAGCACTCAGAATTGGAGGAGGCAAACAAAATCAGACACAGAGTTCTCCCAAAGGAGAACCACACCAGATTGGTGGTAGTATTGTGTGTTTGCAAAGGGAAGTAGGCTACCGCTGCACTACTACACCGCTTACACCCCATGCCATTTCGGATGTGGCTCTAGCATTCTGAGGGAAGGAGCCTGTGTTGCAGCAGTGCCCAGACCCCTGGGATAAGCTCCTAACCCATTCTGGATACCCTCTAGGAGACAAAACTCAGCTAGTGAGATATTCCCAGATTAGGACACCAGAAAAATTGAAAGACAATGAGTCACCTAGAGAATAGACTGAGGTAGCACTGGTGGGCTCTTTTTTTTTTTCCCTTAAATTCTTTTATTGGTACATTTTAGGTAAACAACATATTTACATTTATCATTGGGTGCTTGTACCTGTATGTGATGTATCTTCATTCTTATTTTTTTCCCCATTACCTGTGCACCCTTCACCACATCTACTCTTCCCTGTTTATATAGACTTTGTTTCCATTTTTTCTTTTCTCATAATTTTTCCTTTCCCTCCTTTCCTTTCCCCTTCCCCTCCCACCACCCCTACCCCTTTGGACCTTTTCTTCCTATTTCAAATTATCAATTATTCATTTAAATCATTTTAATTCTTATTTACACTTTCAGTTTCTCACACTAGAGAAACTCTTCGGTATTTACACATGTATGCTATATATTTCACTTATGAATATGGCCTCAATATGCATCCATTTAGCTATAAATGTCTCTAGTTTAACATTCTTCATGGCTGAGTAGTACTCTATTTTATAAAAAAAAAATCTTCTTTGTCCAGTTTCCAGTTGATGGGCACTTGGGCTCTTTAATAAGTAAGGAACAAAATCTCAACAATGATTCAGGACCTGGGCAGGCCATTGGGAAAGCTGTGCTTCAGGGAGCTGCAGACTACAGCCACTGAGACTGTGGTCAGAAAAGTAGCTTGCACATCATTAGAGCAGACATTCACCCATTGTGCTCTCCCCAGCTTCAGAGAGTCCCATGTGTGCATGATACTCTGCCTGCTGCCCATTCTGTCACTTACAAGGGAGGATCTTCCACTACAAGCCAACAAGCCAAAACCTGTTAAGCACAGTGAGTTCTGGGCACTGCACTGTTCACAGGTGAGAAGTGATGTATTCTGGAATGCACAGGAGAGAGAGACAGCTTAGCCAGGGGATATGAACCTCTGTACTAATCTAGAACCTTATAAAGTGTAGGCAAAGAAGCCTCTGTGGATTATCATGGAGGGAAAGGAGTGGAGGTCTAGAAAGCTCTTTCAGAAATCAATGAAATACTGGCTTGCAGCCCAGGAATACTGCATGCTCCTCCCCCCAACCCACTTGAAACTGTCTGATCATAAGCCAAAGGCAAAATCTTCCAGCTAGCCAAGTCCACAGGGGCAAAACCGAACCTAAATGGAGCATAGCCCAGTGAGGGGAGTGGGCTCAGAAGTGCTTCTGGGTGCCTAAAGACTTTCACTCACTCTCAAGTAAGGGAGCAGGCTCATTGAGGTACAGCAGTGGGCTGAGGACTGAGAAATGAGAGGCGAAGAGGCACCTGTGGACACAGTGATGCTCTGCATAGAACAGAGGTGGGGGAAAGAGCCAGAGCCAGAAGACAGTCCAGAACCACATCGAGTCAAAGATTTTCCATTTGTGGACATTAGGATGAGAGATCACTGGTTGAATTCAGACTACATTTTAAATGAGACTGAGATGACCCTTTAATTTTTTTTGTAACTTATGTAGGTTTTCTTTTCTCTTCTCTCTTCTTCTTTTCTGTCTTCTCTCTTCCTTTTCTCCATATATATACATTTCAAATTACTTATATATACTCCATATATAAATATACTCTCCATCAGCCCTCTACTCTAGTTATAAAAATATTATCAACAAAGTTTCATCTTTTCTCTTTCTTTCATTTACTGTTATCTCTTTTTTCTCCTTCTTGTCTTCTCATCTATTCCCTTCCTCTTCCTACTCCTTTTTCTTTCTCATCCTCTACATCTCAGCATATCTGTTAGTAGCAATATATCACGGTATTTATGGGTCATTGAGAAAAGGGTGAAATTGTTAAAACAAGTTTTAATGTACATGATTGAAATATAGTTGCATTTTATATGTTTATATAACTGGTAGAGTTCTGTCCTTAGAACATAGCAACCAGGTCTAGTCATATGCTGAGTAGATTGAAGAGGTATATAAATATCAAAACATACCAAAGTCAATATCACTTCACTGGGAAGCAAACACTAAGTAAATATATTTGCATACTAGCCACAGAGTTTTTCCACTC
Organism: Heterocephalus glaber; assembly: GCF_053883595.1. Lineage (NCBI taxonomy): Eukaryota > Metazoa > Chordata > Mammalia > Rodentia > Bathyergidae > Heterocephalus > Heterocephalus glaber. The sequence goes on along the minus strand of NW_028258143.1, from coordinate 24,605,616 downwards.
CAATTGGCATTCAACACACACACACATATAGACACACATAAACACAAACAATAGAAACATAAGTAAATAAAGTAACAAGTTATACCCAAAAATTATTTTTTTGAAGCAAAACATTTATTGGTACATTTTAGAGATATATAATGGATAACATTCATCTCAGGGAATTTGTACCTGTACAGGGTATATCTTACTTCTTCTTTTTTTTCCCATTCCTCTCCCCTACCTTCAACCTCTCTTCCTCTCCTTATTTACAAAAGCTTTGTTTCCATTTATTCTTTGTATTCTCTTTTTTCTTGTCTCTTCTTTCTTTTCCTGCTCCCTTCTTCCTTGTTCCTTCTTATTTGAACTTTTCCCCCATATTTCTCAATGTCCATTACATGTTTTGCTCCGTATTTACACTTTGGGTTTATTATACCAGAGAAACAATGCAGTATTTAAACATATGGGTCTGATTTATCTCACTTAAGAGTATGGTCTGAATGCGCAACAGTTTAGCTAGAAATGTCTGAAGCTTTTCATTTTTTGTGTCAGAGTAGTACTTCATTGTATAAAGAAACCACATCTTTATCCATTCATCAGTTGATGGCATTTGGGCTGTTCCTCATACAAAGGATTAATATATAGACTATATAAAGAACTGAAAAATATCAGATACCCCCAAATTTAAATGCCCAATCCAAAAATGGTCATCTGAAATGAATAGACACTTCTCAGTTGAAGAACCACAAAGACCAAATAAATATATGAAAAATGTTCAGTAGCACTGGTCATTTCAGAGATGCAAATTAACGCAATGCTGAGATTCCATCTCACTCCAGAAAGAATGAGTTTTATCAAGAAATCAACCAATACAAATGCTGTGGGGCTGTGAGGAAAAGGGAACCCTTCTTTACTGTTGGCAGAAGTGTAGACTAGTGCAACACTGTGGAAATCAGTATGGAGATTCCTCAAAGAACTAAAACTAGAGGTTCCATTTGACCCAACCATTTCCCCTCTGGGTACCTTGTTAAAAGAAGGAAAAGCATCATATTACAGTGATATATGCAAACCATGTTTACAGTGGCACAATTTGTAATACCTCCAAAAATTACTCTCCAAAAGTTGACCCATGGGCACTAATGGGGAAGAGTACATAAAAAAGAAGATAAATTCCTGAAATGTATGAAAGGATAAAAGAAGAAATAAAAAACCCTGATCACTAAGATATTCAACCAGCTGAAAGATGATATACCTAAACAGATAAGAGACATAACTGATAAAATGGCCAATGACATCAAAGAAAACATAAATAATAAATTGGATGAGTCAACCAAGTTGAAACAAGAGATAAATGATCATTTTAGTAGAGAATTAGAGACTGTGAAAAGATATAAAACAGAAATCCAGTACATAAAAATTGTATTGATAGTATAAGCAGCAGAAAGTGCCAATACAAAGAAAGAGTGTCAGAACTAGAAGAAAAGGTGGATGTGGGTAACTAGATACTCAAAGATACCTGAAGAAAATGAGACCATCAATAAGTCAAAGAAAACCATGTGAGGATCTATAGATGTTAAAGAAAAATTAGAAGATAACAGATGAGGAAAAATTAATTTACCAAAATCATACCAGAACAATTTTCAGTTTTGGGTATAAAATCCAACTTGTCGGTAAATGAGACATATGAAACCCCAAATGGCCATGATTTGACAATATTTTCTTCACAACACATCATAGTTAAAATTCGTGAGTCCATTTCAAAGATAGAATTCTAAAAGCTGTTAGAGGAAAGCAACAAATAACTTACAAAGGCAAACTTATCAGACTTAACACTGATTTCTCAACATAAATGTTAAAACCAGGAGATCTTGTATTGAAGATTTTCAAGCTTTAAAAGGAAACAACTTGCAACCCAGATTAATTCATCCTGCAAAACTATCTGGTAAAGAAAAGGCATTCCATGACAAAGAGCACCTTAAGAAATTCATGTTCATCAAATCAGCACTACAAAAATTAATCGAAGAAATCCTAGACAGAAACAATGAAGTGAAAACATGAAAGACCCTAAAGGAATAAATACATCAAGCAACATGAGCAGTTAAGTGAAAGGGAAAAGCTAAGGAATCAGCAACAAGAAAATAATGCAATGACAGGAATCACTGAATACCTTTCAGTAATAACTCTCAATGTAAATGGTCTTAAATACCCAGTCAGAAAAACACAAATTGACAGATTGAATAAAAAATCTAGAGCCAACTGTACCTTGTCTATGAGAAACACACCTCATTAGTAAAAAAACACATAAACTGAAAATCAACATGTATAAGGCAATAACCCACTCAACAAGAAGCCAAAAGCAAGGAGGAGGAGCTATCTTATTTTCCAAGAAAGTACACTTCAAAGCAAAATTGATCGGAGGAGAACAAAAATTATTACATGCTTGTAAAGGGGATAATTCAATAGGAAGAGATAACAATTGTAAATATACATGCATTAAATGGTGGCATATGAAAGTTCATCAGACAAATATTATTAGACATAAGACATCAGATAAACATCAACACAATCATAGTGGGTGTGAGGAGAAAATGAAGTACTCCCCTACCAGGTACACAGACAACATCATTTCTTAGAGGAAAAAAGTGTAACTTAATAAAATAGAATTTAACTTATTTGGGTGGCTGATGACATTTCAAAGAGATAGAAATTTAGGGGCCAGGGATTTAGCTCAGTGGTTCTGCTGCTTGCCTTACAAGTGCAAGGTCCCGAGTTTGATCCTCAGTAACAAAAAAAAAAAAAAAGAAAGAAATAGAAATTTAACTTTTAAAAAGGAGAACTTAGTTCAACCTGTCAGGCATCCTCATTTGTCCCTTACTTCCTAATCTCCCTTACACACATTTGAACTGAGACCTCTGTATTGAACCCCAAATATCCCTGGCCCAGGGCTGATTCTTGGATTCATGGCCTGGGTATACTATCACTGGAAGCAGTACATCTTTACTTTAAATTTTCTTGTGGCTGGTTATTTTTTTTTCTTTTTGCTACAGGTCTTCATTGACCTAACAATGCGGAATTTAAATACCCTACTATCACAAAGAGTTCAAACACAAAAGATTAACAAAATAAACAAGTTGAACCATGCCTTTGAACAAATAGACATAACTAATATCTACAGATTGTTCCACCCAACAATAACAGAACATACATTTTATCAGCAGCACACAAAAAATTCTCTATCTTGGACCATAAATATTGTTTATATAAAAGAAATTAAATATTCTCAGCCATATTATCAGGAAATAGCACAATGAAACTAGACAGCAATGGCATAAGAAATCAAAGAAATCATCACACACATGAATATTAAATAATAACAATAGTTTACAGAACAAATCAAGGAAGAGATTAAAATTTCCTAGAATAAAATTATAATATCAGCACAACATACAAGAACTTATGAGACACAAAGTGGTGGTAAGGCAAATTCTTTAGCTGTGATGATCTCAGAGTAGGCCTAAATAAATAACCTAAATTTGAACCTCACAGTCCTAGGAAAGTGAGAGTATTCCAAATCCAAAACTGGAACAAGTAAAGAAATTATAAAGATCAGAGTAGAAATTAATGAAAGTGAGATTGCTGGGGATTTAGCTCAGTGGCACCACACCTACCTGTCAAGTGCAAGGTCCTGAGCTTGATCCCCGGTTCTGCAACAACAACAACAACAACAAATTGGGCCAGGGATTTAGCTCAGTGGTTCCAGCACCTCCCTAGTTCCATCCCTGGTATCAACAAAACAAAACAAAACAAAACAAAATAAAAAAAGTGAGACTAAAATCACAATACAAAGAATCACTGTGTCAAACAGTTGTTTCTTTGAAGGAGAGACAACATTTGTTTTATTACTTTTCTTATTTGGGGGACAAAATACTCCCAAATTAAAAGAGAAAAGGTTTGTTTTAGCTCACAGTTTTTAGAGATTTCATAGTCAGCTGGCTCCAAGGCAGGGTGATATGGCAGAGGACTATGCCAAAGGAGAAACAATCTATAATGTGGCAAGCAGGAAGCAAGAGCAGTGAGCCTCCCTTTCTCTCTTACTCTACCCAGGGTACAAGCCTTTTTTCGGTGACACTTGCACCCAGGATGGAGCTTCTCTTTCTTCAGTAAATCCACTTATTCACATCCAGAACTATGTTAATTCCAATCAGTGGACTAATATAGTCCCACACAGCTTTCTTCCCAGTATCTCACACCCTAGATCCAGCCAGCTCTGAAAAGCCCCATCTATGACCACATTAGGTTTTGGTGGGACATCTAAATGCAAGCCATAGAAACATGCTTAGGAAAACATACCAGTAGAAAGAAAGAAAAGACCAATATCAATGCAAGTAGAAATGAAAATGACAAAATCATGATGGACACCACTGAAATCCACCCAAATTGTTGTGGCTACTTTAAAAATCATTATTCCAATAATTTGAGAATTTAGAAGAAATGGACACATTCCCAGATTTATGAATTATCAAAGTTGACCCAAGAAGATATAAAATGCCTGAACAGTCCAATAACTGGCAATGAAATGAAGCAATAATAGAAGTTTACCACGAAAGAAAAACCCATGACTGAATGGATTCAAAAGTGAATTTTACAAGAATGTCAGGGAAGAATTAATTTCAATTAATGCCTCAAAATCTTCCATGAAATTGAAAGTTATGAAACAATGGCAAATTCATTCCTTGAAATGAGCATTATCCTGATATCAAAATTGGACAAGAAACCAAAAAAAAATTACAGAACAATTTCCTGAATGTACATATAGGCAAAAATCCTTAATAAGATACTAGTAAACAGAATAGGGCAAATCATTCTGAAGATCATACATCATGACTAAGTTGGTTTTATCAGGTGTGGAAGATGCATGAATCAATAAATGTAGTACAACATATAAACCAAAGTAAGGATAGAAATCACGTTCCTCTCAATTAATGCAGAAAATACCTTTGACAAAACCCAACATCCATTCTCCATGAAAAGTTTGATGAAAATTGGCATACAAACATCTCTCTTTAAATTCATAAAAGACATTTATGAAAGTCCCCTGCCAACATCACACTAAATGGAGAAATGCTGAAAGCATTCCCACTAAAATCAGGAATAAAATAATGTACACTCTCACCACTCCTGTTCAATATAGTGTTCAGAACTTTAGCCAGAGCAATTAGGCAAGAGAAAGAAATAAAAGGGATTTGAATAGGAAAGGAAGAAATCAAATATCCTTATTTGCATATGGCATCCATAAACGTCCACCAGAAGACCCTTAGAATTTATAAACAAATTCAGCAAAGTGGCACAATATAAAACATTCACACAAAATCAATAGTATTCTTGTAATCCAAGAATAAATCCACTGAGAAAGATATCAGAAAAACAATCATATATTCACAATTGCTCCAACAAAATTGAATATTTAGGAATTAACATAACCAAGGAAATGAAAAGCTCTTGCAGACATAGACAAGGCAAAGAGTTTCTGAACCAAATCCCAATTGCACAAGAAATAATAGTAAGAATAAACAAATGATATTGTATTAAATGTTTAAAAATCTGTGTAGTAATGGAATCAAGTAAAAGAGTGAAGAGACAACCTACAGACCAGGACAAAATATTTATCAGCTACCCTCAGACAAAGGACTAACATCTGTAATATATTAAGAACTCAAAAAATTATACTCTGCACAAAAGATCCAATCAAAAAAGGGACAACTGAAATGACCATAAACTTCACTGAAGGATAAATTCAAATGGCCAATAAATAAAGAAAAAAATGCATCTTTGACCATTAGACAAATACAAATCAGAACACACTGAGATTGCACCTTACTCTAAAAAGTATAGCTCAAAAACCAAGGACTCAAAAAACAACAAATGCTAGCAAGAATATGGGAAAGGAGGAAATGAACACTTCTACATTGTTCTTGGGAATGTAAACTACTTCAACCACTTTGGAAATCAGCATGGAGATTGGTCAATAACCTAAAAATAGAAATTTGATTTGACACAACTATACTTCTTTTGGGTATCTTCTAAAAAAAGCTAGAAACATCATACTACAATGATGCATGAATATCTATGTTTATAGCAACACACTTCACAATGGGTACATCATAGAAGTGGCCTATGTATCTGCCAACAAGTGACCAGGTAAATGAAATGTGCTTTGAATATATAAAATAATACTACACAGCTATAAAGATGGATACATTTGAGTTATTTTTTAGGAAAATGAACGGACATTGAGAACATACCACTAATTAAAATAAGTTAAGCACAAAAAAATTGAATTTTGCATATTTTCTCCAATATAAGAGAACTGCAATATAATTAGTGTAAAAATCAAAATTAAAAAGCTATGTTAAAAAGCAGCAAGGTAGAGGTAGACTCTGTAGAGATGGGAGGTGATCTGGTGAAACAAGGGAAGAGAAGAGGGAGCAAAGAAGCAAAAATATTCAAGATGTGATACATTTGTGGATCCATCCAAAAGTTGAATGTCAATCACTATGTATCACAACTATATACTAATAAATTTAATTTTAAAAATAAATGAATTAAAGGAAAAATGATCAAAAGTGAAATTCTGAGTAAAAATAATTTTGAACATGTACTCCAACTTAAGTGTGACATCCATGTTTGTTCAAAATGCCATTGCAATAAATAGTGCAATTCTGTTACAAATATACTTTCTGAAAAGAATACTTGAGGATGTACTTCTGTTACCCAAAAGTAGCAACCATGACAATGAGCTGTGTGGGCTCTCATGTTAGAATTAAGGGTAGAAACAACAGGATTGCCACTGCCAATAATTCTGGAAAAGCATCTCAATCCAGAGCCCTCCATAGCAGTATTTTTTTCAGAATGAAAATGGAATTAATTCAATAGTACAGATAAATAATCAGTGTTGTAAGGTACTCATGAGATAGAGAATAAAACAAATCAAAGAGAAAATTATATATTTAAGGGAAACTACCATAGGAATAAGAGGAAAGTACAAGAAATTTGTCATTCAAAGTATAACCCCACGGTGTTATATTCTGAGTACTGAATGAAGTGAAAGGAAGCTCGAAAATCCTTGAAAACTTTTCGATACAGTGATTATGACAGAGGTTATTTATTTCATTTGTAGAAAAGTTAACTTAATCATAGCAATCTACTTGTCTGTTTTATAAACACTATATAACAGTAGAATAAGTCAAAGCTTAATGATTTTCTTCTGTTAAAATGTAGAACACATAATTATGATTAGAAGTGCAAATAGAATAATACAATTTTTAAATTTTTTTTCCTTAAATTCTTTCATGGGTACATTTTAGATATACAGTACGTTTATATTTATCACTGGGTACCTGTACCTGTACATGATGTATCTTGGTTCTTATTATTTCCCCATTACTTGTCCACCATTCATCCCCTCCTCCATTCCTTATTTACAAAGGCTTTGTTTGCATTTTTTCCTTTTATCATAGATTTTCCTTTCCCTTCTTTCCTTTCCCCTTCCCCTTCCATTTCCCCTACCACTCTGTACCTTTTCTTCCTATTTCAAGTTATCAATTATTCATTTTAATCCTTATTTACACTTTCAGTTTTCCACACAGGAAAAACTATTCGTTACTTACACATGTGTGTTCTACTTACTTCACTTAAGAGTATGGCCTCAATGTGCATCCATTTAGCTATAAATGTCTCTACTTTGTCATTCTTAGTGGTTTAGTAGTACACCATTTTATAAAAAATACTTCTTTATCCAGTATCCAGTTGATGGGCACTTGGGCTGTTTCCAAGCTTTAGCTATTACAAACTGTGCTGCTATAAACATGGGTGGACATATATGGCTATTGTATGATTCTTTTAATTCTTTTGGGAAGATAAACAGCAGGGGGATACCTGGGTCAAATGGGACCTCTAGGCTTAGTTCTTTGAGGTATCTCCATACTAACTTTCACAGTAGTTGCACCAATTTGCATCCCCACCAACAATGGAGAAGAGTTCCTTTATCCCTATAACCCGGCCAACATTTTTATTGGTTGATTTCTGGATAGCAGCCATTCTTTGTGGGGTGAGGTGGAATCTCAGTGTTGTTTTCATCTGCATCTCTCAAATGACCAGTGAGGTTGAACATTTTTTCTTATGTTTATTTGCTGCTTTTGCTTCTTTGTCTGAGAAATGTCAGTTCATTTCAGATGCCCATTTTTGAATTGGGTCTTTAAATTTGGGGGTGTCTTATTTTTTTCAGTTCTTTAAATATTCTAGGTAGTAGTCCTTTGTCTGAAGTACAGCTACTAAAATTGTTTTTGCAGATTGCAAGTTGTCTCTTAGCTCTGTTGGTGGTTTCTCTTGGAGTGCAGAAGCTTTTTAGTAAGATGAGATCCCAGTTGTTTACTCTTTGTGCTAGATTCCATGCTACTGAGGTTTTGTTCATAAAGTCTATTCCTATGCCAGTGTCTTCAAGAGTTCCATCTAACTTATCTTCCAGCAAGTGTAGTGTTTCTGTTTTAATATTTAGATCTTTAATCCTCTTCAATCTTAGGTTAGTGCATATTGATAGATATGAGTTTAGTTTTAATGTTTGGCAGTTTAAAATCCAGTTTTAACAACAGCATTTATTAAATAGGTTATCTTTACTCCAGTGAGGGTGGTTGGCTCCTTTGTCAAAAATGAGGTGGCCAAGTATGTCTGGACTTGTTTCTGCCTGCATCTTCTAATCTATTCCATTGATCCTCAGACTGTTTCTTTGCCAGTACCATGCTATTTTTATCACTGTAGCTTTGTAGTATAGTTTCAAGTTGGTGATTGTGATACCTCCTGCCATGTCTCTGTTGCCTAGAATTGCTTCTGCTCTTCTAGGTCTCTTCAGGCTCCAAATCAATTTTTGGATTGTTTTCTCTTGTTCTATGAATATATTATTGGAATTTCAATCAGCATTGCATTAAATCTATATAGCAGTTTTGGAAGTATGGCCATATTCACTATATTGGTTCTTCTTTCCCAGGAACAAGGGATGTCTTTCCATTTCCTTATATCCTCTTCAATCTTTTTTCAACTGCTATAGTTTTCATTGTAGAGGTCTTTTGCTATCTTTCTTAGATTGATTCCTACATATTTCATTTTTTTAGATGCTATTTTAAAAGGAATTGTTTCCCTAATTTCTCTCTCAGTGAGTATATTATTTGTTTACAAGAAGGCTATTTTTTTTTTGAGTGTTGACCTTATATCCAGCTACTCTACTGAATCTGTCAATTAAGTCTAGAAGTGTTTTGGCAGAGTTTTTTGGGTCTTGTATGTAAAGTATCATATAGTCACTGAATAATGACAATTCAACTTCTTCCTTTCCCATCTTCATTCCTTTTATTTCTTTCTCTTTTCTAATTGCTGTGGTTAATATTTCCAGAACTATATTGAACAGAAGTGGTGATAGTGGGCATGCTTGTCTTGTTCCTGATTTTAGCATGAAAGTTTTTAGTTTTTTACCATTTAGTTTGATGTTGGCTGTTGGTTTTTCACAGATAACCTTAATCAGGTTGAGATAAAGACCTTCTATTCCAATTTTCTGTAGGGTTTCTATTGTGAATGGGTGTTAGATTATGTCAAATACTTTTTCTGCATCTATTGAGATGATCATGTTTTTTGTCCTTGCTTCTGTTAATATAGTGTATTACACTTATTGATTTACATATGTTGATATATCCTTGCATCCCTGGGATAAATCTGACTTGGTGAGGGTGCATGATCTTCTTGATGACCCTCTGTATTCGGTTTGCCAGTATCTTGTTGAGGATTTTTGCATCTATGTTCATTAGGGAGATTGACCTGTAATTCTCTTTTTTGGTTGGGTCTTTCCCTGGTTTTGGAATCAAAGTAACACTTGCTTCCAGTTGATTTGGAAGTACTGCTTTCCTTTCAAATTGATTGATGAGTTTACAGAGTAATGATAGAAATGATGATAGTTCTTCTCTAAATGTCTTGTAGAATTCAGCAGTGAAGCCATTAGGACCTGAGCTTTTCTTTGTTGGTAAATTTTTAATTATGTTTTCAATTTCACTCGTTGTATTTGGGGTTTTTAGAATTTTTATATCTTCTTCATTTAACTTTGGCAATTCATACGTATCTGGGAATCTGTCCATTTCTTCTGTGTTTTTCATTTTATTAGAGTACAGGTTCACAAAGTACATATTGATGATCCTCTGATTTCTGCTGGATCTGTTGTGACTTCACCTTTTTGATGGATTTGAGCCTTTTCTTTCCTTTTTTTGATAAGGCTGGCTAAAGGTTTATTGATTTTTTTTTTTTTTTTTGAAAAACCAACTCTTTGATTCATGGATTTTTTGTATCATTCTCTTACTCTGCATTGCATTGATTTCTGCTCTGATCTTTAAAATTTCCTGCCTTGGACAAGCTTTGGGTTTGTCATGCTCTGCTTTTTCTATGAGGTTGAGGTTCAGTATTAGGTTATTTGAGCTCTCTCTGTTTTCCTAATGTGGGCATTCACTGCTATGAATTTCCCTTGTAAGACTGCTTTCATTGTGTCCCATAGATTCCTGTATGTTGTACTGGTATTATCATTTGCTTGTAGAAACTGTTTAACTTCTTCTTTAATTTCCTCTGTGACTCATTGGTTGTTCAGAAGAGTGTTATTCAATTTCCATGTGTTTGTGGGGGTTTTGCAGTTTCTTATGCTATTTATCTCCAATTTTATTGCACCATGGCCTAATGATATATAGGAGGTAACTTCATTTCTTTTGGATTTAAATATGTCCTATGAGCTACCATGTGCTTTATTTTAGAGAATGACTGTGTACAGCCAAAAAGAATGTATATTCTGATTTTGTGGTGTGGAACACTCTGTAAACATCTATTAAGTACATTTCAATAGCTTGTTTCAATTCTCCAATTTCATTGTTAATTTTTTGTCTAGATGATCTGTCTATTTGTGATAGTGGGGTATTGAGTTTTCCCCACTACAGTTGTATTAGGGCTCATGTGGTTTTTCATATCCACTAATATTTATTTTGCATAGTTGGGGGTATTTTATTAGGTGCATATATATTTATGATTGTCACCTCTTCCTCCTGGATTATTCCCTTCACAAGGTTGTAGTGACCATCTTTGTCTCTCTTATTTAGTTTTGGTTTGAAATCTATTTTGTCTGCAAATAAGATTGCTACCCCTGCTTTTTTTCTGAGTTCCTGTGGTGTGGAGAACTATTTTCTATCCTTTTACTTTCAGTTTATTAATTTTTTTCTGAGTTAGGTGTGTTTCTTGTGTACAGCATGTTGTTGGATTTTGCTTCTTAATCCATTCTGCCAGTCTGTTTCTTTTGATTAGTCAATTGAGGATATTAACATTGATGATTATAATTGATAGATACCAACTCATCCTTGTCATGATATTTTATTTTTGTTGGCTCTTTTATTTCTTATATTCCCCATTTCCCTTCAGTTTCTTACCTTGCCTGGTAGCTTTCCTCTGTTGGGCCTCATGGAGTTATGACCCTCATTGTTTTTTTCTATGATGTTGTTTAGATTTGCTTGGAGTGCTGGTTTGTTGTTGATTAAATTTCTCAGGTGTTCTTTGTCATGAATGTATTTAATTTCCCCACTGATTTTGAAAGATAATTTTGCAGGATACAACAGTCTAAGTTGGAAGTCATTTTCTTTTAGGGCTTGACATATTTCACTTCAGGCTCTCCTTCATTTGAGGGTTTTTGTTGAGAAGTCTGCTGTGATCCTGATGGGCTTTCTTTGGTATGTAGTTTCTTTTCTCTAACTGCTTGTAGGATTTTGTTCTTCCATTGGGTTTCTGGGATCTTCACTATTATATGTCTAGGTGTAGATTTTTTTTGATCATGGCTAGTTGGAGTTCTATATGCCTCAATTATCTGTATGTCCAATTCTATACCTCTTTCTAGGAAGTTTTCTACTATTACTTCCCTGAACAGTTTTTATTTTTTATATCATTTGTACTTTCTCCTGCTCTTTTGTGGACTCCTATCAGTCTTGTGTTATTCTTCTTTGCATCATCTAGCAGTTGCTGGATTTATTTTCCATGGTTCCTTACTATTTTTAAGAAATCTCTGTTTTCATGGTTACTAACTGCACTCTTGTCTTCTACAAATGGTATTCTATCTTCAAGTTCACTAAATCTGCTATGAATATTTTCAATGGAATTTTTAATCTCCTGGATATCTGTTTGAACCTGTTTTGTGGATTTCATTTCTTTCCTATGTTGGGTGATCATGGTTTCAATTTCTTATGCTGGACATTCATGGCTTCTAACACGGTTCTGAGCTCATCTATTTTTTATCTGTTTCTGTTCTAGAGCCTCTAATCATGTATTTCAGTCTGCTCACCATCTCTGTGTTTATCTGGGAAATTATTTCTGTTTTGAATATTGGTAGAGCATCATTCATCTGTTTTGTTATTTCCTGTGCTATCAGTTCAGTGTGTCCAGGTGGTTGATTATCAGACTTTTCCACCTCATTTCCCCCAAAATTTACCCTTGGTGGGGTGGAAGTCTGAGTTTGTGCCTTGCTTAAATGTCTTTTCGCTCTCTTTTTTTTTTTTTTTGGTGTTGTCCTTGGTTTGATTCCTGGGTTGATACTTCAAAATTGCTTATTGTAAGTGTCTTTGTTGCTTGTAATTAGAACCCTTATAGAATGATTGCTTCTCAGAAGTGTCTTCCAGACATGGCTGGTCTTTAGGTTTTGAATCTCTAATGACTCTGAGGCCATCTCATTTTCATTATATCAGGAAGGACAACTGATTAGATCAGAACAACACCTTACCCCAAGTGATACAATCAGCAACACCATAGCATCAAGCACAGCTTAGAAAATGACAATTTGTGGTAGTTATTAATCTGTTACCTTTAACTGAGTGACTTAAATCAAAATTGAGGACCAGCCTAACATATGATGATAGTGAATAAAGTCTTCAACACAGCAACTTTACCCTTCAGGATGGGGAGTTAGAAGGAGTTGGGGAGGGAGGGATAGATAGGTAGAAGGATAGGGAAAGGTTAGCAGCAAGGCCAGAGGACACAGGAAGATCATGCAAATGGTAAGAAACTGTTGAAGACAAGAGGAAAAGACAGAATGAAAAAACAAAGATAAGAACAGAACAACCTAACAACAATAGGGAGACTAGAAACTTTATTTACTTTCCTTTAAAACTAATGACAATCAAGAGAAGGAAAAAGAAAAATAGAGAAGAAATCCAAATTAGGGCTAGAACAGGAACAAAAATGGAGATGAAAAACAATGTGGGACAGTGAGTGAATGAGAGAGGGAGGAAAAGAAAAGAGAAAAGAAAAAAAGAAGAAGATAAAAGAAAAATTTGAAAAGAGTAGAAAAAATAAAAATTAAAAATAAGAGCAAAAAAATTAATTTTGAAAATAACAAATAAAAAATAAAAATGAAGGACCTCCTTCAGGGTATGTCTCTGCTGTCACAATAGACAATGTGGACAGCAGTGTGCAGATATAAGTCAATAAGTCTCAGCAACCCAGTAGCAGATCCATGCGATTTAGGCAGATTTCTGGCTGCAAGTCCCAAGGTAAGCTCCCTGTCCTCTTGCAGGGTTGAACTTTGCCAGGTTCTAAGTTCCAGCTGCCCTTCCCCTGAAGATAGCCCAGGTTCCGATGGAAGGTGATAATGCCTCCAAATTATCAAGTATGGTGGTCCAGTGTGCCTTTATTGCAGAGATTCTCTTCACTTTTCCAGTGGGCTTCAGTTTTCATCAAGGAGCCTGAGAGAGTCCCTATTTCTGTTGTTTACTTCTGCTCTATCTTCTGGAGCTCAGGACAGTGGTCTTTATGACCCTCTGTGCTTCTGTAGTGTGGAACCAGGTAGCAGTATAATCAGGAGGCCAGAGGTGGGGGTGGGGTGGGGTGCTGCAGGCTCCTGCTTGGCTAAACTGGTTGCTGGAAGATGGGGCACAGGTGGGATGGAACCTGCCTCCACATGGCCAAGCTCCTCACCATCTGCTCTCTGGTCCTAGAGTGATACAATTTTTAAAATGTAGGTGGCAAATGTCAAATGGAAAAAATACAATTTGAGTGATTTTAAATCATTCAAACTGTTCATATACTAATTTATAAACAAAGAAATTTAGATATAGTATAAAAATAAAGAAAATAGTAAATATAGGCTTGAATATTTCAATTGAAATCCTCAAAATATTCTTTTTGGTTCAAAGCACTTATCTTGTCATTCTTGTCAAGATAAGGCTAATGACTCTTGTCTTGTTTTATTATAACAAGTTTTTAAAAATGTAAATATTCACTGTATTTTTGGACTATGGTATGACATCTGTCTAGGTGTCCCCCCTAAGCCTCATGTGGTCCATAGGTGGGACTTTTCAGAGGTGGCTGAATCTAGAGTGTGTGGTGCTTGGATTAATTGTGTGATGCTGGGATCAAGGGTGTGTGATTACTAAATTAGTCCTCTGATAGGTTTGGGATAGCTCTGGGTAGGATTAAGGGTGCCCCACTTTGGGTGTGAGTGCTACGTGCCCTAAGGGTAGGTAGCCTGGATAAAATATGAGAGACAGAAAGTGGGCTAGTGTGATCACTGATTGCTTGCTTCCAGATCACTGGCTTCTGCCTGATCTGCTTTGCCAGGGACTGTTTATCCTTGCAATGTCTTTCTGCCAAACCACCTTGCTTTTGAGCCAGCCAACTATGGACTGAAACCTCTATGAACTGTGAGCTACAATAAACCTTTCCTCCTTTAACTTTGGTGTTGAATATTTCATGTCAGCAATGAGAAAAGTAACTTAAAATGATCCATTTTTCATGGCTGAGTAGTACTCCATTTATAAAAATTTAAAAAAAAATGATCCACTCCTTGCTTATGTGTACAGTCTCTACACACACACACTCACAGAGGTTCATCTGGGTGTGCGTGTGCATGTTATATTATAAAGGTAGCCAAAAGAAAAACATAAGATAGAGATATATCTACAAATTTGGAAACTTAGAAAAAGAAGGACATAAATCCATTTTAGTCATTTGTCTTTCAAATTTCATAAGACAATTTATGTCATTGTTAGTTACTGAATAAAGAAAATAAAGACACAAACAACATTATTATTTCAGCTAATGAACGCTGTCTCTATGCCCAAAATGATGCCAGGCTTTATCAGGAAAACTTGTTGAGTCCCATCAGAAAGACACCATCTGAACACATCCTGTCTTTGTAACTTTTCTTGTCACTGAGATACAATACCCAAAACAACTCTCTGGAGAACAGATTTATTTGTCTCACTTGTGAGGTTTTAGCCCTGGTCAACTGGCTCCAAGGCAGGCTGGCATGGCAGGGCAGCATAGCAGTTGAGGAAGAGCTCTTGGGATCGCAGTAGGAAGCAGAGAGAGAGAGAGAGAGAGAGAGAGAGAGAGAGAGAGAGAGAGAGAGAGAGAGAGACCAAAGGAAAAAGGAAGGAGATAGACCCTTCCAGGTCACTCCCTCAGTGGCTCAGGTCCTTTGACCAGAATTCAACTCTCAATAGCACATTTAGCTATAAACTCATAAATGGACTAATCTAATCTGACAAATCATGCACCCATGATCCAATCAGCTTCCAAAAGCCCCATTTATGATCACATGAGGCTTTGGGGGTTGCATCTAGGTATATACCATAACATTTCCTTTGAAAAAACTGAGAAAAAAATATAAACAAATCTACCCCTGATGAGAGGGCTGAGGCTGAGCACTCTGAGGGGTTGTGGTGGGAAAGCTCCTGGGCACACACATAGGTAAGATGATTAGAGGAAAGCTGCTTGCACTGTGTTTGCCCTATGACCTTGTCAGAGTCCTCTTTTGCCACTCCAGAAATGTCATTTGCCAGTTCTTGATGAGAAATGGAAAAAAAAGAACTTAGAACTTTGTATAACAATTTGATAATTTTACATTTATTGAATGGAATAAATAAACATTTCATGTGTAACTGCTATGCTTTTTATTTCATTTTTCTTGTGCTATATTGCACTGAAGCATTGGTCTATGGTAGATTGGCAGTGAAACTTTGTCTGCTCACATAGGCAACTTGAAAAATACAGGTCTGCAACATGGAGCCTCCATGAGTCTGGGATCTATTTCAAGTTCAAGTCAGTAGTATCTAGTGCAATGGCCACCATGTATTTGTGACTTGGGTAGTGTTTTGAGTGAGTGAAGGGATTAAGGGATGCCTTAAACATGATAAAATTAATAAATATCTATTGAGTCTTCAAATATATAAATCAACAGTCTCAAGAATTTTACTGGAAGGACAGATAGACACCTGAAGAGCTGGCTGGCTTTTATTATGAGTGCTTTATTTCACTTATTCTTTACTGCATAAATGTAAGCCAGAATATTTCAAATGGGAAAGAGTATTCCTCTGGCTGCTGAACTGAGAAAGTATTTCAGCTGGAGTGGCAGAAGTAAGAAAACAATGGGAGGGAAAGTAATTTTTTGTCTGTGACATACTTTTTAGAGAAGGGAGTAATGAATGCATATAAAACAATGGTAATTGATATACAACTTAACCATGGCCCTAAAAATGTATAAAAAATCTAAAAATTATAATTTTCATCTTAAATTCTTTGTTCTATTTACACATAAGTGGCACTCATTAAAGTGCCAGAATTGTATATACATATGTGTTTTACCCTAGTATCCATATCATACAATTTTGCAAATACAGAGTAACCAATGGAATTCTGTAGTACTCAGCATCACATGGGCAATATATGTGCTTGTTCTTTTATTATTTACTATGATTAGTAACTTCAAAAATGATAACTTTCTTCAAGATCAGTTGTGGACAAATTTACAAAAGAAAGGATCAGTATTCAATGCTCTCTAGTTTAGTATAAGACATGACAACATCACCTGTAATGGTTTTGGATTTTTATACCACAGGAAGATTTCCCTCTTCATTACAATTATTAAGGCAGGACATTCAAGGATCCCTTTATTTGCTCAGAATCCTTCATAAAAGGGAAGAAGGAAATAGTACAGCCCATTGATTTGTTGCCTGCTAGTATTTCTGGCCTTACAATTTTGGCAAAATTGTATCCTATGCCCACTGTTTGTAGAATTCATTTACATTAAAAAATACACCTACAAATGCACCTGTTTTTGAGCCTATTTTTAACCATCACTAACAACAAGAACAAAAAGAATAATTACAAAGTGCACTAAACACCATATAAAATAGAATGACAATTATCTTGTGATGATGGATTACAAACCATTGGAAACAGACCTCAAACAATGTCAATTGGAATATGTGGAATATGGGACTCTTTAAGGCTCATTCCAATCTTCCATTTTACCCTCTTTATATTTTATGACCCTCAGAAAAAAAATCATCACCCTAAGAATTATTGTTTAATACATATGTACAACATGAAAAATGTTAATTCTTCTAGGAGATCTTCCCTTAGGCCTTTAATTTGATTTTGAAATGGATGAAGTGAATCACAGTATTTCATTATCAAACCTCCCTAGGAAGGCATTTTGACTTGCCTAGTAAATTGTGAATGTCATGTTGATTTTCTCTTTATTATTCCAGTAAAGATTTTATTAACTCCTTGTGAAATTTGAGAATGGGGAGGTGGGTGTTAAACTATAAAGTGTCATGTTAAACTTCAAAGTGTCTCTCTTTAATTTCCTCTCTTCTCAGTGTTGAGGAGAAAGAAAGAATTAATGTATTCCATCTACTGTGGAGGGTTTGGTTATTTACCTCACATTCTATGATTACAGAATAGTCACATGCTAATACTGCCAAATAATTAAAAATTTGTTTTTCCATACTTGAGTATTATTCATGCTTAACTTCTAAAACTACTGTCATTATACATCTGATCATTCCTTGTAAACAATGCATGATATTGGGCAAGGAATTTTTATTTATCACTGAAAGATTCAAGAGAACAAGAACCTTGACATCCTAACAAAGTTGAAACTATAAGGTATAATGAGCACAAGACCAATTAAAGGACTCCTAGACAAAAATCACTGCAAAGGTCAGTACTTAGCTGTGGATGAATTTAAGATGGAGCAACTCTTACCAAGGAGCAATAAAGGAGCATGACCAGGCACAGGGAAGAGCACAGCACAAGCTGAGTTCCATGGATTCCTCTCAGGAGGGCTGCATGTGTCTATCCTTCTCTAGCACAAAATATAGGAGGGTGGAAAACTGGAGAAGCATCACAGGTTCCAGATCAAAGTTCAACTGGATTCTCATAGAATAATCCAATAATACTGACTTCTGAAACTATTAACTGAAATTTGATTCTAAACTGATAACTACAGATGTAGTGGTTGTTGTTTTTGTTGTTCTTTTTGTAGTATTAGGATAAGCATTTTTAATATTTATTTTTTGAGACAGAGTCTCTCTACATAGCTTAAGCTGGCCTTGATTTCACTATGTAGCAAAGCCTGGCCTTGAACTTGCTGCAGTCCTCCTCCCTTACCCTGCTGAATGCTGGGATTAGAGGTGTGTGTCAACCTGCACAGCTGTACATTTTTTAAAACATTGTTTTGTTAAAATATGTACTACTTTTTGGTTCAATCACATCCTATTGCTTTTATACCTCATAAGCTTACATGTTTTCCTTATATTTTCCTTGGAGACATTAGAATTTTCAAACTTGAAGAAAGAAATGCTTACATGTAGATGAATAAATGGCATTTTCCTCATATTCCTGATACATAGTCAGTACTACAGCTAACTTTAAAATCCTAGCATAGGTGACTTCCTGATGGATACAGAGATGGAAACTAGCCTGTCACTATCATGACTAGAAAATTGAATAATAATTCATGACACAATAATTTCAGACATTTGTTTACAGCCACAAACACAATGATCTTTTAAAAAAGCAAATAAATGAAATAAATATAATTACTCCAGTTTATTAGGAGTAGTTTCTAGCCACTGAAAAAGGAAGAAGGGATCAGGATGTCAAGGATCATTCTGTCAAGAATTTCCAAGGAAAAATAGTACTGGAAAGAGTGCCGCCCAGAGAAAACACTGGAGAGAGTCACAGAGATTATGTCCTTCACACCTATAAAAACAATCTGAGGTAGTCATGAGATGCTTTTCAGGCAGAAATACCACCAAAGATAAGCATGGACTCAGGGAATTTTTGTGTTCCAATAAGTCAGACTTGAAAGATCTCAATTTATTTTCTTCTGAATGTATATGTGTGTGTATTTTCAGAATATGTATTATATTTTCATTTACATGTATATATATTCAACAATATATAAAAATACCTCATATTAATGTGGGATTCACAGCAAAAATTTAAAGTTAGTTGACCATTCAAAAATTTGGTAACTATACAGTCTTTTCAAGAGATGCAGGAAAAGCATTTGATAAAATACAAAACTAATATGTCATAGTGAACATTCACAAATGAAAAATAGATATAAATCTCCTCCATCTGTAGAAAATATCTATGGGAACTCATTAGCAAACAACCTTTAAGGTAAAAGGCTCAGTGCTTCTGTTGCCCTAATATTGAGAACAAGGCAGAAATATTCACTCTCACCATTTTGCAAAGAGGTTCACCCTGATGCAATAAGAAAAGAACTGAATGATATTAAGAATGGAAAGCAAGAAATAAAAATACAATCATTTGCAATGACATTAAATAAGTGAAAAATTCTTGGTAACGCAAAAAAATAAAAATGTTAGTGTATTTAACAGTGTTGGAGTATATATACCAAGTCATTACAAATATTACTCCTTTTCTATGTGCTAACAAAAAGCAATAGAAAAATAAAATTTAAATCAATAGAATTTGCAAACTTGTTAAATTCATGAGGGAAATTTAGAGATATATTTAACACAATATATCAGATCTTTATTCAAAAATTACACATAATTACTAAGATAAATTAAAAGAGACTTGAATATAGTGAGAGAGAAAGAGCATGATATGGATTAAAGGCTTCAATATCATTAAGCAGTTCATTTTCCTCTATAAAATTCCAACTCGAACACCATAGGATATTTTGCAGAGAATTACCAAAAGAACAACAAAATTGAAAGATTTATACATTCTGATTTCAATATTTATTATGCAACCACAATAACCAAAGGAATACAGTATTGTCATAGAAACTGACAAATACATAGATCATTAGAGCACAGTGAAGGATCTGAAAATGATCCACACTTTTATGAAAAATTTGCTTTCAATCAGGAGTGTAAAGCAGTTACAGAGGAATCAAAGTCTTTCTCAGCCCATAATGCTGGGATAACTACAAATTTTGCCTTGTTGTATTCAGACAACATGTACAAATTAAATTCTAATTTTATGATAGGCCTAAGAGTAAAAGTTAAAATAATAAAATATAGAGAAAATAATACTCTTTTTAACCGTGAAGTAGAAAAATATGTCTTTAACAGGAAATACAAGATCAACCCCCCAAAATAAAATCCATTTCATCAAAATTAAAAGTGTAGGGCCAGGGATTTAGCTCAGTGGTTCTGGGCACTTGCCTCACAAGTGCAAGGTCCTGATTTTGATCCCCAGTAACAAAAAATAAAAAATAAAAGTGTCTTTGTTAAAAGACAAAAGGAAGTAGATGAAAACACAAACTTCAGACCAAAAAAATAATTTTGACAGATATATCTGACAAAGGAATTCTCTACATTCTGAAGAAAAAAATCCTAACAATAACACAGTAACAGCAATAAAGACACAAACTTGACAAAAATCTGCGAACAACTTGAACAAAAAATTTCAAAAAAATCTATGAAGGATCAATAGGCAAAGAAAACACTCAAAATCATTGGTTACGAGAGAAATTAAAAACAAATATCACAATATGGCACTACTACATATCATTAGAATGGTTTATAAGTCTAATGCCAAAATTGCTGGTTATTTTGTGGAGCAATTTTGACTTTCCTATGTTACTGGTGCCAAGTGTAAAACAGCACAATCACTGTGAAAATCAGTCTAGGAGTTTCTCGGAGAACTAAAAAATACATCTACTTTATGGGACAGAAATTCCATCCTAGCTGCTTTTCCAAGAAAATTAAAACCCAGATAGATAAAAAAGAACTATGAAAATGATTATATCTGCTTCATCCACAATAGCCTCAACAAGGTTAAACAAAGCTGGGCTCCAGATAAAACAGTGAAACAGGTTTTATTCAGTACCCATAGAGGAGAAAGAACTGTGTTCCTTTCCATTCACATAGAGGTGGCAGTGTTTTATAGGAAGACTGAGGCAGGTGAGAAAGGAAGAGAGGCTGGAGTAGAAAATCAAGGTATTTTGGTCAGTGCAATTGTGATCAGGCTGGCTGTATCACTAGCTGAAAATTACCAAATTTAAGATGCTCCTCCCACAGAGCTAGGAAGACAGAGTCTGTGTCCTTCCTAATGATTACATTTCAAAGGAATTGCTTTCCTATTTTTTAGAAATGTTTCTGTAGTGGGATGAGTGTATGTGTGTGTGTGTGTGTGTGTGTGTGTGTGTGTGTGTGTGTGTGTCTGTGTGTTGTATGTTTCACAGGGAAAGAAGAAGGAACTACAGCTGTAAGTTCAGTAAATGCTCTAAGAATGGGAACTCATTGTCCCATTGTCTTATGTCTGCTGAAGCAAACAGTAATTTCACTTGGCTACATTGAGTTTTTTTCAAGTATTGTTTTCTTATTTTTTTTAGTACTTTAGTGTGTTTTCATAGCAAACTTACAGGAACAGCATCGAAGTGAGATAACATTAAAAATATGTAGCACAAATCAGAAAAGTAGAGGAATTGTTGGAATTCACTATGTGATAGAAATACTATAGACACAACTTAGTTGCCCTCAATAAAAAATTTACTTTTTAAAAATGATCTAAATGATTGCATTGTATAGGAAACAATTAACAAATTTATTTGTATTATAAAGTTAAACCATTGAAACCTTTTGACTTCCATTAAAACTACATATGTATTTAGACATCCTATATTTTAATTAAAAACTTACACACAGCTGGGAATTTAGCTTGGTGGCACAGGGCCTGCATGGCAAGTGTGAGATCCTGAGTTCAATCCCTGTTACAAAAACAAAACAAAAAAAAACCCCTCACATACAAAGGAAAACACCATTACATCATCTAGCAGCTGCTGGATTGATTTCTCATGGTCCCTTACTGTTTTTAAGAAATTTTTCTTTTCCTGGTCACTGATTGCAATCTTATCTTCTATATCTGAAATTCTGTCCTCACATTGGCTCATTCTGCTGCACAGACTTTCAATGGAGTTTTTAATCTCCTGAAGATCTGTTTGCATCTGTTTTATGGATTCATTTGTTTCCTCTGTTGGGATTCCATCATGTTCCTCAGCTCTATTTTTTTTATCTGTTTCCGCTCTAGATTTATTAATCATGTCTTGCACTATGTGTACAATCTCCGTTGTTATCTGAGAAATTATTTCTGATTTCATTTTTCCTAGATCCTCTTTCATTGCTAGTTTAGGGAGTCCAGGTGTTTGAGCATCAAATTGTTCCATCTTGTTTCCCTCTGGGGCTGCCTTAGGTGATCTGGAAGTCTGGTTTTGAGACTTTTCATTTCAACAGATGCAGTGCTGTGCCTTTGTTGAAGCATCTTTTTGCTCACCCAGTGGTCTTAAATTCTCAGCAAGCCACTGAAAGGCCTTTTCTCTGCTGCTCACCACTGCACCAATTCCTGGGTTCAGAGTGGGGGCCTTCTGGATCTCTGAGCTGACCTGTTGTCTGGGTGGGCTCCTGGCTAGGGCCTGTGTACACTTGGGATGGTAACTAGGTGTGGCACTTGCTAGGACCTGCCCCCCTATGTAGCTGTTGCCTGGGAGTGGCTTTGGCTGGGGTCAGTGTAGCCCATTCCCTGGTGTCTGAGCAGGCCTCTGGCTAGGGTCTCTGTGTACGTACCGATGGTATCAGAGCAAGCTACTGGCTGTTGCTTGTGCACCTGTGCAGCTCTTTCCCAGGCAGGCCCTTGACTTGGGCCTGTGTGCCCAAGTGGCTGGGAGTGGGGCCCTGGCTGGATCTGCCTGCAGCTGCACCACTCTGGTCCTTACCACTGCTTGGCAGGTTTTGTGAACACTTACCACAAAACAGTGGTAACAGCAGGCTTCTTGAAAACACCATGAATATTTGAGGTTTTGGGGGTTTTCCAACTTTCAATTCTTAAGTATCCTTTGATTATCAGGTAAAAAAGCTGAAAACCAAGACCAGACCAGGCCACAACAAGCCTTTATTGCAGGGATGATCTGCCTGGCTGTCTCTGAACAAAAGAGAGACAAAAGCAATATGACCAGAATGAGGAGCGCTTCTTAGAGGAGCTAGGGTAGGGTTAAGTGAGGTAGTGGCTAGGGACTGGAGGAGCCTGTGATGTCACCAGTTTCTAGGAGGAGAGCAAGCATTATGTTACTCTTTTGGGCAGAATAGGGGCATGTTGGGAAGAAGGAAGCTATTATATACATCAGCCACCATAAATTGGAGGAAAATCTATCATTCCAGCCTCTTGTTTTATGGTTGTTGGGTGAAGGTCTCTTTTTCTGGAGCTGCTTCAAACTGACAAAGGGGTGAAGGTTAGGGCTAAACCTGGATCTGATGGGGGCAATGGTAAGTGACGCTTTTTCCCTCTGCCACAGTGGCTGTTACCCCACCATGATGAGCTCTGTGACTGTCTGGTTGGTAAATGCCGTCATGCGTTCCTGCAAGAAATTTTGAAAAAAGCAAAACAAGCATGGCTAAAAGCAGAGGATCAGGCAGATAATACAGAGGATTCCCAAGAGCAGTAATTGCCAGGGGAGCCATGAGCTCCAGGAACCAAATGTATCCCACCATTGATTAGCACCTTGGGGGACATATCTGGCCCATTGAGTCTTAAGTCTTTCCCTCATTTGACATGTAACTTTTCTCATTATTTACATAGGTCTTACAGAGACAGCTGGATGTTTAGGGGCTCATCTGTTAGAGAAGTAAGAGACTGTTATAGACGTAAGAGAGATCATAGCTCATGATCTAAGTGCCCATGTGTCATGTCCTTGCTCTGAAAGAATGAGTGGAAAAGTGATAAACACAATTTATATATCTTATAATATTTATATATTATAATATATATTATATATAATATATATTATATTATATATATTTATATATTATATATATATATATATTATATATAATATATTATATTATATATATATATATTTATATATTATATAATATATATTATATTATATATATTTATATATAATATATTATATATCTTATAATATTTATATATCTCATAATCTTTATAATCTTTCTTTGGAATATAAAATGTGCATGTAACTGAGTAAATGTCTTTTGGAGGCCAACATACCAATGAGTGCGGTGTTAGTATGAACCTGACTTTTCCTTTAAATTCAAGGCCATGAAAACACACATTTTAAGTTGATAGTTCTGACAAAGCCATGGAATAGTGTGTCAAGGACAGTTTTATTCCTGTATCTCTAAGTTTTGGAGGCCTCCTAAATATATTAAAAATAAAGAGAACTGATAACCTCCACAAGGACACTGGTCAACTTAAGGAGATCAAGTGTAACATAAAAGGCTTGATCTTTTCAGACATGGTAAGTATCCAGGAAATATGAGCACAATGAGAGAAGAGGCATCATAAACAGAGAACAAGGATGTACATTACTTTAAAAGGAATAAATCTTGTATCTGCTCAGTATAGAACTTATCCTGACTGTGGCTGACAAGCAGGTGATTTTTTTCCCCCATACTCTTTTTTTTTTTTTTTTGACCACTACATGATAGTTAATTAGTTATCACAGAATCAGAAAAACACTTATCTAAAAGGAGAGATCTGGAGATCAGTAGTTTCTAGGATTGGACAGCTGTAAAGAGCTTATTTTAATTTCTCTGAAGAGAATCTATACACACTTGTAGCTAATTAATGATTTTCTCCTTCTGTTTATTCCTCAAAGTTTTTTGTTTTTGTTTTTGTTTTTTAAATGACTGTGTCATGAGTAAACCAAAAGTTTTTATGGATGGGCTATGTCTTAATTTCTCTGAAGTCTAGCTTTATTATTCTATCATTATTTTATAGCTATTTTGGTTATTTTTTTTCTGCAGGGTGTTTAAAACCAAGTTAAAGTGATACCTGTGTCAATAAATATGAATCTCTTGCTATCTATCAAGGTCAGTTAAGTCTCCCCAGGCCATTATTTTGGAGCCATGTATAGCCTCTCTGCTCCTCCATCAGTGTCAGCCATCAGGATGGTTGCCTTACTTGACCAAGTTATTTTCAGTGAAAGCATGGGAGATATTTTGTTTTGTTTTGTTCTTTTGGTGACCCTCCTTTGGCACATGGTACATTGTCCTCCGGTGCCCAGCAATCTCCCTGTTCAAGAGACTGTGTGACTTATCAAAGACTTAGGATCCTGTAGAGAAGGTTCCCTCATGTCCTGGATCTTTGTTAACCTTGAGGGGCCAGGGCCAAAATATTGGCTGTCCTCATAGCCCACTTACCTTTCTAGTTTTGGTCTCCAAACTTTAGTTGTTAAACACCCAGAAGAGAAGGTCAATAGCATTAACATTGTAACAAGAGTAATGAACTTAACTGTTACAATTTTACCTGAATTGCAAGCATTTTGGAATTTAAAATATAGAGAACTGTTATTGTTATCAGTCATAATTGTTTTAGTAGTTGAATTTTTGTAGGATATTAACAGAAAAAGAGCCACAAATAATATTTTAACATGACAATTATGATGACTTTACCTTTGTAACACATTTAAATGTCCATCTTGATATAAAATAGCCATTGTTAAACATACTCATTTTTTAAAAACACCAAAAGTTTTCATCTAAATTGTTATCTTTTGATAGGATATCATCTAAAGAAAATATTTTAGCCCAGAAATGTATCTGTTATTATAAATAGTTGGACTGTATGAAAAAGGCAAATACCTGAATCAAAAAGAGGTTATTATCATGAACAACATATTAGAAAACCTGTACAGTCAGAAAGTATAAATACATTTAGTACACCAGAAAAAATAAAACCTTGTGATTATTGTTTTTATAGGATATATAGTCCTTTGAAAATGACCAGTGTAAACATACCATAATAACATATTTAGAATTTATCCCTTTTTTTTGGGTACTGGGAATCGAACTCTGGTCCTTGCACTTGGTGAGGCAGGTGGCAGAACCACTGAGCTAAGACCTCAGCCCTAGAATTTATCCCTTTGATGACAACTGATGTAAATATAGTATAATAATATATTTAAGTAATATTTACTGATATAAGTCTTTTATAAGGCTATGAAAACTATTGGGTCAGCCTGTTGTAAGACTGAAAACAGTTGAGGTTCCCCTAGTGAACCAAGAGTGGAAAATATTTCCATGTGGCAGCTCGTTTGATCACTAAGGGGAGCATGCCCTGAACTTAATAACCTTCATCTATAAACAAAACAGCTGTACAATTGGACAAAAAACAAGATATAAGACAATTTATTAAGCTAGAGTGCACTCAAATGTATTTAACCCAATGGAATTATAATATCACTTTATAATTTTTAGGTTTATAATTATAAATAAGAGTATTCAAAACTTTTTGTAAATCAATTAACAGAGATTTCTTGTAGAATTAGAATCAGAAGGAATGAAAACTCTATTCCAGTAAATCTTTTATAACAAACTAGAAACCAACAAGCAAACATACATATTTCATTGATAAATCACTTCCACACACCTTTTCAACATACCTAAGCCATTTGGTCTTATCCTTCTAACAAGATCAACATACAAAATCCTTTTATATAAAAAATATATCTCTTTTACTTGTAGCTTTTTAAATATTTTTCCTCTGACTCACTATAAACCTTCTATAACAAACTTGTCTTTAGCTGTTAAAATTTTAAAGTGTCCCTTTTTTTGTTTTTTTTTTTCTGTTCTCAGATTTTACATGTTAAGATTTGACTGGTTGTCAACAGTAGTAACCTTGAGATTTTATCAACAAAGAACAGAAAAGAGTAAGTAAACCCTATAATTACAATTCAAGAATTTACAATGCACAAGAAGTGTTTTAAGCACACCAATTAAACATCAAAACAAATAGAAACAAATACATTTATCAATTATCTAAAATTTGTAACTTGATTTTTATTGTAAAATCTCTTGAGGACTGGTAAACCACAGTTGTAGTTTCTCTGGCCTTGTATTGGGATAACATAGTGCTCACCTTGGCTTTTAAAGTCAGGAGTGTTTTGTCTCACTACTTTGTTTTATGCTCTTCAGAGCTTTTCTAGTGTTTTTTTTTGTTTTTTTTCTTAAATTCTTTTATTGGTACATTTTAGGTATACAACACAATTACATTTCTCATTGGGAACTTGTACCTTTACATGACGCATCTTGGTTCTTATTTTTTCCCCATTTCTAGCCCTCCCTTCACCCCCCTCCACACTTCCCTATTTACAAAGACTTTATTTCCATTTTTTTCACTTCTCATCATTTTTCCTTTCCCTTCTTTCCTTTCCCCTACCCCTCCCACTACCCCTACCCCTTTGGACCTTCTCTTCCTATTTTGCATTATTGATTATTCATTCTAATCATTGGTACATTTTAGGTATACAATATAATGACATTCATCATTAGAAATTTGCACCTTTACATAATCTCTCTTTCTTCTTATTTTTCACCCTTGCCCAGCACTCCCTTCAACCCCTCCATTCCTCCCTATTTACAAAGATTTTGTTCCAATTTTTTCATTTTCTCATATTAATTCCATTCCGTTCTTTCCTTTCCCTTACCCATCCCACTTCCTTCCTCTTTGCCCCTTTTGTTACTATTTCACATTACCTTTTATACATTTTAGTCCTTATTTACATTTTCAGTTTCTCACACCAGAGAAACTATTTGGTACTTTTTTTTTTTTTTTTTTTGGTACCAGGGATTGAACTGGGGTCCTTGTGCTTGCACAGCAGGCAGTGAAACCACTGAGCTAAATCACCGGCCCATTATTTGGTATTTATACATGTGTGTCCTATTTATTTCACTTAAGAGTATCAACTCAATGTGTGTACACTTAGCTATAAATGTCTCTAATTTCTCATTTCTTATGGCTGAGTAGTACTCCATTTATTAAAAAAACACATTTTTTTATCCAGTCTCCAGTTCATGGGCATGTGGGCTGTTTCCAAGTTTTAGCTATTACAAACTGTGCTGCTATGAACATGGGTGCACATAAATCACTGTGCTGTGATTCCTTTAATTCTTTGGGGAAGATCCCCAACAGTGGAATAGCGGGATCAAATGGGACTTCCAGTCCTAGTTCTTTGAGGTATCTCCATACTGATTTCCACAGTGGTTTCACCAATCTACACTCCTACCAGCAGGGGAGCAGGTTCCTCTTTCCCCACAGCCCCACCAGCATTTGTTATTGGTTGATTTCATGATAGCAGCCATTTTTTATGCAGTGAAGTGGAATCTCAGCATTGTTTTCATTTGCATCTCTCGAATGACCAGTGATGTTGAACATTTTCTCATGTATTTATTTGCTATTTCTACTTCTTTGTCTGCGAAATGTCTGTTCATTTCAGATGCCCATTTTCAGATTGGGTCTTTAAATTTGGCAGGTCTGATCTTTTTAAGTTCTTTATAGATTGGAGATATTAGACCTTTGTCTGAGAAAAAGCAGCTGAAGATTTTTTCCCACATTGTGGGTTGTCTCTTCACACTGCTGGTGGTTTTGTTGCTGTGCCAAAGATTTTTAATAAGAAGAGATTCCACTTGTTGATTGTTTGTGCTAGTTCATGGGCAACTGAGGTTTTGTTCATAAAATCTTTTCCTACACCGATGTCTTCAAGAGTTTTCCCTAACCTCTGTTCCAACTGGTTCAGTGTTTCTATTTTAATATTTAGATCTTTAATCCATTTCAAATTTAGTTTAGTGCATGGCCACAAATATAGGTCTAGTTTTAATCCTTGGAAAGTTGAAACTCAATTTTTCCAGCACCATTTATTAAAGAGGCTATCTTCCCTCCAGTGAGGGTGTCTGGCTCCTTTATCTAAGATGAGATGGCTGAGTGTGTCTGGCATTGTTTCTGCATGTTCTAATCTGTTCCACTGGTCCTCAGGTCTGTTTCTTTGCCAGTACCATGCTGTTTTTATCACAGTAGCTTTGTAGTATAGTTTCAAGGTGGGGGTTGTGATACTCCCTGACATGTCTGTGTTACCTAGAAGTGCTTTTGCTATTCTGGGTCTCTTCTTGTTCCAAATGAATTTTTGGATTGTTTTCTCAAGGTCCATGAAGTATGGTCCTGGGCTTGCAATTGGAATTACATTGAATCTCTATAGCAGTTTTGAGAGTATGGCCATTTTCACTATATTAAGCCTTCCTACCTAGGAGCAGGGAATGTCTGTCCATTTTCTGATATCATCTTCAATCTGTCTTTTCAGAGTGCTATAGTTTTCAGAAAAGAGGTCTTTGATTTCTTTCATTAGGTTGATTCCTGGTACTTCAGTTGGATGTTGTTGTGAAAGGAATTATTTGCCCTATTAAGTTCTCAGTGAGTCTGTCATTCGTGTAGAGGAAAGCTATGGATTTTTGTGTGTTGACCTTGTAACCAGCTATTTGACCGAATTTGGTTATTAAGTCTAGAAGACTTTTGGTGGAGTTCTTGGGGTCTTCTATATAGAGTATCATGTCATCTGCAAATAATGACAGTTTGACTTCTTCATTTCCTATCTTTATCCCTTTTATTTCTTTCTCTTGTCTAATTGCCATGGCTAAGGTTTCCAAAACTATATTGAACAATAGTGGTGATAGTGGACATCCTTGTCTTGTTCCTGATTTTAGTGTGAAGAATTTCAGCTTTTGACCATTTAGTATGATACTGGCTGTTCATTTTCCATAGATGGCTTTTATCAGCTTGAGGTAGATACCATCCATTCCAATTTTTGTAGGGTTTTTATCATAAATGCATGTTGAATTTTGTCAAATAATTTTTCTTCATCTATGGAGATAATCATATGGTTATTGTCCTTGGCTCTATTGATATAGTGTATTACATTTATTGATTTGTGTATGTTGAACCATCCCTGTATCCCTGTGATGAATCCCACTTGATCAGGGTTTGTGGTCTTCTTGATGATCTTCTGCATTCTATTTGCCAGTATCTTATCAAGGATTTTTGCATCTATGTTCATTAGTGGGATTGGCCTATATTTCTCCTTTTCAGTTGGGTCTTTCTCTGCTTTTGGGATCAAGTTGATGGTTGCTTCCAGAAATGAATTTGGGATTATTGCTTCCCTTTCAATTTCATGGAAGAGTTTAAACAGTAGTTCTTCTCTAAATATTTTGTAGAATTCAGCAGTGAAGACTTCAGGGCCCAGGCTTTTCCTAGGTGATAAGTTTTTACTTATGTTTTCTATTTCATTGGTTAATATTGAGTTGCTTAGGATTTTTTGGTCTTCTTCATTCAACTTTGGTAATTCATATGTATCTAGGAATCTGTTCATTTCTTCTGTGTTGTCCATCTTATTGGCATATAGGTTCTGGAAGTAGGTATTGATGATCCTCTGGATTTCTGCTGGGTCTGCTGTAATTACACCTTTTTCATTCCTAATTGCATGGACTTGGGCCTTTTCTTTCATTTTTCTGATAAGTTTGGCTAAGGGCTTGCGAATTTTGTTGATTCTTTCGAAGAACCAACTTGGCTTCATTGATTTTTTGTATCATTCTCTTAGTCTCCATTGCATTGATTTCTCCTCTGATCTTTATAATTTCCTCTCTTGTATGAGCTTTGAGTTTGTCCTCCTCTTCTTTTTCTAGAAGCTTGAGGTTCAGCATCAGGTTGTTTAATTGGGCTCATTCTGTTTTCCTAATATGCATATTCACTGCTATGAATTTCCCTCATAAGACTGTTTTCATTGTGTCCCATAGATTCCAATATGTTGCATTGTCCTTGTCACTTAATTGAAGGAACTGTCTGATTTCTTCTTTAATTTCTTCTGTGACCCATTGGTTATTCAGAAGTGTGTTGTTCAATTTCCACAGGTTTATGAAATTTTTCGAGTTTCTTTTGCTATGGATCTCCAATTTCATTGCACTATGGTCTGATAATATACAGGGGATAACTTCAATTCCTTTGCACTTACTTAAATATGTTCTATGTGTGAGTATGTGGGCTATTTTGGAGAATGACCCATGTGCAGCTGAGAAGAATGTGTATTCTGATTTTGCCGGGTGGAAGACTCTGTAAATATCTGTTAAGATCATTTGTTCAAGAATTTGATTGAGTTCTAGTATTTCAGTACTTATTTTTAGTCTAGTTGATTTATCTATTTGTGACAGTGGGGTGTTGAGGTCCCCCACTACAATTGTATTAGTGCATATATGACTTTTCATGTCCATTAGTATTTGTTTTATATAGTTGGATGCACTAATGTTTGGTGCATAGGTATTTATGATTGTCATCTCTTCCTCTTGGATTCTTCCCTTTACAAGGATGTAGTGTTCTTCTTCATCTCTTTTAATCAGTGTTGGTGTGAAATCTACTTGATCTGCCAAGAGGATAGCTACTCCTGCTATTTTGCAGTGTTCCTGTTGCATTGAGTATTGTTTTCCACCCTTTAACTTTCAGTCTATGAGTTTCTTTTTGAATTAAATATGTTTCTTGTATGCAGCATATTGTTGGATTTTGCTTCTTGACCCATTCTGCCAGTCTATTTCTTTTGATTGGTGAATTGAGACCATTAACTTTGATGGTTATAACTGAAATGTATTGACTTGTCATTGCCATGACTTTTTCTTTTTGTTAGGTTCTTCCCCTTTACATTTAATTTCTTGTCATGCCAGATGGGTTCATTCTGCTTTGCTTCCTGGGGTTGTGATCCTCAATATCTGTTCCTAGGATATTGGGTAAAATTTTTTTGGAGTGCTGGTTTGGTATTCACAAAGTTCCTAAGGTGCTCTATGTCATGGAAGTATCTTATTTCTCCATCCATTTTGAAAGACAGTTTTGAA
Source organism: Heterocephalus glaber (assembly GCF_053883595.1). Classification (NCBI taxonomy): domain Eukaryota; kingdom Metazoa; phylum Chordata; class Mammalia; order Rodentia; family Bathyergidae; genus Heterocephalus; species Heterocephalus glaber. Next base: position 24,573,595 of record NW_028258143.1, on the reverse strand, counting down.
GGGTACATCAATCTGGGTTGGAGGCTGTTTTCTTTTAGGGCTTGGAATATGTGACTCCAAGCTCTTCTTGCCTTGATGGTTTGTGTTGGAAGTCTTCTGTGACTCTGATGGGCTTTCCTTTGTATGTGATTTGTTTCTTTTCTCTAACTGCTTGTAGAACTTTGTTCTTCTGTTGAATTTCTGGAATCTTAACAATTATATGCCTATGTGTAGATTTATTTTTTGATCCAGGCTATTTGGAGTCCTATATGCCTCACTTATCTGTATGTCAAGGTCTTTTCCCCTGCTTGGGATGTTTTCTGCCATTATTTCTGTGAAGAGTTTTTTTAATGTCATCTCCACTCTCTCCTGTTTCATCATTGACTTCAATCAATCTTATGTTATTCTTTTTTGCATCATCTAGCAGCTGCTGGATTGATTTCTCATGTTCCCTTATAATTTTAAAACAATTTTTCTTTTCCTGGTCATTAATTGCAATCTTATCTTCTATATCTGAAATTCTGTCCTCACATTGGCTCGTTCTGCTGTGTAGACTTTCAGTGGAGTTTTTCATCTTCTGGGAATCTGTTTGCATCTATTTTATGGATTCCATTTGTTTCCTATGTTGGGATTCCATCATGTTCCTGAGCTCCTCTCTAGATTTATTAATCATGTCTTGCACTAGGAGCACAATTTCTCCTGTTACCTGAGAAATTATTTCTGATTTCATTTTTTCCAGATCCCCTTTGGTGCTCATTCAGTGGGTCCAGTTGGTTGAGTATCAGAGTGTTGCTTCTCATTTCCCTTTGTGGTTACTGTAGGTGATCTGGAAGTCTGGTTTTGAGACTTATTTATGTGTTTTCTCATTTCAACTGGGAGGGCAGGGTGGTCGTTTTGGTGCCCACGAGGCTCACCTCCTCTGAGCTGGGAGAGGTGGGATGGGGCCCAGAAGCAGCAGTAGGGATGGTGACCAGGAAAGCCCTTCCTCTGGACCAGGAGCAATGGCTTGGTGGCTCAGAAGCCCCTACTTCTGGGCTGGGAGCAGCAGAATGGATGGTGGCCCAGAAGCCCCTTCCTCTGGGCAAAGAGTGGTGGGACAGATAGTCACCCAAGAGCCCTTTCCCCTGGGCTGGGAGCTGCAGGAGGGATCATGACTAGGAAGCCCCTGCCTCTGTACCAGGACCAGTGGGACAATGGCTCAGAAGCCCCTACCTCTGGTCCAGGAGTGGCAGGACAGATGGCGGCCCAAAAGCCCTTTCCTTTGGGCTAGGCTTCTAGCAGATTTTAATCTATCACTTACTTTTTTTTTTCAGTTTTTTAAAGCTGAGTGCAAGCCCTGTTAGATCCTCTTTAATCTTTTTTAGCTTTCTCAATATCAGGGTCTGACTGAGAGATAAAATGAGTGTCTGACTGGGAGGTAGGATTAATTTTGGTATATTTTTGAAGGGCCTCAGTGAGCCATGACAGAAACTGTGTCAGATATTTTTTATGGGTCTGAGTTATTTTTTAGTCTTATCAAAGTTAACAGACTTGTGAGCTGTCTTTTTTAAACCTTTTATGAGGCAGAGAATCATACAATCTCTGCAGCCTCTATCTATCTGGCCTAGCTGAGAGTTCCATTGTGGGTCTTCTCAGGGGACAGGCTGTGTTTCCACTGGCTTGGTGTTATCAGCAGCATAAAATGTATTGCTGTGGTCTGGGGTGCCATCCAAACTCTTTTCTCATCCTGCGGCAAAGGGTAGAAGTCAGTTTCATTTAGATATTGTGTCAAGTCAGATCATAGGAGTCAAGTAATGAAATTTTTTGATATATATATCAGGATCAGAGAAGAAGAAGCCTAAGCATTTTATAATTTGAGAAAGATTAGAGAAAGAGATGGGAACATGCATTCTGACAATCCCCTCAGTCCCTGGAACCACTGGGGCCAATGTTGGAAGGGTGGGATAGTGAGAAGGTGTGCAGGGTGGGGAAATGCAAGATGGCAGAGATGAGGGAGGAGTCAAGGGAGGATCACAAGATGGCTGAGACAAGAAAAGGATGCGAAGAGATGGAAGAAGAGCTTACAGGGTTAGAAGGTAGGGGAGGTGTGAGCAGTGCATGACTGGCTGGATTGAACACATTGGAGTCAGGAAGGGTGGAATCAGAAGGGGTGGGCAATGGAATTTGGGCTAGCAGTACCTGAGAAGTTGAGCAGGTTTGACAGAGGGAGGGTCGAAATACGTAGGATATTTCTGACCATTTGCCATTGCGTTGACAGAAATTGTGTAAATCACACAGTATGTTAAAATTGAAAGTGCCATTTTTGGGCCATTGAGACCAATTATCTAATTTTTATTGAGGCCAAACCCAGGTGTAATAGAAAATACGTCTTTTTGGATTAAAGTCTGGTCCCAACAATCCGAGGTGTTTGAGTTGTGCAGGAGGCAGCCCAGAGGCATTGGGGGAGGTACTTTGGATTGTTGGGCCCCCATGTTAGAGCGGGTGAGAAGGAGGCAACTCCCTGGGAGAAGGACAAAGGGGAGGACCATCCTTGTCTCCTTTGACAATCTCTGAGTGAGTGTTCTGGAGGGAGAGAATGAGAGGAGCTGGCCCGATGGGGTGTCCCCCAGGGGCATGGTCCTGGGCCCAGCAGCCAAGGGGTCTCTCTGACGAAGTGCTTGGATTTCTGAGAAGTCCCTCGAGGGAGAGAATGAGAATGAGACAGAGGACCCAATGAGAAGGAGGCTGATCTCCCTACTAACCCAGAGACTGGTGACCAGTGTGGATGTGTAGCATCAGCAATGGCAAAGGTAGAAAGCCCTGAGAGGGTCCTGGCTTGCCAGATGTGGTCTGGAGGAGGCAGCCAAAAGGCCAATTGACCCCAACCTGCCAGGATCATCACTTAATTGACCGCCTACTGCCTGGGTTTCCAGCACCAGTTATGTCAGGTAAAAAAGCCAAAAACCAAAACGAAACCAGACCACAATAAGCCTTGATCGCAGGGATGAGCTGCCCAGCTGCCTCTAAACAGAGAGATAAAAACAATATGGCCAGGATGGGGAACATTTCTTATAGGACTTGAGGTGGGGTTAAGTGAGGTAGTGGCTAGGGATTGGAGGAGCCTGTGATGTCACTAGTTGCTAGGAGGAGAGCAAGTATTAGGTTACTCTTTTGGGCAGAATAGGGCCATATTGGGAAGAAGGAAACTATTATATACATCAGCCACCCTAAATTGGAGGGAAATCTATCATTGATGACATTAAAAAAGTATATTTTTAAAAGTATATTTAATGTCCAGAACTATAAATAACAGGAAGAAGAGGAAAATATTTATTTTTTGAGAATGAAATAGTTCTGCACATAGTGTATTGTTAAGCACATCTCCACATGTACATTATTCTGGCTAGAAATCTTTGTCATAATTGTTCCCCATTTGGAATGGGTAGTACAGTTAGGAATCTTAATAGTCTTTCATTTGCCACCTGTGAAACATCAATATATCTGAAGTCTTATGGAATTCTCCCACCAGAAACTAGAAGGAGAGTTTGTGGGCAGGAGTTCTGTGGACATTGGAATGTCAAATTTCATAGAGGCCCACAATACCAGGCCTGTAATGACCAGGTTACTACACTCCCTCAGTAGAGGTTGTACTCTTGCTTTTGCAGCAAGTGGCTTTTTTGGGATCATTGCAAACAATCACTTTGATAGCAGTAGTAGCATAGAAACCTCCTTTCTCCTTCAGCTGGGGCTCTCTGAGATACACTGTACTATCAAACCACCCCAGGAATGGTGACTGGAGTTATTTTGGAGACATGGCCTTAGGCTGCTAGATGCTATGCTAGACTTTGCTCCCACCTAAGTGCAGAGGTTTAAATAGAGTTACCACATCCTGAGAAATTTGTGATTCTCACCTCCAAGCCAGAAACAAGCTAAATACCTTGGAACATAACAATGGATACACAGACAGACATTGCTCCATTCATACAATGGGGCAAAATCCTCAGTAATAAAACCAAATCAAGTTTACTAAACACGACAACATGAAGTACATTAGACACCAGAATATATCCTAAATGCTCCCATTGGCTTGAAGTTCTACAACAGATGCAACTAATCTCCCATAAAAAAAGAAACATATATTTCCTCTGTGGAGAGAAAAGTATCCTTTTGGGTGGGGTCCATCCTGGTCCTACTCTTAGAGTACTTCTCACACTGCTCTGTAATCACTATTAACCAGCTCTCCCTCTTAGCTCCCCTATTGTACAACTTTCTAAAGCCCTCATTCAACATTGCCTCAGTTCAGTGTTTATAGAACCAAACTGAAACCATAGTCTCATTGAGTTTGACGGCAACATTTCTAGGAAAAATTTCCCAGCTTCCCCATCAACCTTCTCTGAAAAACAGGGAAGAAAACCTGAGGAGTTGTTGAATTTGAGACATATTTTTATGTCTCCATCAATGACAAATATCCATTAAGAATCATTGCAGGTGGCATGTCCATTTCATATGCAAACTTTTACCAAGAAGTGAAACATATAGATACACTCATTTCATTTAATTACTTCAATAATGGAAAAATATAAAATTTAAGAATTGAAAATCCTGAAATATTTGATGAACCCTGTGATTCTCTTGCTCAAACACAGTCCTAGAAAGAAATTTTTAATTTCTAAAATAAAATATATGCTTGAATAAAATATTAGAAAAGATAAGTTGCTAGTCTGTTTCAGCACATATATAAAATTAAGCCTTTGAAAGCCAGGGAAATTTTTAATTAAATGTAGAAAGTTCCTCCTAAAATGTGACACTGAAAATTTTCCTCAGAATTGTATCTTTTAGGTGTTATCACACTGAGGAAATGAAACAGAAAAAAGAATACTCCCTTGTATTCTCAGTTTCAATTTATTTAGAGAGAAATGCTGATTTGTCACCTTTTTTCAAGTGTTGCACAAAGATGAATGCTCATTAGCAGAGAAGATATATAAGAAGGCCAGAAATAGCTATTTAAAGCATCAATGATGAGAACATGTGACAGGATTCTGCACTTGTGAATGAAAACATAAAACACACCATTTGTTTCATTGCTTTAGCAGTCTGGCAAAGGTGAGGGTTTCCAGGCCATTGGTTAGGCAAATGTTATCATTATACTCCTTTACTCTTTTTATACCTTTCTGAAGATTTAGATCAAGAGCATGCAACTATTAAATGTCAGAGTACTGCTAATTATGACATGAGGACTAGAGTCCAGTGTGACCAAACAGCACATCATCACCATTCATGTTGTTCTCAACACCTCACAACCTGTTCCCTTAACATTGTCCCTTGGGTTCTTTCTTTTCAGTTTGTTTTCTTGCTTTCTCCATGGATGCTATTTTTAAACAATGTAAGCAAGCAAACACCAAATTTTGGATTCTAATTGATCTCATCCATGCCTTTCATCAGACCCTGAATTGACATTTTAAATTCATCTTTTTCTCTATTTGACATCTTATGCATTATTGGAATCATTTGCTTTCTAAACTCGAAATTCAGAATCATTAAGAAGCCAGCCCTGAGTTTTTCCTCTGACCCATGCCTCTCTTTTGATGTTGGACCACAGTTGTTAATGACTGACAGGCAGACTGAGGAAGAAGAGCCAGAGGCAGAACACAGCTGCAAGCTCCCTCTGCTCTTGAATGCATTTTTTGTTACTGTTGTTGGTTTGAGATGTATCTTTTAATATGAATGGGAAGCCACTGATCTCATATATCTTTCAATACTTTTCCAAGAAACCTTCAGGGCTACTCTGAGGACAATGTACGATTTCTTGTGGTGTTTCAAAATCATCAACTCAAAAGGCCTAAATCAATAGCAACAATAGCACCAAAAAATATGTCACTTTCCATTGAAGGAAGATCAGCCAAAAGGACTACCATCTCTTTACCTAGATAAGAATCCCTTAAAAGTAAGAAATCAAAAAAGAATCTTAACTTCCAATCTTAGAAAAATCCCAAAAGGGAGATGTCTGAGTCCAGTTCTAAACTAAGTAGTTTCATATCTGGGCTTTGTCTCAGACATTTCCAAAGTACCAGGTATTTGAAGTAGTACAGCTTGACCTAAAACATAATGAGTACCTTTTTTGTAGTTGATTCTAATTTTATAGAATTATAATGATTATAATTTGATGTAAATGTTTACTGGTAAAAAATTGGCAATCCATAAATAGAAGATACTTAGATAATCCTGTGTTTAATAGTAGTAAAGAAATCATGAATTAATATAGATTATATCTATCAAAATGTTTTTAAAATAGACATTCTTAAATCTATGAAGGGGCAGGCTTCCAAGTGGAAGAATAAAAACCACTAAGAATAACTGGAAGTGGTTGTATCTGTGCTTTAAAATCCAAGAGAAGGCTGGCACTTCCTTAAGTACAGTACCAGCCATCCACACCTCCTGTCTTCTTATACTGTGGTCCCATTTACTCCTCTGAATGTTTTAAAGGCTGTCCTCACTTTTCAAAGCACTGGTAATCAGGAATTTCACTTAGCACAGAAACACCATGCACGACTTGTAGATCAAATCTCAGTCACCGTGGTATGTTAACAGTAATGGTTCAAAGCATACAAACTTCATTGTCAGCTCCACAGGACACAAATCAGTCTGAGTAAGGGATGCACCAAAGGGTCCATGGCAATCATGCCATTCCTTTCAAAGTATAACTGGCGGTAACTGAGTGTTCAGTTCATGTGTAGACAAGAAAGTGCATGGTTAAGATAAAAGTGCAGCCAAAGAACAAACCAAATTGTGAGACACTAAAAGTTCAATTTGCACCAACACTAAAGCCATTATACCCAGGGATTTAGCTCAGTGGTTCCACCTCCTGCCTCTCAAGCCAAGGACCCGAGTTTGACCCCTGGTACCAAAAAAACAAAACAACAACAACAAAAAATCCTTTGGCATCTAAAGTCATTATAGAAGAAATTACTAACCATGAAGATGTGGACCTGACTGTCCTGAGGAATCGGTAATCATGAAGCCAAAAGGTCTTGAGGAAGATGAGTTTATGAACATTACTGAGGAAAGTGTTTGTGATGAAAAGACAAACAAATTTCAAAGAAAATGGTAATGACAAAATCTTCACATTGATTCAACTCCTACACAATATTAAAAGAACAAAAACTAAAATTCTGAAAGTTGATGTGAATATACAGAGGCTATAACAATTTCTGCAAGGACAGGAAAATATCATCTTCATACCCTAAATTATATGAATAGAAGGTAAACACTATTTGGAAAGGTTTTAAAAGGAAATAAAACATTTTAATTTTCCAAGTTTCTAATATTTTAGATTAATGTATTAAATAAGTATTAGTTTCATGGTTTGTAAAATTTCTGTACACATGTATAAAAATTAAATATCATGACACTGTACATGTACTCTTACCATCTTGTTTGGCTTGCAAATGGCTTCTTATAATTTAAGACTCACCTCAAAAATCATCTTCAAGAAGATTTCTGCAACTGCTAGACAGGACTAAATCATTTCTATTCTGCATTTGTTTGACACAGTTCTAGGTCCCTACTGTGGTACCTCATTTTATACTTACAGACTTATTTTCTAAGGCCTGTGAACTCCAGAATGTTTTATCTGTATATCGTTGACTTGTAGTAACTTCTCAGGAATAGTGGGCTTTAATGTAATATTTACAAAAAATTAATGAATTCACCATTTTCTTTTTATTTCACACCAACTAAAATCATAGACAGATCTGATGCTTGCAGTCTGGGGTATGCCTAATTAACTCCATCTATCTACAATTTTGTATGAAGTTTGAAGATCTAAAGCTGAATTAAGTAATAGAAAACTTGAAATTGAAGAACTTGTGAATAAATCTAGGATATTGTTACTTCTAAATCATATTATATTAATCTTTCATTTTGGCAAGATGAAGTTTTTTGGTAATCTTAGAGCAATTTTTGTAGAGTTGTGAGATGAAAGCCAATTTGGATTATGTGAGTGAGAATATAAGATAAAATTCTTGACTAGGAATCTCAGGTTGAACATATTTATCTATAATTAGTTTCCCAAACACTGTGAATGGTAACACAGGGAACATTAAAAAGATATAACTGCACAAAGACATGGAGACCTGAAGGGGAAGCAATAGTTCTCCAATAACAGTTTCTGAAAAACAAATGAACAAGTTGTAAAAGATTTAATAGTTACAACAGAAATAGAATCTTAACCAATAAGGGAAAGTTGAGAAGTAACCTGAATTATGTAGCATACTCTTGTGAAAAGGGAAAAATTGTCTACCCTATTTATTACTGAAAGGAAGGCAAAGAGAGTAGCTCTTTAAAATTCTTTATAGATTCGAGATAGTAGACCTTTGTCTGAGGGACAGCTGGTGAAAATTTTTGCCCAAATTGTGGGTTGTCTCTTCATGCTGCTGGTCATTTTTCTTGCTGTGCAGAAGCTTTTTAGTAAGAAGTAAGAAGAGATCCCACTTGTTGATTGTTTATGGTGTTTCATGGGCAACTGAGGTTTTGTTCATAAAATCTTTTCCTACACCAATGTCTTCAAGAGTTCTTCATAAACTCTCTTCCAGATGGTTTAGTGTTTCTGTTTTAATATTTAGATGCTTAGTCCATTTCAATTTTAGTTTAAAGCATGGTGAGAGATATAGGTCTAGTTTTAATCATTGCCAAGTTGAAACCCAATTTTTCCAGCACCATTTATTAAAGAGGCTATCTTTCCTCCAGGGAGGGTGTTTGGCACCTTTATCAAAGATGAAATGGCTGAGTGTATCTGGAGTTGTGTGGCATCTTCTAATCAGTTCCACTGGTTCTCAGGTCTGTTTATTTGCCAGAACCATGCTGTTTTTATCACAGTAGCTTTGTAGTATAGTTTCAAGGTGGGGGTTGTGATACTCCCTGACATGTCTGTTACCTAGAATTGTTTTTGCTATTCTGGGTTTCTTCTTGTTCCAAATGAATTTTTGCATTGTTTTCTCAAGGTCCATGAAGTATGCTGGTGGGATTTCAATTGGGATTGCATTGAATCAATATAGCAATCTTGGAACTATGACCATTTTCACTATGTTGATCCTACCCAGGAGCAGTGGATGTCTTTCCATTTTCTGATATCATTTTCAATCACTGTTTTCAAAGTGCTATAGTTTTCAGAGAAGAGGTCTTTGATTTCCTTTGTTAAGTTGATTCCTAGCTATTTCAGTTTTTTGGTTTCTATTTTGAAAGGAATCATTTGCTCTATTTCTCTCTCGGTGAGTCTGTTGTTTGTTTAGAGGAAAGCTATTGATTTTTGTGTGTTGATCTTGTAACCAGCTACTTGACTGAATTTGGTTATTGAGTCTAGAAGACTTTTGGTGGAGTTCTTGGGGTCTTCTATATAGAGTATCATGTCATCTGCAAATAATGACAATTTGACTTCTTCATTTCCTATCTTTATTCCTTTTATTTCTTTCTCTTGTCTAATTGCCATGGCTAAGGTTTCCAAAACTATATTGAACAATAGTGGTGATAGTGGACATCTTTGTCTTGTTCCTGATTTTAGTGTGAAGAATTTCAGCTTTTGACCATTTAGTATGATACTGGCTGTTCATTTTCCATAGATGGCTTTTATCAGCTTGAGGTAGATACCATCCATTCCAATTTTTTGTATGGTTTTTATCATGAAAGGGTGTTGGATTTTGTCGAATGCTTTTTCTGCATCTATTGAAATGATCATATGGTTTTTGTCCTTAGCTCTGTGGATATAGTGTTTTACATTTATTGATTTGTGTATGTTGAACCATCCCCGCATTCCTCAGATGAATCCCACTTGGTCAAATTGTATGATCTTGATGATCTTCTGCATTCTATTTGCCCATATCTTATTAAGGATTTTGGCATCTATGTTCATTTGTGTGATTGGCCTATAGTTCTCTTTTTTGTTTGGGTCTTTCTCCACTTTGTGGATCAAAGTGACACTTGCTTCCAGGAATGAATTTGGAAGAATTGCTTCCCTTTCAATTTCATGGAAGTGTTTATACAGTAGTGGCCGTAGTTCCTCTCTAAATGTCTTGTAGAATTTGGCAGTGAATCCATCAGGACACAGGCTTTTCTCAGTTGGTAAGTTTTTAATTACATTTTCAATTTCATTGATTGATGTTGGGTTCTTCAAAGTTTTTAGGTCTTCTTCATTCAACTTTGGTAATTCATACATATCTAGGAATCTGTCCATTTCTTCTGTGTTTTCCATCTTATTGGCCAAGAGTTTCTCTAAGTAGGTATTGATGATCCTCCAGATTTTTGCTGGGCCAATGGTAATTTCATCCTTTTCATTCCTAATTGTGTGGATTTGGGCCATTTCTTTAATTTTTCTTATAAGTTTGGCTAAGGTTTGTCAATTTTGTTTATTGTTTCAAAGAAACAACTTTTGGCTTCACTGATTTTTTTTGTGTCATTCTCTTAGTCTCCATTGCAATGATTTCTGCTCTGATCTATATAATTTCCTCCCTCATATTAACTTTGGGTTTGTCCTTCTCCTCTTTTTCTAGAAGCTTGAGGTTCAGCATCAGGTTGTTTAATTGGGCTCACTCTGTCTTCCTAATATGTGCATTCACTGCTATGAATTTCCCTTGTAAGACTGCATTCATTGTATCCCATAGATTCTGATATGTTGTATTGTCATTGTGATTTAATTGAAGGAAATGTCTGAAATCTTCTTTAATTTCTTCTGTGACCCATTGGTTATTCAGAAGTGTGTTGTTCAATTTCCATGTGTTTATGAAATTTTTGCGGTTTCTTTTGATATTGATCTCCAATTTCATCACACTATGGTCTGATAATATACAGAGGATAACTTCAATTCATTATACTTTCCTAAACATGTTCTGTGAGTGAGTATGTGGCTTTTTGGAGAGTGACCCATGTGCAGCTGAAAAGAATGTATATTCTGATTTTGTGGGGTGGAACATTTGGTAAACATCTATTAACTCCATTTGTTCAAGAGTTTGATTGAATTCTAGTATTTTGTTGCTTGTGTTTTGTCTAGTTGATCTATCTATTTTTGACAGTGGGGTTTTGAGTTTCCTCACTATTATTGTATTAGTGCTTATATGATTTTTCATGTCCATTAGTATTTGTTTTATATAGTTGGGCACACTAGTGTTTGGTGCATAGATATTTATGATTGTCATCTCTTCCTCTTTCATTGTTCCCTTTATAAGGGTGTAGTTTCCTTCTTTGCCTCTCTTAATCAGTGTTGGTTAGAAATCCACTTGTTCTGCAAAGAGGATAGCTACTCCTACTTTTTTTCCAGTTCCTGTCACATGGAGTATTGTTTTCCATTAATTTACAGTCTATAAGTTTCTTTTTGAATTAAGTGTGTTTCTTTTATGCAGCATATTGTTGAATCTTGCTTCTGGACCCATTCATCTATTCTATTTCTTTTGATTGGTGAATTGAGACCATTAACATTGATGGTTATAACTGATACGTATTGACTTATCAATGTCATGACTTTTTATTTTTGTTGGATTCACCCCGATTACATTTAATTTTTTTGTCATGCCCAGTGGATTCATTCTGCTGGGCTTCCTGGAATTGTGACCCTTTTTGTCTTTTCCTATGATTTTGTCTAAAAGTTTTTGGAGTGCTGGTTTGGTATTCATGAAGTTCCTGAGGTGCTCTTTGTCATGAAAGTATCTTTTTTCTCCATCAATTTTGAAAGATAGTTTTGCAGGGTACATAAGTCTGGGTTGGAAGCTGTTTTCCTTTAAGGCTGCAATACTTCACTCCAAGTTCTTCTTGCTTTGAGGGTTTGCATTGAGAAGTCTGCTGTGATTCTGATGGGCTTTCCTTTGTATGTGATCTTTTTCTTTTCTGTAATTCCATGTAGAACTTTGTTCTTCTGGTGGATTTCCAGAATCTTAACAATCATGTGCCTTTGTGTAGATTTTTTTTTTGATCAATTCTATTTGGAGTGCTATATGCCTCACTTGTCTGTATATCAAGTTCTTTTCCCTAGCTTAGGAAGTTTTCTGCCATCACTTCTGTGAAATTTTTTTTTATGTCATCTGCACTCTCTCCTGTTTCTTCATTGACTCCATTCAGTCTTATGTTATTCTTCTTTGCATCATCTAGCAGCTGCTGGATTGGTTTCTCATGGTCCCATACTATTTTAATGAAATTTTTCTTTTCCTGGTCACTAATTGTAATCTTATCTTCTATATCTGAAATTCTGTCCTCACATTGGCTCATTCTGCTGCACAGACTTTCAATGGAGATTTTCATGTCCTGAAAATCTATTTGCATCTCTTTTATGGATTCCATTTGTTTCCTCTGTTGGGATTCCATCATGTTCCTCTACTCCTGTATTTTTTTTATCTGTGTCTTCTCTAGATTTATTAGTCATGTCTTGCACTATGGGCACAATCTCTTCCATTATCTGAGGAATTATTTCTGATTTAATTTTTACCAGATCCTCTTTCATTGCCAGTTTAGGGAGTTCACATGTTTGAGTATCAGTGTTCCATCTCATTTTCTTTTGTGGTTCCTGTAGGTGATCTGGAATTCTGGCTCTGAGGCTTGTTTACATGATTTTTCATTTTGACAGGGGGCAGGGTGCTGCTGGTGCCTGCTCGGCTCTCATCCTCTGTGCTGGCAGCAGTGGTAGGTTGGCCCACAACCCTCCTACTCTGCACTGGGAGCTTGGGCATGTCGACCCAGAAGTCTCCTCTGCACTGGGATCTGTAGCACTTCAACCTGGAAGCTTCTCTTGCCCTGAGAGCTATAAGAGATCAACCCAGAAGCCTCCTCTGTGCTGGGAGCAGGGGGTCGGTTTGCCTGGAAGCCTTCTTCTCTGCACTGGGAGCTCAGCATGTTGACCCCGAACAAACTGTATTATAGGCCAATCAGACTATTGCTGAGTGGACATGATATTAAGCATAGTGTATATTTTTCCTAAGATTATACAGATCATTTTACAGAAAAGAATTACATTAGGCAATAAATGCCTTATACATTTAAGATTGAATGATACCAGAAATTAACACCAGAAGGAAAACTGTAAACTTCACAAATATATAAAAATTGAACATAACATATTAAAAAAATGGTTATGGAATATGTACCCAGGGAAACCAAAATTAATGAACTTGAAACACAGAAAATCAAATTGTATGAAACACAAAAAGAAACACAATGAAGAAAATTCACAGCTATAAATGCTTATAAAATAAGAAATGGATCAGAGAAACAACCACATTTTACACATTAAGTAGCTAGAAAAATAAGTATCTAAAGCCAAAGACAGTAAAAGAGAACAAACAATAAATAACATATAAAAATAAAATAGTGAATAGAAAACCAATAGAGGAAAACATAAAAACTGAAGATGAGTTCTTGAAACATATCAAAAATTTCAGCTAGACAGATGAAGAAAAAGATTGACTTGAATAATTAAAATCATAATTGGAAGAACAAATGTCTGTGCTGATTTTACAGAAATAAAGTTACGATAAAAGGGAATTATAAACCATTATATGCCAAAATCTTGGATAACTATAATATAGAAAAATTTCTAGAAATCATCTTGCCAAGATTAAATCTCAAAGAAGTAAAAAATACTAGACCCATATCTAGTATTAATGTTGAAATAACAAAATAAAACCTTCCAAATTAAAGTTCAAAACCATATGGATTTACTGATAAATTTAATGAAACATTTAAAGAATTAACACTAATCCTTACAAAATTCTTCCTAAATTTGAAGACTAAGGAACACCTCTATGTGTGCTCTATTAATATCAGCCATACCTTAATTCTAAAGCAAGATAAAGTGATAAAAAAGAAATATCAGATTAATAATTGTTATGAATATTAATCCAAAGCATAAAAATATTAGTAAACAGAATTCAACAATATATTAAAAAGGTGATACTTCATGAATACTTTGTTTATTTCTAAAATGAAAGGGTATTATATCTTATGAAAACTAATCAGTATAATGTACCACATTTACAGAGTAAAGGGAAAAAATATAGACAATCATGTTAATTTATGCAGAACAGTATTTCACAAGATTCAGTCTACTTTTGCCACTTCTGTTAATCATAATGTGGAATTTTTAGCCTAAGAATTAAAATGAGAAAAAGAGAGTCAAGCTATCTATAAAAGAAAAATTACTTTTTTTCACAAATGATACACTCTTATGTGCAGAAATCCTAAAGATTCCATGCTGACACATACAAAAATGAAGTAACTAAAGCACTTAGTCAATTTCAGCATACAAATCAACATAGTAAAGTAGGTGTGTTTCTATACACTGACAGTGAACAGTTCAAAATAAAATTAAGAAAACAAATCAAGAGTATTTATGGATAGATGCAACCAACTAGATAATATACATGTACTAAAACCCACAAAATATTACAAAAGGAAATTGAAGACATAAGTAAATGGAAAGGTTTCTCATGTTCATGGAATGTAATTTAAGATCAACTTGAATAATGCTGAGTTCACAATATGATCCAAAGCAATCCATAATAACAGTAAAACCTAGTGATAATTTTTGGAGAAATAGAAAAATCCATTGTAAATTTAATGTGATTTCAAATGGACTTGAATTGCCACAGCAATTTTGAAAAAAGAATAAACTTAGAAGTCTCTCATTTGCTGATTTCACTTTTTAATAAAATGCTATGGTAATCAAAGCATTGTGGTACTAGGAAAAAGATATGTACATATATATGTATAACAATGCACTAGGACAGACAATTCAGAAATAAACCCTCACCCAAATAGGTCAAGGGATTTTGGACAGGAGTGCCAAAAATGATGAATCAAACAAAGACTGCCTATGGAACTAAAAAAACTTGTTATCTCCATGAGAGGGAGAGAAGGAAGGAGAGAGAGAGGGAGGGAAAGAGAGAGAGTGAGAGAGGGGGGGGTTGGATGCTAAATGATAAGCAAAAGTTAATGTGAACAGTATCAGGAAACTAAATAGAAGAGATTAAAGTATAAATCTATAAATTTCTAAAAGAAACCAAAATTTTTTTCATTATATTGGAGTTAGCAAAGTGCTTTTTTTTTGCATATCATATGAAAAAGACAAGCAACTAATGTTTTAAAAAGACAATTTGACTTCATTGAAACTAAAATGGTTGGTACATAAATTACATTATCAACATAGTGAAATTGTTCCACAAAAGTATGAGAAAATATTTTCAGGTTATGTATCTCATGGAAGATTCACATCCATAATATAAAAAGGACTCCCATAAATCAACAATAGAACAACATGTTTTAAATATAAAGAATTTGAGTAGATATTTCTCTAGCGAAAATGTACAAATGCAAACTTAATTCAGAATGCAATACACTTTTACACTCATTACGATGTTTTTGAGAGGTGAGAGAGAGAGAATAACAGCTATTCTGGAAAATGATATAAAAAGTCTTCAAGAAAACTCTTAATATGATCCAGTAATTCTACTTCTGGGCTTATATACAAAGGGATTGAAAGAGATACCAAAAGACCCATGTATATCTATGTTCATACCAATATCACATGCAATATCCTAATGATGGAAGCCAACTAGATGTCTATGTATGAATGGAGGTATGAAAAGAATGTCACATGTACATCTAAATAGACTATTATTTAAACATAAAACAGAAGGAAATTTTGATACATGCTACAGTATGTGTGAACCTGAAAGGCATTATGCTATGTGAAATAAACCAGTCACAAAATGATAAATACTTTATTATTCTGCTTAAGTAGTCTCTGTAGTGAAATTCATGGAGACAGAAACTACAATTGTAATTCCCAGGTTTGGGGGAATGGGGAGTTGCTGTTTAATTATTACAGAGGCATTCAAGTAGAGTTTCTAATAAAAATAAGTTTGAATATGTAAGATCATCAAAATAAACGGACTACCTACCATGTATTCTTTTTAAAATACCATTGGAAAATTACTATTTTTTAAAAGTGGGCAAGCAAAGGATATGTAAGACGTGGGATGAGAAGCTGAAGGTCCAAAACAAGTGTTAAGTAAAGAAGCATGCAGGAAAGCAGTGAGGGCTCATCTTAACATGGGTGGGATATAGATGAGGAGCAAAAGGTCCTGGGCAGGGCACAGATCAGAAGTCCTGCAAGCACAAAAGTCTTTAGGAACACAGAATGAATACAATACCAGAAGCATATACAAGTCTTTTTAAGAAATATTGATAGTTTGCCAAGAACTCATAGAAAATTTGTTAATGATCCAAACTAAACAAAAAGAGAATACTGAAAAACATTACTACATAAATGAAGTAAAGCAAACATAATCATATTTTATTAGAAAGCTTGGTGGTAAATTGAACAGAAATAGGTATCAAATATTATTATAAAGTTTTCTTTTTACCTAAAATAATATATTACATTTAAAAATATATAGATGAATAGCATATATATGTATAATATTGCTAAGGAAAGAAATGTAGATTTCCTATTGGGAAGGACACTGTCAATAACAACATTGACATCATGTTGAGAGACACCAAGATCAATAGGAGAATGACTGGATGAAGACAGTGCATCAGCCCAGGGCACACAGGCCTGTAGTGGAAGTCTGTGGAAGTTCTCCTGCCAGACGTTTTTCTACCCCAGTGAAAGAACAAGAGATTCTTAAGCTTGAGATTGAGGAGAAAGATTTTAATGAATTGAACACAGAAAATGCCTTTGAAATAATCATCTGAGAAATTGGGAGAAGTGTGGGCTTATGGTAGATAACAATAAAACACTTAAAGCTTACTTTTGGTTTTTAAAGTTTTATTCTAACATATCCATGTGTGTTCGTTAGCTAACATAAAGTTAATAATTAATGCTTAAAAACTAATTATCATAATGTTAAATGATCAACATCTTCTTTCCCCCTACTACTCATGATGTTTTGTTGAAGTATCTGTGACACTGCATGTAAAATATTTGACTAAAAGAAACATTATAGAAAAAGGTTGTCTGACCACAAATCATATTCAAAAAAATGAACCTGAGATTTAATGATTCAGTTAAGTCCAAGGACACTAACCTGTTCCAAGCAAGAGGACTTTTTGACATCCTCCAGGTTTGTCAGAATGGGTGCAGCTCCTTCCTAGGTTAAATGATATTTCCAAATGGGTTCTGGCTTCTTTGGTCTTTGATCTCATGGAAATTCCTCATTGCTATAATGTAGCAATTTCAGATCCTTTCACCAAGTTTAGCATACAAATACATATCATATATTATTTCTCCTTTACTTTATTTTTTGCAGTTGTTTTGTTATGTTTATACAGACAAAGGTAAAGCCTTACTAGAAATGTCTGTTTTCATCTCCAAATTCCTGATCTATTGTTTATAAACTCTTGTTCTAAGGGTAGGGGAAAAAATCCCAAACTAAGTCCATGGAGAAAAAAATTCTCCTTTTAAAATCATGCACCACGAAACTTCTATTTAGCTATTCACAGCAGGAAACTCAGTAAAAATTATTTAAAGCACATTATTTCAAATCATCTCAGCCTACCTCTGTGAGAAAGTTGTTGCATAAAGGGAACAGTTCTTCTAATTAAATCTAAAATCTCTACAGCTGTGAAACTATAAATTTTTATCTATGCTAGCAGTAGCTTTAAAAGTGACTCTAAATTAAAATATTAACTCCCCCCACAACAAAATAAAAGATTTAAAATTTGCATAAAGTGAATCAGATGGTTTGGGCTTTAGTAAGTGGATGTGCTGACCTTGGTATACTTTTTCTACCACAGAATAAAGTATTTACTATTTGATATAATGCTTCATGCTCTCTCTCTTCTTTTTTCAACTGGTTTCATAATATGACTCACCTATAAAGGAACTCACTCTTTTAGAGTTTTCTCCTTCTTTATTTCTTATTTGTTTTTAAGATCAGTTATTCCTGATCTACCAGTTACAATGAACACCATCTGATCTATTGCCAGATGAACAGTTAATTTTCTTCTCTTCAGGACACAAAAATATGTTTCTAGTTCCTAAGATATGAATTTCACAGATGTTTGAATATGGATGTCCAATTCCATGGGTGCTACCTCTCTACCTAAAAAGTGAAAAATGCCCAGAAAATTATCAGTGAGAATGGTAAATGGCTACTTTCAAAGCCTGGAAAACTATCAGGTGATTAGAAGTTATCATTGCTGATATTGTTATATTAACTTGTAGTTTCCTTGACAAATTTCATCATTTTTATAAAGCTTTTTTCCATTACTCAAAAGTCAAATTTTATTTGGAGACTATGTGAAAATCTTTGCAGGCTTTACCTTGCCTTCTTAAAATTATTCTGCTTATTATAGCATCAATCACTTTGCCCATAACAAATTATGGTTCCTCTACTGTCTATGCAGCAAGCTGAAAACCTACTTGTCATATGCTGAGATAGTGCCTGTTGGTCATCCATGCTCTACTGGCTCTGGGAAATAAATCCTGATAGCCCACTTCCTTGGCTCAGCACAATCTACCTGAGAAACAAACAACCTATGTAGACCTTATGAAGCAACTATAGTTTGAATGTGGAGACAGGTAAATCTAAAACTGTTTTGTAAAACTTCTTCAAACTTATCTTTTCATTTGGGACAAAGATTAGTAATAAAACCACATGTATCAGATGATAAAATATGTTGGTTTCTTTTTCTACTTAATGATAATAATATGAAACCACTTTATCTTTGCAATATTTTATTATTACCAATTTATCAAATTCTAGTCCTATAATAATTTGATTCTAGTATGGAATCGCCACATTAATCTCTTATCTAAGTAGTATTATTCCTTTATTCTCCTTCCTCAGAATCATAGAAAACATGTGTTTTACATTACTGGATATTTTCTTGTACTACAGTTTGCATTTCAATGCTATTAGCATATTTATTGTAAACTTTGCTAGTTTAGGATGAATGTTCAACATTTATACATTTTTAAAAGTTTTAGATTTTTTAAATATTTAAAATTTCATCTGGGGGTACATTAATTGCATCTTTTCTTCCCACAAAAGTCACAAATTTTGGATAAACTCTCTGGTAACATTTTTGTATTTATTTTTCTTAAATTCTTTATTGGTACATTTTAGGTATACAATATGTTTACATTTATCATTGGGTGCTTGTACCTGTACATGATGTATCTTCATTCTTATTTTTTCCCCATTACCTGTGCTCCCTTCACCCCTCCACCCTTCCCAATTTACATAGACTTCATTTCCATTTTTTTTCTTTTCTCATATTTTTTCCTTTCCCTTCTTTCCTTTCCCCTTCCCCTCCCACTTCTCCTACCCCTTTGGACCTTTTCTTCATATTTCAAATTATCAATTAGTCATTTTAATCATTTTAACCCTTATTTACACTTTCAGTTTCTCACACTAGAGAAACTATTTAACTTAAGGTATGGTATCGGCCCGGAATTTAGCTCAGTGGTTCTGCTGCCTGCCTTGCAAGCACAAGGACCCGAGTTCGAACCCAAGTACAAAAAAAAAAAGATCAAGAGTATGGCCTCAATATGCATCCATTTAGCTATTAATGTCTCTAGTTTCTCATTCTTTATGGCTGAGTAATACTGCATTTTATATATTAAAAAACCCATCTTCTTTATCCAGTTTCCAGTCGAGGGGCACTTGGGCTGTTTCCAAGCTTTAGCTATTACAAACTGTGCCACAATAAATATAGGTGGACATATAATCACTGTGGTATGATTCTTTTAATTCTTTTGGGAAGATACCCAGCAGGGGAATAGCTGGGTCAAAGGGGAGCTCTAGTCCTAGTTCTTTGAGATATCTCCATACTGATTTCCACAGTGCTTGCACCAGCCTGCACTCCTATCAACAATGGAGAAGAGTTCCTTTCTCCCCACAGCCCCACCAGCATTTGTTATTGGTTGATTTCTTGATAGCAGCCATTCTTTCTGGGGTGAGGTGGAATTTCAGTGTTGTTTTTATCTGTATCTCTCAAATGACAAGTGATGTTGAATATTTTTTCATATGTTTATTTCCTGCTTTTACTTCTTTGTCTGAGAAATATCTGTTCATTTCAGATGCCCATTTTTGAATTGGTTCTTTGAATTTGGGGGGTCTGATTTTTTTCAGTTCTTTATATATGCTAGATAGTAGTCCTTTGTCTGAGGTACATACAGCTGCTAAAGTTATTTTCCCACATTGTAGGTTATCTCTTACCTTTGTTGGTGGTTTATTTTGCAGTGCAGAAGCTTTTTTAATAAGATGAGATCCCAGTTGTTGATTCTTTGTGCTAGTTCCCATGCTACTGAGGTTTTGTTCATAAATTCTTTTCCTATGCTGATGTCTTCAAGAGTTCCATCTAACTTATCTTCCAGCAAGTGTAGTGTTTCTGTTTTAATATTTAGATCTTTAATCCTATTCAATCTTAGGTTAGTGCATTGAGATAGATATGGATTGAGTTTTAATCTTTGACAGGTTGAAATCCAGTTTTAACAACACCATTTATTAAAGAGACTATATTTCCTTCAGTGAGGGTATTTGGCTACTTTGTCAAAGATAAGGTGGCTGAGTAAGTCAAGAGTTGTTTCTGCATCTTCTTATCTAGTCCACTGATCCTCAGGTCTATTCTTTTGGCAATACCATGCTGTTTTTAACAACAGTAGCTTTGCAGTATAGTTTCTAGTTGGGGATTGTGATACCCCCTGCCAAGTCTCTGTTGCTTAGAATTGCTTCTGCTATTCTAAGTTTCTTCTGGTTCGAAATGAATTTTTGGATAGCTTTTTTCTAGTTCTGTGAAGTATATTGTTGGAATTTCACTTGACATTGCATTAAATCTATATAGCAGTTTTGGAAGTATGGCCATTTTTGCTTTATTGGTTCTTCCTTCCCAGGAGCTAGGGATGTCTTTCCATTTTCTTGTATCCTCTTCTATCACTTTTTTCAGAGTGCTGTAGTTTTCAGAGTAGTGGTCTTTTGCTTCCTTTGTTAGATTGATTCCTAGATATTTCATTTTTTTGGATGCTATTGCAAAATAAATTGTTTCCCTAATTTCTCTCTCAGTGAGTCTGTTATTTGTGCATAAGAAGGCTATTGTTGGGCAGGGCATTTAGCTCAGTGGTTTTGCCGCCTGCTCCACAAGCACCAGGGCCCGAGTTCGATCCCTGGTGCCAAAAAAAAAAAAAAGAAGGCTATTGTTTTTTGAGTGTTGACTTTGTATCCAGCTACTCCACTGAATCTGTCAATTAAATCTAGAAGTCTCTTGGTGGAGTTTTTTGGGTCTTCTATGTAAAGTATCATATAGTCAGCAAATAATGACAGTTTAAATTCTTCTTTTCCTATCTTTATTCCTTTTATTTCTTTCTCATTTCTAATTGATGTGGCTAATGTTTCCAGAAATATATTGAACAGAAGTGGTGATAGTGGTCATCCTTGTCTTGTTCTTGATTTTAGCGTGAAAGTTTTCAGTTTTGACCCTTTAGTATGATGTTGGCTGTTGGTTTTTCATAGATAACCTTAATCAGTTTGAGGTAAAGGCCTTCTATTCCAATTTTTTGTAGGGTTTTTATCATGAATGGGTGTTGGATTTTGTCAAATGCTTTTTCTTTCTTTTATTTTTTTGTTCCTGGGAATCAGTTCTCAATTTATTGTACATACATTCATGTAAGTTTCTGCATTTCCAAGGTAAACAGATCACATTCAGGTTAGCACTGTTGGTAACAAAATCATACAACTACCCTGGCTTAAAAGCAAGATAAGATGATACACATTAATATTTCTTTCTCTTTAATGCTGCAGAAGACAATACATCACAAAATAAATCTTTAGAGTCACATGCCTTGTACAATCAAGTATGAAGGCATTATAATTATGTTAAAATTATACCTTATGGGGCATAGAGTTTTGAAACCCTCCAAAATTTCCCCCAGTGCCATCTTCTACTTTCCAGGGTGTGAGGGGAGACAGACACTCAGCTTCCATGCCTCAAGAAGTAAGGGTGGGAAAGCAGAGGGTCATTTAACTCCAAAACTCATGGCTTGTTAGACTATTTCTATAAAAATTACTTAAATAATCTAAAATTTTAAAGAGTTAATGTTACTAAAGGATGGTAATAGAGGAAGCACCTGGGAAAACTTTCACTAGTCATGGATGGGAAATTTAACCTTCAGACATCCCACAGAAAAAGAAAAAAAAGGAAAATCTGAATCACACCCCATAATATACCAACTTCTCAAGGTACATGTCATTGTACTAAATGAATACACAGTGATCCGTGTTTTGAATAATTCAGAAAACCTCCCACCTGCAATATTTCCTGCAGATCATCTTATGTCATAAAGATGTCCAACACACTCAATGCTTAGAAAACTTAAGAAGCCAAACTGAGCTATAATAATGACTAAAACAAATTAGGTAGGAAAAAATTCAGCTGTGTAAGAAAGCAAGAAATTACATTTGTTTGGATTTTTGTTAAATTTTTTTTAAAATGCCATTATAAAATGCTTTAGACCCTGGCCCAACACAGCTGGAATGATGAGTTACTGACGATGGGGCAACACGCATGTGGAGCACCTCTCTGCTAGCAGCACACCATGTGCTGTAGGTGTAATGGTTAATTGATCACATGGTTTGTGCCCTTGGTTCTGTTAATGTAGTGTATTACATTTATTGATTTATGTATATTGAGCCATCTTTTCATCCTTGGGATAAATCCAACTTGGTCAGGGTGTATGATCTTCTTGATTACCCTCCGTATTCTGTTTGCCAGTATCTTGTTGAGGATTTTTGCATCTATGTTCATTTGGGAGATCGGCCTGTAGTTCTCTCTTTTGTTGGATCCTTCCCTGCTTTTGGAATCAAAGTGACACTTGCTTCCAGGAATGAATTTGGAAGTCATGCTTCCCTTTTAATTTCCTTGATGAGTTTAAACAGTAATGGTGATAGTTCTTCTTTAAATGTCTTGTAGAATTCAGCAGTGAAGCCAGCAGGTCATGGGCTTTTCTTTGTTGGTTACTTTTTTATTACATTTTCAATTTCACTCATTGTGATTGGGGTGTATAGAATTTCTATATCTTCTTCATTTAAATTTGGCAATTTGTATGTATCTAGGAATCTGTCCATTTCTTCTGTTTTTTCCATTTTATTATAGTACAGGTTCTCAAAGTAGGTATTGATGATCTTCTGGATTTTTGCTGGGTCTGTTGTGACTTCACCTTTTTTCATTCTTAATTGCATGGATTTGAGCCTTTTTTTCCTGTTTTGATCAGGTTGGCTAAATGTTTATTGATTTTTTTTTTATTCTTTTGAAAAACCAACACTTTCATTCACTGATTTTTTGTATCATTCTCCTAGTCTCCATTGCATTAATTTCTGCTTTGATCTTTATAATTTCCTCTCTTGTAACAGCTTTGGGTTTGTTATGCTCTTCTTTTTCTAGGAGCTTAAGGTTCTTCATTAGGTTATTTATTTGAGTTCTCTCTGTTTTCCTAATATGGGCATTCACTGGTATGAATTTTTGTCATAGAACTCCTTTCACTGTGTCCCATAGATTCCTGTATGTTGTACTGGCATTACCATTTACTTGTAGAAACTGTCTAATTTCTTCTTCAATTTCCTCTGTGAACCATTGGTTGTTCAGAAGGTTGTTATTCAGTTTCCATGTGTTTGTGCAGGTTTTATGGTTTCTTATGTTATTGACCTCCAATTTTATTGCACTATGGTGTGAAAATATACGGGGGGTAACTTCAATTCTTTTACATTTACTTAGACATGTCCTATGAGCTAGCATGTGGTCTATTTTGGAGAATGACCCGTGTGCAGCCAAAAAGAGTATGTATTCTGATTTTGTGGGTTGGAACACTCTGTAAACATCTATTAAGTCCATTTGTTCAATAGCTTGGTTCAGTTCTAGAATTTTGTTGTTGATTTTTTGTCTAAATGATCTGTTTATGTGTGATAGTGGGGTATTAAGGTCCCCCACTACAATTGTGTTAGTGTTTATTTGGTTTTTCATGTCCATTAATATTTGTTTTGTATGGTTGGGGCATTTGGATTTGGTGCATATATATTTAGGATTGTCATCTGTTCTTGGATTGTTCCCTTTACAAGGATGTAGTGACCATCTTTGTCTCTCTTATTTAATTTTGGTTTGAAATCTACTTTGTCTGCAAATAAGATTGCTACCCTTGCTTTTTTTCTGAGTTCCTGTGGTGTGGAGAACTATTTTCTATCCTTTTACTTTCAGTTTATTAATTTCTTTCTGAGTTAGGTGTGTTTCTTGTATACAGCATGTTGTTGGATTTTGCTTCTTAATCCATTCTGCCAGTCTGTTTCTTTTGATTAGTCAATTGAGGCCATTAACATTGATGGTTATAATTGATAGATACCAACTCATCCTTGTCATGATATTTTATTTTTGTTGGCTCTTTTATTTCTTATTTTCCCCATTTCCCTTCAGTTTCTTACCTTGCCTGGTGGCTTCCCCCTGTTGGGCCTCATGGAGTTATGACCCTCATTGTTTTTTTCTATGATGTTGTTTAGATTTGCTTGGAGTGCTGGTTTGTTGTTCATTAAATTTCTCAGGTGTTCTTTGTTGTGAATGTATTTAATTTCCCCACTGATTT
The DNA here is from genome assembly GCF_053883595.1 of Heterocephalus glaber. Taxonomy (NCBI): domain Eukaryota; kingdom Metazoa; phylum Chordata; class Mammalia; order Rodentia; family Bathyergidae; genus Heterocephalus; species Heterocephalus glaber. Next base: position 24,549,033 of record NW_028258143.1, on the reverse strand, counting down.
TGAAAGATATTTTGCAGGATACAACAGTCTAAGTTGGAAGTTATTTGCTTTTATGGCTTGAAATATTTAACTCCAGGCTCTCCTTGACTTGAGGGTTTTTGTTGAGAAGTCTGCTGTGATTCTGATGGGTTTTCCTTTGTAGATGATTTGTTTCTTTTCTCTAACTGCTTGTAGGATTTTGTTTTTCTGTTGAGTTTCTGGGATCTTGACTATTATATGTCTAGGTGTAGATTTTTTTGATCATGGCTTGTTGGAGTTCTGTATGCCTCACTTATCTGTATGTCCAATTCTCTATCTCTGTCTGGGAAGTTTTCAACTATTACTTCTTCGAACAGTTTTTTTTTATGTCAATTGTACTTTCTCCTGTTTTTTAGTGGACTCCTATCAGTCTTATGTTATTCTTCTTTGCATCATCTAGCAGCTGCTGAATTGATTTCTTGTGGTCCCTTACTATTTTTAAGAAATCTCTGTTTTCATGGTCCTTAACCGCAATCCTGGCTTCCATATTTGATATTCTATCTTCAGATTCCCTTAATGTCCTCTGCATACTTTCAACAGAGTTTTTAATCTCCTGAATATCTTTTTCAATCTGTTTCATGGATTCCATTTCTTTCTTATGCTGGGCATTCATGGCTTCTAGCATGTTTCTGAGCTCATCTATTTTTTTTTATCTGTTTCTGTTCTAGAGCTTCTAATCATGGCTTTCACTCTGCTCACCATCTCTGCAGTTATCTGGAAGATTATTTCTGCTTTGAGTTTTTCTAGATCCTCATTCATCTGTTTTGTTACTTCCTGTGCTATCAGTTCAGCATTTCCAGATGGTTGATTATCAGAGTTTTCCACCTTGTTTCCCCAGAATTTACCCTTGGTGGGGTGGAGGTTTTAGTTTGTGCCTTGCTTAAATGTCTTCTCATTTTTGTTTTTGGTACTGTCCTTAGTTTAATTCCTGGGTTGATACTTTGAATTTGCTTATTGTAAGTGTGTTTGTTGCTTGTAATTAAAACCCTTATGGAATGATTTCTTCTCAGAGGTGTCTTCTAGATATAGCTAGTCTTTAGGTTTTGAGTCTCTAATGACTCTGAGGCTATTTCATTTTCATTGTACCAGGAAGGACCACTGACTAGATCAATCACAACACTTTAGCCCAAGAGATACAATCACCAACACCCTAGCATCAAGTACATATTAGAAAATGACAATTTGTGAATGTTATTAATCTATCACTTTTAACCATGTGAATTAAATCAAAATTGAGGACCTACCCAACATCTGTTTATAGTGAATAAACTCTTCAATATAGCAACTTTATCCTTTGGGATGAGGGATTAGGAGTTGGAGAGGGTGGGATAGATAGGTAGAAGGATAGGAGAAGGTTAACAGTTAGGCCAGAGGACACAGTTGAGAGGAGGAAAAAGAGAATAAAAGAAAAATAAAGAAGAAATCTGAATTAGGGCCAGAACAGGAACAAAAAGGGAGATGAAGAACAATGTGGGACAGCAAGAGAGAGAGTGTGTGAGAGAGAGAAAGGAAAGAGAAAAGAATGAAAAAAAGAAGAGAAAAATTTAAATTTGAAAAGAGAAGAAAAAATAATTAAAAATAAGAGCAAAATAATCCAAATAATAATAATTTTGGAAATAAAAAATAAAAATGAAAATGAAGGGGCTTGTTCAGGGTATTGTCTCCTGTCACAATAGACAACATGGGTAGCAGTGTGCAGATATAAGTCAATGAGTCTCAGCAAGCCAGTTACAGACCTGTAAGATTCAGGCAGACTTCTGGCTGCCAGTCCCAAGGTGAGCTCCCTTTCCTCCTGTAGAGTTGAACTCTGCAAAGTTGTACTGCAGGTTCCAGCTGCCTTTCCCCTGAAGATAGCCCAGGTTACGATGAGAGGTGGTGATCTCTCCAACTTACACAGGAGGGTGATCTGGTGTCCTCTATGTCTTTGTAGTTAGGAACCAGGTAGCGGTACAGCCAAGAGGTCAGAGGGGGGGGGGATGTGTTCCTGCAGGCACCTTGGCAGCTAAGTGGATCCCTGGTGGGCATTTACAAGAAGTCCTCACCTTCTGGCTGGTCCCTGCTGGTGTGCTTGGTGTGGGCTGGATGGACTGGTGTTTCTGGCGACCCAATACCTCTCTCTGGCACCCCGCTGGTGTGCTTGGTGTGAGCTCTGTGGTAACATTTTACAAATCAAGACTACTCACTACTTGTTTTGTTTGTGACTTATATGGCCTACTCCATAATTTTGGTGGCAGGAATTACAGTGAGCTCATAAGATTACAATTTTGAAATGAGAAATAGCTTTGTTCAAAGTTGAACACATTGTGTCAATTCACATGTAAACTACGCATACTTCTTACCTAACTCAGAGCATTGTTTTGAGGATGCAAGCGCATGCCAAGCACTTAGTAACTACAGTTTTCCTCCTTTCTCAGGGGATAAACTAGTCTATCCCTTAAGGGCAGAATATATTGGTCTTACATTCCATGTTGGATATGCTTAATGGTGATGCTATTAGTTATAATATAAGCCAAGTTATTTAATGGTTACTTATGCCCTCATAACATCTGAAAATAGTGCAAAGGACAATGGAAAACATGAATGACCTCCATGAATCTAAATAAAATATAATCATTTTATATACTAGTACTAATTTACACAAACAGTTCAAGAAGTACTCATGCTGGCTCTTCTGTAAGGCACAACATTAGTCAAATGTCACTATCTTGTTAAATATTTCTAAAATACTATGTGGTAAAAATTTGTGTAATCTAAGGAGATGATATAAGTGAGAAAATTAAACAATGATAGCTATTACTCAAAAGAGAAGACAAACTTTTTATCCTGTATTTTCATGCAGCTGTAGGAGAAATAAAAAAATCTTTATATTGAGGACTTAATACTGAGATAAGCAAACATATCTGGCTTAGTTACTCCTAAAGTCAACCCAGCATGGAAGTCCAGGGCAGGATTGGAGGAGAAAGTGGGCTCTGCCTTATCAAAGAAAGGTTATCTGAGGTCTCATATATTCATTAGACAGCCATGAGGGTGTGAAATATGTCTGAGAGAGTTCTATCCAAAATCATTAAAATACATTTTGGCCATTTCAAGTTCCAGTCATCCAGGAAATTCTTTTATGTGGAATATCTCAGCCTTTGGCAAGGCCATAGGAACAAAATGATATTTTGGTTATCTGATGAAGAAAAGTGAACTAACTGACCATAAGGGCATGAAACAGTAGATTAGAGAATCATTTGAATGGAATAGAATGGTTCTGGGTTTTGAAATCCTGGGATTCGGATTTCACCTGTCTAGTATTGGCTGAATTCCTTAGTATGTCAAAGATTTATCTGTATAATAAGATCAATGAGACTTAACTTATAGATATATTTGTGTGGGGATAAGATTGAAACCACCAATGCTCTCAGCACAGTCTTAAGCATTTTAAACTTTGATAGTAGTGTCAACGATTATTAATTATCAACACTGTTATTTTCCTTTACAGCATAGTCATCCTAATGGGTTTGATAGGAAAGAAAAAATTGAAGTAGGGATTGGGTTATGGGACTATCTATATCTACTATACTTGTTCAGGCAAACAAATATACATGGTCAATTTGTGTTATTTGTATTATATGTGTTCTGTAAAGTCACAATAAAGTGTAAATTAGTGAATTCTGAAGCGTTCTTCCTAGGGGAAATACAGGGTCAAGTTCCTGAGCCACTGGAAAAATACATTTCTATCAGTTTATCAATGTGCAACCTTTTTTATATCTGTGTATTTTGAATGGCACCTTCCATAATATATATTGTGATTAAGTAACATTTGGCTCACTGCTCAGAGCACTCCAACTCCTGAGTGAATAACACTCAAGGCTTATGTTTTCTGCATAAGGCATAGCTCACCCTTCTTGTGCTTAACAACACTAGACAGCCCTTCAGAACCAAGTTTGGAGGCCACTTAAAACAGAAAACATAAAAAAAGCACAACAGTGTGGAAAAACATGGCACTAAATATTCTGCAAAGAAAAAAAGTTCTTGTTTAAAGTATAAGAGCAGAAATAAGAAATCAGAGTTTTCCCTTGTTTACCCTCAGTTTTGAATGTGCACTTCAGGCAATAGAAATATTTTGCTGTTCTGTGTATGTTTGAGAATAACCACAAAAAAACAGTGAGTATTGATTTTGGGGTTACAAATAAACTTCAGTGAGAAGGCAATTTCATAAATTCAGAATGTGTAAATAACAAGACTAAACTTTATTTGTTTAGTGCTCCTTATATGAGACAAATACCAAGATGCGGTTAAAAGTGCCAGTAACTATCAAATAAGAGTATATAGTTTAGCCAAGCACTAACTATTTAATATCTAGTTCTATAAAAGAAGCAAGCCTGAAAAATTGCATCAATATATATAATTTCTCTATCACTGTTTCCATTTCATATTTGATGAAGAGGAAATGTGCCATATTAGTTCACATAAGAGATTCATATAATTTTACAATAAATACATTACATATTGTTTTCCCATTCTCTGATGATCCTTTGAATTTGACTTTAATTCATTGGTACTAGACACAAGAGGGAATGTATTCTGTCAGAAACCAGATTAATGTATGACCTGTCCAAGTATCTTCCAAGTGATCTATCAAGGTTACCAGAGCCTAACCTTGCCTGACTTCCACTGGACAAGTGGATTCACAACTCAGTCTTGTTTATTGGCACAAATATAAGTTTTGGCTTTAAATAGTTACATATTGGAAATGTGAGTAAAAGATATTCAAACTTATGTGTTTTGTCTTCACTGAAGGATCACGGTTTGTATCTTGACATACCCCCACAGCCTCATGCACTCACAGGTAAGGGTTTTCAGAGGTGGCTAGGTCTGTGGTGGGTGATGCTGGGATTAAGGGTGTTTGGTGCCTAAATTGGTTTAGTATCATTTTTAGTATAGTTTTATCCAATGGAAGCCCTACTGTAGGTGTGGGTGGCACCAATAAATAGGATTACAACTTGGGTGGAATATAAGGGGAAAAGAAGGAAGACAGGCCTGCTGCTTCTTGCTGCCTCATTGCATTCTCCTTGGTCACGCCATGAACTGCTTCTCCTCTTTGATGTCCATCTGGTATGCTGCCCTGTCTTAGAACCTGTTGACTATGGAATGACACCTCTAAATTGTGAATCAAAATAAACCTTTCCTCCCTTAACTTGTAGTTGTCAGGTATTTTGCCTCAGCAACAAGAAAATAACTAAGACACTGGGTAAATGTTTAATATAATTACTGGTTACACTCATTTTAACTGCAAGGTTTAGCAACACTTTTAGGGAGAACTATCACACATATTTCTTGAAGTACCATGTACAATACAGCATATGTATAATCATCAGTCCTTCCACTCATAGAAGTAAATCCTTCTGAAAGAGTAAAAGCAACTTATAAAATAAAAACAGACTTAACATGTTAAATTTTATGCTGATGAGAGTGCATTATACAAAATGAAAGCCTCCCCAAAACCCATACAGTGTAAAACTAGTGGGGAGGGTGAGACAAGGGTTGCTGGGGATGAAAATTATCATGTTACATATAAGATCAAAATACATAAATGATCAAAGTCCATGTTGTTCAAAATTGCAAAAATAAAATCCATTGATCAATATAACTGATAAAAGGGTAATTTAAAAAATAACATGAGAAGCATTGATGTTGGCCTTCAAAGAAACATAGAAGAGAATTATAGAATATTATTTATTTAAAAACAGTAAATCTATATATTTAATTTTATATATATATGTGTGTGTGTGTGTATATATATATATATATATATATATATATATATATATATGTATAGCACATATACCACATACCAGTAAGACTAGGTACTAAGGATATAAGATGAAAGAAACAAAACTCATGGATAAAATAAAATAATAGTTATAATAAAACATGTATGCAAAGTTACCTTGAGATATTTTGTATATTAGCCATTAATTCTTACAATATTACTTTGCAGGTAAAATGATGAATTAAATGAGTAAAAAACAAGTAACATGTAGTAAATAATCTGTTAAAGGTTATACGTGATTAAGGTTAAAAAAATGACTGGAAATGGAACTTGGCAAGATTTTGTAAAAAACTGTATTAAGTCAATGCATACTAAAGATAATACAGACCAATTACTGTATACAATTATTTATATATTATTTGATTCTTAAAATCTGTAGAAATGAAAGGGCTAAGGAGAGGGAATAATTTTGATAAAGTTTTTCAAGAGGACAATTATTTTGGAAGATATGAGAAAGTGGAAATTAGCTGGTGCTACAAAATGTCTCATTGTTTCATCTTAAGATTATTAAGAGTCAGGTGATTCCTTTCTTTCTTCATTGGCAGATCCTGTTCAGTGGAGCTGGAAGAGAAATGAGGAGGAACCAAATTTTGTTTTAATATCTATCTAATTTAACAGCTCATAAGTAAAGACATAAGTAAAATTAGCTGGTTAGGAAAAGTACAAGTAAGAAAATTATGACTAAAAGATAAGATTCAGAATAAATTTCAAAGGCTGATTTTATCTCATGTCACTAACTCTTAACCTTCCTTCAAGTGATTCATAAATTTAGGATTTAGAAAAATATCTTATGGGTTCAAATTTGGGCAATCAAAATTCTATGAATTGATCAGTTTTCTATTTAAATTTAACCAGATCACTACTTATAAGTGTGAGGGTAAGTTCATTTAGAAATTATATATCTGAATTCTTAGAATTAGATGGTAAATTACATCCAGTTTGGAAAACATATTGTTTAGTGCAAGTAATTCACTGAAGCAAAGTCAAATAACAGAAACAAAGAACCTGATGTCTTAGATTTTAAAATAGAATTTTTGTCCATATAATAAAATAAATATTTTTAAATGTTTATATGTCCTTACCTATTAGTAACAGTATTTAATTATATTTAAATAAAATGAAATAGAGACAGTTATCATGATACTGAAATGCTTAATGATTAAATGAGTGTAGGTAGTACTCAGAAAAATAAGCCAGAACTTAGGAAATTAACAGTAAGAAATTAATTAAAAGAATAAAATGTGTCCCCAGAGTTTCATATGTTAAAGGCCAAACTTTCAATTTTGAGTTAGGGCCTTTAAAGTGACAATTAAATGTAAATGAGGTTATATGAGTCGGACCCTAATCCAAGATGGTTGGTGTCCTCAAAAGAAGAAGAAAGGGTTGTGGAGGTTTGCACACCACAAAGGAAAGGTTACATGAGTGTTCAGTGAGAAAACAGCCACCTGGGAACCTAGGAGAGAGGTCTTGAGATAAACCATGTCTTCCCATTCTTTGATACTGGAGTTTCAGACTCCAGAATTATGAGAAAGTAAGTTTTCATTGTATGATTACAGAATATGCCACTCAGCCTGTGATATTATGATACCCATAACAGACTAATATATTTTCTTACTTTTTTTCTTGAATTAACTTTATTGGTACATTATAGGTATAAAATACAGTTACATTCATCATTGGGATCTTGTACCATTACATGAGTATCTTGGTTCTTATTTTTCCCCCTTCCTTTGCCCTCCCTTCACCTCCTCCACCCTTCCCTATTTGCAAAGACCTTGTTTCCATTTTTTTCCTCTTCTCATATTTTTTCCTTTCCCTTTATTCCCTTCCCCTATCCCTCCCAATTCCCCTGCTCTTTTAGACCTTTTCTTCCTGTTGCACAATATCAGTTATACATTTTTTAAATTACAATATTAAGATCTAGGAGACATTGCCACAGATTTTACAGAATTTAAAAGGATATAGAAAGCATATTACAAAAATCTTTCTTGAAATAAATTTGACAACTTCTAAGAAGTAAGTTGGAAGACAAATTAATGAAACTAACTCTGGAGGAAATATAAAATTTGAATAGCATCTATTAAAGAAAGTATATTCCTAGCTTGAAAACTTACCTATATGACAACAGCAGGCTCATAAAAATTTTAACTGATAAATTATATCAAACATTTAAAGCAGAAAAAAGGAGGAACACTTCTCTCATTTTAGGAACTCAACATTGTGCTAATCCTAAAACTGGATAAAGATAATAGAAGAAATAATATGAACATAGATAGAAATTTGTTTAACAAAACAAACTCTTAGAAGTCAGATCTGGCAGGATGTAGAAAGTGGTTTTATTATAGGGATGGCAGTGTTGGTTCAGCATTGGAAGATCCACCCCCAAAAGTCATCATTTTAACAGAGGAAAGGAGAAAGCCATATGATCCTGTCATTAGTTGGACAAAGAGTATGGGACTAAATTCTACAGCTGTTCATGGTAAAAGCTATCAGGAGACTAGAAGTAGAACAGAAACTTCTCAAAAGATCAAAGACATGTACTCCATACTTCCAACAAAAACTCCTTCTATGAATGGAGATGATACAATGCTTTCTCCCTAAAATGGGGAACAAGGGCATATATGCCTACTCTTATCTGTCCATTAGACTTTGAAACATAGGTCTAAACCAAAATAGTTTGGCAATAAAATGACACAACTAGGATAGGATTGGCAGCAGAAACAAAATCTTTATATGTAGATGAAATGATCATCTACAGAGAAAATACTAAAAAATCTCTAGGAGCCCCTAGAACTTGTACTTGAATTTAGCAGGAATAGAAAACACAAAGTATATATAAAAATTCAGGTCTGTCTATACTTGCTATAAATGAAGAACTGGATATTGAAATTTTAAAGTTATGTAGGAGTGCAAAGGACACAGAAAAGCCAAAAACAAAAACAAAAACAGTGTTGGAAGACGTTTAACACCCAATTTTAGGACTTCTTCTAAAGCTACAGTAATCAAGGCAGTGTTGGTGTAAGGAAAGATATATAGATCATTGGAATAAAACAGAGAATCTAGAAATAGAACCACACATATATGGTCCACTGAGTTTTGAAAGATTATTTAACATTAGCATTTTATAGAATATAAACTCGATTCAAGAGCCAAGGAAGAGATAGTGTCTTCGGGCAATTGGCACTAGAACACCTGGTATCCATATATAAAAAATTAACCTCAACCCTTTTTTCCATACATGAAAATAACTTGAAGGGATCTATGAACCTAAATATGAAAACCTAAAAGTATAAAACTTTAAGAAGAAATTATAAGGGAAAATGTTTATGAATTCAGGGTAGGCAAGAACTACCTAGGATACAAAAAACATGATGTATAAAAGAAAAAAATTGATAAATGAGATTCCATCAAAATTTAGAACTTTAAATGACATCATTAAAATGAAAAGTAGTCCTTAAACAGACCATATTTACAACACATATAAACTATGAGCAGAATATATAAAGAATTCTTAGAGCTCATTAATAGATAACCCAATTAAAATGTAGACATAAGAAGATGATAAATAGCCAGTATAGCACAAGGAAAGGTGTGCAACTCTGGAATCAGAAAAATACTAATCATTACAATAATAAGAATGAATTATACACTCATTAGAGAAATGAAGTCAAAAGTTTTAAAATCCTTGTCATGACTTTTTCTTTTTGTTGGATTCTCCCCTTTAATTTGTCATGGCCAATGGATTCATTCTGCTGTGCTTCCTGGGGTTGTAATCCTCATTGTCTTTCCCTAGCATATTGTCTAAAATTTTTTGGAGTGAAGGTTTGGTATTCATGAAGTCCCTGAGGTGCTCTTTATCATGAAAGTATTTTATTTCTCCATCCATTTTGAAAGATAGTTTTGCAGGGTACATCAGTCTGGGTTGGAGGCTGTTTTCCTTTAGGGCTTGAAATACATCACTCTAAGCTCTTCTTGCCTTAAGGGTTTGCATTGAGAAGTCTACTGTGATTCTGATGGGCTTTCCTTTGTATGTGATTTGTTTCTTTTCTCTCACTGCTTGTAGAATTTTATTCTTCTATTGGATTTCTGGAATCCTAACTGTTATATGCCTATGTGTAGATTTTTTTTGATTAAGGCTACCTGGAGTCCTATATGCCTCACTTATCTGTATGTCAAGTTCTTTTCCTCTCCTTGGAAAGTTTTCTGCCATCACTTCTGTGAACAGTTTTTTATGTCATCTGCACTCTCTCTTCTTTCTTCATTGACTCCAATCAATATTATGTTATTCTTTGCATCGTCTAGCAGCTGCTGGATTAATTTCTTGTGTTCCCTTACAATTTTAAAGTAATTTTTCTTTTCCTCCTCACTAATGGCAATCTTATCTTCTATATGTGAAATTCTATCCTCACATTGGTTCATTCTCCTGTGCAGACTTTCGATGGAGTTTTTAATCTCTGGGAAATCTGTTTGTATCTGTTTTATGGATTTCATTTGTTTCCTATGTTGGGATTCCATCATGTTCCTCAGATCCTCTATTTTTTTATCTGTGTCCTCTCTAGATTTATTAATCATGTCTTGCACCATAAGCAAAATCTTTGCTGTTATCTGAGTAATTATTTCCTATTTCATTTTTCCCAGATCCTCTTTTGTTGCCAGTTCAGAGAGTCCAGGTGGTTGAGAATCAGAGTGTTCCATCTCGTTTCCCTGTGGGGTTGCTGTAGATGATCTGGAAGTCTATTTTTGAGGCTTGTTTGTGTGTCTTCTCATTTCCACGGTGGGGGGAGGTGTTTCTGGCACCCACGCGGCTCACCTTCTCTGCCCTAGGAGCTTGGGATGGCAACAGGGGAGCTTCCTTCTGGGTGCTGGGACAGACTCAGCTTCTCTGCCCTAGGAGCTTGGGATGGAGGTGGAGGAGCTTCCTTCTGGGTTCTGGGACCGGCTGAGCTTCACTGCCCTAGAAGCCTGGGATGGAGGCGGGGGAGCTTCCTTCCCAGTGCTGGGTTTTCTTAAACTATGATTGATAAGTAGAGATACGACTTCTCAAGAAAATATCTAAAGGATTCCTATAATATGCAAAGAAAGCATTTTAAAAACATAGCTGAGATATTGCTAAAGCAAAAGAAATTGTAGAAGACTCAAGGCACTATTTAGCCAGGACAAAAATCACAGATTCCATCTTGTTTGAATAAGGCTAGTAACCTTATTGTCTAGGATCTAGATATATTTAACCACTATCACTGTAGAAGGAGGAAGGGAGCTTGTCCAACCAACTATTAGCTCTTTAAACTTTCCTGGTGCAGCAGCACAAGTCATCTCTCCATGTGACATATTTTTCAAACCAAGTCATACATTCAAAATTATTTTCAAAAGGCCTGCAAATTTACATAGTATGGAAGTCATAATATTAATTCATATATAAAATAAGGCATGTGAAATGATAGCATCCATCCTCATTTATAGAGGTGAATACAGTGCATTCCAAAATATGGACTTGGTCGCTAAGACATAACTACTTGCAACATAGTCTTTCACTCTGGAGGAACAGCTCACTGTCTCTGTCTCTATTTCTTTCTAACTTACTCACATGCTTACAAGAATCAGTAAGAAGTAGGAAATGGGTCAACAGAAAAAGTCAGCAAAGACAGAAATCCCATCGCACAAAAAATAAAATATAAATATCTTACAAACAAATGCAACCAAGACTATCTTTTTTCAAGAATGCATACCAAAGCTGTAAGCATTCACAATTATTAGATGGGCAAACACTAAACATATCAGAAGTTTTCAAGAATATAAGACAGTGAAAATGGTGGTCATGTAATGTAAATTTCTGCTACCATTTAGAATAAGTGACCTATGTCACAGAAGCTTTGTATGCTAGTCAAAAATCTTACAGATATGAAAGAGGCATCTAAAGAAATGCTTATACCAACAAAGTCCATGACAGCTTAAATAAAACAATTCTGATTTATATTCACTTAGTAATATGTAGCTAATAAGCTATGATAGTTCAAAAATTTAATACAATACAAGAAAGAGGAATAAATTTAGAAACTCATATCCATATGAATAATTTAAAAAATAAGACAGCTTTATTAATCCAAAAATCTGCATATCACACAATATACATACTTAAAGAGTAATATTAAATAGATGCCATCACTTTTACAGAGTTGTACAAACACAACCACAATCAAATTTAGGTGATTTTTCCCATCCCAAATCAAAACACTCTACTTCAGCACGCTATCCAACCCCTAAATCTAGGTAAACATTGAGCATCTCTCTGTCTTCATAGATTTCCTATTTGGGGATATATTTAATTTTTCTTTCAAAATAGACCATACTCACAACAATGAAGACCTTAACATATGCAAAGAAATATAAATCCTGTAGCATAAACTCTCACATAATATTAGAGTGAAACCAGAGAGTAACAGAAATCTATTTAAAATAGAATTACTTCTTTTCTTTCTCTTTTTACTCTCTCCTCTTTCCTATTACATTTTTCATGTAAGGGGAACTACACAATGTACAAGCTTGTGTAACTGATTTACTTCATTTAATATTATGGTCTCAAAGGGCATCCATTTCCTACAAATGCCTCATGTTCATCTTTCTTAATAGCACAGTGGCACTCCATGATGTATAGGCATCACATTTTCTTTATCCATTCATCTGTTGATGGGCATATAGGCTGATTCCAAGATTTAACTATTATGAATTATGCAGCTGTAGACATAGGTGAGCATACATTGCTGTCGTATGTTTTTAATTCTTTGGGGAAGATACCCAAAAGGGGATCTGGGTCAAATGGAATTTATATTTTTATTTTTTTGAGGAATTTCTATATTGGATAAATTCTTAAAATAAAATTTTGAATACAGAATACAATCAGAAATATGATATATACAGTATGTTTACTCATAAAAATTAAAATAATAAAAGTTAAAATGTTTTATTTAATGATATCTAAGAAAAACATATTACTTCAAAGCAAGAAAATGCTTAAAACAAAATTCTAGATTGTATTTACATATGCAATAGATTAGAATACAGGCATGTAGAGGCTGAAAACTTAAATCTACTGGTAACATGTCCTTCCTTAAATTGAATGATGTGTGTTTTCTTACCATGTCTATGTGCATATGAAATAGACAAGAGCAAATTCAAAGAAAGAATTTTGAGTTAGAGATCTGTATGCCTTAAACTTTAAAAATAGAGATGATTTCTGGTAAGTATTTGGACCATCATTCTTCACTGTGGAAGAACAGCTGACCTGATTCAAGGGAAGGGAACTACCTTGGAAATGTGCAAACTTGAGCCCCTGAGTAGTCAAACAGAGTAATAGAACAGTACGTGATTTAATTCTTATGTTTTTCCTTATCTGTTCAATAGAGGAGGTCAAAGTAGGTGCTTTTGGTGCCATTCTACTATATCTTGTGATTGGATAAGGTGCCGTGCAGGAAATGAAGACAGTGTGTTTTAGAAATCAAGGAAAAGACATATTCTTCTTTTCATCCTGATACAATATTATTCACATTTGAAAGGGCATATATGAAAAAGTTATTACATATGAAAATTGTATCATTTATCTCCATTTGTAGTTACATAATTATTACACATGACTATACAGTAAGTGTCACAGCCTGATCTCCAGTTCAAATCACTCACTCATAGCACACTTCTTTTGACTATAAAATGGTTCTAAAGTTCTTTATGTTTACCCCTAAAAGAGAAATATTAAGCTACAAAAGCAAAATCATGAAGAAGATGGGAGAAATTCTTCAAAGAAAGAAAAAGTGGTTGCAACTTAACTAGGTCGGTGCAAGAAACTGACAGGCAGAAAAATAGATTTGTCAAAAGTTTATTGCCTTGCTTTGTTTTTATGGAAAGTAAGAAAATGCCAGGTGATGGATATGATGTGCCTTAGGAAAATGATAGGAGAAATATACATTGTTAATATGTTTAAATTGAAAGTAAAAATTTAAAGCAAAATATATGCTATAAATTCTTGGCCTCATTACTTCAACTTTTCATTTACTAGTATATAAAAGGAGCATTAAAACTGTATAATCTCATACTAATTACTTTCCCAGGGAGATGACCCTTGGTTAGATGCCCTAACCCACTGTTGTTAAATAGGAAGGCCACTTTATACCTATGAGATATATGATTTGGGAAATAAAATCATAACAGTGTGATAGGTAATTTTGATGTCTATTTGAATGGATAAAAAGCCTAGCAGATGAGTGGAGCACAGTTCTGGGTGTATCTGAGGGTGATTGATGATATAGGACACAAACTAGGAGGAAAGACCACTCCAGAAGTGGGTGGAACAAATCAATAGACTTGTAGCCTAGATGGAATTAGAAAGGAAGGAAGAAAGAAATCTTCACCATTGCTTCTTTGGAGGAATTTTAGACTCCACCATTAGATTTGAACATTTGTTCTTCAACCTTCCAATAGTTCAACCTTTAACCTTCAATCTTTTGCTTTATAATAGGGACACATGTCTGACCCTGTAGGAAGCTCCAGGTCTTCTTATTTCAATTGGATTCTCCAATTCTCCAGCATGTGGATGGCCATTTTAGCATCCTGCCAACTGACTGTGCAGGTGGCTATTCTAAGTTTACATAGTAAACCCGTTCTTTATCATATATGTGTGTGTGTGTGTGTGTGTGTGTGTGTGTGTGTGTGTATATATATGTTCATTTCTATAGTAATTCCTGAAGCAAATTTTGGTACAGTTTTGTCATTACTGTGAGCACTTGACCATGTGGTTTGGAAGACTTTGGAACTGGTCTTCAGGAGAATTTTGAAAAGGTTTGGAGAAGCCTTCTGGAGAAAATGTATAATGCTGTCAGCTGAGCTTCATGAAAGATTCTAGTCTGAGCACAGAACAGACTGTTGACAGAAATGCAGTCAATAAAGACCAGGCCCAAAAGATATCAGTTGGGACAAAGGACTCCATTCATAGTTGGACTTCAGGTCAGGTATGTTATGTTCTGGCAGAAAATTTGTCAGTTTTGGTCATGTCCTGAGACTTTGCAGGAGGACTGAGAGGGCAGTGAACTACCTAATCTGAGAGAGGAAATTTCAGGGGAGCCCAATTTTCAGGATGCAGCATAGTGTTGGGAGCTTTTAGCCAGCTCTGTACTGAGAATCAAGAGCAAATAGCACAGCTGAATGATCTAAACAGTTTTGGGTTTGACCAGAAAGGAAGTTCCAGTAAACTTGGGGCCTGTAAGGTGGGGCAGAGGATAAATTTGTTGTTGAAAAGATTAGCATTACAAAGAATCCAAGTGCCTTGAACAGAGGCACTAGGAAAATGGCTTGAAGCCATGTCAGAAAAGAGCAAGACCCTCTCAATAGCATGCAAAATTAAAAGACTTTGCTTTAAGAAAAGAGGCCAAGGACATTGTTGAATAAAGACTCTCTAGGGAATTGATTTCCTAGGGTTAAGTTCAGCATGCTCAGCCATCCAGTCAGTTGAAAGCCTCTGTAACCACTAGCAAGCTGGAAACAGGTCCAGCTATGCTCCAGCTAGTGGTACACTTTGGCAACATCCACATGATTCTGCTTTTACATATGCACATGTACAATGTAAGTTCTACTGTGTTGTGGAGGATTTCTGAGAAGAAACCCTGGGAAGCCAGGCAATGTGCTCCTGAGAGAGCAGTGTATAAAACTGTGAGAGTGAATCAAGCTGAAGGTACAGTGAAGACCCAGGAAGATAGAATGTCTGAAGGAAGCTACAAGGAATGAGTAAAGCCAGCCCAGGAGATGAGTCACGAGAACTGCAATGACTGGCAATACCAAAAAAGCAGGGCTGCCCAAGCCCTTTGGAGTTCAGATCCATCACAGCTTATCTTGAGTGCTGGATATGGAACTACAGAACTTAATGTTTGTTCTGCTGGGTTTTGCTCTTTCTTTTGTCTCATTCTTTTCCATTTCTCCTATTCCACCTTTTACACTGGGGATGTTTATCCTGTGAGATTTTATGTTGAAAGTATTTAAATTCCTTTTTGATTGTAACAGGGGTTCATAGCCAAGAATTTGCCTTAATTTTCAAATAATAATCTGGACTTGGACATTTTAGCAATGTTGGAACTCTTAGGATATTGGCAAATCTTAAAATGGACTAAATGCATTTTTTTTTTTGGCATAAAGGAATTTGCATACATCTTTTGAAGCCAGAAGTGGAATAGTGTAGTTTAGATTTAGATGTTCCACAAATGCCTCATGGGCCCACAGATGGAGTTTTTTGGAGGTGATTTGTTATGAAAGCTTATGCTAATTTGTAGTTAGGAAGTGGGGCCTAGTTGGAAAAGTGTGTCCTTGTGGGCATAAACTAAATATTATGTTTCCCTTCACAGATCCTCTCTTGATTCTCTGCTTCTGTTCACCATGAAACAAGTGGTTTTCCTCCTCCATGCCCCACCGCCATGCCTCTCTGCCTTGGACCAGCTGACTATGGACTGAAACCTCTACAAACTGTGAGCTAACACAGTCTTTAAATTGCAAATATTGAGTATTGTGTCTTAGTGACAAAGAAAGCAACTAATACACTGAGGGATCTTATAGGTGTAGTTCTAGACCACTACAATAAAGCAATTGTTTTAATAAAGCAAGTCACAGAATTCATTTGATTTCTTGGTGCATATACAAATTATATTTACAATATACTTCAGTCTACTATGGTGTGCATTAACATTATGTCTAAAAGTGTGCATGTTTTATTTTAAAATATTGCTGAAAATTCTAACAATCATCTAATCTATTAGAAAAATGACAAAATAGATTTACTCTAATTTGTAAAAAAAATGCATTATATGTGAAATGTAATCAACCAAAACACAATAATGTGAGGTAAACCTGTAATTTGAAGAAATTCAGGTTTTCAAATGGAATTTGGATATAGACATTGGGGAGAAAAAAACAATGCTTCCAGTTTGGTAACAAACTGTAGTTAAGGGTTATCTTGTGCAGTAGAGGGTTTTAAGAGGGTTCTTCTGAGTTCTCAAAAAAAATAGAAAAAGGTTAAAAACATTTAATATCAGTATACATTTTCTGACTAAATCTATATTGATAATTGTGATTTACATTTTTCTTCCACTATCAAGTTTTTCTACAAGCTTCTTTTTGAAGGGGGGGGGTACCGGGATCAAACTCAGGACCTTGCACTTGCCAGGCAAGCACCGTGCCACTGAGCTGCATCCCTGGCCCTACAAGCTTATTTTTGTGACATTGAGTGATGAGTTTTGTACATTCTATAAAATTTTAACACACATGGCTCATGGAGCAGAGGTTAGAATAATGAACTGTGTGAAGGTGTTATGCTTCTTTTATGTATTAGTAGGAAGGACATACATTCACACATCACTAAATACATTATTATTTAAGGACTGGTCTTTATGGAAAGCAAAGCAGTCACTCAGAACTAGAGAGAACATTTCCATCCTTTGGAATTCCTCTGGATCTGGGAAGGTACAAATTAAATGCTGGTGACCCTGTCCCTGCCAGGACAAGGGACCACAATTTTTTAGATGGCAGTCCCTCTTTAAACTGTTCACTTCTATTGTGTTTCCAAGAGAATTCATACTAATAATTAACATGCTTCTACCTTACATGGAAATGTTTTTATTACCAGGTTAAATGCAGCCTCACTAGAAGGGTATTCATGTGGAAGTAAGCACTGGGAAAAAGCAAAGTGTCTTTTATGAGTCAACGTGTCCTTGAATACTATCAACCTTTCTAGTATTCCAAAAAGTAACTCTGGGGGTCATAGGCTGCTCATCACATGCTCATCACTCTTTAGGTTATTTATATAGATACACTCTTTCCTGATCACCCTCATGTAGTTTAGTTTCTTTTTTCAGTGACCCTCACAGTTCTTTTATCTCCGTAGCTGCCTTGGCTTGAGGTCCTTAGTTGGAAAGACAGAATGTTCTTTGATACTTCTACATCTTAAAGAAAAATATGGAAACTGATTTGGCAGCTTCAGTTATCACAAGGTAATTAAAGGCAGCAAGATTAATGGAGTTCATAGGAGAGCAGAAGAAAAGAAACAGGTTACAAGAACAGGGAGTTTTTCTCTCTCTCAATTTCTCTCCTTTTCCTTCCACAGAGCAAAAGATATCTTGCCTCTGGTTTTTGCTATGGTTGTATATCTCTCTGGCCCCTCATTTTCCTGGAGAAGAGATCAGATTTCTCTGTACTCTGGTCCCTTATGGCTATCCCAGATGCAGGGTTTCAAATCAACAGAGTTTAACTGCCCAATCTTTCCTTTCTATATCCTTGTCCCAAACTCCCAGGAAGAAGAATCTGATGGCCTGGCTGGATTGAATGTTTGGACATCTGTAAACACAGATGAATCACACATCCTGAGTAGGGTCACAGTTCTTGGAATACTGGGCAAGAAGAATGGTAATGGACTCTATTAGCTGACAAGTGGGGAATCCAGTGTACATAGCATAACCATTAACATTTCTGTGATGATATCATCATCACATTCTACTTCCTTGCATATGTTTTCCCCAAAACTTATGCATTCACTAAACTTAGCAATTTTGTGTTTAATGTTGGAAAACTAGACCATTTCTCATTCTAACACATTTTTCTTTAGATCTACAACCATTATGCTAAATGATGTAGTTTTAACTTTTTTCTATTTTCTCATATGTAAAGTCATACATTATTGAGCCTCCTTATATCCTTTTCCCAAAAGTATCTATTTTCCATTTCTTCTTTCATATTCCTCCTGTCATTTCCTACTACTGATCCCAATCACCTCACATTTGCATATCTTTAATCCTTTTAATTAAACTATCTTCAATACCTTTCAGATCCAAACCATCCTTCCTATTACAGGTGAAGAAAACAATTTAAGCATTTTATTTGACAGGTAATTTACAAGAAAATGGTCCTTGATTCAGATAAGGCCAAGAAGTGACTGAACTGAGACTCTGAGAAGTTGAATAAATTACAGAGAACCATAAAGTCTAATAAGGATTCAAGCATGTTTAGTCTAACTTCAGAGAAGCTTGCAAGGAGTTTGAGATTTTAAGCAAAACATATGTGCCTTTTATATCACCACTTCTGTTTTATTTTTCCACATTGAACCAGTTTTCAACATCTTTTAAATGTTATTTCATCCATAAAAATTAATATTATCATAGTATCAGCTAAGGTTGTTTTTAAAGATTAATACCACTGTTAACATACTGCCCGATACTAGGAAGTGTTTAATGAATATATTTATTACCTTCTCAGTTAAATAAAATGGCCTCTGATTTCCAAGGCATTAATATCTAGCAAGTATAATTTTGTAATGTATCATAAACATGTAAGCATTTATTTATGTTATTCTACTTTTCATTTATATTTTAAGTGGTACTGGAGAGTGAACACATAACTTTGGTTCTGAGCTACAGTCACAGGGTTTTGTTTGTTTATTTTTATATTTATTTAATTTTCAATAGTGTCTTGCTAAACTATTAAGTTCTCCAGGTTGTACTTGAACATGAGATACTCCTACCTCAGTGTCCCAGAGTGTTGAGATTGCAGGCTTGTACCATCACACCTAGCTACTGACAAGCATTTTTACAAACCTGTGCAAAAAAAAGTTTATTTTGTAACAAGTAAATCAAGGCTCATAGATAGTTAGTATTAACCATGTTACGCATTATCTACTACAGCATATCAAGATTACCTTTCCAACTACAGGAAAAGTATTTTGATGACTTTTTTTAATCTTCAAAATATATATCAATAATGCATTAAGCTTTATTCTGCAATGTTTAAAGGTGTGAGCTTTTAGTTCTGGGAAATTTCTCTTACCATCATGGACAATTCCAGAGGCTTAAGTTTTCTTATCTGCAAAGAGAGAGTAACAATATCAAAACCTTGGTTTGACATAAGAATAAATTACATTTAATGTTAAGAATATCTAGCATATAAGAAATATAAAATAAATAGTATCTATGGAATAAATGAGCAAGAAGTATTTCCATAACAAATGAATTTTCAAATATACAATTTGATTAAACTTCAACTTAGATGTTTTTTTCTTGGAAATAAAAAAAAATTGTGGTATTTCTTTTTATATTTTGAAATGAACCATTGAAGATAGAAATTTTCTCAATTAATTTTCTCTTATAAATATAGTGTGTAAAATAATCTAATTGAGTTACCTAAAAGCTCTCAGAGAGTCACAGAGAATGGACTTTTACACCTATAATTTATCATTGTGTAAAAGTTTATAATGGATGAAAAACAGAAAGAATTTTTACTAAATAAAATCCTGGATCAATGGCATAATTCTCTTAGTTATACAGTTTGGCTATGAAAAAGCAAATGGGGGATTAGAATCACTTTTTGTGTGTGATGTTTACATAATTAGTGGCATCTTTTGTTCTAAAATCCCTCCATCTAAAGATTTACATATGACTTATATGTTAAAGAACTTGTATAATTTACATTAACTGAACTGAAGTATAATTTACATTGACATTATCTAAATTTAAAAAGGTTATTTAGCAAATGTACATTTTCACAAATTTATAAAAGAAATTGTTAACCTGATTAAGAAATCAAATTCTCGGTCATGTGGAACACAAGCCTAATCAGCCCGATGCAGACAGGCAGGTCTGCCCATGCCCTACTGAGGTCCTGAGTCTCATAGAACTCGCTGAATCAGCCCGCTGCAGACAGGCAGGTCTGTGCACACCCTACCGAGGTCCTGAGTAGCTCGGAAGACACCGAATCACCCCTCTGCAGACAGGCAGCCACCTGGTTCCACACTACAAAAACGTAGAGGACACCAGACCACCAGACCAAGGTACTGAGTCCCACTGTTCCTGGCCAAGAGGTAGGGGCTTCTGAGCCATCATCCCACTGCTCCTGGTCCAGAGGAAGGGGCTTCCTGGTCACCATCCCTCCTGCTGCTCCCAGTCCAGACGAAAGGGCTTTTGGGCCACCTTCTGTCTGGCTGCTCCTGGCCCAGAGGAAGGGGCTTCCGGGCCACCATCCCTCCCACCACTCCTGGCCCAGGGGGAAGAGCTTCTGAGCCACCATCCCACTGCTCCTGGTCCAGAGGAAGGGGTTTCCCGGCCTCCATCCCTCCAGCTGCTCACAGCCCACAGGAAAGGGCTTTGGGGTCACCATCCCTACCGCTGCTCCCGGCCCCTGTCCCACCTCACCCAGCTCAAAGGAGGTAATCCCTGCAGGGGCTAACAGCCCCCCCCCAGTCAAAATGAGAAAACACATAACTAAGTCTCAAAATCAGACTTGTAGATCACCTACAGCAACCCCAAAGGGAAATGAGATGGAACACTCTGATACTCAACCACCTGGACCCACTGAACTGGCAACAAAAGGGGATCTGGAAAAAATGAAATCAGAAATAATTTCTCAGATAACAGGAGAAATTGTGCCCCTAGTGCAAGATATGATTAATAAATCTAGAGAGGAGCTGAGGAACATGATGGAATCCCAACATAAGAAACAAATGGAATCCATAAAACAGATGCAAATAGATTTCCAGGACATGAAAAACTCCATTGAAAGTCTACACAGCAGAATGAGCCAATGTGAGGACAGAATTTCAGATATAGAAGATAAGATTGCAATTAGTGACCAGGAAAAGAAAAATTGCTTCAAAATTATAAGGGAACATGAGAAATCAATCCAGCAGCTGCTAGATGATGAAAAGAAGAATAACATAAGACTGATTGGGCTCAATGAAGAAACAGGAGAGAGTATAGATAACACAAAAAATCTCTTCACAGAAATAATGGCAGAAAACTTCCCAAGCAGGGGAAAAGAGCTTGACATACAGATAAGTGAGGCATATAAGACTCCAAATAGCCTGGATCAAAAAAAAAATCTACACATAGGCATATAATTGTTAAGATTCCAGAAACACAAAGAACAACGTTCTCCAAGCAGTGAGAGAAAAGAAACAAATCACATACAAAGAAAAGCCCATCAGAATCACAGCAGACTTCTCAACACAAACATCAAGGCAAGAAGAGCTTGGAGTGACATATTCCAAGCCCTAAAAGAAAACAGCCTCCAACCCAGATTGAAGTACCCTGCAAAACTATCTTTCAAAATTGATGGAGAAATAAGATACTTTCATGACAAAGAGCACCTTAGGAACTTCGTGAATACCAAACCAGCACTTCAAAGAATTTTACCCAATATTCTAGGAACAGACATTGAGGATCACATCCCCAGGAAGCAAAGTCGAATGAACCCATCTGGCATGACAAGAAATTAAATGTAAAGGGGTAGAACCCAAATAAAAGAAAAAGTCACAGCAGTGACAAGTCAATACGTTTCAGTTATAACCATCAATGTTAATGGTCTCAATTCACCAATCAAAAGAAATAGACTGGCAGAATGGGTCAAGAAGCAAAATCCAACAATATGCTGCATACAAGAAACACACTTAATTCAAAAGGAAACTCATAGACTGAAAGTTAAAGGGTGGAAAACAATACTGCATGTGACAGGAACCTGAAAAAAAGCAGGAGTAGCTATCCTCTTAGCAGATCAAGTAGATTTCAAACCAACACTGATTAAGAGAGATGAAGAAGGACACTACATCCTTGTAAAGGGAAGAATCCAAGAGGAAGAGATGACAAACATAAATATCTATGCACCAAACACTAGTGCACCCAACTATATAAAACAAATACTAATGGACATGAAAAGTCATATATGCACTAATACATTTGTAGTGGGGGACCTCAACACACCACTGTCACAAATAGATAGATCAACTAGACTAAAATAGGTAATGAAATACTAGAACTCCATTGAACTCTTGAACAAATGAACTTAACAGATGTTTACAGAGTCTTCCACCCCATAAAATCAGAATACACATTCTTCTCAGCTGCACATGGGTCATTCTCCAAAATAGCCCACATACTCACACATAGAACATATTTAAGTAAGTGCAAAGAATTGAAGTTATCCCCTGTATATTATCAGACCATAGTGCAATGAAATTGGAGATCCATAGCTAAAGAAACTCAAAAAACTTCATAAACACATGGAAACTGAACAACACACTTCTGAATAAACAGTGGGTCACAGAGGAAATTAAAGAAGAAATCAGACAGCTCCTTCAATTCAACGACAATGACAGTACAACATATCGGAATCTATGGGACACAATGAAAGCAGTCTTATGAGGGAAATTCATAGCAGTGAATACACATATTAGGAAAATAAAATGAGCCCAATTAAAAAACCTCATGGTGAACCTCAAGCTTCTAGAAAAAGAAGAGCAGGACAACCCCAGAGCTCATATAAGGGAGGAAATGATAAAGATCAGAGGAGAAATCAATGCAATGGAGACTAAGAGAACGATGCAAAAAAATCATTGAAGCCAAGAGTTGGTTCTTCGAAAGAATCAACAAAACTGACAAACCTTTAGCCAATCTTGTCAGAAAAAGGAAAGAAAAGGCCCAAATCCATGCAATTAGGAATGAAAAGGGTGAAATTACAACAGACCCAGCAGAAATCCAGAGGATCATCAATATTTACTTCCAGAACCTATATGCCAATAAGATGGATAGCACAGAAGAAATGGACAGATTCCTAGACACATATGAATTACCAAAGTTGAACGAAGAACACCTAAAAATTCTGAACAACCCAATATCAACCAATGAAATTGAAAATGTAATTAAAACTTATCAACTAAGAAAAGCCCGGGCCCTGGTGGCTTCACTGCTGAATTCTACAAGACATTTAGAGAGGAACTACTGCCACTACTGTTTAAACTCTTCAATGAAATTGAAAGGGAAGCAATACTCCCAAATTCATTCCTGGAAACAAGCATCACCTTGATCCCCAAAGCAGAGAAAGACCCAACTGAAAAAGAGAACTATAGGCCAATCTCACTAATGAACATAGATGCAAAAATCCTTAATAAGATACTGGCAAACAGAATGCAGAAGATCATCAAGAAGATCATACACCCTGATCAAGTGGGATTTACCCCAGGGATTCAGGATGGTTCAATATACAAAAATCAATTAATGTAATAAACTACATCAGTAGAGCCAAGGACAAAAACTATATGATTATCTGCATCAACGCAGAAAAAGCATTTGACAAAATCCAACATGCATTTATGATAAAAACCCTACAAAAAATTGGAATAGATGGTCTCTACCTCAAACTGATAGAAGCCATCTATGAAAAACCAACAGTCAATATCATACTAAATGGTCGAAAACTGAAATCCTTCACACTAAAATCAGGAATAAGACAAGACAAGATGTTGACTATCACCACTCTTGTTCAATATAGTTCTGGAAACATTAGCCACAACAATTAGACAAGAGAAAGAAATAAAAGGAATAAAGATAGGTAATGAAGAATTCAAATTGTCAGTATTTGCAGATGACATGATATTCTATATAGAAGACCCCAAGAACTCCACCAAAAGTCTTCTAGACTTAATAACCAAATTCAGTCAAGTAGCTGGTTACAAGGTCAACAGACAAAACTCAATAGCTTTCCTTTATACAAACAACAGACTCACTGAGAGAGAAATAGGGCAAACCATTCCTTCCACAATAGCACCCAAAAAACTGAAATACCTAGGAATCAACCTAATGAAAGAAATCCAAGACCTCTGGAAACTATGGCACTCTGAAAAGAGAGATTGAAGATGATATCAGAAAATAGACAGACATCCCCTGCTCCTGGGTAGGAAGGATTAATATAGTGAAAATGGCCATACTTACAAAACTGCTATGTAGATTTAATGCAATTCCAATTGAAATCCCAGCAGCATACTTCAAGACCTGGAGAAAACAATCCAAAAATTCATTTGGAGCAAGAATAGACCCAGAATAGCAAAAGCAATTCTAGGTAACAGAGACATGCAGGGGGTATCACAAGCCCCAACCTGCAACTATACTACAAAGCTACTGTGATAAAAACAGCATGGTGCTGGCAAAGAAACAGACTTGAGAACCAGTGGAACAGATTAGAAGATGCAGAAACAAAGCCAGACACACACAGCCATCTTATCTTCCACAAAGGAGCCAAATACCCTCACTGGAGGAAAGATAGCCTCTTTAATAAATGGTGCTGGAAAAATTGGGCTTCAACTTGCCAAAGATTAAAACTAGACCTATATCTCTCACCATGCACTAAGCTAAAATCAAAATGGATTAAAGATCTAAATATTAAAATAGAAACTCTGAACCAGTTGGAACAGAGGTTAGGTAGAACTCTTGAAGACATCAGTGAAGGAAAAGATTTTATGAACAAAACCTCAGTTGCCCATGAACTAGCACAAACAATCAACAAATGGGATCTCTTCTTATTAAATAGCTTCTACACAGCAAGAGAAACCACCAGCAGTGTAAAGAGACAGCCCACAATGTGGGAAAAAATCTTTACCTGCCCTTCCCCAGACAAAGGTCTACTATCTCAAATCTATAAAGAACTTAAAAAGATCAGACCTCCCAAATTTAAAGACCCAATGCAAAAATGGGCTTCTGAAATGAACAGACATTTCTCAGGCAAAGAAGTAGAAATAGCAAATAAATACATGAAAAAATGTTCAACATCACTGGTCATTCGAGAGATGCAAATGAAAACAATGCTGAGATTCCATTTCACTCCAGAAAGAATGGCTGCTATCATGAAATCAACCTATAACAAATGCTGGCAGGGCTGTGGGGAAAGACGAACCATTCTCCACTGGTGGTGGGAGTGTAGACTGGGCCAACCACTGTGAAAATCAGTATGGAGATACTTCAAAGAACTAAGACTGGAATTCCCATTTGACCCCGCTATTCCACTGCTGGGGATCTTCCCCAAAGAATTAAAAGAATCATACCACAGTGATATATGTGCACCCATGTTCATAGCAGCACAGTTTGTAATAGCTAAAACTTGGAAACAGCCCAAATGCCCATCAACTGGAGACTGGATAAAGAAAATGTGGTTATTTTATAAAATGGAGTACTATTCAGCCATAAAAAATGAGAAATTAGAGACATTTGTAGCTAAATGAATGCACATTGAGGCAATACTCTTAAGTGAAATAAATAGGCCACACATGTGTAAATACCAAATAGTTTCTCTGGTGTGAGAAACTGAAAGTGTAAATAAGTACTAAATGTATACTAGGTAGTGTGAAATAGGAAGAAAAGGGGCAAAGGGGCAGGAAGTGGGAGGGCTGGGGAAAGGATAGAAGGGAATCGGATTAATATGAGAAAATGGAAAAACAGGAACAAAATCTTTGTAAATAGGGAGGACTGGAGGGGTTGAAGGGAGGGCTGTGCAAGGGTGAAAAATCAGAACCAAGATAGACTAGGTAAAGGTGCAAATTTCCAATGATGAATGCCATTATATTGTATACATAAAATGTACCGATTATTAGAATGAATAATCGATAATGTAAAATAGGAAGAAAAGATCCAAAGGGGTAGGGGTAGTGTGAGGGGCAGGGGAAAGGAAAGAAGGGAAAGGAAAAAATGATGAAAAATGGAAAAAATGGAAATAAAGTCATTGTAAATAGGGAAGGGTGGAGGGGGTGAAGGGAGGGCTAGGAATGGGGAAAAAATAAGAACCAAGATGCATTATTTTTTATAGATACAATTCCCAATGAGAAATGTAATTGTGTTGTATACCTACAATGTACCAATAAAAGAATTTAATACAAAAAAAAAGAAATCAAATTCCCTTTAAACAAAGTATTACAGAAATCATTTGTAAGTGTCATATAAATAAAATGCATTTTTATGATTTTTCAATTACTTTACTTGTTCAGAAAAGTAAGGAGATTAGGGCCATTCTTTTAATATTTCCTTTACATAATCTTTATTTCACAGTATGAAATCCAGTGGATGTGAGTCAGATGCATCACATATTCACCTCCCAAAATTCCAAAACTTTAAAAGCTATGATTTGATCAGTAACAAATAACTGTAACTTTCCATTTGACCATTTTTTTTTTGCCTAACCAGTCTATGATGAATTATTTTTTAATTGAGAAAAAAGTTATATAAAGTGAAATTAATGATTTTGAAGTATACAATTTGATACCACTAATTGTATTCAGTGTTGTACTAACAACAATTGCCTATATCTATTTTCAAGTAATTTTCATTTTAAAAAAATCATAAGGGCCAATGGAATCCAACCATCACCATCCTCGGCTGACCAGCGACTACTCTAAACCTCTTCCTGCCCCACTATGCCTTTGGAGCTACTAAGGATGTATAGATATGGATTAATAAGGTCCAATAGGCATGGCTGAGTCCCATAACACATTATTCAGCCCTGCTAATGACAAAAAACACCACTCCTTGTTCTTTTCAAGCCTTGTCCTTGGCAGGTAGTCAAAACTCCCTTTCACTGAACTCTCTCACTCATGACACTATAGAAGACCTCATAGCCTATATGAGAGGAACCAGTCTTGTCTAAGTTCCAGGAATGTTCCTCCCATGTTTGAAATAAATCAGTCCAGTTGAGCTCATTTCCTAACAATTTTGGTGGTGGCCTATACATGGAGGAGGTCAAGGGGACTGCTCTGGTATCCCCTACCTCTTCCTTTTGTGGCTCTTCCTCCCACCATCTCTCCTTCCCCTCCATCTCATGAGCTCCAGGAGGTAATTTGCCATTTCTTACTAACCCTCCTCTCCACCCCGGACACTTCATTATCCAGCTCAGGACTGGTAAAACCAACCCCTGCCTTCCCCAGGTACTGATGAAATGTAGACCTGTCCTAGATCCCTGGATAGAGTCTGAGCTCTGCAATGCAATTCTGCAGAAATTGGAGTGGGGACACCTGCCCAATCTCCCAGAAAAAAAACCCTTCTCTGACATGGCTGAGTCACATGAAGAATTTGTCGGGGTCTCTAGTCTTTTTTTGCAGAATGCCCCAACAAAAGGCTATCAACTCCTGGCTGCTCTCTGTTCTGGTGCTATGGAGGCCCAAATTTCTCAAATTCCAGCAGATACCCCTTTGGGTTGCCTTCTAAAAATCTTTCACCTCTTGGCTTAAAAGGGGATATTGGCCCAAATGTCTCATATTTTATTCTCTCACGGCTTGGCCTAGATACAAGCTAGACAGTAGAAACCATGGCCTAAATTTGGCATATTTAATTTTCACATTCCTCATGACCTTGATAACTACCTGCAGAGAAGTAGCAAGTGGCAGAAGGTCTCTTATGCCTCAGCATTCTTCATTCTCAACTTGTGTGTCTCTCTCTCTGCCAAAATTGCTATGCTCTTCCCAGAGATACTGCTCTACCAAGGACAAATAAATAAACAGGAAAAATTACACATAAAATACAAGAAGAAATGACAAGGGGGGGGTTAAATTATAATACTAGATGCCAGTTGGGCCCATTTTTCAAAAAGGAAGGTCTAAAGATAGCAAAAAATCAAGCCAGTAAATTTTCCTGAACTGGGACAGATTTACCTTGAAAAAGAAACCCCCATCAGTAACTTTACAAAAAATCAAAGATCACATGGCCAATACATCTGAGTGTACTCTGGTCTAAATGCAATTGTCTTGTCTATGTGTCCATTCAATTTGTGCTACTAACCTTTTACAACACCTGCAGCTGCTTTGTTTAAGTGCAACAACTCCCCCCCACACACACACACACACTTTTTGGGTTGTTTTGAGATTTCTGTGGAAAGCTGTTTATATAGGTTTCATTTTTGGCCTTCAATATGAGTTGATTTTTTGTTTAATTGACATGATTAAAACATTTCTTGTATATTGTAAATTATTAGACTACAATTACAGGATTAATTTTCTCTTCTGCTGCTTTTATTTGGAAATTTGTGGGTAGCCAGTCAAATTTAAAATGTAATAATTTGAGACCAACGGGAAAAAAAGAACAAAAGAGGTAGAGGAATACTTTAAAATCCAAAAGGCAATTGCCAGGATTGTTATCAAGAGACATGATATTTAAAACAAAGAAGAAAATATAGAGACCATATATGAAAAGATTTTATGTGATAAGATTTTTTGTACTACCAGAAAGAAAAAAAGGGGGTAGCAGCAAAACTAGAAGGCACAAGTATGTTGAGAATAAGTTTGTGGAGGATCTGTCATGCCTGACTTAAGTGAGTCCTTCACAAATGGAACTAAAGCACACAGGCCACTTTCAGCAAATGACAGGCTATTTCTCAGTAAATAGAAGACAATCTCCTCAGGACCAAAAAGTCCAGTGATTGTCTACATACCTGTGCTGACTGTTCTTGGGGTTAATAATAACATTTCACCCCCAGATTTTTTAGCCCCTTTAATACCTATGTAAGCCTAATTTCTTTCCCAGTTAGCTGCTAATATCTCTCTCCTGGTGTTAGCCCATCCACTCATGGATGAAATCTCTCCTAGCTGTCTGCTGGTATTTGTCTCTCCCAATGTCAGCCAATTCACATATTAATGTAATAAACTTGGCTTTTCCTAGCTAGCTGCTAGAATATATCCTTGAGTTTAGTCTGTGTTCACTGTATTAAACTTGTCTTTTAAAAGCCTATTTAAACAATTGGTTTCATGTGGACTGTCTATAACAGGATGCATTTTGCAGGAAGAAGTATGTATGTTTGGTCGTTTTGAGCTTTGTCTCTGGTTGGTTTGGAAGAGACTAGGTTGTTCCTTCTAAAATGTCCTTGTTACTCAAAGGAGATGGGGGAGCTGCAGGCTTGACTCTCAGATCATTGGTCACTCTTCCTCAGGCCCATGACCGAACTCTTCCTTTCAGTATAACTGGTGCTTCCACACAGAGGCTTTAACTTTCATTTCTGAAATTGATACTACATACGAATACTGGTTCGTGACAAAAAACACAACTGCCTCCTAGGGAAGTTCTGACCTGGTTGGTGATGCTCATTATTGCTGACTTCATGTTGTATTAAATATGTTTATGTTTCCCAAGTGTACAGGGCTTCAAATATCCAAAATTGAAAAACATATTGTCATACTGTTTACTTCCAGGCTAACATATTTATGGTAATAAATTTTTAGGATCAATTATCTGACTTTCCTTGACTTGTTTTGCAGCCACTTGTGATGAAATGTTCATGCCAATCCAGCGTGAGACAGCTAGCCATATGGTGTGAATACTTCTTAAAGTTTTATGGTTATGTGATGGTTATGTATATGTTGTGTATATGTTACAACATTTATAGATGTTCAAACACTGTGCAGCCCAGGCAAAGTCACTCTAGAAATTAAAAGTTGGACATTAGGGACCAGGGATTTAGCTCAGTGGTTCCACTGCCTGCCTTGCATGTGCAAGGACCCAAGTTTGATCCCTGGTACCAAAAAAAAAAAAAGTTGGACATTAATAATAATGTTTAAAGCACATCTATGGACATGTATATTCTTCTTTGATGGCACTCTATTGAAGGATGACAAGTTTAGGGAAAACATTTTCATGTCATTTAACTTAATGATGTCACCATGATTGTTATGCTAAAATGTTTCCCTTGTTTTCAGGTTTTCTCAGTGAAACTTTATAATTGTCATCTGTTAACATTCTGCAGGGATTCAAAGTCTAAGACAGCTAGGAGCAGTAAGGAAATAAAAATTCCCTGGTCATATTACATATTTCAAAATGCCTGATGTCGAGATAAGATCATAAGATTAAACCTACTGTTCCCACTGCAATACTGACATAAGTGATTTCCTAAGGGTTCAAAAACTAAGGTATGGAGACTAGAGCTAAAAAGGTATCTAGGCTAGGAGGACAGCCAATATTTGGCTCTGGCCCTCCAAAGTCAACAAAGACTCAGGAGATGAGGGGACCTGTTTTTTATAGGATCCTGCAACTTTGGTGAATGTCCCAACCTCCTGAACTAGGAAATTGTTGGACCCCAGAAAATAGGAATCAAGCAGCATGCAGTGTGCTAAAAAGGATGATAGAGAGAGAGAAATGTCTCCCATGCTTCCACTGGAAGCCACATGTTTAAAGAAAACTATGACCTTTTGTAGGGGGCCCTGCCCCCCCCCCCCGCTGGAAATCTTGAGTGCCTTTTACGGACATATCCGGGCCTGCTACAAATCTACCCGGCAACAAGGAAGTAGCCCCAGTACCCTCCTCTTGCTCCTCCCCTCTAGCCCTACGGTATATATGTTGTAACAGCTTCTGCAATAAACGAGACTTGATCAGAAACCTG
Source organism: Heterocephalus glaber (assembly GCF_053883595.1). Lineage (NCBI taxonomy): Eukaryota > Metazoa > Chordata > Mammalia > Rodentia > Bathyergidae > Heterocephalus > Heterocephalus glaber. The sequence goes on along the minus strand of NW_028258143.1, from coordinate 24,518,012 downwards.
TCTTGTCTCCATCTCTCGTGTCCCCTGTCCCCTCTCATCCTCGCTCCCCCTCTAGGGTCTCCGTTGACTTACCCGCGGGCCGGGACAAGTGGCGCCCAACGTGGGGCCAGAGAACGGGGGATCCAGTGAAGGACGCTGCTCAGGGGCCCTAAGATTAAGATTGAGGAACAAAGAGCATACTCGACATAGAAGAGGCTTGCGATTGACGTGGACCTGCCGTCTTTTTGCACCTCGGTAAGTTGAGCAGCGATTATGGGACAGGGCATTAGTCAGCACGAACTGTTTGTGCAAGGTCTCAAGAAGACATTACAGGCACGAGGGGTAAAGGTTACAGTCAAACAATTGCTGAAATTTTTTGATTTTATTAAACATCTCTGTCCCTGGTTCCCTGCTGAGGGAACCATTGACGAAGAGAGATGGAAAAAGGTGGGGGAGGCTCTCCAGGATTATTATGCCACTTGTGGACCCGGGAAGGTCCCGATTGCGGCGTTCTCATATTGGAATTTGATTAATGATATTATTTCCCAAAAAGCAAGGGATCCACTGGTAGCTCAGGCTATACAGGTTGGGGCGGTAGCCCTCCGTAGTGGTGAGGAGCTGACACCCGCTGGTGACACTGACGCAGTTCCCCGGGATGCCAATATGGCGCCGGGACCCAGGCCAGTTAAGGCCACGCCTTCCTCGCCAGACGAGGAAGAGGACTTGATGTCCTTTGACAGTGATGATGATCCCGCCCCCGACGGACATAACGTTCCCTCGGACCAATCCCAAACGGCCGCGATCCCTGCCAAGCCCTATAAGGCAAAGCCTTGCCGGACCCCCGCTTCCTCTTCCTCCATCACTGCCTCTAAGGCAACCCCACCCTCGCGGGAGGTTCCGCCCCTATATCCCTCCCTTCAAGCCTATCGCTGCTTGCCTCCGCCCCCAGATCCACCCCAAAAGGACTCCGGAACTGACGAGTCTGCGGGGGAAGCATTGCGGGGCGGCTCTGGGTGCCCCCCTCCTTATACCCGTCCAGGCCCCAGCACTCCCGCTTTGGCCTATCCTGTTGTTGATCCCCAAAAGGAACTCCGGGACAAAATAGACTTTCTAAAAGAACAGATAAGGTTAGAAAAGGAACATCAAGAACTTATTACCCAGCTTGAGGGCTTAAGAACAGGCAAGGCTCATGGAAATGTCCCTAGAGAGGACACCCATAAGCCATGACCCCCCATTAGAGGGGCGACCCCCAGGGTGCCGTCCGGGTCAAGGGTACCCCTAGAACTTGAGCCCGTGGAAGCCTTCCCTGTCACTGAGACTGTTGACGCACAGGGTCAGGCATGGAGACACCATGGCGGCTTTGATTTTAAGGTTATTAAAGAGCTTAAAACGGCTGTGGCTCAGTACGGGGCCACTGCACCTTACACCATGGCTATTCTAGAATCGGTGGCAGAAAATTGGCTCACCCCAATTGATTGGCAGACTCTGGCCCGTGCCACCCTTGCAGGAGGTGACTACTTATTATGGAAATCTGAGTATGTTGAGAATTGTCGAGAGACCGCTAGACGCAATGCTCAGGCGGGGAATGGTTGGGTGCTTGACATGCTTCTTGGGGAGGGGGCCTACGCCGCTAACGACCAGCAAATGCAATTTGACGTGGGGTTGTATGCCCAGATTCAGACCGCAGCCACTAGGGCCTGGAGGAAACTCCCTTCCAAAGGAGACGTGAGTGCCTCCCTCACTAATATCCGGCAGGGGCCGGACGAGCCGTTTGCGGACTTTGTCCACCGCCTTCTCACGGCGGCAGGCCGGATTTTTGGGAGCGCGGAGACAGGGACAGATTTTGTTAAACAGCTTGCTTTTGAGAACGCCAATGCCGCCTGTCAGGCCGCTATCCGCCCCTATAAAAAGAAAACTGACCTTTCCGGCTACATTCGCCTTTGTTCTGAGATTGGGGCCGCCTACCAACAGGGCCTTGCCATGGCGGCCGCCATGCAAGGCTTCACAGTCAAACAATTCTTACAATGCCACGTCGGCAATAAATGCTTCCGGTGTGGGGCCATCGGCCATTTTGCTAGAGAATGCCCGACCGCTAAAATGCAGGGCCCCGACGCTCCGCCCCCAGGGCCCTGCCCCCGATGCAATCGGGGGAGGCATTGGGCGAGTGAGTGCCGATCCAAGACTGATGCCCAGGGTCGACCCCTCCCCCCTCTCCAGGGTTTGAATTCGGGAAACGGGAAAGGGGGCCAGCCCCGGGCCCCCAATTCCAAACAAATTTACGGGGCGCTCAATTTTGCTCCAATAAACAGCAATCCATTTCAGACCTCGTCAGAGCCACAAAAGGAAGTGCCAGATTGGACCTCAGTGCCACCACCCACACAGTATTAACCCCAGAAATGGGAGTTCAGGCCCTTGCTACGGGAGTCTTTGGACCCTTACCTAAGGAGACCTTTGGCCTCGTAATAGGCCGAAGCAGCAGTACCATGAATGGACTGCTGGTTTACCCAGGAGTGATTGATAGTGACTACTCTGGGGAAATTAAAGTTATGGTTTCTTCCCCCAAAGTTATTAATACCATTCAATCAGACCAAAGGTTTGCCCAATTGTTACTCCTTCCCCTTCTCTCCACCTCTAATAAGGCTCTTAAAAACGCCCGAGGCAGCCAGGGTTTCGGCTCATCTGATGTCTACTGGTCGGAGGTACTTTCAGCACAAAAGCCTCTCATGACCTTGTGGTTCGATGGGAGACAGTTTTCTGGGTTGGTCGACACTGGTGCCGATGTAACTATCATAAAGGGAGAGGATTGGCCTCAGGCGTGGCCATTGAAGGACACCCTCACCCATCTCAAGGGTATAGGGCAGAGTCAAAATCCTAAACAAAGTGCCAAAGATCTGACCTGGAGGGACCAAGATGGTAATCAGGGCACCATTCAACCTTATATCATCTCAGGGTTACCCATTAATTTATGGGGGAGAGACCTATTATCACAAATGGGGATAATTATTTCCAGCCCCAATGAAATTGTCACTATGCAGATGTTTAAAAATGGGTACATTCCAGGAACAGGGCTGGGAAAACACCCTACTAGCCTTACTCACCCCATTGAGCCTGTCCCTCGGCCCCCTCGAGCAGGGTTGGGCCATTTTCCATAGGGGTCGCTGACACTCCTGCAGTCCATGCTGAAAAGATCACCTGGCTCTCGGATGATCCAGTGTGGGTCGATCAGTGGCCCCTCTCCAAGGAGAAGTTGTTAGCAGCTCAACAGCTGGTGCAGGAGCAGCTTCATGCTGGCCATATCATTCCTAGCCACTCCCCTTGGAATACTCCCATCTTTGTCATTAAAAAACGGTCGGGAAAATGGAGGCTCTTGCAAGATCTCAGAGCAGTTAATAAAACTATGGTACTCATGGGAGCTTTACAACCCGGTCTTCCCTCACCGGTAGCCATCCCCCTTGGATATTATAAGGTTATTATTGATTTAAAGGATTGTTTTTTCACCATTCCCTTACATCCTGCAGATCAAAAACGCTTCGCTTTTAGCCTCCCGGCGACCAATTTCTGCGCCCCAATGCAGCGCTTTCAATGGCTTGTGCTACCCCAAGGCATGGCCAATAGTCCCACCCTGTGCCAGTCATTTGTAGCCACAGCACTTCAATCCACCCGAGACAATTGGCCTCAAATGTATATTATCCATTACATGGATGATATTCTCGTGGCGGGACAATTGGGAAGTGAGGTTTTGGCTTGTTATGCTGACCTTCGGCGGGCCCTTGAATCTTGTGGCCTCCAGATTGCCCCTGATAAGGTTCAACTAAAAGACCCTTACAGTTACCTCGGATTTCAGATGAAGGGACGTCATATTTCCTCCCAGAAGCTCACCTTGCGGCTGGACGGTCTTAAAACTCTGAATGACTTCCAAAAACTGCTCGGAGATATTAATTGGCTTATGCCCTATTTAAAGCTCACTAAACATGACCTAAAGCCTCTCTATGATACCCTGCAAGGTGATAGCCACCCCACTTCGCCTCGGGAGCTCACTGCTGAGGGGCGCAAAGCCATTAGCACGGTAGAACAAGCCATTCAAAATCAGACAATTACCTTTGTAGACTATAACTCTCCTTTACAATATATCGTTTGCAGAACCTCTCTCTCCCCCACCGCTGTCTTTTGGCAAACCGCTCCCCTTTTATGGGTTCATCTCCCAGTTTCCCCTAAGCGGGCCTTTTACCCTTATTATGTTGCAGTTGCAGACCTGATTGTTCTAGGTAGAGACCATGGAAAGATGTACTTTGGAAAGGAACCTGATGTCATTATCCAACCCTACCTTAAAGATCAAATCGATTGGCTTATGCAGACTACCGATTCCTGGCCAATTGCTCTCGCTTCTTATTCAGGATTATTGGACAATCACTATCCTCCCAACAAACTCATTGACTTTGCTAACAGACATGACTTCATTTTCCCAAAGGTCACTTCTTGTTCTCCTCTGCCAGAAGCCCTATCCGTTTTTACAGATGGTTCTTCCACTGGGATGGCTGCCTATGTGTGGGACGATAACATTGCCCAGTTCCAAACCGCCCACTCTTCGGCCCAATTAACCGAGCTGCAGGCAGTTATAGCGGTCTTTTCTACATTCCCTGCCCGAGCTTTTAATCTTTTTACTGACAGTGCTTATATTGCTCAATCTGTCCCCTTATTGGAAACATGTGGATTGATCAAACTTGCTTCTCAGACTGGTGGTCTCTTCCTCCAATTACAAGATTTAATCAGAAAGAGATCCGAATCCTTTTTCATTGGACACCTTCGTGCCCACTCTAACTTACCTGGCCCACTCACACAGGGCAACCGCTTAACAGACCTAGCTACAAGACCTCAAGTTTTGGCCTGTTCAATAAATACTGATGCCCCCATTCCAATTGACCAGGCACAAAAGGCACACCAACTGCATCATCTTAATGCTCACACGCTTCGCCTTATGTATAAGCTTACTAGAGAACAAGCTAGACAAATTGTTAAGGCCTGCCCTACGTGCACTCTACACCTTCCTACACCTCATCTGGGAGTTAATCCTCGTGGCTTGATTCCAAATGCCCTCTGGCAAATGGACATCACGCATTACCCTGAATTTGGAAATCTTAAATATATACATGTCAACATTGATACCTATAGTGGATTCATATTTGCCACCCTGCAGTCCGGGGAAGCTACTAAACATGTCATCGCTCATCTCCTCATTGCCTTCTCAGTACTTGGATGTCCACAACAAATTAAAACAGACAATGGTCCTGGCTATACCAGCTCTGGCTTCTCCAACTTTTGCAAACAATTTGAAATAACACATATAACGGGAATCCCATATAATCCTCAAGGACAAGGCATTATAGAAAGGGCTAATCTCACACTCAAAATTACTTTAGACAAAATAAAAAAGGGGGAATGGTACCCTACCAAGGGGTCTCCTAGAAACCTGATATCACATGCACTATTTATTCTTAACTTCTTAAATTTGGATGCCAAAGGTTCATCTGCAGCCAATCGTTTCTGGCAACCAGAGACGCAATGACAATTTGCCTCGGTGATGTGGAAAGACCCCCTGGACCACTCATGGCACGGGCCCGATCCTGTACTTATCTGGGGCCGAGGATCGGTGTGTATTTACTCCAAGGAAATGAAGTCAGCCAGATGGCTCCCAGAACGCCTAGTAAAACAAGTTGATGGGCGTGCTGATGATGCCGATGACCTGACGTTGTCCAATCCTGATCAGTTAACAATGGCGCCCACAATTTCAATTTAAAATGAGCAAGGATATAATTCAGCTTATCTAGTAATGTTTGGGTGCACCCTGATGTTCTACACCGTCTTACATGTTTGTCTAGTGTTTGTTGTTTGTGGTCATGTAATTGAGCTCAAAATGTTCTTTTCTCTTTAAGGGATATTCACCCATTGTTACATTGATGATGTTATTTTGTTAAAGATATGCTTTTCTCTTGGATCAAGGTATCACTGGAATTTATTAAAGTGATTTTTAGATGGGAACTCCCTTTGATGAATATAGAAGTGGCCACCCAGAAAATATTGTTCTGGTCTTAATTCCTCAAAGGGACTCCTTAGTGAAATTTATATCATGTGATCTTAGGGAACATCGTCATCATTTAAAGTTTGGACCTCCGGCGCACAATGAAGAGGGAACTCATGAAGGACATCTGGCTGAATGAACGATCCGAAAACAAGAATAGGATGAGCTGGAAATGCCTAGTTTCCCTGATGTTGCTGACCAGGGTATGGGTGGTGTCGCCTTCAGAAGGGTTAGACCACATAAAAAATATATGGATTCAGTTGGCAGGCTCGCTCAACTTGTCTGAGTTTTGTCTAAGTGCTGATGTAAACTTTCATTATATGTTGGGAAGTTGCCTCATTCCTGTGTGTACCCCATTGGAATCATTGCGGCCTTATACTCTGTTTAAAGATATCCCAGGAAAAAATCTCACATATGCAGATAGTTACAATTGGGGATCTGCTACTTGTCGCAGGCCCAAGAATGCTGTCAAATTATATTCACCTAAGGTAATTATGTCTAATAAGACCGAATGTGCTGTATACAGAAATTGTACAACTAAATGTCTGCAAGTTAAACGTTTGGAAAACATGTCCTGCCGTGTTGAACAAGAAATTATGTATAGTAATTGCCATGTCTCTTTGCCAATGGGTTGGTTTTACACTTGTGAAAGGGAAACTTTTAATTACATTCCGGCCAACTTGAGTGACACTCGTTGTTGCTTGAGTCGGTTGGCTGTGATATTACCAGACAGAACTGATTTGATTGTACCTAATCGAATTAGACGGTGGTCGCCGTATACCGCCCCGGGATGTAATGATGATGTGGGTCTATTGACTGATGCAGAAGTGTTAGTCATGATAGGGTCTTTTGTTGCTCTGCTGTCCATCGGGGTACACGCGGAAGCGGCAGTACGAAGATTAGCCTGTAAAGTGGTAAAAGGATTGAATGCCACCTCCACCGCCCTGGCGTTGATTAATCAAGAATTACAGGAACAAAGACAAGCTATTTTGGATAATCGAGCAGCAATAGATTATTTGTTGCTTTTTCATCACCAGGGCTGTGAAAAAATAAAAAATATGTGTTGTTTTAATTTGACTGACAATGGAGAAAAAATCGATGATACAATAAAACAATTGAAAGACCTGGCTAATAAGGTACACAATGAGGATGGCGGAGACCTATTTAAATGGTTGACCTCATGGCTACCCAACCTACAATGGGTAAAACAATTGTTTCTTGCCATTGCAATTGTATGTGTTTGTCTGTTATTGTCATGCTGCTGCATACAATGGATACCAATGCTTATACGTAGAAATCGCTTTGATTTTTAGATAAAAGGTTCAGGCTGATATGATTTAAAAGCCTTGTATTCCCCTTTGTATCTTAACCTATGTTAATCTTAGTAACTAAAATGTCCTCGGATAGTTCTGATTTTGTAAGGTTGTGATTTCCCCTGGAGCTATAGTGGAGACAAAGATGTACGTCAAAATCAGCGGTAAATTACTGTCAGGATGTTGGCTGGACATACGCTACATGGGCCGATTCCATCTCTGCCACGGCGTAAAATTCTCGCCCCACCTGGTGAGCGGGCTGGCAAGCCAATGACGGGCAACTGAGCAAGCGTGCCATGCAATGAGAGAGCCCTCGTGTGCCGCCTAAGACAGGTGCCAGAGCCTTGATTCTCTGGTTAACCGATGACGGGTAAGGTGCACGGTGCAGACACGTATGTTGCTCTGACCCAAGACAGGCTCAGCCCCCACAGGCTTGATTCTCCTGATGCTTTTCTAAAAAATAATTTTAAAAGGGAGGACCTGTAGGGGGCCCTGCCCCCCCCCCGCTGGAAATCTTGAGTGCCTTTTACGGACATATCCGGGCCTGCTACAAATCTACCCGGCAACAAGGAAGTAGCCCCAGTACCCTCCTCTTGCTCCTCCCCTCTAGCCCTACGGTATATATGTTGTAACAGCTTCTGCAATAAACGAGACTTGATCAGAAACCTGTCTTGTCTCCATCTCTCGTGTCCCCTGTCCCCTCTCATCCTCGCTCCCCCTCTAGGGTCTCCGTTGACTTACCCGCGGGCCGGGACAACCTTTTCTGGTGTCTGACACTGACAGAGGAGCTGAGAGGGTCTGTACATGGTTCCAAAAGTAATGCCAAGGAGACTCAACTGATCTTGATAGATAGTAGGAGGTTAATTTTTTTAACATAAGTCTTACTTTGACTTGGTCTTGAACACCCACCAGAAAAGCATAACCAAAGAGATACAAAAGTGATAGTAAAGTAGGATAGACATAAAAAAAGGGGCTTCAATCCCTAAACCCTGCTGGCAGTTTCCAGGTACACCTATAGACACATCTAGGAGCCAGATGCTTACAACTGCTATTCTAATCCCTTAAGAACAGTGTCTAAATGTAGCTCTTTCCCCAGTATCTTTCTGTTGCTCATGCTTTGGTCTTACATGCTTTAATCTGTTGTATTTTTTTAATTCTCACGTAGAGATGCCCAAACTCCTCATGCAGATGGAACCAATGATAAACGTGCCTGCGATACATTCCCCCCAAAGCACACAATGTCTCCCACTGCTGTCTGTGTAGGAATTTCCACAAGTATGGAAGGAGGACTTCCTTAGCATCTTGTTTTAGCAACAGCTGAAAACTGGACAGCTTTCTCTCTCTGACACATGCAAGTACCTGAATCGGAGGGACACTGCAGAGTTGGTCCAGTGAGGACAACCCCAAAATTGGGATGCTGTTTACCACTGGTGGCACTGTGTAAAATGTACACCCTGGTGGTTTTTACCCCCTGGCTGTGACCCTTCCAGAAGTAGCTGCTATTAAGATAAACGTAGATGTAGAGGCCTTACCATAACATCTAGCCCATGCATTAAATATCTCTCACCAGGCTACAATATTACTAGTAGATGAAACATACCAAATGAATCACATGGTTTAAAAAATTGCATTGCTTTAGTTCTTACAGTTGCCCAAAGGGGCACATGCACCATGCTACATAAACGTGGCATAGATTTAGTCCAGATAATCATGACAATGTAACTGCAGCTCTTTAAGAGATAAACTCAGAGGTTCAGGCAGTACAGCAAATGTCATAGGATCCCCTGTAGAATTCATTGGATTCATGGAAGTCCACTAATCTGTCTCAGATACTTCACTTTATAGTGCTTGTTTTGTTCTTTTCACTCACCTGTTCATTATTGTGTAGCCTAATCAATGTGATTTCTCACCAGCAGGATTGAGGCCATTTCACAAGCAGTTGCTAAAGGCCACATCAACAGAGTCCTCCTTCATTCCAGATCACTGCTGTCCCTAATCAGCAGGAAATAGTTAAGGAGGAGATGTCCTGCCCATTTTCCTTATCTAAATACAGTCTGGAATGAAGAAATTTGACTGCCAACATACTAGGCTGACCAGACTCCACTCTAAACCTCTCTCTGTCCCCCTATGCTTTTGGACCTGTTAAGGATGTGTAAGTATGGGTTAATAAGTCCCAGTAAGAATGGCTGCACTCCATAACTCCCATCATTATTCAGCCCTGCTATTGACAGCAAACACTATTCCCTATACTTTTCCAACTTTTGTCCCTGGCGGTCTCTACTGCTTTTAGATTCTCAAGCCCTATCCTTGGCAGGTAACCACAACTCCTATTCACTGAATTCTCCCCCTCATTACCCTATAAAAAACCTTACAGGCCATATGAGGAACTGGTGAGGTCTGAGTGCTGGAGCAGCCCCTCTCAGGTTTAAAATACATCTGTCTTGTCGAACTTGTAGCTTTGTTTTTATTTTGCTCTTTTTTCTTAATAATCATAAAGCCATTACTACTCACTTCACTCTCCAGCCTCTGACAAACACAAATTTTCTCCCTGTTGCTGTGGATTTAGATAGTCTAACTACTCCACTGAGAAAGGAATCACCAGCATGGGGCAGCTGTGATTATTTTCTTTCATTTAGCCTGTTTTTGAATTTCATGCATGTTATGATATGTATCAGTACTTTATTTTTTTCAAGGATAACTAATGATCCATTATATGTAAATACCACAATATATTTATTAAATTATGTTTTGGTGGACACTTAGGTAATTTTCACCTTTTGGTTACAATGAACATTTGTGTACAAGTTTCTGAGTATCTGTTTGTATTTATTTATTTACTTACTTACTTTTTAGTACTGAGGATTGAACTCAGGACCTTGCATTTGAGAGGTAGGCGGTAGCTAAATCCACTGAGCTAAATCCCTGGCCCCTGTTTTTATTTTTTTATAATATATACCTGGAAATGGAATTGTTGTTTGCTATGGAAAGATGTAATTTTATGTTTACCTTTTAAAAGAAAATTGGTGTAGTGTCCATAGTAGTTTTAGAACCATAAAAATATTGAGGAAAATATACAAAGAATTTTATATACAAATACGCAAAGAACCCCTTACCTTTACATATCCACAATCTTTCTTTTTATGAACATCTTCCCCCAGAGTGGTGTTTTTGCTGTAATTGATGAATATACATTGACACACAGTTTCCACCCAAAGTCCACAATTTATGTTATAGTTCATTCTTGGTGTACATTTTCTGAGTTTTCAAAAATATTTAATGAGATGTTTCCATTATCATAGTATCATAGAGAAGAGTTTCACTGCCTTAAAATTTTTCTGTGCTCTGCATATTATCCCTCCTTTCCTCCAATGTTTAATTTTTGAGAAACCATCCAACTTATTTCCAACAATACTTGAATCATTTTATACTTCTGCCAATGCACGAGTATTCCAAATTGAATTCTTCATGTCTTCCACACTACTTGTTAATTTCTTGCATTTGCTTTTATCCATCTTCCTCTTGGTGAGGCAGTATCTAATTTTGACTTGCATTTCTTTGGTACATAAAGGCATAGTCTTAGTTCTCATGAATTTTTACACTTTTTTTGAGAAATATCTGTTCAAGAATTTTGTGTACTTCTAAATGAGTTGTCTATCTTTTTATTATTTTGTAAGACATTTACATAGCATGATTACTAGACCCTTGTCAGATATATAACTTACAAATATATTCTCCAATTTTTTGAAATGTGCTTATTTTCTTCATATGCAATTAATGCACGATTGTTAATCCTGACAAATCTAGTTTATGTTTTCTTTTGCTGCTTGTATTTTTTGTGTCCCATCTGAAAATCATTACTAATTATTCTTGACATTCAATACAATTTACCCTTAATGAGTTTTCTAAAAATTTGGTAGTTTTGACTCTCATATTTAGATTTTCTTCTTGATTTTGAGTTAATTCTTATGTGGTACAAGGTAAGAGTCCAATAACTATGTTCATATATATATATATATATATATATATCCATATGTCTGTATATATACATATATATGTAATATATATATATCCAATTGTCTTAGCACCATTTATTGAAGATAGCATTTTTCTCCATTGAATGGGCCTGAGATCCTTATCAAAAATCATTTGACTACAAATACATGCCTTTATTTCTTTGTAAATATGGTTTCAACTATTTAGTGTGTCTTGCAAATTCACAAGAATTTGAGGAACAGCTTTTCTATATTTGGAAGGAGTATGACATAATTGAAAAGGTGTGGATAAAAGGTTTATTTAGTTTACAGTTTTGGAGTTTTTCAATCCAGTGGGAATCAGTTTGATGGAGGCTTGTGCATGTGTGTTTGTAGGTGGGGTGAGTAGTATAGTATACATATTTGAAGTTTGGCTAAGAATTAAACCCAAGGTTTGCACATTCTGGGAGAGCACATACCACTGGATCATACCCTGGTTTCTTACCTTAATATTTGAGTTAAGAATTTTGCAACTATATCAATAAGGAAAATGACTGTATACTTTTCTTTATTTGTGGTGCCTTTGTGTGGCTTTGATATTAGGATAATACTCGTCTCATACAATAGTTACCAAACTTTCCCTTCTCTTACATTTCTTAGATTTTAAAAGAGATTTTATAGGTCGTTATCACACTTAACGTGATAATTAATTTAAACAAAACACTTCTGGAATTTTACTCTTTGCAACTTTCAGATATTTTCTATTTCTGCAAAGACTATCATTGGGTTTTAAATGGAAATTATATTACATCTGTAAGTCACATTGATTGATTTTCTCTTGAAGAAGGATGTTTGATGTATAAAAAATATCCAGTTATGTCATGGTATTTCTTTTATTATGTCTCTAAATTCAGTTAGCTGGAATTTTGTTGAGGATTTTTACCTTAATATTCATATGGCATAGTGGCCTCTAATGATTTTTTTTTTTTGCCTCTAATGATTTTTAATAATGTTTTTGTCAAACTTTAGTGTCAGGATAATGCTGGCCTTATAATAAGAATCATAAATTTATTTTTAATGATTGTTCTGGAAAGATCAATAAGTGTTTTTAACTTCATAAAATCTCAGAATTAATATCATACTACTTCAAGTAATTTACAGCATTTTTATTTACACTAGCCCCATCTTTTTCCTGTTAATATAGCAAATACATATATATTTCTATAAAATGCATATGAGTGTTATTTATGTGCTATGTACAACTGAAATCTGATCATGATCATCTCAGTTGATACAAATAAAGAAAAATTCACCTTAATTTCATGACAGGAAAAAATATAGATATGTAAATTGAACATAATGTCTTCATATGATAAAGACTATGTATGCAAACAATTCTCAAATAATATTTTAATAATCAGTGCTGAAAGACTAAAAGGCTTTTGTCAAATATGTGTCCATGTGCATGCATAAGAGTCCCAAAATACAATAGTAGTATTGTTTAAACTTGAAATTAAAAAATGAAGAAAATTTGTTTGTACATAAGAAGAGAGAGGGGCTTATGTATTTACAATGTATTTATTTTATGCTACTCTTGGTTTTTTTAATAAATTGTATTTATCCTTTGGTACTCATACTGTAGAATTATTTATCTTGATGTATCCATCAGCTTTCCCATTACTGAGACACAATATCCAACACTCCAACATACATACAGGAGAAGAGGTTTAATTTGACTCATAGTTTCAGGGGATTCAGTCCATAGCCAGCAGGCTCCAATGAAGAAACATCTTGGTAGAAGGGTTATTTTCTCTACATTTTTTTTATTATATCATATTTCAAAAAATATTGTGCTACACTGTGGCATTTTCATACATGCATATAGTTTAATCATGTCCATCACCCATCGCCCTCTCTTATAAGCCTTTTGCCCTCCCTCAATTCCTTCTTTATATTTCCTATTTCTTTGCCTGTTCTGTAATTTTAAATGGCATACTAGATGTATTTAATTATCATATTCTGCTGTTTCTGAAAAAAATAATTCTGCAGTTCTTAATGTGCAAGGTAGTCAATCTTGCTGGGAAGATTTATCTTATCACAGTAATGAGGCATGACTCTGATTTCCTCACTTGACATGAGAGAATTTCCCGCTAGACCCTCTGTCCGGGATAGAACAGAGAGACTGAAGTACAAGTCCTTCTGGAAACTGTGTCCCTGGAAGTGAGAATGATGACTGACTTCCAGTTGCTCTTCTGGATTTCTACTCCTTTGGTCCTTGTTCTCAGACTTTCTTATTTACCTGTCAAATCACTTTTACTTCTTTTAAGATTTTTTTAAAATAACTTTATTTGGAGAACTTCTAAGTTATTGCTCAGAGAATGTCTTAATTTATTCGAAAATATATATTAGTAACTAAATACACATTTTTTTCATTCATTTTCAGTCCAATTTTATATTGATAGACAATAAATCATTATCATTTCCATTTTGAAAATTAGGAAAAGTTGAACTCATAGTTGGAGTAAATATGCTTAATAAATGATGTGGTTATAGCTGGATTGAAAGTCCATCTAATACAAAATCATTGTTTCTTTTGCAACATGAGTTTGTATTTGAACATTGCCTTACCAAGTGATTTGCTGCGTGAACTGGGAATTTTTTCTACCAAAGAAATGGGACAATAAGAACTGTCACACATGGTTGAACATATAATACTAAGTGGGATGATATATGGTTTAATATATTTGATAACATATACTAAGCATTCGCTAGACAAAGTGACACCAGATAATTACCCTAAGTAATATCTGTAAATGTATGCCTTACATGTAAACATTTATATTTCCAAATAAAATCATACTTATGTTAGTGGATGTTAACTGGATGTTTGTAGAATTTTTGTAGGCATGTATAAGGGATGAATAAATTAACTGTTAAAATTATTTACAATAGTAGCAATCTGAGTTAAATATGAGACATTGCTATCAGTCTGCCTTCAATATTTCTTTGTTTTTCAAGCACACAGAAAATCTGTTCTGACCCAGAACACAGGTCAAAGTATTTTTGTTCCTAAGAGTAGTTAAAATAATTTTCCAAATATTTGTGTTATTCTTAGGAAGATCAAGGCTGAGTGCTCTGAGAAATCAGACATTGATGTTGGAAGTCTGATCTTGACAAAGGCTCCCAGTGCTGCTGCAAGCAAGTCACTTAACCTTGAGCTTCATGCTTTTCATCTGTAAAATTGGGATAAAAACATTTACCTGGCCCTCAGGAAAATGTGAGGATTTCTGAAAGTAAATATCTTAGAATGTGAGTGTGGATCCCTCCATAAAGAAGAATGACTGTAACTCTTTCTTCACTATTCCCAGTGGTGTCCACTTCACCAGATAAGGCACGTAGTTTTGCAGAACTGGAGATCTTCAAAAGTCAAAAAAACATGTCTCAGGAAAATATCAATACTATTGCAATGTGAAAAATTTTTGTTCTTCATGCAGCATACTATAAGATAGAATGTTAAGAAAATATTTGAATCACCTTTATGTGGGTTTTCTGAGATCAGCTTACTACAGCTAGTCTAGTAATAATTTTAGCAAAATGTTTGTAATTTTCTCCAAGGAACCTGGGAAAATATTAGTACATTTTGAGAAGTTTGAAAAACTGCTAAGAGAATATATCTGCTGAAACTGAAGTTGATCCAGGTGGTCTTCAGTGAAGGAGAAATAAAATAAAATAAAAAATGGGATATCTATGACTCTGTGATTGTGACCATTTTTCATTCCTGCTCACAAGCCCTGGAGAAGTAAGAACATCCTTCTCACATGTTCACATATTTGTATCAACTATTGTGTTCTGTCTGCCCAACTAGTAAGTTTACCCAGGGCTCCTGAGAGAGCAATCAATTAGGATGTGTTAGACAAAGTTGGATAAAAGCACAAAACAACCTATGACTTAGAAATCATGACTGGGGACACTTCTGAGTATGCAGGAAGAATTACAGATTTGGGAAGTGTCCTTAAATGAAGAGGTAGATGTATAATTCTGGATGGGACACAGGCTCTAAACTTAGACCTTTAGTGACAGCCTGTCTGCAGAAATCTAGCAGTGTCAGTTGTCTTAGCTATTGCCATGCTGCAGGGTCAAAAAGTACTCAGAACCTCACTGAATTCAAAGCACTTTCTCTGTCAAGATGGTAAGCAATCAGCAACAACAGGAGGGGATATGGAAAAAAGGCTTTATACCCTACAGATGATTAACTTCATTGTCTTAATTTCTAGAATGATAACATAATTTGAAGGAAAGAGCTCATCAAAACATTCAGGTGACTGTCTCCTTCCTACACAGCATTTAAATGTAATCAAGGAGCACAAGACAATCAAGATGAAGCAATCCTATTTCCCAGTCACTAGTGATGGTTTGAATTCTGAAGACATCCCAGACTTGAGTAGGTGACAATCAGTCTTCCAAATCTCTAACTTTTATCTAGAGATTCAGTTTTGAGCTCCTCTGAATAGCCTTCCTAGTTACTCTTATCAGTGAGTAAAATCCCAATAAAAGACCCCTGCATGTAACTTTGTGTTTCATTGGGTATTAATCCATTTCTTCTCCTATTTCATACTTGTTCTTTTACTTTCATTACTTAGGAAAAATAATTCAGACATGAAAATATCATCAGGTGTTGTAAGGACATTCCAGGGTTGAAAGTGAATGATGATTTCATAAGGCTTAAGTGATAAGACACCAAATTACTAAGACATATGCTTTATGATTGATCATTTTCACTATCCAAAACATAAAGTTAATGCATATACAATAGTAGCTATACTTTGTTATATGATGCTCTGTATCTCAGGATATTCATGTATGTATTAGTGTGATATGAAGAGACACCGTAGAATTCTAACACTAGACCATTGTAATATTCAAGTTTATAGTTGCTACAGTGGAAGGTGTCTTTCTCACTATGCTCTTGGAGTGACTACTAAAGCATCCATAACAGCAAAATATCAAGTCTGAGTAAAAGAAATGACTCCAAGTAATGGCAATGTTTACAAGTGATAATTCATAAAAATGCATAATAGCCACAGTTCACAAAGATCAAATCATATTTGAAGATATGGAAATGCTAATTACCCTGATATACACATCATGTATTGATTTATTAGAATATACCTCATATGGATAATTGTGTCCATTTTAAAAAGTAAAAATGAAAGAAGAAAAAGAAAAATTAAAGAGGAGAGAAAGAAAATAGTGAAAGGAAAGAAGGAAAGAAGAAGGAAGGAAGAAAGGAAGAAAAGAAGGGAAGGAGGAAGGGAGAAGGAAGTAAAACAATGATTCAACATATACTCTGGGAAGAACTCCTGCATATCCTCTGTCCTGTGTGACTCTAGAAGTGTGAGAGATGCAGTAGTTGAGGGAAGCAAATGTATGAAATTTAGGAATGGTTTGCTCTTTTCTTACACTGTGTGTGTGTGTGTGTGTGTGTGTATGCATACATATGCCATTACTTTGATATTTGAGAACTATTGCAAATGGGAACTCAAGCCAAAAACAAAGCAAAACAAAAAAAAAATTTTATTTCAGAAAAAGATACTGCTTGTTGAAGTAAACCTAACTTTAACACAAACACAACAAACTAGAGATTTGCAAAGTTATTGCTTCTAGGCCTTTTGGTTAAGAGCAAGTGTAGATTTGCAAGGTTATCCAAAAGAATTAAAATTGAACTCAGTATTTAATATAAATTGCAGTGACATATAAAGACAAAAAATAATTCAATTAAAAGGACAACTAGTGAAATTTAGAATCACAGGATATATGAGGATATAATTGATTGGATCAGTATCTTTTTCTCCAAAGAAAAGGAAAAGTTACTTACCAACTTCTGGATTTTTGGCCAAAGACCACTCAGCATGAAAAAGATGCAAAAACTATTTTAGTTTGTGGATCTTCAATTCATCTTTAGTCCTATTTCTTTCTCCTGATTTTATGTTTCCAAATCAGTTCAAGGCTGGTATAACAAAATATAAGAACATTAATAATGGCAACTTTATTAGTCTTCATACAAGAGTAACTTCATATAGAGAAACAGAAGTGAAGGAAGAAAAATTTACTCATGGTGAGGGCTTTAAACACTAGAGTTTCATCATAATGTTTCTTATTCTAAGCAAATAAATTGGCATTATGCTTTTACATCTAGTTGAAACAGTAAGATTTATCTACTTGAGATTCTGATCCATTCTTCATCTTTCAACAAAATATGAACTAACAAAGTGTATGAAAATGCCTTAGAGATTTGGAAAACTACCCAAATACTTAAAGCTTCCCAAGAGGTATCTAATTTTAAGTACTACATTTCTGTTTTTTCCCATTAAGTTTATTGGTACATTTTTAGTATAAAATACAGTTACATTCATCATTGGGATCTTGTACCATTACATGAGTATCTTGGTTCTTATTTTTCTCCCCTTCCCTTGCTCTCCCTCCACCCTCTCCACTTGTCCCTATTTGCAAAGACTTTGTTTCCATTTTTTTCCTTTTCTCATATTTTTTCTTTTCCCTTTTTTCCTTTCCCCTACCCCTCCCACTTCCCCTGCTCTTTTAAATCTTTTCTTCCTGTTACACAGTATCAATTATACATTTTTAAAATTACAATATCAAGATCTAGGAGACATTACCACAGATTTCACAGAATTTAAAAGGATATAGAAAGCATATTACAAAAATATTTCTTGAAATAAATTTGACAACTTCTAAGAAGTAACTTGGAGGACAAATTAATGAAACTAACTCTGGAGGAAATATTAAATTTGAATAGCACCTATTAAAGAAAGTATATTCCTAGCTTGAAAACCTACCTATATGACAACAGCAGGCTCATAAACATTTTAACTGATAAATTATATCAAACAATTAAAGCAGAAAAAAGAAGGAACACTTCTCCCTTCATTTTAGGAAATCAACATTGTGCTAATCCTAAAACTGGATAAAGATAATAGAAGAAAAAAGTATGAACATAAATAGAAATTTGTTTAACAAAACAAACTCTTAGAAGTCAGATCTGGCAGGATGTAGAAAGTGGTTTTGTTATAGGGATGGTAGTGTTGGTTTAGCATTGGAAGATCCACCCCCAAAAGTAATCTTTTTAAAAGAGGAAAGGAAAAAGCCATATGATCCTGCCACTAGTTGGAGAAAAAGTATTGGACTAAATTCTACAGCTGTTCATGGTAAAAGCTATCAGAAGACTAGAAGTAGAACAGAACTTTCTCAACAGATTAAAGACATGTACTCCATACTTCCAGCAAGAATGCCTTATATGAATGGAGAAGATATAATGCTTTCTCCTTAAGGTGGGGAACAAGGGCAGATATGCTTACTCTTTTTCTGTCCATTAAACTTTGAAACATAGGCCCCACCAAAATAGTCTGGCAATAAAATGACACAATTAAGATAGGATTGGCAAGGTAGAAGCAAAATCTTTATATGTAGATGAAATGATCATCTACAGAGAAAATATTAAGAAATCCCTAGGAGCCCCTAGAACTTGTATTTGAATTTAGCAGGATTAGAAAACACAAAGTATATATAAAATTCAGGACTGTGTATACTTGCTATAAATGAAGAATTGGATATTGAAATTTAAAAGTTATGTAGGAGTACAAAGGACCTAGAAAAGTTACCAAAAAAACCAGTGTTGGAAGATGTTTAGTACCTAATTGTAAGACTTCTTCTAAAGCTACAGTAATCAAGGCAGTGTTGGTGTAAGGAAAGACATATAGATCATTGAAATAAAACAGAGAATCTAGAAATAGAACCACACATATATGGTCTACTGAGTTTTGAAAGATTATTTAACATTAACATTTTATAGAATATAAACTCAATTCAGGAGCTGAAGAAAAGATAGTGTTTTCAGCAAATGGCCCTAGAACACCTGGTATCTGTATATAAAAAGTTAACCTCAACCCTTTATTTCCATACATGAAAATAACTTGAAGGGATCTATGAACCTAAATATGAAAACCCAAAGGTACAAAACTTTAAGAAGAAATTATAAGGGAAAATGTTTATGAATTCAGGGTAGGCAAGAACTATCTAGGGTACAGAAAATGTGATGTATAAAAGAAAAAAATTGATAAATGAGATTCCATCAAAATTTAGAGCTTTAAATGACATCATTAAAATGAAAAGTAGTCCTTAAACAGACCATATTTACAATGCATATAACCTATAACCAGAATATATAAAGAACATTTACAGCTCATTAATAGACAATCCAAATAAAAAGTAGACCTAAGAAGATGATAAATAGCCAGTATAGCACAAGGAAAGGTGTGCAACTCTAGAATCAGAAAAACACTAAACAGTACAGTAATAAGATTGAATTATACACTCATTAGGGAGATGAAGTTAAAAGTTTTAAAAGCCTTGTCATGACTTTTTCTTTTTGTTGGACTCTCCCCCTTTGTGTTTAATTTGTCACTCCCAATGGATTCATCCTGCTGGGCTTCCTGGGGTTGTGATCCTCATTGTCTTTTCCTAGGGTATTGTCTAAAATTTTTTGGAGTGCCAGTTTGGTATTCATGAAGGTCCTGAGGTGCTGTTTATCATGAAAGTATCTTATTTCTCCATCAAGTTTGAAAGATAGTTTTGCAGGGTACATCAATCTGGGTTGGAGACTGTTTTCCTTTAGGGCTTGAAATACATCACTCCAAGGTCTTCTTGCCTTGAGCGTTTGCATTGAGAAGTCTGCTGTGATTCTGATGGCTTTCCTTTGTATGTGATTTGTTTCTTTTCTCTCATTGCTTGTAGAATTTTGTTCTTCTTTTGGATTTCTGGAATCCTAACTATTATATGCCTATGTGTAGTTTTTTTTTTTTTTATTAAGGCTAGCTGGAGTCCTATATGCCTCACTTATCTGTATGTCAAGTTCTTTTCCCTCCTTGGGAAGTTTTCTGCCATCACTTCTGTGAACAGTTTTTTTATGTCATCTGCACTCTCCTCTTTCTTCATTGACTCCAATCAGTCTTATGTTATTCTTCTTTGCATCATCTACCAGGGGCTGGATTGATTTGTTGTGTTCCTTTACAATTTTAAAGCAATTTTTCTTTTCCTCCTCACTAATTGCAATCTTATCTTCTATATGTGAAATTCTATCCTCACATTGGTTCATTCTGCTGCATAGACGTTTGATGGAGTTTTTAATCTCTTGGAAATCTGTTTGTATCTGTTTCATGGATTCCATTTGTTTCCTATGTTGGGATTCCATCAAGTTCCTCAGATCCTCTATTTTTTTATCTGTGTCCTCTCTAGATTTATTAATCATGTCTTGCACCATGAGCAAAATCTTTGCTGTTATCTGAGTAATTATTTCTGATTTCATTTTTCCCAGATCCTCTCTTGTGGTCAGTTCAGAGAGTCCAGGTAGTTGGGTATCAGATTGTTCCATCTCATTTCCCTTTGAGGTTGCTGTAGGTGATCCAGAAGTCTGTTTTTGAGGCTTGTTTACTTGTCTTCTCATTTCCCAGGGTGGGGCAGGGGGTTCTTCTGGTGCCCACGCGGCTCACCTTCTCTGCCCTAAGAGCTTAGGATGGCAGTGTGGGAGCTTCCTTCCAGGTGCTGGGACGGGCTCAGCTTCCCTGCCCTAGGAGCTTGGGATGGCCTGTTCTAAGTACTACATTTCTGATTTCATGAATGTGATATCCAGGTCTTATCTCTGACTGAGAAATACTGATTTCATTTGTATAGCATGTATTTGATGTCATTGGGAATAATTTGTGTTACATTTTATCATTGCATTTCCTGCTGTATTAGGCATTTAGAGTATATTAAGGATTCAAGTGGCTAAACATTGTCTTAGAGACACAGCAGAGACACACATAGATCTTCCTCTCAAGGCTTAACATATGATTGCAAAAAAAAATATGGATATAAACAATATAAGGCAGAAAGAAATAAACATTGATAATGTCTCCATAATTATCATGAAATGGGAATAAGAATGAAAGTGATTCCTTGCCTAAGGGGGGAATGTGAGAAATTTCTATACTGGCAAAAGAGATTGGAAATGAGAAACTTACCAAAGAAAAATTCTCTCTAGTTCCTAGTGTGAGATGCCTGGGATGACACTATCAGATTCACCATGCAGCCTGCCATGTTTGTGTTCCTTGTGGGACCCACCGCTGCAACATAGTGACCTTTTCATGTCCCACAGGACAGGTCCAGCAGAGCCACAGGGTGGAACTGACTACACAGTGGTTTATTGTGCCAACATGTTTTGACTTCATAGCCTTAGGCAATACCAGATTTTAGAAGTGAGGACCCTCAGGTCAAAGCGTTAAAGGAATCAGTTCTGGCTTATACAGTTATCAAGTTGTAAAAACAAAATCTAGATCAATTTCAGTTTTCTCTAAAACACATGGTTCTTTCTCCAATTGTGAAATCATTTTGAATTGCAAATCACCATCTCATTTATCTGCAAGAGTGAAATTTGGCACAATTACAACTGAAGTTTAAATAGTATTTATTCATTTGCCATTAAAGGCTTTGTTGATGATTTAAGTGCAATGAGAGATTTAAAAAGAAAGAACAACAGTGACAATTATTAAGGGTATTGACAGAAAAAAACAAGCACTTGCTTTCAGTATGTCTCCACATATTTATTTCTCATTCTGATATTATTTGCAAAGTTATTTCATAGGTATTTTTATAAGGAAATTTACAACTACATTGCTCCATATTCCAATTATTACAAAAGAACTAGCCAAGTAATTTCATTCTATGTAATTTCTATGTAAATTCCAAATGTGCAGTACAAGTTCTCATGATTTAAAAAATATTTATAAACTTGATTTTCCATTGATTGATTCATTGTAATGCTCAGTGTTTCTACTGCAACACATTAATGTTACTGTCTTGTAAAACTACCTTTCTGTGTTAAAACAACTTTGTACATTTCATTATTTAGAGTATATTGCTTCAGGTATATGTCTTCACATGTTTAATTGCAAAGTCTTATTCTAGGTTAGTTGGTTTATGAATTTCCCTTTGAAAATCATGTGCCTTCATTACAAAATTAGTTCTACAATATATTTGGCAGGAGGATAATGCCACCCAGTCACTGTGAAGTATCTATGCATTTAATGTATCTTATAACCAGACTCAGATATCCTTAATGTTATTGCACTAGTGAGCCTTGAAGGCACAAAAGCTCTGAAAAGAAAATGCCTGACTCAAGGTAACTAGAGCAGATTTAACCAAAATTGTGCTTGTGAACAGTATGATCTCTAATTTTGCTCCCACTTCAGCCTTAAAATAGGAACAGTGTGTTTCTTCATCTTCTAAAATGGCAAGAACTATTTGTCAAAAAATTATAAGAACCATCATACAACAAGGAAGAGTAAAGATCTATGGACTTTCAGAATAAGGTGGGTAAGTTTGCAAGCATCATGTCAGTCCATTGGCTAAAGAGGGCAGCCAATGCAGTGTGATTGCCATCCTGAGATTTTCTGTTTCACAGAGGTTCACAGGTTGCCTTTGTCTCGCTCCGCCTTTGGTCCTTCAGCTATTGAATAGGGCCAATATAAAATTCATCAAGGTGGTCACGAAAAGTTATTTTCTGGATTGGTAGCAGGAGGGGCAAGAAACCCTATCAGCCACTGCAACTTATGAGCTGATTTTTCTCCTGATCACCTGTGACTCAACAATGAATCGAGTCAAATGTTGCCAGGGGCCAGTTTACAAGGGACCCTAAAATATGACCATAGAAATCCCGATGCCAGTTTTTTACTTAGGGTAAGCTCAAATTCTGTTATTTGGAAAAGAGTTACAGAATATCTCAGAGTTCCATATGCCACTACATTAGCATTTCTAGAAAACCCACTATGTGGTTGTCACTGTTTCAACAAAAGAAGAGAGACAGTGCTTGCTTCCAAATAGTCAATCTGCTGTAAGATGCATATACAGTTGAATTATGTGAAATAAGTCCTATTATTGCAGTGTTACATTTTTTTACAGCTGTTTAAGTTCCATTCAACAAATCTATAAAGATAATTGGCTTGTTCCCAGATTCCACTGCGGGTTTGAAAAAGATGTTGGAGGTACCAGAAGGTACTCATTAAAAGGCCTGGTAAACAACAATTAACCAGGGCCAGGGATTTAGCTCAGTGCTTCTGCTGCCTGCCTCACAAGCGCAAGGTTCCGAGCATGATCCCCAGTACCAAAAAACCTCCCAAAAAACAAACAAACATAAAACAATAATTGACCAAATGGTAAAAATTTTCAATACTAAAATGTAGTGGGAGCATTGTATAAATTATAATTTATGATCTTCAAAACTACTCCATTAATTACTAATTTCATTTTACATAGGAGGAAGCTGAGAAACAGAAGAGTGAACTAATTTGCTCAAATCCCCAAGGATAATAGAATGCCAATATATGTTATCTGGTCTGTTGATATCAAGACCATACTTACTGCATTGTATGGTCTGGTCTCCCCAGGCAAAGTAAAATTATGCAGAATCACCATTTTTTACCTTTCCTAGTAACTGGTCCTTCTGATGAAACTAGCAAGTTACTGAGCATTCATACAAAAGTCTATTCACAGAGAGTTAAGCAGAATTTGTACCCTGACCACATTAACCTGGAGACTGTGCCTTTTGCACTTATTCCTGAAAATGTTATGAGAATAAGACAATTGCTGTATTTAGCAATAGACATCAGGATGACTCACACTTGGTATTTGTTAAAACTGGGCATTAAATCTGAGTGGAGAGAAAAAAGCTATTCCATGGCGTTCTATTTCTGGACTACTTATGTAAAAAGTTAGTGAATTAATAAGATCTTCGCTATTGAAAAATACTGAACAAATTAGTAACAAGTTTCAAAGCCTCAGCCATTTGAGTAAATTTTGTTAAAGCAGTTATACAATTTCTAGTAAGAGGGCTGGGGATTTAGCACAGTGGCTCAGGTGCCTGCCTCTCAAGCTCAAGGTTCCAAGTTCGGTCCCTGGTACAAAATAAAAGCAATTTCTAGTAAGAACTTTTGGCTAAGATAATTAATATTGACTGTTGTAATTTTTACTCAGAAATGTATAAATAGTTTTTATTTACTATAACAATGCAATATTCACTCAGTAAGAGCCTAACACATTGTGAGAAAAAGGCTTTGAGATGAGATGTTTGGGAGAAGATTAAACCCAATGTTCATAAATTTCTACACTCATGGTTTTGAGACACTTGGAAGTATCTGTGATTATTTATTTAGTTTTCTAGAAAATAAGAGTTTATAATACTTGAGTAGCATAAATAAAATATGTGAAAGGAAATCACCCAATATAGTTCATGGCCTATAATAATCTCAGCAAATGTTATTTTCTCTACTTCTATGTAACTAAACCAGGTCTGTGTCATTTGTAAATATCTTTGATAAATGTACTGAGACAATCTTCTACAAAAATTTGTTACACAATCCAAAACATCAAATGAATTTTTTGTTTTCTTTACAAAATTTTACTCTTTATAATAAAAATTTCTAGTTGATAGACTTTACATGCGTTCTTTATAATCACTTTATCATGTTCATTTATATTATAAATTATAAATTAATTATATATTATAAATTTCTATTACAAAATATATTTCTTTGATTCTTGTCATCTCTCCCCATATTAAATGTTCTAATAACCTAAAAAATATCTACTGAAATCCTAAAGTACTAGCAAAAAGACTTGGTATTTTATTGGTAGTTTAGAAACATTTTATTTATTAATATGTGAATCAACTAATGTTAATAAATATTTTAGTTAATTTAATTAACATTTTTTCTCTTTATTAACAAACTTTATTTTATCAGCAGCCTAGATACTCTGAAAGAATAATGCATCCTTTATTTACACTGCCATTTATTTCCTGGCTTGAAGCATCTGAGTTTACACATGAGGAGTGGGTTGTTTAAGCATTTTTATTCATATAAAATATTTTTGTAATTAATACTAGCCACCATGATTTTGATCATAAAATGTTGAATTACATAAAATGGTTTCTTTTAATTTTGTCATTTGACTAATATTAAAAATTACTCAAATGCTCCTGATCATTGTTTTATCTGGAAAAACTATTTGGTAATCATTCAGATTTTATTATAGTAATCAAAATTTGAGAGAAAATCCTTGGGTCTCCAATTGTTTTACAAAAACAGTTGTTTGCATGAAAAAATAATTTGAAACATGGAGTAGTACATTGTAACTGCAGGGAAAGGGACAATTAGACAAATGTTATTCTTTGGTCAAAATTTCTGCAAGAATAGGAAAGTTTTTGACAATAAGGAGGAGTTGATAGCAAATATTAATTACATTTCCCATTCTTTTACTCTTCTGGTGAAAAATAATCAGTGGTACAGAAATGAGTTGCCTGTGATGGAAATATGGGGGATTAACCAACCATTTCACAATACAATCTACTCTGGAGAGTGTTTGATTTCAGTTATACATGAGAATAGATGCTTCTGACAAATTGTGCCATTGAAATAGAAGATATCATTTTTGTTGTTTTAACTGGCACATAATAATTATATGTATTTGTGGGGAACAATGTGAAGTTAGTTATTTGCATAATGCAGAAGGATTAAATCAAGCTAATTAAGATATATATCACCCCACATGCATATTATTTTAGTGCTCTTGATTTCAAAAATTAATTTCTCCTGTCTAATATGAATTCTGTAGTTTTTTTTAACCGATGTCTTCCCATTTACTACATACTCACCCCTATCTATGGTAACCATCATTGTATTCTTTTCTTCTAAGAGTTTGACTGTTTTACCCTCTTTATATAATGAGATTGTATGATATTTGCCTTCTATGCATATTTCACTTAGCATCATCATCTCTTCCAGGTTCATCCCAACTGTTACAAATGATGGAATTTACTTTGTTTAAATTTAAAAGGAATTGCATTGGGGGATACTGTGTTTTCTTTACTCATTCAACTGTTGATAGATGTCATGTTACTTCTATATCTTGGCTACACAGAAGAATGCTGCAGTGGAAATTGTTGTGCAGATCTCTCTTTGATACAGTGATTTTTTTCCATTGTGTATACATCCAGAAGTGAGATTTCTGGATCAAATAGTATCACAAGGTAATTCTATTTTTAATTTTCTGACGAACCTTCATACTATTCTTTTATAAAAGGTGTGCCAATTTACATTCCCATCAATAGTGTGCTATTTGCATGGATATGATAAGATCTAGCATTAAACTTGAATTTCTCTGATGTTTACTAATGTTGAACATTTTTCTGTACATCTGTTGGTGATTTATATGTTTCTTTTTGAAAAGTGTGTATTCATTTCCTTTCTTTATTTTAGGTTGTTTTCTTGTTACTGAGTTTTTTTCAGTTAGAAGTTCTCTTTTATCATTAAGGCTGACTTCAGAAACTATGGCCCTGGGGATTTAGCTCAGTGGTTCCTCTCCCTGCCGCGCAAGCTCAAGGTCCTGAGATTGATCCCCGGTATGAAAAAAAAAAAAAGAAAAGAGAAGAAAAGAAAGAAACTATGGCCAAGAAAAGTTTAAGCTTAATCTCTCAATGTTTTTCATCTCAATTCCCTGATCTCTTCCTCATTGGGCTGCTTCCCTGATCTACCCTATAAAAAAAGAACTCACCCCAATTAAATGGATCTGATAGTACTGACTTTATTTAATGTAGTCTTTGTGTATTTTCTGATGTATATTTGTATATATATTTGTGACAGTAAATAAAATAGTTTAAGTGACAGCAAATAAGGTAGTTTAATAAATGTATGTAGTTATAATAATATGCGTTGCTGTACTTATACCCACATACAATAACATCGAGTTAAAATGAGTGAAAACATATACAACACAAAAGGAAAACAAAAGTGAAATATTAGAATGACATCAGGGGAGGTTCATACCATTGCAGGTCAACTGTGAATCCAAAACATGGTCTTGAGAATGATAGCCAAAGCAAAGTACAAAAAATTTATCACAACGCCTAGTAAGATAAATGTTTGAAAATCTGATTACTTGAAAGGTCACTATAATGAAAGGAAAGTTCTTCTGAAGTCTCAATGTTACTAAAGTGGAAACAAAATTCAATTACCTTTCCTTTGCTAGTTCTTCAATTCAAAATAAAGCAAAATTTCTAAAAAAATCTATACCTTAATCTTATCAGATAATAATAATATGTTTATTATAAGTTCAGATTCTGTTGCTATATTTAGATTAGAACAAAATTCTATTCTAATTTTGGCTCCACTGTTTATTACTTTGTTGGCCTTATACAAATTATTTAAACTTTTGTAGATTTATTCAGAGATACAAAGAGTAATGCATAACTTCAAAGTTACTGTGGCATTGACATTACAGAGGGTACTCGCTGCTTGAGTATATGGAATATATCCTGGGAATTGTACCTGCTATTCTTATTTCTGTTTATTTATGGAAAGGTCTTCTTTACTGTTAAAGAAATGTTTGATATTAATAGAGATCACTGTATAATCAGATTGTTCTTTTGGCCCCTCAAATCACACCATGTGAACAAATAAATAGTTTATAAAGACAACAATTATAAGCTTCAAACTTGCAACCTGTCCTAATTTAAAATACACTGTCCTATTGTCAGTCATAATTATCAGACATCTTTTCCTCATTTTTTGTGCAGGACACATAATTATTAGCAGTATCTGCTGAAATCAAATCCAAATTTGAGTGTAAAGATCTAATGCCTTGTCTCTTAATATATCTATATACTTTATTTGTTCATAGTAATGCTTGAACTACAGGTAAGGGCAAGGTTCTTGTCTAGATTTTGTACACAGACAATGGGATTTAGTTATTAATACAAGTCACCAATACAGATATTGTTTTCTGTATCATTTTTCATATGAAGGAACTAAGTCAAAGATAGTTTGAGAGATTTACTCAGTCACAGGGCTGGTGGAGACTGAGCTGTAACTGATGTTTGTCCAGCTCCAAGTCAATGTTCCTTCCATGAAGACATGCATTTCTTTTGTCATTTTTAGACTGTGGTAAAATACAATAACAAAATTTAACATTTATTTAAGTGTACAGTTCTTTAGTATTAAAGAGATTGGCAATTTTGTACAATCACCACTTACCTATCTTTATCTCTTTCCATTTTTCAAAAATGAAACTCCATACTCAACAAAATACGACTTCTCATTACACTTTCCCCCAATCCCTTGCAACCGTTATTGTTTTTTGTCTTCATAGTTTTGATGTCTTATATAATTAAAATTATGAAACATTTTTCCTACTTTACTAACTTATTTCACTTACCATAATGTCTTCAAGATTCATTACCATTTTTCCGTGAGTTAGAATTGCTTTCACTTTTATGACTGAATAATATCTAATTGTCTGAAAACACCATATTTTGTTATTCATTTGGCCTGAAATGGGTTGTTTCCAGGATTAGTATTATTTCTTACTTTAAAGTCTGGTAACATTCTTCAATAAAACCACTGGACCTAGCATTTTCTTTGTCAGATGATTGTTGATTGACTGATTCAATTATTTTATTTCTTTTTTTTTAATTCTTTTATTGATACATTTTAGGTATACAACACAATTACATTTCTCATTGGGAATTGTACCTTTACATAATGCATCTTGGTTCTTATTTTTTCCCCATTCCTTTATTGGTTATAAGTCTCTTCGGATTGTCTATTTCTTCTTAGTCTTGCAGATTTTGTATTTCTGGGAATTTGTCCATTTAATCTAGATCTCCTAGGTTGTTGGCATACATCTGCTTGTGGAACTCCTTCATAATCTCTTCTTATGTTTGTAGAATCAAAAATAAGTCGCCACTTTTGTTTTTTTATTTTAGTAGTTTGAGACTTCTCTCATTTTTTCTTTGTCCTTCTAGCTAGTTGGTCAATTTACTGATTTTTCCAAAGAGCTAATTTTTGGTTTCTTTGATTTTTTTGTCTTGTTTTTTTCTACTCTCTATGTCATTTATGTCTGCTCTAATCTTTATTATCATATTGATAAGACTGGATTAAATTTGTTCTTTTTTTAGTTTCTAAAGTTATAAAAGGCAACTATTGTTTGAGGTCCTTCTTATTTTTAAATATTATAAACATTTCTAGCTATAAATCCCCCCCTTAGCACTTACTTTCATTATGTCACATTTGGTATGTTCTATTCTAATTTTCATTCATCTTTAAATATTTTTTATTTCCCTCATGATTTATTCTTTTAACCATTAGAAATATGCTGTTTAATTTTCATAATTTTGTTCATTTTACAGTTTTACTTTGGTTACTGATTTCACTTGAGCTTGGGGAAGGTACTTTGTGTGATTTCTACCTTTGTAAACCTACCAAGACTTCATTTGTAGCCTAACAAACTGTATACCCTCAAAAATGTAACGCATACTCTTGAGAAGAACATGCATAGCTATATTGTTGGATAGAATGTCTCGATATTTCTGTAGGAGCCATTTTGTTTGTTACTTAGGACCTTTATTTCTCTATTATCATTAGATAATTGTTTTATCCATTAAAAAGTGTGATAGAAGTCTCCAAATTTTAAAACTATTTCTTTCTTCAATTTGTTAATTTTGCTTCATATATTTTGATGTTTCATCATTAGGTGTATGAAAATTTATAACTATTATATCTTCGGGCTCTAATGTCTTTTGTCTATTATAACATTTTTCATTTATGTCATATTGTATCTAATATTAGTATACCAATCTCTACTTTGCTCTGCTTTCTGTTTATATAAAATATATTTTCTCCTCCTTTTGCCTTTTAATCTGTTTGTGCTTCTTGATCTGTGGTGTCTCTCTGTGACGAGTTTCTTGCAAACAGCATGTAACTAGATCATGTTTTTGTACCTATTCTATTAATCTCCAAACTTTGACTGGAAAGTTTATATGACTATATAAAGACTCAAAAATTTTACTATTTGTTTTCTATATTATAATTTTTCCACACTTCCTTACTCTTCTTTTGTGTTGAATTTTTTTCTTCTGATAGAAAGACATTTAAATTTTTTTCTTATTTCATTTTGTATATATTTCATGACTATTTTCATGGTGGTTACTATGGGAAGTCCATTTAGCCTTCTAAAAATATAATACTGCAATTTCAATTTAAACTAGTTTAATTTCAATAATACACAAAAATTATGTTACTTTTACACTTCCATTCCTACTTCTTTGGTTTGTTGAGAAAAGAATTACAATATGTATTCAAAACTAAATATTAATAATTACTTATATGTATTATCCACTTTAATAGGGAAGAAAATATAGATTTACAAACTGAAGCTATGATAATGCTAGCTTTCATGGTGATTGCATATATTTTTTATTTATTAACATAACACATAAAAAGCAAAAATTATACTCAAAATCTGTACATGTATGTATATATATATATATATAGATGCATATATATGTATGTATTTATGTATTTCCACTGTTTTCAAGTATGTAAAGCTTCTGAGGAGGAATCTGTTGATTATCTCATTGTCTGTGATGAGCTGTTTCCCCTCTTACTGTTTTTAAAATTTTCTCCTCATCTTTGGCTTTTTGAAAGTTTGATTACAGTATATCTCAGTGTGACTATTTTTTGAACTCATCTTAATTGGCATTTCTTCAGCTTCTTAAATATTTACACTTAGATCTTTCATGAAATTTGGAAAATTTTTAACATTATTTCTCTATGTATTGTCTCTAGCTTCTTTTTCAGAAATGATTACAATATATGTGTCAGTTCACTTTACGTTTTCTCACAAGTACATTAGGTTCTGTTCACTTGTTTTCTATCATTTTTTCTTTCTTTTACTCATTCTTGATAATTTTTCTTGTCTTCTCTCTAAACTCATTTACTATCCAATCTGCCTTTGAATCTCTCTGATGAATTAGTGAATTTCTCATTTCAGTATTCTGGGTTCTATTTTTATTTTTGACTTTTCAGGTGCAGAGAATCAGTTTGGTTTCTTTTTAGCTTTTCTATCTCTTTACTGGTGTTCCATCTTGTTCAGACAGTGTTTTCATGACTTTTATCCACACCTTCCTTTTTGTTCTTTGGGAATCTCAATGAGAGTTGTTTCAAAGATTTATCTAGTAAATTAGCCATCAGGTATTTCTTACAGACAGTTTCTTTTGATGTATTTATTTTTTCTTTGAAAAGGTATGATATTACATATATGCTTTTTAGTTTTCCCCAGTGATTTCTCTCTAGTAACTCTGACCTACCTTGTCTGGTAATAGGATATATGTTCCTGGTCATTTGAGAAGAGTTCTGTCACAGGCCCTGCAGGGAAGACTGATGAGCAGAAGGAAAAAGAATATCTGAGTAGTCATGAACTGCTAATTTTAAATAACTATTTCCTTGAGATCTGTGAGTCATTTTAGTAAATTCGTGGAATCCAAGGTGGATCTTAGAGGAACCCTGATTTTTAGCCCAAGTGTTAGAAGCATATGCAAAACAACTTGAGTCATGCAATGGCATCTAAAGCAAGAAGACCCAGTCTTGGAGAATGCTCACCCTTTGAGATCTGATTCTTTCTCCAATAGATAGTGTCAGACATGGTTTGGATTAGAAACCCTCTGCTGTTATCTGCTGCTGCAGTACTGCTTTCTTGATGCATAGGGGAGAACTCCCACCCAACAAGTGTTAAAAATGAACCATGCTGTGAATGTGTAGTAGAGGAAATTGAATCTGAGTTGGAGTTGGTTTACCCTTCTTTATCTTCAAATGGTCTATACTTTCATGTTTTTAAGTATGCCCTGTTTTTTGTTTGAGTCTAATAATGTGATAATTCTGAAAAACAGATGCTTTCCTTTCTCCATTTCTTCCTGTTTTTATTATATTTCATTTATTTTTTCAGTACTGATGAATAAAACAAGTGTTCTTTATCACTGAGCTACATGCCCATCCATTTTAAATTTTTTTAAAAACAGACTCTAAGTGGGACTTTGTCAATTTCTAATTTTCTCTGTATTAACAGTTACTACTGACTATTCCAGTCTTTTCTTCTTTCCGGTAACAGGAAATAAATTCAGGGTCTTCTGCTTGCCAGGCAGGTACAGCTCCACTGAGCTACATCCCTGGCACCCTGAATGTTCCAGTCTTAAATCTGGCTTCTAAAAAAGGTAAGAAAAAAACCTGAAGTTAGAGAAGAAGCCATATAAATGGTTCCATGCTCCATAAACAGCAACCAGTGATCATAGCAGAGATTCAGATATTTGGAGAACAGACCTTTTTTGCACACCTTGTGACTTATTAGTAGCATGCAGTCTACTCCAACAAAATGTGCACAGCTCCCTGACAGGGGGCTGGAAATGAAAGAAGGGAATCTACTACTGTGCTAAAAGCCAAAATTGACCAAAATTTATCTCAATTGACCTATGGAGCCTTCTAGTAGAAGATGTAAGCCTTCAGTGACTCTAGAGATCCAAAATAGAACAGGTGACAGATTCAGCACTTTTTAGCCATTATATAGGTATGGAGATAGATTCCCAGTGACTCCTAATCTGCTAATTCCCAGAATCCCAGTATGCACTTTCTAACCAGGCTTCTGATGGTAGCATGAGTTATCCTCTGTAAAGAATTCAAATCTGTGGGTAATATATGAGTTAAATCTCCAGTTCACTAACATATCAACATTCTTAAAATCTTTCCCAAGAATTGCATTAATATATATTTCTTGGAAAACATGCAGAGAAACACTTACAAACATTTCTTTGGTCAAACACATTTGAGAAACACCGAGATACATCAATCTGATAAAAATTCATATTTCTAGTTTAAAAAAATTTACATACGACACAAGTAATGGGGAAAGATACATCATGTGCAGGTACAAGCACCCAATGATAAATGTAAATGTATTCTATACCTAAAATGCATCAATGAAAGAATTTAAGCAAAAAAAGAAGATATTTACATAAGCCCCTTCACTATAAAATGTTTCCAAGCCAGTGAATTTCTCAATGTTTAAACGCAATTTTTTTTTTTATCTCTGCCACAAACCCTCCAACCCTTTCTCTAACATTTACTGGAAATACTTTATTAAAGCACAAGCCTCAAATTTTACAAAGCAGCCTACAGAGACTCCATATTACCCTTGGAAGGAAATCCAAGTTCCTCGGTATGGCATGCAGAATTCTCAAGGCTTTTTCAAGGTCCACTTCCCTGAAATTCTGGTCCACTCCCTATTTTAGCTAGGGTTTCTCAAATGTAGTGTGTGTGTGTGTGTGTGCACGTGTGTGTGTGTGTATAATTTATGTATGTATGTATTTATTAGATCCAAGCATTTGAACAGGCTTGTATATCTTTGTAAAATAGTTTGTTCCCTCTTTACCTTATATACATAACGTGGATATTCTCTTCTCCAGGAAAAACTTTTGTCCACTCACAAATTTAGGGGTCCTTTCTTGTTGTGTCTTTTACAGTCACTTCCTTTAATAGATAATATTCTGCATAGAAAATATATGTGCCTTCTGTTTCACTGATCAATAATTTGAAAGGATCATTTCCTCCCAAGGTATGACATATGGCCTAGATTTCTTAACTGAGTCCCACATTCCTCCCTCTCTTTCTCTCTCTTTCTCTCTCCCCCTCCCCCCACTCATCTCTCTCTAAAGCTCTCAGTGTGAACACAGACACAAATTCATGTAAACAAGATCATTATTGTTTTCAACCTATCCTGAATCCACTGACATAGAATGACATTTTTCTCTAAGTCCTACATTTTTTATTAGTGATCTTTATACTTTATGCCCCAACAGCAGTATATAGTCACAACTAGGCCTTTCTGCAACCCTGAACCATCAATCTTGTCAAACCAAATTGAATTAAAGCTCAAGCAGTTATAAATGGAGTGCAGCTTGTCATATAAAAAGAAAAGGAAAAATAAGAGACACACATCCAACCAATAGTTTCA
Organism: Heterocephalus glaber; assembly: GCF_053883595.1. Classification (NCBI taxonomy): domain Eukaryota; kingdom Metazoa; phylum Chordata; class Mammalia; order Rodentia; family Bathyergidae; genus Heterocephalus; species Heterocephalus glaber. The sequence continues at coordinate 24,483,729 of NW_028258143.1, read as the reverse complement.
TTTTAAGACATTCCCCGAGGAGAAAACTTCTCAGTTTCCTAATAACCTCTCTCCAATCTTTTCAGCCTTTTTAGTAGTCGTAATGTTGGTCTTTATTCAGAAACATTTATTCTAGAGTGATTGTGATTGTGCACAAGTTAAATGCTTCCTGGGGTAGAACACAGTTCTCTATGATATAAAATTAATTATCTCCATTTTTTTGAGAGGCTGGCCTTTGGTGGCAAGTTTCTGACAATGCTTTTGGAGAGGACAGCATAAAAATCACAATGCCCAAGCCATCTGTCTTAGTTACTTCTTCATTGCTGGGACAGATACTCCATACCCATAAGTTAAAAAAGGAAATGTTTAATTTAACTCGTGGTTTGTAGAGGTTTCAGCCCATAGTCAAGGGAGAGGGCCATGGAAGAGGAGAAACTGTCCATGAAAGGTAAGCAGAAAGTGGCAGCAGTGAGCCTCCCATTCCCTCTGTATTCTATCTGGGCACAAGCCTTTTTGTAGGTGCCACCCACACAGAAGGTGGAGCTTCTGTTTTCAGTAAACTCATTGAGCCACACCCAGAACTATACTGATCCATTCAGTGAATCCAGTACCACACATCCTTCATCCCAGTATCACACACTCATGATTCAGTCTTCTTCAAAAAGCCACTCTGTGAGCACAGGAGGGTTTGGGGGGACAGCTAGATGCAAGCCATTACATCATCCACTTGTGGCCCCAGAAGTAGGTTGTATTTTATTTGGCTCTTGTGTACCTTGTAAAATCTCTAAGTGTTACCCTTGAAAGTTAACTATTTCTCTGTGCTCTGTGGCAAGTTTATTGGGTCCCCTTCAATCTGCCCACACAAGCACTGCCCCTGGAGACATTAGCACCAAAACCTGCCTGCATGATGCAGGAATGTAGGAAAAACCTTTCTGAACAAAGCCCCTCTCAAAAGTTTAATTTTGCCTTCACCCTCCTCAGGTTAGTAGTTACTTATGGAGTGGAGACTCAGAGAGTAGCTAAAAGAAGCCTTCAGAATGCTGAAAATATTTGTTTTCTTGGTATTGGTTATAGTGCTGGTGGTGCCAGTATTTATTTGGAAGAAGTTCATCAATTCTTGAACTTATTTTTTCCTTCGTGATATACATCAATAGGAAGCTATTTAAAAAAATCTTTTAGAGTCATGAGTTCTTTAACTGATTTAAGACATTTTTCTAGGAATGAAAATATTTCATCATACTGTCTAAAATAAGAGTGGTTTCTAAAACATGTTTTATTTTACATTAACGTATATTATTTCTGCACATTAGTGGGGTTCAATACAGCCAGTGTATGCTAATCAATTTCAGCTTCCTTTTGTCCATCTCCCTGCTCCTTTCTGCACAGACTCTAGTAATCACCATTTTACATTCAGATTGACTTTATTGACTTCCTACATATGAGACAGAACATGTGGTTGTCTTTCTAGGTCTGACTTATCTCATGTAACATAATGTCTTTCAGTACCAAAAGTGGCTTTTGCGTCTAATTGAGCAGAATGAACATGTCAAGTCTGCTCTCTACACTTCCATCTGTTTCTGTTTCCCCACTTGTTAAATGGAAATTAAAATGTCTACTTAAGATAATTGAGAAAATTGAATTGAATAAATAATAGAAAAGCACTTAGCACAAAAAGAATCCAGTGTGTGGTGACCGTGTGATTAATAACAACAACAAACTGTTGAATCTGAAGTAGATAAAGGCAAACTCTTGGCTTTGCTAGTGTGCCTGATGTGTAGCAGTAATATCATTTATACAGGAGAGAGAAAGGCAGAAAATAGAAGTAAAATCTACATTGCTGTACACAGGAAGAAGGAATGAGATGAAGGGAAATGTCAAAATACAGAGTCCTTCTAGAACTAGTCTCAGGTGGCCAAGGTTTTGATATGAGAGAGGCAGGAAATGAACACTTAGCAGCTTGCATGAGGGCATATTTCTTTAGAATATCGGCTGCAAGATGAAAAGTGCTTTGGTCCAATGACGTACACCGAGCTTCTGGAACTGTGCTTAGAACATGCAGACAGGAATTAAAAGCACCTGTAGTTTCTGCTGAGTATATCGGATTAAATTATGCCATACTAGAATAGCCTGGTAAAGTCTGACAGCTATGTATTCTTGGGTATGCCCATGAGTTCTTGGATAGATTTGGACAGTTACTTACAACTGATTTGAAATATTGGGCAATGTTTCTAGAATTGGGATTAATCTTGGAGTGATGAATCTTGCTTTCAGAAAAATCAGACTTAAGTCCTTGTAGTTCTATCAATTTGGGTCAATTATTTAGTTTCTATGAACCAAAAGTTCTCGTGTATAGACTGGAGTGAAGAATATTGACATCCCAAGGATATTGGTGATTAATGAGATATTATTTATAAGCCAGCATCTGGTAGATCATAAGTTAAAGGGTGTCTAAACAACTCTTTAACTTATTTATTAACTGAATGGAATTTTCTATCAATATACAGGAGGTGATAATTTCTTAAAAGATAAAACATTTCATGCATCTGAACCCTTGAGATCAACTAGAACAAATCACTGGAATTGTCCTTTTCATAGGAGATAAAGAGTAGTAATTGCGATTATTAAGAAGTGAGTGAAACATTTGATCCTAAAAAAAGAGAAAGATGAGAAACAGATATATTTTAATTATATCAGAACTAGTTTTCATTAAGGTTTCAAAGGATCAAAAGACTGAAAAATATAAAATATTCTTTATGTATAGTCACATAAAAGCAATAAAAATTGTAAGACTAGTGTGGAAAGAGTAGGAAATTTAATATTTTCCTTTGTCACATCACCTGCCCTGCATCAACACTGACCACTGGACCTGTCTTCCTTTTATTCTCACTTTTGGTCACCAGCATAGCCACAGTGTCATTGTTGCTCTGTATTAGCCAGAGTTCTTTAGAGCAACAGAATCAATAGAATGTATATCTCATTATGAAAAACAATTTATTGGATTGGAAAATCAGAGGCTGGAGAGCCCCAAGATGGACAAGGGTCAGCAAAAACCAGGGAACCCAGTAGCTTCTTGGTCCAAGAAGCTGGAAGCCTCAGAACAGTGGGACTAAGGATGCAGTGCCAGCTCAGTCTGCAGGCCTAGAAGCTCCCCAGAGAGTTGCTGCTATGAGTCCAAATTCAAAAGGTGAAGAAGCTGGAGTCTGATGTCTAAGGGCCATGCAGCAGCAAAATATGTTCCATCTCAAGAACCCAACTTAGACACCTTGGGTTTTTTTCCTCTTTCATCCACTTTCATTCCGCTTGGGTCTCCGGCCACCCACATTCGTAGTGTGTCTTTTTCCCTCAGTTCACTGACCCACAATCAATAATTTCTAGAAACATCTACACACACACACACACACACACACACACACTCACTCACAGGCACAGAACTGTGTTTTAGCAATTTTCTAGGAGTTTCTGAACTGGCAAAATTCACAACCACAATTAACACTCACATGCTGTCACCACAAGTCGGAACTTTGGTCCTGTTTCAGGGATTGTGCACTTTATTGTGTTCTGTACTACCTGAGGAGTCCTGTCCTTGATTGTGGTCTACCATTAGCTAATCTAACATAGGTGCATCAGGAAGATTTCTCTTTACCTCCTTTATTAAAATAGTAACCCATACACCCTCCCTATTAACATATTTTTATTCTCTTTTACTTTGCTCAAGTACTTACCACCACCAGAGAGAGACACCACACATTGTTCATTGATATTATCTAGCTCCCCTAGAAATAACTCACCATTAAATCATTCTTTTCTGTCTGTCTGATGCCTATTTTTGTTGTACAGAAAAATAGCACTTAGTAAATCTTTGATGAACTTTTATTTGGAAGAATCAATGGATTTATTATGGAGTAAGATAAGAATTTTACTCAAAGTTCTCATTAGGGATAAATTTTGCCTAAAAATACACAAGTGATTTCATTAGAATATGTCAAAACAACTTTTCAAGGCTTTAGCAGATAAAAAGAGGGAACGTTCAAACTGCAAAATTTTAATAATAAAATGAGAAATAGTATGTCTCGTAATATTACACTAAAAGCTTGGAAAAATATAATTTAAAATATAGACACATTTCAAATCTTGATAAAAGGAGGACTTTAGACAATATGGTTAGATGAACAGGGATAAAAATAATTCAAGTTTCTTTAGATAATTAAATTATTAAATAAATATAGGAAAAAAGAATATTCACATATATATGATCAGTTTCTATATGATTGAAAATATTTACTCCATATAAAATGCAAATGAAACTATGAGAAAAAAATCAAGAATCAAATTAAATTGGCATAGATCACAGAGGATCAAATTTAATGAGGAAACATGAATTCTCAATAAGCTATGAAATTTTATCAGTAATATATGAAATCCAAGTAAGTGGAAATCAAAACAACCATATGATGCCTTTTCCCATCTTTCAAATCATTTAAACTTCTGAAATATTCAACCTAGGAGACTGATAAACTCATGTACTCTCTGATATGCTACTGCTAGGTATGTAAAAATCTGAGAAAATGCTAAAAATAAATATCAAAAATCATAAAAATTGTTCACATGTGGCTCAAATGGCACAGTAGTTCTTACCTGAACATTAGTCATGAATACAGACAATATTGTACATTGACAGGACATTCATTTTAGTTAGATATACAGAAGGAAAATTTTGAAAACCATATTACAATGGTGAAGTAAATAAAGATTCAGTCTTAAGATGGGATATTACAGGAACTGTTAAATGATGATTGAACATTATTAATAGATACATTGGAAAATCTCTTTAAAAATTATAAAATAGTACAAGGATTATCCATATTATCTGACCTCAAAAATAAAAGAAAATTTAATAGCAGATATGTGTAGGTATATGTATTTAGATTTATATTACTTAGCAAATAAAAAGAAAACTAAAAATTACAAAGTAAAAATTAAATCACAATTGTGTATTTTCTTTTGTTGAATCTGTCACATTTTGCAGTAGTAATTCACAAAGTCATTTAGATGAAGGGCAAATATTTGCAAGACTTTTAGAAAGGTTTTCAGCACTTCACAATCGTGGAAAGACCAAGTAGGTAATTGAACAGAGGATGATTACATAGGCTGTCCCACTGTCACCGAAACCAAGCCACGTCTCTTAACATGACGCGTACCCTGCCCATGCTTGTCTCCAGTCTGATTTACTGTTGTTCTTTCTCTTTAAATTGTCATATATTTTGGCTCAAAATTAATGATTTTTACTTGCCTTCTTCCATACTGCTTCCCTTCAGAAACTGTCTAATTGTTCCTGGCCAGAGCCCTCTATCTTTCTTCTGATCCCCTACAGAACTTCATACATCACTCTATGTTTTGTTTTCCCATATATCTTCTAGGCCAAAAAACAAAGAACATGTGACCACACATTGTACTTGGTGCTTTTATTTCTGTGCACTTCTATTCATCAATCATTTATAATTACTTTCTATAGTAAAGCAGAAAACATACAAGGAAACAGTACAAAAGCTTATAACATATTTTGTTATTAAATGAACAGGCATGTAGTCAGTACTCACATTTATCAAAATGGTATTTTTTCATGCCACTTCTTAATCATTATTCTTCTCTTACCCTAAAAAGTTATGATATCCTCACTTGTGTGGAAAATAATTTCTAATTTTACTAGCTAAACACACATCCACCAGCCTACATTGCTGCTCTCCCTGTCATCGTGGTATTTGTCATACTGTGAGAAGAAAGGGACACTGTATTTGTTCCCGGTTTCACTCATTCAGCATGAATTTCCTGAGACCCATCTGTATTACTTGCATAATTATATGTCAATCTGAATTACCATGGACTATTTCATTGTATGATAAATATACTATGATTCATATTACTTTGTGGTCATTTGGATTGGTCTTTTTTTGAGAATTTTGTCAGATTTCAACAAGGTATATGCTAGTCTTGATCCTGTGAGGTAAGTATTCTCTTCTTTGACAGTCACCTAGCAATGAACTTGTTGTTCTAGTGTATCCATATTTTAATCTTAGTAAGTAATCTGAGAACAGATTTCTTATCTAGTGCTACTTCACACTCCTACTTTATTTTTTTAATCTAAAATAGTGAGTGTTACGCATATTTTTAACAGTTGGTATGGTAGGGTTTTTTTTGTTTCTTTTGTTCATCTGCTATTCTGATGACAAAATAGTTACAAATTATTGTGTTTTCAAACTCCATGGAGGCCTGATCATTAAGGAATTTATTATCGTGGTATTAAAATATATTTCCATGACTATTCTATTTCCATACTAATCACATTTTTTAGCTACTCATTTGGATATCCTATTTATTTTATGTTTATTCTCTCATTTTTTATTTCTACAAGGTCATTATAATGAATCTTCTTTAATTTCCAATTCTAGTAACTTGTCACCTCTTTTCTTATTAGGAGGTAAAGATTTGCCTAATATATTGACCTTATCAAATAAGTAACTTTTGGTTTTATAGATTTCCTCTATCATGTCCCTTTCCATTGCAGATATATTCTCTTTTGATGTCCTACCTTTTTAATGACTATCAGACATGTGGTCCATTTTTTTGTACAGTTCTGTACATCTTGTTTTGGAGACATTTGAGATACTGCTCTCAGTCCCAAGACTTTTAGTATTTCTTGTAAGGTGTATTTGATATTACCGATTCTCTCAGATTTTGTTTATCTAGTAATTTCTCTCTTTCACCATTTGTTTCAGGAGAAATTTTTGCTCAATATAGGCTTGGTAGCTGACCCTTTTCTTTTTACTTTGAGTATTTCTATGTTATTCCACTGTTTTTTGTACTCTGTTGTGCCTTCTGAGAAGACACAATTATTAATTTCATTGAGGTCTCCTTGTGTTAAACCAATTTACAGTTCTATAAACAATGTATATTATATTCTATAAACAATGTAAATTGTTGATGTACATCTTCATTTAAAAAATCTAGATCTACTTAAATGTGTAAAAATCTAGCTCTTAATAAGACAAAGATGATTTACTATACTAAGAGGGAAAACCATTTTGACAGAGTATTGGCTGCAATTCAGAATGAGAGAACAGTGTTTAGATAATTTATGAGATTTTGGAATATGGAGTAAGAAAGCTTCCTTTGGAGGAGTTGAGTAGGATTGTGTGAGGAACTCAGTGGATACAACAATGTGAAGGGTTGGAGGTTTAAAGCCCAAAGTCTTGGAAAGAAAGTTTTATTTTCTGCTATCTGTAGGGGAGGTGAACTGTTTAATGTATATTTCATGAAGTGAATTTTTAACTTTAATTTTTTTTTTATTTGTTGGAAGGAGTTGCAGGAGAAACAAGAAAGTTATTTGTCACTCCTACCTTCTTCTGAAATACTAGTTTTTTTTTTCTTTTCTGGTACCGGGAATCAAACTCAGGACCTTGCGCTTATGAGGCAGGCAGCAGAACCACCGAGCTAAATCCCCAGCCTGAAATACTAATTATTTTCATAAAAGTAGTAAGCTCTGTGAGTATCAGTAAAGTTCATCTTTATTGAATTTTGTGTTCTCATCTTGAATAAAAATCACAGTCAGACTTCAATTTGTGCTTGCTAAATAAAGATAAAATATTGTCATGGTGCTCTTTTTAAAAATTTTTTGTGACCACTAATGACTTTATATATGTCTTCATGAGTTTATTGGATTTATGTATTTTCATTTCAGAGTAATGCCTATCTATATAGCATGCATTTTGACCTTTGTGCTTTTTGTGTTTCTTTGTATTGATATACACGGGCCATTTTTTTCTTTTTTTTTTGTACTGGGGATTGAACTCGGGTCCTTGCATTTGGGAGGCAGGTGGCGCAACTACTGAGCTAAATCCCCACCCCCATGGGCCATTTTTACATCCAGGTTTTTGTTTGTGTTTGCTTTGTATTAATTTGTTTTGGCAGTGTGGAGGATTGAAGGAAGGCACCAGACATGCTAGACAAGCACTCTGCCACTGAGATGCAGGCACAACCCCTATGCATTCTTAACTTTTTCTGGTTGTTTATGATTTGTCTCAACTTGTGACTTATCTTTTCACTTCTCTTAAATAATCAGGATTTATTGACACTAGTGAATATATTATAATCAAATTTCTGTAGTAAAATTTTAATTTTTAAAAGATTCTAGCATAGTTTTGTTTTGTATTGGTGGGTTCATGAAGTAGACATAGCTATCTGAACCAACACTTTTTTTCTTATTACCTCATTTATTTGTAAGTTATTAATAATTACTTGCCCTGAAGGCTGACCTTATATAAAATCTTAATATAATGTTTTTCTTTTACATATAATTCTCTTTATTATATTTACTAAAATTGATTATGATTTTATAGAGCCTCAACAAATGTTTAAGAATGAAATAGTTCTGCTTTTTAAAACCCCTAGGAGATTTTTAATATAAAGAATGGTCTATGAAAATTGTTGAAAAATATTTTAGAATTACTTTTACATAGTATTTCCCAGAATCAGTTAACTTAGAGAGACCTTGTTTTATAGGCCTTGTTAAATTTAACATTTCTCTGATTGCCAAGGAATACTATTGTTTCAATTTGGTTTTGGCTTGAAAGATTCAAAGTGCTATAAATATAGGAATCATCAAGTTAGTAAATTCCATTGAAGTATATAGCACTATGTAAAATTTAGAAACATTTTCAAGTGCACTTTCTCACCAGATGGATCATTAGGAAAAGAATGGAAACAAAGTCTTTGTAAATTGGGAAGGGTGGAGGGGGTGAAGGGAGGACAGGGGAATAGGAAAAAATAAACACCAAGATACATCATGTACAGGTACAAGATCCCAATGATGAATGTAACTGTACTATATACTTAAAATGTACCAATAGACTTAATGAAAAAAAGATTTAATGTTTACTATTAAAGATTAAACCATGAAATAACTTCCAACATGCTTAGAAAATATTAATAAATATTTCCCAGGTAAGTTGATAAAAATGCAAATTGTAATTAACATATAATTCATAGAACATGACCACGGGTAGATTTTTTTGGTAAAAATATCATTGCCTGCTAATTATCAGTCATATGAAGTGTGGTCAGCATTTGTATGTCATGTTTATTTATGACTTTTATAAATGTGTCATTGTTAAATACTTATGGATGTAAATAAAATAGACGACATGAAATCTTGATAAGATGCAAAGAATTTAATGAGTAATACCTGTTGTAATATACTGCCATATAATTTCCTATTTGATTGGACCTCCCAGATCCAACTGGTAGCTGTTTATAATTAATAGCATCCTCATATTTTGCAAAGAGATGTGTTTTCATATTTTTCATATTTCTCAGGAAAGTTAGAACTGTGTTTAAATGTGGGAACTTAAGTTTTTTCTCAGGATTCATTAGTGTTAGTCAGATATATAAAGGTAACATTATTTTATTAGTGCAAGAAATTGAGACTCCTTTAAAACTGCAGGGATTTTATACTGAAAACAATTGAAAATTTTAATTGACATTCTATTTGAAGGATACATCCATTTTTCCTAAGAGTACAGGCTCCTGAATCACATGCCCTTCACTCCTCTCTAACATCTTCAGTTTCTGATGCCTACCTGTCCATCCTGGAGCTATTTAGGTTTCACCTAATGCATCATTCTCTCTTTTCCCTATCATCATGGAGGATCCCTTAACTTAGAACATTCTTGTTTCTAAATCATTAATTTTTAAGTCAGCAGTCAGCTCATTTAATTAGAGTGGCTGTGAATCACTCTATGACACCTCCCTGTTAAAGTAAGTGAAGTTTTCAGCAGTTTAGTGACTCCTTTTTCTCTCTACTGGCTTCCATCTGAGTATCTTCCCTATTGTACTGTAGCTTTTTCCTTATTTCTTCCTTTCCAGGAGACTGTGGTCTGAATTTAGACAACACACTCTCTCTGTACTTCAAGTGCAGGCACAGTGTCTAGCACTTGGTGGAATCCATAAATATTTATAAGTGAAAGAAATGAAAGAATGGAAAAAAGGGAGAAAATATGAAGAAAGAAGTAACCAAAAAATGGAAAGAGGAGAGGTAAAACTGAAATATTTACTCTCAATCAGAATTCTTAAATGAAGTCCTACCTTGCTGAGAATAGCAAAGTACTCACCATGGACTCTGAGGCCCCATGTGACCTGGCCCCTTCAGTTTTTCATACCTCAGTCCCTTAAACTCCTTGCCAACACAATTTCTTCTGTGTTCCCCACAGGGCATCAAGGCCCTTGCTCCTACTCCAAGGACTCACTCAGGTGCTTCCCGGTGTTCACACATATTTATAGCTTTGCTCAAATTTAAATTTCTTAGGGAAATTTCCTTAAGAACTACTTAAATCTTTCTCTCCTACCCCAATCCATCCCATTTCCCTTATCTTCGCTACTATTATTACTGGAATTAACACTCCGATTTATTCAATATATTTTAATCATTTATTTTATGTATTGTTTGCCTTCTGCCATTTGGAAGGTAAACTCCACTTAATAAGAATCTGTGATTTTTCATCTTAATATTTCCACAATGCCCGGATGAATATGATTGATAGCAAAAGAATAGGAGTAAGTAGCTCTCTCACTTGACACAGATTTATTCAGGTTACTCACAGGCAGTGCCTGAGAAAGCACTAATTCTGTTCCCAACCAGGGTTTCCAACTACTGCCTGCAGCCTCTTTTTTTTTTTTTCATTAAATTTATTGGTACATTTTAGGTATACATTATGATCAGATTCAATATTGGGAACATTATGATCACATACATCATTGGGAATTTGTACCTGTACAAGATATATCTTGGTTCTTATTTTCTCCCATTCCCCTCCCTTCCTTCCACCCTCCCATCCCTTCCTATTTATATATGATTTATTTCTGTTTTTCCTTTTCTCATTTTTTTATCTTGGAAATCACCGTGACACACCCATGCTCTTTAATTTCTGTATTACCGATGGCTGCTTTTGTGCTACAATGGAAGCTCTGAGTAGTTGTGTTGGAAACTGAAAGGCTTAAAATATTTACCATCTGGCCCTTTACACAAAACAGTTTGCCAAAACCCAGCTGCCCATTAAAATCTGCCTGATACAGAAACATGTGTGGTTTCATTGTCAATATTAACACTGCTGTCAAATAAGTGGGCCAAATCTATTTCCCATGGGAGTGATTGGCTTAAAAGCCCAACTGGACTGAGAAAAAACTACATGGACTGTTTTGTATATAAGAAATAAATGAAATTAGTTTTTCTTTTGCATGCTTTCAGTGGTGTATGTGTCTGGAGTGATGCCTACAATGTCAGCAACAATTTTGCTGTTGTGGGACAAAGCGTGAATGCAAAACTTGTCCATAGAGAAGGACTGACAAAGATAAAAAAAGAAAAAAAAACATGTCTTTGATGACATCTATCAACTGGGAACTCATCACACCCGGAGGTTAAGCTACAACTGGGCTTCATGTTGTTTTTAAAATAGCTGTTACATTTGTTCAGGCCAAACTGATTCTGAGCATTCTAACTTCCAAGTGGATGCATCTTAACTGGTTGACTAAAAACTTCCTAAGAACATTTCAAAAATAAAATTGATGCCTTCATTTTGAAGGGCACTAATAGAGTCTTCTACTTTCTTTTATTGAAAAAGGAATTTTAATCTTTAAAATACTATATATATGAATGGATTAATTAATTGATTGCTCTATGCAGAAAGAGAGATTGAAATATAAACAGGTAATTATCAGTGTTGATTTTCTAGGAAGAGTAAATGATCTATTTATGAAAATTATGCCCAGTTTTCTTTCTTCATTAAGTAGCTCTTTTTAAAGCATGGAGTTTGGAGTTGCTACAGATTAACTAAGGACCAAAATAAGGTCACTGGGTTATACACATGTAGACCCATTATTTTAGTTTGTTCCATATTCCAAAGACAAATCAAATTGATATTTTAAGTTTTCTAGGTTTTTGTATATAATCTCACCTTTCTCCTTAGGTAAGAATCCTTGAGGATGTATTATAATTGACATAATTCTTCAAATATTAGAAGTCATTAATTTCTTTTTTATAATTTTATTATTATTATTTTTTTGGTACTGGGGATTGAACTCAGGTCCTTGCGCTTGCGCAACGGGAGGCAAAACCACTGAGCTAAATCCCCGGCCCTCTTTTTTGTAATTTTGAGACAGGATCTCATTAAGTGAGCCTGTTTCCCAGGCTAGGCTTGAAATTGTAATTCTCCTGTTTCAGACTCCTAGAGTGCTCGAATGACAAGCTTTTGCCACTAAGCCCAGCTGAATCTATTATTTTAATGGCAAATATTTATTAAATATTGGATTCAAAAACAAATTTGACTTTAAAACATATATACAGAATATAAATCCATTTTAAATATCTACATATAATAAAAACACTTTGTATAATCAAAGAATATAAAATTTTAATATACAATAGTATATTAGTTAACTATGGTGTCAACTTGAATAAGAAACATTCATCTGATTGGTTTAGCTTAGATCTGGGTGTATCTGAACAGTGGACTAAAGAGGGAAGACCCACCCCGTAGGTGGCACCAACCAATAGACTTATAGCCTGTATGGAATAAAAAGGGAAAGAAGTTTCTCTTCTGCTTCTTTGGAGGAGCTCAGTGTTTGGCATCACCTTTGGATGTCCATCTTCAGGCTTCCACCACAAACTCTTCAGACTTCCAATGCAGACATTTCGACTTCCCAGTATGGAATTGCACTGGATCCTGCAGTGACCCCCAGGTCTTTGACTTTTGACTGGAACCTCCAGCCCTTTTGCATGCTCACACCTCTGATTCTGCAGGCAGCCATTGAAAGCCTACATTGTGGGGCCGGGGATGTAGCTCAATGGCACACTCCCTGCCTTGCAAGCGCAAGGTCCTGAGTTCGATCCTCAGGACAAAATATATATATAGTAAATAGGTTATATCCTGTATCTTACATTACTGTGCTCCTCTAATGAATAGAGATTGATACAAATAGCAAGTAAGTTAATTATTAGTTAGAACACATGCAAATTTCTTCCATGTGCAATTCTCAGATGTGTAAATGGGAAACAGCTTTGGAAATACATGAAAAATATGCTTTTGCTTATTATCGCCTTTCTACAAGACATTCCCTTTCTTCAATTTGCACATAGAAAATTATTTTAAGTCTTGTTTTAAATATTACTTCTTCCAAAAGTTCTTCTGTAATTTTGAAAGTCATCTTTAATTTTTTGCTCCTGTTTTTCATACTGCAGCAAAGGGTTATTATAACATTTTTCTTTTTCTTTTGTATGATTAAGTTTCTTATGCATCAGCACACACTTCTGTGATATTAAGTAGAATCCAATTCCAAATGGCATCTGAAGGCAGTTTTAATGTGCATAGAGTCTAAGATCCTATTCTTATTAGTGAGTACTCAGAGACATGTATCTCTGTGTATGGCAGTATCTAACTCTCACCTGCATCTTGAGGGGAAGCATTCTGTCAAAATTAGATAAATTTATAGTTGGATAAATGATGAGAGAAAGAAAGGGTAGGAAGAAGAAAGGAAAGAAGGAAGGGAGCCAGGGAGATGATAGTCAGATTACAGGTGGTAGATAGATAGATATCCACATCACACTTCTATCTTATTGCTAACTAAATATAGTACACATAAAGGGGATGATGTTTTTCAGTTACCCACTGGGAGGTTGAAAGATGCCCCTCAGACATCTAGGCAGAAAGGAAAGTAGGAGACAGTGGAACCATGACATGGGTCTCAGAGCAAGAGACAGTGTGTCAATAACAGACCAGCCAAAGACCGGCACCTGGGGCAGCAGGAGGACAGAAACACTGAGTCAGCATTGTGCAAAGGTGGGGAAACTCCTCCCCTTAGGAGGACTCAGCTCTGGTGCTGCACCAGAAGGGTGAGAATATTGTTCTAGGTGAGTTGGTGCTAAACTTCTGCTCAGCCTGCTTTGTTTTTCTTCATATCTATAATATGTTTTTACTTCAGTTAATAAATTTGCAGTTTTACAAACTGAAGCAGAAACCTTTAAAATAATATAAATAATTAAGTAATTAGTAAGCAAAGCTTTTGTTAGATAGAGTAAAATTCATATGATGTGTTAAACAAGAAACACATAGTGAGGAAGTAGAGAATAGTGTCAAACAGAAAGGGATAGGAGATACTGAGGTGGAGGAAGTAAATACTCATAGGTATAGAAATCCCTACATGTTCAGAATGCACTCAGCAGCCATGGGAACTTAATTTTCATAACCTTTTAATTCGTCCATAGACTGGTGACACCCATTCCGGCCCTATAGGTCCCCTTCTTAGGAAACACAAATAAATCCCATAGCTATTCACAGAGCTAGTTGTCAAGCTACCACTGCACCACTTTTCACATCACCCTCCAAAAAGCAAGTGTGGTGTTGGGCCCAGGCACTGCCATTGTTTGAACTAAGCCCTGTTCACATGTCTCCATCATCAGCTGGAAGGCCTATGGGCAGACCAATTTGGGGAAGAACTTATGAGGGCTGCCTGCTCCAGATATGGGCAGTGAGTACCTCCCATCTCCTTTGCATTTTATTCTAAGAGTCTTATCATTTGCTTTCTCTTTTGCATTTCTTTTCACTCTATATTTTAGATTCACTGAATTAGATATGTAATTTAAGTATTTTAGTTTGGTCTTTAAGCTCTGTTACTCAGCGCTGGCTGAGATCACCCTCCTAGTAGAGTGCATGAAGGCCCCCACTGCTTAAAGAAAGACAACTCCCTACAAAATAGTACCAAAATCATCTTGTGTACTACATGTCTATTTGTTTAGTTCAAAGGCTAGGAAAGTTTTTGGAGAACAGGAAATACTTTAAAAGTATCTGGAGAATTAAAGAATAAAACTGTAAAAATATCCTTGTCTGGGATCCACCCTGTTGTGATGTTGGGATCTTTGTACAACATACAGTTAAACCCTTCAATAGAAATTATAGGTAGCTGTAAGCCAGCCACACACTCTCGTTTTCCCTTTATATTCTCCTAAGTGTATGAAACCATTTGCAGATTAGAGAATTCAAAGCTATAATTATAATAGTGAAAGAAAAAGATTCTATAGCACCTGTTATAATGCTAAGTAATTTATACATAATGAATAATCATGACAGCTACTCTATAAGGATATACTATGATTAACTCCTTTTCACAGATAATAAAACTGAGGCTTAAAAAGATTACCTAACTTTTCAAAGGTCATGAGGGATAGAATTTAAATTTCAAAGTCTTGTGTGTCATTTTCAACACAGGACTAGACAGATTAAAGTATTCACCTGAGGACATATAAATTGGAAGTAGCTGAATTGAAATTAAAAGATAGAAACCCTGACTTGTATTCATACTCTTACCAAAACTCCACCAATATTAAGCAGTTTCTACAAACTCATTCATAGTGAGGCAAAACTGTAAAATAATGAATAATAATATTTTTATGAGACACAGCATAACAGAATATATATTGTAAATTTATATAACATTGAAAAGTAAGTAAAATGAATATTATGAAAATAATTATAAATATATATTATAAAATAACCATAAATAATACTAATGATTATTAATGAATTAGAAAATCTTTCCTCAAACTCAGATACTTTTATTCTATTTAGTAAGATATATTCATATATATTTTAATAAATTTTAATGCGTTTTTTATTTTATATTTCTAATTTTGTTGTCCATATTTTTATTGCTAGTAAATGGAAATACAATTTAAAATATATTTAGCAAACTTGGCCTATCCAATCTTATCTTTGAAACAGCATGTTCAATCAGTTTACCCTCTCTATCCCTGGCTGACTGGAAGCTGCAAGTCTGCATCTGGCCAGTGTTAAAGATTATTTTGCTGCATATCACTGGTCTGAGAAAATATCAAGATTCAAACTTCAAAGTAAGATTTCTATGAAATGTACATCACTGTACCATCATGAACTCAAGAAATCTTGAGTTGAGGCAATCAGTCAAAGCCTGTATGTATGAATGATGTAATGTTGTATTATAGAGATTGGCCTGTTGGTTATGGAGGCTCAGAAATTATTCAGTCTGATGTGTCCAAGCTGGGTCTGGGATGTGTGGGCAAAGAAAAAACCTAGGAATCTCACTGTTACCTCATTTCCCGAGTGTCTATGGAGCCTCCCATCTCCTCTCCACCATCTAAAGTCTTTGCATGTTTTAACTTTTTATTTCTTTAAAATACATTTTCCAGGCCAGGGATTTAGTTCCATGGTTCCGGCACCTGCCGCTTAAGCGCAAGGTCCCGAGTTTGATCCCCGGTACCAAAAAATAAAAATAAAATAAAATACATTTTCCTATGATTTTAGCTGATCTTATCTGGAAGAAAAAGTCTTTCTATCTTCCTGGGAGAAGAGATTCCAGGTTATGTATTTTTCAAATGTCTACAGATGACAGTACAATAGGCCTCTCCTTTCTTCCCATTCCACACTTGCACAATTTCACTTTTGATAGTTTCACTGACTTGTAGTCTCATGTGGCCTGAAAATATTTAGTGGAAAGTTTCAGAAATAGAAAATCTCTAAGTTTAAAACTGTTCACCATTCTGAATAGTGTGTTAAAATCTCATATAGACCCACTCCATCCTGTGTTCTGCTTGGGACACGAATCAGTGTATCTACACTCTATAGTCTACCACCCATAAGTCAATTGTAACCATCTTGGCCATCAGATCAGTTGTTATGGGATCTTAGTGCATCTGTTAAGGTTAACTTCAGGCATCTAATGCTACATCACAAGGCCCACGTCATGCACCTCACTTCATTTTATCAGATAGGCAGTACATCATCTTAAATCATCACAGGATGAACTATTAATACAACAGGAGATAGTATGAGAGAGAAAAACATGGACAAAGAACTTTTAATATATTTTATTGTTAGTTATTTTTTATTATTAATGTATTATCATTCTTAATTTATAAGTTAAACTATCATAGTATAATATATATACCAATTAAGATATATAATATATATGTGTATTATATATATGCAAAACTTTTTATAAGGTTGGTGGGTTGGTATTATCTACAACTTCAAGCATCCACTGGTATTCTGGGAATATATTACCTCTGAATATCCCAAATAAAGGACAGTGCAATTTTGCAGTGTTTAGTATAGAAACAATGTATGATTAATTCAGTCTCTCCTACAGTATTTCTGGCTTGAATTATTATTATTATTATTATCCTAATGAATGAGTTACTGAAGTTCCATACACTTTTTCCTCTCTGTTTTGGTAAAGCTATTCTTGTTTGAGCTCTGTGAATGCTTCTTGCACAAAGCAGGACAGTGAGCAGAATGCAGAGCTTTGGTCATACCTGGTGTGGTACCAGGTGACCTCTGTCACAGCAGCTGACTGCACAAAGAGTTAAGTCCCATTCTCCTCTGTCACACATACCACACACCCCTCCCCTGTAGACTCAAGTGTGTCCCATGTTAGCACTTAGTTCAGTCTTCCTCTTGGTACAAAGGGAACTCACAGTTACTCAAAACAGTCTACCAGGGACCCATGCTGACTAAGGCTGGGTGAAGTGACCAGACTGGGCTAGCAATCTAAGCCTTGGATACACAGTATTATCTTAGAAAGTTTTCACATCAATGAGATACCGGGAGTATAACCTTTTGGTTGGAAGTTCAAACTTTAATCCATAGAAACAGCAAATAAAGTTAAAAATTGTTTACACAATGCTTTCCTACTTTCTTCCTCATTAAAAACCTCTAGCAAAAAGTCCTTTTGATATGAACCTACCCCACTGAAAGGTGATTGATTATTAATAAAAGGTAAGCCAATCCAGGGCTATAGCAATGATGCCAACATGGTGAAATGAGAAAGAAAATTAAAAATAGAAAATATTATTAAAAATTAAATTATTAAAATTATTGCTAATAAATGAATAAAAATTAGCATAGGTGAATTTGCATTAAATAAGGAAGCTTCATTAAACAATTGGCTTTTCTTAAAAATGATCCCACAGAAATTTTATAAGACCCTAGGAAAGCCATAGAATAGCAAGTGAAAAGGTAAAATTGAATGCAATCATTAAAAACATCAGACAAAATAAATTAAGAGTAAGGAAAGACATATTATGAAAGCATTTTTCACTTCAGATTATCAATTAAATAAGTTAAAAATTGAAACCACTGCAATTAAATAACTTGCAGAAAAAAATTCCGAAAGTAACAAAATATAAACAACTATTAAGCAAGTTGATTATCTTTACTAAGAAAGTTTTCAAAGATTTTCAAAGTCCAAACCTCCAACAAACACCTTGCTCAGAAGATTAATTGGGTTATTCTCTCACAGGTTTGAAAAGAGATGTCTCTGAAGCCAGTTAATCTTTTCAATAGTGTGAAAAGTAAGAGAGTCTCTTCAGTATACCTTACAAAACTAGCACAGTATCAATTTAGAAACATGACAAGACAAGAGAGATTACTAATATTTCTTCTTTATTAAAAGATTGCTATGGCTTGTATCTAGATGTCCCCCCAAAGCCTCATGGAGTGATAGGTGGGGCTTCCTGGAAGTTAGGGGATCTAGGGTTTGTAAGGCTGGGATCAAGAATGTGATGCTGGGATTGATTCATAATGTAATGTTGGGATTAGGGGTGTGAGTGCTACCCACCCTAGGGCAGGTAGCCTGGGTAAAATATAAGGGACAGAAAGAGCTGTGGTAGCATCTTATCACTTGCTTGTGGCTTTAGCTGCCTTGTGTCTATTAACTGTTTCTCCTCTGTGATCACTCTCTGTCTTGCCACCCTGCCTTGGAGCCAGCCAATTATGGACTGAAACCTCTACAAAATGAATCATAATGTTACAGCCAGTGAGAGAGAACCAACCAGAGATCAATATTAAATCCACACAGGAGTTTATTACCAGCCGGGACCCAAGCCTAGCATCAGACTTGAGCCCTGACTAGAGGGAGACAAACATGTTTTACACACCTTTGAGGCCAACAGTTTCTAGGCCCCCCTATGGGATAGAACTAGCAAAGCAAGTAAAAGGTACAGAAGCCAAATGTCCTGCTGTTAGAACATTTGTAAAACAATAGTTGATTAATTGTTGTTTCTAAGAGACTTTCTAAGGGGAGGAGGTTTCTAAGCTTCCTCCTTCTAAGTTCATCTAAAAGGCAGGCAAATGGGTCATCCAGCAGCAATATGGAGTCTGTTTTCTAACTAGGGTCTTTCATTCCCCACTGGTTCTTGTAACTTAATCAAATCTTTGATTTCTGTATCTATTCTTAGGATTCTTCCTCTAAAAAATCTTCTAAAAATCTCATAATTTTGTCTCAACACCATCAGTTTAACTGCATCAACCCTCTGTCTAACATATTTAGTCAGAGTATTTATAATACAAAGTCCCATGAGCAAAAGCAGAAGTAAGATAACTAAGGGGCCTGCTACAGCAGAAACTAGGGTAGTTAACCATGGGGACCAGTCAAATAGATTTTGAAACTAATTTTGATCCTTTTGTTGAGTATATTTAGTCTTTAAATTTTCCCTGACCATAGCTAAGTTATCTCTAATGACACCAGACTGATTAGCATAGAAACAGCAGGTTTCTCCTAGGGCTACACATAACCCTCCTTGTTTCATGAACAGGAGGTCAAGTTCCCTTCGATTTTGTAGGACCATCTTAGCTAGGAAATCAACCTGGTTCTCTAATCTGGAGATAGAATCTTCCAGGTGACCTAAATCTCTGGCTACTTGGTGGCTTAGGGCTTTAAAATTGTCCTGAAGGATCAGGGAGGAAGTTCTAATAGCTGCTGACCTGGTTATTCCTAATCTCACCAGAATGGACACTAAAGTGGGAGCAGCCAGTTTACTCCTATAGTGTTCAGTGGTTAATCCCAGATGTTCACAGCCCCCTTTTTTATTATAATACAAGACTTGTTATAATACAAGACTTTATTATAATACTTTTATAATACTTTATTATAATACTTTTATTATAATACAAGACATTATTATAATACAATAATAACATACATGGTGACACAGAATAAAGTGGCAGATTGGGTACCCAAGACTGATTTGGGAATGTATTCAGTCAAGCACTTGGTGCAAGCAAACCAAGCATATCAGGACCAGGTCTTCTGGCTTGAAACCTTGGGGCTAGAATGTCACAAAAGGTTTTTCTTGAGCCTATTGCATTGTAGCCTAGATCTCACTCTGAAGAATCTGTAAGGCTTGAAGAGACTGAAGTAAAGAAACACAAGAATTTTCTGTTATCTGTTCGAGGTTTAACTTAGGGAGGAGTGGTGGTGGCCTCCCATACAAGATTTCAAAAGGGGTAAACTTGTCAACATATGGGGTACATCTAACTCTTAACATGGCTAGAGGAAGCAGATTGGGCCATCTACCACCAGTTTCTAGAACATATTTTGTCAGGGTTTCTTTCAGGGTCCTATTCATCCTTTCTACTTGCCCTGAACTTTGTGGGCAATAGGCACAGTGTAACTTCCAAATGATATGTAGTGCCTTTGCCAACAATTTGGATATCTGTGCCATGAAGGCAGGCCCATTTTCAGACCCCAGGTAATGAGGGATGCCAAATCAGGGAACTACCTCCTGGAGCAAAACCTTAGTTACTATGTTGGCTGATTCTCCATGAGTGGGGAAAGCTTCAACCCAACCTGAATAGGTGTCAACCAATACCAGTAAATAGTTGAACCTATTGCTGGGTTTTATTTCAGTGAAATCAAGTTCCTAATGTTTCCCTGTCTCTCTTCCCCATAGTTAATTAACTTCACTCCTTGGTCTCACCTTGGAGTTTACCTGTGCACACACTTGACACCTGGAACTGATGTCCTGGACCATAGAGGTCAGTCCTGGTTTGAAAACTTAGAGCTCATTAATCTTTTTAACTTTGATTCTCCCAAGTGAGTTATGTGATGTAACTGATGAACAAGCTGTTGTCCCAGGGATTGGGGTAGACAAATTCATTCATTTGTCCCCTTCCACCAGCCTGAGTCCAATTTTGTATCCCCTCACTTTTGATTTTCCTCTTCCTCTTCTGGGGTATATGTGGGCCTTTCTGGCAGGTAGCCAAAGGGTCAGATGGGCAGAATGTCTATTGGCCTCACTGGTTCTCTGTCCACTCATTGGGTTGCATCATTGGACTCTTGGTTACCCCAGCCCTCAAAGCTGTCTCCTTTTTGTAGCTTTTGCAATGAATAATGGCCAACACCTTGGGTTCCCAAATTGCCTCCAGTAAGGCCAAAATTTCTTCTTTATTTCTAATAGTTTTCCCTTCTGATGTCAATAGCCCTCTCTGCCTGTAGATGTTGCCATGCACATGGGCAGTGGTGAATGCATACCTGCTGTCAGTGTAGATATCTACAGCCTTGTCTTGACCTAACCTTAGGGCTTGAGTTAAAGCTATTAGTTCAGCCCTCTGTGCTGATGGCCCCTGGCTTAATGCTTGTGCCCAGTATACTTGTCCTTCCAGACTGACTATGGCCACCCCCGCATACCTGACTCCATCTTCTACAAAACTGCTACCATAGGTGAAGTAGGTCTCATCCAAGGGTTGCAGGGTAATGTCAGTCAGGTCTGGGTGGTTGGTGGTAGAAGTTGTCAGAGTGTCCAGACAGTCATGGAGGGGCATGCATGGTTCAGAGTCCGGGAGTAAGGTGGCTGGATTAAGGGCTGTTTCTTGGGTGAATTTGATGCATGGCACATCCAGCAACAGGGCCTGGTAATGAGTGAGGCAGGCATTGGAGAGCCATTGTTCTGGGGCTCCTCTCAGTAATATCTCCACTGCATGGGGTGCAGGGATGACCAGGTCCTGCCCCAGGATGAGCTTATCTGTCTCTTTGACCAGGAGGGCAGTGGCTGCAACTGCCTTCAAAGGGGTACGCCATACACTTGCCACAGGATCAAGTCTTTTAAACAGGCAGACCACAGGTCTGTTCCAAGGCCCTAATGCCTGAGCTGACACTCCTTTGGCTATGCCCCCTCATTCAGACAGAAACAACCGAAAGGGCTTGGTGACATCAGGTAGGGCCAGGGCTGGTGCTGACACTAAGGCTTCCTTTAAAATCAAAAAGGTGGAGTCGCACAGAAGATGCCAAATCAGCCTGCTGCAGACAGGCAGGTCTGCCCATGCCCTACTGAGGTCCTGAGTTGCAGAGAACATGCTGAATCAGCCCGCTGCAGACAGGCAGTACTGTGCATGCGCTACTGAGATCCTGAGTCATGCAGAAGACACCAAATCACCCTGCTGCAGACAGGCAGCCAGCTGGTTCCACACTACAAAGATGCAGAGGACACCAGACCTCCAGACCAAGGTACAGAGTCCCGCTGTTCCCAGCCCAGAGGTAGGGGCTTCTGAGCAATTGTCCCACTGGTTCTGGTACAGAGGATGGGGCTTCCTGGTCACCATCCCTCCTGCTGCTCCCAGCCCAGAGGAAAGGGCTTTGGGGCCACATTCTGTCCTGCTGCTCCTGTCCCAGAGGAAGGGGCTTCCAGGCCACCAACCCTCCAACCACTCCTGGCCCAGAGGGATGGGCTTCTGAGCTGCCATTCCACTGCTCCTGATCCAGAGGAAGGGGCTTCCCAGCCACCATCCTTCCTACTGCTCCCAGCCCACAGGAAAGGGCTTTTGGGTCACCATCCCTACCGCTGCTCCCGGCCCCGGGCCCACCTCACCCAGCTCAGAGGAGGTAATCCATGCAGGCACTAACATCCCGCTGCCCCAGTCAAAATGAGAAAACACATAAATAAGTCTCAAAACCAGACTTCCAGATCACCTAGAGCAACCCCAAAGGGAAATGAGATGGAACACTCTGAAACTCAACCATGTGGACCCACTGAACTGGCAACTAAAGGGGATCTGAAAAAAATGAAATCAGAAATAATTACTCAGATAACAGGAGCAGCTATCCTCTTTGCAGATCAAGTAGATTTCAAACCAACATGGATTAAGAGAGATGAAGAAGGACACTACATCCTTGTAAAGGGAAGAATCCAAGAGGAAGAGATGACAATCATAAATATCTAGGCACAAAATACTAGTGCACCCAACTATATAAAACAAATACTAACAGACATGAAAAGTCATATATGCACTAATACAATTGTAGTGGGAGACCTCAACAACCTACTGTCACAAATAGATAGATCAACTAGACAAAAAATAAGTAATGAAATACTAGAACTCAATTGAACTCTTGAACAAATGAACTTAGCAGATGTTTAGAGAATCTTCCACCCCACAAAATCAGGATACACTTTCTTCTCAGTTGCACATGGGTCATTCTCCAAAATAGACCACATACTCACTCAGAGAACATATTTAAGTAAGTGGAAAGGAATTGAAGTTATCCCCTGTATATTATCAGACCATAGTGCAATGAAATTGGAGATCCATAGAAAAAGAAACTCAAAAAATTTCATAAACACATAGAAATTGAACAACACACTTCTGAATAACCAATGGGTCAAAGAGGAAATTAAAGAAGAAATCAGACAGTTCCTTCAATTAAGTGACAATGACAATACAACAAATCGGAATCTATGGGACACAATGAAAGCTGTCTTACAAAGGAAACTCATAGCAGTGAATACACATATTAGGAAAACAGAATGAGCCCCATTAGACAACCTGATGATGAACCTCAAGGTTCTAGAAAAAGAAGAGGAGGACAACTCCAAAGCTCATACAAGGGAGGAAATTATAAAGATCAGAGGAGAAATTAATGCAATGGAGACTAAGAGGATGATACAAAAAATCAATGAAGCCAAGAGTTGGTTCTTTGAAAGAATCAACAAAATTGACAAACCCTTAGCCAACCTTGTCAGAAAAAGGAAAGAAAAGGCCCAAATCCATGCAATTAGGAATGAAAAGGGTGAAATTACAACAGGCACAGCAGAAATCCAGATGATCATCAATACCTACTTCCAGAACCTATACGCCAATAAGATGGACAACACAGAAGAAATGGACAGATTCCTAGATACATATGAATTACCAAAGTTGAGTGAAGAAGACCTAAAAATTCTGAACAACCCAATATCAACCAATGAAATTGAAAGTGTAATTAAAAACTTATCAACTGGGAAAAGCACGGGGCCTGATGGCTTCACTGCTAAATTCTACAAGACATTTAGAGAGGAACTGCTGCCACTACTATTGAAACTCTTCAATGAAATTGAAAGGGAAGCAATACTCCCAAATTCATTCCTGGAAGCAAGCATCACCTTGATCCCCAAAGCAGAGAAAGACCCAACTGAAAAAGAGAACTATAGGCCAAGCTCACTAATGAACATAGATGCAAAAATCCTTAATAAGGTAATGGCAAACAGAATGCAGAAGATCATCAAGAAGATCATACACCCTGATCAAGTGGGATTTATCCCAGGGATGCAGGGATGGTTCAATATAGGAAAATCAATCAATCAATAGAGCCAAGGACAAAAACCATATGATTATCTCCATAGATGCAGAAAAAGCATTTGACAAAATCCAACATGCATTTATGATAAAAACCCTACAAAAAATTGGGATAGATGGTCTCTACCTCAAACTGATAGAAGCCATCTATGAAACACCAACAGCCAATATCATACTAAATGGTCAAAAACTGAAATCCTTCACACTCAAATCAGGAACAAGATAAGGATGTCCACTATCACCACTGTTGTTCAATATAGTTTTCAAAACATTAGTCATGGCAATTAGACAAGAGAAAGAAACAAAAGGAATAAAGATAGGTAATGAAGAAGTCAAATTGTCATTATTTGCAGATGACATGATACTCTATATAGAAGACCCCAAGAACTCCACCAAAAGTCTTCTAGACTTAATAACCAAATTCAGTCAAGTAGCTGGTTACAAGATCAACACACAAAAATCAATAGTTTTCTTCTACACGAATGACAGACTCACTGAGAGAGAAATAGGGCAAATAATTCCTTTCACAATAGCATGCAAAAAACTGAAATACCTAGGAATCATCCTAATGAAAGAAAGCAAAGACCTCTTCTCTGAAAACTATGGCACTCTGACAATAGAGATTGAAGATGATATCAGAAAATAGACAGACATCCCCTGCTCCTGGGTAGGAAGGATTAATACTGTGAAAATGGCCATACTTCCAAAACTGTTATAAAAATTTAGTGCAATTCCAATTGAGATCCCAGCAGCATACTTCATAGACCTCGAGAAAACAATCCAAAAATTCACTTGGAACAAGGAGAGACCCACAATAACAAAAACAATTCTAGGTAACAGAGACATGGCAGGGGGTATCACAATCCCCAACCTGCAACTCTACTACAAAGCAACTGTGATAAAAACAGCATGGTACTGGCAAAGAAACAGACCTGAGGACCAGTGGAACAGATTAGAAGATGCAGAAACAATGCCAGACACACTCAGCCATCTCACCTTTGACAAAGGAGCCAAATGACCTCACTGGAGGAAAGATGGCCACTTTAATAAATGGTGCTGGAAAAATTGGGCTTCAACTTGCCAAAGATTAAAACTAGACCTATAACTCCCACCATCCACTAAACTAAAATCAAAATGGGTTAAAGAGCTAAATATTAAAATAAAAACTGTGAACCAGTTGGAACAGAGGTTGGGTAGAACCCTTGAAGACATCGGTGTAGGAAAAGATTTTATGAACAAAACCTCAGTTGCCCATGTACTAGCACAAACAATCAACAAATGGGATCTCTTCTTATTAAAAGGTTTCTGCACTGCAAGAGAAACCACCAGCAGTGTGAAGAGACAACCCACAATGTGGGAAAACATCTTCACCTGCCCTTCCTCAGACAAAGGTCTACTGTCTTGAATCTATAAAGAACTTAAAAAGATCAGACCTCCCAAATTTAAAGACCCAAGGCAAAAATGGGCAGTTGAAATGAACAGACATTTCTCAGGCAAAGACATGGAAATAGTAAATAAATACATGAAAAAATATTCAACATCACTGGTCATTTGAGAGATGCAAATGAAAACAACACTGAGATTCCACTTCACTCCAGAAAGAATGGCTGGTATCATGAAATCAACCAATAACAAATGCTGGCAGGGCTGTGGGGAAAGTGGAACCCTGCTCCACTGCTGGTGGGAGTGTAGACTGGTGCAACCACTGTGGAAATCAGTATGGAGATACCTCAAAGAACTAGGACTGGAAGTCCCATTTGACCCCACTATTCCACTGCTGGGTATCTTCCCCAAAGAATTAAAAGAATCATACCACAGTGATATATGTGCACCCATGTTCATAGTAGCACAGTTTGTAATAGCTAAAACTTGGAAACAGCCCAAATGCCCATCAACTGGAGACTGGATAAACAAAATGTGTTTTTTTTTTATAAAATGGAGTACTACTCAGCCATTAAAAATGAGAAATTAGAGACATTTATAGCTAAGTGGATGCACATTGAGGCGATACTCTTAAGTGAAATAAATAGGACACACATGTGTAAATACCCAATGGTTTCTCTGGTGTGAGAAACTGAAAGTGTAAATAAGGACTAAATGTATAATAAGTAATGTGAAATAGGGAGAAAAGGGGCAAAGGGGAAGAAAGTGGGAGGGCTAGGGGAAAGGATAGAAGGGAATGGGATTAATATGAGAAAATGGAAAACTAGGAACAAAATCTTTGTAAATAGGGAGGACTGGAGGGGTTGAAGGGAGGGCTATGCAAGGGTGAAAAATCAGAACCAAGATAGACTAGGTAAAGGTGCAAATTTCCAATGATGAATGTCATTATATTGTATACCTAAAATGTACCAATGATTAGAATGAATAATCAATAATGTAAAATAGGAAGAAAAGGTCCAAAGTGCTAGGGGTATTGGGAAGGGGCAGGGGAAAGGAAAGAAGGGAAAGGAAAAATGATGAGAAATGGAAAAAAATGGAAATAAAGTCTTTATAAATAGGGAAGGGTGGGATGTGTGAAGGGAGGGCTAGGAATGGGGAAAAAATAAGAACCAAGATGCATTATGTAAAGGTACAATTCCCAATGAGAAATGTAATTGTGTTGTATACCTACAATGTACCAATAAAAGAGTTTAATACAAAAAAAAAAGCCAAAAAGGCGACTTTTTCATTTTCTGTCCACACTAGGGGAGTGGTTTCCCCCCTTGTGGTGGCTGAGTAAAGCAATTTGGCGATCTTGGCAAAACCCAGAATCCACAGCCTACAATATTGCACTGTCCCTAAAAATTCTCAAATTTGTCTCTTAGTGGTGGGTGGGAGGATTTGTAGGACAGCTTGTATCCTCTGAGGAGAAAGCAGTCTGTTTCTTTTAGTGAGCTGGTAGCCTAATATGTGGCCTTAGTTATACATAATTGGGCCTTCTTGGCTGAGACCCAGTAACCTAGTTGTTCAAACAACTTCAAAAGATCTTGGGAAGCTTTTTGACACATGTCAGTGTGTTTTGCTGCAATCAACACATCATCTACATACTGTAGTAGAGTCATCTCTGGATGGGTGGCTCGAAACAAGGACAAGTCTCTGTTGAGGGCTTCATCAAAGAGAGTTGAGGAGTTCTTAAAACCCTGTGGTAATCTAGTCAAAGTCAATTGACCAGAGTAGCTGCCATCTGGGTCCACCCATTCAAAGGCAAATAAGGGCTGGCTTACCTTGGCCAGCGGGATCCTGAAGAAGGCATCCTTGAGATCCAGAATGGTGTAGCTCTGTTTCTCCAGGGGAATTAAGCTTAGCAACATGTAAGGATTTGGGACTGGGGGTGAATGGTTTCCACTCTCTTGTTGACTTCTCTCAAGTCCTGGACTGGTCAGAAGTCATCTGTGCCTGGTTTCTGGACTGGAAGGAGAGGAGAGTTCCAGGGGGACTTACATGGCACAAGGATTCCAGCAGCCAGAAGCCTCTCTATGTGATTCTGGATTTTATTCTTTGGCCTTTTGTCTGATTGGATATTGTTTTACTGCAATTGGAGTCACAGTGGCATGTAGAGTGACCACTACTGGGGGTTGATGGGTGGCCAGTCCTAGGGGGTTAGTCTCTGTTCATACTCTAGGACACAAGGTGGTCAATTCTTGAAGAACTTGAGAGTCTGGGGTTTTTGAGCCCATAGGTGTGATATTGGGGAGCAACAGATATTCCTCGGATGGGGGCAAGTAACAAGAATTTTGGCAGGCTTGTTACCAATTGAAAGACTAGCATGCTGGTCCTCAAAGGATATTGTAGCTCTTAACTTGTTGAGTAAGTCCCTTCCCAACAATGGGTATGGGCAATCCAGGATCACAAGAAATGAGTGTGTTACCCTGTGACACCCAAGGTCCACTGTCCTTTCTGTAGTCCAAGGGAAGCCTGTAGTAGTGGTCCCAGTGGCGCCCTGAACAAAAGTTTTTCTTCTGGTCATTGGCCCTAGTGGTTGGGTCAGAACCAAATGTGCTGCTCCTGTACCGACCAGGAAATTTATAATTTTGCCTCCTACTTTGACTTTTATTCTGGGCTCCTGGGGGCTTAACAGATAAGAGCCCTGACCCCTCTAGTCCTCTTCTTCCTGTATCATCAAAACCTCTGGTTTTACCTTCTTGGAGGGGGCTCCTTTCTCTCCAAAGGGACACTCATTTTTCCAATGTCCAATCCTGTTGCATCTAGCACATTGGTTCTTCCCCAAGCGGGGATGGTGTGAGTCCCCAAGGGGCTTCCCCTTCCTTCTGTCTGGAGGGACTGTCTCTTGTGCCTGGAGTGCAGCAATAGTGACTTTCCCCAGTTTCTTGGCTAGGACTTCCTCGGGGGTGCCATGGTTATCATAAAGTTTCTGGGCTATGGTCAGGAGTTCAGCCCTATTCTTTCCTTCAAATTCCTCCAATTTTTGTAATTTTTTTCTAATGTCTGGGGCTGATTGGGAAACAAAGGCCAAATTTAAGGCTGCTGCATTTTCAGGAGCCTCTGGGACAATAGGAGTGAAAACTCTATAGGCTTCCAAGAATCTCTCTAAAAATGCAGCCGGAGACTCTGTTTTTCCCTGGTGAACCTCACTTACCTTACTCAAATTAGTGGACTTTCTGGCAGCTGCCTGGAGTCCCCCTAATAAGTGCTGGTGGTAGGTCCCCAGCCTCCTCCTACTGTCATCATAATTGGGATCTCATTTGGTGTGCCACAACAGAACTGCAGCTTCAGCCCTAGCCAAATACCCTGGAGTTCTGGGAGTGATGCCAGGGTTTGGCCCCAGGGCCTTTTTAACTGCCTATTGATAAATGCAGTCCCACTCCTCAGTGGTGAACAGGATCTGTAAAAGCTGCTGGCAGTCATCCCAAGTTGGCTGATGGGTATGAAAAACAGTCTCAAGAAGAGAGATTAATGCCTCAGGTTTTCCAGGGAAGGGGGGATTTTGATGTTTCCAATTGTAAAGATCACTAGTTGTAAAAGGGACATAAATCAATCCTCCCCCAGGCTCTGTCTGTTTTAAAGGGAAAAGGAAGGAGGAAGACGGGGCTGATGGACCATAGTCCTGTACAGATTGAATATGGGAAGGTGATTGGATTTGGTCCAAGGAGTCTGGAACCAGAGGACTTGCAGTGGGAGATTCAGGGCCCCTCCCCCAGTCACCGATTCCACCCACATGGTAAGGGGGAGGTCGGCGCAAATCATCCTCAGGGTCAGACTGGAGAACACCTTTACTGGTTGACACAACCATCAGAGAGGGTCTCTTTTCTGGTAGGTTTCGATTTCCCCTTCTCCTCCAGTTCAGGGTTGCCAAAGGTCGATCAGAACCTGTACATTGTATAAAATATTTAGGGGAATCTTCCAACATATCGATCCAAATGTCAATATATGAGAATTGATCCAGATGCCATGGGGCCCTGACTCCCATGACCACATTCAAAACCTTGCAAGCAATGTGCATAGAATAAATTCCCACTGGGGACCAACCAACTCCAAAACTAGGCCATTTTAATTGACACAGGGTTTGCAATTTGCCTTTAGAAAGTTTTATACCATATTCATCTTCCCTGTCTGTGAAATAAAATTTTTTTAAGTTATTCAAGACACAATCAAGTGGAATTCCTTCTGTGGACTGTGAGGAACCCATAATTTTAGCCTGTGAAAATGCAAAAGGCACACAAAGCAAGCAGACAGACAACATTAGACAAAAACAAACTTTGGCCAAGTAAACCTCTGGGGCTGAATGGATTCAGACCCCACTCAGGGAATCACTCTTCTGAGGACTCCAACCCAGTGAGTCTGCTTTACGTCCGGAAGAGACTCTAGGTAGGGGAACCTGTGCTGAATCTGGCTTCCTCCTACCTACCCACAGTGCACTAAGAATCATTCAATTCTTACCTCTAGAGGCTTTCCCGATAAACTCCTGTGGGTCAGTTGATTGGCAATAGGGCCCTACTGGGATCAGCCTACCCAGAGCCCTGGAATACTGTCAGGGTGGCCTAGCCCTGGAATACCATCAGGGTGGCCTCTCCATCCACAGACCGGAGTCCAGAGGGACCAAACACTGCCAATGTCCAATCCTGGTCTCTCTTAAAAAGAAACAATGGCTCCAAGACAATAAACTCCAGAGCAGCTGGCTATCTCACTGGGGCCTCCAAGAATGTTACACCCAGTGAGAGAGAACCAACCAGAGACTGATATTAAATCCACACAGGAGTTTATTACCAGCTGGGACCTGAGCCAAGCATCGGACTCGAGCCCCAACTGGGGGGAGACTAACATGTTTTATACACCTTTGAGGCCAACAATTTCTAGGCCCCCCTATGGGATAGAACTAGTAAAGCAAGCAAAAGGTACCAAAGCTGAACATCTTGCTGTTAGAATATTTGTAAAACAATAGTTGATTAATTGTTGTTTCTAAGAGATTTTCTAAGGGGAGGAGGTTTCTAAGCTTCCTCCTTCTAAGTTCATCTAAAGGGCAGGCAGGTGGGTCATCCAGCAGCAATATGGAGTCTGTTTTGCTAACTAGAGTCCTTCAGAAATGAACCTTTCCTCCTTTAACTTTAGGTGTTGGGTATTTTGTCTCAGCAATGAGAAAAGTAGCTAAGACAAATGTCTTTAAAATGTCTTCCTCTCTGCCTTATGGACAGACTGTTTCTTTCAAAGTAAATGTTAATTTTTTCATGAGCAAGTAGTTCTTATTACTTATTTAGCCCTAGTACCAAAAAAAAAAATCAGCTAAAGTTACTACCATTATAAATACCAGATTGCTCTTGTTCTAACAAGAAATGTTGGCATTGACTATAGGAATGTCTCATCTACTTGAGAACTGCTTTCTATTCATTTGTTTACAGTCCTCAACACTAGGCTTCCCTTTGGGTTTACAAATTAGAAGCATTAAACATGAACTTAAATTTTTCTATCTCATTCTTCTCTTTAGATTAGGTGATGTCTTTGTTATTTTCTCACTGCTGGGGCAAAATACCAGGCACTCACAAGTTAAATGAGGAAAGGTTTATTATAGCTCACAGTTTGTAGAGTTTTCAGTCCATAGTCACCTGGATCCAAGGCAGATTGCCATGGCAGAAGGGCATCACAGAGGAGAAAAAGTTCATGACTAGATAGGCAGGGCGGCTTCCTTCTTTTTTCCATTCTTATTACATCCAGGCTACAAGCCTATTTGTTGGTGCCCCCCGCAATGTGGTTGGGTCTTCCTTCTTCAGTAAATCTATCATCCACACTGAAAGCTATGCTAAACCAATCAGCTGTGATTCAATCCCTCCCAAAAGCACATGAGGCTTTCAGGGGACATATAGATATAAGCCATAACAGCCAATTACTTAGAGGAAAAGAGAGTATTAATGTCTTTAATATATCCCTTTAAATGATGAATTTGAGAGTGAAACAAGTTAAAGATAAAGTACTTAAATATTACTAAACATTTTCTATAACAATTGGAACATATTATGTTGTGGTCATCTTATTTTTTTCTTCTTTTCCATGAAAAATTTAAATATCCTGAGAAATAAAACCATTTAACCCTATACTTTGTCTGGATACTGAGGGTGAAAACCATTCCATTTGTCAATAGTAATGGAAGTTTGTGCTATAACCTTTTTCCCATTAGCAAGAGTTTGCTGTCTCTGATTTTAGTACCGCCACATTTTGTCCTCTACTGGGGTAAATGACATAATTGCACAGCACAAACATTTTCCCAAATGTCAGCCAATGCTTCATTGGATGCTATCAACAGAATTTGTGGCCTAAAATACATTCCCTTACTCATCTCAAAGGTCTTTCCTTCAGAAAACCAATTTTGGAATGCTATATGTCCTTTTCCTCAATCTTTTTTTTTTTAATTTGAGTTTATAAAAAATTTAGTACATGCTTGTAGTACGTGAAAATTACATTCATCTTAAGAAGTAGGTGTATGTACATAAAATAGTTTTATTCTTTTTTAATCTCCTTCCCCTTTCCATGCACTTCCCTCCCTCAATCTTTAAATACCTCTTCCTTGTTTTCATTTTTATGGTTATAATTAGTCTTAGTTCGTGTTTATGACATATAATGTTCATATTCACTGCAGGCATTTGGTGCATATAGATGGCACATCTTAAATTATCTTGTTTCCTCTTCTGTCTCCCCCACCTTTGGTCTCCTGGACCTGTTCCATTTGCAAAAGATATATCTCCTTTTTTTTCCCATCCATCCTTTATTTTGCTCCATATTGTATTTAGGATTGTGTGTCTGGATTATTTCACTCAGCATTATATTTTCCAGGTTCATCAATTTTCCCACAAATGTCTTGAATTTATTCTTCTTTATAAATAGCTAGTATTCCATTATATATAGATATAACATTTTTATTATTTGTTTGTCTATTGATAGACATAAAGGGTACTTCAAGGATTTAACTACTATGAACTGTGCTGCTATAATCATTGGTATGCATGTATCACTCTAATATGATGTTTTTAATTCTTTTGGGAAAATACCTAGAAGTGGAATAGCTGGGACAATTGGAATTTTAAAATTTTAGTTCTTTGAGAAATCTCCATACCAACTTTCATAAAGGTTGTGCTAGTTTACATTCCCACCAACAATGTATGAGGGTGATTTTTCACTGTAGTCACACCAGCATTTGATCTTTGACTTCTTGATGATTGCCATTCTTTCTGGTGTGAGGTAAAACCTTAGCATTGTTTTAATTTGCATTTCTCTAATTCCCAGAGATGAGATTAGGAATAAACTCATCTTGGACTCCTGAATAGGTTGTGTTGATTATGTTTGTGAAGTCAGCTTTTAACTACTTTGTTTTCCCCCTCTCTCCTGCCAGTACTCATTGTCTTATGTAATCCTGGCTTATTATGATGATACAAATTATGTTCATAATTCATGCTCATAGAGAACATATCTTCTAAGCAAGTTTTAATAAACTGCAATATTTTTACTAGAAATCTGTTCAGAAGAGTAGAAATTTTGATATATTGGACAGATTGGACAAAATATAATAACAGGGAATTAATACAATAATACAATCCCTCATCAGTTCTCCAAACCACTGTGAAGTTCATCAAAAATAAGGGAAGTCTGAGAAACCACCCCCATCAAGAGGCACTTAAAGAGACAAGCCAAATAAAGGGCATATGGTATCATGGATGGGATTCTGAACACTACAAACTAAGAAGGGCTAAATACAGTAAACTATGAAGTTAGCAATGCTTCAATATTGGTACATTAATTATATCAAATGTATCAGGTTAATGTAACAAGAGGAATTTAGGTAGGGTAATGTAATCTTTGCCATCTTCTTAGTTATAAAATAGAAAATAATTTTTAAAAATTTATAGTAAAATAAAATAAGTATTTGAGAAATAAAATAATTTCAAAAATAAATATTTAAAAATAAAATATTTACAGTTAAAAAGTCTTTTCTTGGCCATTTTCTTATGTCTTAATTTTTTCATTAAAAATGACCACATTGCTCCATCTTAATAGCCTCCTTTTTTCCTCCTTTCTTGAAAACAAAATTATTAGTCCAAATCAAAATTACAAACCTCATGTGTCCACTGCCTGTTCACACCTTGTCCTGTATGTCTTCATAAAATTCTGTTTTGGTTTAGGACATCTGTTTTAATCACTGGGCCCAAAACTGATTCTTTTCTAGTGTTTTTTTTTTCTAGTTTTATTCAAGTAGCTAAAATTTTTATTCCTACAATAAGAGAGAACAATCAGAAAGAATATTACTTTAAAAATGAGCAGACTGGCATAAAGATTGACATAGTTTAAAGAGCATGGGCTTTGAAATTGAATCATTGTAGTTAGAAAATTTTGTTGAACAAAAAAATTAATGTCTTTAGCCTCAGTTTTAACTTTATATAAGATAATAATTATATTTTGGAGATCAAGACAGACAGATCAACATTATTCTAGCCAGTAATTTAATGGGCTATGTCAGAATTTTTAAAAAATGATATGTGGTAATAGAAACTGTGAATGTGTTAGTGTGAATTCAAGTTTTGAAGCTGCAAAAATTAAATATATATATATATATTTATATATAAACTGAAAATATCATTCTTGTCTTCATAAAATTAAAACTGAGACTGAAAGATGTCATTTGTTTTGTTCAACACAATATTATTACTACAATGATTCTATTTCAAAACCCATGCTATTTAAACTATGGCAAAAGTGATAGTTCACTAAACAAGAAACAAGCTTATTTTAAGTCAAATAACAAAAAGGAGCCAATGTATAAGTTATGAGGCAGGATAGAACATTTGGGAAGATCCCTGTAGCTGATCACTGTTCCAGCACAACTTGCAAGTAGGAAAGTGGCAGGAGGAAGGAAATGGTGGTCACATTGAAGGACTTGAAAATGTCTCTGAGAAAAGGTTTCAGACACCTGGGGCATCATAAACAATGCTGATGGGATCTGAACACAGTAGCACTTACCTGTAATCCCAGCTCTGAGGAAGGCTGAGACAGGAAGATCAAAAGTCTTTTCTTTTATTTTATTAGTACATGTTTGCAGTTTGTGCAGTTTGCAATCATCTTGAGGAGTGATTACATGTACATACAACAGTTTGTTTCTTATTTTTATCCCCTGCACTTTTTTTCTCCTCCCTCCCTCCTCCTCCAATTCCCCTATCCCATTTTTTGCTCTTGTTGATATTATTGTTAGTTCATGTTATGCATATAATGTTTAAATTACCTGAGGTTATTAGGTACCTGTACATGGCATATCTTTATTCTACTTATCTCCTCTTCCCCTCCTCCTCACCCTTTGCATTTTTTCACTTAGAGCACTTCCCTATTGCAAGAAATCCATCTCCTTCTCCCCTTTTATTTATCCTTTCTATTCCTTTTGTTTATACTTTACCTCACTCAAATGAAAGATAGCATATGGTATTTAAGTTTTTGTGGCTAATGTATTTCACTCAACATTACATATTTAACATACATCCATTTTCCTACAAATGTCTCAAATTTGTCATTATTTACAGCAGAGTAGTATTCCATTGTATATGAATACTGTATCACATTTTCTTTATCCAATCATCTGTTGATGGGTATACAGGCTGTTTCCAGGATTTAGCTATTATAAGTTGTGCTGCTATAAACATTGGTATGTTTGTGTCACTGTCATATAATGTCTTAAGCTTTTTGGGGAAGATACCTAGCAGTGGGTTTGCTGGGTCATATGGAATTTCTAAGTTTAGTTCTTTGAGAAATCTCTATACTGATTTCTATAATGGTTGTACTAGTTTACATTTCCAACAATGGAGGAAGGTTCTTTTTCACCACAGCCTCACCAGCATTTGTTAATTGAATTCTTAATGATTGCCCTTCTTTCTTAAGATAGAATCTTAGCATTGTCTTCATTTTCATTTCTAAAGATGTTCAGCATTTTTTTGTATATTTGTTGACCATTTGCATTTCTTCCTCTGTGAAGCGTCTATTCATTTCTCTTGCCCATTTTTGACTTTCTCTTTGGCCATTTCTAGGTGGTTTAATTTTTTTTTTTAGTTCTTTGTATATTCTATATACTAGTCTCTGTCTGAGGAGGAGCTGGAAAAATTTTTCCCAGTATATAGGTTGTCTCCTCACTCTACTGATTGATTATTTTGCTGTACAGAAGGTTTTTTATTCTGATGTAATCTCATTTGTTGATTCTTGCTGTTATTTCTTGTGCAATTGAGGTTCCATTAAGAAAATACTTTCCTCCACCTATGTCTTCAAGTGTTTTGCCTGTTTTGTCTTCCAGTAGGTCTAATGTTTCTGTTTTAATGTTTAGATCTTTGATCAATTTTTATTTTAATTTAGTGCATGGTAAGAGATACAGGTCCAGTTTCAATTTTCTGCAAAAAGATAGCCAGTTTTCCCAGCAGCACTTGTTGAATAGGTTATGTCTCTTCTAACATATACTTTTAACCCCTCTGTCAAAAATCAAATACCTGAATGTGCTTGAGGAGGTTTCTGTATCCTCAGTTCTGTTCTATTGAACCACATATCTGTTTTTGTTCCAGTACCATGCCTTTTTAGTCCCAGCTGGGCAACCTAGCAAAACCTCTCAAATGAATTTTTTTTTTAAGTGACTGTGGATATAGTTACTGGGTTGGTTTGTTTGTTGTTTTTTTTGTTGTTGTTGTTGTTCTGGGGATTGAACTCAAGTCCTTGAGCTTGTGAGGCAGGCAGCAGAACCATTGAGCTAAATCCCCACCCCATAGTTACTGGGTTTAATCCGAGTACTGCATAAACAAACAAGAATCCTGAAGTGATAGTAAAGAAGAAATATTTTGTGGGATTAAATTCAGGACTGTAACAATTATGAAGAGGCATGCAGAATATATTAGATATTTCATTTTGAAGTAAATGGAGTATTTTAATTTAAATGAACACTTGTGTGATTTATCAAATGATACCATAAAAGGATACAAGTGAATTTGTCAGATTACATTTTTTGAGGATTAACTGTCATTTCCTAGTCAGTTACTATAATTCAGTTAAATAAAGTCTCTAGCCAAATGTTTGAAGTTCATTAACTTAAACCTTATTGAAGTTTCTATTATATCTCCTTATTGATATCATGAGTTTATACATTACAATTTCTGTCATTTTTGTTTCATGTGACAACTGCCCCTACAAATCTAAATATAGAGTAATACTTTTAGCTGAAGTTAAGAGAGATAACAACATACTCATCATAATTTAACACATGTTCAGGTGTGGAAAATATTCTAGGGTAAGAAATCTGAATAGAATAGATTAAAACTGTTACATATTAAGTAGAATATATTTTCTATGGTAACTTCTGACTGAAATTTTGTTTGTTTACACTTGAAAATAAGAGAAGTATATGGAAAATGGAAATAGTAATTAAAGAAATTAAAATTTGTGTCACAAATTCTAGACAATATTGCATCAAGTAGTTATTGCCTTCATATGAAGAGAATAAAAGAAGACAGACAAATGTCTGACTTTTTAAGTCAGACAAATTGCCTATGTTATTTAGGTATTGCAGTTATGCTTTAAATACAAATATTTCTGATTTTTAAGCCTCTGCCTTCTTGGCCATCTGAATGGACATAGACTAGAATTATGGTACACAAATCTTTGACTCAAAGTAACTATGCTATAGTCCAAATGCAGTTCTAGTGAAGAGGAAAGTAAACTTTATTTCATAGTACTTTCAGTTTCCTCTGAAAAATTCACAAAGAAAATATTAACACATTGACAAATTAGACAAATCATATTCTTTTCATCTCCCACAAAATTCCTAGTCCCAGAATCCCATTGACCCTAAGACCTTTCTTAACCTACATTATTCAAGTCCTATACTCTTTTGCTTGGTCATGTTTGCACAGGTTTATTTATTTATTTATTTGGTTAGAAAATTTGATGAGGATAAATTCATCAAGTATAAATTGCCTGTCATGATTTTATGACTCTCATTACCCCTTCATCTAAGAAATTCATTGAATTTTGCATAATGAAAAATCTGAACTCAACTGAGAATACTAGCAAATAGCTACTAGATTTTAAAATTCCCAAACAAAATTATAGACTATGCTGTATACAAAATCAATTTTAACTAAAATCGAGTTTTGGTAACTAATACTCTAAAAAGTGTTTTGTTTGTACAAATCTTTTACTAAAATATCATTAAATAAAATTGATTGTAGGTCATTAATTCTTAAGAATCCACTTTTTTGGTTAATGTTCAAGAAGAGACAGTTAAGGTAAGAGAGAAAAGGCTACACTGCATGCAACAATTTCCTTAGTGTGAATTTTTATGTTTGAGGTTTTTTTATTAGTAGATATTTACCACACATAATGATCACATTCATCATAGGAAATTTATACCTGTACATATATGTTTTAATTCTTTTATTCCCCATTCCCCTCCCCTTCCTTCAACCTGTCTGCCTCTCTTTATTTACAAAAGCTTTGTTTCCATTGTCTCATTTCATTTTCTTTATTTTATTTTTTAATTTTTAATTCTTTTAGTTTTAAAATAACCTTTTGGTTTGCTAATGGATTTAATTGATAGGATAGTATTAAAAGGTGGTATAGGAAATTACTACTGAAGCATGTGATTTTCCTTATTGTTGAAGACACGTGTCAAAATCAATTGTTGTTATAAATACATTACAAATTATTAAAGTTCATAATTTATTTGGATTTTCTTAGTTTTTACATAATGTCCAGAATCTCATTTAGAGACCAGGCTTGTGATCCTCTAGAGCATAGAAATTACTTATACTTGCCTTGATTTTTGTTATCCTATAATTTTAGGAGTATTTTGTGGGATGTTCCTCACTTTGGGTCTCTTTGATGTTTCTCTCATGGTTAGGCTGGGGTCTGGACTCTGAGAAGTGAGACAAAATGGATAAGTGCTCTTTTCTGCACATCATGGTACATCCAGGATATCAAAACTTTTCTGACTTGAGTGTTTGTCAAGTTTCTCCACTGAGTTCTCCTTCTCACTTTCCATTCCTGTTTTTTATGGAAAGAAGTCATGAGGCATGGCCCTCACTTAAGAGGAGCGGAGTTATGGTCCATAAACAAATAAAGCAGAATTTACAAACATCATTTGCATAAATATGAGGACTAGTTTTCCCAGGCCTGGCTTGACCCAGAATCTCCAGAGTCTGTGATGTCAAAAGAAATAAAACATTATGTATAAAGTATATACAATGGGAAGATTTATATATATTTCTCTTACACTTCATGGTTAAGGACAGTAAGATTAGGCAAGTTAATTAAAGATAAGCTAACAGAGCTCTCTGAAGTACAAAGGTAATTTTTACCTTTATTGGACTCCAAATCTGTACTTTTCCTATCACCTTCTAATGAAGAAAAATTGAGAAAGTTTGGTCTTTCTTTTAAGTAAGTTGGTTTATGTCCAAAATTTCTAATTTTCTGGCACTCCCTTGGCTCTCCAGATGGCTCTCAGTGTCGGGGGACACTGGCTGTACACAGACACCCCACTCAGCACACAGCTGCACAGTCCTTGGCAGGCAGCACATGCAGCTGCTGTGTTCAGGGAGCTAGGGATGCATAGCCCTTTTCTGTAGTCAGAAAGCATCCCTATTGCCTCAGTGCTGTCATTTCTTCTGGGTATTCTCAAAGTAAACCTGCCAATTGTAAGAAACAAACCTCAACAAACAGAAATGACATAACTGTCTTTGAAACATTTGGTATTTTCCCCATTGTGCCTGAGAACACTTTGTCAGCACTGGAAACATGCAGTTGGCATTTGGACTTTGATGTTTCTCAAGAAGACAACAAATGGAGGGAAGAAAAGTATGGGTTGTTTAGGTCCTAAGAATAAGCAGCAAGTGGATTCCGAAGACAAGTGAAACTATTTTAGGGAATTTTGTGACCTGAGTGGGTGAAGAACATAGAAAAAATGAAAGAAAAGTGCGCAGGGAAGGATGTCGGTCACAACAAAAAGCAGAGATACACTCAAGTCCAGAAACTGGGAAAATTGTGAATTTTTCTCCTAAGGGTTGTAGGTATGTAAGTAAGTCAAATATTTTACAGTTAGATATATGTATTTTCCCGAAACAGAAAAAAAGTTTAGATAATATTAAGAAGTACAATGTTGATGTTCCATGATTTTTAAAGAAAAATACAAAATAAAAAGGCAATGTCTTTGTGTAACTTATGTCATTTTTAAATAAATTCATATGGACATTATTTGGTGTTATGTAATTTTGTACAATATTCAAAAATCAGAAAATTTTTTCTATAACTAATGTGGGAATGACACACAATGTGTTTTTATTTACATTACCATTTTAAAAATAATTGAAATGTAAATAGTAATTGAGTATTGACAATAAATCACAAATTGTTTTGTATCTTTTGTATATCATAGCTTTATGTTATTATGAAACTAGCTTTGTGTATTTAAGTATACATTTCTTTTTTTATTGTGAAATAAGGTCTTTTCCATTTTTAAAAGTGAGAAATAGTTCTCCTTCTTTCATTCTTTAATGTTGCCAAAATGCTATTTTAGATTCCATTATTTCTTTTAATCTCCACCCACTAATTTTTTTTCTTCAGATTGATCCTATTTCATGCTTTCTTATTTTAGTGACAATATTTTTTAGTATTTTCTTCATAGGTTTTTCTTCTCTGTCTTTTTTGGAGGAGGGATTTCACTCTAGATAATTCCTCAGTTATAACCCATTTCACAAAATCTTACTTTAGTTTTGTCTAAACTGCTGTTTTCTCTATCCAACAATGTAATATTAATTTCTCACATTTTTAATTTTAATCCAGTGTCTTAGTTTTGGATCATTCTTTACTTTTTGAAAAATCTATGAGATATGCATTTTCACTTACTTGGACTGTTTTAATATTGTGCTTCTATATACAGCTATTCCTAGTAATATATTTCTTTTCTTTCATAATTTTGAATTGTGTACTCATTTTTAAACAACTTTGCTGACATACTAAAAGAACATGTAGCAGCAGGCATTGTTTTTGTGGTTCTTGTTCTGCAGGAGTTTTAAAAGAGTACCAGTCTTGAGCAGTTTTAAGTCAGTCAGTTGAGTAGAAGTTAGACCTATGTGAAACCTGGCCTATCTGCATGAATCCTATGAGAGTAGCTTCATCAAAGTCACAACTGAATTTTTTCTTATAATCTTATTTCTTATTCAATGTGAAAATTTTTGAGAGTTCTGTCTTTATTCTCTGTCTTTGTATTGTTTATTACTCTATTTTAACTTTAAGTTTATATTTATATAAATATATTTAAAAGATACATATATATCTTTTTATTCATTAAGTTTATTGGTACATTTTAGGTATGCAATATGATGATATTCATAATTTAATAAATGATATACACATATCCCTTTAAGAATATACATATGTAAGAGTAAAAGTAAGAGACTTTTAAAATTGAGTCTTTTTAAATAATCTACATGAATCTATTTAAACTCAATATTTCTAAATTCCTGAGATTAGCAAATGCCTTTGAAGTAGTCATTATTGAGGTATCAACATATCAGAATGATTTTCTAGTCTCTAATCTTATCAAGTGTCTGGAGGTTTATTTTAAAATGTTATGAATTCAATCATACTTATAAATGTACCCATAATTTCTATTAGAAATTTTTGAACTAAAAGGTATTTTAAAGGAAAATCTACAATTTCAGAAATGAATGTTCTGTAGCACATTTTCCCTTTACCATTCTGAAGGCAAGAGGAATTGATTATTAATGCAGACATATGAAAACTTATCTGCAGAAAGAAATCTTCAGTGAGAGCTTATGGAGCCCAGGGCAAGCAGAAATTTTTACCTCAGACACAGACTGAAACATGAAGAAGAATATGTGTGTGTGCCTGTGTGTGTGTGTGTGTGTCCCTGTGTGTGTATGTTTAGCTAAACTGATATACTTGATGATGGAAAAAAGAACACACACTTATCCGATAACTTATTTTTCAAGTGACCTAATAAGCAAGCATCTCCTGACAATTAAAAGGGAGGAAGTTGTATGATTCTACGCAGAAACAGAAGTGGATAAAAAAGTTAAGTCAGGCTAT
Source organism: Heterocephalus glaber (assembly GCF_053883595.1). NCBI lineage: Eukaryota > Metazoa > Chordata > Mammalia > Rodentia > Bathyergidae > Heterocephalus > Heterocephalus glaber. Next base: position 24,441,739 of record NW_028258143.1, on the reverse strand, counting down.
TGCCCATCAACATAACAAGAAAAAATATGACAAAAAACAGACACATTTGAAATGATTATTACAAATTTAAATTTGTCCAGGTAAATTTATATGTATGTAATATATATCAATAATGTAATTATTATTAGCTGTACATATCAGTGTATCATGTAGTATATTACATAATACACTATATACTACATTATATATATATATATATATATATATATATATATATATATATCCCATTCAACCACTCAATGAAGTTTCTGTTAAGGTGGATTTCTCAAGGTAGGCTTGATCTTTAATAGGTATGTATAACAAAGGAAGAAGATTCATTCAAGGATGGTAAGAGTTAATCAGAAGAAATATTAATGTTAGACTATTGAGTGGAATTGAAATTAGAAGAAAATGATAACACAAAAGTTCCAGTAAAAGTGAAAAAAACAGTTGATTCATTCAGCCATATGGCCCAAAGTGGCTGAAACTAAGATGGAGTTAGGATAAAATCATAAGTGAGAATTAAAGATAACATAAAATTCTCAGAGAACAAAATCATGGAAAGAAAGTTTCAGAGGTAGAATAGAAGAATTCAGGAGGTGGAAGACCTAAGCATTCACAATGTCCATTGGAATTGCAATGATGTTTTAGTCATTAAAACTGAAGTTAATGTTAGTTACAGAAAAGTTTACACAAGTGAAATGAAATCTTTTGTAAATAAAGTAATTGAAATGTATTTAGCATGCTCCAATATGGATTGAAATAGTCCATGTGTAGTCATCTGAAGCCACCTCAGAGGAATTAAGCATTTAAATGAATGGAGGAAAACTTCTAGAGTAGAAATGAAATTTAGTAACTGGTTATTATGAGATTGAAAGACAGTGTATTTAATGTATAGTTCATAAGGTAGGTTCAAAAGTTACCAGTAAATTTCATATATGAATAGCACTTTTATAATCTGCAATGTCAGTCTGTGCACCTCTTCCTCAAACAGCTCTTCTTTATTATTTGGGTGGCTTTGAATACCCAGTGCATATTTTCTCATTAACAGAACCAGGGCTCAAATAGGTTTATGTTTTAAAGAACTATTACAATATCACCAGATTTTCTAACCAACCCTCATGGATTTGTGGGTTTTTACCATCTGTTCCATGCCTCAGTGGATCATGTTAAGTATCTTTTAAGTACTCTGAACCTCTGGGATCTTAGCGTAGGCAGAATTCTTCTCCTGAGACCCACCAGACTTTTGTTAACATCTGTGTCTCAGTGCTGAAACTGCTGTTCTTGAATAGATCTAAAGCTTTTGAGCCTTTTCCCAACTCAACCAAGTTGAGAATGGTGTAGTTTATTTCTGATTCCTTTAAATTCTGTAAAGAAATCAACACTTTGGGGCAAAAAAGTTGACATCATGGAAAGAAAATTCTCAAGTATTACACCATACAAATCATACAAAGATGCATCAAAAATTCAGAATTGAACCTTAAGTGTTAAGTTTTGAACATCTGAAGTCACTTGAGAGTTTTTTTTAAAAAGTAATGGTAACAATGTTGTACTAGGATTGCAGTGAATATGTAAGGATACAAAACATATACTGTTTTAAAAATATTTCTGCTTAGAAATCCAATTCATGAAAGCAGTAAAATACATAGGCAAAAATAATATTTAATTGTAACAATTTCCCATTTCCATGAAGTCAGGAGTGCACATCGGTGAAGTCATGTTGATGTTGAAAGTCCAAGTCTCTCCCACCTGTTATCCCTTCCCAGCCTGACAGTGGGTGCGCACAGGAAGCACAAGATAAGAAATTCATCATCAGCTTGCAATAGCAGGACTGTGCACAGATATTAGATGCTCATTTTGTTTCAAATTTATTGTGTAAAAGAGATGCTTTTTGGTTCTCATTGCTTTTTCCTCTAGTCTTGTGATCCTAGTAGAGGTTGGCAGAACTTTGGTTTTGTTTTCATTTGTTCAGGATCATGTATTAAATTATGAGTCTATGTATTTTTAAAATCTGTATGTGTTTGTGTGTTTCTCATTTACTATAATCCCAGGCAGGGCACCTCCCCCCAAGAAAAGATATGTTTTCAGCTTTGCAAAGGCAGTAGTTGCTTCTCATGCTAGTCTTGTTCTAAGCATTGTACATGAGGTATCATTCACATCTGTTATGATCATGTCCTCTGATTCTTCACTTCATGTGTTTTTGTTTGTTGATTATCTTTTTATATTTTATTAAAATAATGTGTCAAAAAATTCTCCATGAAACACAATTAATATTTAGAACAATGAGACTTATTTCTCTGTAAGTGTTCCACTTAATGAGGTTGTTATATGGAGTGAAAGTTTTTAGGTCAAGAAGGAACCTAGGGTAATTGTTGAGGATAAGTAGAAGCTGACCAAAGAGGAGGAACATGTCAGCCCCATGTGTAGACCTATGTGAGAATTCTAAGGAAATGCTGTGTCATTACTTGGATTCCCAGTGCTATAATGATCAGATACAATAAGGTTGAATTAATTCTCCTAACAGGTCTAAACTTTAATGCACCTCATTTGACAACTTTCTATCTACCTGCCTACTCACTGAATATTAAAATGCAAAAACATTTAATGGTAGTAAAGCCTTTTTATCTTTTTATCTTTTTATTTTTGGAAGCCTTTTATTTTTCACCAAATGATACAATACAAAAGCATAAAGGAAAAAAATTCTTTTGCTCAGAAGATTCAAAAGATGTTACTTCCAAATGAAGGACTTCTACACGGAGATAATAAACTTGGCCTTAATGAGAAAAAATAAATGTTCCACAGTAAATTTTATAATTATGAGAATGAAAAGTGAAGTGCAGAGAGCAACCAAAGAGTTGCCAAGAGAGATCTGAGAATGGGAAATCATTAAATCTTTAGTCATAGAGACACTGGGTAGAAATATATGCTCCTTTTATGTCCCTAGATTTATTCCTTGAATAGCTATCTTTCATATCTCCCCATACATGATGCATAGAGTACTCTGTGAGAGTGCACTGCAGTACCCAGGAGTGCTTCTGGAATATGAAGAGTGATTGCTGTGTCTATCTTTATAAAAAAGACAATTTCCACAGGGCTGCTGTCTTCTCAAGCTAGGGGAAAGATTTTTGCCCTTAATTTGTTTTCTGTTTGTTCTTATTCAAATTATTTATTGTTTCTCTATTAGATTGACTTAAATATAAAATGAGATAATAATTATCATACATATTTGAACTTTGATTGTAAAGATGGGTAAAATGTGTTAGATGCTTTCAATATCATGTCTGAAAAATAAACTATTAAAAATATGATAAAAGTTGATTAAGATAATGAAAATTGATATGGTCAAAATGTTTGTGTTCCCCATTCATATGGAAAAATTCTAAATTTTTAGTAATATTAAAAAGTGGAGGGCTGTGGATTTAGCTCAGTGGTGCCAGCACCCACCTCACAAGCGCAAGGTCCCGAGTTCAATCCCTGGTAACAACAAGAATAACAACAACAACAAAAACAGTAGAAACAAATCAAGAGAATGATGACAGCAAAAAATGAAACATCTACAATGAACTACAGTAGCAATGGATACCAAACAGAAATTCTGGAGCTAAAGATACAAGAATTTAATTGAAAATTTCACTAGAAAGCAAACTAGTTAGACCAGAAGAAATAATTAAAATATATAAAAACAACTCATTTTAATTTATTGAATCAGAGGAGAAAATAAAGAATGAGCAAAAGTGAGGAAAACATTGAGGCCTATTAGACACTCTCAGTCAAACACATTATGTAAATCTCAGAAAGACAAAAGGGAAAAGGGGTCAGATATGTTATTGATGTTCTTTATTTTAGCTCATGTTTATGGCATATAAGATTTATATTCATTGAGGTGATTGGGTTCCTGTACATGGTGTAACTTTATTTTACTTATTTACCATTCTGCTCCTTCTCACTCTTCACCCTTGGTCTCATGGACCACTTCCCATTTGCAAGAGATCTATTCCTTGTCTCCTTCTATCCATCCTATATTGAACTCTTTGTTTTTACTTTTTCTCACTCAAATGAGAGATACCATACTGTATTTAAGACTGGGTATCCAGCTTATTTGATTCAATATTATATTTTCCAGGTTCATTGATTTTCCTACAAATATCTCAAATTTGTCCTTCTCTATAGCTAAGTGGTATTCCCTTTTATATAGATATCACCTTATCTTTATCCAATCAGTTGTTCACAAGTACACACGTTGCTTCCAGGATTTAGCTATTATTAATTGTGCTGCTATAAACATTGGTATGCATATATTGCTGAAATATATCTGAAGCTCTTTGGGGAAGAGACCTAGAAGGGGGATAGCTGGGTCAAGGGGTAGACTTTTTAAGGAAATAATAGTCCAAAACTTAGCAAATCTGTAGAAAGAATTTGACATTCAAATACAAGAAGTTCCAAAGTTTCCAACTAGAATGAACCTGAGAGTACACTGTGATACATTATAATCAAACTGTCAAAGCCAAAGGCAAAAAGAGAAGATTGAAGATGAGAAGACGTAAGCAAATTGTCATGCAGAAAGATGCTCCCAAAGGATTATCAGTGGATGACTCAGTAGAAACATAAGAGCCTCAAAGGAAGTTGCATGATAAATTCAAAATGCCAAAAGAAAACATGTTCATGAGCACACACATACACACAGACAACTAAAATACTCTGTTTAGTGAAATTATTCCTCCAAAATGAAGAAGATGTAAAGACCTGAGATACACTAAAACCAAGGAAGTAAATCACTACTGGCCCTACTTTACAAGAAATACTAAAGAAAGTCTTTCAAGTTTAAATGATAGGATACTAGACAACAATATGAAAGCCTATAAAAATATAACTCTCTCTAGAATATATACAAATATACTATGTATACTATATATAATATATATACTTTATTTACTTTGTTTATTTAAAAAATATTTTTTCTTGATTAAGCATCTTTTATTCAGCTGCTTATCTGTTTAGCTCTTCTTTTGACTCCAGCTACTATGTACTCACGGCAATGCTCAGGCCCAGACTGCCCAGGCTCCCAGCAGTCCTTGGCTGCTTAGTCTCCCTTCTTGCAGTAGTCTTCAGCTGCATAGTTTATACTTATACCAAAATACAAAATAGTGGCCATGTGCCAGCAATGACTTTGCTTATATGTTATTTACACCAGCCAGCACTGACCTTGGCTGTATCAGTTATTTACACTGAGACTGATGAGATGTGCTCATGCTGAAATTTTGCTTGACTTGAGCTTAATGTCCACCAAAAATTATCCTGCCTGAACCAAAGTGTGGCTATGTTGTGCTTTCTCATTTCCCAATACAATAGATGAACTGTATAGTAGATGAACATAAACATGCAGAAAGGTAAAGCTCCCTCATCTCCTCAACCTAGTAAATGCCCCTTTGCCCAAAGAATGACAGTATTTTTATGATTGCCTATACCTAAAAAGGCATTCATTTCTGAAGCCAACATTTATTTGCACCGAAATACCACATCAGTTACAATTTATATGAATTGTCCCTATTTAATCTTAAGGAACATTTCCTCTCACTTACTAGGAGAAACAAACCAGGGAGACAGACTATAGGAGCCAACATCAGTTAATGATGGCTAGCTCCTCTGATCTGTTTCCAGCTTCTGAAAGGAAATATCTTTATTTCATGGGGCCCACCTGGAGTGGGAGGTGAGGCTACAAATGGATTTGCTGAGTCTTATTTTTGGCAGTATTAGAAAGTGGTTTTATTATAAGGATGGCAGTGTTGGTTCAGCACTGGAAGATCCACCCCCCAAAAATCATCATTTTAACAACGGAAAGGAAAAAAGCCATATGATCCTGCCACTAGTTGGAGAAAAACTACACATTCCACAGCTGTTCATGGCAAAAGCTATCAGGAGACTAGAAGGAGAACAGAAACTTCTCAAAGATTAAAGACATGTACTCCATACTTTCAGCGAGAATGCCTTATATGAATGGAGAAGATGCAATGCTTTCTCCTTAAGGTGGGGAACAAGGGCAGATATGCTTACTCTTTATCTGTCCATTAAACTTTGAAACATAGGCCCAAACCAAAATAGTCTGGCAATAAAATGACACAATTAGGATAGAATTGGCAAGGTAGAAGAAAATCTTTATATGTAAATGAAATGATCATCTACAGAGAAAATACTAAGAAATCTCTAGGAGCCCCTAGAACTTGTATTTGAATTTAGCAGGATTAGGAAACACAAGGTATATATAAAAATTCAGGTCTATGTATACTTGCTATAAATGAATTGGTTATTGAAATTTAAAAGTTATGTAGGAATACAAAGGACCTAGAAAAGTAAAGAGAAAAAAAAAAAAAACAGTGTTGGAAGACATTTAGTACCTAATTTTAGGACTTCTTCTAAAGCTACAGTAATCAAGGCCGTGTTGGTGTAAGGAAAGTCATATAGATCATTTGAATAAAACAGAGAATCTAGAAATAGAACCACAGATATATGGTCCACTTAGTTTTGAAAGGCTATTTAACATTAACATTTTATAGAATATAAACTCAATTCAAGAGCCGAGGAAACAGTGTTTTCAGCAAACAACACTAGAACACCTGGTATCCGTATACAAAAAATTAATCTCAGCCCTTTATTTCTATACATGAAAATAACTTGAAGGGGTCTATGAACCTAAATATGAAAGCCTAAAAGTATGAAACTTTAAGAAGAAATTATAAGGGAAAATGTTTATGAATTTAGGCTAGGCAAGAACTACCTAGGATACAAAAGACATGAATGTATAAAAGAAAAAGAATGATAAATGAGATTCCATCAAAATTTAGAACTTTAAATGACATCATTAAAATGAAAAATAGACCTTAAATAGACCATATTTACAATGCATATAACCTATGACTGAATATATAAAGAACATTTACAGCTCATTAATAGACAACCCAATTAAAATGTAGACATAAGAAGATGATAAATAGCCAGTACAGCACAAGGAAAGGTGTGCAACTCTAGAATCAGAAAAACACTAATCAGTACAATAACAAGATTGAATTATACACTCATTAGGGGATAAAGTTAAAAGTTTTAAAAGCCTTGTCTTGACTTTTTCTTTTTGTTGGATTCTCCCCCTTTGCATTTAATTTGTCACGCCCAATGGATTCATTTTGCTGGGCATCCTGGGGTTGTGATCCTCATTGTCTCTTCCTAGGATACTGTCTAAAATTTTTTTGGAGTGCTGATTTGGTATTCGTGAAATTACTGAGATGCTCTTTATCATGAAAGTATCTTATTTTTCCATCAATTTTGAAAGATAGTTTTGCAGGGTACATCAATCTGGGTTGAAGGTTGTTTTCCTTTAGGGCTTGAAATACATCACTCCAAGCTCTTCTTGCCTTGAGGGTTTGCACTGAGAAGTCTGCTGTGATTCTGATGGGTTTCCTTTGTACATGATTTGTTTCTTTTCTCTCACTGCTTGTAGAACTTTCTTCTTCTGTTGAGTTTCTGGAATCTTAACTATTATATGCCTATGTGTAGATTTTTTTTGAGTAAGGCTAGCTGGAGTCCTATATGCCTCACTTATCTGTATGTCAAGTTCTTTTCCCTTGCTTGGGAAGTTTTCTGCCATCACTTCTGTGAACTTTTTTTTTTTTTTTATGTCATCTGCACTCTTTCCTCTTTCTTCATTGACTCCAATCAGTCTTATGTTATTCTTCTTTGCATCATCTAGCAGCTGCTGGATTGATTTCTCCTGTTCCCTTATGATTTTAAAGCAATTTTTCTTTTCCTGGCCACTAATTGCAACCTTATCTTCTTTATCTAAAATTCTATCCTCACATTGGTTAATTCTGTTGCTCAGACTTTCAATGGAGGTTTTAATCTCCTGGAAATCTGTTTGCATCTGTTTTATGGATTCCATTTGTTTCCTATGTTGGGATTCCATCATGTTCCTCAGATCCTTTTTTTTTGTAAAGTAGGAAAAATTTATTGAGAGAGAGAAAAAAAGCTTCTGTCTAAGAGACACAGAAGGGGACCAGAAAGTGGGTTACCCCAGATCCTCTATTTTTTAATTTGTCCTCTCTAGATTTATTAATCATGTCTTGCACTATAAGTACAATCTTTGCTGTTACCTGAGTAATTATTTCTGATTTCATTTTTCCCAGATCCTCTTTTTTTGCCAGTGCAGAGGTCCAGGTGGTTGAGTCTCAGATTGTCCCATCTTGTTTCCCTTTGGGGTTGCTGTAGGTGATCTGGAAGCCTGTTTTTGAGGCTTGTTTCCATGTCTTCTCATTTCCACAGGGGGAGGGGTACTTCTGCCACCCATGCAGCTCACCTTCTCTGCCCTAGGAGCACTGAATAGCAGTGGGGGATCCTCCTTCTGGTGCTGGGGTATATTTACTTTATGTGTACTATATATTATATACTATATATACTGTATATACTGTAGTGGTAAATAATCAATTATTTCTGCTGCAGATTTAAAACATGAAATCATTGAAAACTATAAAAATAAAGCTGTTAAATACTATAAGTGTAAAATGATGTAAGTTTTTTGTCTCCTATGAAATAATTTATTTCATATTAGCAGACTCTCAAAGGTGAAATTTCAAGTAAATCTTTTATTTTTTTATTTTATTTTTATTGATACATATTAGGTATACAATATAATGAAATTCATCATTGGAAATTTGTACCTTTACTTACTCTCTCTTTTTCTTATTTTTTCCTCATTCCCCTGGCCTCTCTTCAACCTTTCCACCCCTTCCTATTTACAAATACTTTGTTTCCATTTATTTTCTCATATTAATTCCATTCCCTTCTTTCCTTTCTCATATCCCTCCCACTTCCCCTTCCCCTTTGGCCCTTTTCTTCCTATTTCATACTTTCTATTATACATTTTGATCCTTATTTACACTTTTAGTTTCTCACACCAGAGAAACCATTTGTTATTTACACGTGTGTTCTATTTATTTCACTTGAGTGTCACCTCAATGTGCATCCATTTAGCTATTAATTCCTCATTCTTTATGGCTGAGTAGAACTCCATTTTATAAAAAATAAATAAATAAATAAATTTTCTTTATCCAGTCTCCAGTTGATGGGCAATTGAGCTGCTTCCAAGTTTCAGCTATTACAAACTGTGCTGCTATGAACATGGGTGCACATATATCCCTGTGGTATGATTATTTTAATTCTTTTGGAAAGATACCCAGTAGGTGAATAGCTGGATCAATTGGAACTTCCAATCCTAGTTCTTGGAGGTATCTCCATAGTGATTTCTACAGCAGTTCCACCAGTCTACACTCCCACCAGCAGTGGAGGAGGGTTACTTTTCCCCACAGCCTCACCAGTATTATTCATTGATTTCATGATAGCAGCCATTCTTTCCAGGTGGATGGAATCTCAGCATTGTTTTCATTTGCATCTCTCAAATGACTAGTGATGTTGAACATTTTTTCATATGTTTATTTGTTATTTCTACTTCTTTGTCTGAGAAATGTCTGGTCATTTCAGGTGCCCATTTTTGGATTAGGTCTTCAAATTTGGGAGGCCTGATTTTTGTGAGCTCTTTATATATTCAGGATAGTAGACCTTTGTCTGAGGAAGAGCTGGTGAAAAATTTTTCTCACATTGTGGTTGTCTCTTCACACTGTTGTTGGTTTCTCTTGCTGTGTAGAAGAGTTTTAATAAGAAGAGATCCCACTTGTTGATTGTTAGTACTAGTTCATGTGTCACTCAAGTTTTCTTCATAGAATTTTTTTCTATGCCAATGTCTTCAAGAGTTATATCTAACCTCTCTTTCAGCTGGTTTAGTGTTTCTGTTTTAATATTTAGATATTTGATCGATTTTGATTTTAGTTTTGTGCGTGGTGAGAGACATAGGTCTAATTTTAATCTTTGGCAAGTTGAAACACAATTTTTCCAGCACCATTTATTAAAGAGGCTATCTTTCCTCCAGTGAGGGTGATGGATTTCTTTATCGAGGATGAGATGACTAAGTGTGTCTCGCATGGTTTCTGCATCTTCTATTCTGTTCCACTGGTCCTCCAGTCTGTTTCTTTGCCAGTTCCATGCTGTTTGTATCACACTAGCTTTGTAGTATAGTTTCAAATTGGGGACTGTGATACTCCCTACCTTGTCTTTACTACCTAGAATTGCTTTTGCTATTCTAGGTATCTTTTTGATCCAAATGAATTTTTGGATTGTTTTCTCAGTGTTCATGAAGTATGCTGCTGGAATTTCAATTGAGATTGCATTGAATCTATATAGCAGTTTTGAAAGTTTGGGCATTTTCATTATGTTGGTTCTTCCTACCCAGGAGCAACTGATATCTTTCCATTTTCTTTCTTCTTTCTTTCTTTCTTTCTTTCTTTTTTGTCTTTCCATTTTCTGATATCTTCTTCATTCTCTTTTTTCAGAGTGCTATACTTTTCAGAGTAGAGGTTTTTCATTTCTTTTGTTAGGTTGATTCCTAGATATTTCTTTTTTTTTTTTTTTTTGAATGCTGTTGTGAAAGGAATTGTTTGCCCTATTTCTCTCTCAGTGAGTTTGTCATTTGTGTACAAGAAAGATATTGATTTTTGTGTGTTGACCTTGTATCCAGCTACTTTATTGAATTTGGTTATTAAGTCTAGAAAACTTTTAGGGGAGTTCTTGGGGTCTTCTCTATAGACTATCATGTTGTGTGCAAAGAGTAACAGTTTAACTTATTCATTTCCTATCTTTATAACTTCCATTTCTTTACTTGTCTAATTGCTGTGGCTAATGTTCCAAAACTATATTGAATATGAGTGGTGATAGTGGACATCCTTGTCTTATTCCTGATTTTAGTGTGAAGGATTTCAGTTTTTGACCATTTAGTATAATATTGGGTGTTGGTTTTTCCTAGAAGGCTTTTATCATGTGCAGGTAGAGACCACCCAATCCATTTTTTTTAAAGGTTTTTATCATGAATGAGCATTGGATTTTGTCAAATGATTTTTCTACATCTATTGAGATGATTATATGGTTTTTGCCCTTGGCTGTTAATATACTGTATTAGATTTATTGATTTGCATATGTTGAACCATCCCTGCATCCCTGGGATGAATTCTACTTGGTCAGGTTTCATAATCTTCTTGATGATCTTCTACATTCTATTTGCCAGTATCTTATTAAGGAATTTTGCATATATGTTCATTAGTGAGATTGGGCTCTAGTTCTCTTTTTCGGTGGGGTCTTTCTCTGCTTTGGGAATCAAGGTGATGGTTGCTTCCAGGAATGAATTTGAGAGTGTTGCTTCCCTTTAATTTAATTGAAGTGTTTAAACACCAGTGATAACAGTTCATCTCTAAATGTCTTGTAGAATTCAGCAGTGAAGCCATCAGGCCCCGGGCTTTTCTTAGTTGGTAAGTTCTCAATTTTGTTAATTGATACAGGGTTGTTTAGAATTTTTAAGACTTCTTTATTCAACTTTGGTAATTCATACATATCTAGAAATCTGTCCATTTCTTCTGTGCTTTACATCTTATTGGTTTGTAGGTTCTCAAGTTAGGTATTGATGATCCTCTGGATTTCTGCTGGGTCCATTGTAATTTCATCCTTTTCATTCCTAATTCCATGGATTTGGGCCTTTTCTTTCCTTTTTTTGATGAGGGTGGCTCAGGTTTTGTCAATTTTGTTTATTCTTTCAAAGAAGCAACTTGGCTTCATTGATTTTTTGTACAGTGCTCTTAGTCTCCTTTGCATTGATTTCTCCTCTGATCTTTATAATTTCCTCCTTTTTATGAGTTTTGGGTTTGTCCTGCTCTTTTTTTTCTAGAAGCTTGAGTTTCAGCATCAGCTTGTTTAATTGAGCTGTCTGTTTTCCTAATATGAGTATTCACTGGTATGAATTTCCTTCATAAAACTGCTTTCATTTTGTCCCATTTATTCCCATATGTTATATTGACATTGTCATTTAATTGTAGAAACTGTCTGATTTCTTCTTTAATTTCCTCTGTGACTCATTGGTTATTGAGGGGTATGTTGTTCAGTTTCCATGTGTTTATGAAGTTCTTGCAGTTTCATTTGCTATTGATTTCTAATTTTATTACAATATGGTCTGATAATATACAGGGGATAACTACAATTCCTTTGCCCTTTCTTAAACATATTCTATGAGTGAGTATGTGGTCTGTTTTGGAGAACGACCCATGTGCAGCTGAAAAGAATGTGTATTCTGATTTTGTGGGGTGGAACACTGTTAATATTTGTTAAGTACATTTGTTGAAGAGTTTGAATGAGTTCTAGTATTTCACTGTTTAATTTTCTCTAGTTCATTTATCTATTTGTGACAGTGGGGTATTGAGGTCCCCACTACTGTATTAGTGCTAATTTGATTTTTTCATATCCATTAGTATTTGTTTTATATAGTTAGGTGCACTAGTGTTTGGTGCATATATATTTATGTTTGTTCTCACTTCTTCTTGGATTGTTCCCTTTGCAAGAATGTAGTGTCCTTCTTTGTCTCTCTTAATCATTGCTAGCTTGAAATCCATTTGCCCTGCAAAGAGGATACCTACTCCTGCTTTTTTTCACATTCTTGTTGCATGGAGTATTGTTTTCCACCCTTTAACTTTCAGTCTAAAAGTTTCTTTTTGAATTTAGTGTGTTTCTTTTATGCAGCATATTGTTGGATCTTGCTTGTTGACCCATTCTGCCAATCTATTTCTTTTGATTGAACTCTGACCATTAACATTGATGGTTATAACTGATATGTATTGACTTATCCTTATCATGACATTTTCTTTTTGTTAAATTCTCCCCCTTTGCGTTTAATTTCTTTTTTAAACTTTATTATCAAATTCACACACATACAAAATTAAAACTGCATTTAATTTCTTGTCATGCCTGATGGATTCATTTTGCTGGGCTTGCTGTGTTTGTGATCCTCATTGTCTTTTCCTAGGATATTGTTTAAAAATTTTTTGGAGTGCCGATTTGGTATTCATGAAGTTCCTCAGGTGCTCTTTGTCATGAAAATATCTTATTTCTCCATCAATTTTGAAAGATAGTTTTGCAGGGTACATCAATCTGGGTTGGAGGTTGCTCTCCTGTAGGGTTTGAAATAGGTCACTCTAAGCACTTCTAGCCTAAAGGTTTTGTGTTGAGTAGTGTGCTGTGATTCTGCTGGGCTTTCCTTTGTATGTGATTTGTTTCTTTTCTCTAACTGCTTGTAGAACTTTGTTCTTCTGTTGGGTTTCTGGCATCTTAACTATTATATGCCTATGTGTAGATTTATTTTTTGATCACAACTATTTGGTGTCCTATATGCCTCACTTATCTGTATATCAAATTCTTTTCCCCTACTTGGGAAGTTTTGTGCTGTTACTTCTGTGAATTGATTTTTTATGTCATCTGTGCTCTCTCCTGTTTCTTCATTGACTCCGGTCAGTCTTATATTATTTTTCTTGGATTATCTAGCAGGTGCTGGCTTGATTTCTCATGGGCCATTACTATTTTTAAGAAATTTTTCTTTTCCTGTCCACTTGTTACAATCCTGTCTCCTATATCTGAAATTCTGTCCTCAGATTGGCTCATTTTGCTACATAAATTTTCAATGGAGTTTTTAATCTCCTTGAAATTTGTTTGCATCTGTTTTATGGATCCCATTTGCTTCTTATGTTGATATTCCATCATGTTCCTCAGCTCCTTTATTTTTTATCTGTCTCTGCTCTAGATTTATTAATCACATCTTGCACTATGGGCACAATCTGTTTTTATCTGAGAAATTATTTCTGATTTCATTTTTTCCAGGCCCACTTTTGTTGCCAGTTCAGGGAGTCCAGGTTGTTGAGTATCAGATTGTTCCATCTTGTTGCCCTTTAGTGACCTGTAACCCTGGGTTTGAGATTTACATATGTGTCTTCTCATTTCAACAGATTCAGCCTGCTGTGACTTGGTTGAGGCAAATTTTTGCTCACCCAGTGTTCTTCAATTCTTAGCAAGCCACAGAGCAGACTTTTCTCTGCTGCTCACCAGTGCACCAGTTCCTGGGTTCAAAATGGTTACCTTCTGGATGCCTGAGCTGAGCTGTTGTCTGGGTAGGCTTCTGGATTGAGCCTGTGCACACTGGGATGGTATCTAGGCATTCCTCTCACTAGGGCCTGCCTCTCTAAGTAGCTGTTTTCTGACAGGCCTTTTTCTAGGGGCTGTGCACTCCAGACCCTGGGGTCTGAGCAGACTTCTATCTAGTGTCTTCACGAATTTACAGATAGTATTGGGGAGGGCCTCTGGCAGATGATTGTGTGACTGTACAGCTCTTTTCTGGGTGTGTTGCTGGTTTGGTCCTGTATGTTCAAACAGTGGGGCGGGGGCTTGTTGGACCTGCCTGAAGCCATGATGCTCTGGTCCACACTGCTGCTTAATGGGATCTGCTCACACTTACCAATTGTATCAGGTGGGATTCTGGCTTGTGGTCATGCACCTCTGCAGCTCTTTTCTGGGAGAGATTTTGTCTTGGGCCTGTGTGCCTAAGTGGCTGGGGTCGGGGCAGGACCCTGCCTGGACCTGCCTGAAGCCACACCGATCTGGTTCATATAAAATTATATAATTTGTGAGATCAATGACTTCTAAGTGGTGGAGGAGATGGAGAAAAGTAGAGGTTTTGTTGTTTGATCAACTTATCAAATAGATTGACATAAATATAAGTTGATTTAACTACTCCCATAATAACAGGAAAGAGAAGGGCATCAAAGATTATCAATCAAAGAAATAAATGAAACACAATGGAAGACAGCAAAAGAAGAAAAAAGAAACAAAATAAATACACATAAAATATACAACAAAACGACAGTACTAAGTCCTTTCCAATCAGCAATTGCTTAAAATGTATATGAATTAAATTTTACAATCAAAATACTGAGTAGTTGAATGGATTAAAAAAATTAAAAGGAAATAAATATGATTAAACTATGTATTTTGCAAGTGATTCAATTTATAAGGACACACATAGGCTAAAAGTGAAAAGATGGAAGCACATATTCCATTCAAATAGTAAGCAAAACACAGTAGAGGTGTCCATACTTAAAACACAGTAGTTATCCATTCAGGACATTAAAATATAAATACATCCAACATTGGAGCATCCAAATATGTAAGGGCAATACCAAGAGACCTGAAGGGAAAGGTTGTCTCTATTAAATAAGAGTGGGAAAGGTCAATATCCTTCTAATTAATAATGGATTGAAGAATCAGAAAATAAATCAACAAGGAAATAGAAGACTTGAAGAACATTATGGACCAATTAAATTTAACCAGATATAATATAGAGCATGATATCCACCAGCATTAAATTATACATTCTTTCCAATGACACATAGACTATTCCCCAGCATAGATCATATGTTAAGCAACAAAATAACTCTTTTTTACTAGTATCTGTTTATAGTAGATTATGATTGCATTTATTGTGGGGAACTTGTGCCTGTATATAACACATCTTAATTCCTTATATGCCCTTCCACTCTCATCCCTCCTCCCTCCCTCCTTCCCTCCCTCCCTCCAACTCTTGTTCCTTTTACCATTTGAAAAAAATCTCCTTGCTTCCCATTATCTGTCCTTTATCTGCTGTTTATTTTTGGGGGGGTGGGTTCTCATATAAGAGAAACCATATAATATTTAAATTGTACATCTGACTTATTTATGCAAAATAATACTTAACAAACTCATTAAGTTTGAAATTATGCCAAGAATTTTTTCTGACCAAAATTAAATGAAACTTAGAATAGGTACAATGCATAGAAACCAATAGCAAAAAGAAAGCATATAGTTAACACTTCTGTATCATACACCTATAAGGGTTAAGATAGTAAATTTTACTTCTTTTTACAACAATAAAAAAAATCCCATAATATTTAAGCACAGACACTATGAAATCACTAGGGAGCGGGGCAGCAAAGTGTTGTATAATAGAAACCATATGGAAGAGTATATATCAGAACAGAATTAATTCTAGACACTATTGAATACATCAGAAAGGTTAAAAAAATAAGAATAGGAATTAATAACACATAAGGAATTTAGCAGAAGAGATATAACTAATCCTTTAGTAATGAAAGTTTCAGTGGGACAAGGATAAATTAAAATGGAGATAGATTTCAGGATTCAACATACAATTTTCATCCAGTAATGAATACATTTTAGAATAGAAAAGATATTAAAAAATAAACAACTAAATATTTTAAATTTTTATTTACTATGCATTGTATTGATTTTATTTTACTGGTGGATCTGTGCAATGTATTATTTGGCTGCTGCAGGGTTATGGATTCAGACTTGTGTTCATTTACCATAACAGCCTGAACCTGCAGACTTGAGGCAGAGAAATGGTTGCTAAGATCTTCAGATTCCACTTATTTTTAGCCACATCAGCCCCAGAGACTTTTTAGAAAAGTCAGAATGCACGGATTTCACTCACTCAGTCTTCCCAAGTTTCAAGCGGGTTTCTTAATATTTTAAAAGCTATGTAAATAGGGAAGGGTAAAGGGATGAAGGGCGCACAGGTAATGGGGAAAAAAATAAGAACCAAGATACATCGTGTACAGGTACAAGCACCCAATGATAAATGTAAACCTAAAATGTATGCCTAAAATGTACCAATAAAAGAATTTTTTAAAAAAGCTCAAAAGGACAGTCTTGGATAGGGCTGTGGTGGAGCAGCTGGAAGGGTGATGAGGAATCAGGCAAAATGCAGGGGCAGAGCAAGGGAAGGAGAGGCAGAAAAGAGCTAACCAGGACAGGTGGGTAAATGCTTAATCTCTGCTGTTTACAGAAACAACAGATGAAATGAACTCAAAGGCCTTAAACAAACATGAGGTGATTTTTCCCAGTGATCCAGAGATATGTATTATTTCTTCTTCATTACAGGCTTACAGACTGGCCCTAGAGGGATCAGAAGGAGGTAAATCTTGCAGCAAACTGGAAAGAAGGAGATCTGAGAGTTGCTTTTGTATGGTGTCTTTGTGATGCTTCCATACCCTCTAATAGCTAAATAGTGGCCAGGGTACTTGGCCTTGTGGTTTTCTTATAAGAGTACTGGACTCACTCTACCAGTCCAGGTTAAACTGTGTGCTGCCATGAAGTCTTCCCACTGCATTCACTATCAGACATAGCCATGTCAGATTATATAAATACAAAGAGGAGTTCTAACAGATCTGTGCTGGCTTATGTTAATTAAAACTCCATTTATTATATGTAATTACATTGCTAAGTATATTAGTCAGTTAGTTAAAAATTCTAGAATGAATGTTAAATTGCTTGGATAGATGAACAAACAATGAACTTCAATGGGTGAGATAAACAGGATCAATGTTCACATGAGCACAAGACATAAGGAATTTATTTATGACAGCAGCTATAGTGAACTCTTTCCAGGAGCTTGGTGTTGGCCAGGTAGAAGGACAACAGTTGTTAAGACAGAAGTTGATGGAAAGGGGTGTACCATGTTGATATTTGAATAGGACAGGATCAATCAATACATGATTTCCATGTATTTATTCCACGAAAACTTCTCAAAATAATTGACCTGATAAACACAATATCAATTTAAATCACAGTATCATTTTTTCTGAAGCTTGACAAAATATTTACAAAACAGAGAATAAAAACAGAAAAAAATAGCAAAGAATATTTTAAATAAAGCTAAGTATAGGATACTCACAAGATAGCATATAAAAATATATTAGAAAGCCACATCTTGGCACTTTTTATACATTTGCAACAATGATACTTTCTTCTTAGCCACATGTTCTTTCTGTTAGCTTATGGAATTACAGTCACACAGACCCAGAAAAGCACATTGCCAAAGGCTAAAAAAAATGGCATAGATAATCCTTGCTTCAGAAGTTCAGAGAAATGAGAGCAGTAACTTCAAATTAAATTAATCAGAGAAGTAGCTTTTGAAAGACTAGAAGTTAATTTGAGATTCTTGCAGTTTAAACTTCTAAATGAGAACATATATACCTTGCCCATATAAGAAATAAAGAAAAAAACTATTTCATTGTAAGTTCTGAAATAACTAGACTTAACTATAAAATTGAATAGCATATGCTAAGGTAATACAAGTAATTTATTCTTTCATATCAATAAAATATCTTCCCAGAGAATATGGTGAATATGAGATAGTATGATACAGTCTATGAAATTTCATATAAAAAAGAAAAATAAAAAATGACTGTAGAAGAACCCACAGAAAAACTGATGGGACTAAACTTGGTGCACTACAGTCAGATTACTTGCATATGAAAAAGTAGAGAACTGATTTGTACATCCAGCTGTTATCCTGAAACTTCTAAATGATTAGCATGATTGGAGAACTTCTAGAGCATGATTGCATCCTGCTCACCTTCTCTCCTAGTAGCAGAAGCTATATGTTTGTTTGTTACCAAATCCATTTCTGTTAGATCTCTGATACTGAACTGGACTTCAGCAGTGCTTGTCTCAAATTCCATGTAATTTTGTTTGGAAGAAAGCAACATGATGATGCATGCATCATAGGCACTTGGTAAAGGTAGTGGTGAAAAAGTCAGATTTTGTGGGGACAGCAGGGAGAAGACTCCTGCCTTTGAATGCCAGCATCATTAGCAAGGACAGCAAGGCCATGCCTCAGACACAGCGATGCCACAGTAGAAGGTTCTTCCTGGCTGCAGAGATTCAGACCCTTCTGAAAATTCTGAAATTTAACTAATATTTCAATCTAAATAATTTATTTGCATATTGTTGCTTAAAATTGTTAGAATAGATTCTGCTTCTTACAATTACAATATCTAATACTTTTTTAAAAACACTATAACTAGCCCATGATTAATTGCCTTTGTAGAATTGGGAGTAGGTCCCAAGGGTTTGTGATAGGGATCATTTCATCTGCAAGACTTTGAAATTGTAGGTACCATAATGTCACAACTCCAAAGAACAGGAAAACTGATCACTTAATATGCCAAATTTGGCATGTCACCTCCAGGAAGAAGAATTTGAACTGTTACATGATTTCAAGAGGAAAAATGAAAGTGGGGTATAGAGTTTGGAATCTTACATCACAGGGTTTGATATCACAACTTTAATATCTAAGAAAGCCAAACTTATTCATCTTTGAGCAAGTTACCTATTTCCAGGAACCAGTGTACATCACCATAATATGAAAAAATACCACCTAAGGGTAATAAGAATTAGAGGATAATTATTTGTTCAGTACAGTTTTTTGCCCAAAATAAGTCCTTACTAAATGGTATACATTATTAATGCAATAGATATCTCTTAGCATAAGGAACTCTTTTGATGGACAGAATTCCTCAGCCTAAAATCGGTTTTAAATGATGGTGATGTCATTCATTGTAGGTAAATATAAGGAAAGTAATCATCTGCAAAAGTTTTTATAGAAGGAATTGTGACATAAGTTGCTATAAGATACTAAGTTCCTTTATAATACTTTGACTTCATATGTAATTCCAAGACACAAAGACATTTGGTCTCTTCTCATAAAGTGTTTCCTGTGAGAATCAAGTGCATGTCTCCCCTGTAAGGATAATAGGACAGAAAAGATAGCATACACATTTTTCTCTGAATTCTTTCCATGGCAAATGTTGCCACTAATATCCTCCCTGCAATGTTGGCAGCTCAAAAAGTCAAGGCTTAGTGAGGCCTCAGATCCATGTCTTATGGGAGATCTCTCATATGACCCCATCTTCTTCAAGGTTACAGACTTCCTATTAGTGCTACAACTTGAGGAATCCTGTCTTTATGAAACAAATCTATAAATGTCCCCTAAAGCCCAAATATGCCATTCATAAGACTAGTTTGTTTTGGAAAAGATAAATCAATCCTGGAAGATTGTTATAACTTTGATGTAATAGAGTTCAAATCATAAACATATCTTTTGATGTGCAAAGGGAATTGAACATGGCAGAAGCAAAATATCATAGAAATGTATGAGCTGATCATGGTACATTGGAAAAAGGACAGAATTTATATTTAGAAGGCCAGAATTTAGTTTATTCTGTTAAAACATAATGTCTTTGAAACTATAAAATGACAATTCTTATATAGGTATGAAAATAAAAAAAGATTTAGACTTAGTTTTACTCAAAAATGACAGAACTAGTAAGATGACATGAGCACTTGAAAGGATAATTCAAAGAATATGCATGTTTATAAATGAGGAATTTTGACATTAACATGAAAATTGGAAGCAATCCTGGAATCTCCATGATGAGTGACCAAGTCAGTTAGATCTCCACTGGAAAAAATTCATCAATTTTCACTCAAGAGTTCTATGTCTTTTTAAATTTCCCTTCAGTTTCCCGCATTATACAACACAAAACAATAAAATGCCTCCAAATAATCAGATAGCTTAGAAGTAGTGTCTTAGACACTAGATATTTTCTGTTGAAGCATAGCTTTTATCCATTTCCTAAGTAACTATTACACATTGATGTCATACAAACCAGTTTTTATCTGATATTTCAATTAGCTCTTTTGTAGATGATCAACCCAGTTATGTTTACATATTTCTGATAAGAAAATTAGCTTATATAATTAAAAGATCTTAATTTTTCCTTCCTGTCAATGACCTTCAGTGTTCATTACTAAAAAATTCACTGTGGAGAGTGAAGAGACTCTCATGAGGTGATGTGTAGAACCCATCAGTTCATGTACTAGTACAGCTTCAATCACTACTCAGAAATCCATCATGAGCCACTTAACATTACATGATTTCTACAGTTTTTGGTGAAGTCTGCAAAGGTAAAGTAGAATGAATGTTAATTATAGAATATGGCAAACATACAAAAACAGAAAAGTACTACTGATATATGCACCAAATTGTGACCGTAATCTTGATTTGTCAACTTGACTGGTTCAAGAAGCTCCTTGAGAATGATTGTAGGGGCATTAAACTTACCCATGAATTACTTCATTGATGAACTCATAGCAAAATAAGCTAGTAGGAAGTGGGAAGTAGTTAGAGGGAATGAGTTATCAAGATGTGACCTTGTGAACTGTATCTGGTGCCTGACACTTTCTTCTTGGGCACTCTTCAGTTGTCCTGGGCTTCCTGAGTACCTTCAGTTCAGCAACTTTGATCCACCACTACTTCAGCATCCCCTTCCACCATGCTATCTCTGTGTTGTAGCTAGTTGATCATGGGTTGAAACCTCTGAAATTGTGAGCCACAATCAACTTCTCCCATAAATTGTGGGTGGCATTTTTATCCCAGTGAGGAAAAGCTAGTACAAATATGGATGAATCACAAAAGTATTAGGCTAAATGAAAGAAGCCCACAACAAAGTCTGTCCTTTCATGTGAAAATGTAAGAAAAGGGAAATCTACAGTGAGAGAAGAGACAAATGATTGACAGGAGCCATAGCGTATGGTAAGGGACTTTATTCAAATGACTGGAGAATTTCTTAACTCATGAGAATACTCTATACTGTGTTTGAGGTGACATGCATTTGTAAAGCCTATTGAACCCATTGCCCCTAAATCTGATGAAATTTTATTGTTTAAATTTTACCTGAACAAAACTAACTAAAAAAGACAAAACAAACAAAAACAAAAACAAAACATATGTGAATTGCTTTGGATCTGTCCTTGAGTTCTGGGTAAATACAACTTCTAAGACTACCTTTTCTCATTTTTCTTCATACAGTGAAGTTTGCATCAGAATTTTTCTTGAGCGGGTGTGGTCATCAGTTTACCAGGAACTACTCGGTAGTTTTGTTAGACTAGATGTGATCTTGAGCAACTAAATTTTTCTAAGGCCATTTTTTTCTCCAAATAAAATGGAAACAGCGGATTTGAATACTGTGTGGGATTTTGAATTTTTATTATTTATAATCACATTAAGGGTAAAGTTTACTAAACATATCTAATATTCTCTTCAATAAAATTAGATACTTTGCCAATGAAGAAAATATATATCTAAGTTGCTCAATTTCTTCCAAATAAATGCAGATTATGTGAAAGTATGTTTGGCTGTTGTTTCTGTTGTTGCCTTGCTGTATATTAATTTTCAAATTATTAATGTTTTCTTTATGGGTGTTATCAAAATGACTAAATAGAAATTTCTGTAATGAGATTTAAAGCACAAAAAATAACCCACTTGATGTGCCAACACTGAGTTTAACTTGCAAGGCTCTTCCTACATGTCTTCTCTTCTTTTGAGAGGCAGCCTTACCCGAGCTGGGTATAAGAAACAATTGCCTTTGGCTTCATCCCAGTGTAAAAGACAGATGAAGGCTCAGTCTGACAACGTTTCCATTTGCCTGGTAAGGATCACTTGTGAAATGCCTTTAATCATTTATGAGTATGTTTCATTTGCAGTTTGCTGCAAACAGTTTGACTCTGCTGAGTTTGACAGCTTTCCGACATTCTGCAAACAGCTGCAATAATAGCCTTGACAATGTTATTTACAAATGAAGCACACCACTGCCTTAACAAAGCCACTGATACACTCAGTCTAAGTTATATGATAATGGTATGGCAAGTGGTATGAAAAACAAGAGGGAAATGAGATCAGCTCACCCTGCAGGAGAGGTGAGTTCCTAGGCAGAGGAAAAAATTACTAAAATGCATCTCTTTACATCATGTAAACACCACCTTCACCAAGGCTTCTGAAATGAGAGCTCTAGAAAATCTGGGATATTTCACCCTTTACTATTAGTATTAAAAACAATTCTGATTTCTTAGCTAAATATCTTTCACATTACACAATTTTTGCAACCAAATTTTGAATATAAGTCCATAACTCTTTCTACAGCAGTGCCTGAATGTATTGAATGTATTGCTATTCTCTAATATTTCTTTAAATCAGTCAGTAAGCTTTTGAATTTGTGTATGAATTTCTTAAATGTGGTACAATAATGTATGTATAGATATATACAAATGTGTGTGTGTGTGTGTGTTTACAAAGAGCTCCACAATATAGAAGCATTGTGGTGTGGTTTTAGCAGTCTGAGATTTGGAGTTAACAATAATGACTTTTTAAAAAATTCCAAAATTATTGTAAAAATTCATATCTAAAGCATCAGTTGTTCTCATTTAAGCAATTCATAATAATGAAATATTTTGAAACACAGGTATTTCTTAGTCATGTATTATTCTCAATGTTTTGGGCAATTTTATATTCACAGAAAAATTGAAAAGAAGATACAATGATTACCCATATGTCTCCTGTCTCCACATTTGCACACCCTCCCCTACTGTAAGCATACTGCAGAAGTAAAATGTATTTACATTTCCTCCATGTTTTTTGATGACTTAAGCCCTATTTGGAGCATCAAGTAATATTCCCCTGTCTGCCTAAACTGTGCTTCATTTACCTATTCTGAAGTATCCATACCCACACAAGGTCATTTCTGTTACTTCCAAGTCCAACCAATTCTGAATTAGACTGCTGTAGACATCTCTGAGGAGGATTTCAGTGGCTATAAACCTTCACTTTCTTTGGGTAAAGTTCAAAGAGTACAACTGCCAGATCATTTGGAAAGTACCACACTTTTAATATTATTGTAATTATGTTATTTATTTTCTTCTGTGCTTACGCTTCCTGCTTCATGTGATGAATTTGAAAGCTGAGTTCTGTGAAGCTTAATGTTTGATGATACTCATTTAAGATAACAAAATCATCATTCATTATGAAAAGACATGTCTACTATCTGAGGTATTGATAAATTTTCCATAATAAATTTTTCATGATTCCAATTCTGGCTATTTATTATAGAAAAAATGCATTTGGAATGACATCTCCTTGAAGTGATTTATTACAAAAGCATAAGTGATGTTAAAAATATAAAATAATATAAATGTACTATGACATATTAAATGATATGTGAGTAGACAAAACATTGAAACACTGAAGATTACCATAAGGTTTTGCTATTTTATTAATTGTATAAAATATTCTGGAGTGTCATATTTTCTACTAAAGAATTTTTTGATTTCATCTTTCTATTCTACCACTGTGTGTCTATCATTAGGGGTTATTTTCATTCATAAAACTGTACATAGAGTGTTTACTTCTTCTAAGGAGTCCTCTTAGTGTTTTAATAAACTAGCTGAATACTCACAATACTATGAAACAGGTACAGAGGACTCCCAAAATTCACAAGGGTTATGTTCCTAGAGCACATGTGAAATGTGAAAAACCACAAATTTCATATATAGTCAGAAAAATGCCTATAAATGCCCATTTTTATAATTTAAATCCTAAATGTGCAATGCCTCCCCACAGTTATGTAATTTAATATATGGTCAGAAAATTGTTTATAAATGCCCATTTTTATAATTTAAACCCTAAATATGCAATGCCTCCCCACAGTTATGTAATTTAACTTAGTAAAATATTACATTAATAAAGCCTTTGAAGATCCAGGGCATTTTGGTAGCATCTAAGTGATTAAGAAGTACAAAACCAAGAACACTGGGTACCTACACATGTTATAGCAATATGTTGTTATAATCCAGGAATGCTGGTGTTATCTACTGGAGTTGGGTTACAAGGCAGCAGCCAATCAGCAGGAAAGAGACCTGAATAATGCTCTAGTATTGGCTACTTGAAAACTTCCCACCAAAAAAAAATTGTGAAGGATATTTGCAGTTTCTGAGAAATTGCAGGGGTTTACTCTAACAATTATTTGTTAGGTTCTGAGGAAAAATAAGCAAACAACTGAAGTTGAGAACTCTGAAGCATAACTTTGTGGGTGTGTACTGTACTTTAGCTATATTTTACAGAGGAAAAAAACTGAGGTATTGGGGATAATCTTCTCCAATACTATGCATTTATTGGTAGTGACCTAGAAATTCAACTCCAACCATTTAAATCTATTTTCTTCAATACTGCACTCTTCAATGCATTTATCCTCGTTGCCTTGTATTGGCTTTTTAGTTGTTGTAGCCGTTGATATTTTTAAATAAGATGGGAACAGTGTCACTCAGCTTTGTGTTACTAAATAAGTATCCAAGATAATCAACTTAAAAGGGAAAATCTTTACTTCAGGTCATAATTTCAGAGGTTCTCACCCATGATTGGTTGGCTCTGTAGCTTTTAGGTCTCTGGTAAGGCAGCACATTGTGATGAGAACATAGAGCAGACCAAAGCCACTTACCCCTTAGCCAGGGAAGAAAGCACAGAAGGAGCAATGAGCTACAGTCCCACAAGCCTGCTCTAGGACATGTCCCAGAGGCCTAACTTTCTTCTCCAGGGGCCCACCTCTGTTAGCTTCCACCACCTCCCTGGTGCTAAGGGCTGAGAACAAACTTTAATACAAACTACTTTGGGGGACACTGAAGATTCAAACTATAGCTGGATCAAAAGGAAAAATATGTAAGTGTTGGTATCAATTCAGTGTTTAGAAAATATAATAATCAGTGAAATGCAAAATGATTCTAAATGCTATAAATGGCATGTCCATATAACAACATATATGAGTGGAAATAAAATTAGATTATGTGCAAGAAGCAAAACACTTTCTTAGAAAGGTGGAAAAAAGGGCTTTTTTCTTTATTCAAATTGTTTTTTATGCTATTTAATCAGCTGTTCAATAAAAATAACACCATTCTCTCAAATCCAATTAGTAAAATGTTTTCATAAGAAAATATGTTAATGGTACTGAAATTCTAAAGACTCTGACCATTGCATAAGTAAGAAAAAGTATTCTCATGTGTCTTAGGGGTACATTTAAAATTTTTTCTAAATTTCCAATTTTTACTTTTCTAAAGTCTTAAAAGTCATTCTAGTTGGCTGGCTTGGATGGCAACTGAGGCTGCATCTGCCTCACTCATTATGACATTCCTACTACTGTAGGGAACAGCATACATTTAGCTTCAAATCAAACTATAATAATCATTCATAAAGTTAATTTACTAATTACAAAGCAAGTGGAATCTTATCTCCAAGTAAAATTCTCCTGACACGAGTGAAATGTCCTCGGTAACACGATGCTCATTAGCAGGCATGCTGAACATGCTGGCAGGATTTGGGCTCAGGTTCAGAGACAAGAAGGAACTCTGAAATCAGCCAGTCTTTGTCAATGTTGAAGGCTCCATCTATCAATGAGACAAATACTTTACCTCCTTCAGTCACTGAACAGAAATGAATGAGACTGGAAGAGCAGTCCTTAGTGGAGCCCCAGGCATGAGGAAGCCCAGAAGTATACCTCTTCCTCTTCCAACACAGCAGGACCACAGTCTTCACATACTTGCCTGAGAGGAACACTGGAGACTTTCCTGAATTAAGTACAGAAACAAAAGAAAAGCTTTTTAAATAAAGACATGGTTAAAACTAAGAGAAGACATAGAAAATAGGTGTTGGGTCCCTGCCATAGTGAGAATTATGGAGGTTTTCTAAATGCAGCCCTTGACTTTTATCATAATAGAATTCTTCTCTTTGTCACAGGGTGCTCTGCTTAACCATAGGTTCAAACAGACTGTGTTCCCTTATGAATGTGCCAATGGCTCTTGGCAAGTTTCCTCAATTAAGCATGAGCTTAATCTATAGAATCTACAGATAATGAAAATGTCATTCTTCATGGGATTGTTTGGCCATTCACTAAATAATGTAGAAGTGCTTAAAAATATTAAGCACATCATACATATTAAGAATATTAAGGACTGGTTGTAATTAAAGTCAGAATTTAAATCTAGAAAGGAAAGATCATGATTATAAACTATTGTCATCTAGTAAGTCCTTTCACATTCTCCATTGTCAGGATCTGTGGTGAGCTCTGAAATAAAATTATAAAAGATGAAATGAAAGACTCAGAAAAGTTGAAGGAATGAATTCTTGGCTACATGGGCCAAGAACAATAATGGACAGGAATAGGGAGGTGGGGAGAGAGTGTCTCTAACTCTGGTTCTCTTCACCCAGTTGTTTACATTTTATAGTTATTGGGGAAATTGCACCTGTGCTCTTAGTACTCTATTACTTGCTGAGCAATCAATGAGGTAAACCAGGCGAGGGCTTCAACAAGCTAGTTGAAGGAGGTAGAGTTGCTAGCTCAGTATTTACCTCAATGGGCTTTGGTTTCTCTGTATGTATGGGGACAAATTTCTTCTTTTTACCCATATCATAGAACTGGTATTTGATAAATAGATATAACAGATATAAGAAATGCTTGAAACTAGTGTAAATATATAAATAAAAGAAGAGGCCACCATCATGTGGAAAAGCTGACATCTGCAATCAGTGATAGAACGTTAATTGGTATTAACATCTGGAACTTGAATTTTTCTTTTGCCAGTAGGATTTATGTACTCTGTTTTCCTCTGTTTAGTATTTTGGTTTTAGAAGGTCATAGTTTTTCTTTGCTTTATTCAAATAAAATTCAAAGCTAGCACATAGCTTAATATAAATTAGAAAGCATGCCAGGATTCCAAATAAGCTAACAAACAATAAATAAATAACCAATTAATAGATTTGTTTCACAAAAGAAAGAGGCACATTAATGTCTAATCAAATCATGCATGTCTTTTTATTTTTTGATTTGAGTTTCAAGAATCATGACCTTATAAACAGGCAAACTGAAAGAAATATCTTTAGAAATGCTAACTTAATTTAACACCAAATCTGAAATGAATTATTAAGAAAAATCATGGAATACAACATTAACCGATGGGTTTATTACTAAGGACAATAATCATAGTTCCTCAACTTATACACTGATGTCTCCTTGGGGAAAGTCAGAGTTCTTGAAGATTCGTGTGCAGCCACTAGCTAGTATAACACTAGGGGAATATTTTACAATGTGCATGGCACTAACAGTATGTTCAAATTCTCTGTCATCAGATAATGTTTTGCATAGAATATATTCTTCACTACCATAAACAATATTTTCAGGCTTCAAAATAAATTGTTTATTTGATTTATTTCTCATTCTATCCTTAAAGCTACCTCACCCTTGATATTGAGTCCTTCTAGCAATGCTTCGATTCAAAATAGCTATTTATACATATAATGTGTACATCTAAATAGCCAACATGGCAACAGTAATAACCCCAAGTAGCCTACAATTACATTTACATTTCAATTATAAGAGGGAATGGTAGGCAGCTGGGGACTGCAATCTATGCAAATAGAAATGTGAAGGATATCACATAAAATCATAATTACATGACTTAAGCAACACTTTTCTCCCATATTGAGGAAATTATGGGATGCTGCAGGTGATCATGAGTTTATACTGTAAACCTAAAGCCTGCCTCCTTATGTTCTTTGGTTCTCCAGGAAGCATGGAATTTAGCCAAAAGGAAGGGTAGCCAAACAAGTGTTGCTGAGTTACCAAATACCAAAGCATTAGGTATTCAATGACTGCAAAATTGAAAAGTATTGAACACTCATTTGATTATTTTCTCTCCCTCACTAGCAATGAATATGATAAAATGTACCTAAAGTGACTTAAAACAATTAAAACACTGTGTATCACATTGAGCTTCTTTGCAAAATAAACTCACACACAGATTAGCCACTTAAAGATTTAGTAAAGGATACACATCATTCTCTATGGGCATCTTGGAATTCTGAATTGGAAAAAATTATAGGGAATCAGACTAATATTTAATTCAGAAGTTTGAATTAAAATTTTGGGTCTCTAGATATTGGGAATAACCAAATAAAGAAGTAGGTAGATTTTTGCTACTAAAGAAACTCCTTGTGGAGATTTAGAAGTTGTACTTCACTGTAAGAACATCTCAGCTAAGTGGTGAGTATGAACTTGTCTTTTCAATAGTTGAGAAGTGAGGTTCTTGGAATGAAGCACAGGGTTTCAATGGTCCACCCCCAGCTCAGTATCCACCATCTGTCATCACCTATTTTAGGTGTGTCAAATACATCATATCACCCTTTCTTTAGACTTTTCTACTTGATTTTTCCATTTCAGCCTGAAAATATAATCCATTCCTTATCATTGAAATGATAGAGTATGTATTAGAAGAAATGATATCATTAAAATGATAGAGATGT
This sequence comes from Heterocephalus glaber, assembly GCF_053883595.1. Classification (NCBI taxonomy): domain Eukaryota; kingdom Metazoa; phylum Chordata; class Mammalia; order Rodentia; family Bathyergidae; genus Heterocephalus; species Heterocephalus glaber. The sequence goes on along the minus strand of NW_028258143.1, from coordinate 24,412,782 downwards.
ATTAGAAGGGGGGATAAACACTATATTATTACTGCTATTATTTTTAGGTAACAATATAGCACATTTTATAGCATAGAAAATGTGGCCAATAGATTTCTGGAGTCAAAACCATGCAATGGAAGTACAGTAACTATGTGTCATGGAAGAAAAAGCTGGACCTATGTCGTGCAGCTTCTACAGGTCAAGCAGGTGAGAGATGATGCTGACTTCTATATTAGGGTTACATGTTACTATGCTTCTCATGCAGGTTGCTAGGCTGATCCTCAAATGGAGAGTCACTTAACTAATGGGGAGGTCTTGCAGCTATTAAGTGTCTGCATGTCAACCGACGACTTTGTTCCTGTCATAATTTTTATTTTTAAATTAAAAATTATATATAATTCCCATATCAATCCATTCACCCAATTTATGTATATAATTCAGGGTTGTTTTTTGTTTGTTTGTTTTTGGTACCAGGGATCAAACTCGGGACCTTGTGCTTGCCAGGCAGGAGCCGGAAACACTGAGCTAAATACCCAGCCCTTAATTCAGGGGTTTTTTTTTAATACATTCAGAAAGTTTTACAACCATCAACACTAACCAGTTTGACTATATGTATACCACCTCAAAAAAGAAATTAGCAATACTCTCATTTTGTTGTACCCTCTGCCCCTGATAATTACCACTTTGCTTACTGTTTCTACAGATTTTTTCTATTTTGGACATTTCATATAAATTAAATGATGCAATATAGGATCTTTTATATTAGACATTTTGACTGATCATAATGTTTATGGGATTTGCCTTTTGCTGCTTGATATTTATTTCTTAATCAACAAATAAAAATTGTATATATACATACACATTTGTAGTATTCTACATGCCAATTTAACATACATATGAGGTGTGAAATGACTAAATCAAGCGATTCAACATATACATGTTTATATTTATGGCATACAACATGCAAATTTAAAATTTTCATGCAGTGTGGAATGGCTAAATCAAGCTGTTCCACATATACATTATATATTATGGTATAGTTGTGGTTAAAATACTTAAAATCTACTCATGAATTGTGAACTACACAATATTTTGTTATTAGCCACGGTTACTATGTTGTTGTTGTTGTTGTTGTTTTTCATTTCTCCCTGTGGGTCCAGATTTATTTTTGTTGTTTTTTTTGGTACCAGGGATCAAACTCGGGTCTTTGCGCTTGCACAGCAGGAGGTAAAACCACTGAGCTAAATCCCAGGCTCCACAGTCACTCTGTTATATGATAGATCTCTTGAGTTTATTGTTCCTGTCCAACTAAAATATTATATCTTTTGATTCATATCTCCCCAATCCTACCACTGCTCAATCTCTAGTAACCACTATTTTACTCTGTACTTGTTTTCATATTTCACATATAAGTGAGAGCAAGTGTTTTGTCTTGCTGTACCTTGTTTATATCACTTAATATAATATCCTCTATATCCATCCATGTTGTCATAAATGAAAGAATTTCCTTTTTTTTAAAGGCTAAATAGTATTTCATTGTGGATACGTATCAAATTCTCTTTATCCAGTCATCCATTCTTGAGCAGTTAGATTGATTCCATAGTTTGGCTACTGTTAATAATGCTGTGATGAACACGGATGTGAGGATATCATTTTTAGATATTGATTTTACATCCTTTGAATATGTACTTGATGGCTGACTGACTATATCATTCAATAGTACCATTTTTTTTATTTTTTGAGGAACTTAACCTCTATGCTTTATAATGGCTGTACTAATTTATATACCCAAAAACAGTTTACAAGTGTTCTTTTTCTTCTACATTCTTGCAAATACTTGCTATTTTTTGTGTTTTTGATGGTAACCATTCTAAAAATGTTGAAAGAAAAAAAGTTGAATTTTCCTGATGTGAGTGACATTGAACATTTTTTCATATATTGTTTATTCATTTTATCTCCTTTTGAGCAACATCTACCGAGGTACTTTGTCTCAGGTGTTTTCTTACTATTGAGTTGTTTGAATTTCTTATACTCTGATTTTAACTCCTTATCAAATCAATGGTTGGCTCTCTCCCATTTCATAAATTGTGTCTTTGCTCTAATAATTATTTTATTTGTTGTACAGGAACTCTTTAGTCTAATGCAGTTATATTTATCTATTTTATTTTTTGTGGCCTGTGCTTTTGGGGCCATATCCAAAAAGACTCTTGTCCAAACCATATCAAGTAGTTTTCCCCTATATATTTCTCCTAGAAATCCTACACTTTGACATCTTATATTTAAATTTTCAATAAATTTTTATTTGACTTTCACATGTGGTGTATGATGAGCTCCTAATTACCTTTTACACATGGACATCCAGTTCTCTCAGCACCATTTATTAAAGAGATCATCCTGGCCCCATCATGTGTTTCTGGCATCTTTTTCAAAAATCAGTTGATCATATATGTATGCATTTTTTTCTGGCTTCTGTATTGCATTGATATGTGCATCTGTTTTATGCTCTTATTATTTTGTTTTAATTGACATAACTTTGTGATAGATTTTAAAGTCTGATACTGTGATGCCTCTGGATTATTCATTTATTCTTGACTTTCTTTTGGCTATTTGGCTGTTTTACAGATCATACGAATTTTAGGAAAATATTTTTCAACTTTTCTGGAAAAAATCATTGGAATTTTTATAAAGATTCTGTTGAATTTGCAGATTGTTTTATGTAGTATGAACATTTAAAAAATATTAATTCTTCCAAACCATGAGCATGGGATATCTTTGCATTCATTTATGCTGTCTTCAATTGCTTTCATGAGTGTTTTATAATTTTAAGTTTACAAGTCTTTCACCTCAGTGGATAAATTTATACCTAAGCATGTTAGATTTTTTGGTAGTTATTATAAATGAGACTCTTTTCTTGATTTCTTTTTTTTGAGTAGTTAATTTAAAATTACTAATTTTGTATTGTTTGTATACTACAAATGTACTGAATTTATCAGCTCTAATAATTTTAGTGCCTTATTAAGTTTATCTATATATAAAATGATATTATCTGCAAAAAATTTTAATATTTTTCTTTCCAATTTTGATCCTTATTTGTTTTCTCCCTGTGCCTTTTTTGCTTCATTGCTCTGTCTAGCATTCAGTTCTATGTTGAATACAAGTGGCAAGAGTGAGCATTCTGGTTTTTATGAAGTGTGGTTGAAAATAGTCACTAGGGAAATGTAAATGAAAACCAGAATGAGATTCATAGTTACTGGAATGTCTGTAATGACAAAATATAGTCACTAACAAATGTCACAGAAGATGTAGAGGAACTGAAACTTTCATACTTATGTAGAGAAAAATGTAAGGTGCTAAATCACTTTAAAAGTACACAATTCATTCAATAAAAAAGAAGGTTATTTATTGAGGGGTTTTGGGAGGAGGAGGAATGTACAGTCACAGCTTAATAATCACCCCTTTGGGGTGCTGTACATGTTTTAGAATTATAAAACATCATTAATGTATTAAATGTCACTGCATTGTGCATGTTAAGGTGGTTAGCTTTATGTTATGTAAATTTCATCTAAAATGCTAATTGATTCAATTTTCTCTTTGGATTATTTGAAATTTCTATGTGTTGACTAAGCAGTGGCTAGGATATTTATTAATGTTAACTTGATTGATAATTGAATGCTTTTGTTAATTAATTTTTAAATGTCAAACTGCTTTTGTACACCTGGAATAATTTCACTTCATCATGATTTTCTACCCATTTTATACATGAATGCATTTTATTTGCCAATAATGGTTTAAAGTTTGTCATATACAGAGACATACTAAAGTGTTTAACTATGATTATTATGGACTTGCCTGACAGTTCTGCTTTACACATTTCAGTTTTTTCTGTGTAATGGGATCTATAATGTGTGCACAGGTATATATGTTATATTATAATAAACATATCGATACATATATGTTATGTGAATATATGACTAAAAAGGCAATTCATATGTGTATGCCATACAAGAATAATTTTTCCACTAGGAAATACACAGATTTTAAATGTAGAGTTGAGTTACTTTTGACAAATACATAAAAACTTTATAAATTTGTTGGCATATCACCAAAACTGCTGTATCTTTTTGCCCTTAGAAAGTGTCCTAAAATGGTCCATGTTTGCTAATCAAATGCAACAAAACTTCATTTTCAAATGATCAATTATTTTCCAGAAACAGTGCTTCTTGATTCTAACCCTGAACAAAAGATTTCAGCAGAAGTCCCCTTTTTCAGTTGTGTTATAAACCGTGGTTCTCTGTTGACCCCTTTTTTTCTTGTTTTCCTTAATATTGTGAAAAACATGGAATAGGCATGTGAAAGGTTCAGCTTTTGGATTGAGTGGTATAATTATAAAGTCTAGAGGTGAAAGCATTCCTCCCTTAAGTTAATAAAACATATACCTAAACAGAAAACAGGTCCATAGGAACTGAGGGGGAAAACATTTTGAAAGTTAAGTCAATAGATGAAGTAGAGTACTATGTTTCCTCTGGCCCTCAATCTCATTTATTTCTTCTTGAACCTCTGTATTTAGCATATACACATATGGTCTTTGGGCATTGGTGTTCAAAAATAGATTGTAATAAAGACTGTACAAGTATATGAATATACTAAAAACCAATGAATTACAGACTAGGGAATTTGTATGGTATGAGAATTATCTCTCAATACAGCTTTTATTTTTTTAAAAGTATTGAGTAATATATAGGGTATGATCTTGTTTGCATGAATGTTTTATACATGGGTGTGTATATAGCTAGAGCTATGTTGCAGCATAGAAGATAGTGTCTTCTAAAACAGTATACATTATATATTCACTTTGCAATTGGCACTGTAGTTAAATCTTCAATAAATCATTTCAATTTATCAAAACACTAACATATGATAATTTTTTAAATGTATCAATTTCTAATTATATGCTAAGCACAGTTCTTAGAACTGTCCATAGTTTAGTTTATTTAATCCCACACCAATCCCATGTATAGTATACTCATAGTCTTCTGTAGGTGAAAAAAAGAAGTCACAGAGAAATAAGATGAGTTGCTCAGAGTACATAGTTTATGAGTTAAGTTACTTTAGAAGGCTGAGTTAGGTAGAGTTAACTATTAGCTTAAAAGTCTTATTTGAACCAAAGTGATCATTTTTCAGAGTATGGGCTCTTAACAATTATTCTTTTTTCCTTCATTACTCCCTAAAATTGTCAATGACTACCAAGAGCTTTACTCTAATTCCTTCTTTAAGCATGATGTGTAATAACTTGTTCACAACTATATTACGTAGTCTACTGTGCAAAAGTAAATATGCCAGGGTCCTGAGATACGAGATAAAGCTGCTCATGAAATGGTACCTGCAGGATGTATGTGAGCCAAAATCTTGTACATACTTCAGTTTAGTCATGGTGTGATATGAGTCTGAATCAAATCACTGATTAGGGTGATCAAATGTAGGTTCTATGCACTTTATTGTCCTAGCAAAAACACTTTTTACAGAAAAATACAATAAATGATTAGAAATTATTTCAAGGGACCTTCAGGTAGTATGAACATAGGTACAAAAATCCTCAATAAGATACTGGCAGGTCCAGGGATTTTGCTCAGTGGTATCATGCCTGCCTGGTAAGCACAAGGTTCTGAGTTCAATTCTCAGTAACAACAACATAAAAAGGATACTGCCAAACAGAATGCAGCAAATCATCAAGAAGATCATACACCATGAGCAAGTAGGATTCATCCCAGGGATGTAGGGATGGTTCAACATATGCAAATCAATAAATGTAATACACTATATTTAAAAAGTCAAAGACAAAATCCATATGATCATCTCAAAAGATGCAGAAAAAGCATTCCACAAAATCCAACACCCATTCTTAATAAAAAAAAAACCCTAGAGAAAATTGGAATAGATGGGCTCAAAGCTTTCATTCTAAAATTAGGAACAAGACACTGATGGCCATTATCACCACTCCTATTCAATATAGTTTGGGAAACACTAGCCAGAGCAATTAGACAAGAGAAAGAAATAAAAGGAATAAGAATAGAAAGAGAAAAAGTTACATTATTATTATTTGCAGATAACATGATACTCTACATAGATGATCCCTAAAACTCCTACAAAAGACTCTAAATTTAACTACCAAATTCAATGACATAGCTGTATACAAAGTCAACATTCAAATGTCAATAGCATTCATGTACAAGAATGACAAATTCACTGAGAGAGAAATTAGGGAAACCACACCTTTCACATTACCATCTAAAAAAAAGAAATACTTAGAAATTAATCTAATGAAAAAACTAAAAGACTTTTACATTGAAAACATTTACATTTACATTTTTACAGTACTCTGAAAAAAGAGATCAAAGTGAATATTTGCGAAGGAAAAATTACCCCCTGTTCTTGAGTAGGAAGAACCAATATAGTGAAAATGGCCATACTTCCAAAGTTGTTATATAGATTTAATGTAATTTTGATCAAAATACAAATAGCATACCTCATAGATTTGATACAACAATTCTAAAATTCATTTGGAAGCAGAAAAGAGCTAGAGTAGCAAAAGCAATTCTGGGCAACAAAGGCAAAGCAGGGGACATCACAATCCCTGACTTCAAATTATACTGCACAGCTATCTTGATTAAAAACAGCATGGTAATGGCAACAAAACAGACTAAAGGATCAATGGGCTAGATTAAAAGATGAAGGAACAACTCCAAATGCATTCAGCCACCTTATTTTTGACAATGGGGACAAACAACTTCACTAGAGGAAAGATAGCCTCCTTAATAATGATGTTGGAAAAGCTAGCTTTTCAAATGCCAAAGATTAAACCTAGACCACTATCTCTGAATTAAACTAAAATCTAAATGGATCAAAGATCTAAATATAAAACAGAAACATTAAATTCGCTGGAAGATAGAATAAGCAGCACTCTTGAAGATATGGGTGTAGGCAAGGATTTTATGAACAAAACCCCAATCAAACAGGAACTATCACAAAGAATCAACAACTGAGATTTTATCTTATTCAAAATCTTTTGGACAGCAAACATTGGGAAAAAGTTCTTGTCAGCTGTGCCTCAAAGAATTAATATCTAGAATATATAAAGAACTAAAAAAATCAAAGCCTCTCTAATTTGAAGACCCAATCCAATAATGACCCTCTGAAATGAATAAACACTTCTCAGATGAAGAAGTAAAAACAGCAAATAAATGTATAAAATTTATGCAAAATCACTGGTTATACAAGAAATGCAAACTAAAACAACATTGAGATTACATGTCACTTCTGTCATCGAGAAATCAATCAATAACAAATGCTCTCCAGGTTGTGAGAAAAAAGGACCCTTCTCCACTGTTGGTGGGAGTGTAAATCAATGAAACCACTATGGAAATTAGTGTAGCAATCCTTCAAAAAAAACTAAAACTAGAGGTTCCATTTGACCCAGCTATTCTTCTTCTTGGTACCTTCCTGAAAGAATTAAAAGCATTGTATCACAGAGATATATGCACACACATGGTTATAGCAGCAGAGTTTGTAAGAGCTAAATCTTGAAAACATCCCAAAAGTCCATCAGTGTGTGAATGGATAAAGAAAGTTGGTTTTTCTTATACATATAATAGAGTACTACACTGTGATAATTAAGGCTAAACTTGAGACATTTCTAGGTAAATGGATGCATCTTTAGACCATTCTCTTGGGTGAAATAAATCAAACACACATGTTCAAATATCACATGGTTTTTCTGGTGGGAGAAAACAAAAGCCTAAATAAGGACCAATGTGCGTAATAAATATTGGGAAATACAAAGAAAATATTCCAATGGGAAGGGAAACAAAAAAAGGGGAAAAGGGACAGGATAGAAGGAAAAATAAATAAAAAGAGAATAGGTGGAAAAAGTGGAAACAAAGCTTTAGTAAATGAGGAGGGGAAGAGGGGTTGAAAGGAGTGAAATGGTGAAAAAATAAGAATCAAGATGTATCATGTAAAGGTATAAATTCCATATGATGAAAGTGATATTTATGTATATCTAAAAGGTACAAATAAAGTTAATTTTAAAAATAATTATCTTAAGCTACTGCCCTTAAATACTATTTTTACTGAGCATCTAAGACCTATGGTGACCATCATCAGAAAGCACCTGGGTCATGATGGGTGCTTCATAGACAAGGACATATTAGATCCAAAATGGCAACTCCAATACCACTGTAAGTCAATATCACATTTCCAATATTAATCCCTCTTTCTCACATGGAGATTCTGCTCTTCTTCTGGGCCCCATTTTAAAATGGCAGCTTTTTTAGTTACCCTTTGAAAGATTGAGTAAGAAGCACAAAAATGTAATATATGTTGCTTTGAAAATGCAAAATGAGCCATCTCCCAGGCATCCTAAGGGTAGGACTCATAACCTTTTGGAAAGAAAGGAAATACATCCTAGGCCACTGAAAAACTAGAAATTCTTCTGTTGAAGCTAGGTAAGGCAAATGTTACTATATGAAATTTAGTGCTAGGAAAACATTTGCCATCTTAATAGTAGCAGGTATACTTTACTTAACACCCACTACACATCAAATAAAACACAAAAATATTATATGCATTTAATTTAATAATAATTTTATAAAGAGAATGCATTTATATTTGTATATTTAAGTATAATTGTGAATTACACTTATAAAGATGTACATTTAAAAAATGAACAAATGTGGGTTTGAGACTAAAGAATGTATCATTGTCACTCAAGTAAAGACTTGAGAAATAGTACCTGATGGATATAAATCTGATGTGTCTGGTCTTTCCATATTACCTTAACTGTAATTTCTATGAATTGTTTTCAGGGGGTTGTTTCTAAAATATGTAGATATATATTTTGGAAAAAAATGGACTGGGGTAGAAAAATTATTTACCTTTCAGCTATAATTTTTATTTCTTCTGCCTAAAATGGAGACTTAATCAAAGTAAACAGTAAAAAACTTTCCATTCAAATACTATAATTTAATCCATGCAAAAATATATACCCAAGTACAAATGATACAGATGAATAAATTAATTAATATGTGAGTAAGGAGAGGCAACCCTTCTTTATACAACTGTCTAATAAAGGTATAAAAGAAGAAGAAAATACAGTAACACCAATGGGCAAGTATAACAATACAAACTGTAGAAAGCAATTCATTGTGACTACTAAAACCACATGGAGAAAGTTGGTAAAGGCATGCGATGCGCAATATATTGAAATATTTCCTTTAAGCTATCTACTGTGAAAGGAAAGATAGTAATTTTACAATGAAGAAATCTTACACAAATCAACATAAACCAATGAGTACAGTAAACTTCATTAGTACCGATATAATAACATTATTAATTCATTGATAGGAGGCACAAAGAAGGATATAGCATAATTTTTGAAGTAGTCTTGCTTATGTGTGTAAAAATTAAAAGGGATAAAAGTGTCAGCTTTGCAAAAGCATGGAAAAACTGAGGAAACTATATTGACTACAAAATACAAAATAGAAATCGCACTTAAATGTAATGTGGGACTTTGGATGTGATCCACAGCAGACAAAGGACCATAGTCCTGGATTAAAATGCATCACTTGATGAAAACTCAAAGTCAGTTCATTTTCTTGTTGAAAACTCAAAATCAGTATATTGTTTAATTCATATCATTGTACTTATGTTAATTTTATGCTGTAGATGATAATGCTATAGCTAGCTAAGGTGTTAACAGGTAACTTATATAAGACAATTTTTTACTCAATCTGTATTCTATAAATTTTAATTATTTCAACAATTGGTAAACAAACAAAAGGTTACCAATTCATAGAAATAAATTTGAGTGTATATGTGGAGATGTACATTTTTGCCTAGTCTGGAGAATCATATTTGCAATAATGCTCACTTTGTTCTGAATATTTTCTGGTGATCTAACATTGATTTTCTCATGTAACTCTCCACAAGATCCACGTTATTTCCCAATTTTAAAGAGGTTATAGGGTTTCCATGACAAGTCTCAAAGAATGAGTTTCATCTTAAATATTTTTAATTCCAAGTATAATCTCTTTTTATTAGACCATTTTGCCTAATGATCACACATGAGTGTAGCCAAATAGCATCAGATTCAGATGTTAATTTCTAACCTATTTTGAAAATACACAGGGGAAAGAATGCAATCTAGAATAATAACCATAGATTTGGAGCTTAATTTTGGTATTTGAAGCACTGGATCTACACTCAGGTACTGCTTCCATCTTGGATCTATTGAATCAGAAAAAATCTCAAATAGGATCTGGAAACTGGTATTTATTATAATTAACACCTGGGAGAAGAGTATTTAACTTGAAGAATTATATTTTGTTGGGTGCCAATTTCCACAATCCCCAATAACAAAGGAAAGTGAGCCACGTCCCTTGGTCCCATGGTCACTGCTGCCTGTTTTATCTCCCCTGACTGTGCACTGCATATTCAGAGCTGTGGAACCTTTCACTGCTGAACTGATGTTTTGCCTGCAAATTACAGCTAATCCTCACCACCTAAACTTTACTTTAAAGCATTTTGAGTATTGTCCTTGACTTACTTTTTTCTTTTTCTAGTAATTTGGGTAAATACCTCACTGGATTCAGCCCTTCTTACAGATCCTTACTACTACACAACCTTAAAGTCTGTGGCACTGACATGTCCGCATATTCAGTCATGAGCGGAAGCCAAGTATGAGTTTTATGTGCCCCAAATCATTCTGGTTTGACTAGAATTGTGCTGACATACAACATAAAAAACCACACACCCATAAGAGATGATATTCCACACTCTACATCATGATTGTGGAACATTAACAGAATAGTAGTCACATTTTTAAGTTTCTATATTTTGCCAAACACTATGCAAAGAAAAATACATAGATGAAGATGATGATGTTGATTACAAACTATATAAAATTTTATCCCTAATAGTAATGTTAGCTCCTCAGATGCCCCATAATTGACCCAGTATGTCTACACATTATTTTTACTGGATATTATTTTTTGTGGACTCTCAGCCTTGTTTATCGTTGCTATTTAAAATTGTCTCATTGGTTACCAGTGAGGCATATTTCTTCCTTTATCTTGTTTGAAAGACTAAGAGACCACCAGAAAATATTTTTTCATTAATGAAGTACTAAGCCAAAGAAAAGGTTTTGGGGTTCTGTTTGTGTGCTTAAATCACAAAAAAACATGGAAAGATGAAAATTGAATTCATTCCATTTGGAGACAATTCTGATATAATGACTTTAATTTCACAGATATCTACCTCTCTATCTCTCATTCTCAGTGTTATTCATAAGCTAAGACCTTCTACACTTCTTGCTTTCTCTTCAAAGGAAAACTTATTTCAGAAAAAAAATCTAAAAAACAGTATTTACATTATTTACATTACATCTTATATGACCATTCTTTCCAATAGATGATTTCATGGCATCCTTCAAACCAATATACCCCTTTTAAAGCTGAGAACTTTTGGAAACCTAGGTGTGACAGAGACTATAAAGATCTGAAAGGTACTGTCATGTCAAACATTCTCTATTTTATAAGGAAGAGTTCACATATGATAAATTTTGCAAAATTTAAATATTCATCTCAATGTCTATGGAAAAATACATGCACCAGAATAATCATCACCTCTAGCAAAACCAGAACATTTAAAAATATTTCATGAAGACTCCAAAATGAAAGTTGTCAGACTAGGTTAAAATATTGAAGGTAAAATTATTTTTTCAATTGGGATATTGATATTGTGATATTATTAAATTGTAGTCTAACTCTTAAAACTGACTATATTACAGTCCATATTTTAGGAGATATAGGCATTGATCATAAGATACATCCAGATTTATACTCCTCATTTGCATTAAGATATCTCCCTTTTGCTAAATATTTAATAGTTTCATAAAAGGTCTGAAATGCACTTAAAATCCTAACCTTAGGCTTCCAGGCTGCTGTACCACCACCCCAAATGCAGAGGAGCAGCACTGACCCCATCGCAGAGGAGGTGAAACTTTCAGGCTGCTGTACCACCGTCCAAGTGCAGAGGAGCAGAGTTGCCCCCAGCACAGAGGGGATGAAACTTCTGGGCTGCCGAACCACTACCCCAAGCACCAAGGAGGTGAGCCATGCAGGCTCCAGCACCACCACCACCACCACCCATTGAAATGAGAACACATATAAACAAACCTCAGAATCAGACTTCCAGGTCACCTACAGCAACCCCAAAGGGAAACGAGATGGAACAATCTGATACTCAATCACCTGGACTCCCTGAACTGGCAATGAAAGAGGATTTGGAAAAAATGAAATCGGAAATAGTTTCTCAGATATCAGCAGAGATTGTGTTCATAGTGCAAGACATGTTTAATAAATGTAGAGCAGACACACATAAAAAAATAGAAGAGCTGAGGAACATGATGGAATCCCAACCTAGGAAACAAATGGAATCCATAAAACAGATGCAAACAGATATCCAGGAGATTAAAAATGCCATTGAAACTCTACACAGCAGAATGAGACAATGTGAGGACAGAATTTCAGATACAGAAGATAAGAATGCAACTAGTGAACAAGAAAAGAAAAAATTTTTTTAAATGGTAAGGGACCACAAGAAATCAATCCAACAGCTGCTAGATGATGCAAGGAAGAATAACATAAGAATGATTAGAGTCAATGAAGAAAGAAGAGAGAGTGCAGATGACATAAAAAAAATAAAAAACTGTTCACAGAGGTAATGGCAGAAAACTTCCCAAGCAGGGGAAAAGAACTTGACATACAGATAAATGAGGCATATAGGACTCCAATAGCCTTGATAAAAAAAAATCTATACATAGGAATATAATAATTAAGATTCCAGAAACCCAATAGAAGAACAAAGTTCTACAAGCAATTAGAGAAAAGAAACAAATTGTATACAAAGGAAAGCCCATCAGAATCACAGTAGACTTCTCAACACAAACCCTCAAGAAAAGAAGAGCTTGGAGTGATGTATTTCAAGCCCTAAAGGAAAACAGCCTCCAACCCAGATTGAAGTACCCTGCAAAACTATCTTTCAAAATGGATGGAGAAATAAGATACTTTCATGATAAAGAGCACCTCAGAAACTTCACGAATACCAAACCGCCACTCCAAAAAATTTTAGACAATACCCTAGGAAAAGACAATGAGGATCACAACCCCAGGAAGCCCAGCAGAATGAATCCATCAGGCACCACAAGAATTTGAATGGAAAGGGGGAGCATCCAACAAAAGAAAAAGTCATGACAAGAACAAGTCAATACATATCAGTCATAACCATCAATGTTAATGGTCACAATTCAACAATGACAAGAAATAGACTGGCAGAATGAGTCAAGAAGCAAGATCCAACAATATGTTGCATATAAGAATCACAATTCAAAAGAAACTCATAGACTGTAAGTTAAAGGGTGGAAAACAATACTCCAGGAGACAGGAACCTGAAAAAAAGCAGGAATAGCTACCCATTTTTCAGATCAAGTGGATTTCAAACCAACAATGATTAATAGAGACCAAGAAGGACACTATATCCTTGTAAAGGGAACAATCCAAGAGGAAGAGATGAAAATCATAAACATACATGAACCAAACATTAGTGCACCCAACTATATAAAACAAATACTAATTGACATGAAAAATCAAATAAGCACTAATACAATACAAGTGGGGGATCTCAATATGCCACTATAACAATTAGATTAACTAGAGAAAAAATAAGCAACAAAATACTAGAATATTATCAAACTCTTGAACAAATGAACTTAACAGATGTTTACAGAGTGTTCCATGCCACAAAATCAGAATATTCATTCTTTTCAGCTGCACATAGGTCATTTTCCAAAATAGACCACATATTCACTCATAGAACATGGTTGAGTAAGTGCAAAGGAATTGAAACTATCCCCTGTATATTATCAGATCATACTGCAATGAAATTGGAGATCAATAGCAAAAGAAACCACAAGAATTTCATAAACACATGGAAATTGAACAACACACTTCTGAAAAACCAATGCGTCACAGAGGAAAGTAAAGAAGAAATCAGACAGTTCCTACAATTAAATGACAATGAAAATTCAACATATGGGAATCTATGGGACATAATGAAAGCATTCTTATGAGGGAAATTCATACCAGGAATACTCATATTAGGAAAAAAGAGCTATCTTTAATCCATTTCAATTTTACTTTAGTGCATGGTGAGAAATATAGGTCTAGTTTTAATCTTAGCCAAACTTATCAGAAAAAGAAAAAAAAAGGCCCAAATCCATGCAATTAGGAATCAAAAGGATGAAATTACAATGGACCCAGCAGAATTCCGGAGGATCATCAATACCTACTTTGAGAACCTACATGCCAAAAAGATGGAAAACACAGAAGAAATGGGCAGATTCCTAGATATGCATGAATACCAAGGTTGAACAAAGGAGACCTAAAAATTATAAATAACCCAATATCAATCAATGAAATTAAAAATGTAATTAAAAACGTACCAACCAAGAAAAGCCTGGGTCCTGATGGCTTTATTGCAGAATTCTACAAGACATTTAGAGAGGAACTACTGCCACTACTCTTTAAACTCTTCAATTAAATTGAAAAGGAAGTGATACTCCTGAATTCATTCCTGGAAGCAAGCATCACCTTGATCCCCAAAGCAGAGAAAGACCAACTGAAAAAGAGAACTATAGGCCAATCTCACTAATGAACACAGATGCAAAATCCTTAATAAGATACTGGCAAATAGAATGCAGAAGATCATCAAGAAGGTCATACACCCTGACCAAGTGGGATTCATTCCAGGGATATAGAGGTGGTTCAACATATGCAAATCAATCAATGTAATACACTATATCAATAGAGCTAAGGACAAAAGCCATATGATCATCTCAATAGAGGCAGAAAAGGCATTTGGCAAAATCTAACATGCATTTATGATGAAAACCCTACAAAAAATTGGAACAGACAGTCTCTACCTCGATCTACTAAAAGCTATATATGAAAAACCACAGCCAGTATCATATTAAATGGTCGAAAACTGAAACTCTTCACACTAAAATCAGGGATAAGAGAAGTATGTCCACTATCACCACTGCTGTTCAATATAGTCTTGGAAACTTTAGCCACAGTAATTAGACAAGAGAAAGAAATAAAAGAAATAAAGAGAGGAAATAAAGAAGTCAAATTGTCATTATTTTCAGATAACATGGTACTTTATACAGAAGACCATAAAAACTCCATCAAAAGTCTTCTAGACTTAATAACCAAATTCAGTAAAGTACCTGGATACAAGGTCAACACACAAAAATCAATATCTTTCCTCTACAGGGACAACAGACTCACTGAGAGAGAAATAGCGCAAATAATTCCTTTCACAATAGTATCCAAGAAACTGAAATACCTAGGAATCAACCTAATGAAAGAAATCAAAGACTTCTCTGAAAACCATAGCATTCTGAAAAGAGTGATTGAAGATGATATCAGAAAATGGAAAGACATCCCTTGCAAAAGTAATAGCGAAAGCAATTCTAGGAAACAGAGACATGGCAGGAGGTATCACACCCCAGACCTGAAACTATACTACAAAGCTACTGTGATAAAAACACCATGGTACTGGCAAAGAAACAGACCTGAGGACCAGTGGAACAGATTAGAAGTGCAGAAACAACTCCAGACACACTCAGCCACCTCACCTTTGACAAAGGAGCCAAACACCCTCACTGGAGGAAAGATAGCCTCTTTAATATATGGTTCTGGAAAAATTGGGTTTCAACTTGCCAAAGATTAAAATTAGACCTATATTTCTCACCATGCACTAAAGTAAAATTGAAATGGATGAAAGATCTAAATATTAAAACAGAAATGGCTCCTAGGGCAGTGGAACTCAGCCGGTCCCACCACCTAGGAGGAAACTCCCTGCCTCCATCCCAGGCTCCTAGGGCAGTGAAGCTCAGGCAGTCCCAGCACCCAGAAGGAAACTCCCCACTACCATCCCAGGCTCCTAGGGCCAAGAAGGTGAGCTGGTCCCAACATCCAGAAGGAAGCACCGCTGCTGCCATCCCAAGCTCCTTGGGCACACAAGATGAGCCACGTGGGAGCCAGAAGCACCCTCTCCCCTTGAAAATGAGAACACACACAAACAAGCCTCAAAAATAGACTTCCAGATCACCTACAGCAACCCCAAAAGGAAACCAGATGGAACACTCTGATATTCAACCACCTGGACTCTCTGAACTGGCAACAAAAGAGGATCTGGGAAAAATGAAATCAGAAGTAATTACTCAGATAACAGCAAAGATTTTGCTCATGGTGCAAGACATGATTAATAAATCTAGAGAGGACACAGATAAAAAAATAGAGGATCTGAGGAACATGATGGAATCCCAACATAGGGAACAAATGGAATCCATAAGACAGATACAAACAGATTTCCAAGAGATTAAAAACTCCATCAAAAGTCTGTGCAGTACAATGAACCAATGTGAGGATAGAATTTCACATATAGAAGATAAGATTGCAATTAGTGAGGGGGAAAAGAAAAATTGCTTTAAAATTGTAAGGGAACATGAGAAATCAATCCAACAACTGCTAGACGATGCAAAGAAGAATAACATAAGACTGATTGGAGTCAATGAAGAAAGAAGAGAGAGTGCAGATGACATAAAAAAACTCTTCACAGAAGTGATGGCAGAAAAATTCCCAAGGAGGGAAAAAGAACTTGACATACAGATAAGTGAGACATATAGGACTCCAGCTAACCTTAATCAAAAAAAATCTACACATAGGCATATAATAGTTAGGATTCCAGAAATCCAACAGAAGAATAAAATTCTACAAGCAGTGAGAGAAAAGAAACAAATCACATACAAAGAAAACCCCATCAGAATCAGAGCAGACTTCTCAATGCAAACCCTTAAGGCAAGAAGAGCTTGGAGTGATGTACTTCAAGCCCTAAAGGAAAACAGCCTCCAACCCAGATTGATGTACCCTGCAAAACTATCTTTCAAAACTGATGGAGAAATAAGATGCTTTCATGATAAAGAGCACCTCAGGAACTTCATGAATACCAAATCAGCACTCCAAAGAATTTTAGACAAAAGCCTAGAAAAAGACAATGAGGATCACAACCCCAGGAAACCCAGCAGAATGAATCCATTGGGCATGACAAATTAAACACAAAGGGGGAGAATCCAACAAAAAGAAAAGTCATGTCAAGGCTTTTAAAACTTTTGACTTCATCTCCCTAATGAGTGTATAATTCAAGCTTATTACTGTACTGTTTAGTATTTTTCTGATTCTAGAGTTGCACACCTTTCCTTGTGCTATACTGGCTATTTATCATCTTCTTATGTCTACATTTTAATTGGCTTGTCTATTAATGAGCTGTAAATATTCTTTATATATTCTGGTCATAGGTTATATGCATTGTAAATATGGTCTATTTAAGGTCTACTTTTCATTTTAATGATGTCATTTAAAGTTCTAAATTTTGATGAAATCTCATCAATTTTTTTTCTTTTATACATCATGGTTTTTGTATCCTAGGTAGTTCTTGCCTACCTTGAATTCACAAATATTTTCCCTTATAATTTCTTCTTAAAGTTTTATACTTTTAGGCTTTCTTATTTAGGTTCATAGATCCCTTAAAGTTCTTTTCATGTATGGAAAAAAAGGGTTGAGGTTAATTTTTTATATACAGATACTAGGTGTTCTAGTGCCATTTGCTGAAGACATTTTCTCTTCCTCGGCTCTTGAATTGAGTTTATATTCTATAAAATGCTAAGGTTAAATAATCTTTCAAAACTCAGTGGACCATATATGTGTGGTTCTATTTCTAGATTCTCTGTTTTATTCAAATGATCTATATGTCTTTCCCTACACTAACACTGCCTTTATTACTGTAGCTTTAGAATAAGTATTAAAATTGGGTGCTAAACATCTTCTGACACTGTTTTTGTTTTTGTTTTTGGCTTTTCTGGGTCCTTTGTACTCCTACATAACTTGAAAATTTCAATATCCAGTTCTTCTTTTATAGCAAGTATACACAGACCTGAATTTTTATATATACCTTGTGTTTTCTAATCCTGCTAAATTCAAGTACAAGTTCTAGGGGCTCCTAGAGATTTCTTAGTATTTTCTCTGTAGATGATCATTTCATCTACATATAAAGATTTTGCTTCTACCTTGCCATTCCTATCCTAATTGTGTCATTTTATTGCCAGAGTATTTTGGTTTAGACCTATGTTTCAAAGTCTAATGGACATATGAAGAGTAGGCATATATGCCCTTGTTTTCCACTTTAGGGAGAAAGCATTGTATTGTCTCCATTCATAGAAGGAGTTTTTGTTGGAAGTATGGAGTACATGTCTTGATCTGCTGAGAAGATTCTGTTCTACTTCTAGTCTCCTGATAGCTTTTACCATGAACAGCTGTAGAATTTAGTCCAATACTCTTTCTCCAACTAATGACAGGATCATATGGCTTTCTCCTTTCCTCTGTTAAAATGATGACTTTTGGGGGTGGATCTTCCAATGCTGAACCAACTCTGCCATCCCTATAACAAAACCACTTTCTACATCCTGCCAGATCTGACTTCTAAGAGTTTGTTTTGTTAAACAAATTTCTATTTATGTTCATACTTTTTTCTTCTATTATCTTTATCCAGTTTTAGGATTAGCACAATGTTGATTTCCTAAAATGAAGGGAGAAGTGTTCCTTCTTTTTCTGCTTTGTTTGATATAATTTATCAGTTAAAATGTTTATGAGCCTGGTGTTGTCGTATAGGTAGGTTTTCAAGCTAGGAATATACTTTCTTTAATAGGTGCTATTCAAATTTTATATTTCCTCCAGAGTTAGTTTCATTAATTTGTCTTCCAAGTTACTTCTTAGAAGTTGTCAAATTTATTTCAAAAAGATTTTTGTAATATGCTTTCTATATCCTTTTAAATTCTGTAAAATCTGTGGCAATGTCTCCTAGATCTTAATATTGTAATTTAAAAAATGTATAACTGATATTGTGTAACAGGAAGAAAAGGTCTAAAAGAGCAGGGGAATTGGGAGGGATGGGGAAGAGAAAAAAGGGAAAGGAAAAACTATGAGAAGAGGAAAAAAATGGATACAAGGTCTTTGCAAATAGGGAAGGGAGGGCAAGGGAAGGGGAAAAAAATAAGAACCAAGAGACTCATGTAATGGTACAAGATCCCAATGATGAATGTAACTCTATTGTATATCTAAAATGTACCAATAAAGTTAATGGGGAAAAAACGCAAAAAAACAGAAATGCTGAACAGGCTAGAACAGCAGTTAGGTAGAACTCTTGAAGACATTTGTGTAGGAAAAGATTTTATGAACAAAACCTCAGTTGCCTATGAACTAGCACAAACAATCAACAAGTAGGATTTCTTCTGATTAAAAAGCTTTTGCACATCAAGAGAAACAACCAACAATGTGGAAAACAATGGGCAAAAATTTTCACCTGCTGTTCCTCAGACAAAGGTCTAGTCTCTAGAATCTATTAAGAACTTAAAAAATCAGACCTCCCAAATTTAAAGACCCAATCCAAAAATGGGCTTCTGGAATGAACAGACATTTCTCAGTCAAGTAGATATAGCAAGTATACATATGAAAAAATGGTCAACATCACTGGTCACTTGAGAGATGCAAATGAAAACAACACTGAGATTCAACCTTACCCCAGAAAGAATGGCTGCTATCATGAAATCAACCAATAACAAATACTGGTGGGGCTTTGGAGAAAGAGGAACACTGCTCCACTGCTCCTGTGAGTGTAGTCTCGCACAACCGCTGTGGAAACCACTATGGAGATACCTCAAAGAACTAGGACTGGAAGTGCCATTTAACCCAGCTATTCCCCTACTGGGTACCTTCCCAAAAGAATTAAAAGAGTCATTTCACAGGGATATATGTGCACCCTTGTTCAGAGCAACACAATTTGTAATAGCTAAAACTTGGAAGCAGCCCAATTGCCCATCAACTGGAAACTGGATAAAGAAAAATTGTTTGTTTATTTGTTTGTTTTATAAAATGGAGTACTACTCAGCCATAAAAATGAGAAATAAGAGACATTTGTAGCTAAATGGATGCACATTGAGGCCATACTCTTAAGTGAAATAAATAAGACACACGTGTAAATACCAAATAGTTTCTTTGGTGTGAGAAACTGAAAGTATAAATAAGGACTAAAAGATATAATAGATATTGTGAAATAGGAAGAAAAGGGGCAAAGGGGAAGGGGAAGTGGGAGAGGTAGGGGAAAGGAAAGACTGGAATGGAATTAATATGAGAAAATGAAAAAATGGAAGCAAATCTTGTAAATAGTGAGGGATAGAGGGATTGAAGGGAAGGCAGGGGAATGGGGAAAAAATAAAAACCAAGAGAAATTATGTAGAAGTGCAGATTTCCAATGATGAATGTCATTATATTGTATACTTGAAATGTACCAATAAAACTAATTTTAAAAATCCTAACCTAAGATCCGTATTTGATCTTTCCCATTTATCTTCCACTCCTCTCATGTCAAGAATAATTACATCAGAATAATACTAAATTTGCACAAAATATAATTATTGATAGTAAACATGTGAAAACAAATGTAGTTCAATAAAAAAGCATAAGATTTTTTCAAAACTCCATTTTGCATTCGTGAGCATTAAATAAGTCAAATATGAGAGACACTGAACAAAAATTAAATCATTCAGTTCACAAACTGAGGAAGAACACAAGTTGAAATAGCATCCAGTGTTCACACTATAAATCCAGTACTAATACCATTAAACTAAACCACTTGAATGGAAGTGTAAAAATCATGTTTCTAAACTTCTCCTTGAAAATAGGCATAAATATAATTGATTTATTTAGGTTTCATAATGAAATTGTTTTATAATACCCATTAATATTTCTTTCTGTTAACAACTATGGTTCAAAGATTTATGGGTGCCAGTAGAAAACATGAGACTTCTGGGTAAGGTTCAAAGGACAGTTTGTTACTCACTGTAAGAGAGAGAGTCAGAACATCAACATTTGTTCAAGTTCTCCATGCCCAAATTTATATAAGGCAACACAATCAGGGTCAGAAGCTTAATAGATATATAATATGTTGTTACAGAAGAACTTCAGGTCTGAGAACCCAAATATTTCACAATGAGGTCCAAGAAAACATAAAAAAATTTTCTCTGGAGACAAAAAAATTTATTAAAATGGATAGTAAACAAACTTTCTTACTCTTCTAAAAGACACAAATTTTGTCTTTGTCAATTTTTTAAATTAAGTTTATTGGTACATTTTAGGTATTCAATATGATGATATTCATCATTAAGAATTTTTACCTTTATATTGCATATCTTGGTTCTCATTTTCTTCCATCCCTCTGCCCTCCTTTCAACCCTTCCACCCCTCCCTAGTTGCAAAGATCTTGTTTCTGTTTTTTCCTTTTCTCCTATTTATTCCTTTCCCTCCCCCTTCCCCTTTGGATCTTTTCTTCCTATTCTACTTTATCTATTATCATTTTGATCCTTGTTTAGACTTTCAGTTTCTCACACCAGAGAAACTATTTGATATTTACATGTGTGTACTATTTATTTCACTTAAGAGTATCAACTCAATGTGCATCCATTTAGCTATAAATGTCTCTAGTTTCTCATTCTTTGTCCCTGAGTTGTACTCCATTTTGTTAAAAAAAAAAAAAAAAAAAAAAAAAAGCCCCACATCTTCTTTATCCAGACTGCATTTGATGGGCAATTGGGCTATTTCCAAGTTTTAGCTATTACAAACTGTGTTACTATGAACATGGGTGCACATATATCACTGTGGTATGATTCTAATTCTTTTGGGAAGATACCCAGCAGGGGAATACCTGAATAAAATGGGACCTCTAATCCTAGTTTTTTGAGGTATCTCCATACTGATTTCCACAGTGGTTTCATCAATCTACACTCTCACCAACAGTGGAGAAGGGTTTTTTCCCATAACACCCCCCAGCATTTGTTATTGGTTGATTTCATGATAGCAGCCATTCTTTCTGGAATGAGGTGGAATCTCAGGATTGTTTTCATTTGATTCTCTAGAAGGACCAGTGATGTTGAACATTTTTTCATATGTTTATTTGGTGTTTAGGAAGACACAATTTTTATCTTTTAAGACTGGTTGGATTATAAACATTCATGAAAGACTATTTTTCTTCACAAGATATATAGAAAAAGATCATGGAAAATTGTAGTTGAGTCTGGCCTACCAGGAAAAAACACTGGATGTTAGGTCCATGTAACCACTTTTTTTCAATACACAACAATATTTAAAATAAACTCAAAATATATTTATATATATGCATTTGCATGCATAGTATGAGTATATATACTTTAGTAACAGTATAATAATTATGCTATACATATATATTTCACATATCTTATTTAAATTATTTATAAAACTTTTTTTTGGTATTGGGGATTGAACTCAGGACCTTGCTCTTGCGAGGCAGGTAAGGTGCCACTGAGCTAAATCCCCAGCCCTGTATAAAACTTCTTGACACATATAAAGGGAATTGTATGTAATTCTATAATTATACTTATATTTTTCAAATATATATATACACATAGATATATATTTACTTTATATATAGAAAGAAGATAATAAATAGCATATCATAACAGAATATATGTGTATATTATATATAAATAACATATAATGTACCATAGAATATATGTATAATGCATGTGTATACATGTATAATGCATATATGTGCATATGTATGTGTATAATTTACATATTATATGTGCACATATATTATATGCATTGCTACATACCTTAATAATATATATCATACATTAGTATACATAAATTTAAACGTATGTATATGGAATGATTAAATTTAAAGATACATTGGTGCTTTTTAAACTGTTTTCTCCACATCTGTTATTGTCAAAAAATAATTATATCAATTATATCTAATTATATTTTTTTCAATGTCCACAACACTCAAATTAATTTAACAAACAACTTTTTTCAGTGTGCTGTGAAAACAACATCTATATTTGTAAAATGTCACATGGTTAGCAGTCTAATACATTAAAATTAAAATTATCATATGAACTGTCTGCTCTTGTCAGCAAGATTGAATTTTGAAATAGTGTAATGCATGTCCAATTAGGTAATGAGCATGAGCTAAATGAAAGAAAAACAATTTAACTGTGGTCTTACAGACCATGAAAATGAATGATGTGTGCAGTGTCACATTTACTGAAGTATAATTGGATTGAACATGAGATCATCTAATGGAAAGGATTTTTGACCTGCAGGAATTGCAGAATTTGTATGTCATCACTCAAGAAAATAAAGCTTCTTCTTGTCTCCCACTGCTATTGTGAAGCAAAGCAACAGAAATTAAAAATCCATCTCCATAATTATCTCACTTATTCTATTTATTTTAAGAAAACAGAATTCTGATGGTATCTAATATCTAAACACCTACTCAGTGGCAAAAAAAATGTATACTTTTCACTTTTTAGCCTCACAAATATTTTCTTAGATGGATATTGTTGTCCTAGAAATTAAGATTTGGGGTGCTTAGTAATGCAGAATAGAGGCTGTGACTGTCTAACAGCTGCGTATAGCCTTTCTTCTCCACAAAATTGACCTCTTTCTTAACTATTTCTATCACTCTTCTAGGTAGCATATAAATATCTTTAAAACACACTTAGAAAAATATTTCAATTTAGTTTGGTATGGAGCTGGTGAAGAGTAACCACCAACACAGACACACTAACTATTCCTTAACTAAAATAACATATGTATGCAGCAAATACCCATTAAATGGTAATGAGGATGTATTAGTACAAAAAAAATAAAAACCAAGGCAAGGTTGGTGTGTAAGTACTATGCATACTGAAGAGAATTATGCAGATTTCTATCTTGAATTATGTTTGTGTATTTTCTATTACTGTCATAACAAATTAGTACAAAATTAGAGGGATCAACAAATCAGCACAAAGTTAGAGCTATAAGTAAGAATTCTCAGTCAGTCACGCTGGGCTAAAATCAAGATGTATTCAGGATGCATTCCTTTCTGAAGACATTTGATGGGATTTGTTTCCTTGTTTTCTTCTACTTATTAAATGTGGCCCCATTGTTTGATTCATGAGACCCTTTTTTCCCTGGGAAAGACACGAATTGTAGATTAATTTCTCTTTGCTTTTCATCACTCTGACTTACTTGTCTGTCTTCTTTTTTCACTGTTAGAAACTAATGCGAGTTAGATAGGGCCAAACAAGGAAACCCAGAACAATAACTTTATCTTAACTTTAATCACATCTACAAAGAACTTCTGTTATGAAATCTAACATATTTACAAGTTTTCAGATTAGAATATGGAGATTAGGTAGGGACATTATTTTACTGAGCACAGTGAGGAAGGAACACTGAAATTAAAGACAGATTGTCAAAGTAAATGAACAAAAAATCCTAGACCAAACTAGAAGATCACTTCAAAAAATGAATATTATGAGAAGTAGAGAATATGACAGGGGTTATCAGAGGCTGGGAAGTGGGAAAAAGGGGAGAGAGGAAAGGTATTTAATGGTATAAGGGTGCAGGTAGATAGAAAGAATAACCTAATATTCTGTACCATAGTAGGGTATCTGATGTTGAAAATATTAATTGTATACTTTAAAAAATTACTAATGAGGATTTTCAATGTTCCTAATATGTAGAGATGATAAAGGTTTGGAAAAAATTGTCAATTTTTCAATGTATACACATATTGAAATGGCATGCTGTACTCCATAAATATGTATAATTATGTTTCAATTTAAAAAACTAAAAAATAAATATGTAGTAAAAAGTAAAGGGAAAATGAAAGATATCCTATGCAAATACTAATCAAAGGAAAACTGGAAAATCTATATCAATTTCAATTTTGAAGACACCTTCAAAACAACGCAAAATACAAGGGACAAAAATTTGTCACTTTTCCAGGAAGGTATAGCAAATGTAAACAAGTATGCAACTAATAGAGCATCAAGATATGTGGATCAAAACACTTAGAACTACAAGAAAAATATAAATCACTATTGTAGTTGAAGGCTTTAATACATCTCTCAGTAGTTTATAGTTCAAGCAGGCAGAAAATCAGTAAGGATACAGCCCAAATGGACATTTACAATTCATTTCATCTAAGTGATATTTATAGAATATTCCACCGAGCAACAGCAGAATACACATTCTTTTAAAGTACATGTGCGACGTTCAGAAAGATAGATGGTTTTACAGGCTATAAAACATTACCTTATCAAATTCCATATACTCCTACATAATAAATGAGTGAGAAAAAAGTCTCAAGAAAATGTTTTAAAAATACATGTACTTTGAACTAAATAAAAATTAAAATCCATCTTTTCAAAACTTTGTGATGTAGCAAAAGCAATACTTAGATGGAAATTTATAGCAACAAATGTATATGTCAAAAAATTGGAAATATCAATCTAAATTTCCTTCTTTACAAACTGGAAATAGAAGAGCACTTAATTATAAACCAAATAGAAGAAAGCAAGTAATAAAAAATAGTGCAGAAATCAATGACATTAAAAATAGAAAAGTGAAAGAGTCAATGAACCAAAAGCTGGTTCTTTGAAATGATTGATAAAGCTGATAAACCTCTCACCAGTCTAAGCAATGACCCAGTTGTATCAGTCAGTATTTACTAAAGAAATAGATATAACACAAGATATATAAATATATAAAAATTTACAAGATTGGCTTACAGTGGCCACTCACAGAATCAGATGAGAAAGAGCCCAGAAGGTCTATCTGCACACTGGAGACTGAAGGATCCAGTAGAAGGTCTCGAGTTCACTGCAGTGTTCAACATGAGTCTGTTATCAGGAGGCTGATGGGTCTGGATGGAAGGTTGAAGAGTACACTAGAAGGCTGAAAAATCCTCGCTGAAAGACAAAGCGTCAGTGCTAGAAGGAAGAAGATGATGTCCAAGGTAGAGTGGGGGAGCTCCCCCAAAGAACAGAAGCAGCTGTTTCCGTCCTCATTTCCCTGTTACAATATACAGGTTATAAGCCACCTTAGGGTGGATCTCCCACACCCTAGGGCATGGAATTCCTGAGCAATTTCACTGAGCTTCTCTTAACCAAACTTTTAAAGTTAACACAATAGCCAAGGACCCGAGTTCAATCCCCAGTACAAAAAAAAAAAAAGAGACAGGCTAAAGTTGACACAATCACTCAACCTTCACACAAGTGTTCACAGTTGCTTGTAATCTGCTGTCTGCATTAGTGGGTCTAAGCTTTAGTGGGTCTAACTTGGATGTCTATCTCTCCTACCCCCACACTCCCAAACTGATACAAAAACCAGGAACCTAGATCATCCAGAGAGCCACAAGGAAGACAGAAGTACCCTGTCACCTCCACTATGCTGTTGGCTTACACAAACTCAATTTCTTCTTAAAGCTTTCTTCTCATCTTGTTCCTTCTTATATAGTATATGTACTGCCAAAGTGAGCACAAAGGTTTTTTTGTTTATTTGATTTTGGTTTTTGGTTTTTTGGTACCAGGGATCAAACTCAGGACCTTGCACTTAGGAGGCAGGTGGCAGCACCACTGAGCTAAATCCCCAGCGCCTCTTACTCCATCCCGTAAAAGGAAATTTATTTGATTTTAGTTTTTCTGTGTTCAATTTTGAGATACTTGTATATCCTAAGTTTGGAGTATTCTAGATGTCGAAATAGTCTCTTCAAAAAAATTTCCTTTAAATCTAATGTTCTTCTCATTTGACACCAAGAAAAAAACAAGATATCAGTTACCTTTACAGAAAGAAAAGGTGATGATTCTTGATTTGATGAACATTACAAGGATCAGCCTGTGATGGAGCCTGCATGTATTTCCAGAGCATCTGTGGAAACAAGCCCCAGAGGGGTTCAAACAAGATATGTGGTCCACATTGCTTCTGCTCCCCTTCTTTCAGGCCACAGATGGTCACTCATTTCAGAGAAAGGGAGCGCTTAGAACAAAATTTCACTAGTACTTGGTTTTAATGTTCTCACAAAGGGGAGCTAAGTTATGGGAGGCACTTAAAAATACAATACTTTCACAAGGAAAAGTGAAGTCAAACCAGAGGCTAAAAATTGCATATATTTGCTTAAGCACACACTGATTCCTATATCCACTATGATGAGCACTAATCAGCTAATCAGAACACTCCAGCTGGTGCTCTGGAGCAGCTTTGGGGAGCAGGTACAAACATAATGAACAATGGCTTTCACTGGTAGAACCCCAAATGAGCCTGCAAAATGGACCAAAGAATAAACAAAGTAGAGCAAGTAGTTATGGTGACTCCAGGGCCAGAAGTAAGCAGATCAGAAAAGTTACTTTTAAAAAGGCCCAATCTTGGTTCAAAGTAAGCAGAACCATCCCATGGGGGAAGTGAGTTGGTCTTCAGGTGCTGTTAACTTTTATGCAAGTGTGAAAAGCATAACAAATAACCCCTGGCTCCTCATAAACTCTTAAGCTTTCACAATTCCATTTCTCAGAGACTTCCTTATTAGTGCAGAAAATCCAGATGAGATCTATATGTAAAGTTTGCCAACAGGCTGGCTTTTAAGTTCTGTTTTAAAAGCTAAATTTACCCAGTGGAGTTACTAATATCACAGAAATTGGTATGATTTAATCACTTTCATCACAATTATGTTTTCTTTATTCTTTTATGAAAAAGTAAAACAAAATTTCCTAAGAAAAAATGAGAGAATAACAATAGTTAAACTGTGTGTCATTATCTTCAAAGTAGTTATTCATGATACAAGACATACACCAAAAAGAAAGTTTTATGTTATTATCTTATGTTTTCTTTTTTTTTTTTTTTTTTGGTACCAGGGATCAAACTCAGGTCCTTGCGCTTGCACAGCAGGTGGCGAAACCACTGAGCTAAATCCCCAGCTCTATGTTATGTTTTCTTTATGTTCAGTTTTAAAGAACTCCCTAAGGGAAAGGAAAATTCCATATCTATATTCAATTCTAGTTTTATTCCTTAAAATAGTTTCCAAAAAATATATTTTAAGGGAGTGTTTTTGATGTCAGAAATCAGCTCTGTGTATCATATCTTCTACCTTTAAACATCCTCAAGAGTGTACTCAGTGAGTTAACATATGCTTTAGGGTCTAGAGGTCTCCTTGACAAATCTGACAAAATGCCCCAAAATTTCTTGGTCCAACTCTACTTTAGAGACTATAATACACAGTATAGAATGCACCCTGCTTTATACTTGGAGTCATTTGATATACCATGATAGACAATTCAAATATTTTTATGAGATTGATCCAAAACCATTTTATTCAGCTTTTTTATTCCAACAACTTGATGTCACTGCATATAAGAGATTCAAAAATAGTTATTTATGTCTCCAATATCCATTGGAGAATATATTTTAACTGACTTGCTAAGGTTTTATATTTATGAAAATGTATAAAATAAAAATTTACTCAGATAAATTGTCATGTTGATCATGATCCCAAAAGCCATACTCTAGAATTTAGTCATTTTTTTCTGATGGGAATTGTAGTTTTGGAAATTTTAGCTTCTAAGTACTTAATATTTGTGATTTAAATATTGTGTAATTTCTGAGATTCTAGACTGCAGATTTTGATCTTTTCAGATGTCAACACTTCAGATTATATTATTTAGGACTGTAGCAATTATCATACATTTTTCTAATTTGAAAATTATATTTATTGTTCATCTTCCTCCAATTACTTTTTATTATTATTAATCTTATTTCATGTTTGTGGCATATAATGTCCACATTCATTGAGGTTATTAGTACATGGAATATCTTCACTCTACCTATTTCCTCATCCCCTCTCTGTCACCCCTTTCTTGGTACTCTGGACCCCTTCCCACATGCACAGAGTCCATGCCCTTGTCTTGTTCTGTCTTTCTTTTATTTTTCTCTTAGCTTGAACTTCACCTTACTCAAATCAGACATATCATATGATATTCAAGTTTGTGTTTCTGATTTATTTCACTCAAAATTATATTTTTCAGGCGCATTCGTTTTCCTACAAATGTCTCAGATTTGTCCTTCTTTACAGCCAAGTACTGTTCCATTATACTTAGATACAACACTTCATCAAATCATTTGTTGATGGGGATATAGGTTAGTTCCAGGATTTTGCTATTATGAATTGTGCTGCTATAAACATTGGTATGCATGCATCACTGTAGCATGATGAATTAAACTCTGGGAAAGATACCTAAAGGAGATCAGCTGGGTCATATGGAATTTCTAATTTTAGTTTTTAAAGAAATCTCCATACTGATTTCCATAATGACTGTACTAGTTTACGTTACCACCAACAGTATAGGAGGGTTCTTTTTTTACAACAGCCTCACCTTATTTTTTGATCATGATGATTGCCATTCTTTCTGGAATAAGATGGAATCTTAGCATTTAAAATTTGCATCTCTCTATTCGTCAGAGATAGTGAACATTTTTTTCACATATTTCTTGGAAATTTGTACTTCTTGCTCTGTGACATGTTTATTCATTTCAGTTGCCCTTTCTTGACTGGGTCTTTAGTTTTAGGTAGTTGAAGTTTTTGAATTCTTTTTATATTATAGATATTAGTCCTCTGTCTGAGGTGTAAGTGGCAAAATTTTTCTCAATCTGTAGCTTGTCTCTCCACTCTACTAATTGATTATTTTGCTTTACAAAAGCTTTTTAATCTGATATAATCTCATTTGTTGATTCTTGCTATTGTTTCTTGTTCATTTGAGTTTCTTTTTAGAAAATCCTTTCCTACACCTATGTCTTCAATTGTTTTATCTAATTTATCTTCCAGTAGGTTTAAGGTTTCTGGTTCAATGCTTAGATATTTGCTCCATTTTGGTTTTGATTTAGTGCATGATGAGAGAAATGGGTCCAGTTTCAATCTTTTGCAAAAAAAAAAAAAAAAATAGACTGAGTTTTCCCAGCACCACTTGTTGAATAGGCTATCTTTCCTCTAACAATGCCTTCTATTTCACCTTTATGAAAGTTCAAATAGCTAAATGTGTCTGAGCATGTTTGTGTATTCTTTATTCTGTTTCATTGATCTATGTATCTGTTTTTGTTGGAGTAAATGTCAGTTTTATCACTATTGCTTTGTGTGTGTGTGTGTGTGTGTTTGTGTGTTTCCGGTATGGCAATCCAAGTCAGGACTTTGCATTTGCTGGGCAGGTATGGTGTCACTGAGCTAAATTCCCAGCACATTTTTGCTTTGTAATATAGCTTGAAATTTAGTATGCTGAGGCCTCTTGCTTTGCTTTTGTTGCCCAAAATTGCTTTTCTTATTCTGGATCTCTTCTAGTTCCCCATATGAATTTTAGCAATGTTTTCTCTAGTTCTGTAAAGTATGCTGTTGATATTTTGATTTGGACTGGACTGAATCTTCATAACAATTTTGGGAGTATGTTCATTTTAACAATATTTTTTCTGCTTATCCAAAATCAGGAAACATCTTTCTATTTTCTGATGTCCTTTTCCATCTCTCTTCTCAGAGAAATGTACTTTCCTTTGTAGAGATCCTTCACTTCCTTGATGAGGTGAGTTCCTTCTGATTGAGTGCATTATTGTTATACACAAATGCTAATGATTTTTGCATATTGATCTTGTATTCTGCTATGTTGCTGAAATTTGTTATTCTAAGAGATTTTGTGGATTTCCTTGGATTTTCTATGTAGTAAATCATGTCATCTGCAAATAATGGTAATATGAGTTCTTCCTTTCCTATATGTATTCCTTTTATAGCTTTCTCTTGGGTGATGTTTCAAATTCTGGCTAATGTTTCAAATACTATGTTGAATAGAAGTGGTGAGAGTGGGCATCCTTGTCTTGTTCCTGATTTTAGGGAAAATGCTTTTTCTCTTTTTCCCTATATAATGTTATGGTGGCTATTGGTTTGTCATAAATTGGTTTTGTCAAATTCAAGTACTATCTTTCTATATCTGTTTTCTTCAGAGTTTTTATCATGAAGGAGTGGTGGATTTTGTTGAAAGCTTCTTCTGAATCTATTGATATGATCATGTAGTTTTAACTTTGCTTCTGTTTAAATAATGCACTACATTTTTTGGCTTATATATGTTGAACTATCCTTGCATCCTTGGGATGAAATCTGGTTAGTCATCAGGCATGATATTTTTGATGCTGTGCTGTGTTCTATTTGCTAATTCTTGTTGAGGATTTTTGCAGCTATATTTATTAAGGAGATTGACCTATAATTTTCTTTTTTAGTTGAGTCTCTATCCAGTTTTGAAATCAGAGTGATGCTGGGTTCCATAAATGAACTTGGGCAAACTCCATTCCTTTCAATTTCTTTGAAGAGCTTGAGGATTTTTGGTGTTAAAAACACCCTTAAAATTTTGTAGAATTCAGCTATGAATTCATCAGGTCCTGGACTCTTTTTTAGCCGGTAGATTCTTTATTACTGTGTAATTTTATTGCTTGTTACTGGATTGTTAATTATATTTATGTCTTCTTATATTTGCTTTAGTAATTAAACTGTATGAGTCTCAGAATCTGTCCCATTATTCAAAATTTGCTAGTTTGTTGGTTATAATTTTTCAAAGTAGCTATCATCCAGTTTTTCCAGGCAAGACACTCTTCCTCTTAGAGTTTCAGTATACAACTGCATTTATAAATAGTCTTTAAAATACTTTTCTACTATTACTACCCAATTTGAGATAAAATTTACCATATGATCCCCACAGTAATGTAGTTATCTGTGTATGTTTCTTCTCTTTCATTGTATCAGTCAGAGCTCATTAGAATAACAAGATGAGAGAGATTTTATAAAGTAGGCTTACAATGGCTGCCTGTATAGTCAGAGTGCAAAAGGGCTATCTGTGTGCTAGAGAGACAAATGATCCAGGTGCAAATGTGGAAGACCTACAGCTCCCTGCAGAGTCCTCTTGGATTCAGAAGGGTCTGCATTGGAAGGCTGAAAAGTTGGAGCTGCAATGCTGAAGCATTTGTGCTAGAAGCTTGGAGATGGTTGACCCAAGGCTATGGCAAAGACTGGAATTCCTCTAAAGAAACCAAATGAAACTGCTTCTTCTTTCACCTGTTTATTCTATTCAGACTACAACCCACTCACACTCAGGGCAGTTCTTCTGTTCTCAATAAATTCATTCAGCCACATGTAGAAATATGCTAATTCAATCAGTTGGTCATTTTTTATTTAAGTTGATACAAAAGGTAACAATAACATCTATTACTAAATTAACTATTTGAATGAAACAATGACTACTCCCAACAAATATGAATTTGCAGTGTCTAAAATGGCAGGTAATCAGTAAATGTCTACTTTAAAAATAAAACATATCTAAACTTTCATGACTAGATATGGTGACCCACAGATATCTTCTGGACAGAGAGTGTACTTCAAATGTGAGACTAGATTTGTGAAAATAGTATTAAGGCAGCCAAGTGTTCTTATTTTGTCCCAGCTACAAAGTGTGGTCTTATTCTTTGATTCTAGGATAAATACACTAACGTTTTCCTACAAACATTGAAAATAAACTGTAATGGAAGGCAGACATACAAGAATCTCCTTGGCCAATCTCTGGCTGGCAGACCAGCCCATAGAAGCAATCTGATCTGAAATAGAAACAAAGGAATGTCATATCATTACCCTCTATGTAAAATTTGCACAAATAGATTTTGAATTCACCTTTTTCTCCTTAAAGAGTGGTTCTTAACATGTCTGAAAATATCTGTATATGCTAACACATGTGGTACTGATACTTTCTGCCATAAATATTAAAAAATGAGTCATTTGTAGGAAAATGGATACACCTTGAAACTATAATCTTAAGTGAACTCAACCAAACACAAAACCTTAAATATCTTATGGTTTCTCTTATATGATAAAGCCAATATATAAATAAAGAGCAAAATAAAAGACAGATAATAGGAAATAGGGAGACAGTAGAACTTTTGCAAAGGAGAGGAGCACCAAGAGATAGAGGGAGGGGGAAGAGAGGGGATGGGGAGGGGATGAGAAAAGAATTAACACATGTTACATTCTTGTACCAATTCCACACAAATAATATAATCATTATGTACTAAAAACTTGAACCAATAAAGATAAAAACAAAATAAAATCAGAAAGTTTAAATAATAAAAACAATGGCTCTTTTTCTCCCTTTTAACTGAAGTTTGGATGATATAAACCTCTCTTTGGCTTTCCAGGGGAAACCTAATCATCTTTCTTCCTTACCTTTGTAGCTTATTCTTCTCTAGCCAGAATTTTAGTGGTTCTCCATCCCCTCTCCTTCTGTTTCATAACTTCTTAGTCTGACAGAAGACATTCTAATTATCCCCTCATGTGGTTTCTAAGCTGGCCTGGTGTGCTTAGAACTGCTGGAGTCCTGGTCTTCCCTTGAGCATCACTTTCTATGGGAAGAATCTTCCCCACTGCATAGAGCCCAGCCCTCTTCAGAAGCCTCAGAATTTGAAGAGACATGAGTTTTATACATTGTGTTTTTTTCTGTCAGTTCAAAATGCTTTAAAATATCAAACTTTCTAGTCAGGCAATCCATATGAAATGAATCACTAATCAGGAGGAGATATTTTAATGAGTTTGTCACTAAAACAACCAAAGTGATCTTTAAGTAAAAGGTTAGACCAACCAAATTGTTTCATTTTTTCTTTTCTTTTTAAAATATTATTAATTTTATTGGCATATTTTAGTTATACAAAATAATGGCATTCATCTTTTCAAATTAATATCTTTCTATGAAGTTTCTAAAAATTTCCAGGATATTAATTGTACATTTCTCCTAACTTGTTCACTCTGTCAGTAACTATCAAAACTAGCAGTGATTGAATACTTATAATAACCAGGTGTCTTGAATCTCACAGCAGAGCAAAATGGCAGATCTTATTATCTTCATTTTTTTTTTTACTTTGCTGCTTAACTCTACCTCTTGGAATCATGCCTGACAGGCATGCATACAACATAGTATACAATTAATAAATATTAGTTGCATTATTATTTATTTATTTTTTCAATTAAATTTTTTTTATTGGTACATTGTAGGTATACAACACAATTACATTTCTCATTGGGAATTGTACCTTTACATAATGCATCTTGGTTCTTATTTTTTCCCCATTCCTAGCCCTCCCTTCACTCCCTCCACCCTTCCCTATTTACAAAGGCTTTATTTC
Organism: Heterocephalus glaber; assembly: GCF_053883595.1. Taxonomy (NCBI): domain Eukaryota; kingdom Metazoa; phylum Chordata; class Mammalia; order Rodentia; family Bathyergidae; genus Heterocephalus; species Heterocephalus glaber. Next base: position 24,378,523 of record NW_028258143.1, on the reverse strand, counting down.
CATTTTTTCCATTTCTCAGCTTTTCTCCTTTCCCTTCTTTCCTTTCTCCTGCCCCTCCCACTACCCCTACCCCTTTGGACCTTTTCTTCCTATTTTGCATTACTGATTATTCATTTTAATCATTGGTACATTTTAGGTATACAATATAATGACATTCATCATTGGAAATTTGCACCTTTATATGGTCTCTCTTGGTTCTTATTTTTCACCCTTGCCCAGCCCTCCCTTCAACACCTCCATTCCTATTTACAAAGATTTTGTTCCTATTTTTCCATTTTCTCATATTAATCCCATTCCATTCTATCCTTTCCCCTAGCCCTCCCACTTCCGTCCCATTTGCCCCTTTTCTTCCTACTTCACATTACCTATTATACATTTAGTCCATATTTACACTTTCAGTTTCTCACACCAGAGAAACTATTCAGTATTTATACATGTGTGACCTATTTATTTCACTTAAGAGTATCGCCTCAATGTGAATCCACTAAGCTATAAATGTTTCTAATTTCTCATTTTTTATAGTTGAATAGTACTCCATTTTATTAAAAAAAAAAACACACACATTTTCTTTATCCAGTCCCAGTTGATGGGCATTTGGGCTGTTTCCAAGTTTTAGCTATTACAAAATGTGCTGCTATGAACATGGGTGCACATATATCACTGTGGTATGATTCTTCTAATTCTTTGGGGAAGATCCCCAGCAGTGGAATAGTGGGTCAAATGGGACTTCCAGTCCTAGTTCTTTGAGCTTTCTCCATACTGATTACCACAGTGCTTGCACCAGTCTACACTCTTACCAGCAGTGGAGAAGTGTTCCTCTTTCCCCACAGCCCCGCCAGCATTTGTTATTGGTTGATTTCAAGATAACAGCCATACTTTCTGGAGTGAAGTGGAATCTCAGCATTGTTTTCATTTGCATCTCTCAAATGATCAGTGATGTTGAACATTTTTTCATGTATTGATTTGCTATTTCTGCTTCTTTGTCTGAGAAACGTCTATTCATTTCAGATGCCCATTTTCAGATTGGGTCTTTAAATTGGGGAGGTCTGATCTTTTTAAGTTATTTATAGATTCAAAATAGTAGACCTTTGTCTGAGGAAGAGCAGGTGAAGATTTTTTCCCACATTGTGGGTTGTCTCTTCACACTTCTGGTGGTCTCTCTTGCTGTGCACAAGCCTTTTAATAAGAAGAGATCCCACTTGCTGATTGTTTGTGCTAGTTCATGGGCAACTGAGGTTTTGTTCATAAAATCTTTTCCTACACCGATGTCTTCAAGGGTTCTACCTAACCTGTGTTCCAACTGGTTCAGAGTTTCTATTTTAATATTTAGATCTTAATCCATTTTGATTTTAGTTTAGTGCATGGTGAGAAATACAGGTCTAGTTTTAATCTTTGGCAAGTTGAAGCCCAATTTTTCCAGCACCATTTATTATAGAGGCTATCTTTCCTCCAGTGAGGGTGTTTGGATCCTTTATCAAAGACGAGATGGCTGAGTGTGTCTGGAGTTGTTTCTGCAACTTCTAATCTGTTCCAATGGTTCTCAGATCTGTTTCTTTGCCAGTACCATGCTGTTTTTATCACAGTAGCTTTCTAGTATAGTTGCAGGTTGGGGATTGTGATACTCCCTGCCATGTCTCTGTTACCTAGAATTGCTTTTGCTATTCTGGGTCTCTTCTTGTTCCAAATGAATGTTTGGATTGTTTTCTCAAGGTCCATGAAGTATGCTGCTGGGATCTCAATTGGAATTGCATTAAATCTATATAGCAGTTTTGGAAGTATGGCCTTTTTTCACTAAATTAATCCTTCCTACCCAGGAGCAGGGGATGTCTGTCCATTTTCTGATGTCATCTTCAATCTCTCTTTTCAGAGTGCCATAGTTTTCAGAGAAGAAGTCTTTGATTTCTTTCGTTAGGTTGATTCCTAGGTATTTCAGGTTTGGATGCTACTGTGAAAGGAACTATTTGCCCTATTTCTCTCTCAGTGAGTCTGTCATTGGTGTAGAGGAAAGCTATTGATTTTTGTGTGTTGAACTTGTAAGCAGCTACTTGACTGAATTTGGTTATTAAGCCTAGAAGACTTTTGGTGGAGTTCTTGGGGTCTTCTATATAGAGTATCATGTCATCTGCAAATAATGACAGTTTGACTTCTTTATTACCTATCTTCATTCCTTTTATTTCTTTCTCTTGTCTAATTGCCATGGCTAATGTTTCCAAAACTATATTGAACAAGAGTGGTGATAGTGGACATCCTTGTCTTGTTCCTGATTTTAGTGTGAAGGATTTCAGTCTTTGACCATTTAGTATGATATTGGCTGTTGGTGTTTCATAGATGGCTTTTATCAGTTTGAGGTAGAGACCATCTATTCTGATTTTTCATAGGGTTTTTGATCATAAATGCATGTTGGATTTTGTCAATTGCTTTTTCTGCATCTACGGAGATAATCATATGGTTTTTGTCCTTTGGTGTTTTGATATAGTGTATTACATTGATTGATTTGTGTATATTGAACCACCCCTGCATCCCTTGGATGAATCCCACTTGCTCAGGATGTGTGATCTTCTTGATGATCTTCTGCATTCTGTTTGCCATTACCTTATTAAGGATTTTTGCATCTATGTTCATTAGTGAGCTTGGCCTATAGTTCTCTTTTTCAGTTGGGTCTTTCTCTGCTTTGGGGATCAAGGTGATGCTTGCTTCCAGGAATGAATTTGGGAGTATTGCTTCCCTTTCAATTTCATTGAAGAGTTTCAATAGTAGTGGCAGCAGTTCCTCTCTAAATGTCTTGTAGAATTTAGCAGTGAAGCCATCAGGCCCGTGCTTTTCCCAGTTGATAAGTTTTTAATTACACTTTCAATTTCATTGGTTGATATTGGGTTGTTCAGAATTTTTAGGTCTTCTTCGTTCAACTTTGGTAATTCATATGTATCTAGGAATCTGTCCATTTCTTCTGTGTTCTCCATTTTATTGGCGTATAGGTTCTGGAAGTAGGTATTAATGATCCTCTGGATTTCTGCTGGGTCTGTTGTAATTTCACCCTTTTCATTCCTAATTGTATGGATTTGGGCCTTTTCTTTCCTTTTTCTGACAAGGCTGGCTAAAGGTTTGTCAATTTTGTTGATTCTTTCAAAGAACCAACTCTTGGTTTCATTAATTTTTTTGTATCATTCTCTTATTCTCCATTGCATTGATTTCTCCTCTAATCTTTATAATTTCCTGCCTTGTATGAGCTCGGAGTTGTCCTGTTCTTCTTTTTCTAGAATCTTGAGGTTCAGCATCAGGTTGTTTAATTGGGCTCGTTCTGTTTTCCTAATATGCATATACACCGCTATGAATTTCCCTCGTAAGACTGCTTTCATTGTGTCCCATAGAATCCAATATGTTGTATTGTCGTTGTCATTTAGTTGAAGGAACTGTCTGATTTCTTCTTTCATTTACTCTGTGACAAGTTAGTTATTCAGAAATGTGTTGTTCAATTTCCATGTGTGTATGAAATTTTTTGAGTTTCTTTTGCTATGGATCTCCAATTTCATTGCACTATGGTCTGATAATATACAGGGGATAACTTCAATTCCTTTGCACTTACTTAAACATGTTCTATGTGTGAGTATGTGGTCTATTTTGGAGAATGAGCCATGTGCAGCTGAGAAGAATATGTATTCTGATTTTGTGGGGTAGAAGACTCTGTAAACATCTGTTAAGTTCATTTGTTCAAGAGTTTGATTGAGTTCCAGTATTTCATTACTTATTTTTAGTCTAGTTGATCTACCTATCTGTGACAGTGGGGTGTTGAGGTCCCCCACTACAATTGTATTAGTGCATATATGACTTTTCATGTCTGTTAGTATTTGTTTTATATAGTTGGGTGCACTAGTGTTTGGTACCTAGATATTTATGATTGTCATCTCTTCCTCTTGGATTCTTGCCTTTACAAGGATGTAGTGTCCTTCTTCATGTCTCTTAATCAGTGTTGGTTTGAAATCTACTTGATCTGCCAAGAGGATAGCTGCTCCTGCTTTGGGGGGGGGGTGGTTCCTGTAACATGGAGTATTGTTTTCCACCCTTTAACTTTCAGTCTATGAGTTTCCTTTTGAATTAAGTGTGTTTCTTGTATGCAGCATATTGTTGGATTTTGCTTCTTGACCCATTCTGCCAGTCTATTTCTTTTGATTGGTGAATTGAGACCATTAACGTTGATGGTTATAACTGAAATGTATTGACTTGTCATTACCATGCCTTTTTCTTTTTGTTGGGTTCTCCCCCTTTACATTTAATTTCTTGTCATGCCAGATGGGTTCATTCTGCTTTGCTTCCTGGGGTTGTGATTCTCAATGTCTGTTCCTAGGATATTGTGTAAAATTCTTTGGAGTGCTGGTTTGCTATTCATGAAGTTCCTAAGGTGTTCTTTGTCATGAAAGTATCTTATCTCTCCATCAATTTTGAAAGATAGTTTTGCAGGGTACATCAATCTGGGTTGGAGGCTGTTTTCTTTTAGGGCTTGGAATATGTCACTCCAAGCTCTTTTTGCCTTGATGGTTTGTGTTGAGAAGTCTGCTGTGATTCTGATGGACTTTCCTTTGTATGTGATTTGTTTCTTTTGTCTAACTGCTTGTAGAACTTCGTTCTTCTGTTGAGTTTCTGTAATCTTAACTATTATATGCCTATGTGTACATTTTTTTTTTTGATAAAGGCTATTTGTAGTCCTATATGCCTCACTTATCTGTATGTCAAGCTCTTTTCCCCTGCTTGGGAAGTTTTCTGCCATTATTTCTGAGAAGAGATTTTTTATGTCATCTCCACTCTCTCCTGCTTCTTCATTGAGCCCATCAGTCTTATGTTATTCTTCTTTGCATCATCTAGGAGCTGCTGGATTGATTTCTCATGTTCCTTTATAATTTTTGTTTTCCTGGTCACTAATTGCAATCTTATCTTCTATATCTGAAATTCTGTCCTCACATTGGCTCATTCTGCTGTGTAGACTTTCAGTGGAGTTTTTCATGTCCTGGAAATCTATTTGCATTTGTTTTATGGATTCCATTTGTTTCCTATGTTGGGATTCCCTCATGTTCCTGAGCTCCTCTCTAGATTTATTAATCATGTCTTGCACTAGGGGCACAATTTCTCCTGTTATCTGAGAAATTATTTCTGATTTCATTTTTTCCAGATCCCCTTTTGTTGCCGGCTCAGTGTGTCCAGGTGGTTGAGTATCAGAGTGTTCGATCTCATGTCCATTTGGGGTTGCTATAGGTGATCTGAGAGTCTGGTTTTGAGACTTATTTATGTGTTTTCTCATTTTGACTGGGGGTGGGGAGCTGTTGTCACCTGTACAGATTACCTCCTCTGAGCTGGGAGAGGTGGGACAGGGGCTGGGGCATCAGTAATGATGGTGGCCCAAAAGCCCTTTCCTGTGGGCTGGGAGCAGGGGGGGTATGGTGGCCAGGAAACCCCTTCCTCTGGTCCAGGAGCAGTGGGATGGCGGCTCAGAAGACCCTATGTCTGGGCCGGGATCATTCAAAGGGATGGTGGCCCAGAAGCCTCTTCCTCTGGGCCAGGAGCGGCAGGACAGAAGATGGCCCAAAAGCCCTTTCCTCTGGGTTGGGAGAAGTGGGAGGGATGGTGGCCCAGAAGCACCTTGCTCTGGACCAGGAGCAGTGGGATGGTGGCTCAGAAGCCCCTACCTCTGGGTCGGGAGCAGTGGGACTCAGTACCATGTTCTGATGGTCTGGCGTCCTCTGCATCTTTGTAGTGGAACCAGGTGACTGTACAGAGGAGTGGGAGTTGGGGTGGTCCAGTGGATTGTTGCCGGGGCATGGGCTGATTTGGCCTCTTCTGTGCAACTCAGGACCTCAGTAGGGCATGCACAGACCTGCCTGTCTGCAGCGCGCTGATTTGGCATTTTCCATGCAACTTGGCTGCATTATTATTTATTTAGCAGGTTAAGTAAAGCTAAAGCTCACCTCTCATTGCTAATTTCTCATTACCATCAAGAATGTTGCTTTGATTTTGTTAGGCACCAAATGAGAGTAACATACTCACCAAGGTGAAGATCAGTCACACAAGAGCCTAGAAAAGAGCCCATGCTAATAATAATCAATTTATCTCAATCTCATTGCTCATGTTCTTTGTTTTTTCTATATCAAATTAATATTATTGATACAATATAAATATTCATGATGATCACATTAATCATAATGAATTTGTACCTGTACATGACATTTCTTCATTCTTTTTTTCTCTTTTCCTCACCCCTCCCTTCAACCCTTTTCCCCCTCCTTATTTACTAAAGCTTTGTTTCCATTTTTTTCTTCTTTTCTCTTTTTTACTTTCCCTTTGTTCCCCCCCACACATACACCAATTCCCTTTCCCAGTTGAATATTTTCTTCCTATTTCAAAGTATCTATTATACACTTTGGTCCATTATTTACACTTTCAGTTTCTCACACCAAAGAAATCATGCAATATCTGAATATGTGTGTTTGATTTATTTCACTTAAAGTATATTCTCAAGGTGCATATATTTATTAGAAATGTCTCAATTTTATCCTTTTTTATAAAGAATAGTAAGTACTCCATTTTATAAAAACACCACATCTTTTTATCAATTTATCAGTTGTTGGGCATTTGGGCTGTTTCAAAGACTGAGCAAACTGTGATGCTATTCCCATTTTCTTTGTTCCTATCAATTTCATAGATCATCCAAACACTCAGAAATGATTTTGACTGAAGCTTTCAGCCATTCCAACCATTATAATAATAAGTATGCATAATTAAGCTAAGCTAAAACAGATACACTGCCTTTTGCTAAAAAATCAATTGTATGTTTTGCAACCATTATTATTTTTATTTTGTACTCAATAAAATCAACTATTTGAAAAGGAAACCTATGTGGGATTTGATAGAAGTAGTCATGTATCCACCACCTATTTCCTCATGTTGTTTCTCTATGTTTTGATGTTTCCCAAACTCAGACTCTAGCAACTACTGATATGTTCTCTGTCCCTAGAATTTTACCTTTGGAAGAATATCATATAAATACTGTTTAAACCAAATCTTCATTTACCTTAGAAAAATACTTAGAGGGGAGTGACTAGGTCATATGATCAATATTCATTGAACTTTATGCAAAACTGACACATAGTATGTCAACATGTTTGTACTATTTGCAATTTTAGCAAGAGTGTATGAGGCTTCCACTTTCTCTGTATTCTCAGTAATAGGTGAGTCAGATAGATGTTTGTATGTGTGAATAGCATCATAGAATTCCAGGAGGTGTCTAGTGTAATATCACTCTGGTTTCAACTTGCACTTGACTAATAATGTTGAGCAACTTCTCACTTCCTCACATTACATATGTATATTGCTTTTAGGAAAGTGTCTATCGAACATTTTTTGTTCCACTACATATCTAAGATTTTGCTCATTTCTAGTTATATACTTTGTTGTTTTTATTCAGTTCTCTGTATATTCTACATATAAGTCCTTTGTAAACTATCATTTGCAAATATTTTTCCAGTCTGTAGCAAATCTCCTATAACTGTTGTTTACACAGAAAATTTAAAATTTTGATGTGGTCTAATTCATTCATTTTCCTTATTTTTTATTTATTTTTATTATTATTACATATTTGCCCTTCAGCATACATAGTAAGCAAATCTGTCCTGAAAATTTGATTTTGAAGTGTTGGATTCCCACTTTAAGCACTGTAGTTTTTCCATTTACTTCTGTTTGGTCATCTAAACATCAGAGGCCATTTTGTAGCTAAGAACTCTACTAACATTTTGTAAGAGTATCTCCAAATATATCCAATAGTAGAGAATAATTAAAAGGTGTTTTAAAACATATAAAATAAATAAGAAGACAACTAATAGCTTCATACTCTATATTTTACCAACATGGAATTCACACATTAAACTTTACCAGAAAAGCACAGCTATCCTTACTTCAATATGCTGCCAAAACAGATATACAAGAACCAGACAGTTAAAAAATAACCTTGAAGATATTTTTGATAGGCATACATATATTTTAGAACTTTGATCATGAGGAGGAAAAAATGAAGACTTAGGTTATGTGATAATCTACTAAATTGAAAAATTAAAACAATTAACATCTAGCCCTGGAATTTGACCACTTTAAATAATCATATAAAATCTATTTGTAGTGAATTCTAATTAATGCTTAACTTCTCACACCATAGTTAGAGTGCCAAAAATATAATTAATTGACTTTTAATTTCTAAAATTGTTATTACATTTTCCTTTGTGTAGCTTGACTTTAAATTATTTATAACACTTAGGGCTTGATTTTCATATTTTTAGAGAAAAATGTGCTCTGATTTTCATAATGAAAACAATGTTTCATGAGTTTATTTCATAATATTTTGAACACTTGTGATTCCACGTCCCATTTTACCAGGTATGCTTTCTCTTTTCCAGTGGGCTAGCAAGTTCAGTCAAACCATGTGTTGAATCTCATCATCATTCAGTGTATGAAGGGTCCTCAGTGTACTTTAATTTCTCTCTTTCTTTGCAATTGTGTTGCCTCCTTGGGTAATATTTCTTATACTGATAATTTAATAATATGTGATTCCATGAGACTTGGTGCCTCAGGTAAAGAACAATGCTGGTTTGGTCTACATGTCTGTGACTTCAGGAGAGCATTGAAGCCAACATCCAATCCCCACTTGGATGACACTAAGGAGAAATTTGAAAAGTCGATGCTGGGGAAGAAGAGGACTAGCAGGCCAGAAGCTGTAATCTGTTGCTTCCCAATGATAAGTAAAAAGAAAAGAAACAACCCTAAGATCAGAAGACATGACAATTTTTTCCATACAGTACTAATGTCAAACACAAAAAGAAAGTTTCAGTCATTAGAGCTACACTCATAGCACTCAATTGAAAATCTTCACCATTTCTAGGAGCTCCCACCACATGACATTTAGCATCTGTTAAAAATTAATTTTAACTGGATATTTCAAAAGAACATATTGCTGAGAAATGTGACAAAATTATTTTTTTAAATTCTTTGTCATTCTAAGTTTAGCTAAGTCAAGCACATTTATACATGCACACACAAAGAAGTATATGTTCTCCATTTTTCTGACTTTTTAAATTATTAATGCCAAATTCTTCTATGTTCATTATACAAATTGCACATGTTAATAACTAAATATGTAAAGCATATGATTGGGCATATTTGAAAACACACACATGTACAAATACACAAATACACTGGAAAATATTAGATCATTTGCTAGACTTATAGAAACTCTCAGAGCCACATCCCTTTGTAAAGAGAATGAAAAATGAAATCAAAGCAGATGTTGATTATTTCAGCTCAGTTGTGAAGCATACATTTAAAACTGCTTTACACCATGGAATCAGACTTCCATAGAATCAAGGTAGTGTAACTAATAAGTTATCAGTGGGAATTATGATAAAATGACCTGTAGCAGTAAAAATTATAAGGAAACTCCTAATCCCCCTTCCAGCAACCTTGTAAGTAAATGTCATGTTTGACAAAGTAGTTCATGTTGAGAAACACCATCTGTGAGGTATATTAGAGATGATGAGGAGATGCCATGCTTGATAAAGCTGGTAATGCCAGTGCCCCTCAGAAGAGCTTGCTGATATTTCAAAATCTCAGGGAAAAAGAAGTCAAGAGAAGGAAATGAAGAGTTTGAAGGAACCACCTGAGACCATTCCTAATGAATACAAATTTCTGGTATAATTATGTCACATATCCAAGTTAGTTATTTCTAATTCTGTTAAAGAACCAGCATCCTCATGTTCAATATTTTTTCTCCGCTTCCAGCTGACATATTGGCTTGCTCTTTGACATTCATTATATATTGTTGTTTTGGACATATTAATATGCATCTGTCTTGGAGATTAAAAATAATAATCTAAGCTTAATTTCCCCATTTAAGTGTCCTATTCAATTGAATAAATATGTTTTAAGGGTATTTTCTGAAGTACATACTATTCTGGGCATTACAGATCTCTATGGTTTGTTCCCTCCAAAATTCATGTTGAAATTTATTTGGGATTTATATACTACTGAAATGTGGGATTAAGAGGGATGTGATGTGAATGTGAGGGCTCCACCTTTGTGAATGGAAGCCTGTCCTTATTGTGAGTGGATTTGTTATAGAATGAGTATATCTGTGCTTTTCTGTGCAGTCTCTGTTGTCTCTGTCTCCATCTCTCTCTGTCCTTCTGTAAAATGTCTTCTGCCTTGTTATAATGCAACAGGAAAGCTCTCTCCAGATGTTGACATGTGATCCTAGACTTCTCAGCCTCCAGAAAGAAGTGGGAACCACTGAACCACTGTTCACTGAAAATTACATAGCCTGTGCTATTTTGTTATAGCAGCAAAACAGCACATAGAGACAAAAGTAAATGCCCTCCAGGAGCTCAAGACCTAATTAGGACACAAGGATAATAGTATCTCATTACAACCTAATGCTGTAACTTTCCCAGAGTAATGTCTGTTCAAGAAAATATGGTGGTTGCTATGTCAGGGAGATATCACAAGATCTCTATTGTGAAGGATGAATGGTAACTCATTGCTTTGCAAGAATCAACTTAGGAATGAGTTGTTCCTGCACTTCAAAAAGCCACTTACACACCTATATTTTACTGTACTAAAACTAGTACTTGTGCTGTACCAAACTAGACAAATTCCTCTATAAATTTTCATCAAATCTTTTGCTGTATCTGTTATTCACAAAGCAAAAATGTTACTATTCAGTCATCTCTTAATTAAAAGTTGCATGCTTATGATGAAACTGATTTTTCGTCATTTTATTTCCAGTATTTAGGACCAAGTTCAAAACAATTTCCTGATAGATTGCTTTCAAAGACTGTTGTTATGTTTTCTGTACAGTTCCCTTCATACTCACTCTGTAAATAATGATATCTTTTATGCTCAAAAAGGATGAAAACCATAAATGTGTATTAAGAAAGTAGCACTAAGATAAGCCTATTCTATCCTTTGGATGCTGAATTTCTTACTGTGAAACATATGAAACATGAAATGTTTGCAGAGTTTTTATTTAAAAAACCTGGTGTGTATGGCCTCAAGGTGTATACATTTAGCTATAAATGTCTCAAGTTTATCTTTCTTTATGGCTGAATAGTACTCCATTTTATAAAAAAAAATTAAATACATCTTCTTTATCCACACACCAGTTGATGGGCTTTTGGGCTATTTCCAAAATTTAGCTGTTACAAATTGTGCTGCTATAAACATGGGTGTACATTGCCGTAGTATAATGCTTTTAATTCTTTCGGGAACATACCTAGCAGAGGAATAGCAGGCTCAACTAGAACCTCTAATCCTAGATTTTTTTAAAATTTTTTTAAATTTTATTTTATTTTTTTAAATATATTTTATTTTATTTTATTTTATTTTTATTTTTATTTTTTGGTACCGGGGATCGAACTCAGGTCCTTGCGCTTGCGCAGCAGGAGGCAAAACCACTGAGCTAAATCCCCGGCCCTAATCCTAGATTTTTAAGGAATCTCTACATCGATTTCCACAGTAGTTGAACCAGTCTACACTCCTACCCACAGTGGAGAAGGGTTCCATCCTCCCCACAACCTCATCAGCATTTGTTATTGGTTGATTTCTTGATAGCAGCCATTTTTTTCTGAAGTGAGATGGGATTTCAGTATTGTTTTCATCTGCATCTCTCAATGACCAGTGATATTGAACATTTTTTCATATGTTTATTTGCTGTTTCTACTTCTTTGTCTGAAAAATGTCTGTTCATTTCATATGCCCATTTTTGAATTGGGTCTTCTAATTTGGGAGGTTTGATTTTTTTAAGTTCCTTATATATTCTAGATAGCAGTCCTTTGTCTGAGGAACAGTTGGCAATTTTTTTTTCCCACATTGTAGGTTGTCTCTTAGCACTGTTGGTGGTTTCTCTTGCAGTGCAGAAGCTTTTTAATAAGATGAGATCCCATTTGTTGATTCTTGGTGCTAGTTCCCGTGCTACTGGGGATTTGTTCATAAAGTCTTTTCTATGCCAATGTCTTACACATAAGTGATATAAATAGGACACATATGTGTAAATAGCTAGTCATTTCTCTGGTGTGAAAAACTGAAGGTGTAAATGAGGACCAAAATGTCTAATAGATATTGTGAAATAGGAAGAAAATGTTTAAGGGGAGAAGGGAACCAAGGAGGGGGGCAGAGGAAAGGAAAGAAGGGAAAGAAAAAATTGAAAGTCAGAAGGAAAAAGTCAAAATAAGGCTTATGCATATGGGGGACAGAGGAGTTGAAAGGAGGGCAGGGGAATGGGAAAAAATAAGAATCAAGATATATCATGTACAGGTACAAATTCTCAATGATGAATGTGATCATAAGATATATCTAAATGTACCAACAAACAATAAAAACTTTAAAAAGAAAATGAAAACCTGGTGTGTACTTGCTTACTGCCCACTGAAGCTATGGCAATGGACAAGGATCTGATCACCAACTTGCCTGAAATGGCTTTGTGTAACCATGAGATCTTCAGGCAAATTTTTCTGTCTAAAGAGAGGTTATTAAGTGGGTTGAGATAACCTTTCTATGGTTCTTTTGGAAACATCTCTTTACTGTGAAAGAATATTTTGTGTTTGCTTCACTCTAAAACTGGAAGTCAATAACTTCTTAGACTTTTTCAAAACAAAATAAAACCCTTCATAAAGCAAAAGGCTGAAATGTGTCAGTAGAGAGTGGAATTTAGTATTGGTGTTATATGATTATTGTTTAATTTCATTGCTTAAAATACAATGGAAATCTACCTTAAGTCTGACTGAAAACTCTCTCATTATAAAATTTATTTTCATGTCTTATGGAGAAAAATAAACCAAAATTAAATTTTTACAGTATTTTGGTTGACAGTCTAAATTTCGGATATCTACATAGAAATCAGTAAACATGGAAAGCATAAGAAAACTAGTCTGTACAGTTTGCTGGATATGTTGCCAGTCAATTGTGTTCTTGAATTAGATGGACATTATCAATCTGCAAAAATGCAGCATTGTCAGTTGTTCTGGGGGCACTTGATAATGCGGGATGCCAACAGGGGGCACTGTCTGCTGCTGGTCCCTGGTGCCATCAGCCAATAGCAAAGGATGCTGCCTTATGTGGATGCTCTAGTCATCTCTGGCTTGTGGGAGATGCTGGAGGTCCTTCCACTCTTCCAACTACTGTTCTCTTCCACTGACCATTGCTGGCTTCTGGTCTCTGGAGCTCTTCAGGGCTAACAGTCCCTAGTGTTTATTACTTTTTTTTGAGATGACCTCTCTATCCACACTACTTAGGGTAAAACTCTCAAGTAGTTTTATAGGTTCTTCCAAGTCCTGCTGAGAAATGAATCATAAGCAGATTTACAGAACCAGCAGGGGAAGTCTTTGCCTTTATATTATTTTAATGTTATTATTTTATTATTTATTTTAATGTTACTTGTGTGGGAACACAGGGAGTCAGCACACCAGAAAGAACCCCCCTAGACTAATTTCAGAGTTGTGAAAAAGTGCTCCTTTATAAAGCAGCTCTGGGCCTGGGGTTGGTTCAAATGTAAGTCTGTAATTGTTCAAATTCCAGCCTACTGACTGACTCAAGAGAGGGCCCATGATTGGTCTATATGGGTAAGCAGTGCATCTAGGACAGTCACAGAAATCATGGTGGTGATTCAGTGAGGGAGTGGGAAGACATGAGCTATTTGACTTCTTGCAGAATTCCAAGAGACAGGAGAGACCAAATGAGAGTCAAGAAGACTTTTTTAAAGTGTATACACCAGCCCACGAGACTCTGTGTCCAAAATGGCTGAGTGTTGAACAACGAGAAGTTTCGGCTTTTATACATTTTGTCGAAGGGGGTGGTTATTCTAGTGATGTAGCAAATGAGTTTCCCAGGACAGGACAAGGGCAGACAGTTTTATACCTTTGCCTTGAAGGAAAACAATGGCTTATGTATCATATGAGAACAAAGTGTCATAAACTTTGTTTACATGACACAATTATTAATTTTACCTGTACCAGAACAAGATGTTACATTTACAGGGAAGAAGATAAAAATGGAAGGGGACTGCCCAAGGCTGGAAAGGACTTGTTTCTTTAAGTCCTGGTGTATTAGCCCCACTGATGCTCTCTATAACAAATTTTACTAGCGAGCATCATCATCATCATCATCATCATCATCATCATCATTTTCAGTTTTTGTCATAAGGGGGTATTCACTACAACCTACTGAAGAAGTTGGTACCTGGTTAAGGACATCAGTTGAGTGGTGGTGTGCCTGTTTATCAGAGTCTCTATGGCTGACTGAATGCTTTTGACAAGTAGGGGTGAGAGGCAAGGGAGAATTATAACAAAGAGGATAGGAAATTTATGTTGTCCTTGTGACTCTGTGTTATCTTTAAGCTTCAGTTATGCATGGACTGATCAGCTTCTAGAGTGAATGGAGCAAGGCTGTGCATGATCTTATTGCAGGATCAACTGGTTTGGATGGTCTGGATCTTATTGACTGGTCTACTTGTCTTGAGCAGTTGGCTTTGAGCCTCCATGGATGTGTAACATTTTAAAGGCATATCTGGAATCTAAATAGAAGTTAGCTGTTTTTTTTCCTTTGTTCTTTGTCTTCTGGGCTAAGGGTTTTTTTTTATTATTATTCTTTTATTGGTACATTGTAGGTATACAACACAATTACATTTCTCATTGGGAATTGTACCTTTACATAATGCATCTTTGTTCTTATTTTTCCCCCATTCCTAGCCTTCCCTTCACCCCCTCCACCCTTCCCTATATACAAAGACTTTATTTTCATTTTTTCCATATCTCAGCATATTTTCTTTCCCTTCTTTCCTTTCCCCTGCCCCTCCCACAACCCCTACCCCTTTGGACCTTTTCTTCCTATTTTACATTATTGATTATTCATTCTAATCATTCGTATGGTTTAGATATACAATATAATGACATTCATCACTGGAAATTTGTACCTTTACATAGACTCTCTTGGTTCTTATTTTTCACCCTTGCCAAGCCTTCCCTTCAACCCCTCCATTCCTCCCTATTTACAAAGATTTTATTCCTATTTTTCCATTTTGTCATATTAATCCCACGCCCTTCTATCCTTTCCCCTAGCCCTCCCACTTCCTTCCCCTTTGCCACTTTTCTTCCTATTTCACATTACCTATTATACATTTAGTCCTTATGTAGACTTTCAATTTCTCACACCAGAGAAACTATTCTGTATTTATACATGTGTGTCCTATTTATTTCACTTAAGAGTATCACCTCAATGTCCATCCACTTAACTAAAAATGTCTCTAATTTCTCATTTTTTATGGTTGAATAGTACTCCATTTTATAAAAAAAAACCCACATTTTCTTTATCCAGTCTCCAGCTGATGGACATTTGGGCTGTTTCCAAGTTTTAGCTATCACAAATAATGCTGCTATAAATATGGGTGCACATATATCACTGTGGTATGATTCTTTTAATTCTTTGGGGAAGATCCCCAGCAGTGGAATAGCGGGGTCAAATGGGACGTCCAGTCCTAGTTCTTTGAAGTATCTCTGTACTGATTTCCACGGTGGTTGTACCGGTCTACTCTCCCATCAGAAGTAGAGCAGGGTTCCTCTTTCCCCACAGCCCCGCCAGCATTTGATATTGGTTGATTTCATGATAATAGCCATTCTTTCTGAAGTGAAGCAGAATCTCAGCATTGTTTTCATTTGCATCTCTCAAATGATCAGTGATGTTGAACATTTTTTCATGTATTGATTTGCTATTTGTACTTTGTCTGAGAAATGTCTGTTCATTTCAGAAGTCCATTTTCAGATTGGGTCTTTAAATTTAGGAGGTGTGATCTTTTGAAATTCTTTATAGATTCAAAGTAGTAGACCTTTGCCTGAGGAAGAGCAGGTGAAGATTTTCTTCCCACATTGTGTGTTGGCTCTTCACACTGCTGGTGGTTTCTCTTGCTGTGCAGAAGCTTTTTAATAAGAAGAGATCCCACTTGCTCATTGTGCTAGTTCACGGGCAACTGAGGTTTTGTTCATAAAATCTTTTCCTACACCAATGTCTTCAAGGATTCTACCTAACCTCTGTTCCAACTGGTTCAGAGTTTCTACTTTAATATTTTGATCTTTAATCCATTTTGATTTTAGTTTAGTGCATGGTGAGAAATACAGGTCTAGTTTTAATCTTTGGCAAGTTGAAGCACAATTTTTCCAGCACCATTTATTAAAGAGGCTATCTTTCCTCCAGTGAGGGTGTTTGGCTCCTTTGTCAAAGATGAGATCTCTGAGTGTGTCCGGTGTTGTTTCTGCATCTTGTAATCTGTTCCACTGGTCCTCAGGTCTGTTTCTTTGCCCCTACCATGCTGTTTTTATCACAGTAGCTTTGTGGTATAGTTGCAGGATGGGAATTGTGATACCCCCTGTCATGTCTCTGTTACCTAGAATTGCTTTTGCTGTTGTGGGTCTCTATTGTTCCAAATGAATTTTTGGATTGTTTTCTCAAGGTCCATGAAGTAGGCTGCTAGGATTGCAATTGGAATTGTATTGAATCCATACAGCAGTTTTGGAAGTATGGCCATTTTCACTATATTAATCCTTCCTACCCAGGAGCAGGGGATGTCTGTCCATTTTCTGATATCATCTTCAATTGCTCATTGATTTCTTTGATCTCTTTGACCTCTTTGAGGTCTTTGATTTCCTTCATTAGGATGATTCCTAGGTATTTCAGTTTTTTGCATGCTATTGTGAAAGGAATTATTTGCCCTATTTCTCTCTCAGTGAGTCTGTCATTCATGTAGAGGAAAGCTATTGATTTTTGTGTGTTGACCTTGTAAGCAGCTACTTGACTGAATTTGGGTTATTAAGTCTAGAAGACTTTTGGTGGAGTTCTTGGGGTCTTCTATATAGAGTATCATGTCATCTGCAAATAATAACAATTTGACTTCTTCATTACCTATCTTCATTCCTTTTATTTCTTTCTCTTGTTTAATTGCCATGGCTAATGTTTCCAAAACTATATTGGACAACAGTGGTGATAGTGGACATCCTTGTCTTGTTCCTGATTTTAGTGTGAAGGATTTCAGTTTTTGACCATTTAGTATGATATTGGCTGTTGGTTTTTCATAGATGGCTTCTATCAGTTTGAGGTAGAGACCATCTACTCCAATTTTTTGTAGGGTTTTTATCATAAATGCATGTTGGATTTTGTCAAATGCTTTTTCTGTACCTATTGAGATAATCATATGGATTTTGTCCTTGGCTCTATTGATATAGTGTATTACATTGATTAATTCATGTATATTGAACCATCCCTGTATCCCTGGGATGAATCCTACTTGATAAGGATGTATGATCTTCTTGATGATCTTCTGCATTCTGTTTGCCAGTATCTTGTTAAGGATTTTTGCATCTATGTTCATTAGTGAGATTGGCCTATAGTTCTCCTTTTCAGTTGGGTCTTTCTCTGCTTTGGGGATCAAAGTGATGCTTGCTTCCAGGAATGAATTTGAGAGTATTGCTTCCCTTTCAGTTTCATTGAAGAGTTGAAACAGTAGTGGCAGCAGTTCCTCACTAAATGTCTTGTAGAATTCAGCAATGAAGTCATCAGGGCCCGTGGTTTTCCTAGTTGATAAGTTTTTAATTACACTTTCAATTTCATTGGTTGATATTGGGTTGTTCAGAATTTTTAGGTCTTCTTTGTTCAACTTTAGTAATTCATATGTATCTAGGAATCTGTCCATTTCTTCTGTGTTGTCCATTTTACTGGCGTATAGGTTCTGGAAGTAGGTATTGATGATCCTCTGGATTTCTGCTGGGTCTGTTGTAATTTCACCCTTTTCATTCCTAATTGTATGGATTTGGGCTTTTTCTTTCCTTTTTCTGACAATGTTCGCTAAGGGTTTGTCAATTTTGTTGATTATTTCAAAGAACTAACTCAGCTTCATTGTTTTTTGTATCATTCTCTTATTCTCCATTGCATTGATGTCTCCTCTGATCTTTATAATTTCCTCCCTTGTATGAGCTCTGGGATTGTCCTGTTCTTCTTTTTCTAGAAGCTTGAGGTGCAGCATCAGGTTAATTGGGCTTGTTCTGTTTTCCTAATATGCATATTCACCGCTATGAATTTCCCTCATAAGACTGCTTTCATTGTGTCCCATAGAATCCAATAGGTTGCATTGTCATTGTCATTTAATTGAAGGAAGTGTCTGATTTCTTCTTTAATTTCCTCTGTGACCCATTGTTTATTCAGAAGTGTGTTGTTCAATTTCCATGTGTTTATGAAATTTTTTGAGTTTCTTTTGCTATGGATCTCCAGTTTCATAGCACTATGGTGCGATAATATACAGGGGATAACTTCAATTCCTTTGCACTTATTTAAACATGTTCTATTTGTGAGTATGTGGTCTATTTTGGAGAATGACTCATGTGCAGCTGAGAAGAAAGTGTATTCTGATTTTATGGGGTGGAAGACTCTGTAAACATCTGTTAAGTTCATTTGTTCAAGAGTTCGATTGAGTTCTAGTATTTCATTACTTATTTTTGGTCTAGTTGATCTATCTATTTGTGACAGTAGGGTGTTGAGGTCCCCCACCAGTGTTTGGTTCATAGATATTTATAATTGTCATCTCTTCCTCTTGGATTCTTACCTTTACAAGGATGTAGTGTCCTTCTTCGTCTCTCTTAATCAGTGTTGGTTTGAAATCTACTTGATCTGCCAAGAGGATAGCAGCCCCTTCTTTTTTTTCGGGTTCCCGTCCCATGGAGTATTATTTTCCACCCTTTAACTTTCAGTCTATGAGTTTCCTTTTGAATTAAGTGTGTTTCTTGTATGCAGCATATTGTTCAATTTTGCTTCTTAACCCATTCTGCCAGTCTATTTCTTTTGATTGGTGCATTGAGACCATTAACATTGATGGTTATAACTGCAATGTATTGACTTGTCATTGTCAGGACTTTTTCTTTTTGTTGGATTCTCCCCCTTTACATTTAATTTCTTGTCATGCCAGATGGGTTCATTCTGCTTTGCTTCCTGGGGTTGTGATCCTCAATGTCTCTTCCTGGGATATTGTGTAAAATTCTTCGGAATGCTGGTTTGGTATTCACAAAGTTCCTAAGGTGCTCTTTGTCATGAAAGTATCTTATTTCTCCATCCATTTTGAAAGATAGTTTTTCAGGGTACTTCAATCTGGGTTGGAGGTTGTTTTCTTTTAGAGCTTGGAATATGTCACTCTAAGCTCTTCTTGCCTTGATGGTTTGTGTTGAGAAGTCTGCTGTGATTCTGATGGGCTTTCCTTTGTATGTGATTTGTTTCTTTTCTCTAACTGCTTGTAGAGTTTTGTTCTTCTGTTGAGTTTCTGGAATCTTAACACTTATTTGCCTATGTGTAGATTTTTTTTTGATTCAGGCTATTTGGAGTCCTATATGTCTCACTTATCTGTGTGTCAAGCTCTTTTCTCCTGCTTGGGAAGTTTTCAGCCCTTATTTCTGTGAAGAGATTTTTTATGTCATCTCCACTCTCTCCTGTTTCTTCATTGACTCCAATCAGTCTTATGTTATTCTTCTTTGCATCATCTAGCAGCTGCTGGATTGCTTTCTCATGTTCCCTTTTAATCTTGAAGCGGTTTTTCTTTTCCTGGTCACTAATTGCAATCTTATCTTCTATATCTGAAATTCTGTCCTCACATTGGCTCATTCTGCTGTGTAGACTTTCAGTGGAGTTTTTCATGTCCTGGAAATCTACTTGCATCTGTTTTATGGATTCCATTTGTTTCCTATGTTGGGATTCCATCATGTTCCGCAGCTCCTCTCTAGATTTATTAATCATGTCTTGCACTAGGGGCACAATTTCTCCTGTTATCTGAGAAATTATTTCTGATTTCATTTTTTCCAGATCCCCTTTTGTTGCCAGCTCAGTGTGTCCAAGTTGTTGTGTATCAGAGTGTTCCATCTCATTTCCCTTTGGGGTTGCTGTAGGTGATCTGGAAGTCTGGTTTTGAGACTTATTTAGGTTTTGTCTCATTTCTACTGGTGGAGGGGGTGCTGCTGGTGCCTGTGTGGCTTACCGCCTCTGCGCTGGGAGAGGTAGGACAGGGGCTGGGAGCAGCAGTTGGGATGGTGGCCCAAAAGCCCTTTCCTGTGGGCTGAGAGCAGTGGGAGGGATGGTGGTTGGGAAGCCCCTTCCTCTGGTCCAGGAGCAGTGGGATTGTGGCTCAGAAGCCCATATGTCTCGGCCAGGAGCAGTGGGAGGGATGGTTGCCTGGAAGCCCCTTCCTCAAGGCCAGGAATGGAGGGACAGAAGGTGGCCCAAAAGCCCTTTCCTCTGGGTTGGGAGCAGCGGAAGTGATGGTGTCTGGGAAGCCCCTTCCTCTGGACCAGGAGCAGTGGGATGGCAGCTCAGAAGTCCCTACCTCTGGGCTGGGAGCCGCAGGACTCAGTACCATGGCCTGGTTGTCTGGTGTCCTCTGTGTCTTTGTAGTGTGGAACCAGGTGGCTGTACAGAGGAGCCGTGGGGGGTGGTCCAGTGGACTGTTGATTCGGTGTGTTCCACGCCACTCAGGACCTCGGCAGGGCATCCGCAGTTCTGGGCTAAGGTTTTGATGGGTGGAGTTCAGGCCTCTACCACAGAATGTAGTGTCATCATTGCATATCTTGTCTATTGGGCTCCTTCTAGCAACACCTGGGTCTCTGAGGGGGCAATCTCTGAGATCTCCCTGGCTCAAGAATATTTTGTCCATAGTTTTTATGTAGTCTTGAAGGGGGTCCCCAGCTCGACTGGGAGCAAAGTAGCAGGATTAAGAATGTTTATAGTCTCTTAGGTTATGTAGGGATTTTTATACAGGAGCCCTTAATATTGAGTCATTCTTGGGTTTTATAACCAATGGTGTCTTCTCTGGTCTATAAAGATTATGACTGAATGTGGCACTTGGATAGTTAGTTGCTGTCCCATTGTCAGCTTGTCAGCTTTCTACATCAGCAGGGCAGTGGCAACAAGGGGTTTAAAGCACAGAGGCCATTCCAAGGCCACAGAGTGTACTTGTTTTGACAAATAACCCATTAGATGGTGTCAGAATCCTATCACCTGCATCAGGATCCCTATAGCTATTCACTTTCACTTCCAGATGTATAGAAAGAAAGGCTTGGTTATGTCTGGAAGGCCCAGGGCTGAAGATTGGCTTAAGGCTTCTTTTATTTATTTGAATGTCCTCTCTTGTTTAGCTTCCCAGAGGTAGGGGTCCTTTTCCCCCCTTTGATAGCTTTATGTGAGGACTCATCCATGAGTAAGAAGTTAGGGATCCAGATGTCACACCAAATAAATTTTTTACCTGCCATTTTGTGGTCAGCGTTGATAGGGCACAGATAGCTTGTTTTTGTTTAATGCCAAATTAATGTTTTTCTTTTGTTACTATAAAACTGAGATACTTGATGATTTGTTGGCAAATTTGAGCTTTCTTTTTAGTTACCTTATATTTGGCCTTTTACAGCAGGTGAAGAAGATCTCTTGTCCCTTGGAGACAGTTCTTGTGAGAAGAAGCTGCAAAAAGAAGATCATCTATATATTGTAATAAAACACTGTCACTTCCTGGCATGAGAAAGGACTTGAGATCAGTGGCCATTGTTTTCTTCAAAAATGTAAGGGGGTTTTTATACCCTTGAGGAAGCCTAGTCTAAGTGAGCTGGTTTGTTTGGTTTTATTTTGTTTTCCAGCAACCAAGTCTTCCCATTAACATGTAAAAAATGGGTTGACTGATTGGTGCCAGCTGGAGACAGAAAAAGGCATCTTTCATGTCCAGGCAAGTGAACCAGGCAGCACTTACTGGGATGAGTCTTATTAGTGTATGTAGGTTTGGCATTGTTTGGCATAATGTTTTAGAATCTTGATTTACAGCATATAAGACTTGTACTGTCCTATATTTATTAGTCCATGGTTTAAATACTGGCAACAGCAAGGCATTCTAAGAATATTGCCATTTGACTGTATTTTATTTTCTATAAGCCTCTTTAAGTGTCCTTGGATGCCTTGTATAGCTTCCTGGGGGAGGGAGTATTGGTGAACTCATACCGGAGTGGTCCCCAGTCTTAGTTCCATTATCACCAGAGCTTGACTTATAGCTAGTCCAGGTAGGTTGTTTCAGCCCATACTTTAGGAACTGCCTGTGTCAATCCTTATAGTTCATTCATTCCTGCTAGGGTGGCTTATCAGAGTACAGTCTCCAGAATTCCTCAGCCTGTGGGACGGTGAGGGTTAACATTATAGTGTCTGTGTGGGTCAAATTTAAAATCATTTTCCTTGTGGCCCAAAGGCAATTTGAGCTTATAACTTATGAAGCATATCTCTTCTCAGCAAGGGAACTGGCAAGTTTGGAAGCTATTAGAACTTATGTAGGATTTCTCTTCCCTCTATAACATACCTCTTGGGCCAGAAAAATGGCCTCTTCTCCAGAACTCCAGTGGCCCCAACAAATGTCATCATTTTTGTTCAGTGGTCCAATGGGTTGTATCACAACAGAATATTCAGCTCCACACTCTACAATAAAGTCCATCAATTGCCGCCACCCCACCCCCACCCCTGCCACAGTCATCATGACTGTGGGCTCCTGGGAGCCCAAAGAGATGGAGCCCAGTTGGGCCCAGTCCTGGTAACCTTTAGCTCCTAAAACCCAAAGAGATGAGAACCTTGCTTCCTGTGATAATGGCCTGTTGTGGAGGGGTCCCCTATCTTGTATTCTCCTTCATCTTTTTCATTTTTTTCTTTAAATTTATCCTTCTAAAGTCCAAACTTTTTACATCATGTGCATTGATTTTAAGCTAATTTTTTGAGTTGCTGAGAATTTTTTTGTCCAGCTTGATCTTTCTTTCAATTTCCTTATCCCTTTACATCTTCTGTCCTTTTTCCTGAGAAAGTTGTTGCCAGCATGTTTGTCTTTTTCTTAAGATTCCAGTTACCCTCCTGTTTTGTCTCTTGATTATGATTAACATTCATGCTAGTGGCCACTTCTATGAGCTTATTAGCATTAATGCCAGCAAAATCCCCTAGCTTTTTTAATACCTGATGTCACCTTGTGCCTGTCCCACAAAAGCCACATTTACCATGTGCTGATTTTCAGTTGTCTCTGAGTTAAAGACAGTGGGTGCCTAGATATATATATATATATATATATATATATATATATATATATATATATATCCGCCTGAATGGACATCCTATATCAAAGGAGGGCCAATTTATAGTTTTTAACCTCTGCAGGGGGGGTTAGCTTTACTCTATAGCTTCTTTTATAGTCTTTTTAAAAAGTTCTTTAATGTATATCCTAATGGGGTGGGTTTTGATTTTTTTTTCTAATAGCTACTCTGTTGTGACACACATGGTTTTTTTAAGTACTTTTAGGAATAACTTGAGCTCTATCAAATTAATAAGCAACTATACATATTTTTGAGTCTTTTGAGCAACAAGGAGCTTTTGGAAGGAATACCATTGCTTTCACCAAACCAACAAGCAAATATACACATTTTCTTTGACAAATTACTTCCACATGCTTTCCTTTAACATTCATAAGTTTTCTAGTCTTGTCATTATCTTTCTAACAGGCCAAAACTTTTATCATATAAAATCTTCTCATATCAAATGTATATTTTTTTTGTACTTACAGCCTTTTAAATGTTTTTTTTCCATTCCATTTACTATAAAACTTCTATAACAAACTTGACAGCAGCTGCTTGGATGTTAAAGTGCTCCTTTTTCCTTTGTTAAATTTTGTTTTCAGATTGTTACATTTTAAATTTGACTGGCTGGCTACAGACCTCAGAGTAACCTTGAATTAATGTTTTATCTATAGATAGCAGAGAAGAGAGCAAGTTAACTCTATAATTACAATTCAAAAACATTCAATGTATAAGAAATAATTTAAGGACACCAATTAAAGAAAAACTTTCAATCAAATTAGAAACCAAAAGTATCTTTATCAATTAGCTAAACTTTGTAATTTGATTCTTCCTGTAAGACCTCTTTATATCCAGCAGGATGAAGTCACAGCTTTTTAACTTTGGCCATTCAGTACAAGGCTGGGCTGCTCTGGCTTTTAGAAACCTGCAGGCTGAACTAGGCTGGTGACACTGAGCAAGCATTAGCCTTGAGAATCCTGAAACCAGGAGCATCCCTCACATTGTTTCACTCTGCATTGTCTGGTGCTTTGAAATGAAAGGATAATCCTTAGTTTGTCTTTTTAACCTTGGTAGGCACAGCTGGGTCTAAATCTTTCCACCTTGTGCCCTCACCCAGCCCAGCCACTGTACCAGATGGATGCTCAGGGGTTCTTTCAGTTTTGGTCTCCATCTGTTCTGGTTGCCATCATCACCCCATTTCACAGGGTGTTTTTTTTTAAATCAGTTTGTCTGCAGCACTCTGCTTGTATACCCCAGCACACTAAAGCTAAGCAGCTTTCTACATGCCTTTGTCCTTTATAGAGGACTTTTGCTTTTAGACCTATTAGATTGCCTCAGTTGAATTCAGGTGACCTTGGATTCACACACTCATACACTTCCCCCTCCCAGCTGTTTTGATTCGGGTGCCAAGTTTGTTAGCCTCTTCCACTGTGGACCACTTCCATGTTCCCAAAGCTATCTGCAAGACACTCTTGATGGGCTGAGTTTGAGAGCCTCTCTCATCACAGACCACTTCTGAGTTCCCAACTCCCTCTGAGTGTGGCTGTTCAGTACACTTGGGTGTGAGTCCTGTCCAGCTCCCCCTAAAAATGACTACTTGTCACACCCCCTTTGTAAGTGTGTTAGTTACTTTCCTCTCATTGCTGAGATAAAATATCCAACATTAAAGGTAAAAGGGGAAAGGGTTTATTTAGCTCACAGTTCATAGAGGTTTCAGCCCATAATTGGCTGGCTCTAAGACAGGGTGATGTAGCACACAGGCATCACAGAGAAGAAACATTTCATGGTGGTCAGAAGGTAGCAAAGGCAACAAGAAATGTTAACAGTGTCTTTCTGCTTCTTTTATATTATTCAGAGTACCAGAATTAGGGTGGTTCTAAACCAATCATTCATGTATAGTGGTTTAGTCATAACACAACCTTACTCCTAGTTTTATCCACCTATGAGTTCATGAGGCTTTGGGAGGACATCTAGACCCAAACCATAACAGTAAGTCACTCTTGTTGTAGGCCTGTCCCACAAGTTGTTGGAGAGCAACTCCTGCTGCAGGCGATGCCCACATTCTACTTGAGGTTGTAGGTTTCATCTGATTCAGTCCAGATCAAACCGACCATGAGCCTTTCACATGGTGGTCCATTCCCACACCTCGAGCACCCCTATGAGCCAATTCTTTTTGCAGGCCACTCTTGCTTGAGGTACCAGGGCTGTCTAATTTAATCCAGGTCAGATTACTCAGTACTCCCAGGGAAATGATCAATTTCCCCTTCTCCCCATATGGGACAGGTTCCCCTCAGGGCTCCTACCTTACCCCACTCTGTAGCACACTGTTGTTTCAGAATTGTTCTCAAGGCCAACAAGTTCTTTTGCAGTGACAGAGGAGAGGGCTTCCAGGCTATGGGAGGGCTGATTCCCTCTCTGAGCTGAAGTCTCACCCAGTGGTGCCACAGGTCTCAGGATTTTTGCAGCTCGGGCCCCTCTCAGACCTGTAGGCAAAGGAGACAGCAACTCAGTTGTCTCCAGTCCCTTCGTGCTCACCAAAAATGTTGTAGAATTCCAAGAGACAGGAGAGACCAAGTAGAAGTCAGGAGGACTTCTTAAGGTGTATACACCAAGCCAGCAGATTCTGTGTCCAAAATGGCTGAGCCTTGAACAAAGAGAAGTTTCAGCTTTTATATATATTTTTTGAAAGGGATGGTTTTATGGGACAAGGGCAGAGATTTTTGTAACTGCCTTGAAAGAAGACAGTGTCTTATAGATCATATGAGAGCAGAGTGTCATAAACTTTGTTTACAGAACATAGTTGTTAATTTTATCTGTACCAGAATAAGGAGTTCTAGCTACGGGGAAGGAAGAGATCTGAAGGTGTGCTGCCCAAGGCTGGGAAGGACTTTTTTTTTTAAGTCTTGCTTCAGACTGACAGCTTTTCTGTCTTTGAGAAAAGCAGTGGGGCTGCACCAGAGAATTCAGGATTGCTAATGTGTTCATTACAGCTAATAGCAGTTAGGGAGACTGGAAACATTAACACTGAGCTTGAATCTCTCCATCCCTTAATGTTAGCCATGTGGGGCCGGGGATTTAGCTCAGTGGTTTCGCCGCCTGCTGCGCAAGCACAAGGACCCGAGTTCAATACCTGGGATGAAAAAATAATAATAATAATAATAAAAATAAATTTTAAAAAATAAAGGGACAAATCTTAGCCATGTAAGGATGGTTCCCCTCCTCCCCAACTTCAAAAGTGGTGGGAGTGGGGCAGGGGACTGTGGTTGAGAGTGTGACAGACCTTGGAAAAACTATATTCCCTCATGCTGGCACAGGACAAAGAGAGCCAGGTAGTTCTTGTCTTCTCTCAAATGCTTTCTTTACACCAGAAAATGTGGAAGCCTTGAAGGTACACTGTTTTGCCCTTTGTAGATCTAGTCAGGTATGTGAGAAGTTACATTAGAAAGTTTTGTATTAAAGATCAAAAAACAAGCAGGAGTTGATGATCTAAAAAAATGCAACTGGGTATGTGGCAAATGGGACAGATGCTATTATAATAATCAAGGCTTAGTGCTGATAATATGCTGAAAGAATGTTACAGAATTAGGAAGAAAAATGCAATCATGTCATACATATGCTATGATCATGACTGACTTAACCAAAATTACCTATTGTAATTGAATATGAGGCCAATTTTACTAGCTTGGAGGCAAACATCCAGATAACAAGGTTAAGCATCATCCTTTAGCAAGTTAATTGAGTTAGAGTCTATAAGTGTCTTACTGATGTATATGTGTGAGTTTGCAATAGAATAGAGTTATATATTCAATAAATTGATGAGGAATAAAGAATTCGAAATTTTGTATTACAGTTACTAAATGTTAGAGCAATGCCCTCAGTACATATGGAGTCCAGATCATCTACTTGTTAGTTGTGCAACAGTGTGAGCTCACACACCAATATCTACTTTACAGAATCCTTGTAAATGTTAAGAAGGCACCCTATAGAAAATAGATAGCCAATAACATTTCCAGTGGATTGGCTTCCATAACACGTGGGTCACATTCCCTGCTCTTCATTTTTACTATAGCTCCTCTTGGTTGTATTGGCTTCCTTCTTTTCCAAATCCTTCCCCACTGCTGAAGTCTAGTCTAAAACAAATAGTGGTTAGACTATGATGATCTTAGGTATAGCTGCTAGGGCAAGGTCTAATCTTTTATTCAGGAAACAATCAGCAAGAGAAGTCGGAGGGTCTATTTTTGGCTCAGAATTGAATACACAAGAGGCCCATCAAGCTGAAATGGGATTAAAGTACCTCCTGCTCACCACATTTCACAGTCCTTATTGATCCACTGAGAGATGCAGTACACATGAGAACACAGTCAGTGAGATGGAAGGAGAAAGAGGGATACAGCAACAGTCCCATTTAGTTATTCCCAGTAACCAGTACAGGAAGCTGACATTATGCAAAGCATACAGGAAGAAAACACCAAGATACATTGTTTTAAGACTGCATATGACATAACTAAGACCTGTTAGTTATAAGGAATAGGAACTGCAGAGAAAGAAATGAACATATAAAACAGCCAAAGAATATAAGAAATTCAACTTTTAAAGTCTATCTTATGTGTTTATTCTGTGTAGGATCGTTCCACATTAATGTAGTCCCTGGATCCAGTTTTTGGATATTGTGTGCCTTTCTATTGATTCTGTTCATTTCCTATCTTGAGGCATTGCCTGTCTATGACAT
Source organism: Heterocephalus glaber (assembly GCF_053883595.1). NCBI lineage: Eukaryota > Metazoa > Chordata > Mammalia > Rodentia > Bathyergidae > Heterocephalus > Heterocephalus glaber. The sequence goes on along the minus strand of NW_028258143.1, from coordinate 24,350,617 downwards.
TTTCTCAGAACTCTTATGAAGGTAGGTCTGATGAACTCTTATCAATAAAAGGCACATCTTTCTTATATATACTCATATGATCATTATCTAACTAACTTTTGAAGAATATCCTTAAGAAAATCTTTAAAATGTGGGAGGAAATAGCATTTTAAATGCTGTTCCACCATCTCTGGGTTTGCATCTTTTCTGCTGAGAAATTAACTTTTCTTTTATTGTTGCTGGTAAGGAAATATGTTTTTCTTCCTCTGGATACATTATTAAGGTTTTCACTTCCTACCTTGATTTCTTCAGTTTATTTTGTATGTATATTTATAATTTTATTTGGTGAACTTTCTTGGTATCTTTCATCAACTCTTGAATATTGGCCATCAACTCTTAAAATATTGTTTTCTCTAATCTCTCTCTCTCTCTCAATCTCTCTCTCTCTCTCTCTCTCTCTCTCTCTCTCCACTCTTCTTAAAAACCCAATCACATACTTCTAAAATATTTTCATCCTGTTTCTCACTTTCCATTTTTCTCCTGGTGTTTCATTTTATGCTTTCCTATGAATTGTTTGCTCACTAATTCTCTATCCCACAATGTCCAATCTGTATTATACCCATCTAGTAAGTACTAAATTATACAGTCCTTGGATTTCTATTGTTTCATTGGCTCTGAGTTGCAATTCTGTTTTTAATATGTTTATCTTTTTGTTTGTTTTCTTACCATATTAATTGTAGCTAAATTCTTGCATAGTAAGTTCAACATCTGGGTCAATTCTGAATTTGTTGTTCATTTTTCCTTTTGATTCTGCTATTTAGTGTAGCTGTCTGCTTATTTGTTTTGTTGTTGAATGCTGGAAGTTCTGATTGAAAAGCTCTAGTGGATGTAACAACTCTTCAGCTCTAGCAGGCAGACTGCGTAAAAGCTTCATCTCTCAGTGCTTGCTAAAGTAGACATAGCACATCAGTCTATATTTGGGCTGAGGAATTAATAGTTCTTCTTTTACTCCTGAGTAATAGTCTGCTTTCCTGGGAGTTCAAATCCAGTATTTCCACATACTTCCTCCTGATCATCTATGATCAGCTATGAAAAGAGTACAATCAATACAGATTCTGTATGTATCTAGTCTGGGATAAGTATCACTTTTCAAAATCATATGATATGCTTTCAATCAATTGGTTAATAGCTTGACAATTTTGTTTTGCCAAAAACTTGTCCTCACTTTTATTCAGAGATTATCACTTGAGATGGATTATGAAAATGATCTTTATAAAAGAAACCACATTCTTCCAAGTACATTAATGATGACAAGACACAGGTCTTAGAAAAGGTAAAACAGTAACAACATGTTATGCTGTCACTAAACCTGAAAATTTTGTTCTTTTCCTTTTAAAGGATCATTTGTGTGTATATACTGAAGAATCTGTTATAAAATATTCATTTCTCAAAGGGATTGCATCTGCTGGTATATCTCCAAATACTAGCATAATAAACTATATGAAATTGAAATAAAACTAACTTTCTTATTTACTTACAATATTCGAAATTCTCTTTACCTTTAATAAACTTCCAGAATAATGTAAATAATTATCAGAATAATGACATATCTTCCTGTGTCCCTAAATTTGATAATTTCATTTTTTTTCTTTTTCCATTATGAGGTACATTGTTGGTTCAAGATAGTTAATATTTATTATATAAAGAATATGCTTTAGCTAAGCATGATCCTTATAATCCCAGCACTTTGGGAAACTGGGATAGAAGGATCTTGAATTTAAACCAATTCTGACAAACTTATTGACTTGGTGAGAGGCTATCTCAAAATAAAAAATAAAAATGGCTGGAGGAGTAGCTCGATGTGAATACCCTTTTTTTTAAAAAAAAAAAGTATCTTTATGGCGTAAGTATTTATACTTACCAGAAATAGTTATGTTTTTAAATATATAACTGAGAACAATATGAACATATGTTTTTTCATCCTTATTCAAGATGCTTTGATTATAGAAATATATTGTAAAATTAACCTTTAAATTCTGTTTACCTTAATGACTTTCCTGTCACATGGATGAAATATCCTACATCATAACTCCAAGGAAAATAAGTTTATCCTGGCCCATGCTTCAGGCCATGGTCACCTGGCATGAAAGTAGAAGTAATGCAGTGGAAGACCTGACAGGTGAAAGCTGCTCAAGTGGCGGTGGATAAGAAGCAGAGAAAGGAGAAACCTGGGCTCAAGAATGCATTCTTTCAGGTCACACTCAATGACAACCTGCAGCCAGGCCCCACCTCCTGACAGCCCTTCAGCTCTAATGGAACCCTCAATGGCTGAATCTTCTGATGAGTATAATGCCCTATCATTTAATAGGCTTCCCAATACATGAAAATATGGGAGAACATTTTAGATCGAAATCATAATGCTATTCATACGAAATAAACTGTATTTTTAATATGACACTTTTATGTGTGTTACAATTTATCTGAGATTAGTCTGGACTTGTAGGATAATTCTGTAGTTATCCTCTCTTGTAAAATAATTAATTTTGATAAATAAATTACTATTTTTTAATAATCTGTTTCCTGGAAAAAAATTGGTAGTATTAGAAAATATCATCTTTAAAAATCTAACAAAATTTCTCATAGAATAATCAGAAATTAATGTTGTATATTTTAATTCCTCAATATTTTTAAACATGTAATTCATGGTATTTGGGTTTTATAATCCTTTTGATAATTTTTCCATTTTACTCTGTGACCCAAGTACATTTTAAATCCTAGGAGTCTGTAGTTGCTAATAATGTCTATGTAAACGTCTATAGATTGAAATACTAGTTCAATCACAGAGTGAGCACTAGTATGTGGCCATATTTATTAGCCTCTATAAGCCTTAGTTTCTTCATTGTTAAAATAGGAACAAAAGATGCAATATGTTTAGTGATTATATAATGAATGTAAATCTCTTGGCACTTGCTGATATGTGATAAACTCTGAGAAAATGTTAACTAGCTAAAGGTCCCATAAAGGTAACTGTTATTATTTCCAAGGTAACTAAGTCAGTAGCCACCACTGGATAAATGGGAAGGCTGAGCCCATATCTTTTACTGGCACTCCCTTTAAATAAATAACACATGTTAATATTTTTGTCTCTCTTCCTGATGATCATTAAAAATTATTTACTGAAGACAAAAGATAAACACAGTGTTCATCTAGGCATTATGAATATAGATGTCAAAAAATGAAATTGCTTTCCTGGAGTTTTATTCTTTTCCTCTCCCCTCTGTACTGTCTTTTGTCCATTTTCTGCTATTGAAAGTTTCTTTCTGTTATGTGTCAAGCATTATTGACAAATATTGTACTAAATTTTAGAAGCAAATCACAGTTTTTCACTGAATTTTTGTGCTTTTCTTGAATGCTAGGCTAAAATTTTAATCTCAAAAGTCTGAAAAAAAGACTTGAAAGATTTGAGCTAAGAAGTGTGATGATTAGATTTATGGTTCAAGATATTTTATGATAGCAGTAAACACACAGTTCTGAACAGCCATGAGGAATAAAGACATCTGACTCACAAGCAGGAGTGATAATGTAACATAGGAGGAGAAGATCAAAATAAGGGGGGTGGGGTCACAGGTGCAAACCAGAGAACTACTGATAAAATTTTGTATCCCAGAATGGAAGAAAGGGAAATGAAATTTGATAAGGTCCTCTATGAATTCTGATCTGAATATCTGAGAATATTAGAGGTAACATTTATAAGAATAGGAGAGAACAGTGAAATTACTTATTTTGGATGATGAAATGATTATCGTATTTGCTGACCATTAAGTGTTAAAAGACTACCCACAGAAATTATAAACAGTCAATATTTTCTTCATGAAACTATTTTTTCAATGCCTAAGACTGTACCCGATATATAGTAAGCAACCGTAAACATATTAAGCAAGAATTGGAAATAATGGAACAATAAAATATAGATCAAAATCATTTGCCCTTTAACTTTCATATATTTGCCATCAAAAGGGATTTATTAAGAGAATCTGAAAAGCAATTCTTAAATTCAATTACTAAATAAATACTTTAAAAGAGTCAATGCTTTCTGATAAACAGCAGCCAGTATATATTGTCTTACCAGACAGCAAAACACACTGTGATTCTATAGTAAATAAAACATAATATTAGTTCTGAAATGAGCCTTGTTTTTCAAGAAATCAGAAAGAGATCCATGATTATGGGGGAAGAAGGAAATGAATTGTGTGTGTAAATATTTATGATTTATCATTTCAAATTGATCCTGAAAGCAGGGACTGTTCTGTGGTTTGAATGAGGCTGTTCTTTGTTTGTTTTGATACCAAGGAACTCTGGACCTTGGGTTTGAGAAGCAGGTGGTGGAACCACTCAACTAAATCCCAGTCCCAAGGCTGTTCTTTTATAATGAGAGAGAAGAGTGAAGGGTAGAGAGTTTCTCTCAACTTCTCATTATAAATTCTAGGTACATTACAAAACCAAACATTAGAAAATAATAAGAATGCTAAGAGGGAGCATCTGGTAGAGAAAGAGATATAAGCCACCCCCCACATGGCAGCAAATAAAGTTATCTACAAATGTAACACCCTTGGGAGGGCTTAAAGTTGGATATAAAAATAAACTGGTGGCAAGATGGTGGAGCAAATGAGAGAGAGAGACACACAGACAGAGACAGAGAGACAGAGAAAGACAGAGAATATCTACCTAGAGAGTTTCTCTGTGAAGGCCACACTGACATATGGAGATGACTAGGAAGAAACAAAAAAGGCAAGGACTACCTCTACTAGACAGGACAATGTGGAGAAAAAGGAACCATTGCAAATTGTTTGTTGGAGAATATGTACATAGGAATAGACAAATGAAAAGCAGACAGAGGTTCCTCAATAGTTAAAAATGAAACTAGGGTATGATCCAATAATTACACTTCTTTCTAGTATATAATCAGTAGCTGTCTTTGTTATATTTCTTGTGGCTGAGACAAAAAAATCCATCACCCACAAATTAAAGGAGGAAAGGTTTATTTCAGCTCAGAGTCTGTAGAGGTTTCAGTCCTGCACTCTAAGGCAGTGCAGGATGGCAGAGGGGAATTGCATAGGAGAAACAGTCCATGGAGTGGCAGACAGAAGGGAGCAATCAGCAAGGAACAGCAGCAACAACCTTCCTTCTCTTCCTTTATATCACTCAGAACTATACTGGTCCAATGTAGTTGGGCATTTCTTACTCAAATTGACACAATCATTAAACTATCATGGTAGCTCAAAGTGATCTTTGCATTTTCACATTCATTGCAGAGTTATTGACAGTAGTCAAGGTGTAGAATCAACCTAAATATCCAACAACAGATGAATAAGTGGAATATGGAAGCAAAGTTTTTGTAAATAAGAAGGGGAAGTGAGGTTGAAGGAAGTGGAGAGGGTTTGAGAAAAAAAGAAGAATCAAGATATATTATGTACAAGTAAAAAATCAAGTATAAAATCCCTATGATGAATGAGATTTATTATGTGTATCTAAAAGATACCAATAACATTAATTTTTAAAATCATGAGGAAAAAATAAATGGCTCTTGACATACTGATATAAATCATCTCTAAATTCTGTTACATTATGGATGCAAGTTGCTGAGAGGCATGGGTAGAATGAGCTCATGTTATAAACACAAGCACACGTATGTGACTGGTCCAAAGATATATCTGTGAGAGTGTGATCAGGTGTGTATACCTTTAGAAAAATACCCAGGAAAATTTCTAAGAGACTGGGAATGATGCCATTTCAAGCACAAGGAATGGCTGAAATAAGATTAAAAATAGGGTACTGTGTACTTTAGATAAGTGTCTGTACACTATCCTTTAGAAAGACTATGTATTTTTTTTTTGCTTAAATTCTGTTATTGGTACATTTTAGGTATACAATACATTTGCATTTATCATTGGGTGGTTGTACCTTTACACGATGTATCTTGGTTCTTACTTTTTCCCCATTCCCTATCCTCCCTTCATCCCCTCTACTCTTCCCTATTTACAAAAACTTTGTTTCCATTTTTTCTGTTTCTCATAATTTTTCCTTTCCCTTCTTTCCCTTCCCCTTCCTCTCCCACTTCCTCTACCCCTTTAGGCCTTTTCTTCTTATTTCAAATTATCAATTATTCATTTTATTCGAATCTGGAAAGAATCCATATATAGATTGTGTTTAAAACTATAGGAAGAGATGTAGAAACTGAAAGTGTAATTACACTGAAAGTCTAATTAAGGATTAAAATGAGTAATTGATAATTTGAAATACGAAGAAAAGGCTCAAAAGGGGTAGGGGTGGCACGAGGGGAAGGGGAGAGATCAGAGTTACAGGCTGGAATATGGAAAGAATCCATATGTAGATTGTGTTTAAAACTATAGGAAGAGATGTAGATAGAGACTAGGTTGGAGCCCATCAGTGGGTTGAGAAGGAAGAATCACTGAGATCAAAGGACAGAAGAGTGTGTTTCCAGAAGAAGCATATACAGCTATGTACAGTACACAGTACTCGATAGTGTGATAAATGACTGTTACTGTTTTAGGTACTTATCATAACATGCTGTGCTTTTCATCTTTTAGAGCATAATCCTACTTATATAAAAGGGTTTACTATAAAACAGTGTGCTGCTATGACAGTGGTAGCCTCATGTACCTCGTGTTTAACTGTGTATTTGGATAATATCAAGGGGCAATCACAGATGATTGACGTATACTTTCTCAGTTTGCACTTAGAAGTTGGCACTCTGTATGGTACTTTGAAATACACATGGATGAAATTGTCCAATAACATGTTTCTCAGATTATATTTCCATCGTGTGTCACATGACTATATTGAAATTTAAATTTAAAAAATCTGGCCTATGTGGAGTCTACTAGTTAATTAGAATTTTTTTCTCCAGACCACTATTTGTTCAATATTAGTTTTGAAAATCTTTCTAAAACAAATCACATCTTCTGATGTCTTCTTAATGCTTGAGTTTTTTTTTTTTAATTATATGGAAAAATGTTTAAGTACTTTTCAGTTTTGCTTTGGTTGAGTTTCATTATATTTGAATATTATTATGGTTTTTCTTTCCCTTGCATTGCTTTTCTTTGAATAACTTCAATTTTTGTATATGTGTGTGTTTAGTGAATGATAATAAAATTTACATTTTTAATTTAAAAATTTTTTAAAAATTATCAATTATTCATTTTAATCATTTAATCCTTATTTACACTTTCAGTTCTCACACTAGAGAAACTATTCAGTATTTACAAATGTGTGTCCTATTTATTTCACTTAAGAGTATGTCCTCAATATGCATCCATTTAGCCACAAATGTCTCTAGCTTCTCATTCTTTATGGCTGAGTAGTACTCCATTTTATAAAAAAAACCCACATCTTCTTTATCCAGTTTCCAGTTGATGGGCACTTGGGCTGTTTCCAAGCTTTAGCTATTACAAACTGTGCCACTATAAACATGGGTGCACATATATCACTGTGGTATGATTCTTTTAACTCTTTGGGGAAGATACCCAGCAGGGGTATAGCTAGATCAAATGAGACCTCTAGTCCTAGTTCATACTAATTGCCACAATATTTTGGGGATAAAAATGAGGGCTTTAAAAGTGAACAAATGGAAAAGTTATTTGAAAGCAGATGACTGTAAAGTCTCTGTAACTAGAACATATAACACATAATTTAGTAGAGAAATAAGATTTTCATTTCTGAGAGTATCTTTACTGGTAAATATATCATCAACTGTGCTAACAAATGTATTTATACATACTACTGAAGAAAGTTGCATATTTCAACAATCTGAGTAATTCCTTATAATATACAATTCATTAAAATTATGAGAACTTTAGACATAATTTTTCTATCTTATTGAGGATAATTATGGCTTCTTAGAAAAATCAGTAGTCTCTCTCAGAGAACTCTGAATTAAAACAGGCAGGCTCATGTGACAAACTAGAAGTTAGATTTTGTCTCTAGTTCAGATTTACCCGCTAATGTGGACTCTAGCTTATTTACATATAAAGTGGGAAGAGAGAAACTGTTTATATTAGACACACTTTTCAGAATTGCTAGATTTAAAGAGTTTTAGATTCTCATCAGGATACAAATTTGTGGAATTTTGCATCTCTTAATGCAATGATTTCCTAAATATTACAAGCCCAGACCTCACTTCTCCTCCCCAAAAATCATTATTTTAGAGTTTCTCCAGAAAAAGAATTGTGAAAGTATTTTGTTTTAATAGCTAATTGTAAAATAATTTCAGGAACAGCCAATAACGAAGTGGGTTTTGAGGTCATGGAATAGCAGGCAGCAAAGAAGAGTGCAGTGTATTTTCAAACCAGTTATTTCTGTGGGCACTGGGACTCGATTCTATTTCCATTGACCTAAGGAAACTGATATGTGCTCAGCACTCCCTGACCACACTGTCCAGGGCTTTGCCTGGCATATGTGTCAGCACTTCCACTTACGCTATGTTGAAACAGCATACTGCCAAAGCTAGAACAAAGTGTCCCATTGAAAAGTCTCAGAATTTTCACTTAAGCAGCCTTCAGCATTCAGGAATACATGCTCAGAGTATAAACGTAGGCTAATGAGACATCTGCCGTATTTCTCCACTTGACCTCCACTTTGTCAAGCTGTGGGCTTGTCACACATGCTTAACAAAAATTAGAAAGAAAAATTCTATGGTAGGAGTTTCAGGAGCCCAGAGAGTCTCCAATGGTACATTTGCTTCACAAGCTGCAACCAATTTTCATCTTCTCCATTCTCCATTACTAGCTCTATATGACCATTATCCTTAATTATATTTCTGCTGGCTGAAGTGGCTTAAGCGGAGGAGTAACCCAGACCTTTGTTACCATATTACTTTGATCCTTTGATCTCCTGGTTATCAGGCCTTTGTTGTTGAAGTTGCCCATTCATGGTTATTCCCAAGCACAGAAGCATGAAGAGGCACTTGTATAAATCTTGAAAGTTCCAAACATATGCTTCCCATTGTGGATACACATTCTGTTCATTTTATTTTAGTAAGGATTACTTAAATTGCCCACCATAGTAACTTCTTTATTTGTCTCCTAATCTCCTAGCATGAAAAGTCCCAAAATGACCAGGAAGGAGCTACATGTGTCAGAAGATAGATATTGCTCATTTTCCAACAAATAGCTTATTTGTCTTCTAAGGAGATAAAAGCATACTGAGTGTTTAGCATCAGGCTTTGTTGCTTATATATTGATCATTTAGCATCAATAGCAGCTACATATTCTTCAGTGATTAGGAGCTCATTTTGTTAGATCCATGCATAGTTTCCACAGATGCCATGATAGCCATGTTGTTTATAGGCCCACTGTGAAGAACTGGTCTGTTTCTGTCCTCATGGCTAGCAAAGATGAAAGGTGATCAACTGGAAATATTTTATTTGTTTTTTATCTCCTGTTGATAGATGCTTTCTTTGGCCATTTTTGTGCAGTTCAAAGATCTACACATGTTATGTCTATGGAATCACAGAATTTCTTATTTCTGAAATTGGTGTTTCCATGGTGCTGCTCCAGAAATGGAGATGTTTGCCACTATTCTAGAATATATGTGTCCTATTATTCCAGGCCACTTTTGTCTATAAACCAATTTGATGGTTTAGTGCAAGTATTAGCAAACTATGGTGCATGGTCAAGGCAACACTTTTTGTAAGTAAAACTTCATTGAAAAGCCAGATCTATTTGTTTATGTTCTCTCTAGAGACATTTCCACCTTAACAGAGTATGTCCTGAGTAGTTAGGATAGAGAACAAATGACCTGTAACCTTTAAATATTTATTGTATGTCTCTTTAAGAAAAAGGTTGCTGACACCAACTGTACTCTATTGCTAAAATTTCTTTATACTGGGAGAATTTTCTTTCACTACTGTTTTCCAAGGTCAACCCTGCTCTCACTTGTAATCTTACAACTGTGCAATTTTTAGTTGATAGGAAGACACTCAACCAACTCATTCAAGAACCAGGCATCAGATTTTTTTTTTCATTCTGTTATCTTATTTGAAGAAGTTTCAAAAGTCCATGGATCTGATATATCAGTGGTGGTGAATTTTTCAGAGCTTTCAATGATACAAACAGCCATAGGTTCACTACCACTGTAATATAGTTTGCAAGAAAGTTTGAAGATAAGAAGAGCACCAGAATGTTGGCCAGAGTATCTCATCATCAAGTAAAGGGGTGAATACTGTGAAAATGAGCTATGAAATTAAGCTCATTAGTGAAAATGTTGAAGATGATGTTAGATATGAAAACTTAGTGTAACTGAATCAATCTGGGATAGAAAAATATCTTAAGGCCAAACCAAACCCAAAGGATACACTATAGAGGGACAAATTGATTTAAAGGCTGAATGCTAGGCCATTGTGTTTTCATAGGTCAAAAAAACAAGAAAGAAGAAAAAAAAGAGACAAGATGCACACTCAGAGAAACAGGTGGAAACAAATAAGGTAGAGCTTCATACTTTATTGATAAACATGTCAGAGATTAAAATTAGCATTAACTAAGTTCTGAACATTTTCTTTACATGATCACACTTAAAGGTTACATTTTTTTGAAGTATAACTGTGTTTTACATATGAATAAACTAAGCCTACAAGTTAAGTCATTTGCCCATCTCACTGTGCTAGAGAGGAATAAATCCTATTTGAGCCCAAGCTTCTCTGATGTGAGTGACCAAGCTTTTATATTACCTTCCCTTCTCTTGGTAAATGCAATATATTCTCTATTCATCTAATTTAAAGGCACTTATTTCTTTGCTGTCTGTTTCTCCTACAAATTTATAATTGTTTTTAGTTATATGCTTTATCACCTAATAGTGTAGCATCATGGAAAGAGCCCTGAAAGTCAGCACATCCCCCTCTGCCCCCCACTATGTTAATTTCTCATTATGGCATCAGATAGGAAGGGAACAACTTGCAGTGTGGCATAGATAGCTGTTAAAAAATCTCAGGCCAGATTGACTAATTTTAGGTCCTAATTCACCACTTGTTAAATTTTTTTTTTTTTTTTTTTTTTTTTTTTTGGTACCAGGGATCAGACTCGGGTCCTTGTGCTTGAGCAGCAGGCAGCGAAACCACTGAGCTAAATCCCCAGCCCCACCACTTGTTAAATTTAACTGACCTCAGAGTTAAACTATTCAATTTTCTAATTTCTTGTTTGTAAATGAGACTAACAACACCTACTTCACAGAGTTTTATGATTCAAGGCATTAATTGGCATAAAGAAATTAGAATACTATTAGTGCTTATTAATACTATTATTTTATAAGAGTTTTTGAGGTATAATTAATATACTATAAACTCACATTTTATGGATTCAATTTAATAGTCATTGGTATATTCACCAAGTAATTCACTGTCTCCTATATCTAATTCCTGAACATTTTTATTTTATTTCCTAAACATAATATCCTCTAAATAAACTATATACTCCCTAGTTATCATCTTCCATTCTCTCTTCCTGTAAGTGCCAGGAGGCAATAATCTCTCTGGATTTCCTACCTGCACATTTCATGTAATTGGAATCATACAATACAAAAAAAAAAGTCTGGCTTCTTTCACTCATCATGATCTTTTCAAAGTTTCATCCGTGTTACTTCATGTATCAGTAGTCATTCCTTTCTATGTACAACTAATGAATTTTATGGAAATAACACATTTTGTTTATCACATTTTATCACAATTTAACACATTTTGTTTTAACACGTTTTGTTTATGTGTCAATCAGTAGATTCTTTATTTCTTTCCATTTTTGGCTATTAGGAATTGTTAAAAAAAGTAATGTATAAGTTTTTGTGTGAACACATATTTTTACTTATCTTGGGAATATACCTAGGAATGGATTTGCTGAATTATATGGCAATTCTGAAGTGAAATTTCTAAGGAACATGAAATTGTTTACTACAGTGATTAAACCTCTTGTCATTCCCACTAACAATGCATAAACATCCCTTTTCCACATCCTTGCCAATGACTGTTATATTCTATGGCCTTTCACCATAGCCATCCCAGGGAGTGTGATCCATTTCATACTTTTGATTTGCATTTCTTTAATGACTGATTGTGAGCATGTTTTGATTTATTTATCACCCAGTTTGGCTGACTTCTTTGAAAAAATTCATAGTCAGATCCTTTTTTCTGACTGTTAGATTATATATCTTCTTATTGATGAATTATGACAAATATTTTCTCTCACTTTTGGTTATATTTTCACTTTCATGATAATGATCTTTGAAGCACTTTTTAAAAATTTTTCAACCAATTTTTGTTTAATTAGTTTTTCTTTTATTGCTTATGTTTAATGTAATAACTGAAAATGGATTAACATCAATATCATAAAAATTTACACCTGTGTTTTTTCTGTTTTTATAATTTAATTCTCAAATTTAGATCTTTGATTAAAATTGAACTAAAGTTTTAGGAATGAAGTATCAATCCCACTCTATTATTTCTCCAGAAAATACCCAATGTTCCCAGTCTCATCTCTTAAAAAGATTGTTTCTCTATTTGATTACTCTAACAACTTTTTAAAATAAATTTGATAATAAATGTAAGAATTTATTGCTTCACTCTCAATTAAATCTCATATTTCTACTTGTCTATTCTTATGCCAGTACCATACTGACTTGATTACTACCTTGCTTTTTAGTAAATTCTAAAATTCAAAACTATGAGCCTTCAACTACTGTTCTTCTTTTACAAGAATTTTAGATTATTTGGTTCCCTTATCTGTCCTATGAAATTCAGGATCAACCTGTGAATCTCTGAAAAATATTTTGATAAGGATTGCATTGAATCAGTAGATCAATTTGTGACTGTTTTCATTTGGAAAATATGTTTTTAAACCCCTGAACATAGATGCCTTTCTATTTATTTAAGTCTACTTTAATTTTGTCCCACAGTTTTGAACTTTTTGATAAATATATTACTATCATATTATTTTTCATTTTTCTTTCATATTGATAAGCAAAGTTTGCTTGTGTACTGATACTGTATTTTGTTTCTTTGTTAAATTATTGTTGCTAGGGAAACAGAATAGGAAAAACAATACTGAGGAATAAAAGTAGAGTAGAAGGCATCACTATCCTGAGTTTTAAGTTATATTGAAAAGATACTGTGAAAAAAACAGCCTGGTACTGGCACAAAAACAGACATTGGCTCAGTAGAATACAACAGAGGATGCAGAACACACATACAAACACCCTCCCTGCACATTTAGCTATCTGATCTTTGACAAAGGAACCAAAAACATATGATGGAGGAAAGACAGACTCTAGTAAATGGTGTTGGAAAAACTGGTTGTAATCACCAGAAGACTAAATTTAGATCCGTATCTCTCAATATGTACTAAACTAAAATAAAATTGATCAGAGACTTAAACATTAAAACAGAAGTACATTTTCCCCACAACTCCTCCACCATTTGTTATTGGTTTATTTCTTGATAGCAGCCATTCTTTCTGGGGTGAGGTGGAATCTCAGTGTTGTTTTCATCTGCATCTCTTGAATGGCCAGTGATGTTGAGTATTTTTTCATATGTTTATGTGCTATCTCTACTCCTTTATCTGATAAATATCTGTTAATTTCAGATGACCATTTTTGGATTGGGTCTTTGAATTTGGGAGGTCTGACTTTTTTTAAGTTCTTTACATATTCTAGATAGCAGACCCTTGTCTGAGGAACAGCTGGTAAAAATATTTTTTCCACATTATGGGTTGTCTCTTCACTCTGTTGGTGATTTCTCTTGTTGTGTGGAAGCTTTCTATTTTTAAAGGAGGAAAGGTTTATTTTAGCTCAGTTTGTAGAAGTTCCAATTCATAGTCTACTGGCTCCAAGGCAGGGTGGTATGGCAGAGGGATATTGCAGAGGAGAAACAGTTCATGGAAAAGCAGGAAGCAAAAAGCAACTACTGGCTGCAAGCGTGCCTTTATTCTCTCCCTTTATATGCTATTCAGGCTATAAACCTATTGATTGTTGCCACCCACACAGGGTAGGTCTTTCATTATCCACACCCAGAACTATGCTAATTCCAATCAGTGGACTAATTTAGTAACCGCACACCCTTAATCTCAGTATCACACACTCTAGATCCAACCAGCTCCAAAAGCCCCACCTAGAAGGACATGAGGCTTTGGGGGACATCTAGATACAAGGCATAACACCATTATTCTTCTACATAGATAATTTAATATACAGTTCTGTTTTTTTGGCAGAAGAATGCATATCTTACATTTTGGTTCTCAAAGGATGAAAAGGGTCTCTCTTATCTAGAGCAAGTTCATCTTGTGAAGAGACCCTGAAAGTGGCTGAGGAAAGCTAAGCAAAGGCTGTGAGTAGAAGTGGAGATCCAGGATTTACACATGTGCAACTTATTTCTAGCAATTTTTCTTGCTTTGATCATGATTACTGTGATTCCTTTTCCTCCTTGAACCATTTTGCTCTTTGGGAGGCTGTTTCTATAGCAGACTCTCATTCCTCAGGTCTACAGTGAAGGGTCAGCACCCCTAGAAAAGGCAGTAGGGATGGCTCTCTTCAGGATCCCTTCCCACATGACACTCTTCCCCACTGAAGTGCCTCAAAGGGATCCTGTGCAGGAGCAATCACTGGAATATAAGAATTTCTGAAAGACAATTTTGTAAAACTTTTAATTTTTATAAAATTAACTGTGACACAATTTGTAGTTCTTTCACCCATATTCACAAAAGAGACATAAAACTGTATACATTATGAATACAAAGCTTTTTAATTAGATGAGATCCCAGTTATTGATTCTTTCTGCTGATTCACATACACAAATATATAGATATCTCTTCACATGTAATAAGAACATTTTAAAAACATGAACAATATTATTATACTGCTCATGTTACTCTGCACCCTACTTTGTTTCCTCTGTGATTGATATATTTGTGTTCACATATATTTTCTATTTCAAAGAAAAAACTGAAAAAGCTTTTGTAAATGGGGAGGAAAAAAAGGGTGAAGAAAGGGGAAGGGAATGGGAAAAAAAAGAAAAGTCAAGAAATATGTACATGTACAAATTTCCTATGATGAATATGACCATTATGCATGGCAAACATGTACTAATAAAAAGTAAATATATAAAAAAGTTTAAAAAAGAATCAGTAAATGGGATCATATCAATTTAAAAACTTCTGCACAGCAAAAGAAACCATGAACAGAGCGAAGAGACAATCTACAGAATGGTAAAAAAATTTGCCAGCTACACCACAAGCAGGGGACAGATTTCTAATATATATAAAAAACTCCATAAAAATTAGAACTCTCCTCAAAAAAGATCTAGTCAAAAATAATGGATAACTCAAAAGAGAAGAAAAAATACAACTAATCAATATACACAAGAAAAAATGTTTGCCATTTCTAGGCATTAGAGAGATATAAATTAAAACAACACAGATTTCATCTTATTTTAGAAATAATAGCTACTATCAAGAAATACAATAATAACAAATGATGGTGAGACTATGGAGAAGAAGAACCCTTCTATATTGTTGGTGGGAATGTAAGTTACTATGTAAACTATGGAAATCAGTGTGAAGATTCCTCAAAAATAAAAATAGAAATTTCATTCAACCAAGCTAGTCCCCTGCTATGTATCTTCTCAAAAGAGTCAAAAATATCATATTACCATGGTACCTTCACACCCATGTTTATAGCAGCACAGTTTTTAATAGCATAATCTTGGAAGGAGACTGTATGTTTGTGAACAGATGTAAGAGTAAAGAAAAAGTGGTATTTATACACAAAAGGGAAGGATAAATTGGAATCATTTGTAGAAAAATTAATGAATCTGGAAACCACAATGTTTTTGAAATTTTATTTTATTAATACACCTTTACAGTACTTGAATTTTACATTCATCATAGGGAGTAGATATATGTACATAAAACATCTCAATTCTTTTTTATTACCTTTCCCCTTCCTACCTATCTCCCCCTTCAATTTCTAGATCCCCTTTGCTTATTTTCATTAATATGGTCATTATTATTTTTCATTCATATTTCCAGTGTATATGCTTCATTCTTTGTGGGTATTTGGCACATGTATATGAAACATCTTAAATATTTTTATTTTGCCCTCTACCATCTCTTGATCCTCTTCCCATTTGCAAAAGAGCTATCTCCATGTTTCCTTCTATCCATCCTTTATTTTACTCTTTATTTACACTTTGTCTTACTCAAATGAGGGATACTTTTTAAGGGTATTTAAGCCTGTATACTTTTCTAGGGTATTTAAACTTGTATATCTGATTTATTTCACTTAATAGTATATGTTCTAGGTCTACTCATTTTCCTAAAAATATCTCAATTTACTTCTTCTTTATAGCTGTATAGTCTTCCATTATGTATAGATATCACATATTTTTCATCCACTTGCTGTGGATGGGCATACAGGCTGCTTGCAGGATTTAACTATTATAAATTGTGCTCCCATAAATATTAGTATGCAGGTATCTTTGTAAAATTATGTCTTTAGATCTTTTAGGAAGATATCTGGAAGGAGAATATCTGAGTCAAATGAAATTTATGATTTTAGTTCTTTGAGAAATCTCCATATTGATAACCTACAATTGTTGTACTAGTTTGCATTTCCACCAAAAATGTAGAAGGGTTCCTTTTTCACTACAGCCACACCAGCATCTGTTATTATTTGATCTCTTGGTGATGGTCATTCTTGCTGGTGTACTATAAAATCTTAGTAATATTTTGAATTGGATTTCTCTAGTAGTCAGAGATGTTGAACATTTTTATATACTTATTGGTCATTTGCATTTCTTCTTCTGAGAAGTGTCTATTAATTTCATCTGCCTATTTTTTAATTGGGTCTTTCATTTTGGGTCTATTTTTCTTTTTTAGTTCATTACATATACTAGATATTAGTCCTCTGAGGAATCAGTGACAAATTTGTTTTCTCATTCTATAAGTTGTCTCTTGATTCTGCTGATTGTTTCCTTTGTTATGCAAAAGCTTTTTAATTTAGTACAAGAACAAGGCAGGAAATATCATAATATCTAAAATCAAGTAATTCTATAAAGCAACAGTGATGAAAACTCCATGATATTGGCACAAAAACAGACACGTAGTTCAGTGGAACATAATAAAGGATATAGAAACATCCCCAAACACACTCAGCTATCTGATCTTTGAGAAAGGTGGTAAAACCATAAATTGGAGGAAAAATAGCCTATTGAAGAAGTGGTGCTGGGAAAACTGGCTATCTATATATGGAGGACTGAAACTAGATCAATTCCTCTCACAATGTATTGAACTAACCCAAATGGATCAAAGATTGAGACCATAATGTTAAGTGAAATAAATCAAACAGGCAAGCTTGAATATTGTGTGGTTTCTCTGACATGAAAAATCTAAAATATAAATATACTAAAGAACAGAATGAAAGATAGATAATTTGAAACAGAGAATTAGATCATTTGCAAAAGAGAAAGAGATGAATAGATGGAAAGAGAGCAGAGTTAGAGGAGGAGAAGATAAAAAAAGAATTAAGGTGTGTTATGTATATGTATCTACTCTCCACAATGAATGTTTTCACTATTTACTGCAAATATGTACTAAGAAAAAAACTGAAAAGCTTAAATATAAAAAGTAAATTATTATTTCTGATAGTTTTGCCTATGTATTCCTTAGAATATTCTAAAGACAATATCATGTCCGCTGAAAAGTTTTCCTTTTCCCCCAATACGGATATCATTTCTCCCCTTTTATATGAGGGCTAGAACATCCAATGGAATGTTGAATAGATGTGTCAAGAAAATAAGTAATTGTCTTGCTCTTAATCTCACAGAGAAAACATTTGATGATTCACTATTAAGTATGATGAATATGATTTTAGCTTTTGGTGTTTTTTGTGGATTTCTTTTCACTTCCTTTACCAAATTATGAAAGTTTCCTTCTATTCCTAGTTATCAAGCATACTAGTCAGCTAGCCATAGCAAAATGTAATTGAATTGTAAGACTGAGGGCCTTACCAAATGCTCTGAGGAGCTGACTGCAGCAAAGAACACCCAGGAAGGAACACACTGGACAAGTTGGAAAGTAAAACAGACCTTAGTCTGGCCAGATGGCACTCCCAAGGCAAAGTAGCTTAGAGAGGCAACTAGCCCAGAGTTCGAGGCTCTTTTTATAGGGGATTGCAGGGGAAGTTAACAGGCGAAATTTACAGAACAGGAACAAAGGTCAGTGGTCAGCTGACACGTACTGAGGGTCAGCAGATGTTTGTAGATTGTTCTATAGATAGCGGTGTCCGGAACATCAGTTTTGAACAAAGAGTTGAGTAATTTACTTTGGGACCTTATGGCTGATACAGATCTTATCTATTGTCCCAGAACTAACAAGCATCTTTATCTATTAACTCATGTTCAGTCACAGTTGGGGCTAGGGGAGTTTTATGATTACAGAGTTATGCAGTCCCTCAAGAATAGGTGGCTTATACAATAAATATTTATTTTCTTATAGTTCTATAGGCCACAAGCTTGAGATCAGGGTGCCAGCAGGTTCCGGTCCTGGCATAAACACTTCCAAGCTTGCACACAGCTGCCTTTTTGCTTTGTTTTTATGTATGTGTGTAGGGAACAGGGGAAGGGGACATTACCAGAACTTCTGCAGTAAGTCCTAGTCTCCTTCAAGTCACGGCAGCACACAGTGAATTACAGGAAAGGTAGAAAAATGAGACTGAGAAGAAGCTGAGCTTTGAGTCTGATCAGTGCTTCTCTGGGCAGCAAAGACAAGAACCCCTAGCTTGCAGCACCTTTTATTCAGTACATCAGGAGAAACAAATGTAACAAATGAATATTTGATTTCAGTACTTCACATTGTGATAAACAAGGTGTAACAAAAGACTGGGGGGCCATGGAAATCTAAGAACAATGAGGAACTATGCAGATGATTTGGTTTCTCCCAGGAACTACACAGATGAAGATTTGGTTCCTCCCAGGGTGTCTCCCACAGGTGTGGTCTTGTCCTGGAGCATCACAGCATCATGAGATCATTGAGATCTCAGTTGTGACCTGAGGCCAAAATGGAAATATGTCTTGGAATGCCATAGCTGGCCTGTAGGTAGAACTAGGCCTAATCAAATGATTTTTCCCTAGAATTATGTAGCATTGCTCCCAACGTATGTGTGCATGTAAACACAGAGATCTTTGTCCTTTTCTTTCTTTTCCTATAAAGCCACATATTCTATCAGATTAGGGTCCCACCCACCCTAGAGACCTCCTTTACCTTGAATTGCTTCTTAAAAATTGTTATCTCCAAATTCCATCACAATGGGGTTAGAGATTTAAGATATGAATATCAAAAGGCAATAATCTTTTTTCATGAAAGTATGTTGTGTTTGTCAAATGCCATTTTCAGCATCAATTGAGATAACACCATGGTTTTTATTTAGCCTGTCACAGGAAATATTACGCTTATTGATTTTCATATGATTAAACCATCTTCACTTTCCCAGGATAAGACCCACTTTGTTTTTATGCATAATATTTTCATATGTTGGTACAGCCACTCTGCCAGAAGTTGGTGATTTTTACATCATCTATATTCATAAAAATTATTGATGTGTAGTTTTCTTGTGAAGTTTTTATTTTTCAATGACAGGGCAATAATAGACTCATGGATTCCATCAAAAAGTGTTCCCTTCTGCATTTTTTGGAATGATTTGTGAATGACATGTGCTAGTTCTTTAAGTGTTTGGAAGAATAGACAACTAAAGTTTCTGCATCTGTACCTTTGTTTGGAGAATTCCTTGACTATTAATTTAATCTTTTTATTTGTTATAAGTCATTCAGGCTTTTTTCTGCAGTCAGTTTCAATAGTTAGTGTCTTCTGGAACTATATCTACTTCATTTGCTGATATAAAATTATTCACAATATTTCCTTACAATCCTTTCTTCTTTTTTTCTGCAATGTTAGGAATGACATCTTTTTAGTTCCCAATTTTATCAAAGTCTTCTTTCTCTTTCTCTTTTGCAATCTAGCTAAGATATTATTCAATTTTGTTGATATTCAAAAAACTAATTTGGAGTCTAATCTTTCTTACTTGTTTTTCTGGATTTGCTTTGCTCTTCGTATGCTTTCTTAAGTCAGAGGTTTGGTTATAAATTTGAGGGCTTTATTCTATTTTCAATGTGGCCATTTACTTTCATAAACTGTTATATAAAGGCAGTTTTTTACAAGTGTCACTTTTGAGGAGTCCAAACCCATTTTGTCTGCTTTGGTGGCTGCCAGGATGCAGACTTTCAGTGTGACTGTGGAAGTGCTGGCTTTCAAGGCTGAAATGTCAGTGAGGAAAGAGTGATGCAAAAAAGGCAAGAAAAATTTCAGGAATTTTTAGCTTCTTACAATTATACAGCTATTTTTCTTGAACAGGAGTTCTTTGGATTTTTTGAAGCCTGACCTTCATTTATGGATTTTCTTTTTTTTTTTTCAGGGTTCTGAGTGTTTTTAAGGGAGAATAGATTTGTTTTAGAGGTCCTTCCTCTATCATTCTTACTGACTGCTCAATACTTTTATTATTAATACAAATTTGAACTAGGATTTGCTAAGCACAGAAGTATATTCATATATTAACATTTAGGAGAGAACACAATGGGAAATCCACATAATTATTAATTTATAAGTAATTTTATCAGGGTTTTAAAAATTCTTACTAATATATGTTTGCAGCATATAAAGATTACCTGCATATGGGGAGGGGTTGGCACAAAGACATAACACAACTTAGTTCTTTCTGCTTCCTCTTTTCTTCCATTACCTCCCCTTGCCACTATCTCTTGATCTCCTTCTCATTTGCAAAAGAGTCTTATGCCTTTGATTTCCATACTTCTTAAACAATAAAAATATTCTTTAAAATTAAAAATTATATAAAAGCAAAATAAATATAAAACAGTGTGAAATAAAGTTGTCATATTTTGAGAAGAAGTGAGGCCCCTTGGACATCCCTGACTGCTTCCCTCTCTGCTTGTGAAAAACACTGAGTAACTTCCACAGAAACTAGGATTTTCATAGCTACCATTTGCAAAGTAAAGTGGCAGCCAGGTGAAGTGAGGTTGGCAGAGGGTTAAAGAGGAGTTATCTTCCCCAATACCCACATGTGATGATGCTCATTGTTTTACTTACCTTGCTAGTGGCTGAGACAAAATATCCACCAGCCACAGTTTAAAGGAGCAGAGGTTTATCTGTGGCTCATGTTCAGTGCCCATGGTGGGATAGCTATAGGGCAGCACTACTTGGCAGAGAGACAAGGCAGAGGAAAGCTGCTCACTGCATGGTGGGCCAAGAAACAGAATCAAGAGTAGAGTCATGAAGAGAGACAGAATCTTCCATCCAGGCCAGGCCCCCAGCGAGCCAACTCCTCCAACCAAGCTACTCCTCCCAACATCAAATTTAGCCACAAACTCATCAACGGACTTATCCCCTGAAGCGTATAAAATTCTCATGATCCAATTATCTCCCCAAAATCTGACCTATGAGCACATGAGACTTTAGGTGGACATCTGGATATAAACCACAACACAGGTCCTATGATTTCTAGCTCAATTTATTCTCTTTCCCCACATAAAAACTTTCTAACACTACAATATTTTTCCCTTGATTCAATTTGATTAAATTACTATTCATTTGCATTATTGATATACATTATTTTCATCATTTAGTAATAATATGCACAATTTGCTCCATTCTGAAATATATCTTTAGCTTTAAATATATCTTTTGAACAAGAGCAAAAAAGCAAATATTTGATGTCAGAAAAATAACAAAAGTAACAGTCTAGAAAGGAGTTAAAAAAGGAAATCCTTGTCTATGAATAAAGTGCATTTTCAAATAAAATTTTGTGCTACATCTTGGGAAAGAAAAAAAAAAGAACATATTAAATACTGAAGTAGGAAAATTGCAAGAAAATGCAGTTTTCCAATAATAAACTAACTCCATCCTTTAAACATTTAGATACAATTATATCATCATGCTGTCCCTATTTTTTCTTACTTTTAAGAGAGTTTTAAAATATGAAACAATGAAAATTCTTACTTCCTGAAGAAGCTTCAAATATTACATTGCTTAAAATTTGTGGAATAATAATTGCTTCACATAGATTTAAAGAAGAAACAGATTTCCCTTTCCTGGTCCATATTGGAAATTTATTTGAAATTTCTTCTTCAGGGCTCTGTGAAATAATTTTGTTGAGAACTAAGCCCGTAACTGAATATCATTGATTTTTAACAAGCTGCTTCATAATGTATTTCTTATTCCCTTATTTTATTCATTTATCTGACAAGTAATACTTTTATAAATGCAATAATATTTGTTAGATATTTGAACTATTTCAAGTATTTGTTAGATATTTGTTAGATATTTGAACACTATTTCTCAAAGAATCTTCAATAAATCTTCATTTTATTTAAACATAATATTGATTCATCTGGAATATTTCAGATGTGGAATTTAAAAAGCATCTTCTATTCTAATCATGAACTTTCTCTAAATCTAATTTTCAGCCCAAAGTAAGAAAATAAATCAATTTGTCCACATCTAACATGTATCTCATCTTTAAGATTACAAATATTACTTGGGTTAATCCTGCACATTCCCACAGTGGTTATGAGTCAAATGTTTAAGATGCATAGTAAGAAAGTCACCAATCTTCCAGGGATTAAAATGTAGAACATGTTTTGCAGGACATTTTCCCCAGCCCCTCCTTACTCTTGACTGCCTCAGAAATAAGCAAACACATCTTAGTCTCCTGTGGTTCTGAAGCTCTCTTGACTTTTCCAGGGAGAGTTAGTTGCTTGTTCCTCTATTTCACAGAACTGGGGATATACTTGCATTTTAATGAAATTAATCTTGTGATTTCAGTCAATCCCTTTGTATCTGTCTCTTCTACATCAGCAAGCACACGAAGCATCCATGAGATCTTCATAATTCCTGTCTACTCCTCAGAGTAGGTTTTAGTAAATATATTTAAAGGAGTGAATGATACATGATACACAGCAGTTTGCTAGAAAGTATGAAAAAAAGGATAAATTTATTCACTTTCTTTGTCATATTGGTAAGAATGAAGTAGTCTAGTGTATATAACCAGGTTGAAAGGAGAAATATCCCACACTCTAATCTGATGTCTTAGCTATTTGAAAAATTTAAGGAAAATCTTTGTTTCAGACAAAGAGCTATAGACCAACTTGCCTTTCCCTCTGATTCACTGTAGTTCATCTCTTAACTAAAATTAAGGAAGTAGCTTACATAAATGTAATAGACAGAAAAGAGACAAATTTCTTTCCAGTGCATTTTAACTTCTTCTGTTCAATAAGAAGACCCCTAATTTGGACAAAGCCATCTAAATTCTTAGAAATTTCTGGAAACACCAAGAAACGTATTTATTAAATTTTGAAAGATACAGGAATGCACCTCAAACACAAGCCCCAAATGTACCCCACCAGCAGGCTTGCTGATCTAAAGAATACTGAATCCTGAAGGACAAGTTCTGCCTTGTACATGTGATGGAGAACATGAGAAAGTGTTCAGGAGATGACACTTCAATTCTGTCAGAGTTGTATTTTGCTCACTCTTTTCCAAAAAAATAGGAAGGATAAGTTAATGAATATTTTAGAAAATTAAACAGGAGTTGGTCCACTCGCACACACATACAGGAGTCAAAATGACAAAACAAAACACAAAATGACCTTAATGCATCCTTCTGTGTTCACCAAGGCTTGCAAAAATGAATGCTTAGTGAAGTGAATCATCTCTTAAGGTTCTTTTCTTCCTGGCAGAAAGGGAGTAGCTGCAAGTAAGAACCTATAATTAAAGGATAGTGATATAATCTCTTACTATTAAAAACATTTTAATATGTAGATATCCCAATTTGTCTTTTTGTGAAGGCCCGACTGTCAAATCTCTCCTTAGTGTAGTTTGAAACATGGAATTGGTCACACAGTGTTTCTTTTCTCTGTCTCATATTTGCCTGTGTTTTGTCAGATCTTCTGGGAAGTTATACCAAGGTCTCAGGCACCCAAACAGCATAATGGGAGAGAGGAATGGCTACAGAAGTGACATTTCATATCAATGTGTGGAAGTCCTGACACCTCAGGAAGGAGAGAAGGGAGGTGGAGGATAGATAGGATGAATCACAGACCCCAGTAAAGTTGCCACAGTGGCAGTGAGGTGCGTGGGGAGTCAGGTCTAGGATTGAAATTATTTTAAGGGTGTTCACAACTCTTTAAAAGGGGTCTACTTCAGTAACCCAACTGTGTTTGGTCACTGACTTAAAATGGACTTCAGAAAGCAATGAGTTGTTGTAAAAGTTGGTGGACATATTAGATTCTTGTTGCTACCACAGCAGATAAAAACACATTTAATGACTTAAGCAACATAAATTGATTGGCTTAGATTTCTTGTCAGAACCCTGTGCAGATCTCACAAGACTGAGATCAGAATGTTGTCAGGGCTTCAGTCCTGTCTGGTTCCTCCATAGAGATTCAGCTTTTCTTGCTAATTCAGATTGCTAAGATTCAGTTCCTTGCAGCTCCAGGGCCAATGTCTTCACTTCCTTAAGGCTTAGAAACTGAGGGCTCTTCTAATATTCCAGAAGCAAAAATATTTCTGACCGAATTCTTGACTCTATCTTAAAAGTCAAAAGCTGAGATTTAAGTCTTCTCACTTCTCATCTCTGCCTTTTTCCACATTTGCCCATTCTCAATCAGCTAAGAATGAAGGACCCTAGTTAGCAAAACAGACTCCATATTGCTGCTGGACGACCCACCTGCCTGCCCTTTAGATGAACTTAGAAGGAGGAAGCTTAGAAACCTCCTCCCCTTAGAAAGTCTCTTAGAAACAACAATTAATCAACTATTGTTTTACAAATGTTCTAACAGCAGGACGTTCCACTTCTGTACCTTTTGCTTGCTTTACTAGTTCTATCCCATAGGGAGGCCTAGAAACTGTTGGCCTCAAAGGTGTTTAAAACATGTTTGTCTCCCCCTAGTCAGGGCTCAAGTCTGATGCTCAGCTCAGGTCCCAGCTGGTAATAAACTCCTGTGTGGATTTAATATCAATCTCTGGTTGGTTCTCTCTCACTGGGTGTAACATTCTTGGAGGCCCTAGAGAGATAGCCAGCTGCTCTGGAGCTTTTTATTTTAGAGCTATTGTTTTTTTTCAGGAGAGACCAGGATCAGACATTGGCAGTGTTTGGCCCCTCTGGATACCAGTCCGCAGAAGGAGAGGCCACTCTGATGGTATTCTGGGGCTCCGGGTAGGCCGGTCCCAGTCCGGCCCTATCGCCAATCAAATGACCCACAGGAGTTTATCAGGAAACCCTCTAGAGGTAAGAATTGAATGATTCTTAGTGCACTGTGGGTAGGTAGGAGGAAGCCGGATGCAGCACAGGTTCCCCTACCTAGAGTCTGTTCCCAATGGCACGCAGACTCACTGGGTCAGAGTCCTCAGAAGAGTGACTCCCCGGTGGGGTCTGAATCCATTCGGCCCCAGAGGTTTTACTGGCCAGTTTGTCTTTGTCGGTTTATTGTTGTCTGTCTGCTTGCTCTGTGTTCCTTTTGCATTTTTAAAGGTGAAAATTATGGTTTCCTCACAGTCCACAGAAGGAACTCCATTTGATTGTGTTTTGAATAACTTCAAAAAATTTATTCCACAGACAGGGAAGATAAATAAGGCATGAAATTTTCCAAAGGCAAATTGCGAACCCTGTGTCAATTAAAATGGCCCAGTTTCAGAGTCAGTTGGCCCCCAGTGGGAACTTATTCTATGCACATTTCTCACAAGGTTTGGAATGTGGTCACAGGAGTCGGGACCCCACAGGTCCCGATCAACCTTTGGCACTCAATTGGGACATTACTACAGTCCATCAGCCCCATCTTCCTCCTCCCTTTTTCCTTTAAAACAGACAGAGCCTAGGGGAGGATTGATGTCCCTTTCACAACTAGTGATTGGAAGCATCAAAATCCCCCTTTCTCTGAAAAACCTCAGGCATTAATCTCTCTTCTTGAGTCTGTTTTTTGTACCCATCAGCCAACCTGGGATGATTGCCAACAGCTTTTACAGATCCTGTTCACCACTGAGGAGCCAGACCACAGTTATCAACAGGCAGTCAAAGAGGCCCTGGGGCCAAACCCTGGCATCACTCCTGGAACTCCAGGGTATTTGGCTAGGGCTGAAATAGCAGTTCTATTGTGGTGCCCCAAATGGGACCCCAATGATGATAACAGTAAGAGGAAGCTGGGGACCTACCACCAGCACTTATTAGGGGAAATCCAGGCAGCCTCCAGAAAGCCCACTAATTTGAGTAAGGTGAGTGAGGTTCAGAAGGGAAAAATAGAGTCCCCAGCTGCGTTTTTAGAGAGACTCTTGGAAGCCTATAAAGTTTTCACTCCTATTGACCTAGAGGCTCCTGAAAATGCAGCAGCTTTAAATTTGGCCTTTGTTTCCTAGTCAGCCCCAGACATTAGAAAGAAATTATAGAAATTAGAGGGATTTGAGAAAAAAAAATAGGATTAAACTCCTGAATATAGCCCAGAAAGTTTATGATAACTGTGATGCCCCTGAGGAAGTCCTAGCCAAGAAACTGGAAAAAGTCACTATTGCTGCATTCCAGGCACAGGAGACAGTCCCTCTGGACAGAAAAAGAGAAAGCCACCTTTTTGGCTTTAAAGAAAGCCTTAGTGTCAGCACCAGCCCTGGCCCTACCTGATGTCACCAAGCCCTTTTGGTTGTTTGTGGCTGAATGAGGGGACATAGCCAAAGGAGTGTCAGCTCAGGCATTAGGGCCTTGGAACAGACCTGTGGCCTGCCTGTCTAAAAGACTTGATACCCTGACAAGTGGATGATCTACCTGTTTGAGGGCAGTTGCAGCCACTGCCCTCCTGGTCAAAGAGACAGATAAGCACAGCCTGGGGCTGGACCTGGTCATCACTGCACCCCATGAGGTGGAGACGTTGCTGAGAGGAGCCCCAGAATGATGGCTTTCCAATGCTCACCTGACTCAGTACCAGGCCCTGTTGCTGGATGCTCCACACATCAAATTCACCCAGGAAACAACCCTCAATCTAGCCACCTTACTCCTGGACTCTGACTCATACACATGACCCTCCATGACTGTCTGGACACTCTGACAACTTCCACCAACAACCACCCAGACCTGACTGACATTCCCCTGCAAAGCCTAGATGAGACCTTCTTCAACAATGGAAATAGCTTCATGCAAAATGGAATCAGGTATGTGGGGGTGGCTGTAGTCAGTCCAGGAGGACAGGTACACTGGACACAGGCATTAAGCCAGGGGGCTTCAATGCAGAGGGCTGAACTAATAGCCTTAACTCAAACCCTGTTAGGTCGAGACAAGGCTGTAAACATCTACACTGACAGCCGGTATGCATTCACCACTGCCCATGTGCATGGCAATATCTACAGACAGAGAGGGCTATTGACATCAGAAGGGAAAACTATCAAAAATTTAAAAAATTTTGGCCTTATTGGAGGCAATTTGGAAACCCAGGGCATTGGCCATTATTCATTAAAAAAGCCACCAATAAAGAGACATCTTCGAGCCCCAGGGTAACTGAGAGGCCAATGATGCTGCCCAATGAGTGGCCAGAGAACCAGTGGGGCCAATAGACACTCTGCCCATCTGAGCCTTTGGCTACCTGCCAGAAAGACCCACGTATACCCCAGAAGAGGAAGAGGACATCCAAAAGCAAGGGGGTACAAAACTGGACTCAGGTTGGTGGAAAGGGACAAATGAAAAAATTTGTCTCCTCTCAGCCCTGGGGCAACAACTTGTTCATCAGTTACATCACTTAACTCACCTGGGAGACTCAAAGTTAAAAAGACTAATGATCTCTAAGTTTTCAATCCCAGGACTGACCTCTATGGTCCAGGACATCAGTTCCAGGTGTCAAGTGTGTGGACAGGTAAACTCCAAGGTGAAACCAAGGAGTGAAGGTAATTAACTACAGGGAAGAGAGCCAGGGGAACATTGGGAACTTGATTTCACTGAAATAAAATCCAGTAATAGGTTCAAATATTTACTGGTATTGGTTGACACTTATTCAGGTTGGGTAGAAACTTTCCCCATCCATGGAGAATCAGCCAACATAATAACTAAGGTTTTGCTCCAGGAGATAGTTCCCTGATTTGGCATCCCTCGTTACCTGGGGTCTGACAATGAGCCTGCCTTCATGGCAAAGATATACAAATTGTTGGGAAGAGCACTACATATCAATTGGAAGTTACACTGTGCCTATTGCTCACAAAGTTCAGGGCAAATGGAAAGGATAAATAGGACCCTGAAAAAAACCCTGACTAAATATGTTCTAGAAACTGGTGGTAGGTGGCCCAATCTGCTTCCTCTAGCCTTGTTTAGAGGTAGATGTAGAAATTGTTTTAGCTAAATACAGTAAGTGGGTAACTTAAATTTATATTAACTAGCATCTAATTTGCACAACTAGGACATATCCCAGGACAATTACTGAAAGCTAAAACTTGATGAGTGCAAGGTGGCCCAATCAGAATGTATATCATTTTGACCTCTCCAAGATACCAAAATCCTAAAATAATATACCCGTTGAGTTAACCAGCACATTACTGCTTCAACAGAAAGTGCTGAATGGCAGCCTATAAAGTACTAAATGTGAATAGACTGATCCTAATAATGGCAACTAAAGAAACAACCAAGGGTTGGACCAGGGATTTAGCTCTGTGGCACCATGCCTGCCTCACACAAGGTCCTGAGTTCAATCCCCAGTACCAGAAAAAAAAAAAAAAACCAAGGGAATACATTGAGACTGTAAAAATTCAAATATTCTCAATTATACTCATCACATTTTTCATGCCATTTCAAGGAGAAGGACTAGATAATAACCACATGAATATTTTACTTTCTCCAAAAGCAACCCTCAGAAGCAAACTCCAGAGGAAGCCTTTCTTACATAAACTTTGGCCAAACAAAATAGTAAAGCCAGCTGGAACCAACCAGGGCCATTTTCCTAACAAGGACTTAGATGGTTTTAAGTCTCTGCCTCTATTATAAAGTAACACCTAAAACCCCAAAGAAACTGAAAAAATTCAATATACAGGGTAAAAGCTTTGGCTCAAAGCTCTAATAGTGTGCTTCAGATCTGGCTATGTGGAAATGTTTTGGTCCAAGTTTTTGAATTGGTGGTTACTAAAGAGTTCATAAGACAAGTTCATATGTCGTAGCACCTTTCATGCAGGGCATGGTAAAAATCTAACTTAAAATAATAACAGTGCACATTACAGAATTGCACCCACTTCAGAGATTAAGTACTACAGCCTGTACTGTCTTAGTAGTTTATGTCAGGAAGTGAGAATGATACTGTACCAAGTCTGCAATTACAATGGAGAATAATAATGTATGCTAAATTGCTTTTGTGTTTAAAGTTACTTTTTATGAGAAAAGTGGTGAATTTGTTTTTCTTTCTTTTCAGCAATTCTTAGTCCTGAGACTTTTTTAAAGCCTTGAATGAATAATGCAAAAGGAGGCCATTTTATAATTAAACCTTGATGCACATATTGAGATATCTGGACAATGAAAATGCCTTTAAAAAGAATGCTTAATGAATAATGTTGCACTTACAACACCCTTTAACAAAACTTAATTTTAAATTGTCTTTTTCTTTTCTGCTAAGTGTTCTGTGTTTCAATGTCTGCCCTTGTACTTATAACTGTTATTAACTACCAAATCAAATAATATAAAAGCTGTAACATTTCCTTTAAAATTAAATGCTATTGAAGGATTTGGAGTTGGGTGGCAAAATGTTTATTACTTGACAATAAACATTATCAGCCACAAGAATCCAACTTGTGAGACACTACTGTTTGGTTGATTTGTCTTTTTAAAATAATTATTCTCATTTTAAACTGTTTATCCTTAAAAATTTAAGTTGGATTAACATTCATTTTTCAAACTGATACAAAAATAAAACAGAGGTGATTTTTTTTATAACAAAAAAAAGAGTTAGATCTACCCCATGTGTTGACAAGTTTACCCTTTTTTAATCTTGTATGGGAGGCTGCCACTACTCCTCCCTAAATTAAACCTTGAACAGATAACAGAGAGTTCTTGTGTCTCTTTACTTCAGTCTCTTCAAGCCTTACAGATTCTTCAGAGTGAGATCCAGGCTACAATACAACAGGCTCAAAAAAACCCTTTGAGATGTTCCAGCCCCAAAGTTTCAAGCCAGGAGACCTGGTCCTGATATGCTTGGTTTGCTTGCACTGAGGACTTGACTAAATACATTCCCAAATCAGTCTTGGTTACTGAATCTGCCACTTTATTTTGTGTCACCATGTATGTTGTTCCACAAGTCTTGTATTATAATAAAAAGGAGGCTGTGAACATCTGGGATTAACCACTGAACTCTATAGGAGTAAACAGGCTGCCCCCATTTTAGTGCCCATTCTAGTGGGATTAGGAATAGCCAGGTCAGCGGCTATTGGAACTTCTTCCCTAATCCTTCAGGACACAAATTTTAAAGCCCTAAGCCACCAAATAACCAGAGCTTTGGGCCACCTGAAAGACTCGATCTTCAGATTAAAAAACCAGGTTGATTCCCTAGCTGAGATGGTCTTACAAATCAAATGGGACTTGACCTCCTGTTCATGAAACAAAAAGGGTTATGTGTAGCCCTAAAAAAAAAACA
The DNA here is from genome assembly GCF_053883595.1 of Heterocephalus glaber. Lineage (NCBI taxonomy): Eukaryota > Metazoa > Chordata > Mammalia > Rodentia > Bathyergidae > Heterocephalus > Heterocephalus glaber. Next base: position 24,319,884 of record NW_028258143.1, on the reverse strand, counting down.
ACCTGTTGCTTCTATGCTAATGGTTAACTACCCTAGTTTCTGCTGTATCTGGCCCCTTAGTTATCTTACTTCTGCTTTTGCTTGTGGGACCTTGTATTATAAATGCTCTGACTAAATATGTTAGACAGAGGGTTGATGCAGTTAAACTGATGTTTTGAGACAAAATTATGAGACTTTAGAAGATGTTTGAGAGAAAGAATCTGAAGAATAAATACAGAAATCAAAGATTTGATTAAGTTACAAGAACCAGTGGGGAATGAAGGACTGTAGTTAGCAAAACAGACTCCATATTGCTGCTGGATGACCCACCTGCCTGCCCTTTAGATGAACATAGAAGGAGGAAGCTTAGAAACCTCTTCCCCTTAGAAAGTCTCTTAGACTTTTAATCAACTATTATTTTATAAATGTTCTAACAGCAGGACGTTCCACTTCTGTACCTTTTGCTTGCTTTACTAATTCTATCCCATAGGGGGGCCTAGAAACTTTTGGCCTCAAAGGTGTATAAAACATGTTAGTCTCCCCCTAGTCAGAGCTCAAGCCCGATGCTCAGCTCGGGTCCCAGCTGGTAATAAACTCCTGTGTGGAATAAATATCGGTCTCTGGTTGGTTCTCTCTTGCTGGGTGTAACAAAGAAAACTCCTTTTTCTAGGATGCATGTGACTATATTGGGTCCAATATTATATTGGGAAAATCTCCCCATCTCTCCAATTTCCTCAACTACCCTCATTCTACTTTAGCAGAGAAAATGCTGATAAAACAATTAAGATATTTTATTGCTAGCACAATGGGCTCTTTGTAATAATCAATTAGTTGAATATAATGTATAGGTAGAAATAAGTCTACACAAATATGGTTATTAAGTCTTAAAGGTTGAAATAAGTTCAAACTAGTGGAAATAGAGATCCTCTTTAATAAATAATGTTGAAATCTTAAACTAGTTAAAAAATATAATGACTTTAGTCTTTACCAAAGAAATAATGATAGATTAATCAAAATTTGAAACTTCAAATCACTATAATAACAAAAGGTCTAAAAAGGAAAGATAAATATGATTAAAAATCTTTGGGAGAGCTTATCATATTAGGTCACAAAACTCATGAGCATAAAATTAAATGACTGGGGAAAAATAAAGTAAGACAGAAACAAACAACATGTTGATTACTAGAAGGCTCATCAAGTTAATGTTCACCTGTAGAATCAATAAAATAGAGCTTCCATTTCAGTATGAAAACATTCCTAAAATACTTTGGGTGAAAGCCTTACAATGCAGCATAGTGTATATAGCAAAATTAAATTAAAAGATATTGCAAGATATGTGATCATTTTTACATGAAAAATATTTATACAAGAATTTAATCATATCTTCAGAATCAAAATTAAATATTTTAAAGGCAAATATACATGCATACTAGTTTAGATAAGTTCAGTGTAGACAAAATAAAAATCCTATAATATTAATCAATTATACTTAATTATAATACTAATAACTTTCATTATAGTTTATTTTGCTTGTCATTCATTGTGATTTGATAGCATATTGTGAAGAGAGAGACAGAGACATATCTTGTTTTGTTTTCATTCTGTACAATTTATAGAGTAGCTTCATACATTCCTGATGTGAATCAGTGGAAATCATTACAAATCCTATTCATTACTTAAATAATTCCAAAAGTAATAAATGTTACCTTCTGTTCTGTTCATCTATATATGTATATATCCATCCATAGCTCTATATCATTCTATGGTAGAAATTATCAGTTTATGTTTTTGTGATCTTGTGATTGCTAGAGAAACCACCAACCAGTAAAGTTTACTCCTGAAATTTTAAATCTCTCAGAGTACTTTATGCAAGACATTTTTGTGTTCCTAGACCTGTAGAAACTACCCTTAACCTGATCCTCATCTACTAGTCAGTTTTCTGTTACTAAAACTAATACTTGGAATAATCAACTTATAAAGAGAAAATAGTTACTTTGGCTTATGGTGTTAGAAGTTCCAGTACACAATCAGGTGTTGGGGATGGCAGATGGCAAGGTCAGGGTGCATATAAGGCAGCAGAATCACTTAGCTTGTGGCCAGAAAGCAAAAGGAAGAAAGAGGACAAACCTGGATCCCATCATCCAATTGAAGGTGATAGTTTCCTGCTCTAGATTCCCACCTCACAAAGTTTCCACCACCTTCCAAAAGCATCTTCCTGGGAAATGTATCTCAAATGCATGGGCCTTTAGGGGACATTTAGGATCCAAACTATAGTGTATGTAGACCTTGGTGATCCATGTTGTGAAGCAATGTACTCTCAAGGCAGGAGTACGCATCACTTTTCTTTCAATTTGAACAATGTTACAAGTGACAAGGATATATCTCATTTTTCATTGTTTGTGGACAAACAGATGTCAGGTGACCTACAATCATTCATATAAAGATATGTTTATTACGTTTATATAACAAAAGTAATTGTAGGATCTAGATTTAAAATACAAAATATCCCTTTCATTTTTAAGACCACTGAACTGTAAAATGAATCACCCTTGAAAATTTACCTCAGGAAAGTGACTTTTATGTAACTTTCATGTTGCTTTATTTTCCTTTCAGTGTAGTAAAAAGTAAATGTGAAGTAGTAGTGTTGAATATCATCCTAGCACAGGACAATAGAATTCATATGTTCATGTACAAAGACAGAAGAATTAGGTGACCTATCACAAAGCAAACCGAAGTCAATTTATTGGGCTTATTAGAATCTGGCTTTTTCTCACATTACAAATGCCAAGTATGTCTGATATCAGTGTCAATCTCTTTATTTCATAGGACGTAGCACTTGGAATAAGCCTTGGTATGTAAACAATGTCACACAAAAAGGATTTTATTTATTTTAAAAACTTTCAATGGAAAAATACCCCATAGTTTTCTTTCATTTGCCATATCTCTTAGTATCAATGTTTCTAAACTGAGCACCAAAAAGAGAGTGTTTAAAATTGCAATAGTCATGGAAAACTTAAGAGCGCTTCACTGTCCTCCTCTTTGCCTATGTGGCTTTCTGTAGCCACAATGTGAAGCATGAGGGCAGGAGCCAGGTGTGGATGCCCCACGATCTGAAATGGGTTTCATGTATATTTGGAAGTTGTATATAATTTCATTTTAATATTGTTAGAATAAAGTCAATCTCATCTTTTGATATATTATCTATGGTAGCTTTCCTGTTGGAAGGGCAGAATTGTGTCACTGCTCAGCCTGCTATTTATTATTTTGCCTTCACAGAAACTGCTGACCAATCCTGACTTAAAGTCACAAGTCTCCTAAGAGGATCACATGCTACTTCCTCTACGGCTTCCATATTCTTTGATGTCACCATCCTTTTCTCACAGTCATTTACCAAATTGCATTGATTTCTAGTTGTACCATACTTGTTACATTTGAAATCTACTGAATTAAACATGTGAAATGTGAGACAAAAAGCGACACTCAGGATGTGTAAATTTCTTAGATCATTCCCTTTGCCACCTCTATTATCTTCACTGCAGTTGCAAAGGATGAAAAACACATGTGGGGAGCTCACTTTTGACATGTGCTCTGGGTGATTTCAACCAGCTGTCTTGCTCTTTTTCTTATTCTCTTAAAAGTACTTAAGTTTCATTTGAACAAATAATAAAACCTGTCAATTTCTTCAACTCTCCAGGCTATGATTTACTAAACGTTATCTGATCTTTTCTTCTTGGGGAAACAGTTATGTCATTTATACTCTGATAAGACTCAGTTACAGACGTGTTGCTTCAAGGCAGTCTGTCTCCCCAAGGCACAGATCTTCTTAGATTCCAGGCTCTGAGACCAAGAATATAAAATAAAAAGTGTTGGGAAACAAATTGTGCTTCTAATAACTTCTAGAGAGAAAAATCTTGGCTTTTTTTCTAACACTCCAATCAAAATTCTGTTTTGTTTTGTTTTGAATTATCTTTATGCCAACTGTCTCAAAATTGGTAAAAAAAAGTTTATTAACCCATTTTCTAAACAATATAAATGGATTTATATTTTATATTGACATGCTACATCTTTCATAAATATGAATTTACAGCTTTTTAAAACTCACATCTACTTCTTCAGAAATATAGATTTCCACTAAGGTTTTCTATCAGTATTTGTTTATGGAGCAGGAGAATATTTTTTGAAAAAAACAGAGGATATATCCCACTTCCATTACTTTAAATTTTCAGTTGTAGTCTGGGATCTGACTGCAAGACCAAAGGCCAATTAACAATACACAGCTTCACTTATAACCTCTTTTACCTATAAGGGGATGCTAATTTTCAAAATCCCTGCAGACTGATATGGAGCACAGATGTGCACAGCAGTAAGTGCACCATACGTAGGAATGCACCTTATCTTCCAAAGTAGCAGTTGAAAATGGCACTCAAACTAATTAGCTCTCAAAAATGATTTAGAAGGAAAGGATCTGGAAGAAGAGTCAGAGCCAGGCAATATGTTACTAAGTTTTGGAGTAGAAATGTCTTAGGTAGATAGTTCTTAAAAAGATTTCAGATGAGGAGATGAGGGTGATTAAATTTCAACCAGCTTTCCATTAGCCTCCATCTTCCTGAGATTCCACAAGTGGTTAAGACTGCATTGTTCCTTTGGAATTATCCACCAATAGAACTGGCACAGAAGGACTTTCTGCCAACCCACCCCAGGCCTTCACTTCAACCTGTTTTTCCCAACTTCTTTCCTTGCTTGCAGCCTCTGTGCCTTCTGTTGCACTAATAGGTCCTAACTTCTAACTCCATCTCCTCTTTTTACTCTGTTTTCACTCTGTGCCATGGATTTTTGCTGAAAATTCTTCATTGGCTTCAGTGTTTGAGTTGGGCTCATGCAACAGTGTCCAGGAGTTTTATCCCTAATCCTGAGAGGTGTCTGAGAAAGTAATCATAATGACAATGTTAATGATATTTTGCTCTCATAAAGTCCTAAAAATGCACAATTTTCTCTAGACCTCCTGGGCTTTTTGTTGTTATTCATCGCTGTTATTTTATTCAGAGCTTTTGATAAAGGCTTATTTGAGAAAGTGTTTAAGGTTTTTTTCATAAGAACAATTACATAAAGTTTAGAAACAATAAAAAATTAGAGCAAATATTAGAGCAAAATTCATTGAATTTCTATCTCCTTCACACTACACTTAGTGAAAATATTCTTTTCTTCATGTGTGCCTAGATACACAAAGACCAGTGTTATTCAAGTGTGTATTTATAAAAATAAGTTGCATAATGTAATTTTCTATGATGTTCTAGTGGATCTGGGATTGTAACTTAATGGTAGATCACTTGCTTAACATATGCAAGGCCCTCAGTTCAATCCCTAGAACTAAAAAAATGTAGTAATTACTTCAAAAACATATGAATTATAATGGTTAAATTTTGGTAAATATATTTAGTTTTATTCTTTAAAATCCAAAAACCAATTATCCTCACAAGTTAACTTAATAAATTTAAAGAGGTCGTTCAGAGATGAAATTGTCTGTTTAGCAAATTCTTTAATTTTTTACACACTTAGGAGAAATAAGAAACCTTTTCCCAGCTTGAAAACTCACTGACTTTGGATGGGAAACTAAGTTGGAACTCTGGTCCCATTCTTTCCTATGTAACTGTGTGTCATTGGGTAATTTACCTAACATAACTCTGTTTCCAAATATTTAGTATAGTTATGACAGCAATGTGTTCCTTTGAGATTCACCAGGGATTCATTTCAGGACACAAATTCTCAGACAATCAAGTCCTTTATATAAAATGGCATAGTCTTTGTAGACAATCTACACAATCTTCCTGTGTACTTTAAATCATCTCTGGATTATTTGTAATACTTCATATGGTACAAATGTTTTGTAAATTGTTCTCATGCACCATTGTTTAGAGAATGATGACAAGAAAAAAGATCTATACATGTTCAGTATCTGCATAATTTTTTTACAAATATTTTCTATCTATGATTGGTTAAATCTTCAAATGTAGAACTTGCAGAAATGGGAAACCTACTACACTACAAAAGAATGTGATGTGGATTATTTATATAATATTGATTAAATATACAGTAAGGTAGACTTAATATAAACCAACCCCTCTGTCTTTCCTTTGAAGAAGTTTGATTCCCTCCATCTCTGTAAGATGGCTGTAGTTCTTGGATGGTCTCTGTGCTCTGAGATACACACTTTCTGTGTGTGTATGTGTATGTGTGATGTACTAACTATAAATTTCCATTTCAGGAAGAGTTCTATTTGGAAATACACCATAGATTGACTTCTATCAAGAAGTAGCCTCATCATTTCTTTTAGCTATTCTTTTGTCTCTCTCTAAAATGATGCCCTCAACAGAGGAATACTCATGGTCATCCAACTAAAGAATATACCACCAAGATGACAGTCACAGAATGTTCTGTTTCTCACAAATGCATTTACTTGGCCAGAATCATATTATTTGTATTTCCCTTAAATCAAACATCTGCCCTCCATAGAATTTAAGAAAATTAAAAAAATTGTTATTTTTGATTCCTGATACCAAAAAAGACCAAAAAAGAAGCCCCTTAAAAATTTATTATCTGTTCTAATTATTGAGAAAATTTTCTAAGCAAAGAATCTTTTCTCAGCACTCAAAGGTTGCACTCCTGTTGTTTGATATTTTTATTCTATCTTGCCTTCATCAATCTCAGAAGTGTACACATACACCAGTAAGAAAGAGACATGGATGAAAGAAGGAGAGACAGAGTATGAGAGAAAATATGTATTTATTAAATATTTGATAATAATTATTTTTTAAATTGCCACTTCTATGAAATGATCTTTCTGGACTGGTCTAGAAATATTTAGATGAGATAGAACTATATTTTATATATTTTAAAATTCTTTTTCCTGATTAACACAATTAAGATGGATGTAGTTGAAAATTCAGGAATCTCTGCACAGGAATTTCAATTAGAAACCCAGGGTTACCTTGGCTGCCATTCAAGCCATGAGGCTAAACAGTGCTCATTTCCATCTGGGTCAGAATTTCTGCCTGTCATTTCCAAGAGAAGAAATATCTTAATAACCAAGAAGTGCTATTACCTGAAAATTTCTAGAGATGAGTAGTTAGGAAAATCGTAGAGCATGGTGGTGATAGTTGGATAAACTTTGTAGTCTCCCAAAGAGCAAGGGTGAGGCAGCATTCAGGCCAGGTATTTTCACATTAGTTGGCATTTCTAGGTCTTTTCAGAGATATCTCAAGCCTGGGAGAAGTCAAGCAATCAAAACTGTATTTGCTGGGTGAGGGATTTAGCTCAGTGGCTCCGGTGCCTGCCTCGCAAGCGCAAGGTCCTGAGTTCGATCCCCAGTACCAAAAAAAACAAAACAAAACAAAACTGTATTTGCTGTTTAAAATAGGTTGTGGTATCTTAATTTCTCGATAAAAATGCAGGGGTTGGAAAGATCCATTGGTTTGGACCAAACAGAGTTTCATCTTATTGTTTCTTGCTAAATACAAACAATGTCAGTTTCCCAAAGAAAGGGGTTATGTGGTGAATCTGGGAACTCACAATTATGTTCCCATTTGTCTATTCATTATCAAAGCTAAGTGTGTATTTAAAGTATAGTATTCTGACTTGACTGGATGCATCACAGTGTGACATGGCTTTTCTTTTACTCCAGGCACAGAAGGACACTATTCTTTCTTATAGACACAAATCAAGTCTGCTGGACATGCATTGCATGTGCTTTTACTTCAGAATCTGAGCTTGGCTTCTACCCTTTGGGACTTTGCCAATTATACTTTTCTTCCTGCAAATTATTCTTTTCTTCTCTCTGCAAAATGTTGCCCTCAACTAAAAAATACTCATAGTCTCCCATTTAGAGGATACAATGCTGATTTGACTTTCACAGCATGCCTTCTTCATCAAATCTCTGTATCATGTTTGTTTCATTCAGAAAAACATTAGGAGGAGGGGCCAGATAATATATCTCCAAGTCTTAGAAAAATATAATAACAAAGTGAACAAAGATAGTTGATTTTAACCTTGTTGGAGATTATTTCAATAATAGAACCATCTGATGATTCTAAATTCTCTAGTTTCTCCATGCTGTTAGACAATATATTAATAACATACTTTTCTGGCAATATTTATATTTTTATCTGGTTGGAGAGTCTTACTTCCCTTCATTAATTAATTCATGTGATTTTTTAAAATATTTAATTAGTGTTTACTATGCATGTGCCAGGCATTGAGGTTATGGCAGTAAAAAAGATAGTTATGGGTCGCAGCTTCACAGATTCTGCTGTACCTTTTCCCTTGTTCTGTTTTGTTTTGTTTTCTTTTTTGCTACCAAGGATCGAACTCGGGTCCTTGCACTTGCAAGGCAGGCGGTGGATACACTGAGCTAAATCCCCAGCCCTCTCTTGTTCTCTATTTCTTATCTGTTCAGTTCCTATCCTTCTTCTTCTTGCTTTATTGTCCCTATGTCCTCATACCTGCACCTTTGGTCTGATGTAGATCTTAAATGGTGCCTTGGTTGCCACTTTGATTATAATATGAGGCAGGCCACAGATCCATGCAAAACACACCAGCTAAACTCTTGCCCCAGGTTTTCCAGGCCCTGGAGTACTTCTTAGCCACAGCAAAATGCCCTAAATTCAATGTGGGATCAAGAAGGAAGTTAGAGACAGAGTTGAGAACATGGGGTCTTATCTGCAGAGCTGTGTGGAGGGCTGGTGTTTACCAGCTGGTCTTCCTTGTGCTGTTGGACTCATCTCTGGAGTCCCCATGAAACAGAAGCACTTGAATCCTGCAGAGCACCCTCCCTTGTTTTCAGGTGCTGAAATGATTGAGCAGAGGTAACTGGTATCCTCATGTGGGGTCTTAAAGATAATTGTTGCCCTTTTTCATTTTTCCTCAGTGTGATTTCAGTTAGCTTGCAATTAATACTCATTTCCAATTGCTTTATTTGGTAAGAATCACAATGATTTAAACCCAGAGAGTCTGATTTTAGAGTCTGGTGTGAAAATTGCTTCTCATGTGATTATTAAGAGAATGGTTCATTGATTACTACTATATCCTTGTAAGATCTATAGAGTTAGAAGTATTATCACCAAGTCCCTGCTGAACTCCAAGATGCTCTGACTCCCTTGTTATACTGAAGTCACCCTGTCAGATCTTCTTTCACTCAAGTCTTTCTACAACCACTCTCTGCAAAGCAGTCAGAAGCATCTTAAAATGTAGATCAGATTGCATCACTATGCTGCTGAGTCTATTCCAACAGTGTAGCATGGCTCAGACTAAAGGCAAATCTCAAATAACCACAATGAAGCCTCACAACATCCAGCACCTCCCCCTCACTAGTAGTTGTTTTCAAGGTAGAGTTAGATAAATAAATGAAAATATATATTGTGAATCACTTGATCCATTCTTCATAATGAGGTATGCATGAAAGATAACATATTAAAACATATTTTGCCCAGAGGGAATTTTTGAACTTTCACCACAATCAAATCCTATTATAAAATGAATATGCTAATAATACAAGAAATTACATCATTGAAAACAAAAAACCAAGAATGGAAAAGCTTTGTAAAATTTCATACTTTTCTGATGATGTTACTAACATTCACTCTCTGCTATGCTTGAAAGCCATCTTACTTCTCCACTCAGATTTGCCTTATTTGGAACCCTTTGGGATTAGAAAGAATGAAGCTCACTTTTTGGTCTGTGGAACACACCTAATTAAGAACCACATCCTGAGAAAAGTACTTTTCTCAATAAATCAGTGAACTCATTATTGAATAAGTGGAGTGTAACTCCCACATACAGCACAAATTTTGTGCTGCCTGTGCCTTCAGTGTGTGAACATTTGGAGGGCTGCATATAGGGGAAAAAGACAAGTGTGCTGAACTCAAAGCTTTCAAGTAGACATTACAAATATGAAAGGAAAATGATAAATTATAAGAAACAGATGGCATGTCAATGAAATAGAATGTGTTAACTTCACTTGAGCTAAATTTAGCTGGTCAAATTAAAGGTGATAGCACAGTAGGGGGTTGAGAACATAAAAGACAGAGGAAGACAGAAATATGGCAATTCTGGAAATTTTACCATACACCTGAAAATTTATTTGTGTTTTTAAATGTAAAAATTTCTTATACTTTTACAAATATAAGATACTTGTAGAAAAAGACATGATACCTGAGATTTGACTCACCATGGTTCACTGGAGACCGAGCCAGGGGTATAGGTATAGACAAAATAGGTGGGGTCATAAAATGTTAAATTTTTAAGCTTAGTAACAAGTATATGAACTTTAGTTATTTTTTCTGTTTTTTGTAATGTTTATACTTTCATTTAAAGAACTATGAGTGTCCAAATGACTAGTAAGACAAATAACCAAGTGGAGAAAACAAGTCATATAGTAGAGAAGGGTGAGGTTTATGAAAATTGTTTATGAGCAGAACTACCAATAACCCAAATTGAAACTGGCTGCAAATATGTGTGGCTACAGAGTACACAATGATGAGTTGGATCGTGAAAATTTCTTTCTTGATCTTTAGAATACACAAAAATTTCCAGAGCTCATTAGTGTCAAAAAAAGATTTTACTCTGAGAGCTGTTCAAGTGCATTGAGCAACAGATGGGATGATCAAGATGAAAGATGGAAACAAGATGGTTAAGTCAATGCAGAGATACGGAGGAGGGGTGGCTGTGTTGCCAGCTCACCAGCCACAGGAAATAGTGAGGAGCAAGGCACATAGGAGGAAGATAGAACCATCTGAGTAAATAATTCCAGAAATTCTGGGCTTTCCTGGGGGTGAATCATCCTATGTGCTGACAAAGGGAGTGGTGGCTGGGTCAGTACTTAGTCACCCTGTTGTTTGAACAGATCTCCCTAATTAGACTGCTTGGGTAGGAGGGCTTCCTCCTTAGGGAAAGAGTTATGGGTATACAGCCCAACTTTTGCAGCTATGAAGATGTGTGCCATGCTGGAAATGCTGATTATCTGTCTTGCTCACTAGATGTAGTGCACATAGGTAAAGGCCAGGAGTTCATTATCAGAGGGACAACTTCAATATACAGTTTCTTTGAGGACATAGGAAAATAAAATTTGATGAGGAATCTTGGGATCTAGTTTTCGATAGTTTATTGATCTTATTTGTGGCTCGTTGTAAGTCACTTTTCCTTTGGTTTATCCAATGGAGTAATTAAAAGGCAGGATTTTGGGAGTCATTGGTCATTTCCTGAACACTGTCTTTTTGAATAACTGGAACAAAGTCCTGCTGATAATGAATAGTGAAATATGGAATGAGTAGTGAGACAACGAGACAGAACCTAATAATACTGAATTAGGGTTTAACTATCCAGGAATGTTTTATTTTGGGAAGAGTTTTGGTAAAACTAGAAATTTTGCTATTTTCATTCTCCTCTACATAATAATCTGAAATACATTCTAATACTAAAGTTAAATTTTCTTTTTTATTTTGCTCTTGGTAAAAGAACAACAAAGCTTCTCTCAGCCAGGTCTTTTCCCATGCAAATAAATGTATATATAAATAGTATAGCGATTGAGCCATTAGAGCATAAGATAATTTTTGAGAAATGTAAATGTGATTAGAAAAGAGGTCTTTCTCCAGAGATAAATTTCATGATACTAAATAAAAAGAGAAGAGATTTAGAATGAAAATATCCAAAAAAAAACCCCACCCCACATTAAAAGTTAAATAGAACAGTATCTACCATACAAAGAAGGTGCCTTCTGTATGGATTTTTTTTCCTTGAGAAGTACACTATTAAATATATGGAATATAAATGCTAGTCAATATGAAAAACTGACTTAGGTCATAAGCCAAACTCCAGTGAAGTCATGTCTTTCAATTTTTAAATCTATCATATTTTTGAGACCATATCGATATTAAAGGGGGAGAGGTCATGCTGACTTCAGCAGCACATATATGAAAGAGGGAGAGGGATGAGAGTAGAGGGAGTGGAGAGAGGTTTTGGCACCAGGGTTTGAGGAATTATACCAATAGGTCTTGTTAAGGTCATTCACAGAATTACAAGTGGGTGAAAATGAAAAATTGAGCTAAAATGTATGTGCCTATAAAAAGATAAGTGTATAAAATGTATATACTGTGATAGGACATATCTATGTATGCTTATGTTTATATGCATATACTATATACATTTCATAAAATTTTATATATGATATATGCTTCACATATATACACCATACATAAATGGATATTGACACACACACACATTCTGAAATTGGAAAGTTGGTAATTTTAACCAAAGTGCTATAGATGTGATAATTCAATTAAAAAAATAAGAATTACAGGTTTTTAAATATAGAGAATAATATTTCACATAATGTTCAGACTGCAAGTTTTCTGTTTTCTTCAATGAACAACAGACACCTTGCTACACCAGACACAGAACAAAGTATTTGGTATATAATTTTAGGTAGAAATAGTATGTACATTCACAAGAATTTTTAAAAATTACAACTTTAGGCCTTCTCAATTTTATACAGGCTAAAAAGAAAAGGTAATGAAGAGCTGTTAGTGCAATAGTAAAATGTCAATAAAGATTATATGTAAAGATTCCATGTAAAGGAGCTGAGATAAAATATTCTACAACCTGTATTTCAGTTACATTTCAAAGGCATCATCCATTATATGTGAAATATGTGTGATATAAAACAACAACAAAATCAGTATGCAGAGCTTAGTATTAAGCAAATAAAATACAGAGCTTGGTATTAAGCAAGCAGATTTATGACAAAGATTTATCTGTATTCCATTGTGGTAACAGTTGTACAAATAAGATATGTATTTTGAGACAGGGTCTCACCAGGTATTGGGATTACAGGTGGTTGCAACCACAACTGGGTAAAAATAAATTTTAAAAGAACAAAAATCTTACCTTCAAAATGTATCAACAATTTAATATATTCCTTTCTACACTTTGTGTAGATGAGTAGTTCTGCAGAGCTACTCATATATCCTAGTACTCATGTACCAGTTCATTAACGTAAACTACAGACAGAAGAAGCTAAGGAAGTTGTCAGATGGAGTAGAACCAGATGGCAAGTTGCCACCCCAGCACCAGCTCACAGTACTCCTATCTGGGTACACTATGCTGGGGTTCAGCTGCAAGCCCGCAGACATCTGTGCAGCACCAAGGAAAGACTAAGAATGTCCAAATGACCATCCAGGAGTTGGCACTCTTGAACAGCTAACACGTTTAGCAGCCCTAGAGCAACAAGTATCCTCTCCCTCTCCAGGTAGATATAGTTAATGTCCTTCTAAGTGTCAGGAGTGGGGTGACTGTGCACTCTCCAGCAAGAACATGAAGAGGACTGTGTAGTCCAGTAGAAAGTAGTCTTCTATGTAGTCCAGTAGAAAGTATATGTAATTGCTCAGAAGGCAGGAGAGAGTAAGAAGAAGGAGGCCCTTTCTAAATAGAAACCATGTATAAACATGAAAAGACGGTTCATATACAAAGCATTTTACTTAAAGGGCTCTTGGAGAGCTTCAAAGAGTAGTTTCCATTAGCAAAAGAAATAATATCCTTCTTCAGAAAAAATCTGACCTTAGTAAATGTAAATGATATATTATTAAGTTTTCATTTTTAATCTATTTCCCCCTTCACTGTGTTGTTGAATTTTTAAATTGGAAATAATTTGGAAGTAATCTACTGCTCCAAACCCATTTTACAGTTAAGTCAACTGAGATCTACAAAGTTAAGGATTAGTTAGATTGCTTAAGCAGATTAAAGTTGGCACTCCAAGTATCCTTATTTGTATACATAAGCCATTAAAAAAATTGCTCAACAGAATCTAGTTCAAAAGATGGTCTAATTGGAAGGACATTTCTATGATACTTCTCACACTGTCCTCTGCCTTTTTTTGATGTATGGTTTTCCTTCTTTACACTGTTTGTAAGATTCCTCTCACTTCTGAGTGATAAGCACTGGGCTTATCCCTGAACAGCAAGGGACCTGGAGATGGCTGCTCTTGTGCAGGGTTGAGTGCAGGCCTGCAGCATCACATTTCAGTTCTCACTCTTTCTGTTACCTACTACCTTGAGATTCAAACCACCTTAGCATTGACTGGATTCTTTCTGTAGTCTCCTCCTCAGCTCAAAGTAAACTCTGTAGAAGAAGGAGGCACATCTCATTTATTGAGACAATATTCTCAACCCAGCAAGAACACAGAAGCTACAGAAGATATCTGATAAATATTTAATCAATGAGAGAATATTCTTTTGGAAACTGATTAATCTCTATGGTAATTAATCTTTTCATGTATATATTTAAAAATTTGTCAACCGAGGATAAGAAGACAAGTATAAAGTCACTGTCGTTGGAGCCCTGTACATAATTAGGTACTCAATAAAATGAAGATTAACATTTCAATATGAAGGTCATAGGCATCTGGGAAGGGGTTAAGCAAGTAGAAAATGAATGATTATGATCCGTATATTAGAAATGATAGGCAGGGATTCCAAACAGGATTTTTGCACAAATGTTTTACCATAATCCTTACAGAGCAAGAGAAGCCCATTTGCAGAGGCCGATGGGATGGCAAGGAGCATAGAACAGGTAGAAACTTTAATGCAGTGATGTTCAATACGTTTATTTTCAAAAAAAAAAAAAGTTCTTCCTGAAATATTAGAAATGGGTGATGTTTTGTAAAATTATCTTACAAACAAACTACAGTACTGGAAAATGTGCAGATTCTAATCTTAAAATGAATGGAATTAAGGACTGGGTATGTGGCTCACTGAAAATGCAAACTATCAGCATGTACAAGACCTTGGGCTCTATATTCAGCACCACATGTTCAAAAAAGGAGTAAGTTCTCCTTTCCCAAAAATGTGCATCAATTGTCTGCAGCTTTCCACTTTGTTCCTGTTTTTTGTTGGTGTGATATTGTGGTTAAGACTCTGGCTGTGGGCTCAGACAGATGGAAACTTCAGTTCAGTCCCATTACCTACTCATTGAACAGCCCCTAGCAGATTACTATTGCTCTCCAAAACTCCATACCTCTATGTTCTTCATGTTGCAATGAGTTGTAAATTTTTTTTAAAAAATTTATAAAATCCTTAGCCAAATGTTTTGGAGATAGATATTTCTAAGTTAATATTAGGTTTTCTTTCTAATAATACTGCCATTGTTATTTTTCAAACTACATGTGGCTCCTAGTCATCAAATTCAATCAACATCTAATGGCAATTATTCATATTTTAGTTCATTTCTAGCTTTGCACACACTTCCTCCTCTATCTGTGTAGATCAGTTTGGATTTCTTCAAAACAATTCCATTGAGGAGCCACAGATGATCAAAAAAGTAGGCAAAAAAAAATGGAGATCAATTAAGGATTAAAATGATTAAAATGAATAATTGATAATTTGAAATAGGAAAAAAAGGTCCAAAGGGGTAGGGGTGGTGGAAGGGGAAGGGGAAAAGGAAGAAGGGGAAGGGGAAAGGGAAGAATGGAAAGGAAAAATTACGAGAAAAGAAAAAAAAATGGAAACAAAATCTATATAAATAGGGAAGGGTGGAGGGGGTGAAGGGCACACAGGTAATGGGGAAAAAATAAGAACCAAGATACATCATGTACAGGTATAAGCACCCAATGATAAATGTAAATGTATTGTATACCTAAAATGTACCAATAAAAGAATTTAAGGAAAAAAAGAAATATGATAGCTCAAACAAAAACATGAAATTACTATCTAAGATATCATTGAAGCTCCAAAAATTTGGCAACAAAGCTTGGGATACATTTATAACCAATGTAAATGAGGTGTTATCTTGGTAAGAGATTTCCATAAACATTGTGGAATTAGTATGCCATCCCACAAATAAAAGAACAACTTTCCTGAAGTAAGAAGCAGCAGACCTGTTGTTGAGATTGTTAGCATAGCCACTAAAAATGCTGAATCCCAAAAAGAAAAGTAAGCTCTCTTTTTAACTGTCTGAGTTCATTGCAATAGTACACTAGTGAGAACTAGATAGTATATACTGTCTCTAAAATTGTATTTGATATTTTATTAGATAAAATATTTGAATATGTTTTATATTTATACTAAATGAGGTGCTAAAATCATTTAAAAATTATTCAAACAAAATGCAGATTTTCCCTAACATGATTTCTGGGAAACCTGACCACTCTTCAAAGGAAAGTGAAGATGACTGAATTCTTACAGGCTTGTATATTTTGAAATTGATGATATCCACTGTCTTAGTCAACTTTCTGCAGCTACAACAGGACACTTCAGGCTGGGTGACTAATAAACCAGTCCTTATTAAAAAAAAAAAGTGCATTTACTAACAGTGGTTTTATATGCTGGCCAATTTTAGTCCATTTTCAGAAGAAAGACTTTTGATAAAGCACTATCTCTGACTCACTCTGACCTGCATTTTGGAGTTAGCATTAATTAGATTAATAATATCACCACTGATTGCTTGTTGAATTAAGAATCGGTAAGTGTCTAGCTCTCGGGTAAGTGTCTAGCTCTCTTTAAATGGGCTGCCCAGACATCCCTGGAACCAGTCTCTCCATTCTCTTCATCTTCTGTCTCTACACGCACTCTAATTGCTCCAATCTAAAGTGTGGAACATTCCCATTGGTGAGATTTCTTAGGGCAGCTCTCAGTGCAAATCAGAGTCTTCTAGGCTGCTTAGGAAGTGACAGTCTCCAGATCTCATTCAGAATATTTTAATCCACCTGGTCCATTTCAGCTCTGCCTTTCTGCTTTTGATTCAGTAGTGGGCACCTGACATCTGCCCTTTATATCACCCTCTATACTCTCTGACAGCCTATTTGGTTATAGGTGATCCTTGAACTAATTTAAAAAGTATTTTCTCTTGATTTAGCTTCCCTCTAGCCAGAGCAGGATTATTTTGTATAAGATGGCCTCTGGTCACCCCAGACAGCAACTTCCATCCCCAGAACAGCACAGCACCCTTTCTTTTCCTTAACTGACAAAATGAATCCAAACATGTGATGGCTTCTCAGAGATTTTTCTTGGATGGCATACATTTTTCTCCTCTTCTTTAGTTCTTTATAAGAGTCTTCCTTAGGATACTTGAAGCAATAATATCACAGAATACAATATTCAGGATTAGTATCCATCCATTCATTCAACAACAAAATAATAGGCAACAATGATATGCCAGTCACTATTCTAGACATTTAAAATACATCAGGGAAAAGAAATCAAAATAAGGTATACATCCCTTCATGGATGCATATTCCATGTGAAGGAGAAATAAAGTAAACACAACAAGTGAGCAAATATGCAGTGTTTTTGAAGATGTTAGCGGTATAAAATCATAAAGCAGTGTAAAGGACCTGGGCATGCTGGCTAGAGGCAGGCTTTGGTTTTAAACCTGGTGGTCAACTCAGCCCCAGTGCAAAGAACATCATCTGTGTAAAGAATGGAGGAGGTGAGGATGGGCAGTAAGGGCATTACATAGAAGGTAATTCAGGCAAAGGAAACCAAGACAGACAAGTGAATGAGTAGGCATGGCTGACTGAGTGTGAGGAGCCCAGTGAAGCACAAGGCAGTGTGGGGAGGAGGAGGCTGTGAGGGCAGGGGGCAGGGGACATGAGACACTGAATGCACTGAAGGAGCTATGTTTTCTGCTTGGAAATGGGGACCACTGCACTATTTGGAGCAGAGGAACAGGAATTTTAAAAGGAATATTGTGGCTTCACTGAGACCTAGAAAATTTTAAATAACAATTCAAAGTAGTTCATGAGTTTATGGACTGAAGACATTGCGTTGGATTAGCCATGAGTGGTGATAATGAAAAGCAGACTGATTTCAATTGATCTAACACAGAACCCTAAACTAAACTCAATCTTAAAGCAAACTAACAGTTTACTTTAGTGCTTGCAAGCCTACTGCCCTGACTTTAGTATGTATGCCAGTGGCTACACGGGTTGTGATAAGAAACTCTATATAAGATAGTGGAGGCACAAAAGGTGGGTATGAATGGTTTAAAAGAACTTGCAGTATACTACTCGTCAATTAAAGGCTAGTCTTAAAATATTCCCCAACAAATTCTTGACTCAGAAATTTGGTGTAGACCCTGGAAGATGAAGTTGGCCATTTTTATAAAAAGACAGTGTGCCAGTAGATCAAGTCAAAGCCACTTTATTGCATATAAATCTGAATATGTTTTACTAGCTCTATGAACAATGTCATGGAAAATCATAAGATATGCTTGATATCCAGTGCGAGTGCAATAAAAACTTGTTTAATTGAATTGGATTTTAGACAAAATCATGTATCCTATCCATCAACAGGAATACAAACTACCACATTGCTTGGAGCACATGAAAAGTTTCCCTGGTAACTCTCATCTGTTTAGTGGTCACGCTGATCCTATATCATGTTGATTTCCTGCAGAGCTAATTTCTCACATCTCCAGATTGCAATGCCAACACAGTTGCACATCTTTCTGCTTCTTTCCCCAAAATATTATCACAGTCCAAGTCCCAAAAGCCCAAATCCATAAAGCCAATGACTGAATTAAAGTTCTCTCTCTTTCCCAACTTAACAAATACAAAAAAAAAAGGGTTAATAAATTGGGAACTGTTTTTGCAATGGAGTTTGAGTAAGGACCTTTATATCATTGTGAGGTAAAAACATATATGCTTTTGGATATTTAGGCTTTGGAGGTGGAAAACACTACCATATAAATTTAATAAGGTGACATCAGAAAATATAGGAACAAATTTAAAAAAGAGTTGGCAATTCACAATTATTAGGACTTTCCCAAACATGTAGCCCCTCTCCTAATCCAGTTCTCCTGGAGATTAGAACTATTAGGGTGGATGGTCCCAGGAGAGTCACAAATTTTTGAAGCCTCAATATCAGAGATAACAAACCTTGAGATCATTGGGAGAATTGAGTGAGGTTCTCTGTTTAAACAACACTAGAAACTAGAGACTGCCTGAGTATGAAAATATGACTATTGTGACTGCTAATAGCTGCTGTCCTAAGCTGTCCAGCCACTTCATCTGGCCAACTCGGCCTCTCTCGGGATGATTCTTAACTGCTCAGTGTGCATGCCCAATAATTGTTCAACTTTATTTTTCTGGTGGTGGTGTTGATCCAGATGGAACCTAGTGCCTGCCTCATGCTGCACACATTGCTCTGCCATGGAGCTCCACTCCCAGCTAATAACATTTTCCTGTCACTTTCTTATGTTAATGACAATTACACGGCACACATCCAATGAAGGAGGACCAATGTGTGCATGATCCATATGGAAGTACTTTTAATAGAAGTGATATATAATTATTAAATGTTGCTTCAATTGCACAAATATGTAATCATTTTACAGCTGTTCTCCCTTCCAACTGACTATGTTTAATACCATTTATATTCAAATACTCACGAGGTGCACTGATGAGAAAGTACAAGAGCGCAAATCTCCCTAGCCAAAACACAGTTCCAGCCATATGCCAGATTTGGAGAGCACCCAATTGCTGCCAATAGAGCCCTTTAAGAAGCCACATGCTACTGCTGAGGAAATCCTTTACACTCCCACTCATTTACTTCTTACATTACTAATTAGTCTTAGACCTCACAGAATAGCAATTATTCACTAGAAGACTCTCTCAGTTACATTTAGATTTCAGGCTTCTTACTGTCCCATCTTCATGTGTCCTCCACATCCTGTGCTGCCAATTTTGTCCCTGTATCTCTCAATTTTTTTTATTAGTATGTTTGCAGTACATAATGATTGCATTCCTTGTGGGGATTTGTTGTATGTACAAAATAGATCTTTTTTTGGTTCATCTTCTCCCCTTCTCCTCCCACCTGCTCCCCCATCTCTTGATCCTCTTTCTATTTGAGAAAGATCTCCCTACTTCCTCTTACCCATATTTTTGTTTCATGTAATCATTTTGTGATTATCTTGGAGAGTTATATGAGCAACCCTATTTGCCCTTGGATTTCAAATTTAGCAAGTCCCAGGGCTATAGGTATAGGTTCATAGCAGAGCACTTGCTTTTACACACTAGACCCTGGGTTCAAACTTCGGCACCATAAAAAATAAAAATTGAAAAAACATTTAGCAAGTCTGAAACCCCACTTTGGATCTGATCCTTATGCCAACCTATTCCCTCTCTTAGTAAATATCAGCTTTATCATTCCTGGATTTCAGAAACAGTACATTATTGCATTCCTTCTCTTCTTCTCCCCTCATCAATGTATCCAAAT
The DNA here is from genome assembly GCF_053883595.1 of Heterocephalus glaber. Classification (NCBI taxonomy): domain Eukaryota; kingdom Metazoa; phylum Chordata; class Mammalia; order Rodentia; family Bathyergidae; genus Heterocephalus; species Heterocephalus glaber. The sequence goes on along the minus strand of NW_028258143.1, from coordinate 24,299,650 downwards.
ATTGACTCTACAAAAATATCACAATTTAAAAGCTTCTTTGTCATTATCCCTATTTTGGATTACTACAAGAGGGTCTTTTTTTTTCATAAAGTTTATTGGTACATTTTAGGTATACAATAGAGTTGGATTCATCATTGGGATCTTGTACCTTTACATGATATATCTTGGTTCTTATTTTCTCCCCATTCCCCTGCCCTCCTTTCACCCCCTCCACCCTTCCCTATTTACAAAGACTTTGTTTCCATTTTTTTCACACACATGTGTAAATACCAAATAGTTTCTCTGATGTGAAAAGCTAAAAGGTCTAAAGGAGTAGAGGAAGTGGGAGGGGTAGGGGAAAGGAAAGAAGGGAAAAGAAAAAATATGAGTACAGGAGGCTCTTAAGTGAACTCCCGGATACTACCTTCAGACTCTACTCTTTACTCTCAAAATGTTAACTGAATATTTAAGCACTTCTCTGCAGTGAGGACATGGCCCCTCTTCTCATAGTCCACCTTCAGCTTTCTTTCTCACTGAAAGGCACACCATGGCTCCCATAATGATCCAGGAAGTCTTCTGTGCTTCAGCTCCACCAGCCCAGTAGAGCTTTCACACTCACTATGCTTTCTGTATTGAGTTTTCTTCCTTCAGATTTGCTTCCTTTTGTTAAATGTCCCCTTAAAAATAAAGTATTTTTCAAACACTCTGTATAAAACAGTAAGCACCCACACGATGCAATTTATCACCTGCCCCAGATTTATATTTGTCACAGCTCTTATAGCCACTTGAAATATTATATATGCACATGTTACTAGTTATCTTTTTAGATTTATTTCATAATGAACCACATTCCCAGGGCTTAGAACAAAGCATCTTATATAGGAGTCAGTCAATAAATATTGCTGCTTGATTTGGTAACCTGTCTACACTGATCATGTACCTTCCACGGCCCTAGGGATGCACAGATCTTAGGAAATGGTCTATTCCCTCAGAGGTCTCACAGATTTCTCTCCAAGTATGTGGTTTAGGAGCACAGGGAACTGGACCCTCACCATACATCCTGCATGCACTATATTATGGATTATTTTCTCAAAGTTAATTTTTTTCAAAGTTGCTTTACCTATATGAATGTTCCCTCAAGTAAATGGTACTGAAAGATGATACAGTTCTATCACAAAGTCAAATGTGTTCTTTAGATAATTTTTGAAGTTAAAAATGGAAAAAATATTAAATTTGTCCCTTCTTACAAATCAGCTCAGAAAGACTGATTAAATCAACCCAGTAATAGTCATAGGCTAATTAGAATAATTGAGAAAATTGGAGTAAACTAAAATTAATATTTATGCAAGACATGCTTGTTTAAAAGGTTTTGTCAGAAAAAAAGCAGGAATGAAACTGTTGAATCTTTGTTCTGATAATGCTTCCTTCAAAAGTCCTTCCCTGTAGGTATTGGAGTTGAACAGTGAATCTAACTCAAAATATAGCTGGCCTTCTGTACCCTGGGATTCCTCCCCCATGGATTCAATGAACCACAGATCAAAAATATTTAAAGAAGTACTGTATCTTTTCCCTCACAGTGCAATCAAAAAAGTATATCTTATAGAAAATGAAAGAATAATAGTGGCTAGCAAAGGTTAGAAAATGGTGGAGATGGTAGTGGTGGTGAACTGGAGAGATTAGTCAAAGGTACTAAGCTATTGTTAAATAAGATTAATAAATTCAGGGCCGGGGATTTACCTCAATGATTCCGCCGTCTGCCTTGCAAGCACAAGGACTCGAGTTCGATCCCCGCTACCAAAAAAAAAAATGAAAGATTAATAACTTCAGATGTTCATTTCATAATTAAGAATAATGTACTTTATTTAAAAATGCTAGAACATTTTATTTTAAAATTAATTTTATTGGTATGTTTAAGGTATACAATATAATGACGTTCATCATTGGAAATTTGCACCTTTGCATAATTCATCTTAGTTCTTATTTTTTCCCCATTCCCCTGCCCTCCCTTCAAGCCCTCCAACCCTCCCTACCTACAAACACTTTGTTTCCATTTTTTTCTTTTCCTCGTATTAATTCCATTCCCTTCTTTCTTTTCCCCTACCCCTCCCACTTCCCCTTCCCCTTTGCCCTTCTTCTTCCTATTTCACATTATCTATTATACATTTTAGTCCTTATTTACACTTTCAGCTTCTCATACTAGAGAAACTATTTGGTATTTACAGATGTGTGTCCTATTTATTTCACTTAAGAGTATCACCTCAAAGTGCATCCATTTAGCTATAAATGTCTCTAGTTTCTTGTTCTTTATGGCTGAGTAATATTGCATTTTATTAAAAAAAACTCCACATTTTCTTTATTCAGTCTCCAGTTGATAGGCAATTGGGTTGCTTCCAAGTTTTAAGTAACACAAATGGTGCTCCTATAAAGATGGGTGCACATATATCACTGTGGTATAATTCTTTTACTTTTCGGGGGAAGATACCCAGCAGGAGAATATCTGGGTCAAATGGGACTTCCAGTCCTACTTCTTGGAGGTATCTCCATACTGATTTCCACAGTGGTTGCACCAATCAAACTCCCACCAGCAGTAGAGTAGGGATCCTCTTTCCCCACACCTCTGCCAGCATTTGTTATTGGTTGATTTCATGAGAAGAGCCATTCTTACTGGGTTAAGGTGGAATCACAGAGTAGTTTTCATTTGCATCTCTCAAATGACCAGTGATGTTGAACATTTTTCCATGTTTATTTGGTATTTCTACTTTGTCTCAGAAATGTCTGTTTATTTCAGAGGCCCATTTTTGAATTAGGTCTTTAAATTTGGGAGGTCTGATTTTTGTAAGTTCTTTATATATTCTAGATAGTAGATCTTTGAGGAACTGGTGGTGAAATTTTTTACCCACACTGTCTCTTCACACTGTTGGTAGTTTCTCTTGCTGTGAAGAAGCTTTATAGTAAAAAGAGATCCCACTTGTTGATTCTTTGTGCTAGTTTATGGGCAACTGAAGTTTTGTTCATAAAATGATTTCCTAGACCAATGTCTTCAGGAGTTCTACCTAACCTCTCTTCCAGCCAGTTCAGCATTTCTGTTTTAATATTTAGATCTTTAATCCATTTCAATTTTAGTTTTGTGCATCATGAGAGACACAGGTCTAGTTTTAATCTTTGACAGGTTGAAACCTAATTTTTCCAGCACCATTTATTAAAGAGGCTATCTTTCCTCCAGTGAGAATGCATGGCTATTTAGCCAAAGATGAGGTGGCTGCATGTGTCTGGAGTTGTTTCTGCATCTTCTAATCTGTTCTACTGATCCCTAGGTCTGTTTCTTTGCCAGTACCATGCTGTTTTTATCACAGTAGCTTTGTTGTATAGTTTCAAGTTGGGGATTGTAATACCCCCTGGCTTGTCTTTATTGCCTAGTATTGCTTTTGGTATTCTAGATCTCCTCTTGTTGCAAATTAATTTTTGGATTGTTTTCTCAAGGTCCATGAAGTATGGTGCTGGGATTTCAATTGGGATTGCATTGAATCCGTATAACACTTTTGGATGTATGGCCATTTTCACTATGTTGATTTTTCCTACCCAGGAGCAAGTGATGTCTTTCCATTTTCTAATATCCTCTTCAATCTCTTTTTAGAGTGCTATAGTTTTCATAGTAGAGGTCTTTGATTTCTTTTGTTAGGTTAATTCCTTGGTATTTCTATTTTGTGGATGCTCTTGTGAAAAGAATTGATTGCCCCATTTCTCTCTCTAAGTCTGTTTTTTATGTATAGAAAAGCTATTGATTTTTCTGTGTTGACCTTGTATCCAGCTACTTTAGTGAATTTGGTTATTAAGTCTAGAAGACTTTTGGTGGAGTTCTTAGGGTCTTCTATATAGAATATCATGTTCTCTTCAAATAATGACAATTTCACTTCTTTGTTTCCTATCTTTAATCCTTTTATTTCTTTCTCTTGTCTTACTGCTGTCTGTGGCTAATGATTCCAAAACTATTTTGAACAGAAGTGGTGATAGTGGACATCCTTGTGTTGTTCCTGATTTTATTGTGAAGGATTTCAGGTTTTGAATATTTAGTATGATATTGGCTGTTGGTTTCTCAAAGATGGATTTTATTGGATTGAAGTAGAGACTGTCTATTCCAATTTTTGGAGAGTGTTCATCATAAATGCATGTTGGATTTTGTCAATTGCTTTTTCTGCATCTATTGAGATGATCATATGGTTTTTGTCCTTGGTTCTATTAATACAATGTATTACATTTATTGATTTGAGTATGTTGAACCATCCCTGCATCCCTGGGATTAATCCCACTTGGTCAGGGTGTTTGTACTTCTTGTTGATCTTCTGCATTCTATTTGCCAGTATCTTATTAAGGATTTTTGCATCTATGTTCATTAGTGAGGTTGGCCTCTAGTTCTCTTTTTAGGTTGGGTCTTTCTCTGCTTTGGGACTCAAGGTGATTCTTGCTTCTAGGAATGAATTTGGGAGTATTTCTTCCCTTTCAATTTCATTGAAGAGTTTAAACAATAGTGGCAGTAGTTCCTCTCTCAATGTCTTGTAGAGTTCAGCTGTGAAGCCATCAGGACCCGGACATTTCTTAATTCATAAGCTTTTAGTTACATTTTCAATTTCATTGATTGATATTGGGTCATTTATAATGTTGAGGTCATCTTCATTCTACTTTGGTAATTCACACCTCTCTAGAATCTGTCCATTTCTTCTGTATTTTTCATCTTATTGGAGTGTAGGTATTGGTGATCCTCTGGATTTCTGCTGGGTCTGTTGTAATTTCACCCTTTTTATTCCTAATTGCATGGATTCAGGCCTTTTCTTTCCTTTTTTGATAAGGTTGACTAAGGGCTTTTCAATTCTGTTTATTCTTTCAAAGAACCAACTCTTAGGTTCATTGAATTTTGTATTGTTCTCTTAGTCTCCATTCCATTGATTTCTGCTCTGATCTTTGTAATTTCCTCCCTTTGTATGAGCTTTGGGTTTGTCCTACTCTTCTTTTTCCAGAAGCTTCAGATTCAGCATCAGGTTGTGTAATTGAGCTTGCTCTGTTTTCCTAATGAGAGTATTCACTGCTATGAATTTCCGCCACATGACTGCTTTCATTGTGTCTCATAGATTCCCATATGCTGTATTGGAATTGTCATTTAATTGTAGGAACTGTCTGAATTCTTTTTTAATTTCCTCTGTGACTCATTGGTTATTCAGAAGTGTGTTGCTCAATTTCCATGTGTCTATAAAATTCTTGCTGTTTCTTTTGCCATTGATTTCCAATTTCATCACACAGTGGTCTGATAATATACAGAGGATAACTTCAATTTCTTTGCACTTATATAAACATGTTCTATGAGGGAGTATGTGGCCTATTTTAGAGAATGACCCATGTGTAGCTGAAAAGAATGTGTATTCTGATGTGGTGGGGTGGAACACTGTAAATATCTGTTAAGATCATTTGTTCAAGAGTTTGATTGAGCTCTAGTATATTCTTGTTTATTTTTTTGTCTAGTTGATCTATCTATTTGTGACAGTGATATAGAGGTCACCAACTACTTTTGTATTAGTGCTTATATGATTTTTCATATCCATTAGTATTTGTTTTATATTGTTGGGCACACTAGTGTTTGGTGGATACATATTAATGATCATCATCTCTTCCTCTTGGATTGTTCCCTTTACAAGGATGTAGTGTCCTTCTTTGTCGGTCTTAATCAGTATTGGTTTGAAATCTACTTGATCTGCTAAGAGCATAGCTACTTCTGCTTTTGGGGAGGTTCCTGTCACATGGAGTATTGTTTTCCACTCTTTAACTATGAGTTTCTTTTTCAATTGGCCTACGAGGTTTTTTTTGAATTATTTTTCTTGTATGCAGCATATTGTTGAATCTTGCTTCTTGACCCATTCTGCCACACTATTTCTTTTAATTGATGAACTGAGACCACTAACATTGATAGTTATATTACATATTATAACTGATATGTATTGACTTATCCTTCTCATGACTTTTTCTTTTTGTTGGATTCTCCCCATTTCTGTTTAATTTCTTTTCATGCCTGATGGATTCATTCTGCAGCACTTCCTGGATTGTGATCCTTATTGTCTCTTCCTAGGATATTGTTTAAAACAAAATTTTTTTTTTTGCCTTGTGGGTTTGGGTTGAAAAGTGTGCTGTGATTCTGATGGGCTTTCCTTTCTATGTAATTTGTTTCTTTTCTCTAACTGCTTGTAGAATTTTGTTCTTCTGTTGGGTTTCTGGAATCTTAACTATTATATGGCTATGTGTAGATTTTTTTTATCATGTCTAGTTGGTGTCCTATATGTTTCACTTATCTCTATGTCAAATTCTTTTCCCCTATTTGGGAAGTTTTTGCCATTACTTCTGTGAACAGTTTTTTTTTTTTTTTTATGTCTTTTGCACTCTATCCTGTTTCTTCATTGACTCCATTAGTTTGATAGTATTCTTCTTTGCACTGTCTAGCTGCTGCTGGATTGATTTCTCATGGTTCATTACTATTTTTAAGAAAATTTTCTTTTCCTGGTCACTAATTGCAATCCTATCTTCTATATCTGAAATTCTATCCTTGCATTGGTTCATTCTGCTGTGTAAACTTTCAGTGCAATTTTTACTGTCCGGGAAATCTGTTTGCATCTGTTTTATAGATTCCATTTGTTTCCTATGTTGGGATTCCATTATGTTCCTCAGCTCCTCTATTTTTTTTATCTATGTACACTCTAGATTTATTAATCAAGTCTTGTACTATGGGCACAATCTCTGCTACTATCTGAGAAATTATTTCTGATTTCATTTTTTCCAGAACCTCTTTTGTTGCCAGTTCAGGGAGTCCAGGTGGTTGAGTATCAGATTGTTCAACCTCTTTTTCCTTTGGGTTTCCTTAGATGATCTGGAAGTCTGGTTTTGAGACTTATTTACTTGTGTTCTAATTTCAACAGATGCCACCTGCTGTGCTTTTGTTGAGGTGACTTTTTGCTCACCCAGTGGTCTTCAATTCTGAGCAAGCCCCAAGCAGCCTTTACTCTGCTGCTCACCAGTACACCAGTTCCTGGGTTCAGAGTGGTGGCTTTCTGGATCCTTCAGTTGACCTGTTGTCTGTGTGTGTTTCTGGCTGGGACCTGTGCACACTTGGGATTGTATCTAGTCATGCCTCTTGATGGGACTCCTACATAGCTGTTGTCTGGGAAGGCCTTCAGCTGGGGGCTGTGCACTCCGGTTCCTGTTGTCTGCACAGGCTTTGGCTAGGTTCTTCATGTACTTATTAATGGAATTGTGTCAGGCCTCTGGGTATTGCTTGTGTGCCTATGTAGCTCTTTTCCAGGTGGGTCCTTCGCTGTGACCAGTGGTGTGGAGAGCCTCTGGCTGAAGCTTGTGCACCTGTGCAGTTCTTTTCTGGGTGGCCCTTTGGCTTGAGCAGGTGTGCCTGAGCCTCTGGGGTCAGGGCAAAGCCCTGGCTGGGATCTGCCTGCAGCCTAGCTGGTGTGGGTCTCACAGCTGCTCCCCGATGGAAATGTAGAACATTTTAAATGTTTTTCTCCCAAATAAATGTTATGTGATTGAGGAGATAGTTATGTTGACCCAGATTGAATGTTACACAATATATGCATGTATCACAATATCACATGGCACCCTGTAAATATGTATAATTTTATAAAAATATTAAAAAGAAAAAATATAAATAAAAGAATTTTTAAAAGAAAATATTTGAAAATATTTCTGGGTCTCTTCTTAATCAAGTAATTATAAATTGTATAGAGGTTGTAGGGAAAAAGAAATCCTATATTGTTGGTGGGAATGTTCATTAGTATAACTACTGTGGACATCAGTATGGAGATTCCTCAAAACACTAAAAATAGAAATTCCATTCAATCCAACTATTTCCCTTGTAGGTGTCTTCCCAAAAATGTTAAACACATCAAATTATAGTCATACATGCATATCTATGTTTATAGCAGCACAATTCATAATAGCTAAATCTTGGAAACAGTCTATAACCCTATCAACAGATTAATAGAAAAACAAAAGTATTTACAAAGAATGGAGTACTACTCTGCCAAAAAAGAAGTATAAACTTGAATAATTTGTAGGACCATGATTGTACCTTGAGATTATAATGTTAAGAAAATATATCAGATGCACAATCTTAAATATCACGTGGTTTCTTTTATATGAGAAACCCAAAATATAGGTAAAGAGCAAAGTAAAAGATAGATAGTAGGAAGCAAGGGATGAATCTTTCTCAGATGGGAAGGGCACCACAAGATGGAGGGTTAGAGAAAGAAGTGGAAGGGTGTGAAAAAGAATTAAGATGTGTTATGTACATATACCAACTCCACATAAGGAATGCAATTATAATGTACTGCAAATACATACTAATAAAAACAGAAAGCAAAAAAGAGGAAAAGGTATTTTTAGTGAAAAGGTAAATTTTTCTTATCATTCCCTAAGCAGTACAGTGTAACAACTATTCACATAACATTTATATTATGTCAGGTGTTTTAAATAATCTAGAGGTAATTTAAAGTATGCAAGAGTTTGAGTGTAGGCTACATGGAAATATTGAATGATTCTATACAAGAGATTTCTGTGTCTGTGGATTTTAGTGTCTGTAGGAGTCCAGAAACCATCTTGTGTGGATGCTTGATGGGAGTGTGTTTGTGAAGCACTGTGCTATGTCCAGTGGGAAGAGCTTGGCCAGTGTGTACTTGAAGAGGGAGTCTGGCCAAGGACTTTGCCTCACCAGCCAACATTGGACTCCATATCAGATCTCCAGTCAGGAAATGTATCTTACGTCATTCCTGTGGTAGACAAGTCATTGTTTTTATCGGGATGTTTTTTTTATAAATACTTTACTTTATGAAAAATAAAACAAAATGTCATAACAAAATGAGAGTAACAATAATTAATACACTGTGTATCATCTTCAAAATAGTTACTCAGAGTACAAGACAGACACAAAAATCTCTTACAAAAAATAAAGAAATAATATAGCAAAATTTTCTTGGAACTAAGAGAAACTAGTAGTATAAACTCAGGCAATGTCTCAGAAGATTGTCTACAACATATACATGATTAGTTTTCAAAAGAAATTGTGCTGTATTTTGTAGTGAGTATTTATTTTACATTGCCGATGAATTCTGAAAATCAAAATAAAATTATTTGAATTGCTAATGTTATTCTGTATTCCTGATTAAGTCAACCAGATTAATTTTGTACTTATTTGCAATTTGTAGCAAAATCTGTATTCATTTTTATTACTCAGTCTACTTGGTACAGTTGCTAAACATTCCTATCAATATTTCAGACAAGATGTAGCACCTGATTAATCCAAATACCTAAACATAGTTTGCCTGATGTTGGCTAATTTATCTTGTATTGACAAAATCAAAAGTGCCTAAGAAATAAGCATACAAAATGTTACTCACCACCTTGTAAATGTCAACCTTGTTGGGAGGCAATATTAAGTGGGAATGTGTGCCTCATTTACATTTCTCAGCATAGTTGAAATAGATTTTAATAAAACTTGCATATTAAAAATAATTGAGCTGCAACAGGACAAGGAAAATTAGACTTATTTGTTAGCATTCTAATTTAAATACTTAGCACAATCTTTGCACTCAAGGATTATATCAAATAAATCCTCCAAATTCACCATAAAAATCTGATTGCCTGAGAAGTAATATAGTAAAAAAATAAAGTGAATAGCACACTACCTAGAAAGCAGAAATTCTTCCAGGAGCCCTGAGGAACAATGCATAAATAAATGAATAAGCTAGAAACTAAAGTTTACAATTGTTCTCTTATATGAAAGTATTTAAAACATTTTTAGAAAGTTGGTAGTTTGTGATAGACCAGCACAATGAGCACTGATGTTTCAGTGTCTGGGACATGTATATTTTCTCAGACACAGTATTCAGCCATCTGACTCCCTTTAAACAATGCAATGGAGCCGAATTGATACTCTCCTCTGGAGCAAAAATGTTAAAAACAACTGTGTGGTTCCATCTCTGGCTTCTCTTCTGTGTTCTGAGGCCAGTGTATCTGGCATGGGCACATTTTCCTCACTATACCCCAGCACCCAGAGGGTGTGGAGCCTCAACTAAATTCACAGAAAATGTCAACAGACGGCAAGAAGTAAACCTTTGCTGTTTGAAGCCATTGAAATTTAGGGACTTTTTTGGGGGGGGTATTAAATTCTTTTATTGCTACATTGTAGGTATACAACACAATTACATTTCTCCTTGGGAATTGTACCCTTATATAATGCATCTTGGTTCTTATTTTTTCCCCATTCCTAGCCCTCCCTTCACGCCCTCCACCCTTCCTTATTTACAAAGATTTTATTTCGATTTTTTCCATTTCTCATCATTTTTTCCTTTCCCTTCTTTCCTTTCCCCTGTGCCTCCCACTACCACTACCCCTTTGGGCCTTTTATTCCTATTTTACATTATCAATTATTCATTCTAATAATTCGTACATTTTAGGTAAACAATATAATGACATTCATCATTGGAAATTTGCATCTTTACATAGTCTCTCTTGGTTCTAGGTAACAGAGACATGGCAGGGGGTATCACAATCCCCAACCTGCAACTATACTACAAAGCTACTGTGATAAAAACAGCATGATACTGGCAAAGAAACAGGCTTGAGGACCAGTGGAACAGATTAGAAGATGCAGAAACAACGCCAGACACACTCAGCCATCTCATCTTCTACAAAGGAGCCAAACACCCTCACTGGAAGAAAGATAGCCTCTTTAATAAATGGTGCTGGAAAAATTGGGCTTCAACGTGCCAAAGATTAAAACTAGACCTGTATCTCTCACCATGCACTAAACTGAAATCAAAATGGATTAAACATCTAAATATTAAAATAGAAACTCTGAACCAGTTGGAACAGAGGTTACGTAGAACCCTTGAGGACATCGATGTAGGAAAAGATTTTAGGGACTTTTATTATTATTACAGCACAATCAAGCCTATGCCAATTGTTTTTTTTTTATTAAATTCTTTTATTGGTACATTGTAGGTATACAACACAATTACATTTCTCATTGGGAATTGTACCTTTACATAATGCATCTTGGTTCTTATTTTTTCCCCATTCCAAGCCCTCCCTTCACACCCTCCACCCTTCCCTATTTACAAAGACTTTATTTCCATTTTTTCCATTTCTCAGCATTTTTCCTTTCCCTTCTTTCCTTTCCCCTGCCCCTTCCACTACACCTACCCCTATGGACCTTTTCTTCCTATTTTGCCTTATCGATTATTCATTCTAATCATTGGTACATTTTAGGTATATAATATAATGACATTCATCATTGGAAATTTGCACCTTTACATAGTCTATCTTGGTTCTTATTTTTTACCCTTGCCCAGCCCTCCCTTCAACTCCTCCAGTCCTCCCTATTTACAAAGATTTTGTTCCTATTTTTCCATTTTCTCATATTAATCCCATTCCCTTCTATCCTTTCCCCTAACCCTCCCACTTCCTTCCCCTTTGCCCCTTTTCTTCCTACTTCACATGACCTAGTATACATTTAGTCCTTATTTACACTTTCAGTTTCTCACACCAGAGAAACTATTCAGAATTTACACATGTATGTCCTATTTATTTCACTTAAGAGTATCGCCTCAATGTGCATCCACTTAGCTATAAAAGTCTCTAATTTCTCATTTTTTATGGCTGAGTAGTGCTCCATTTTATTTAAAAAAACCTATATTTTCTTTATCCAGTCTCCAGTTGATGGGCATTTGGGCTGTTTCCAAGATTTAGCTATCACAAACTGTGCTGCTATGAACATTGGCATACATATATCACTGTGGTATGATTGTTTTAATTCTTTGGGGAAGATCCCCAGCAGTGGAATAGTGGGGTCAAATGGGACTTCCAGTCCTAGTTCTTTGAGGTATCTCCATACTGATTTCCACAGTGGTTGCACCAGTCTACACTCCCACCAGCCAGTGGAGCAGGGTTCCTCTTTCCCCACAGCCCTGCCAGCATTTGTTATTGGTTGATTTCATGATAGCAGCCATTCTTTCTGGAGTGAAGTGGAATCTCAGCATTGTTCTCATTTGCATCTCTTGAATGACTAGTGATGTTGAACATGTTTTCATGTACTGATTTGCTATTTCTACTTCTTTGTCTCAGAAATGTCTGTTCATTTCAGATGCCCATTTTTGGATTGGGTCTTTAAATTTAGGAGGTCTCATCTTTTTATGTTCTTTATAGATTCGAGATAGTAGACCTTTGTCTGAGGAAGAGCAGGTGAAGATTTTTTCCCACATTATGGGTTGTCTCTTCACACTGCTGGTGGTTTCTCTTGCTCTGCAGAAGCCTTATAATAAGAAGAGATCCCATTTGTTGATTGTTTGTGCTAGTGCACGGGCAACTGAGGTTTTGTTCATAAAATCTTTTCCTACACTGATGTCTTCAAGAATTCTACCTAACCTCTGTTCCAGCTGGTTCAGAGTTTCTATTTTAATATTTAGATCTTTAATCCATTTTGATTTTAGTTTAGTGCATGGTGAGAGATATAGGTCTAGTTTTAATCTTTGGCAAGTTGAAGCCCAATTTTTCCAGCACCATTTATTAAAGAGGCTATCTTTCCTCCAGTGAGGGTGTTTGGCTCCTTTGTCAAAGATGAGATGGCTGAGCGTGTCTGACGTTGTTTCTGCATCTTCTTATCTGTTCCACTGGTCCTCAAGTCTGTTTCTTTGCCAGTACCATGCTGTTTTTATCACAGTAGCTATGTAGTATAGTTGCAGGTTGGGGATTGTGATACCCCCTGCCATGTCTCTGTTACCTAGAATTGCTTTTGCTATTCTGGGTCTCTTTTTCTTCCAAATGAATTTTGGGATTGTTTTCTCAAGGTCTATGAAGTATGCTGCTGGAATCTCAATTGGAATTGCATTTAATCTATATAGCAGTTTTGGAAATATGGCTATTTTCACTATATTAATCCTTCCTACCCAGGAGCAGGGGATGTCTGTCCATTTTCTGATATCATCTTCAATCTCTCTTTTCAGAGTGCCATAGTTTTAGAGAAGAGGTTTTTATTTCTTTCATTAGGATGATTCGTAGGTATTTCAGTTTTTTGGATGCTATTGTGAAAGGAAGTATTTGCCCTATTTCTCTCTCAGTGAGTCTGTCATTCGTGTAGAGGAAAGCTATTGATTTTTGTGTGTTGACCTTGTAACCAGCTACTTGACTGAATTTGGTTATTAAGTCTAGAAGACTTTTGGTGGAGTTCTTGGGGTCTTCTATATAGAGTACCATGTCATCTGCAAATAATGACAATTTGATTTCTTCATTACCTATCTTTATTCTTTTATTTCTTTCTCTTGTCTAATTGCCATGGCTAATGTTTCCAGAAGTATATTGAACAAGAGTGGTGATAGTAGACATCCTTGTCTTGTTCCTGATTTGAGTGTGAAGGATTTCAGGTTTTGACCATTTAGTATGATATTGGCTGTTGGTTTTTCATAGATGGCTTCTATCAGTTTGAGGTAGAGACCATCTATTCCAATTTTTTGTAGGGTTTTTATCATAAATGCACTTTGAATTTTGTCAAATGCTTTTTCTGAGTCTATGGACATAATCATATGGCTTTTGTCCTTGGTTCTATTAATATAGTGTATTACATGGATTGATTTTCGTATATTTACCCATCCCTGAATCCCTGGGATGAATCCCTCTTGATCAGGGTGTATGATCTTCTTGATGATCTTCTGCATTCTGTTTGCCAGTATCTTATTAAGGATTTTTGCATCTATGTTCATTAGTGAGATTGGCCTATAGGTCTCCTTTTCAGTTGAGTCTTTCTCTGCTTTGGGGAACAAGGTGACGCTTTCTTCCAGGAATGAATTTGGGAGTATTGCTTCCCTTTCAATTTCATTGAAGAGTTTAAATAGTAGTGGCAGCAATTCCTCTCTAAATGTCTTGTAGAATTCAGCAGTGAAGCCATCAGGGCCCGGGTTTTTCTTAGTTCATAAGTTTTTAATCACATTTTCAATTTCATTGGTTGATATTGGGTTGTTCAGAATTTTTAGGTCTTCTTCATTCAACTTTGGTAATTCATATGTGTCTAGGAATCTGTCCATTTCTTCTGTGTTGTCCATCTTATTGGTGTATCGGTTCTGGAAGTAGGTATTGATGATCCTCTGGATTTCTGCTGGGTCTGTTGTCATTTCACCCTTTTCATTCCTAATTTCATGGATTTGGGCCTTTTCTTTCCTTTTTCTGACAAGGTTGGCTAAAGGTTTGTCAATTTTGTTGATTCTTTCAAAGAACCAACTCTTGGCTTCATTGATTTTCTTGTATCATTCTCTTAGTCTCCATTTCATTGATTTCTCCTCTGATCTTTAGAATTTCCTCCCTTGTATGAGCTTTGGGGTTGTCCTGCTCTTCTTTTTCTAGAAGCTTGAGGTTCAGCATCAGGTTGTTTAATTGGGCTCCTTCTGTTTTCCTAATATGCACATTCACTGCTATGAATTCCCTTTGTAAGACAGCTTTCATTGTGTCCCATAGATTCCGATATGTTGTATTGTCATTGTCATTTAATTGAAGAATTGTCTGATTTCTTCTTCAATTTCCTCGGTGACCCATTGGTTATTCAAAAGTGTGTTGTTCAATTTCCATGTGTTTATGAAATTTTTTGAGTTTCTTTTGCTATGGATCTCCAATTTCATCGCACTATGGTCTGATCATATACAGGGTATAACTTCAATTCCTTTGCACTTACTTAAACATGTTCTATGTGTGAGTATGTGGTCTATTTTGGAGAATGAGCCATGTGCAGCTGAGAAGAATGTGTATTTTGATTTTGTGGGGTGGAACGCTCTGTAAACATCTGTTAAGTTCATTTGTTCAAGAGTTTGATTGAGTTCTAGTATTTCATTACTTATTTTTTGTCTAGTTGATATATCTATTTGTGACAGTGGGGTGTTGAGGTCCCCCACTACAATTGTATTAGTGCATATATGACTTTTCATGTCTGTTAGTATTTGTTTTATATAGTTGGGTGCACTAGTGTTTGGTGCCTAGATATTTATGATTGTCATCTCTTCCTCTTGGATTCTTCCCTTTACAAGGATGTAGTGTCCTTCTTCGTCTCTCTTAATCAGTGTTGGTTTGAAATCTACTTGATCTGTAAAGAGGATAGCTACTCCTGTTTTTTTGGGGGGTACCTGTCACATGCAGTATTGTTTTCCACCCTTTAACTTTCAGTCTATGAGTTTCCTTTTGAGTTAAGTGTGTTTCTTGTATGCAGCATATTGTTGGATTTTGCTTCTTGACCCATTCTGCCAGTCTATTTCTTTTGATTGGTGAATTGAGACCATTAACATTGATGGTTATAACTGAAACATATTGACTTGTCATTACCATGCCTTTTTCTTTTTGTTGGGTTCTCCCCCTTTACATTTAATTTCTTGTCATGCCAGATGGGTTCATTCTGCTTTGCTTCCTGGGGTTGTGATTCTCAATGTCTGTTCCTAGGATATTGTGTAAAATTCTTTGGAGTGCTGGTTTGCTATTCATGAAGTTCCTAAGGTGCTCTTTGTCATGAAAGTATCTTATTTCTCCATCCATTTTGAAAGATAGTTTTGCAGGGTACATCAATCTGGGTTGGAGGCTGTTTTCTTTTAGGGCTTGGACTATTTCTCTCCAAGCTCTTCTTGCCTTGATGATTTGTGTTGAGAAGTCTGCTGTGATTGTGATGGGCTTTCCTTTGTATGTGATTTGTTTCTTTTCTCTGACTGCTTGGAGAATTTTGTTCTTCTGTTGTGTTTCTGGAATCTTAACAATTATATGCCTATGTGTAGATTTTTTTTGATCAAGGCTATTTGGAATCCTATATGCCTCCCTTATCTGTATGTCAATGTCTTTTTCCCTTCTTGGGAAGTTTTCTGCCATTATTTCTGTGGAGAGATTTTTTATGTCATCTGCACTCTCTCCTGTTTCTTCTCTGAGCCCAATCAGTCTTATGTTATTCTTCTTTGCATCATCTAGCAGCTGCTGGATTGATTTCTCATGTTCCCTTATAATTTTGAAGCAATTTTTGTTTTCCTGGTCACTAATTGCAATCTTATCTTCTATATCTGAAATTCTGTCCTCACATTGGCTCATTCTGCTGTGTAGACTTTCAGTGGAGTTTTTCATGTCCTGGAAATCTATTTGCATTTGTTTTATGGATTCCATTTTTTTCTTATGTTGGGATTCCATCATGTTCCTGAGCTCCTCTCTAGATTTATTAATCATGTCTTGCACTAGGGGCACAATTTCTCCTGTTATCTGAGAAATTATTTCTGATTTCATTTTTTCCAGATCCCCTTTTGTTGTCAGTTCAGTGTGTCCAAGTTGTTGTGTATCAGAGTGTTCCATTTCATTTCCCTTTGGGGTTGCTGTAGGTTATCTGGAAGTCTGGTTTTGAGACTTATTTATGTGTTTTCTCATTTCAACTGTGGCGTTGGGCTGTTAGCGCCTACATGGATTACCTCCTCTGAGCTGGGTGAGGTGGGACAGGGGCCAGGAGCAGCGGTAAGGATGGTGACCCAAAAGCCCTTTCCTGTGGGCTGGGAGCAGCGGGATGGATGGTGGCCTGGAAGCCCTTTCATCTGGGCCAGGAGCAGCAGGACAGAAGGTGGCCCAAAAGCCCTTTCCTCTGGGCTGGGAGCAGCGAGAGGGATGGTGACTGGGAAGCCCTTTCCTCTGGACCAGGAACAGTGGGACAACGGCTCAGAATCCCCTACTTCTGGGCTGGGAGCAGCGGGACTCTGTACCTTGGTCTGGTGGTCTGGTGTACTCTGAACCTTTGTATTGTGGAACCAGATGGCTGCCTGTCTGCAACAGGGTGATTCATTGTCTTCAGCATGACTCAGGACCTTGGTAAGGCATGCACAGACCTTCCTGTGTGCAGGGGGCTGATTCAGCATCTTCTGTGCCACTCGCCAATTGTTTAATAGAATATGAGGGATCTGTTTACTTGATGGAGGAATTATCCAGAGTTTCCATCATACTGACAGTCAGAATTACTGAAGACAACTATCACTCATTCCCTGAAAATTTAGTGGGCATCAAGTATTAAGATCTTATCAGTTACAATTTTTACAACTATATCCAAGTAAGGTCCTCCATAAGTTATAGATGAAAAAGTGAGATCCAGTCCTAATTTTACTTATAGTTGTTGAGCCTTAACAGTGTTCCTGCTCTGTGGAATGTTTTAATTTTTGCAATTATCATGCAGTCAGTGACTCACACTAGCTAAGGCCTTACCTCATCATTTCACTCTGTACATGTACAATTGTATGTGTGGCAGTGTGGGTGCTGGCAAGGTGTGTCATAATAACAAATATTTGGTTTCTTCTTTTCAGTTCCAAATATGGAGCTCCTAAAGTCTTCAGGGTTTCGTGAATGATAGGGGTGAGAGGACCACACTTTGCTACTCAGTTGTACCTGTTTATGCTAATTAGGTGACCCTTGGAGGCTGGGGACTGGTTATCACGAAAAACAACCATGGGATTAGAGGACTGAAACTTTCCACCCCACACTCTCCCATGGTGGGGAAGAGAAGGGCAGGAACTGACTTAAGCACAAAGGCCAATGAATTAAGCAATCACACCTACATAATGAAGTATCCATAAAAATCTGAAATGACAGCATGTGGAAATCTTCTTGGTTGGTGAATGTGTGTGCAGTGATACTAAAAGGCTGACATGCCCAGGGAGGGAAGGAAGTTCTGCCTAAACCCCTGCCTCATCCTATACATCTTGTTCATTCAGCCATTTATCTGCATCCTTTACAATATCCATTTTAATAAATGGATAAACATAAGTAAACTCTTGCCCTGGGATTTTTGAGCTGGAAGAGGAGGTTATAGGGAGATAATGGGAACTTCAGATCCACAGTGTATTCCTAGGATCATATTTGACAATCCAGGATTGGAACCAATTTCTCAAGGAGGTATTCAGCCTTGGGGGTCTGAGCCCTAAAACTGCCCTAACCCAAGGGAGTTGCTATGAGAATGTAGTTAAATTACAGGACACCCAATTGGGGTCTACAGAGAATTGGAAAATTACTTTGTGTGGAGAAATCACACATTTGGTGTCAGAAGTGTTGTGAGGACAAAAGGAACTGATCTACAGTTATTCCAGCAATTAGCTCTCTTCAGATAGCTTAACGAATTTTAACACAAAGTCTTTTTGAACTAGGATTTTACACTGCAATAAAATAATGTTAAAGTAAATTTCATTTTTCTTCTGTTCCTGATTACCATGTGGATAGTGGTTGGAACTCATCTGAATTCTATGCTGCTTGAAATCTGTACCTTTCAACTGGCCTCTTCTATTTACTCTAACATTTATCCCATTACATTTTAATTTATTCAAACATGTATGGAACTGAATTTTGATAGGAAATAGGATCATATCTGGAAACAAAAGGATTCTTTAGGAGAGAGGATTCTTTGTGTTTATTTTTGATAAAGCCTATCTATCAAATCTTGATTACATAAGATTAGAGCTCTCACTTGAGAGTTTACAAGATAAAATCATTGTATGTCAACCCAGCTAATAGACCACCTAAACACAGGCTAAAGTTTTAAGGAGCATTGAGTAAGGATTCATGAGAAGGTTCATGAGTTTTATGTAAACAGTGGTTGTAATGATTAAATAAAGGCATCAGATACTGTACCTGCTTTGCTTTGAATTTTATAAGGCACCTCAAATTCAAGTAAGGACAGTGACTCCAGCTAAACATTATGATTATTTGCAAAAGTGCAAGCATTGTTAATAAATGTAAATAAATTTAAGATAATTTTAATGACTATAATAATAAGAGGGAGAAATTAGCATTAGAATACTAATAAAGCCTTAAATCTCCCTCCTCAAAGGGAACAAAGTTTAATAAGGGTTATTAGGAAAGGTAGGTCTAGGTCAGATAGGAAAGAGGAGGCTCTAGCCAGGAAAACATAACAGCAAATATCAAATACTGGAAAGGAACACACACACACACACACACACACACAAACACAAAAATTAAAAAACAAAAACAAACTAGGAAGAGCCAACAAAAAGCTTTAAAGATTTACCTGACTTTGTCTATAAAAAAAAGAAAAATTTATACTAAATTATCAATAAACCATTAAAAGTATATAATTTGCAATTTTACCTTCAAAGGAAGACCAGCCAAAGGAAGAAATCTGTAAGTCCTATTATTTCAAGAACCAAGAAAATGTTCATAATTATGAAAAAAATTAAACTGGAATTTAAGATTATTTAAATGCTTCTTTTGCATTTGGCTATAGAATCACTCATTCTTTTGAACATTTTTTTTGCTGAAATTATTTTATTGGTACATTTTAGGTATACAATATGTTTACATTTATCATTGAGTGCTTGTACCTGTACATGATATATCTTAGTTCTTATTTTTTCCCCATTACCTGTGCACCCTACACCCCCTCCACCCTTCCCTATTTACGTAGACTTTGTTTCCAATTTTTTCTTTTCTCATAATTTTTCCTTTCCCTTCTTTCCTTTCCCTTTCCCCTCACACTTCCCCTACCCCTTTGGACCTTTTCTTCCTATTTCAAATTATCAATTATTCATTTTAATCCTTATTTACCTTTTCAATTTCTCACACTAGAGAAACTATTCAGTATTTACACATGTGTGTCCTATTTATTTCACTTATAAGTATGGCCTCAATGTGCATCCATTTAGCTATAATTGTGTCTAGTTTCTTGTTCTTTATGGCTGAGCAGACTGGTGCAACTACTGTGGAAATCAGTATGGAGATACCTCAGTAAACTGGGACTAAAGGTCCCATTCGACCCAGCTAATTCCCTGCTGGATATCTTCTCAAAAGAATTAAAAGAATCATACCACAGCAATATATGTGCACTCATATTTATAGGGGCACAGTTTGTAATAGCTACAGCTTGGAAACAGCCCAAGTGCCCATCAACTGGAAACTGGATAAAGAAGATGTGGGTCTTTTATAAATTGGAGTGCTACTTTTGCACATATTTATTAATATTCTAAAATTTATTTGCTAAAGTCTTTTATGTTATTTAAAAATATTTTTAATCAGAAAGAAACCCAAGAATCATACTCTGAAGAGTACCCCTCCGATTTAGGATGATAATGAGAAAAGTATCTGACAAGAGCCACAGGGAGCATTTTGGGAGCTGATAGGGGGCAGTGAATCTTCCATATGCATAAGTCAGGAAGTGGTATAAGTCAGAAATATACATGGCAACAAAGGAAGAATCAAAGACATGTTGTAGTGTTTTTGTTTTTGCTCATTTTTTGCCTTTCTGGAGGTTGAACCCAGGGTCTTTACACTGAACTACATCTGCAGCCTTTTTATTTTTTTTTCTTTATTTTCAGACAGGTTCTTTCTGAGTCACTAAGTTGTCCTTGTTGGACTCAACATCTGATCATCCTCTCTCAGCCTCCCATAGTGCTAGGATTATAGGAGTGCATGACTATACCCAGCTGTGTGTTTTAAGATCTGAGGCTGTGAATGAGGCTAACTCTATCACTTCATAGCTGTTCTTCCTTGGGCAAGTTGGACCAGTGTCTTCTTTACTTCCTTATTGCTGAGACATAATACAGGACACCCACAAATTAAAAGAGGAAAGGCTTATTTTAGTTAACAATTTGTAGAGGTTTCAATCCATCGTCAGCTGGCCCCAAGGCAGAACAGCATGACAGAGCATCATCACAGAAGAGAAACAGTCCATGGCAGAGCAGGCAGGAGGTAGCATCAGTGAGCCTTCCTTTTCCTTTTATCCAATCCAGGCTATAAGCTTATTATTTGGTGCCACCGAAGCTCAGCATGGGGCTTCCAATTATCCATACTCAGAACTATGCTAAACCAATCAGTGGATCAATAATCCCTTACTACATATTTGCACATCTTAGGTTCAATCACCTCCAAAAAGCTTCACCTATGATAACATGAAGCTTTTGGAACACATCTAGGTAAAAGTGACTAGTTAATACCTGAAAAACACTCTGAACATTACCAAGTACATGTGATTGTTTAGGGAATATAGCCTTCATTGTATTTCACTGCAGCAAGCTTCCAGCTGTCTGAATTGATGGGTTATATAGGAAAGAGGGAGAATGCCAGCCAGGGCAGTCTACATACACAGGCCCTGAGTAGAGTCAAGGAGCAGCCCTGAACAGGCCAGGAAGCTGAGAAGTAAGGCCATGCTGGGGTCTCTAAGCTGCTGTCTCATTTATCCACTCTTCCTTTATGGTATTAAAGTAAGTCTTCCTTTCCATTACACCAGTTTGTGGGTATGTCATGGTCTTTACATGACTGGCACTTCAGAAAGGGTGGTTATCCACTTCTATAATACAGGTTGAATGCTTGTTAAATGACACAATAAAACACACAGGTGTGATTTGGGGAAAAAAAACCATCCAAATCTTAGTCTTGGATTCCGTTAAGGCCATCACTAGTCCCAAAGTCAATCCTCTTTTGTACTAAATTATGCACCTGTCCTCGGGGCTCAGGTGAAACCCATTTTCCCCAGAAGCCCTTTCTAACATCTGGCTTTCACAGTCATCAACACAGCCTCATCTCTGTAGAATGGCTTTTTTATGCAACCTAAGTACTTACTGAGGTGTTCCCACCTTGGTTTTTGTGACTCACCTGATTCATGTAGCATGAGTGGCCTCCTTGGATGTCTGTATAGAAATTTCCTTTCCAGTGCTTTCTGGTCAGATGTCTATGACAGCTCCTTTCAAAGTCACAGATGAGAGTAAATATCTAATTATCTGTTTCTACAGTAATGTTTCAGGTGCTGCATGATAGGCCCGCAATGGCATTTCAAGGTCTAATGTCTCTCTTCAGCAGAAGTCTGATATGGAGCATCTGTAAGAGGAAACTGAAGTACAGACATCCTCGGTGCTGACTGTGTACTACGGTCATCCCTACCACAGCTTCAGAGGTTGGCATCTGCATTTGGAAACCATAGCTCCTGCAACCAAACCATACCCATACTTCACGATGCTAGAGGCCCAAGAATGGCCAGATAATGTGGGTTATTTTTTGGAGGACCAAAAAGTTAAGGTAAATACTTTATTTTTCATTAATATGAAAATAAGTTTTTGTAGCACATAATATAAAATTTCAATAATTTTAAAACTTACCTTGAACCTTGAAAAAGATCAGCAACAACCAACATATGTGCTCTGAAGTAGTAATTTGTTCCCCTTCAGAGAAGCAAAAAAAAAAAAGTTGAGGTGACCCCCATGGTATGGAGGCTTTGGCCAGAAGCATGTATGAGATGGATATGCAAAATTAAAGGGACTTTTAGGGCCATAAGCCTAAAACCTTCTAGAATTAGAGATTAACTAACTCTAACAGATTAGTTAAGAAAGAGTAATTAATCTCTAACATGGTAAAAATGATAGCCTACCTACCATTCCACAAGCCACAGAAAGATCAAAATTCATTGCCTTAAGAAGTGAATTCTCTGGCCCTTGCCCCCGTGCACGTGCACACGCACACACACACACACACACACACACACACACACACACACGCATGCTCATTAACAGACCACCCTCATAGTCCCGTTCTTCCCCTGTCCCCTACATGAGTCCCTGCCCAAACACCTTTCTCTTTTTCTTTGATCCTTGCTTCCTGGTTCTATCAATGTAAGGCCACAAGAGCTTCAGTTCGGTATTCTCATGCTGAGGGGTCCCAGTCTTTTTGGGCCCTCTTGGAGAATGGATTGGACATTGACTGCTTTGAGTAATCTTTCATCCTTATGTGCCATGCCATGGTCATGAACTGGGACACTCTGGAGTCGTCTCTGTCCCATGATGGATACATTGAGTCTCCAGGTAAACTGCCCTCTCTGCAGGATGCACCACCAGAAGCTGCCTGCAAGTGCCCAAAAGAAATCTGTAGTGTGCCCCTCATCAGAGAAGAATGTCTGCAGGAGCACTTTCCAGACACTCATTTGCCATGTCCTGCTTTGCCATTGTAATTAGCCAAATAGTTTTGTTCAATTAAAGTAAATGTGTTTGGAATGCTGTAATTACTTTTTAGTAAGGGAAACATTTTCTTTCATTATGTATTCATTGAAAATTTAAAATATCACTTTATATTAACTATTAAACATGAAACTGTATTTTCAGATGGGATTCCCCATGTCAGTGAACTAAGGAGTCCCACATACACCAGTTTCAAATTTGTCTTGACTGACTGCAGCTCTGGATGTCACAGAAGGAATGGGAAAGTAATGGATGGACTTGGTGGGGAGACCACCATGCTGAACAGCCAGACCCAGTGGAAGTCACCAGTGCAAAGATGGGCTGAAGTCCAGAGAAGCCTGCGTGTACAGCAGAGCCTGGAGAAAGGCAGGTGGGAAGAAAGAGAGAAAATAAATGACTGAGCCTTTTCAATATGCAGAACAGCTTCTGTTCACTCATAGAGCGGGCTTGGAGAAAGCAGCATTAATGCAAACTACAGCACACAGCCTGAGAAAGCATAGCAGAAATCATCATGCAATATAAACCTCATCAAGCAAAATCGTATAAAGTGTCATATTAATGATAGAAGCTACCTTCCTGTTTCCAAGAGTGCTGTCCAATAAATGTGCAGCTTTATAAATAGGTAGGCTGTTATTATTGTGTGTTTGTTTTGAGTGAAAAAAGACAAGCATTGTATTTCTTAATAAGAACAAAGTCTTGAATATTTAGTGTATTTTTAAAATATGTATTTGAGTTGCATTAAAAATGCAATTATGTTCAATTTTGGCCAGCTGGCTTTCTGCCACATAGTTTGAAAAAAATGTTTTCATTTTTCCTTGAAATGCCGTTGAAGGTATTTTCTGAGTCAAACAAAAGAGAGCAAAGTGTAAAAATTGTAATTGTATTTGTATATGGGCTGATCCACGCATCACCTGCTTAGGACTCCAACTTCTCTATTCACTTTCCTCTTCCCTCTGATCAAAGCATCCAAAATTGTATGTTTCAATCAATGGAATGAAGTTAACATATTGTGGTTTCCTTTTAAAGCTATGCCAAGTTTCGATGATGGCTCTCACTCAATAAACACTACGTTTTCTCTTTAGACCGATGCCACATCTGCCACATACAGGGGGCTATTCTTCTATTTTCTAAATCATCCTTTTTCTTGTCATTAATCTTAGCCAAGGAAGGCTATGTCTACATGTACAACTAATCTTACTGTTTTGACTGAGCAAGGGGTTATTACCTGCTTGCTGGTAAGTTAGTTAGCTAAACAACTGGCTGTCAGAATGAACGTGGGATGGGTGTTAAAGCACAGTGAGACTGATTGACAGAGAGAGGCTATGTTTTACTATGGCACAGGGACACCAATGAGGGATTCATGGTCTCTACAGAGGTGGGTCCAGAGCCACAGGTGGCAGCTTATGCATCATTTGTATTATGACACAGTCTCCTCTGATTGAGCATAGTGATTTTAATCATTTGTTTTGAGTTTTGAAAATTGTTTTTGCCCATACATTCATGTATGTGCTCATTTAATTCACACTTTTTCAGTGATCTCTGATTCTGATTCTTCAAGGCAGTCACTGTCCAGGGGGAAAGGCTTCTTCTCAGTCTTCATCACAAATATTCTTCCCCTGCCAGTTCCTTCAGTGTTGAGCTCACAAGATTCCCCTCAATTCTTTCTTTCCTATTAAAGTTCTTTCTTAAGCTATTTCTATATATTGAATTTCTACCTCAACAATAATAACTGTACAATCTGGCTGAATCCCAATACTCCTTCTACATCTTACTTGTTAGCATGGCTCTCAGGCTCCTAGAACCCAGTCTCTGATACCTCTGCTGTCCTTCTATCCAAGTGTTTTCTTTGTCCCTCAGTTTTTGCCTCTTGAGTAGCTTTTCCACTCATCCAGTGGCCTAAGCCTGATCAGCAGCCAGAACTCTATTTTCAGCCCTGGGTGGTATTTTTAATGAGTCACCATGAAAATTGTCATACTCTCTTTATATATTTCAGCCTGTTTCTTTCTGACTGTATGCATGACTGCTTCACTTTGGGACAACATGTAATTTATCTTTGAACATGAGTAAACATCAAATACCCAGACAGCTCTCCAGCATCTTCCTCTGCAATCCATTTTCTGCTGTGCAATGAGCTTTCTCATGTGTTTAAAGTCATAATATTTCTATTTACTTATAAACATTACATTTGATGATCTTGGAAAATTTAAGGGTCTAAAAAACCACTCCTGGCTCACAAATTCAAATTGCAAAATGTCTAGAAAACAATGATAGTGAAAATATTGTGTTTTAGAATCAAGATGCAGCAAAAGAACTGTTCATGTTGGGGGGTACTGACACACATCTGTAATTTAAACTACTTGGGAGGCTGAGGCAGGAGGATCACACATTTAAAAACATCCTGGATAACTTAGAGAGACCCTGTCTCAAAGTAAAAAAAATAATAAGTTCTGGGAGTATAATTCAGTGGTAGAGTGCTCTAGTTTAATCCTCAGTACAGCAAAAAAAAAAGGGAGAAAAAAAGAGAATTGCTCACATAAAATATAATTTCAAATTCTTATAAAAACAAAAGAAAAATAATGAAAGTGTACAACAAATAATGAACATGTACAACTTCAGCATTTCACTGAAAATTAGAAAAAAGTCAAAAGATGACAACCTAGCAGAAGAGGAAAAAGAATTACTGAAGATAAAATATAAATTGATAATTTGCAAAAACAATAAAAACATTTCTTTGAAATAATCATAAACATTACTTGACCTGGGAAAAAGGAAAATGCAAAGTAAATATTATTATGATAAAGGGAAAATAGTCATTGAATCTGTACAGCAAAAAGCAGAAAAAATGTTTCTTTCAAGTTTAAAGCAAATACAGAGAAAATCAGTTGAAATCAACACAACATTCTTTATTGAAACTGACTTAAGAAAAGAATCTGAATAGATTGATTTTCATCAAAAAAGTGGAAACTTGATTTGATGGTTTTATAGGAGAATTTCACCCCAAACCACACAATTCCAATTCTATCTCAAAAGAAATAAAGTCAGTATGTCAAAGAGCCCTTGGCACTCCTATGTTCATTGTACCACTGTTCACAATTACCAATAAATGGGAACAAATGAAATGCCCATCAACTGATAAATGAATAAAGCCCTGGTACATAAACAAAATGAAATACTATTCAGCCATGAAAGATTGAATGAAATTCTGTCATTTATGATGATATGAACAGAACTAGAGATCAATAAGTTGGAAAAAATAAGCCACAGCAGAAAGACAAATACGACATGACCTCACTCATATGTGGAATCTAAAATAGTGATTTCAGAGAAGCTGAGAGTAGAATGTGCTTACCAGAGGCTGCAGAAAGTAGGAAGGAAGGCAAATGAGGAGACACTGGTCAATGTGTGCAAACTTAGGGTTAGATGGCCAGAAGAACTTCCACTGTGCTATTGTCCAGAAGGGTGATTATAAAGTATTTTACATTTCTTTCTTTTCTTATTTTAGTATTTTACATTTCTAAAAGCTAGAAAAAATATTTCAAAAGTTATCATCCTAAGGAAATGATAAATGTTTGAGGACATAGAAATGCTTAACTTGTTCCAAATGGCATAAAATGTATTTGTGTATTGAAACATTGTGTTACTCCACTAATATGTATGTACACTGTTATGTTTTTATGTATCAGTTAAAATAAATTTAATTAAAAATAATTATACTGCAAACCTAATAAAAACTAGAAGAGAGAGACAGAGTGCAAAAATCACTTAATTTTTGTAGCAAAAGTACAAGCATAAAGATAAATATACCAAGATATGTACAAAGAACCCCTGTATTCAGAAATTTATTTAAAAAATTCTTAGACTCAAAAGTAGACTTGACAAAACATATTTATAATAAAATTAGATTCATAAAAATGTCAATTCTAAATTATATATAAATTAACATTAAGTCAATTAATTTAGCAAATTTATTTCTGAATTAGACAAACTAAGATTGTAAAATCTCATATAAATCTAATGTAGCTACAATAACATTGAAAGCCAAAAGGTAATAATAAGATATATTCTTAAGAGATTTTAATATACTAAAAAGACTCAATAATTGTAACATGTAGAACTTGACAAATGAATCAAAAATCAAATCTAAGAAAGAAAATTCCATAAATAAATTCAAATATTAATAAAATTTTGTATAAAACATAAAGCATTTCAAGGCATGAAAGAAAATATTTTGGCGACATATAAATAAACAGCTTTATGTGTGTTTTTAAAATCACATATGAGAAGTAGGGATAATATTTCAGCTTTATTCAAAGCAACATTTTTGGATAAACATCAAATCACCTAAAAGGCCACCAACTGGGGCTTATTAAATTCTGATGAACTCACAGTGGAATACTGAGCACTAAGAAATTTATGTCCAACTACAGTAAGATATGTAGAATATTGCTAATTAAACAAAGCATGACTGAGGATGTGCATATATTGTCCCCTTTTGAGTAAGCAAGAAGAATGTATGTTTATATCTTTGAATTTGCATAAAGAAATCCTGGAAGGCTGCACTGAGCTCCTACCTGTGGACTCTGCATATGCTTATACTCTGTCAAAGTGGTTTTTCTTCCTTTGCCTTCTAATCATTCCTGATCAGTTTTTGGGTTTCTTACTATTATAATTCATACTATTTATAATTTATACTATTACTGTTCAAAATTCTGTAGAAAATATGGGTTTTGTCAACCAATAATTTGTTGGAACTCTTGCCAGGTTCTCATTTTTATTTAACCTAAATTTATGTTTATCATGTAATTCTACAGTAGTCTATTTGTTTTCCCCTTAAGTGTTTACATTGAACAGCCATAATTTGGTCCCTGTCATATTTCTTTCACCTAACAAAGTACAAGAATAACAGATTGAATAAATTCAATTAACAAATTGTCACACTTATTTTTTATTATGTTATTTCTATATTTGTGAACAGATTATTGGTACATTTTAGGTATACAATATGATGACATTCATCATTGGGAATGTATACCTTTACATGATATATCTTGGTTCATATTTTTGCTCCATTCCCCTACCCTCCTTTCAACTCCATCCACCCCTCTCTATTTACAAAGATTTTTGTTTCAGCGTCAGGGATATAGCTCAGTGCTTCTGGCAGCTGCTTCACCAGTGCAAGGTCCTGAGTTCGATCCCTGGTACAAAAAAAATAAATATATATCTTAACCTTAAAAAAATAAATAAATAAAATTTCAAAAAACAAAAAAAACTTTGTTTCCATTTTTTCCTTTTCTCATGTTTATTCCTTTTCCTTCTTTCCATTCACCTCCCGTTCTCTATTCTTCTTCCCCTTTGGACCATTTTGGCCTAATTCACATTATCTATTTTATGTTTTGATCCTTATTTATACATTCAGTTTCTCACACCAGAGAAACTATTTGGTATTTACACATGTGTGCCCTATTTATTTCACTAAATAGTATGGCCTCAATGTGCATTCATTTAGCTATAAAAGTCTCTAGTTTCTCATTCTTTATGGCTGAGTGGTACTTAATTTATAAACAAGAAAAAAATATTTATCTGGTCTCCAGTTGATGAGCAATTGGGATGTTTCCAAGTTTTAGCTACTGCAAACTGTGCCGTTATGAACATGGGTACAAATATATCGCTGTGATATGATTCTTTCAGTTCTTTTGGGAAGATACCCAGCAGGAGAATAGCTGGGTCAAATGGGACCTCTAATCCTAGTTTTTTGAGTTATCTTCATACTGATTTCCACAGTGAATGCACCAGTGTACACTCCAACCAACAGTGGAAATGGGTTCCTTTTCCTTCACAACCCTGCCAGCAATTGTTATTGGTTGATTTCATGATAGCAGTCATTCTTTCTGGAGAGAGGTGGAATCTCAGAGATATTTTTATTTGCATCTCTCAAATCACCAAGGATGATGAACATTTTTTCATATGTTTATTTGCTATTTCTATTTTGTGGGATGGAACACTCTGTAAACATCTGTTAAGGCTCTTTGTTACAGTTTGGTTGAGTTCTAGTATTTTATTGTTTATTTTTTGTCTAGTTGATCTATTTGTGACAGTGGGGTATTGAGATCTCCCATTACTATTGTATTAGTGCTTATTTCATTTTTCATGTCCATTAGTATTTGTTTTACATAGTGGGGGACATTAATATTTGATGCATATTTATTTATGATTGTTATCCCTTCCTCTTGGATTTTTCCCTTTACAAGGAGGTAGTGACTTTGTTGTCTCTTTTAATTAGTGTTGGTTTGAAATCCAATTTATCTGCAAATAGGATAGATGATCCTGCTTTTTAGGTGGTTCCTGTCATGAGGAATATTGTTTTCCACACTTTAACTCTGAGTATACGAGATTCTTTTATAATTGTGTTTCTTGTATGCAGCATGTTGTTGGTTCTTGCTTCTTGACCCAGTCTGCAAGTCTCTTTCTTTTATAGGTGAGTTGAGACCATTAATATTGATGGTTATAACTGATACATATTGACTTATCATTGTCATGACTTTTTCTTTTTGGTGGGTTCTCCCCTTTTGTGTTTAATTTCTTGTTGTGCCCAGTGGATTCATTCCTTTGGGCTTCCTGGGGTTGTGTCCTTTATTGTCTTTTCCTGGGATATTGTCTAAAATATTTTAGAGTGCTGGTTTGGTATTCGTGAAGTTCCTCAAGTGCTCTTTGTCATGAAAGTGTCTTATATCTCCATCAATTTTGAAAGATAGTTTTGCAGGTACACAAATCTGGGCTGCATGTTGTTTTCTTTTAGGGCTTGAAATACTTTACACCAGGCTCTTCTTGCCTTGCGGGTTTGTGTTGAGAAGTCTGCTGGAATTCTGATGGATTTTCCTTTGTACGTGATTTGTTTCTTTTCTCTAACTGCCTGTAAGATTTTGTTCTTCTTTTGGGTTTCTGCAATTTTAACTATTGTATGCCTAGGAATAGATTATATTTATCATAGCTAGTTGGAGGCCACTATACCTCAATTATCTGTATGTCAAATTATTTTCTCCTACTTGGGACATTTTCAGCCATTACTTCTGTCAGTAGATATTTAGGTCATTTGCACTACTTTCTGTTTCTTCTTTGATTCTAATCAGTCTTATGTTATTCTTCTTTGCATTATCTAGCAGCTGATGGATTAATTTGTCATGATCCCTTACCTTTTTTTCTTAAATTATTTTCTAGGCACATTTTAGGTATACAATGCATTTATATCTATCATTGGGAACTTGTACTTTTACATGCTGTATCTTGGTTCTTACCTTTTCCCCATTCCCCTGCCTTCCCTTCAACTCCTCCTCTTCCTATTTACAAAGACTTTTTTTCAATTTTTCTTTTCTCATTTTATTTTCCTTTCCCTTCTTTCCTTTCCCCTACCCTGCCCACTTCCCCTACACCTTTGGAGCTTTTCTTTTTATTTCACATCATCAATTATTAATTTTAATCCTTATTTACACTTTCAGTTTCTCACACCAGAGAAACTATTCAGTATTTACATATATGTGTCCTATTTATTTTTCTTAACCCTATGTCCTCAATGTACATCTATTTAGCTATAAATTTTTCTAACTTCTTATTCTTTATGGTTGGGTAGTACTCCATTTTATAGAAAAAAACACATTTTCTTGATCCAGTCTCCAGTTGATGGGCACTTGGGCTGCTTCCAAGTTTTGGCTATCACTAACTGCTGCTATGAACATGGGTGCACATATATCACTATGGTATGATTCTTTTAATTTTAGGGGGAAGATACCCACCAGGAGAATAGCTGCATCAAATGGGACTTCCAATCCGAGTTCTTGGAGATATCTCATTATTGATTTCCACAGTGGTTCCAGCAGTCTACACTCCCTCTAGCAGTGGAGTAATGTTCCTCTTTCCACAGAGCTCCACCAACACTTGTTATTGGTTGATTTCATGATAGCAGCCATTCTTTCTGGGTTGAGGTGGAATCTCAGCATTGTTTTTATTTGCATCTCTCGAATGACCAGTCATGTTGAACATTTTTTCATATATTTATTTGCTATTTCTACTTCTTTGTCTGAGAAATGTCTGTTCATTTCAGATGTCCATTTTTGGACTGGGTCTTTAAATTTGGGAGGGTAGATTTTTTAAAGTTCTTTATATATTTTAGATAGTAGACATTTGTCTGAGGAATAGTATGAAGGATTTCAGTTTTTGACCATTTAGTATGATATTACCTGTTGGTTTATACATAGATGGCCTTTATCAGATTGAGATAGAGACCATCTATTCTAATTTTTGGAGACTTTTTATCATAAATGCATGTAGGATTTTGTCAAATCCTTTTTCTGCATCTATTGAGATGATCATATGTTTATTGTCCTTGGCTCTATTAATATAGTGTATTATATTTATTGATTTGCATATGTTGGACCATCCTTGCATCCCTGAGATGAATCCCACTTGGTCAGGGTGTAGGTACTTCTTGTTGATCTTCTGCATTCTATTTGCCAATACCTTATTAAGAATTTTTGCATCTATGTTCATTAGTGAGATGGGCCCATAGTTCTCTTTTTGGGTTGGGTCTTTCTCTGCTTTGGGAATCAAGGTGATGCTTGCTTCCAGGAATGAATTTGGGAGTATTGCTTCCCTTTCAATTTCACTGAAGTGTTTAAATAATAGTGGCAGCAGTTCCTCTGTCATTGTCTTGTAGAATTCAGCAGTGAAGCCATCAGGACCCAGACTTTTCTTAGATCATAAGCTTTTAATTACATTTTCAATTTCACTGATTAATATTGGGTTGTTTAGAATTTTTAGGTCATCTTTGTTCAACTTTGGTAATTCACATGTATTTATGAATCTGTCCATTTCTTCTGTGTTTTTCATCTTATTGGCAAATAGGTTCTGGAAGTAGGTATTGATGACCCTCTGGATTTCTGCCGGGTTTGTTGCAATTTCATCCTTTTCATTCCTAATTGCATGGATTTGGTCCTTTTCTTTCCTTTTTTGATGAGCTTTACTAAGCATTTGTCAATTTTGTTTATTCTTTTAAAGAACCAACTCTTGGCTTCATTGATTTTTTGTATTGTCCTCTTAGTTTCCATTGCATTGATTTCTGCTCTGATCTTTATAATTTCCTCCCTTGTATGAGCTTTAGGTTTGTCTTGCTCTTTTTCTAGAAGCTTGAGGTTCAGCATCAGGTTGTGTAATTGAGCTGCCTCAGTTTTCCTAATGTAAGTATTCCCTGGTATGAATTTCCCTTGTAAGACTGCTTTCATTGCATCCCATAGACTCTGATATATGGTATTGGCATTGCCATTTAATTATAGGAATTGTCTGATTTCTTTTTAATTTCCTCTGTAACTCATTGGATATTCAGAAGTGTGTTGTTCATTTTCCATGTGTTTATGAAATTCTTGCAGTTTCTTTTGCTATTGATCTCCAATTTCATCACACTATGGCCTGACAATA
This sequence comes from Heterocephalus glaber, assembly GCF_053883595.1. Classification (NCBI taxonomy): domain Eukaryota; kingdom Metazoa; phylum Chordata; class Mammalia; order Rodentia; family Bathyergidae; genus Heterocephalus; species Heterocephalus glaber. The sequence continues at coordinate 24,267,170 of NW_028258143.1, read as the reverse complement.
TACAGAAGATATCTTCAATTCCTTTGCACTTACTTAAACATGTTCTATGACCAAGTATGTGGTCTATTTTACAGAATGACCCATGTGCAGCTGTAAAGCATGTGTATTCTGATTTTGTGGGATGGAACATTCTGTAAACATCTGTTAAGTTCATTTGTTCATGAGTCTGAATGAGTTCTAGCATTTCATTGTTTATTTTTTGTCTAGTTGATCTATCTATTTGTGACAGTGTGGTATTGAGGTCCCCACTTCTATTGTATTAGTGCTTATATGATTTTTCATGTCCATTAGTATTTGTTTTATATAATTGGGCGCATTAGTGTTTGGTGCATATATGTTAATGATTGTCATCTTTTCCTCCTGGATTGTAATGTCCTTCTTTGTCTCTCTTAATCAGTGTTGGTTTGAAATCCACTTAATCTGCAAAGAGGATAGCTACTCTTGCTTTTTTTTGGGGGGGGGGGGGTCCTGTCACATGAACTATTGTTTCCAACACTTTAACTTTCAGCCTATGAGTTTCTTTTTAAATTAAGTGTGTTTATTGTATGCAGCAAATTGTTAGATCTTGTTTCTTGACCCATTTTGTCAGTCTATTTCTTTTGATTGGTGAATTGAGACCATTAACATTGATGGTTATAACTGATATGTATTAAATTATCCTTGTCATGACTTTTTTTTGGATTCTCCCCATTTCCATTTAATTTCTTATGGTGCCTGATGGATTCATTCTGCAGGGCTTCCTGAGGTTGTGATCCTCGTTGTCCTTTCCAAGGATATTGTTTAAAATATTTTGGAGTGCTGGTTTGGTATTCATGAAGTTCCTCAGGTGTTCTTTGTTATGAAAGTATGTTATTTCTCCATCAATTTTGAAACATAGTTTTGCAGGGTACATCGCCGTGGGTTGAAAGTTGTTTTCCTTTAAGGCTTGAAATATGTCTCTCCAACATTTTCTTGCCTTGTGGGTTTCTGTTGAGAAGTGTGCTGTGATTCTGATGGGTTTTCCTTTGTATGTGATTTGTTTCTTTTCTCTCACTGCTTGTAGAATTTTGTTCTTCTGTTGGGTTTCTGGCATCTTAACTATTACATGCTTATGTGTAGATTTTTTTTTGCTTATGCCTAATTGGAGTCCTATACACCTCACTTATCTCTATGTTAAGTTATTTTCCCCTTTTTGGGAATTTTTTTGCCATTACTTCTATGAACAGTTTTTTATGTCATCTGTACTGTCTCCTGTTTCTTCATTGATGCCAATCAGTCTGATGTTGTTTCTCTTTGCATTGTCTAGCAGCTGCTGGATTGATTTCTCATGGTCCCTTACATCTTTAAAGGAATTTTTCTTTTCCTGTTCAGTAATTGCAATCCTATCTTCTATATCTGAAATTCTATCCTCGCATTGGCTCATTCTGCTGGGTAAACTTTCAGTGGAGTTTTTAATCTCTTGGAAATCTGTTTTCCTTTGTTTTATGGATTCCATTTGTTTCCTATGTTGGGATTTCATTATGTTCCTTGGCTCCTCTATTCTTTTATCTATGTCCTCTCTAAATTTATTAATCATGTTTTGTACTATGGGCCCAATCTCTGCTGTTAACTGAGAAATTATTTCTGATTTCATTTTTTCTAAATCCTTTTACATTGACAGTTCAGGGAGTCCAGGTGGTTGAGTATCAGAGTGCTCCATCTCATTGCCTCTTGGAGTTGCCTTTGGTGATCTGGAAGTTTGGTTTTGATTCTTTTTTATATTGTTGTGGATGAGTGAGTTTGGAGAATAGAGATGTGCTACACTGTGTGCCAGATTCAAGCCTAATTATTATAGCTGGTGTCCAAGGGGGGCTAGCCCCCAGAAGTTTCCTTGGCAATGGGAAGTGGTTTTATTTCTCCTTTTAAATCATGCTTTCAGTTGGGTAGGACACTGGGGAGAGCAAGTGGAATCTTATAGAAGCAGAATCATACTAGGTCAGTGGGGGGTACAAGGACGCTTCATTAGGTGAGCTAAAAACATCCTGTAACTGTAGCAAGTTTACTCCCAAGCAGGATGTGGGGGTTTGGGGTGCTTTGTTCATATGCAAGCACTTTGTTCAAGCACAGGTACAAAATGGCATTGAAGCACAAGATGGAATCAGGTTGGCTATCACAATATGTCTTCTCATTTCAACAGATGCAGTCTGGTGAACCTTTGTTGAGGTAACTCTTTGCTTGCCCTTGGGCTTCAATTCTCAGCAAGCCTCAGAGAGGCCTTCTCTTTGCTGCACACCACTGGGCCAATTCCTGGATTCAGGCCTTCTTGATGCCTGCACTGGGCTGTATCCTGGGCAGGGTTCTGCTGGGGCCTGTGCAAACTTAGGGATGGTATCTACATGGGCCTCTGGCTGGGGCCTACTCACCTGTGCAGCTGTTTTCCAGGTGGGTCTTTGGCTGGGGTCTGTCCTCACACTGTTATTGATAGAGCATAATTTGGTGTGATAGTACCAAAAGATTTTAGCCTTCTTGTAGGAACATGAAAAGAATCTAAGAAGGGTTTGCCTCAAAGTACCTTTTTGACTCACCCCCTACCTCATCTTTCTCTAATTATTAACCACACACATGATCAAGTTGCATCAGAGTCAAGAGATGAATGGACATTTGCGAAAAGTAATGTTAATTCTATCAATATTCACATATAAAATGAGACTTTTCTTCTTCCTAAATAATAAAACAATGTAGTAAACTCGTGTAAGGTGAGTAAATAATAATCATTGTCAGGCAAATGCTACATTCCAGTACCTTTGCCAAGCCTTTTACATAAGCTTTCACTCCAAATTAAAAAAAAAAAAAGAAATCCTTTTTGCCATAATGGGAAAATAAATGTTTTGTACTCAGAAATAATCTGAATGATGTGTGAAAATACTTACTGTTTGATTCTGAATAGAAACATCACCAATCTGGTTGATTTCCAAAAATGTAATTGTCACTGAGCCTTAATTTTACTTATCTATGATTTATAAGTGTCTCTTGCTGCTCAAAACCTCAGTAGTCACAAGATCAGAAAAACTAATTTATTGGGAATTTAAACCAATTGAAGCTTAATATACTCTGATTTTTTTTCCCTTGACATGTTAATCAAAGTGGTTTTGGGAATTCCAGATATAGTGTCTGGACTGGACTAGTTCCCAAGGCTTTGTTCACAACTTTGTAGAGGTAAACCCTTGGAAAATGGCCATTCCCATGTCCCCCAGTCAGTGGTGGAGATACAGATCAGCACATCACTTGAGATCATGTCTCAGCTTGAAAAATTAACAGAGTGCAGAGATTATAGATCAGTGGTAAACTGCTCACCTACCACTTTAAAGGCCTTGGATTTTATCCCTAACATTAAAAAAATTAATAGTAATATGAATAAATATATAAAAACTGTTCCTTTTGGACAGCAACCATTTTCAATAGTATTATTAATGCCCTTTATTTATTTTTTATTTTTTATTTTTTGGTACCAGGGATTGAACTCAGGTCCTTGCGCTTGCAAGGCAAGCAACAGAACCACTGAGCTAAATCCCCTTTATTAATGCTCTCACCAAATTTTTTCTGGAAGTATTTTCACTTATTTTTAGATTTTTTTAAAGAAGTTTCTAAAAAGTTTTATTCAGTTTTTCATGGTACTTTCCATCAGTGAGTTTATTGTTAACAACAAAGAGCATCACTTACAAAAAATGGAAGAAATCTGTATCAGGAAGGGTTAGAATTAATCTTTTCTCACATCCCTGAGAAGCCAGATATAAACTACATCTACTCTTGGATAAAAAGATTTTGGGTCTTCTTTAATAATAGAAAAACAAAAGTTTTTATTTTATGTTTTTGAATACAGCTTTGCTCCATTTATTGAGGTCTTTTGTTCAAAACCAATAATTATTCATATTTTGTCCTTCATATCATTTATGGCTTATTTAAATGCTTCCAATTGCCTGATTTTGCTTACTTTATATTCCACAATTATGAAGATTCTCAACATGCTTCCTTAGCTCTCCATTTTTCCTTCTTCATTCTCATGTTTTGTCATTTTGTTTCTGATTTCTGTATTATACACCCATATCCTTTTCAAATTCTGTCTTTGACACTATTGAAATTCTGGTTGGGGTAATTCCTTGATGTAGATAGCTGGTTCGTGGTAGTATGTACAGTGTCTTATGGTTGTTTAACACCCTTGTAGCTTCTAGCTATCAGAATACAGGAGGTATTTTCCTTTCAGCTGTGGCAAGCAAAAATGTCTCCAGACATTTTTGAAAAACAATTTATAATGGACTGGGCTCTCAGTTGATTTTTTTCCATACTCTGTATTTTCCCCTTTTGTTTATTCTGCTAGTTTTTCAGAGATCCTATATTTTGCTGTTATTGTTTGGTTGTTTGTGAACTTGCTTACACTGCATATGACCTGAGTACTTTTAGATTTCATGTGACATTTATTTACTTATCCAATGAGCTATAATTTGAAAATTCTAACACTACAAGACATTGACTACAAAAGGTACGGTAGACATATAAGGGGCTGAAATTTACTTCCACAGAGAGCAGTGAAAAGGAAAAAGCTGATGTGTAGTGTGTGAGAAAGATCCAAGCTGGAGGCAACTCTGCATTGACTTTCCTGTGGGGGCCATCCACTGCCTTGGGGAGGCAAAAGGGTACCTCAAAAAATAATACACAAGCTAGGGCATCAAGTCATTTTGTGGCCTTCCAGGGAAGCATATGCCATGTCACAGGACCTGCAACTGGAGTTTTCCAGTGTAAGGTCCTAGAGAAAGTCACTGCATGAAAGGAGAGCAAAGTCCCTGCATATGGCCACATACGGGTCAGTGACTGCTCTGGTGGAATTTGTCACAAGGGCTGTTTTCTTCCCTTTTCATCCCTTCTCATCTCCTTCAAGGCTCATATGTGACAAGGAGGAGGATTAGAATTTAACTTCACCTCTGTTTCAAAAACTGAGAAAAATTCCTTAGTAACATCATATTCAACTCCATACATCCACTTCCACCTCTCTCTTCTGATATGTGCCAATCATATTCACTTATTGCTCCTGTTGAAGGAGTTGGGAGAATGATGAAAGAAGATACAAGGAGATTCTTGAAGTTTCAGGAAGACATGTGGAGCTTTGCCCATTGCACACTGAATTTAACACAGTTGTACATCTGTCTGCTCAAGATAGAAGTATTCTACTCCTCTCTCAATATCAGCATCTGTACATGGTAGTCACTTACTGGAAGAGAAATTTAATTTATTTAAAGTAAGCCTCCTGCCTAACCTAAGCCATGAACTGTCTCTCTTGTAAAAGTTGTGAATATATTTGGTATTTTAAACAAAGACAACACAACATTTGAGTTATCTAAAATCCCTACACCACCACCACCACTACCAACAACAACAACAACAACAACATACCAAAAAGACTAAAAGGAAGACTGAGGCCCATGGTGTATGCATAGCTGGGAATAGTCTTGCCTAGTCTGCACCTAAGACATTTGATCTTTATAAGAAAGGATACAATTTTATCATATGTTAAATATCATCCCAATTGGAAGAAGAAATTCCAATTTCAAAAATGAGTTAAGTTGCAATTGAATTCTCAGAGTAAAGGAAATAGAAGATAAAAACTCCTTTGAAGCACACCACAGAAGACAGTTTTTATTCCCAGATTTCTCAATTCATTTCTCATGATACAATTTCAAAGAGTGAAAGGGAGATTTGTCAGGCTTTCTCTTCCTCTCAAATTATCTGGGAATTACCCTTTGCAATCTCCACTCTGGGCCTTGAACTCATCAGGATTTCAAAGCCGCTACAAGTCATTCACTCTGTTATCTCCTAGCAAATATAAAACAGCTCAGGTGTCCAGCAGCTGTCATAAATTCTGAATGCCAGGGCTTCACAGCTATGGTAGAAGGTGGCCGGCTCTCTGATAGAAATAAATAAATAGCTTCACCCAACAGGCCTCTTTCAAGTTGACCAAGAGCATGACCAATCAAGAGTGATTTGCAAAGGCCAGAAAGGTACTTCTACCCCAAATTCCTCTAGCTCAAGCCTTGCAGGTGCCAGGCACTGAGGGATAGCCCAAGCTGGTGAATGAACAGACACGTGTGCTTGTTGGGCTCTACCCTATATTAGCTATGTGACGGGCAGATTTCTTAAACCTTTGAATCTGTGTTCCTTCAATTGTAAAACAGAAGCAATTTAAACCTATTTCAAATGAGTTGCTGTGAAAATTAAATCAGAGAAAGTTTGTAAGAACCTGCCTCAGAGAAGCCCTCTGTTGCACTGGGACATTGGCCTTTGACGATGTACCAGACCTGCCAGAGGATCAGTGTGCTGTCTTCATCAATGCTGCTGTTAAACTCCCCCTTCCAATTCAGAGTCTCCAGATGGAAGAGCACAGGAGGTCAAGGGAATCAGACTTTTCAGTTGTAAATCAAATCCACAGAACTCTTTGTGGGGAAACATTTTATTAGTTACTTGGAGAATTAAGAAGGTTTATGTTTTCAGGCACATAACATCACTCAAATGATAAATGTGAGTCCAGGATATCTGGTTTCATTACAAGGAGTATTTAAAAAAATTTATTTAGAAACCCCTTGCTGTGGACTTGAAAGCCAAGCCCTTAACCTTGGACTGCACCTGGAAGCTCCTGTTCTCACACCCCTGTCTCCTTCTTCACCCCCCATCCTCCCCCACTTTCCAAGGTCAGAAATGTGTGCTTGCTGTTCCCTATGACTGGAATCCTCGATAGCCAGATCACCTCACTGCATCCTTTTCAACATTTAATGCCCATCTTAAATACCCACTCTTCTGTGACATCCCCATGACTTCTGAAATACTGACATCAGGGTTTATTTGAATCACAGCCTCAGTGACAACATGATGTTTTCTAGTTACTTTATGCACTTTTTAATAGTCTATACTTCCTTATACTCTTACAAAAATTGGCATACTTCAAGTAACAATGTGAAAGGCAACTTCTCAAAACATTTAGATATTTTATCATTATCTTCAAATTTCTATGGACTTGTGACATCATAATATCTATGCAAATGTTTACTTAGTTTTCATTTGGGGGTGTAAAAATTTTGAAGTGTGACTTTCTGTGAAATGATAAACTAAGAGTAAAGTTGCTTTTCCCTAGCTCTCTTCACAGATATGATTCAAAAGCAACAAGAAAAATAAAAAGAGAAAAGCAGTAGTAGAAAGGCATTTTGTTTTGAAACAAGCAGCCCCAGAATGTCTGATGTGGTGGTGGGAGGGGTAAAGAAGTCTGTCCCAGGTGGTCCAGCCAGGTGGTCCAGATACTGGAGAACACAGGCCAACTGTGTCTATGCACTACACCAAGAAAAACTGGCAACAAAGTGAGCCCTTCCAGGGAACCCGTTGGGCAGCAAGAACAAGCCTGGGTGGTAGGAACATATGAGGCAGTTACACCTAAGCTGTTCTTATGTGACACAGACTTTGGTTTTAGGATGGGGAGTCAGAAGCATGGTGGATTCAGAGCTGCACAGCTGTTCTCATCCTCACAGACTATTCACATCTGGTGGCCTGCACCATGGCTGAGGGTTTCTTTGAATATCTACCTCCTGCAAACATGGCTCAGAATGTCTCATTCAATTCAAAATAAACACTAGATCTCTTTTTAAAAATTATAATTCACACCATACACACACACAAACACTTGCCAAAGGAAAAGTTCTGCTAATGAGTAAGTGAAAACTGGTACAAGTGTCATAAAATAAAAAGGGAAGAAACTTTAATGAAGGAAATACCTAGTGGGAAAAAATGGCTCAAAACTGAGGAACAAGATTTACGGAACAAAAAGGTGAAGCAAAAGAAAGATATAAAACATGAGTAGCAGAATTAAACCTTTTAACATGGAAATAAAAAAGGCAATGCAAAAATAAAAATAACTATAGAAGCTGGATAGAAAAGAATAAATATTATAGAAAAACAGAATGCTTTGTGAAACACTGGATTAAGAAAAAGGAAAAATGAGTTAAAAAGGAACTGAAAAGATTATATAAAAGTGCAAGCACCCATTATATCGTATACCTAAAATGTATCAATAAAATTAATTAAAAAAATTTAACACAAAAAAAGAACTGAAAAGAAAATATACAGACCTGAAATTATAGCAAGAGTTACAGAAGACAGATTCTTGTAATAGTTGTTTCTGAAGAAGAATCATTACTTCTGAAGAGTAGAAAAGAAACAAAGAAAATTAAAGTGCAATTTAATATTTGTTCCCAGTTAGAAAAGAAAACTTGAATTTAGGTATTAAAGACCACATTGAATCCTGGGAAGGAATTGACACATAACTGCTAACCCTAATGAAGTGTCTGTACATTAAATTAAATAAAGAATCTTTTAAGATAGCATGTATATCACTGCTGAAAAACAGTAGAACAATGTCTGAATTCCCAAATGAACAAAAGTGCCCCACAAATCTGTTGTGAGTCATGAAGTGGTTTAAGGATGAAGGTGACAGATACACATGGTAGAATTACCAAGAACAGAGGGAACAATTCTAACGACGCTATATTAAAGAAACTATGATAATGTATTTAACTTAGGGAAACAATGAAATGGATTGATAAAATGATATTAAATAGTGCCTCCATTTAACTCAAAAACAAAGGCTCAAACAAATGTGGCAGTATTGTGACTTCACAAAATGTGAAAGTCATAAATACTGAAGTTTAGGGATAGCATACCATTTCTATGAGGAAAATAAGGTATGCAGTGACTGAAGGACATAATATCCTCATATTTCACAACTAGAGTTAAAAACCATTACTTGTAGATGATAGCGTGGAGAGTATTTAGAGGCAAAGCTCTAAAAACAAACAAAATATAATCTTCTAAAATTATAAATGAAAGAGTTGAGTCCTAAATGCAGGCAATATAAAAATATGTGTCCTTTCATTATCTATGGAAAAATATTAGAAATTATTTTATTTAAAGATGAGAAAAAGTGATAAGCATAAAATCATGGTTACAAAGCTAGTAACTAGCTTAAAAAATAAGAAATATATGAAAACAAAATAAAATAAAGACTGTAAGCAAATACATAAAAGTGGAAACAATACCTTGGCTTGATTTTCTCTAATTATATTGCTAAAAAGTAAATTAATAAAAAGAGAAAGAGGTATTTATAATCTGAAAATTAACCAAGCCAACCAAAAATCAACTAACCAAAACCAAAAATATTTTGTAAAAAAAATTTTTTCAAAAAGAAATTAAAAGTAAAATTACAAATATATAAAATCAAGAAGTATGAAACAGTCTATCCAAATCAATGGCACAGTTTAGAATACTGAAGAGAATGTGGCTCATCTTATATGTTGAGTGAATCAGAAAGAGTGTAAAGGACTACTTTCATACTCAACAATTGTGAAGAAAAGGAAAATCAAAACTTGTTATAATGATCGAGGTAGCAGGATAAACAAACCAATGAAAGAGAAAGAAAAAGAAAGGAAAAAATACAGACAAATATTGGAAAATGAGCAACTACTTAATCTGGCCATAGCTAAAGAAAAAAAAGCAAGCAAGAAAGAAAACTGTACACATTATGAGAGGTAATGAGGACATAGAAGGAAATACAGGATTTATAAAATATTACTTTGTTCAACTCTGTAGAAATAAATTGAAAGGAATACATTTTATGTTCATTATGGAATATGTAACTCCTAAAGTTGACTTTATAAGATTTAGGTGTCCTAAATCTGATTTGGGTATCCAAAACCTGTCATTTTTATAACAATTCAAAACAATTGAAAACAATTAGAAAAAGTTAAAAACAAGACATAAAGAAGGTTGTCAAATATACTTCTACCAAAGAACAAAGTAAAAAGCAAACAAACAAACAAGCAAAAGAAACCAAAGACTAGAAAACAGATCAGTGTCTCAAAAAGGATTTTTACTAATCTTTAAGGAAGATTTAGATGTCCCAAATCCTTAAGAAAATCACCCCTGCCCTCAATAACCAACTAGTGAAACTGTCTAGTTTATTTAAACTCTTACATGCCATCATTTTTAGACTTAGGAACATATTCTACTACTATTTTTGAAGTTGGAAAAATATTTCTACCAAAACTCAGTTAAGAGGAAATCAAAAGGAAGCCCAAGATCTATTTATTACTTAAATATTGATTCTAAAAATCAATAGTACTAAATATTTAAAGAAAATAATTGCAAAACTTGGCAGCTCACTTCATGCAAGTTCAAGAACTGATTTCATGAAGTTAATATTAGTTCTAGAAAACATGCCATCCTAATTTTATTGAAAGATCAGTTGAGAAGTGAAAATTGTCTTCAAAAACTCAGAAAAAATTTTTGCTTATCAAACTACTATTCACAATAGCCAAGAAATGGAAATAATGTGTCCTTTAACTGGTGAATGGTGAAGAAAAAATATAAAATATGTATTTTATATCAGTCTAGATATAGAGTACCATTCAGTCATATAAAAGCATGAAATCTTGTCACTTGGAATAACATACATGGAACTGGAAATTAATAAATAAAATAATTTTAGCACAGAAAGATAAATACCTCATGACATCCCTAATATATTGAATCTCAAAAATTGATCTCACAGAAATTGAGAATAGTAGTTACTACAGACTGAGAAGGGTAGGAGGAAAGGAGATTTAGAGAAAACATGGTCAACAGATGTTGTCACAGTTAGATAGGCAAAATAAGTTCTGATGTATCCTGGTACTGTAGAATTACTATAGATAACAATAATGAACTATAAATTTCAAACATGCTGTAAAAAAGAATACTGAATGTTTTCACCAAAAAAGAAATGATAAATATTTGAGGAGATAGGTGTGTTTAACCTGACTTGAATATTACAATAAATACATGTGTGGAAACATCACATCATATTATCTAAAGAAGGATAATGTTTGTGTCAATTAAAAAACCAACTCACCAAAGGCTGTTAATAAAAGTCAGTCTCAATCTTTGAAAACATGGCTTAATAATGCTGTAGACTAAATTTAGTGAACTCTTATTATATCCCAAGAACTATTCTAAGTGTTTTGTGTATATAATTCAACCATTTATGGCTGCAGTTTTATGGGGGAATAAACAGCTGGAACCCTCGTGCAGATGAACATATAAATTCATCACTGCAAGAATTGTATTGAGTCAGGCACTATTCCGAGTGCTTTTCATACATTATATCTTTTAACCCTCACAACACCCTCTGAGTTAGGTATTAGTCCTTTCTTTATTCATATATGCACACGAGTATATACACACAATTAACATGTCCAGTTAAAAAGTTCTCAGACTTTAATGAAGAAGTATTACAGGCAGAACATTAGCGCCACTGTATTTTGACTGCTCTTACAATTAGAAGCAAAAACTATCACATGAGGGAAAAAAAATGTGACAAATTGAAAAACAAAAGAAAAATAAGTATTACTCACAGAATTTTGACCATATGGATGATTCAACTGACCAAACTCATTTGAATGATAAAAAAATACTTAGACAAATCGCTATAAATTTGATATATGGAAATTAATAACTTTGTTCCTAACTCATTAGAAGAAATAATGGAAGAAAAGATCACATTTATATCTTGACTAACAGTAAGGAGGAGGTGGTGAGGATCTAGGCATAAACTATGGACAAAGTCCATATTGAAATAAATTCTGCATTGAAAATGGTACTGAGGGGCCATTGACACAAAATGACTTCAGCATATAAAATATTATAGTATTTTAAAGCAAAAAACATTTTTCCATTAAGTTTATTGGTACATTTTAGGTATACATTGTGAAAACAAGAATCAAGATATATCAAGTAAAAAACATTTTAATTGATCTCTATTAACATAAAAATTTCATACTTCTGCAATAAAAATATCAATTTGTTTTTGGAACATTTTTCTAAAAGCCTTAAGCTATCTTTAGAAAATCTTTAAAAGATTGGCTTGAAATTTTCTGGTAAACAATGAGAGATTAGAACTAGATGATTTTAAACATTATATAAAATGTCAAAAAAAAAACAGTGTTAGTCTTGCATGAAGAGACACAACAGTGAGAGATATTAGAAAGCTAAAAAGAAAGGAAAACATTGCTACTTGTATCTAGGCAGCAAAGAGCAGCTTATTAATCCTTTCTGTATCTTACATTCCTTGTTTGGAGACTGAAGTTAATACGGAAGCCACTAGGTCACTGTGAACATGTACTACAAAGCAGGGAAGAGACATCTGTAAGTAGAGAACATGTTTAAGCAAGAACAAAATGCTGCCATTACATTTATGGAGGAGATCCAAAGTTATTTTTTTTCCCATTAACTTTATGGGTATATTTTAGATATACAATACAGTTACATTCATCATTGGGATCTTCTACCATTACATGAGTCTCTTGGTTCTTATTTTTTTTCCCCTTCCCTTGACCTCCCTTCACCCCCTCCACCCTTTCCTATTTGCAAAGACCTTGTTTCCATTTTTTTCCTCTTCTCATCTTGTTTCCTTTCCCTTTTTTCCATTCACCTACCCCTCCAATTCCCCTGCTCTTTTAGACCTTTTCTTCCTGTTACACAATATCAGTTATACATTTTTTAAATTACAATATTAAGATCTAGGAGACATTACCATAGATTTTACAGAATTTAAAAGGATATAGAAAACATATTACAAAAATCTTTTTTGAAATAAATTTGACAACTTCTAGGAAGTAACTTAGAAGACAAATTAATGAAACTAACTCTAGAGGAAATATAAAATTTGAATAGCACCTATTAAAGAAAGTATATTCCTAGCTTGAAGACCTACCTATATGACAACAGCAGGCTCATAAACATTTTAACAGATAAATTATATCAAACAATTAAAGCAGAAAAAAGAAGGAACACTTCTCCCCTCATTTTAGGAACTCAACATTGTGCTAATCCTAAAATTGGATAAAGGAAATAGAAGAAAAAAATATGAACATAGATAGAAATTTGTTTACCAAAACAAACTCTTAGAAGTCAGATCTGGCAGTATGCGGAAAGTGGTTTTGTTATAGGGATGGCAGTGTTGGTTCAGCATTGGAAGATCCACCCCCAAAAGTCATCATTTTAACAGAGGAAAGGAAAAAGCCATATGATCCTGTCACTAGTTGGAGAAAAAGTATTGGACTAAATTCTACAGCTGTTCATAGTAAAAGCTATCAGGAGCCTAGAAATAGAACAGAAACTTCTCAACAAATTAAAGACATGTACTCCATACTTCCAGCAAGAACGCCTTATACGAATAGAGAAGATACAATGCTTTCTCCTTAAAGGTGGGGAACAAGGGCAGATATACTTATTCTTTATCTGTCCATTAAACTTTGAAACCTAGTCCCCACCAAAATAGTCTGGCAATAAAATGACACAACTAGGATAGGATAAGCATGGCAGAAACAAAATCTTTAAATGTAGATGAAATGATCATCTACAGAGAAAATACTAAGAAATCTCTAGGAGCCCCGAGAACTTGTATTTGAATTTAGCAGGATTAGAAAACACAAGCTATATATACAAATTCCGGTCTGTGTATACTTGCTATAAATGAAGAACTGGATATTGAAATTTGAAAGTTATGTAGGAGTGCAAAGGACCTAGAAAAGTTAAAAACAAAAGCAAAAACAAAAACAGTGTTGGAAGATGATTAGCACCAAATTTTAAGACTTCTTCTGAAGCTACAATAATCAAGGCAGAGTTGGTGCAAGGGAAGACATATAGACCATATGAATAAAACAGAGAATCTAGAAATAGAACCACACATACATGGTCCACTGAGTTTTGAAAGATTATTTAACATTAGCATTTTATAGAATATAAGCTCAATTCAAGAGCCAAGGAAGAGATAGTGTCTTCAGCAAATGGCACTAGAACACCTGGTATCCATATATAAAAAATTAACCTCAACCCTTTTTTTCCATACATGAAAATAACTTGAAGGGATCTATGAACTTAAATAAGAAAGCCTAAAAGTATAAAACTTTAAGAAGAAATTATAAGGGAAAATGTTTATGAATTCAGGGTAGGCAAGAACTACCTAGGACACAAAAAACATGATGCATAAAAGAAAAAAATTGATAAATGAGATTCCATCAAAATTTAGAATTTTAAATGACATCATTAAAATGAAAAGTAGTCCTTAAACAGACCATATTTACAATGCATATAACTTATGAGCAGAATATATAAAGAATTCTTACAGCTCATTAAGAGAAAACCCAATTAAAATGTAGACATAAGAAGATGATAAATAGCCAGTGTCGCACAAGGAACGGTGCGCAATTCTAGAATCAGAAAAATACTAATCAGTGCAATAACAAGATTGAATTATACACTCATTAAGGAGATGAAGTCAAAAGTTATAAAAGCCTTGTCATGACTTTTTCTTTTTGTTGGATTCTCCCCCTTTGCGTTTAATTTGTCATGCCCAGTGGATTCATTCTGCTGGGTTTCCTGGGGTTGTGATCCTCATTGTCTTTTCCTAGGGTATTGTCTAAAATTTTTTGGAGTTTTGGTTTGGTATTCATGAAGTTTCTGAGGTGCTGTTTATCATGAAAGTATCTTATTTCTCCATCAATTTTGAAAGATAGTTTGGCAGGGTACATCAATCTGAGTTGGAGGCTGTTTTCCTTTAGGGCTTGAAATACATCACTCCAAGCTCTTCTTGCCTTGAGGGTTTGCATTGAGAAGTCTGCTGTGATTCTGATGGGCTTTCCTTTGTATGTGATTTGTTTCTTTTCTCTCACTGCTTGTAGAATTTTATTCTTCTGTTGGATTTCTGGAATCCTAACTATTATATGCCTATGTGTAGATTTTTTTTTTTTTATTAAGGCTAGCTGGAGTTCTATATGCCTCACTTATCTGTATGTCAAGTTCTTTTCCCCTGCTTGGGAAGTTTTCTGCCATCACTTCTGTGAAGAGATTTTTTATGTCATTTCCACTCTCTCCTCTTTCTTCATTGACTCCAATCTGTCTTATGTTTTTCTTCTTTGCATCGTCTAGCAGCTGCTGGATTGATTTCTCATGTTCCCTTACAATTGTAAAGCAATTTTTCTTTTCTTCCTTACTAATTGCAATTTTATCTTCTATATGTGAAATTCTATCCTCACATTGGTTCATTCTGCTGTGCAGACTTTTGATGGAGTTTTTAATCTCTTGGAAATCTGTTTGTATGTGTTTTATGGATTCCATTTGTTTCCTATGTTGGGATTCCATCATATTCCTCAGATCCTCTATTTTTTTATCTGTGTCCTCTCTAGATTTATTAATCATGTCTTGCACCATGAGCAAAATCTTTGGTGTTATCTGAGTAATTATTTCTGATTTCACTTTTCCCAGATCCTCTTTTGTTACCAGTTCAGAGAGTTCAGATGGTTGAGTATCAGAGTGTTCCATTTCATTTCCCTTTGGGGTTGCTCTAGGTGATCCAGAAGTCTGTTTTTGAGGCTTGTTTATGTGTCTTCCCATTTCCAGGGGTGGGAGGGTGCTTCTGGTGCCCACGCACCTCATCTTCTCTGCCCTAGGAGCCTGGGATGGAGGCAGGGAGCTTCCTTCCATGTGCTGGGACCAGCTGAGCTTCACTGCCCTAGGATCCTGGAATGGTCCTGGGGGAGCCTCCTTCCGGGTGCTGGGACCGGCTGAGCTTCACTGCCCTAGGAGCCTGTGATGGTAGTGGGGGAGCTTCCTTCCGGGTGCTGGGACTGGCTGAGCTTCAGTGCCCTAGGAGCCTGGGATGGCAGTGGGGGAGCTTCCTTCCAGGTGCTAGGACCGGCTGAGCTTCACTGCCCTCAGAGCCAATGTTGTTAACAAGCCACCAGGTACTGGGTTTCCTCTCGGGAATGGCATCCTACTGGGAAATTAGCGTCAGTCTCCATCGCTTTCAGACTGCACATTCACCCCTGGCTGGAGCTTATTGCCCTTGGTGAATGTAAGTACATGTTGCTGCACAGAGTCATAACTCCCACCTCTGCCACCAAAGACACTGTTTGCATGAGCCCATTGAGTGGCTGGGGAAAGCTGGAAAGAGGCTGACTGGTCATCGCATCCATTTGATCATTAAAGTCCTCCTCTGCTGAATCACCCTTTGGTGAGCATTCACAAGAGACACAAACATCTCATGATTTTCTACATTCGGGGAGGCCCATCCCACATTACTCTTCCTCAGATTCTCTAGTCACCATATTTCCAATCGTGTTCTGTCCACCTTCCAACATCTAGCCTGACAACCAGCCACAACCTATGATTTGATATATAATCACATATCTGATATGTAATCACATTGAACCAAAGTGAGAAACAAGGTTCACTACTCACTGTTTATGCTCACTGGGATTTCCCTTTGTCATTGTCTTTCAGGGAAGTCTCAGAAGAGGACAATAATAGTGCTGCATCTGCTCACTTCCAGTCAATGCCTGCATATTATGCAGAACCATCTGCATAAAGGCCCAAATTTCACTTGTTTTGTCACCTGATTGTAGGGGGTAGCCTATGAGGTCACAGGGGCTGGCTAGGGGAAAGACCAGAGTCTCTCACAGCGGGGACCACGGGCATTTGAACCACTTTTTCATGTAACTTTCTTGTACCTTTAGGGCCTGCTTGAACCTCATCTGGCATATGACCTCATCTTCCATTTGATGGTGGAATGCTTTGTGCATGCCCAACTTGAAGGTTTGTTGGGCCCTCTAAGCTCATTCCATGACTTTCATGATGGGAAGCTTAGATTTCTTGGCATCATGGTGGTCCAAAGTTAAACATTCTGTCTCTACATGTGAAATGAAAAGTGTTGTTCCAAGAGAAAATAGTTATTCTCATGAGATGGCAGGGCTTTGCTTCAAAATCCACCTAAGAAGACCTAACAAAGGCATCAAAGAGTATTCCTGTCTACCACTGGCACTTCAGGCAGTGTTGGATCCACAGGAGACAGAATATAGGAGGCTTGAAACATAAGCCTCAGGAGGCAGAGCACCCTGCATGACAGCCTGGACCTACTGGATAGTATTCTTTTGTTGTAGCCCCACAGAAAGTGAACAGCATT
The DNA here is from genome assembly GCF_053883595.1 of Heterocephalus glaber. Taxonomy (NCBI): domain Eukaryota; kingdom Metazoa; phylum Chordata; class Mammalia; order Rodentia; family Bathyergidae; genus Heterocephalus; species Heterocephalus glaber. The sequence continues at coordinate 24,250,126 of NW_028258143.1, read as the reverse complement.
CCAGGTCACCCAATAATAACTTTGGAGTAAAACACCCAGATGAGGAATATGTTGGCTGTAAAATCTTAAGAGTTCTTCTGGGCATTGTACCTTTTCATTTCATTGTAGAAGGGATTAGATAGAGCAATTCATCTTTAACCTCAAAGGGGATATGTATTGCCCTGCCTCATACCACTGGACTCTCAGAAACTTCACTGAATTAAGGTCCTCTAAAGTTTTGCCAGATGATTTTCCATTCTGTGACACATATCTTACCAGTAAGACCAGCATAGTTGCAATTCATTGTTCAACACATGCGATCAACATGGCTTAGTTGTCACCAGGTTTCCACTGCTATAATAAAATATCTAAGATAATCACCTTAATAAAGGAAAAGGTTTATTTTGGTTCATGATCTCAGATGTTTCAATCTGGAGTCACCAGGCCCCCATAGCTTTAAGCCTATGTGCCATGGTACACAATACACCATGGTGGATACACATATCAGAGGAAGCCTCTTCCCCTTATGGCAGCCAGAAAGCAGAGAGAGAGAGATAGGAAGTGGGTGGGGTCCCACTGCCCTCTACATGGATACAGCCTTAGTAAGCTAATTTTCACCCATTAGGCCCCTCTTCTTAATTGGTTGAACACAACCACCGCCCAGTAATGCCATGCATAGGCTGAGGACCAAGCCTTTAACACATGGACCTTTGGGAGACACTGTAGACCCAGACTGTGTCAATGATCAATGTGATGGAAAAGTGTGATGTCTTTTGGAGGAGACAGGCTACCAAGATCTCTCTTAAATAAATGATGACATGGATCTGGAGAACCAATCCCTGTTGTCCATTACACTAAGAGTGCTCACTATTGTTAGCTGAGGGCTGCCACTTGGCCCTTGTCAGCCTTGATTCCATTGCTCTCATCACTTGCAGGTTTCCAAGTTTAGCAGCAACAGTTACAACTACAAGGTCTTGCCCACAGAGAAGGGCAATCATAGAGCTCTTCAGGGTCCCTCACAAATGTATTTTCCAGAGTATTGATGAGAAGTATCTCTTCTGGAGACATTTCTCTCAATACTGAGTAGTATTGGGTTACTTGTTGCTCTTAAGCAACAAGTCCATTTTAACATGATAATTTCCTAAATATTTGAATATCTTTCTTTAGGTTTACTAAGCCAAGTCCAGCATTCCAAGTTCATTTACGTGGACCACATTTTGACCAATAATTTAGCACAATGGCTTCACTATCTATTGGAATCCTTTCTAACTCACCAAACAGAAACATTTATTCTAGAGTCTCTGCTTAGTGGACTTATGACAATAAATTCAGTTTGTTTCAAATTTGTGTTCCTTTTACCATAATCCTACATCCTTAATTTTCATTCTATCCATAGTTCTCCAATTTGCCTGCATAAATTAGAAAAATCAAGTAGTTCTTTTGGTGTACAGTATACCTACTTATTTGTTATACTTTGTTTCTCACTTTAGAAGCCTGCTAATACTTTACTGATAAATCTAGAAAAAGAGTAGTAATAGATGAGAAAACTGAACAAAATAAGCTTCATTATGCTCAGCAACTGCCTCAGTTAAGAGCATTGCAATTTGCTGAGCAAGGCACAGATGGGAGTGTAATGGCTGCTTCTACTGACAAAGATGACATACCAGAATTTAGGGCCTTCCCACATGTCCTCATCTCACTTTCAAAGGATTCCATTTTTTGCAAATAAATGGCTTTATTGTAGATGTAAACAGGATATATGGTTCGAAATTTAATCTTCATTGAAGTTCAGTCACTCACAGACTTGACTTTTGCAGAAATCTTAGATCTTCATCTACAGGAGATAATGGTGTCTTTTTGGAAATCATAGAAATTTTTATATCACTTATGTTGCCCTTGAGTTGGGAATTTGAACCTATGAACTCATTCTTAACTTTCGCTTTGTCTAGAAATTAGGGTCAACCTACTAACCTCATAGGATTTGTGAGTTTGACAAAATTTTTCAAAGATATCATATATGTCGTCACCTACAACCTTGTCTCTGATGAATATTCGACTGGGAGTATCCAATGATGATATGTTGTATACCTCTATTGCTGCATCACGCTATGAACTACCACTTTTCCCTTTAAAGCTGGAAATAGTCCTTAGTGCCTTTAAATCTAATTAGATTAGAGAATCAACTCTCCCTCTACCCTTATACTTGAGATTAAACCCAGGCCTTTGTGTATGCTAGGCAAGTGCTGTACCACTAAACTATACCCAAACCCTTTTTAAATTTTGTTTTGAGCCAGTGTTTTTCTATGTTACCTAGGAAGGACTTGAATTTATAATCCTTCTGCCTCATCATCCCAAGTAATTGGGATTGTAGGGATGCACAACCAAACCCAGCAAAAAGAATCTACTTTTAAGGTTCTATTCCTCTAGCACCATTTTTTGAACTAAAATCTGTAGGATTCTCCAGGAAAACAGAACCAGTCAGAGAGAGGGAGAGGAAGAAAGAGATGGAGAGAGGGAGGGAGAGACAAACAGAGATAGAGACAGAAAGAGAGAGAGACAGAGAGAGAGAGAGAGAGGATTAACTTAGTATGGTTCAGCCATTCAGGTATTCAGCTTTAGTATAGTTTTCAATAAATTCTAAGAAATATTCAAGACCTTATTAAGAAATATCCTGTGTGTTAGATGATTTTTCACAAATATAAGTTAATGTAACTTCTGAACATGTTTAAGGTAGATTAGGCTATGCTATGACATTTTGTAGTTTAGTTATATTGAAAGTATTTTCAACTTACATTATTTTAAAGTGACAGTGCACTTATCAGGTATTACCCAAGCTAAATTGAGAAACATATATGCACACATGGATGGAAAAAACAGACAAGGAGACAGAGAAATGTATTTCTATTAATGAAAATGTTCACATGTCCAAATCTACAGAGTATGGCAGCAGGCTGCCCATCCTGAGAACAACTGGGTTACAGTTTTAGTTTAAAACCAATCTTAAGGCAGATCTTCCTCTTCTTATAAAGAGATTAGTCTTTTAAAAAATTATAGTACATACATGTATGAAAATGTCACAGTGAACCCAATATTCTGCATTATTCTGTATTATAAATATGCACTAATAAAAATATACAGTACTTTAAAAAGTTTTTAATTGCTTGTATCAAACCCATCAACACAATGGAAGAAAATATGCTTACTAAATGTCTACTAATTTAAATATTAACTTCTCTATATGAAAAATGCCACCTTTCAGAAACATTTGAATAATTCTTGACAAAATTTGTATGTTATGATTCAGGGAAGCTGACATAAAACTAACCATCACCGTCATCCAAATACATAGCTGAAAAATTTTAAAGAGTGAATTTTCTTATTGTATCATGTAAATAATAATGCTAATATAGTTTTTTAAAAATTTATATGAGATGCCATATGTATGTATATAGATAGATAGATAGAGAGATAGATAGATAGACAGATACACATATATATGGCATAGTTCCAGGCACAGAGTTTATATTTGACAAATTGTCAATTTACATTAATTGTGACCTATTTTCAGTTTTATTTTTCAAGATAATTTTCTTTAATGAGCAAAACTTTGTCTCCTAATTTTAGTGCTTTCTATTGTCAGATTTTTAAAATATATTATATAAAAGAAATCACTAAAATTTTATGACTATATTATATTCTAAACTGGATTTACCAGTTTGCTTTTCCTCTAATTACCATTTCATGTTTCCAATTTCCACTAGATAAAATATGTCATGGATTTTGAAACAGAATCTGAATTGCTTTTTTAACTATTATTATTATTTATGTAGTAAATATTACCTCCCAAATATGTACATATTTTGATCTTTTTTGAGTGTAGATTTTAACTTTAAATTTTAAGGGTGAATTCAAAACACGTTTTGGACTTTCAAGTGATTTCTTATCTTCTCAGTATAATAGGAAAGACATTTATTTCCTTGAGAACTGGCATGGATTTGTGCATGCCACTCTACAAGAAAACATCTTCCAAGAACTTTGTTTTGAGAAAAAATAAAAGATTTTACAGGTGCCTTGAGAGTACTTCAGAATTTCACCCAGCATTTCCTAGTCTCCAAATAAAACTTTATTTTAGAGAAATATCTCTGGGAACTTGGCAGAAGTGGGTAGACAGATACAAGGCTGTGTGATGGGTCATCCTAAATACCAGCAAGGTAACTTGGTAAAGTGAATGGTAGTTTGATGAAGTCTAACTTGTTCCACATTTTCCTTTATCTTCTGCCTTAGAAGTGTAAATTTTCACAAATTACTTCAATTTTATTTTATTGCTCTTGGGGGATGATCTTTTCCAGGAAATAAGGGCACACATTAAAGTCCCTAAGAGACTGGTTTAAAAATGTCCATGCCAGCTGTCTCAGCATCTCCTTTGATATTCTGTCATTTCATAGGGGTTAATACAGGAATATTATTGTAAAAAACCATACCCTCATTATTTTTGATTACTTGTGTCCAATTTTGCTTCTAGAACCACTCAATGGACACCACAGATCTTACCAAATTCTGAGATTGTACAATTGTAGCTTATGATATGTTAGGAATAGAACTGGGAAAGAAGTGCAGATTACTTGACTCCCATCCTTGCATTTTTTACTGTACACTTTTTCCAAGAATTATGTTCAACTCATCATTTGAAGTTAGAAATATATTGCATGAGCTAGTCAGAAAATATTAATAAAAATAACCTTTCTAAATTTTTAGCTATAAACTATTAAATAGGAAAAGGAAGGTAAGGAAGAGAAAAATCTGAAATAAAGGTATTTCAGATATTCAAATATACTGTGAAAAAAATAAAGGAGTTCTACAAATAGTTTTCTTGAGGATAAAACCCCAACATCACTATTTACCAGCTTGTCACTTCCCAAAATGATTAAATTACTTAACCTTTCTGCTTCTTTGTTTCCCTATTTGGGTTATTGAGGAAACAATACCTCTCTCATAGTGTTTTTATAAGAATTAAATTATATAATTTGTGGAATAATCTCAGCCATTGTGGAAATGATACTAGTCATAACACTTGTAACACAGTAAATCTTAACTTCTCTCCCTATTGTCCTTTAATTTGATAATAGTATTGAGGTAAAGGATGGAGTATATGTTCATTGTTACTAGTAGAATACAGAAAGAAAAATTTCATATTGTGGACAATGGAAGAAATAATCTCATGTTTCATATTTAATCCTGAACATTCTTACTGGGTTTTGCAAACTGTTGCATAAAATAACCCCAAAGAATGTGTGTTTGTGTGTGTGTGTGTGTATGTGTGTGTGTGTGTGTGTGTGAGAGAGAGAGAGAGAGAGACTAGAATAAAAGTTAATCTTCCTTGACTCCAGGATACACTAAAGCACAGATACTTTTATTCACGTTGTTTCTGAAACAATTGATATTGTCTCCTCAAATGACCTGGTACATGTAATTTATATTCATTTTCACCTGCTTCCTCACTTCATCAGTTGTAAAGTGAAGTGATGAAATATAATCATCCCAAAGATCTCTTTTCCTCGATCATGATGTGTCTCTACAATTATGGAACAACCAAATAAAGTTTCTTGACATAACCACAATTGATCTAATGATTTTTATATTTACAAATCTTGTCTAATTAGCAGACCTTAAGCAATGTGCAGCAAAAACTTTAGGAGGAAAGTTGCATGGCAAGTTTCTCTCAGACAATGGTGATCATTTTGCATCCTTTTCCATAGCTCACATAATGCACACAGTTGGATTACCTTGTTCTTGTCTCCATTCATGAAGCCTGAAAAGTATGCATATAAATAGTGCACACAATGAAAGTTCAGGAATAATCAAACTGTTGTTTTGTTATAAGTCTGCTGAGGGTTCTTTTGCTCATTTCAGATAGACATCACAAATAGCAAAGTATAGCCATTTACTGTACAGAGCCTCAAGTTTTGAGTACCAGCACCTTTCTGTTCTGTTCTTAGTATTAGAAGGCCTTTGCTGCTCCCCTCACAGCAGAGCCAGCAGCTACCAGCAGCCCTTGAGAAGTCTTCTGGCCACAGAGAAGCAGCACCTAACAATTCTCCATTGCTACCTGTCATCCTCTGATTTGAGCAACCTTCAGTGTTACCAGGCTCAGGTTCTGGATTATTTCAGTACCATCAGTATTTAGGGCCATCAGTTATTAAAGTTCACAGCTCAGCCTGTTCTAACTTACCAATAATCACTGATTCAACATTCAAAAGAGAATTTATTAGGACTTACACTGCAATCTAAGAAGGAGCAAAACAGAAACTAACCCACTAAGAGTGTAGGGGAAATTGCTTATAAAGAAGAAAAAGCCAGACTTATAAATGTGTGGTGCCAGACTTTCTGTTTAGCCATGGATATGGGAGGGGCCCATTGTGGGTCTGATGGCTACAGAGGGGTAGAATAACCTCAGGAAGCAGTGGACTGGAATCATCTGAAATGGACTTGTGACCAAGCTTGCTACAGTGAAGCAAATGTCTCACACCATGGCCATCAGGTGATGAAGTCATGATCACCTGTGAGGCATTTGAGTCAGTCATCAAAGAACACATGTGAAAAGTACCCTCCAGGAGTGTCTAGCCCTTCTCCTCTGTCTCAACTGAACTCTATGATATTATAATTTTTCTATTATAGCATCATTTCAATAAGATAAGAACCATGAAAGCTAACTGCTCTATCTCCCCCACCTACTTTCTTTCTACAAAAAAATTTTGCACCATGGAGATTGGAAGTTCTTCCTTAACTCCTCCCCCAATCCAGTGGACATGATATGAAAACCAATTCATATGTATGTTTAAATCAATGCTGTCTGATATAGTAGCCACAAACCACATCCAATTTTTTTCATTTTAAATTTGATTTAAATTGGGATAGTGATCAGACCAATGACATGCAACAGAGTGTATACCAAGAGTACCCACCCTATGCTACCTTTTCCTCTACACCTCAGGAGGAAGTTGAGGTGTAGGAAGGACTTCTGATGGAGCATGTTTGGGGAACAAAAAAGAGAAGTGAGTGCAAAGGATCTGACCTGGGGACCAAGGACACAACTGTACATGTTACCTGTGACAGAGCCTTCATTAACTGAACCAAAGAGAAGGGATACATTTATATTGCCAAATTATTTGGCTATGGTCTTTGAAATAGGAGTATCTCTCATGATTCATAAAACATTTTTTCATTTTTTGGTAAAATGTTTCTCCACTGAGCATAGACCATTGTATTTAGAGATATCCTTGTACTCACTTGATTCAAATCTGGGTTTTATCCACTCAGGTCAAAAAGAATATCACCTCCTAATAGAATAAAGGGACAGAGCTCATCTTTTTCAACTTTTTGAAAGTAGGAGAGAAAATGAAAAAGTTTTCCCTATAAACAATAGTTGTATCATTTTTAATATATTACTTGTATTTTTCACTCATCCTAAGCCTGATGAAATCTGACACATGGGAGAAAGAATATTAGACACTTCAGAAAATGATCATTCTTTTCTTTTACACTATTATTCATTTTCCCTCGGGTTAATGTTCCCTTGTGATGATCTAAGTTTGGCACCTGAAAGAAATCAGTGGTCACCTCCAGGCTGGTGCAGTTAATGTTTAACTTCAAGCTTCTCAGTTTTATTTTCTGTCTAACAAACTTCAAAGGAAGAAAGAGCTCCAGTGCCAGGCCACAATTTATAATCTTAATTTAAGGTAATTAATAGAACCCTCATAATTACTCTAAGAAATGCTATTTATTTACTGCTGTCTTTTCTGTTTCCAAAGGCTTTGAAGCTGGCTGGTACATGCCATGAACACTTTCACTCATTCTTCTGAAATATTTTCTAGCACAAGCATACAATAGTCTCCTGCAAGGTGGGCAACTCTATTGAATCTTGCTCTATCAAATATTAACTGTCCCTGGGACAGACACATTTGGTTAGCCACTGAATTAATTTCTTGTGGCTCCCTTAACAAAAAACCACAAATGCAGTCACTGGAGCAATAGAAACCTATTCTCTGACAACTGTGGAGATCAGGAGTCCTAACCTTAAGAAATCAGCAGAGTTGCTTTACTTCTGGAAGCTCTAGAGAAACACTTTTTTCCTTACCTTCTCCAGGCTTCCACAGGGACTGCCCACATCCAGTGAATCTTTCCTCTAATATCAAAGGCAGGACAAAGTGTGTCACCTTAACTGCACTCTCCCATTCCTGTCTGCTCCTGTCATCTCCTTTTCTCAGAATGTGATTCTTCTGTCTCCCCTCATCAGGGCTCTGGTAATTACATTGAGCCCACCCAGATAATCCAGGATTTATCTCTATCTTTGGTCCTTAATCATATATTTAAAGTCTCTTTTTGTCACATGAAGAGAAATATTCACAGATTCCTGGTATTCAAACATGGAAGAACCATTATTTAACCTTCATAAGCCACCTTGACTCTGGAGCTCAGGTTGCATTTCTTTGTTTTTATTGGTCTTCACAGAGGAATGCTTATGGATTAACATTCTGATTAACATTCTTTTAACTGAGCTCAAAAAAGAGCACTCTGTCAAATACTGTATTTTTTAAACTTATTTCAGCCACGGGTCCAGAAAGCCTGTGGGTTGTCTTTATAGAATGTTAAAGCAAATGTGGTGACTTGAGAATTAAGACCTAACTGAACAACATGAAAAGAAGCAGTGACAAAGGGAGGCATAATTTTTATGTCCCACAAACCATTCTCCATTGATCTTAGTACCTGATTTTGCCTTGATTGAGACCTTTCATTAAAATCTTCAGTGCATTTGCGATACATAAGAGGTGTAAACAGTTGGCTTGCCCTTTGAATTATAAAACAGGGGAATGTTTTGATGAACATAATCATTTGGATCTTTTTTTTTCTTTGAGCTTATAAGAGAGAGATTTCACCAGCACTAGAGTGAATGAGAGTTCCACAGAATGAGGAGAGGACAAGCAAGGAGAATTTCTGGGAACAAAGGTTGATTTCACAGCTCTGCCTAAGGCCATCCCTGAAGAAATTTTCAAAAGAAACTAAAGTGATTTAATGGGAAAGACAAAACCTGGAAAATGAAAGTGGCTGGTCCCAGGAAACAGTAAATGAAAAATACAGAGAAGCCAGTTGCTTGGTATGCACTACTCATCTAAGGGACAGAGCTATGATTAAAATGGTGATCTAGATCCTCATAGGAACTCCCTAGGCATAGATTCTGAGGACTAGAAACTGAGAAACTGGCATAAAGCTTTAGAGATAACAGGGCCGGGGATTTAGCTCAGTGGTGCTGCCACCTCCCTTGAAAGCGCAAGGTCCTGAGTTTGATCCCCAGTACAAAAAAACAAAAACAACAACAAAAAAACCCCAAATAAAGCTCTAGAGATAAACACAGCAAGTCTTGGTACAAGGATAAATTCTGCCACCAAAATTCTGAATGGTGGTGGACAACACAGTTCACTCCTCAATGGACAAATAATGCAGTGGAGATGACCTGAGACTCAGCAGTTGTAGAATTGACTTTGAGTCTAGAAAATACCATCTCCTTAAAGGAAATTACTAATGCTTCTTCAGGCTCTATTCCTTTACCTATAAAGAGGTTTGGTATGAAAAATAATGAAGAAATGTATCAAATCCTTGATAAGAAGCAAGTGGTGAATCTTAGTTTCTTTTTCAGTTGTACATGAGGGAAAATCTCTTGAGTGTTCAGAAATTTTACCATCATTTCTTTGCTCTTTCCATCCCATCTCAATGACTGGCCTGCCTATTAATATGGTAATACCTCTAGGAGGCCTCAAGTTTAACAAGAATTTAATGGAAAGGAGCTAAACCTGAAGCTCATCTGCTTTAAGCAGAATGACTGCAGCTTGTTCCCTCCATGGCTTCTCCGAGGTTGTTATAATTCCAACTACTGTTCCGTTATTTCCTGTTTAGTGAGGCCAGGGGTCCAAGGGCACCTTGGCCCTGAGTTATGGAGGCGCCTTCAGACCCATGTTCCAGCATTTCCTGGCCCGATATAGGCCACTTGTAATTACCTAGTTACACACTGATTGGCTGCAGAGTTCAAACATGCCTTATATCTCTCTGCCCTAATGGGAAGTTGATGGAATCTGCTCTCCTTCTAGATTTTATGTGTCTTCTGTGAATTTCTCTGGTCATACCTGCTACTTACTTATCTATCCAATGCCCTTTCACATATAATTATGCATAAGAGTTGGGGCTAAATATAAAACAAATATGTATTTAGTGGTTCCTTGTATGCACAGTTAAACTGCCCTCTTTAAGTCACATTAGTCAGGGTCAGATTCTATTCCATGACAGAGACAAGGGACAAGATAAGCAAGGGAATTACCACGTATCTTCTTCTGAAGACAGAAAATGCCTTTGCTGTGCCTGAGCCTAGAAGGAGACCCTGATTCTTCTCTGTCCAGATACTCAGTAATGAAACAACTTACCCAGATTATTTGGATCCCAGATATTTAGGAATTAACTTCTCAGAAACAAGAGTGCCAAAGGCATCCATTAAAAATTATTTCTGTGGATGTACTCTGACCCAGCTTCTCTTTGGCTCTCTGTATAACTTTTAGAAGATTACCAAGAATCCTCCCAATTCTTGCCATCTTTGTTGGTAGACCTTCACAGAGGCACCATGCTCTCTTGTATAAACTGTTGAATGACTTTTGCCCTGGCCTCTTGTGATACCACTGTGCTCCAATCACCCACTCTGAATCTAACAGTCCCATAAAATAGAAATCGCATCATGTTACTTTTCTGCTCCAAACCCTCCAAAGATTTCTCATTTTCCAGAATGAAAAACAGTCCTTCAAGTTACCAACATGACCCAAGTTGGTGCAGCTCGCTCTCAGCCACCCATCCCTCCAAGACCCAATTCCTTCTACCTCATTCCTTCCTGCCTTGCTTGGCCTCATCACAGCTCTTCAGACACATGAGGCTGTTCTACTCTCCCTAGCAATCTGCTGTTCACTTGCTCATCTGCCTAAAGACTTATCCCAGACATCACAAGACAGGAGCTCTTGTCACCCTATACCATGAGTAAGTGCATGCAGATCCCAGTGAGCAGCAGAGTGGACCAGAGCCTCCTGGATGCAGGCAGATCCTAACCAGGGCCCTGCCCAGACACCAGTGGCTCCAGAACACAAGCCCAAGCCAGAGGGTGGCCCAGAAAAGAGCTGCACAGGTGCACAAGCACCAGCCAGAGGCCAGCCCCATACCATCTGTAAGTGCATGGAGACCCTACATAGAAACTCAGACACAAGGGTCTGGGGTGCAGACCTCCAGGCCAAAGGCCAGACAACATCTACATAGGGGGCAAGCCTTAGCCAGAAGCATGCCTAGATACCATCCCAAATGTGCACAAGCCCCAGCCAGAAGCCTGCCCAGACAACAGGTTAGCTCAGGGACCCAGAAGGCAAACATCCTGAGCCCAGGAATTGGTACACTGGTGAGAAGCAGAGAAAAGGTTGTTCAGTGGCTGGCTGAAAATTCAAGACTACTGGATGAGCAAAAAGTTGCCTCAACAAAGGCAGAGTAGCCTGCATCTGTTGAAATGAGAAGACATGTAAATAAGTTTCAAAATCAGACTTCCAGTTCACCTAAGGCAACCCCAGAGGGAAACAGGATGAAACAATTGGATACTCAACCATCTGAACTCGCTGAACTGGCAACAAAAGAGGATCTGGAAAAAAAGAAATTAGAAATAATTTCTCAGATAACAACAGAGATGGTGTCCATAGTGCAAGAAATGATTAAAATCTAGAGGGGACACAGAATAAAAAATAGAGGAGCCAAGGAACATGATAGAATCCAACAGTGGAAACAAATGGACTCCATGAAACAGATGAAAACAGATTTCCAGGTGATTAAAAACACCATTGAAAGTTTGCACAGCAGAATGAGCTAGTGTGAGGATAGAATTACAGCTACAGAACACAGGATTGAAATTAGTGACCAGAAAAAGAAAAATTTCTCAAAAAATAACAAGGGACCATGAGAAATCAATCCAGCAGCTACTAGATGATGCAAAGAAGAATAACATAAGACTGGTCAGAGTCAAGGAAGAAATAGGAAGTAAGGCAAATAACATAAATAATCTGTTCAAAGAAGTAATGGCAGAAAACTTGCCAAGTAGGGGAAAAGAACTCGACATAAAGATGAGTGAGGCATACAGAACTCCAACTAGAGATGATAAAAAAATATCTACACATAGGCATATAGTAGTTAAGATTGAAGAAAACCAACAGAAGAACAAAATTCTACAAGCAGTTACAGAAAAGAAACAAATCACATACAAAGGAAAGCCCATGAGAATCACAGCAGGCTTCTCAACATAAACCCTCAAGGCAAGAAAAGCTTGGAGTGACATATATCAAGCCCTAAGGGAAAAAAAACCTCCTACCCAGACTGATGTACCCTGCAAAATTATCTTTCAAAATTGATGGAGAAATAAGACACTTTTATGAAAAAGAGCACCTGAAGAACTTCACGAATACCAAAGCAGCACTCCAAAGGATTTTAAACAATACCCTAGGAAAAGACAATGAGGATCACAACACAGGAATCCCAGCAGAATGAATCCATCAGGCATGACAAGAAATTAAACACAAAGGGGGAGAATACAAGAAAATAGAGTAATCATGACAAGGATAAGTTAATACATACCAGTTATAAACATCAATGTTAATAGTCTTAATTCACAAATCAAAAGAAATGAACTGCCAGAATGGGACAAAAAACAAGATCTAAAAATAATGCTACATACAAGAAAATCATTTAATTAAAAAAACCTCAAAGACTGAAAGTAGAGGGTGGGAAACAATACTCCATGTGACAGGAAGCCAAAAAGAAGCAGGAGTAGCTATCTTCTGTGCAGATCAAGTGGATTTAGAACCAACACTGATTAAGAGGTACAAAGAAGGACACTGCATCCTTGTAAAGGGAACAACCCAAGAGGAAGAGGTGATAATCATAAATATATATGCACCAAACACTAGTGTGCCCAACTATATAAAACAAATAGTAACACACTTGGAAAATGAAATAAGCATTAATACAGTTATAGTGGGGGACCTCAATACCCCACTGTCAGAAATAGATAGATCAATTAGACAGAAAATAAACACTGAAATTCTAGAACTCAATCAAACTCTTGAACAAATTAACTTAACAAATGCTTACAGAGTGTTCCACCCCACAAAATCAGAATACACATTCTTTTCAGCTACACATGGTTTGTTTGCCAAAACAAACCATATATTCACACATAAAAAATGTTTAGTAAGTGCAAAGGGATTGAAGTTATCTCTTGTATACTATAAGACCGTAGTGTAATGAAATTTGAGATCAATAGCAAAAGAAACCACAAGAATTTCATAGTTACATGGAAATTGAACAACACAATTCTGAATAACCAATAGGTCACAGAGGAAAATAAAAAAGAAATCAGACAGTTCCTACAATTAAATGACAATGGCAATAAAATATACTGGAATCTACAGGACATAATGAAAGCCGTATTATGAGGGAAATTTATAGCAGAGAATATTCATATTAGGAAAACAGAGTGAGCTCAATTAAACAACCTAATGCTGAACCTCAAGCTTCTAGAATAAGAGGAACAGGACAACCCAAATGCTTATACAAGAGAGGAAATTATAAAGATCAGAGCAGAAAGCAATGCAATGGATACTAAGAGAATGATACAAAAAAAATCAATGAAGCCAAGAATAGGTTCTTTGAAAGAATTAACAAAATTGACAAACCCTTAGCCAACCTTGTCAAGAAAAGGGAAGAAAAGGCCCAAATCTATCCAATTAGGAATAAAAAGTGTGAAATTACAATGGACCAAGCAGAAATCCAGATTATCATCAATACCTACTGTGAGAACCTATATGCCAATAAGATGGAAAACACAGAAGAAATGGACAGATTCCTAGATAGGTATGAATTACCAAAGTTAAACCAAGAAAACCTAAAAACTCTAAACAACCCAATATCAATCAATGAAATTGAAAACATACTAAAAACTTAGCAACTAAGAAAAGCCTGGGTCCTGGTGCCTTCACTGCTGAATTCTACAAGACTTTTAGGGAGGAACTATTGGCACTGCTTTTTAAACTGTGAAACTGAATGGGAGGCGATACTCAGAAATTCATTGCTGGAAGCAAGCATCACCTTGATCCCCAAACCACAGACAGACCCAGTCAAAAAAGAGAACTAGAGGCCAATCTCACTAATGAACATAGATGCAAAAATCCTTAATAAGATACTGGCAAAGAGAATGCAGAAGATCATCAAGAAGATCATACACCCTGACCAAGTGGGATTCATCCCAGGGATGTAGGGATGGTTCAACATATGCAAATCAATCAATATAATAGATAATATCAATAAAGCCAAGGAAGAAAAAAACATATGATTATCTCAATAGATGCAGAAAAAGCATTTGACAAAATCCAACATGCATTTATGATAAAAACCCCACAAAAATTGGAATAGATGGTCTCTATCTCAATCTAATAAAAGCCATCTATGAAAAACCAACAGTCAATATCATAGTAAATGGTTAAAAACCGAAATCCTTCACACTAAAATCAGGAACAAGACAAGAATGTCCACTATCACCACTCTTGTTCAATATAGTTTTGGAAACATTAGCCATAGGAATTAGACAAGAGAAGGAAACATAAGGAATAAGGATAGGAAATGAAGAAGTGAAATTTGCTTTACTTGGAGATGACATGATACTCTATATAGAAGACCCCAAGAACTCCACCAAATTCTTCTTTACTTAATAAGCAAATTCACTAAAGTAGCTGGATACACAAAAACAAAAAATTTTTTTTTGTTTTGTTTTGATTTTTTTGTCAACACAAAAAAATCAATAGCTTCCCTCTACATGAAGATCAGACTCAGTGAGAGAGAAATGGGGCAATTAACTCCTTTCACAATAGCATTCAAAAATTGAAATACCTAGGAATCAACCTAAAAAAAAGAAATCAAAGACCTCTATTTGGAAAACTATAGCACTCTGAAAAAAGAGATTGAATAGGATATCAGAAAATGGAAAGACATCCCTTGCTCCTGGGTAGGAAGAACCAATACAATGAAAATGCCTGTACTTCCAAAAGTGCTATATAGATTCAATGCAATCTCAGTTGAAATCCCAGCAGTATACTTCATGGACCTTGAGAAAACAATCCAAAAATTCATTTGGAACAAGAGGAGAACTAGAATAGCAAAAGAAATTCTAGGCAATAAAGACAAGGTAGGGGGTTTCACAATCCCCAACTTGAAACTATTCTACAAAGCTACTCTGATACATACAGCATGGTACTGGAAAAGAATCAGACCTGAGGACCAGTGGAACAGATTAGAAAATGGAGAAACAACTCCAGACACACTCACCCACCTGATCTTTGACAAAGGATCCAAATACCCTCACTGAAGGTAAGATAGCCTCTTTGATAAATGGTGCTGGAAAAACTGAGTTTCAACTTGCTGAAGAATAATACTAGACCTACATCTCTCACCATGCACTAAACTACCTTAAAATGGATTAAAGATCTAATTATTAAAGCAGAAACAATAAAATGGTTGGAAGAGAGGTTAGGTAGAACTCTTGAAGATATTAACCTAGGAAAAGATTTTATGAGCAAAACCTCAGTGGCATGTGAACTAGCACAAACAATCAACAAGTGGGCTCTCTTCTTATTAAAAAGCTTCTGCGCAGCAAGAGAAACCACCAACAGTGTAAAAAGATAACCTACAAAGTGGGAAAAAATTTTCATCCCCAGTTCCTCAAAGGTCTACTACCTAGAATATATAAAGAACATAAATAAATCAAACCTCCCAAATTTAAAGATCCAATCCAAAAATGGGCATCTGAAATGAACAGACATTTCTCAGATAAAGAAGTAGAAATAGCAAAATAAATATATGAAAAAATGTTCAACATCACTGGTCATTCAAGAGATGCAAATGAAAACAATGCTGAGATTCCATCTCACCCCAGAATGAATGACTGCTATCATGAAATCAACCAATAACAAACACTTGTGGGGCTGTGGGCAAAGAGGAACCCTGCTCCACTGCTGGTGGGAGTGTAGACTGGTGCAACCACTGTGAAAATCAGTATGGAGATACCTCCAAGAACTCCGATTGGAAATTCCATTTGACCCAGCTATTCTCCTGGTGGGTATCTTCCCCGCAAAATTAAAAGAATCATACCACAGTAATATATTTGCACCCATGTTCATAGCAGCAGTTTGTGATAGCTAAAACTTGGAAACAGCCCAAGTGCCCATCAACTGAAGACTGGATAAAGAAAATGTGTTTTATGTATAAAATGGAGTACTACTCAACCATAAAGAATGAGGAATTAGAGAAATTTATAGCTAAGTGGATGCACATTGAGGCAATACTCTTAAATGACTTAAATAGGACACATATGTGTAAATATCAAATAGTTTTTCTGGTGTGAGAAACTGAAAGTGTAAATGAGGACTAAAAGGTAAAATAATGTGAAATAGTAAGAAAAGAGCCAAAGGGAAAGTGGGAGGGTTAGGGAAAAAGAAATAAGGGAATGGGATTAATATGAGAAAATGAAACAAATGGAAATAAAGTCTTTGTAAATAGGGAGGAGCTTAAAGTTTGAAGGGAGGCCAGCGGAATGGGGGCAAAAATAAGAACCAAGATAGAGTGTGTACAGGTGTAAATTCCCAATGATAAATGCCATTATATTGTATACCTAAAATATACCAAAAAAATTAATAATGTAAAAAAAAAAAAAGACAGGAGCTCTTGCCTGTCAACTCTGTATAGAGTTAAACCCCACTCACTACATTCTTCTTCAATCTTTGTGATTTATTATATTTGAAAGAGATTTTAATATAACACCATTCACACACACACAGAAACAAACACACATTAACATTACCAATATATACAGGTTATTGATTTCAAGTACCCTGGGGTACCCAACTCCAAGGGTGCTAAAGTTCCTTATGTCCTTTATAGAAAATAGCATGGTACTTGCATATAACTGATGCACATCTTCCTATATACCTTACATCCAGATTACTTATAATACCCAGTGCAATGTATATGGTATATAAATAATAGGTATATTGTATTGTTTAGAGAATAATGACAAGAAAAGGTTTACATATATTCTATATATTTGCATGTTTTTCTGAATGTTTTTATCAGTTTGGCAAATCTGTGAGGGGAATCCCAAAGATATGGGAGACTGTCTGAAATATATATATATATATATTTTTGTTTGTTTGTTTGTTTGTTTTGCCCATTCAAAGAAAGTTCATGTGGACATCAATATATGAAATCTTTACTACTATTCTTTCCTGAGCAGAGTGCCTGGAACAACATAGACACTCTTTATACATTTATTGAAAAAATAGATCTATAGGATTTATGTTCAATTTTCAAAATGATTTGTGCATAGATCTTCAAAAGATATCTTAAGTAAAAGCTGAAGTTATGAAACAAAACAAGAGGAGCTCTTCTGGTCAAAGTGTGATCTTCATTATCAAATTAGCTAACATTTAGATGGTAGGCTTTCTTCCAAAGATGTTTCATATGCACATAATTTAGCTGCACAAACACCCATTGATATACTCTTTCCCAATGATATTCATGTGGAACCTGAGGCCATGAGATACTGGGACACTTGCCTCATGTCACACAAGGAGCACAGTGGGAGCCCTGGATTTTGTCTGCTTGTCATTGCCCATTGCTGGTCCAGGATGTGCTAGGCCTCATAGGGTGTTTTGTGAGACACTCAGCAGAACTTCGGGGGATTCCAGAAGCCCAGTTTGACAAGCAACTGTCTTTAGGATGAAATTGCTTGCTGTGAGCAAATTCTATGAATAACCATGTGATCAGGCCAGTCTCCTCACTTGTATATCCATGACTGTCAGCCTATTCTGTCTTCCTTTTTGAATGTCTGTCTCATCATCTTTGGCCTGGTAAACAGTTGGTCATCTTTCAAGTGATGATTTACTGTTTAGTTGTTTGTAAACTTTAATTTCCTTGCTAACCCTGAGTTCTTTGACTGTAAAGATTGTATTTTGGTTGCTGCTTCATTTTAGAAACAAGCGTCATGCTAGACAACCCATGTGCTCACTAATACATTTTTCCCAGACTAGTCAAATGTTACATC
This sequence comes from Heterocephalus glaber, assembly GCF_053883595.1. Classification (NCBI taxonomy): domain Eukaryota; kingdom Metazoa; phylum Chordata; class Mammalia; order Rodentia; family Bathyergidae; genus Heterocephalus; species Heterocephalus glaber. The sequence goes on along the minus strand of NW_028258143.1, from coordinate 24,231,936 downwards.
CCTGGAGAACAGAAAAGACAGAATTTGACCTTCCTCTAGTCTGTCATGGGACAGTGGTAATTCCAGAAATAAATTTTCTTCTTTTTGCATCTTTCACATTAGATACTTAACAAACCATCAAAATCCATGAACTCTTGTCATCCTTGTGCTGTTTTTTTGTTGTTGTTGCTGGGGTTTTTTTGCCAAATCCAAATGCAAGACAAGGCCTCCTTAATTCCCCTCCTCTGTATTGGCATAAGCAGCTCATCTGACCCAGCCCATAGATTGCTGGTACCAGAAAGGAAGGCTTCCTCTGCTAAACTACAGCCCTACTTGGTTTAAGCAATGGTTTAGAATAAACAAGAAGTTCATAGGAAATGTCGTCCCTGGGTTTCTTCATGGGTCAGGATGACCAAAGGTCTTTCTAAATTTCCCCTGCATCCCATTAGAAGAGGAGAGAGGGCTGGGGATTTAGCTCAGTGGTTCTGCTGCCTGCCTTGCAAGCACAAGGTCCCAAGTTTGATCCCCAGTACCAAAAAAAGAAAAAAAAAGAAAAAAGAGGAGAAAGTTATTTCCCTTAATTAATCTGATTTTCTTAAGGAAGTATTAAATGAAAAATAAATACTGACTAGATAAGGAAAGACTGTATTATAAAGGTTAATAACACTATGTGGAGAGGAGTTATAACATCACAAGAGCTGCTCCTGAAAGATAGGCTGAAAAGGGCTTTTCTTTTACAGGAAAGAGTATATAGGTGGCAAGAACCAAATCAGGCATGGGATGGCGGGATGAGTCAGAATGGTTAACTTGAAGAGCAGACAGCAGTGTTTTACTCCGAGGGCAACCTGCTGTCTGCAGGAGTTTTCAGAGGGCTTGTGTGTGGCCTCAGTCTGGGTTAACTACAAATTTCAGAGTCTAAAGGAAAGAGAGAACCTTAACCAGAGCTGGTCCATGTTTAGATAGCAAGGATTGTGCCAGCTTCATCAGTAGGTCCAGAAGTTCAACTAAAGCCTCAGTGAGGCAGAAAGTTGGAACAAGGTGAGTGTGTGTGGCCTGGTCCTAAATAGATGAGGAGGAATCAGGAGCCATTTAAGCAATGCAGAGACAGCAGATCTGTGCAGGAAGCCTTTCCCAGAATATTAAAGGCAGGGTATTTATTTAGCCATCACTCCTTTCCAGGATCACAGGGCTCAGATGAAGTTCAACATTGACAAAGAAAATCTTATTTCCCAGTAGCTCAGATGTAGTCTTCCTTGGAATGGGTCGGATTGGGTTACATGCTAAGTCTAGCTGCAAGAAGGCTGTGAAAGGTAATGTTTGGCATTGCCAGTGATTGCAGTGCAACACGGGCTACATTTTCAGGGAAAAGCTGGAGAGAGGGGGAAAATGGTTTCAAAAGGGGAATGATTTTATGTGGGCACTGATGGGAAACACACTCTCTAGCTCTTTGCAAAAGTAACCATCCAGCAAAGGGTGGAATACAGATGAACCTAATCTAGCTAAATAACAGCTATTTGTATATTAACTGCCCAGTTCACCATGTGTTCATGGGACTTAGTACAGAGCCTTACTATACAGAACACCTACCATATATTTAAATCTGATTATGTACTGATGAAGGTATATTGGTGAAAACTGATCAAATATTTGAGATTCATCCATACATGTGATCAATAAAGGTAATTTGTCACTGAATTCTTAAAATTTATATTTCATTCTCAGCATTTTAAAGTGTTGCCTACTGATTACAAGTGAAAATGTGCCTTCTTGCAATAATGTAACTCAGGTCAGATTCAAACAATAAAGATGTCTTTAGGGCCCCATAAGGCAAGTAGAGTTTCCACTAAATTTTAAAGAAACTTATAAATAATGCAAATTTTTGTTAATAAAAATTTTAATCATTTTCCAGTGTGCAAAGAACATTAGTTCATAACTAACCATCTGAAGGTTGAAGACCTCCTTTTGGTTGACCTCAGGCTCCCTTTCTGAACAAATCTCTCATCTCTACACCTTGCTCTTTTCCTGTGTGAGTCAAACAGAACTAACTGCCACCATCCATTCATTTATTCACTCAACAAACTTTACCTTAAGACCTACTGTGTGTTGGGTAAATGATAGGTACTTGTAATATTTCACCTAATAAAATAATCAGTCACAAATGACCACATGGGACTGTCTTTCTAATGATTGAAGTTAGGCAATCATCAGTAAACTTTGTAAATAAGTAAAGCAAATGTTGTGGTAGGAATTTCTTTGTATGCTGGACAAAAAGCAGCATGTGAAGGACGACTAAAATATTGGGGGCACATGATAAAATTACATGGTATCATCTCTTTGAGAACATGCAATTGGAGAAAAGATTTCAGAGGTAAGGGGACCCAAGCAGATTTCTTCAGGAAGAAAGTCCCTGACTGAAGGAAGAGCTAAATCAAAGTTCGAAGGCAGATGCATCTCTGATGTTTGCAAGATGTGGTAAGGTCAATGCAAAGGACCTGAAGGAGGAAGAGAGAGGATGTGAATGGAAACCAGACATATGGCGGCAGCTGGGCAGGAGGAGCTTAGTGAATGTGGCTTTCACTCTGAGTAAATGGAGACCCAGAGGCAGATGTTGTACATGAAGTAAGGATTCCAAGGCTCGATCCTCCTGCCATGTTGAGAATACACTGTAGCAAGAACAAGAGTAGGAGCAGGAATCTTGAGAGAAGGCAACTGAGCCTGTACAATAACCAGGATGGTAGCAGGGGAGGTGGTGAAAAATGATCCAGGCTTAACTTTGCTGAGGTCCACTGGGATTCCCAATGAATTGAATGTGGGCTGAAAGAGAAAGGAACAAGTAAAGGGTGAAACTCTATGGCCTGAAAAAGAACAGGGAGCTTATAAGAAACAGGACAACTTGCTACAGGACAACTTTTGACACTAAGACTGTGCACTCTAGAGGACAGTCATGTGGGGACAGTCCCTGGTCCTCAGTGCATCTTAGCATGTTCTTCTCTCAGTCTAGAAACCCACTTTCTACTTTTCTTGTCCATTTCTCTATTCTTCACAATTAAATATTATTGCTTGTGAAAGCAGTCCTTTATAGGACTCCTATAAAGGAAAAAAGTTCCTTTACTTGAACCAGAGTAACATTCATTCCTTCATCCATTCATTCTTATCCAATTCTCATCCATTCAATACTGGCTGAACACCACCAGGTTGCACATGGTTTTCTACAAATTGCAAATACCAAAGAAACAAAAGAAGGAAAGAAGACCAGTAATATCATTCCTTTGATACAAGGTGGAACAAAAAGTAAAAGTCAAGAAATAAATAGAAAAGAGAATTTCACATAGAGAAAAGTGCTATGAAGTAAAGAGATTACGAAAGTATGAAGCAGAATACCTAGTATGAAGGGGCAACTCAGCAGATGATCAGAACTAGCATTCTGAGGATGTGATAGAGAAGAGAAAGGAAGATTGTGTTAGATGCACAAAGTGGAGGAAACTTGGGAGTATGAAGCTGTCCAAACATTGTCAAAAGCCAGAGTCAAACAAGTGGTGTGTGAAATATTTTGCCAACATGTGCAAGATGCAACATGCAAGACAGTAAGGCTGAGTTTAATCCCTGAGCACAAGAATGGAGGCAGAAAGGAAGGACAGAGAGATGAAGGTAAAGCCTTGTGATCTACAGGGTGGTGTCTGGAATTTGCTCCCAATCATAGAAGAAGCCCTTTCCCTCCTCATACCTTAAGCTTTTTTGATGACAGGGCACATATGATTCTGAATAAATATGAATATCATGTTTCTAGCAGTTGTTGAGATGTTATCATTAATAATATCAGTAACCACTTACATGGATTCTAGGTCAACATCTTCCATACAATCCATCTTTCTAAGTTTTCACAAAACCATATGTGTTGCTATCACCTAGTTTTATGAATGCATGGGAATGAGACTTAGAGAACTCTCTGAGGTTACAGCGAAGGCAGAACTGTAGCCTGGGTTAGCCTTTCTGCAATGACTCAGTTAAGAATCACATGGTCATTCCTGAGCCTAGGACCAGGCTGGCTTCCTGTGTAGGAGGCTCTTACCTCTGTGAGCAGTTTTCAGTGTAATTAGGCATATAATGAATACTTATGTTGTGCAAAATAATACCATTATCTAAAAAGAATAATAAATATATGGAATAAGTTGTTAAACACAGAAACTACTGGGACATGTAAAATTAAAATGTTGCTGGAAGGTCAAATTTAATTTTGGAAACATTGGTGGAGCACAGAGTTTTACATGGAGAAAATAAAAACTGTGTGAGCTCAATGAATAAAAAGGGCAAAACATGTATCCAGAGGTCTTTTGTCTTTGCTAGAATTCAATAATTTTTATTTTGGCTTCAACTCTTTGAAAAAGTTTTGCCTCAAGGAATTCCTTAGCTTGGACATAATGTAACTGGAGGAGGCAGAGGGAGCTGTAGAGGGGCTCGGGGGCTGAGCAGCTGCTGGGAAGAGCCCAGGACCACCCAGAGCTCTCCAGAATCGATGGATGCTGTGGGCAGAGTAGGAAGGAAGTGCTTTTTGATGTTAGAGAGTGTAATAAGGACTACCTGGGAGGCAGAATCAATCTTTCCTGTAAAGACAGATGCCCTCAAAGAACATAGTGTACAGAGGCTTTAATCATTCTCTTGTCTTCTGGCAATTAACAAAGTCACACTACCAGGATGGTATCTCAATTGAGAAATCCAGATGCAGTTTTCCGGCTTTCAATGGTTATTTTCACTTTCTCCCATCACCATTTACTAGAATTTGAGTTTACAGATATGTTAATGATGATCTATCATAGCATCTTCTGTCACTGTATTCCTTACTCTTCCCCTCTTTATATATATGCATCACTTTGAAGCCCTGGATATGTTCAAATTCTATTTATCAATACCCAATAAAAACTTTTCTAAAATAAAAATAAGCATATTATATAATATAAAATTTTTAAGTTTCAACATTTTTCATACTCAAATATATAATCTTTAAATTAAATTTACCCAGAAAAGGGAAAACTAGAAAAATCTTTATAACCTTATCACTATCAGATAAGTACATTGTTTTGTGTGACATTATATTTTCTCTTCTATTTAATTATATATGTGGAACATTCATTGACCTCTATACATATTCTCATTGATTCTCTTTATTTTTATAATTATAAAGGTTCTCATTACTTATTTTATAATAGGATTATATAGAATAACTTAGTGGCTAAAAGTACCTTTTCTGAAATCAGGTTGCTTAGTTTTGAGTGGCAGCCCCACTATCTCTTAACAATACCACTGAGGTCAAACTGAGATAATAATAGTTCTTTGAGAGTAAGTGCTTTGTGAATAACTTATATCACAGAAATAATCAGTATAGTTATGAATATTTACAAACTATATTCATATAAGTACAACATGAAAAATCATGCTCTTATTAGAGTATTTTTAAAAAGTTATCAGAATTTGAATGGCAACATGTGTAGAATGGGCTTCCAGCCATTCACCTTCTGTGCATGTGACAGCAGAGCTTCCTACAGCCAACACCCTCAACTCTTTTTTTTTTTGTATTAAATTCTTTTATTGGTACATTGTAGGTATACAACACAATTACATTTCTCATTGGGAATTGTACCTTTACATAATGCATCTTGGTTCTTATTTTTTCCCCATTCCTAGCCCTCCCTTCATGCCCTCCACCCTTCCTTATTTACAAAGACTTTATTTCCATTTTTTCTATTTCTCAGCATTTTTCCTTTCCCTTCTTTCCTTTCCCCTGCCCCTCCCACTACCCCTATCCCTTTGGACCTTTTCTTCCTATTTTACATTATCAATTATTCATTCTAATCATTGGTACATTTTAGGTATACAATATAATGACATTCATCATTGGAAATTTGCACCTTTACATAGTCTCTCTTGGTTCTTATTTTCACCCTTGCCCAGCCCTCCATTCAACCACTCCAGTCCTCCCTATTTACAAAGATTTTGTTCCCATTTTTCCACTTTCTCATATTAATCCCATTCCCTTTTATCCTTTCCTCTAGCCCTCCCACTTCCTTCCCCTTTGCCCCTTTTCTTCCTCTTTCACATTACCTATTATACATTTAGTCTTTATTTCCACTTTCAGTTTCTCACACCAGAGAAACTATTTAGTATTTACACAGGTGTGTCCTATTTATTTCACTTAAGAGTATTGCCTCAATGTCCATCCACTTAGCTATAAATGTCTCTAATTTCTCATTTTTATGGCTGAGTAGTACTCCATTTTATAAAAAAAAAACACATTTTCTTTATCCAGTCTCCAGTTGATGGGCATTTGGGCTGTTTCCAAGTTTTAGCTATTACAGACCATGCTGCTATGAACATGGGTGCACATATATCACTGTGGTATGATTCTTTTAATGCTTTGGGGAAGATCCCCAGCAGTGGAATAGCAGGGTCAAATGGGACTTCCAGTCCTAGTTCTTTGAGGTATCTCCATATTGATTTCCACAGTGGTTGCACCAGTCTACACTCCCACCAGCAGTGGAGCAGTGTTCCTCTTTCCCCACAGCCCTGCCAGCATTTGTTATTGGTTGATTTCATGATAGCAGCCATTCTTTCTGGAATGAAGAGGAATCTCAGCATTGTTTTCATTTGCATCTCTTGAATGACCAGTGATGTTGAACATTTTTTCATGGATTTATTTGCTATTTCTACTTCTTTGTCTGAGAAATGTCTGTTCCTTTCAGATGCCCATATTCAGATTGGGTCTTTAAATTTGGGAGGTCTGATCTTTTTAAGTTCTTCATAGATTTGAGATAGTAGACCTTTGTCTGAGGAAGAGCAGGTGAAGATTTTTTCCCACATTATGGGTTGTCTCTTCACACTGCTGGTGGTTTCTCTTGCTGTGCAGAAGCTTTTTAATAAAAAGAGATCCCACTTGTTGATTGTGCTAGTTCATGGGCAACTGAGGTTTTGTTCATAAAATCTTTTCCTACACCAATGTCTTCAAGAATTCTACCTAACCTGTGTTCCAACTTGTTCAGAGTTTCTATTTTAATATTTAGATCTTTAATCCATTTTGATTTTAGTTTAGTGCATGGTGAGAAATACAGGTCTAGTTTTAATCTTTGGCAAGTTGAAGCCCAATTTTTCCAGCACCATTTATTAAAGAGGCTATCTTTCCTCCAGTGAGGGTGTTTGGCTCCTTTGTCGAAGATGAGATGGCTGAGTGTGTCTGGAGTAGCTTCTGCATCTTCTAATCTGTTCCACTGATCCTCAAGTCTATTTCTTTGCCAGTACCATGTTGTTTTCATCACACTAGCTTTGTAGTATAGTTGCAGGTTGGGGATTGGGATACCCCCTGCCATGTCTCTGTTACCTAGAATTGCTTTTGCTATTCTGGGTCTCTTCTTGTTCCAAATGAATGTTTGGATTGTTTTCTCAAGGTCTGTGAAGTATGCTGCTGGGATCTCTATTGGAATTGCATTAAATCTCTATAGCAGTTTTGGAAGTATGGCCTTTTTTCCAATATTAATCCTCCCTACCCGGGAGCAGGGGATGTCTGTCCATTTTCTGATATCATCTTCAATCTCTCTTTTCAGAGTGCCATAGTTTTCAGAGAAGAGGTCTTTGATTTCTTTCGTTAGGTTGATTCCTAGGTATTTCAGGTTTTTGGATGCTATTGTGAAAGGAATTATTTGCCCTATTTCTCTCTCAGTGAGTCTGTCATTGGTGTAGAGGAAAGCTATTGATTTTTGTGTGTTGACCTTGTAACCAGCTACTTGACTGAATTTGGTTATTAAGTCTAGAAGGCTTTTGGTGGAGTTCTTGGGGTCTTCTATATAGAGTATCATGTCATCTGCAAATAATGACAATTTGACTTCTTCATTACCTATCTTTATTCCTTTTATTTCTTTCTCTTGTCTAATTGCCATGGCTAATGTTTCCAGAACTATATTGAACAAGAGTGGTGATAGTGGACATTCTTGTCTTGTTCCTGATTTGAGTGTGAAGGATTTCAGTTTTTGACCATTTAGTGTGATATTGACTGTTGGTTTTTCATAGATGGCTTCTATCAGTTTGAGGTAGAGACCATCTATTCCAATTTTTTGTAGGGTTTTTATCATAAATGCATGTTGGATTTTGTCAAATGCTTTTTCTGCATCTATGGAGATAATCATATGTTTTTTATCCTTGGCTCTATTGATATAGTGTATTACATTGATTGATTTTCATATATTGAACCATCCGTGCATCCCTGGAATGTATCCCAATTGATCAGGGTGTATGATCTTCTTGATGATCTTCTGCATTCTGTTTGCCAGTATCTGATTAAGGATTTTTGCATCTATGATCATTAGTGAGATTGGCCTATAGTTCTCTTTTTCAGTTGGGTCTTTCTCTGCTTTGGAGATCAAGGTGATGCTTGCTTCCAGGAACGAATTTGGGAGTATTGCTTCCTTTTCAATTTCATTGAAGAGTTTCAACAGTAGTGGCAGCAGTTCCTCTCTAAATGTCTTGTAGAATTCAACAGTGAAGCCATCAGGGCCCTAGTTGCTTTTCCTAGTTGATAAGTTTTTAATTAAACTTTCAATTTCATTGGTTGATATTGGGTTGTTCGGAATTTTTAGGTCTTTTTTGTTCAACTTTGGTAATTCATATGTATCTAGGAATCTGTCCCTTTCTTCTGTGTTGTCCATCTTATCAACGTATAGGTTCTGGAAGTAGGTATTGATGATCCTCTGGATTTCTGCTGGGTCTGTTGTAATTTCACCCTTTTCATTCCTAATTGCATGGATTTGGGCCTTTTCTTTCCTTTTTCTGACAAGGTTGGCTAAAGGTTTGTCAATTTTGTTGATTCTTTTGAAGAACCAACTTTTGGCTTCATTGATTTTTTGGATCATTCTCTTAGTCTCCATTGCATTGATTTCTCCTCTGATCTTTATAATTTCCTCCCTTGTATGAGCTCTGGGGTTGTCCTCCTCTTCTTTTTCTAGAAGCTTGAGGTTCAGTATCAGGTTGTTTAATTTTTCTTGTTCTGTTTTCCTAATATGTGTATTCACTGCTATGAATTTCCCTCATAAGACTGCTTTCCTTGTGTCCCATAGATTCTGATATGTTTTATTGTCATTGTCATTTAATTGAAGGAACTGTCTGATTTCTTCTTTAATTTCCTCTGTGACCCATTGGTTATTCAGAAGTGTGTTGTTCAATTTCCACAGGTTTATGAAATTTTTTGAGTTTCTTTTGCTATGGATCTCCAATTTCATCCCACTATGGTCTGATAATATACAGGGGATAACTTCATTTCCTTTGCACTTACTTAAACATGTTCTATGTGTGAGTATGTGGTCTATTTTGGAGAATGACCCATGTGCAGCTGAGAAGAATGTGTATTCTGATTTTGTGGGGTGGAAGACTCTGTAAACATCTGTTAAGTTCATTTGTTCAAGAGTTTGATTGATTTCTAGTATTTCATTACTTATTTTTAGTCTAGTTGATCTATCTATTTGTGACAGTGGGGTGTTGAGGTCCCCCACTACAATTCTATTAGTGCATACATGACTTTTCCTGTCCATTTGTGTTTGTTTTATATAGTTTGGCACACTAGTGTTTGGTGCATAGATATTTATGATTGTCATCTCTTCCTCTTGGATTCTTCCCTTTACAAGGATGTAGTGTCCTTCTTCATGTCTCTTAATCAGTGTTGGTTTGAAATCTACTTGATCTGCCAAGAGGATAGCTACTCCTGCTTTTTTGGGGGGTTCCTGTCATATGCAGTATTGTTTTCCACCCTTTAACTCTCAGTTTATGGGTTTCCTTTTGAATTAAGTGTGTTTCTTGTATGCAGCATATTGTTGGATTTTGCTTCTTGACCCATTCTGCCAGTCTATTTCTTTTGATTGGTGAATTGAGACCACTAACATTGATGGTTATAACTGAAACGTATTGACTTGTCATTGTCATGACTTTTTCTTTTTGTTGGGTTCTCCCCCTTTACATTTAATTTCTTGTCATGCCAGATGGGTTCATTCTGCTTTGCTTCCTGGGGTTGTGATTCTCAATGTCTGTTCCTAGGATATTGTGTAAAATTCTTTGGAGTGCTGGTTTGGTATTCACAACATTCCTAAGGTGCTCTTTGTCATGAAAGTATCTTATTTCTCCATCCATTTTGAAAGATAGTTTTGCAGGGTACATCAATCTGGGTTGGAGGCTGTTTTCTTTTAGGGCTTGGAATATGTCACTCTAAGCTCTTCTTGCCTTGATGGTTTGTGTTGAGAAGTCTGCTGTGATTCTGATGGGCTTTCTTTTGTATGTGATTTGTTTCTTTTCTCTGACTACTTGGAGAACTTTGTTCTTCTGTTGTGTTTCTGGAATCTTAATAATTATATGCCTATGTGGAGATTTTTTTTGATCAAGGCTATGTGGAGTCCCATATGCCTCACTTATCTGTATGTCAAGCTCTTTTCCACTGCTTGGGAAGTTTTCTGCCATTATTTCTGTGAAGAGATTTTTTTTTTGTCATCTCCACTCTCTCCTGTTTCTTCATTGAGCCCAATCAGTCTTATGTTATTCTTCTTTGCATCATCTAGCAGCTGCTGGATTGATTTCTCATGTTCCCTTACAATTTTGAAGCAATTTTTGTTTTCCTGGTCACTAATTGCAATCTTATCTTCTCTATCTGAAATTCTGTCCTCACATTGGCTCATTCTGCTGTATAGACTTTCAGTGGAGTTTTTCATGTCCTGGAAATCTATTTGCATTTGTTTTATGGATTCCATTTTTTTCTTATGTTGGGATTCCATCATGTTCCTGAGCTCCTCTCTAGATTTATTAATCATGTCTTGCACTAGGGGCACAATTTCTCCTGTTATCTGCAAAATTATTTCTGATTTCATTTTTTCCAGATCCCCTTTTGTTGTCAGTTCAGTGTGTCCAAGTTGTTGTGTATCAGAGTGTTCCATCTCATTTCCCTTTGGGGTTGCTGTAGGTGATCTGGAAGTCTGGTTTTGAGACTTATTTAAGTGTTTTCTCATTTGTACTGGTGGGGGGGGGGCTGTTGCCGCCTGCATGGCTTACCTCTTCTGATCTCGTCTGGGTGTGGTGGGACAGGGTCCAGGAGCAGCAGTAGGGATGGTGACCCAAAAGCCCTTTCCTGTGGGCTGGGAGCAGCCAGAGGGATGGTGGCCATGAAACCCCTTCCTCTGGGCCATTAGCAGCGGGACAGAAGGTGGCCCAAAAGCCCTTTCCTATGGGCTGGGACCAGCAGGAGGGATGGTGCCTGGGATGCCCCTTCCTCTGGACCAGGAGCAGTGGGACGATGGCTCAGAAGCCCCTACCTCTGGGCTGGGAACAGTGGGACTCAGTACCTTGGTCTGGTGGTCTTGTGTCCTCTGTGTCTTTGTAGTATGGCATCAGGTGGGTGCCTCTCTGCAGCTGGGTGATTCGTTGTCTTCTGCAAGACTCAGGACCTCGGTAGGGCATGCACAGACGTGCCTGTCTGCAGCAGGTTGATTTGCCGTGTGTTCCTGCTCAACTGGGGACCTCGGTAGGGTGTGGGCAGACCTGCCTGTCTGCATGGAGATGATTTGGTATGTTCTGTGCGACTCAGGACCTAGGTAGGGCATGGACAGACCTGTCTGTCTGCAGCCAGGTGATTCGGCATCTTCTGCAGGACTCAGGACCTTGGTAGGGCATGCACAGACCTGACTGTCTGCAGCGGGCTGATTCAGCATGTTCTGTGAGACTCAGGACCTAGGTAGGGCATGGGCGGACCTGCTTGTCTGCAGTGGGGTGATTCGGCGTGTGTAACAGTAATTTCATTGGTTGTTTGAATACAACATGTCATGAATATATTTCATATATATGAAATAAATGAAGAGTAAAAGTGGGTTAAATTGTGCCCTTTCATCAAACTCTTTCTTGAAGTCCTCACCTCAAGTGGTACCACAGAAAGTGACTTTATTTGGATATAATGTTATAGCTGTAATTGCTTAAGGTTGGAGTAGGGAGTCATCCTACTGTAATATGAAGGAAGCTCATAGAAAAAAGAAACCAGACACAGATGTGCACACAGGGAGAGTGCTGTAAACATGAAGGCAGAGATTGGGAGGATGAGTTTATAAACCACAGGGCACCAGGTATCACTACCACACCACAGCCCAGGAGAAAGTGCTGGAACAGATGTCTCTGTGTTCTTCAGAGGAAACACAGCTCTGATAACATCTTGATCTGGACTTCTGAGACAATAAATTCCTATTGTTTAAACCACCCAGTCTGTGGTACATTAACCCTAAAGGATGAATATATTCAAATGAGAGCAAGCAAAGCTATTGTGCACACATGTGCACACACACACACACACACACACAGAGAGAGAGAGAGCAATAATTTCAAATACTTTGAATCTCAAAGATGTTCATTTTTCAAAAACCAGGTACAAATTCATACATTTATTTAAAAAGGTAAAGTTTTTCCAATAGGGAATAGAAAGATGATTTCAAAACAGCTTTTGAGACATAAACATTAAATATCTTATTAAATATTTTAAAACTTAAAAATAAATATGCATTCAAAGTATTAAGATCAAAGTAACAGTGACAGCCAAACAGCAGAACTCTCAGTACATTATTATGTGCTTAGTATTTGTGGGTTGAATTAAACTGAAACTAAATAGTATCTTGGATGTTTACTGTGTACAGATAATGACCTAAATAATTTACATTCATTTTCTCATTTAGTTCTCAAAGTACTCTTAGGAGATGAGCACCACCATTTTTCTAATTTTATAGATATGGTAGTAAGTCTTTGGGAATCTAACTACTACATTAATATCAAACCTGCTACACATGATGGCTCAATCTTGATTCACATACATTTACTTCATATCCTAAAAGAATTGCTTCTGTTTTATCAACATAGATTGTTTTAAAAAGTTGTGGAAAACACATCTCCTGAAATTCTCTACTTTCTACAAGAGAGCCTGAGCTTCTGCCAGGATGTACACCTGGCCCTGACTGCCTCCCAGGGCCACAGAGAAGGACCCTGCATTCTCTGACCCATTCCAGCCTAGACCTCCTCTGTGCTCCTCATATTTCACGGTGTAATTTCAAGCTTCCTGTCTGTGGCATTATGGAAAGTACAACTCAATGCTAGTTCTACAACCTCTGGCTGTGATATTAATGTTCATGAAATCTGATTTTTTACCTATTGTGTTACAAGAAATAAAACTTAAATCCAATACTTTGCATATACTAAGTAAGAAAATCCATCTAAAACAGTTATTCTAGCATACGGCGGGAGTGCTTTAAAGATTGTAAAGCCATTAATATGTAATGTAAAATAGCATTTGAAGAGTTCTTTTGAAGTAGTGGACTCCAATGGCTACCTAGCAAGTAAAACATGCTAAGAGGTGGCTGTTCAAGTCCACGTTGCCAGGCTGAGGGTGAGTCCACTCCTAAGATTTCAGGAAAGCTAATCCCTAGGTGAGGGGCCAGTGAGGAGAGAGTTTTGGGGGAGGGGGCTAGAAATGACAGTAATAAGATCTTATGATTTCAATAATAGGTCCAATAAAATTCCAATTGCACATAGTATGTTTTGAAGGTTGCTGTGTATCTTGCACTGTGGTAAAGCAATTCAACTGTTTTTTCTAATGTGAACCTTATAACCAACCTTTTGGAGCTCACTCATTTTCATTGATGATCCATGTATAAAGGGTGCTAAAATATCAATGGAATAAATTTGAAAAATATCACCAGTTAACATATGTTTCTGCACAGAACTAAAATAAATGGTTAATCATAAAATTGCTTTACCTCATAATTAGTAGACATAATAGACCTTTATTTTGAAAATTACAATGATACAAAAAGAAATTGTTTGTCATCTGTTATAACCCATCACCTTCAGAGGAGGAAAAAAATCTTAGCAATTGGATCATCTTTCCTTTACTGAGAAAAAAAAAAAGTCATCCTCAAAAACAAAAGCATTTGTCATTGTGAACATACCTTTAAAGAATAGATATGGAAATCAAAATAAAGAAACTGAGGCAGAGAAAAATTGCTTTAGCAGAGAAATTGAGATACATGAGCAAAGAGAAGAAGAATGCCAGCAAAAAACAGAGAAGAATCAGGAAACCTGAGCACAAGGAAGGAAATAGAAAGCCAGGACAGAGCCTGGGTGATGCAGAGGGGAGTACAGTGGTACAAGTGCCCCACACTGGCTCAAAGCTCCCCACTGGATCACTCACAACCCTTCTCTCCCTCACTGCAGGATCTTTGCAAATTCACATTGCTCCCCAGGGCTCTTAGACAGGTACAGTTTTCTTTTGGAGGAGCCTGAAAAGGTGGAAGAGATGACATGATCTATATGAGCAATAAATTTGTATAAAGGTATTCAGTTTAGACTCATTGAAAACCTAGTATCTCTCTATTTCCTGTTTCATAGAACATTGTGTTGAAAGGGAGAGATGAGCAGAGAGCATTCCAGGATTCTGTTTGGGTTTGAGGCTACTCTACTTACCATCACTCCATCCAGGTGACTTTATAGTCAGCACTTGCAAGGTACAAAGAGAGACTGGTATGTTTTTGTTTAACTAAGCTGGAAGAGCATGGGTCATAATTTAAAAAGCATCAATAAATAAATCCAATCATCCATAAATCAGTGCTGCATATTTTCCCTCATAAAAAAGGAGTTTCTCCAGCCTCCACAGGGTTTTGTTGGCTCTAGTTTTCTCTATAGAATAATTAATCACATTGAGAAGTAGATAAAAATACTCCAGGTGGAGCCTAATGGAAGCTGCAGGCAGCACATGCAGCAAAATGATGGGGTGCTGCTACACTACCTGCCTGGCCTTCCTCACGGTCACCCCAAGGAAAGAAAGTAGTATAGAACAAGCTGTATCTGTACTTTAAAAGTTATTTGTCTCAGCATGAGAAAGACCAATAACTCTTTGTGAAATTGAAAACAAGGTCTTGAAGAAGATGTGGAGGCATTTTTAAAACTATAAAATGATTTTCAAGGAGACTGTAATAGAAATCTGTGTAGGAGGAAGTTACAGTATTTATGCCCCCAATATGCCACCATCCTGAAACTATACATTATACAATGGTCATAAAGAGAAAAACAGAGGTCTACCACTTTGATGTGAACAAATCCGCCCCTGCTCCTGCTGATAGTATAATACTTACTGCGATAGAATGTGGAGTGAAAATTTTCCAGTTGCCCTGTAATCGGCAATTAATGCCCATATTCAAAAGAGAACCATCAAAACTGAGGTTATACATGCCCCCTCAGGACATACAATGATAGATGGAAACATTTCTAGAACAATCTGTTACCTCTAGAAAACTTGTCAATCCAGAACATAAAATGAATGACTGAGGAAGGAGGAACAAAAGAGAAAGAAGAGGGTCATTTTTTTCATTATCTCCAGTCTTTTAGAGAAAATATATTCATGGTGCAAGAGAAGCTACTTTCTCCTTTCCATGTGATCCAATATCACCACCACCACACTCCTAAAGCCAAGGAATGGTGGGCAAATCATCCACAGTATAGGGAGAGAGATGGGGGGGGGTGGGGGAAGGAGAAAGAGAGAGGAGAAAAGTAAGATGAAGATGAGGAAGAGGAAGAGGAAGAAGAAGGAGAAGGAGTAAGAGGAGAGAAGAGATTGAGGTTGGCATTGGATTCACCTGATGGTATATGCAACCCTATGCTAATACTTCCTGAGAGAACTGCTAGGTGAGTGACCCCTCAGGGTGCTTGGCACCCATGCCCAAGAAAATGCAAAAGATGAAGGCTGCTAGTTTTTTTTACACATAATTTCTAAACATGGATGTTTCAAGGAATTGTCTCCACTAGTAGAAAAAAGGACATTTCCTCAGCCCAGAACCCTAAGGCCCCCAGAAGGTATGGAAAGAAGACTGTAGCTCCAATGCCTCCCTTTAAAGAAAAGATGGCAGTGTGGAATTTTTATGGAGCAGCCAATAAGGAACATGAATTCCCCCTAAAAATGAGTCTTTAAGGAAATTCATGTTGAAGAAATCTGAACACACACACACACACACACACACACACACACATGCATATTGACAATCTGCAGAAGCTTCCCCATCAAAGAAGGCAGGAGATCAGGCAGGAGTGGCACTGTTGGAGCAGCTTCAAGTTGCACATGACCACAATGGTATCGTTGTAGCTTCACATTCGCCCACACCTAGAGCAAAGTCCAGAAGAGTGAAGGCCAGGAGGAGGAGGAGGAGGAAGAGGAGGAGCAGGGTGAGGACAGGCATGGTCCATCCTCACTCTGAGTCTTCTCCCTTCAGTTATAGAAAAAGAAGAAAAAAAACCTTTACATCTGATGTGGGACTGGATTTGTAAACTATCTTGACTGGTACAGTAGTGATAAATCACCAAGAAGCTATGGAATTTTATGATGTCATTTTCACATGTTGTCTGTACACCAGATTGAAGAAAGTGCATTGGAATGGAAAACATCATCTCTGCAAATAAAAGACTCTGTGTCCCAACGTTTCCCATATGCTCCAAACGCTAAGAAGTGAAATTACTGTTTCTTTTACAGATAAGGAAACTGAAGATGAGGGCTTGTGCAATGTGACCAGAGGACGTAACTTAAATTAAAACTTGGGTCAGTAGCACTCAAATCCTATGCTCTTTTCCTGGCACATCCCCAGTTCCTCCAGTTTCCTTTACCCAAATAAAATCAATTTCTTTAAGATAAACCAATGCTCAATGTACTAAAATCATTTCTATTCCCCAAAAGAAAAATATTTCAGGCTTAATTTGTTATACTTGAATTTTCTTCTGTGCTTCTCATGGTCTCATCCTTGAAAATCAAATGCTGACAAAGAAAATCATGTCAACCCCTTTGGTGATTGTTCTGAATGCTATCATGTTTATCCATAAGGTAGGCATTTGTGATGGTTACCTTTATGTGTCAGTTTGGCTAAGCTATGGGACCTAATTTCTTTGTCAAATAGATATCACTATAAAGATATTTATGGGTGTGATTAATATTTTCAGTCAATTGAGTTGAAGGACAGCACACCACTCCACAAAATCTACTTCAAGATGGACCTAATCCAATCAATTTAAGGCCTAAGTACAACTGAGGTTTCTCAAAGAGGCAGCCATTCTGCAACATGAATGTAATATAGAAATCTGGCCTGAGTTTTCAATCTGCTCATTTGCCCTAAAAATTTCAGACTCAAACTGAGACATTAACTCTTACTTGAGTTTTCAGCTTCCTATTCCTGGTTGCATCGAGCAGCTGTCCTCTGATATGCTCTTCCACCATGATCTTCTGCTTCTCCAGAGCCATAAAGGCATGAGCTGAAATGTCAGAAACTGTGAGCCAAAAATTTGTTTTTCTTCCATTAAGTGTTTTTTCTTACTTATTTGGTCACGGTGATGAAAAGCTGACTGACACATATATAGCATACATACAAATGCATACATATATGCTATTTTTTGGAGAATTCTAACATAGTATCCTTTTCAATATAGAGATGAAATTTACAGAATTTAAGTCATTTTCCTAAAGCAAAACAGCTTGTAAATGATGGGTCCAGTAGGTGAAGCTGAATTTTCCTCTTTGATATTCCTTCTGTACAATGAAGATTAATATCTCTAATCACACCTACCCAAGAGGTAGGATCCTTATTTTAATATTTGCTCATCTTTCCTCAAATACTCTATTAAAGTTCTTTCTTGGATGTAAGGTGGTATTTTACTGCATATCAAAGGAAGGGAATTTATGAGCATATAATTCTACTCTCCCACACTCTCCTAAAATGCCAAGCTTGTGTGTCTGGGTAAAATCTTCATCACTGAGGGGGGCTCCATTAATGACATCTACAAAGAAGACAGTCCTGTATCTCAGGCCCTTCAAAGCCTTTGCTTCAGGGAGCATAGAAATCAGTTACAGTCAAAGATTCTGATTTCAACCAGAGTTTAAGAATCTCTCTCCTTAATCTGACTTCATACCAAGGTCTTAGTTCCCTGTTTTTCATCTCTTGAACCTAGCTGAGATTACTGTCCATTTATTTGTTCCTGTGTATATCCTTTATACAGTGGTGTGAGTTCTAGTCTTTCCACTCAAGCTGTATAGGAAAAGGCACCTCAATGTAGAGCCATGAGTGGCAGTAAGTTCTGCCGAAAATCCCAATATTCTTCTGCATTTACATCTAATTGTTATAACATATTTCCATTCATTGTGCATTGCAGATGTCCATGTCATTATCTAAATTTGACAATTAAGGACACTGAAGTCTAAAATAAGTTTAATAGCTTTTGCTATTGTGCAGTTAGACAGAATCTAAATTGGAGTCTAGCTCTTTTTTACTTTTATTTTATTTTTTTAATTAAATTCTTTTATTGGTACATTTTAGGTATACAGCACAATTACATTTCTCATTGGGAATTGTACCTTTACATAATGCATCTTGGTTCTTATTTTTTCCCCATTCCTAGCCCTCCCTTCACGCCCTCCACCCTTCCCTATTTACAAAGACTTTATTTCCATTTTTTCTATTTCTCAGCATTTTTCCTTTCCCTTCTTTCCTTTCTCCTGCCCCTCCCACTACCCCTACCCCCTTGGACCTTTTCTTCCTATTTTGCATTATCGATTATTCATTCTAATCATTGGTACATTTTAGGTATACAATATAATGACATTCACCATTGGAAATTTGCACCTTTACATAGGCTCTCTTGGTTCTTATTTTTCACCCTTGCCCAGCCCTCCCTTCAACCCCTCCATTCCTCCCTATTTACAAAGATTTTGTTCCTATTTTTCCATTTTCTCATATTAATCCCATTCCCTTCTATCCTTTCCCCTAGCCCTCCCACTTCCTTCCCCTTTGCCCCTTTTCTCCTTATTTCATATTACCTATTATACATTTCGTCCTTATTTATACTTTAAGTTTCTCACACCAGAGAAACTATTCAGTATTTATTCTTTTAAGTTCTCACCTGGTAGTTTACTCTCTGATTGGTTCCACCTGTTTGTCTTGATTGGAAGTATGTTGCTTGATGTGAGAATATGATCTTTAAAAAATTTACATCCTCTGAAAAAGAATCTGAAACTGACTTTTGATTAGGTACAATCAATAAGACCAGGTCATATACTCTAGCTGAATGATTTTATAACCTTTTATTTGGTATTGAGACACACACACAACCATATATAATTTTATTGAGTATCCGTAATTTAGCTAAAGCTATTACTAACAACTTATTTCAGAAAACAGTCAAACAACTATACAGTTTTAAAAACACAGACTCTCCTCAAGAATAGCTCTCTCTGAGGTTCAGAAGGATCATAGACAGAAAGAAGAATGTACTGTAACATTAAGGACTTTTCTGCAGATTATTTCAAAAAGAAGTTTCCCATAAAAACCAAATAGGTATTTTATTTATTAGTTCAATTAATAGAAGGAAAATTTTAAATTGTTTCTCTAATATTGTTATCTTTTAGTGAGGAAATCAAATAAGAAAGGCATTATTCTAGGACTAGTATCTGCATAACTAAACTGATTTCACCAAAACCTTATGTGCATTCAATAAAGGGAGAAATGGAAGCCCAGGCAAAACAGAAAAGTACCACAGCCACTTTCAGTGGAAGCTAAAAGTCCAAAACCTACACCATTTGCATTCTACCTGTAATGTAAATGATAGATTTTCTTATAAATTGCAATCAACCTTATGATTTTCCATGTACTTTCCTTTCTTTTCTTTTTCTACTTCATAAAAAAGAGTATCAGAAAAAATGGACATTTATACTTTATTCTTAAAGTTCTCACCATAGGTATATGTTGTTCCAGGCTTTACAGAAAATGCAGAACATGTTAGTACCTCAGTTTTTAAGGGAAATGATGATAAGCATGCTAATCTGTATGGTAATAATGTGGCTGGTGAGAATAATTTTTACAACAGTGCCTTTTACCGGGCAAAAATAAGTAGAGGAATTAAATACAACATTTGGTGGACAATCTTGCTTCTTTTGCATCTCAATCGATACAGGTTGCTCACTGTTCAGCCACTGTTACACCAGACTGGAGCACAAGTCCCTATGCTGTAAAAACAAAAGATGTTAGTTACCTTTTAATTATTTCATGAAGTGGCATCCTGGAGGGTACAGATAAAATGCAAGGACAGGAAAGGGATTTGTGAGAAGATTCTGAGGGAAATGAAGATCTAAATGTAGAGATGGAGTTGTATATGAACTGATATTGGTGTATGATCTTTAGCTGCAGAATATAAACCACAAAGAAACTAAAAACTGCTATGGGAGAAAGGTCAATAGCAGCATATCTTCAACATTATTGTCAGAGCAGGAAAAGAAAAACTAAATGTACTGCCTTGTTTTCTGCTGAAATAATCCATTTTTTAAAGAATCTTTATTTTGTTTTTGGCATAACCAAAAAGAAAATGAAAATATTTTAAATAATTTTCATTATAATTGATAATCTAACAAAGTCTCATACAAGGACTTGTAAATGATTTACATATATATTTATTTTTACATACATGTATAAGGATACATATTTATCTCCATCCATATATGTGTGTATATGTGTATGTGTGTGTGTGTAAATTCTACAATTGTGCTGAGTGAAAGGACTGCACTGACCACTCCAGAAGCTATTTGTGTCCTAATACAAGCAGACACCTAAAGTTCTGGGGCCTGGCCAACACCATAGCCTATGATTCAGTGAAAACTGCACTCCAAAACAAAAGCTTATAAGCTCATCCCCACCTCTTCTACTTGATGTCTCTCTATTTTGATAGTTTTCTTCCCTACTTAACACCTGACCACAGAATTTGAAATCTGACAGCACATCTTGTCTCTGAAGACCTCACGTTTCTCTATGTCTTGTATGGTTACTTCCCCGAGTTTCCTCGTGTACCACTTAAGGCTTCCTGCACATGACGTTACAATCCAGAACAGGGGAGATCACTCAGCTTCTTGTTCTAGTTGTTCTAGATAATGAAAAAAACTCTATCTAGATGGATGGACATGAAGAGCACTGAAGAATTCAAATCCCAGGATGCAAGTACATCTGCAGGTTCATTTCTAAAGTGATGTGGTAAGATGGAAAGAAAGGGGGCTTTGGGAATCAAGAGATATTGAGATTAATATCAGAAATATTAAAATTTAACTTCTATCATTCTACCAGGAAAACTTTGACTTCTAAAAAACAAATGCTATCATTCAAAAGTCAGGTTTGAAGCTATGAGACAAACAAGTAATTACAAAGGAAAAGATCAACAGATTTGCCTATGTAAATATTTAAGGAGAAAACATTTTCTATACAAATAAAACAATGAGAAGACAAATGCAAACTTACATGAATTTATTGACATTTAAAGGGTGTTTATATTTAGCATATGAGAAGCTCTCACAGACTAGAAAAAAAAATTTAACTTCTACAGATAAGTAAATTAACAAAAGGTATGGCAGGGCAATACCAAGGCAAATAATTGGAATGAACAATAAGCATTTGAAATAGAAAATTCTCCAAAATTATGAGAGGATAAAATAAGATGTAATAATGATATACCACTTTTACCTATAAAAAAACACTTTTTAAAGAATGCCTAGTTGTAGTGCTATGAATAGGTAGATAATTATATCCTTGCATAGTTAAGATCCAGGATTCTCAATGTCACTTTCTCTAAGGGCTCTGTGACCCTCCCACCAATGTTGTTCACTCTTGATCCCACTGTGTGCCTAATTTTCCTTTCTAAAACTTATTACTATGCCTCATTATTTTACTTTTCCTACTAGTTATTGTTATTTTCCCAGTGGAACAAATATACCTGAAAACATAACTTTGAGAATAAAACCTCAACTATCTTATTCCTCAACATCTAAAAAGAATTCCCATTATATTTATAACTCAATAAACACACACTGATTAAAATACTGGAAAAGAGTGCATATTTTACACTTGGGAATCATGGTTTTGTGATATAAGCAAGTTTTCTAATTAGTCTTCCTTTTACCTCAGCAATCCCAGTGCCACCGATATATTCCAAGAAATTAATCAAAAAGACACATTAAGACATATATGTCATAATAGTCATCTCAATACTGCCTACAATAGCAAAAAGAGAAGAAAATGCAAATGTCCAAAAATAGAGAAATAGACAAATAAATTATGTTATCACTCTGATATTGTGAATTATACAATTATCAAAAATCATGCTTTGGAGAATTATTTTATAACCTAAAACTTTTTTTAAAAAACACATAAAACAGTACATTAAGTTTCACAAAAAGAACAATCTCAGCTTTGTAAATGAATTTTATAAATAAAGATATTCTATAGGTTTCATAATCAACTGGCCATTGAGGTAGTAATTTTCTTTTGATGTTACAATTGTCCAAGTGCTCATCCATGATTCCTGGAAGAATCTTTGTGTTTTATCATGTTACTCTTCCCAATCATGGCTGAGATGCCTAGCAGATGATTCCATATCTTATAAATCCATCCCCATTTCCATTTTGATTTGTGTACTTATTTCTTGCTGAGGCACCAGTCTTCCAAGTCCGAAGTGTTTTCTCTGCCTTCTTTTGTACAACCATAAGGTCATTAGATGACCCCTTGGATAGCTCAGAGACAGCTGCCTATATATAATATTTAATGAAAGGGTACAACAGAACAATCAGAATAAAGTACAGTATAGAAAATGACTCATGAACTCTGTCTTTCATTGGGTTCCCTTGAAACAGATTCTGCAAAAGAGAAGTAGGTGTAGAAAAAAATGTACTGGGACAAGTTCTTGTGCAATAAACTAGTAGTAAAGTGAAAAAGGCAAGTTTGGATGAATTATCCACTCACTTGCAAAGGCAAACTCCTCTGATTCTACAGAGAACTCTAGAACTGTTGTAACAATTCAACATTGTCTCAAATTGGGGTGAAGGCTGGAGTCTGATTTCCCACGTGAGGTAGTCACTGGCTGTACACCACCACACAGCCTATGAGCTCATGATAGTTTGGCAGCTTTTAAGGCTCCATCTGAAAACGCAGCCACACTGGGGTTAGAACTTCTACATGTGAATTGGAGGACACAAACATTCTGTTTATGACACTGATATTATCCACTACCCACAGACAGGCTTAACAGTCTATTTGAGGTTCTATTCTGTTTCCCTGTCCCTGTCCATTTTGCTCCCACCAGATGTCAGTTCTTTCTTTCTATATTCCAAACTGAGTAGCAACTTCATGTTTCTACACATCATGGTGTAGGCAAAATAGAATCGTCTCTCTAGAGAAAAGAGATTGATTATAGCTAAATCAAGTCCTAGGAACTTAGTTTTGATCAGGCAAACTTCAACTGAAGAATCTTTCAAAATAATATATTGGTAACCAATTGCTACAACAATTCTATGTAACAAACCCCTACAGGACTCAGTAGCTTCAGCAACAATCTTGCATATTTGGGTTGACCGATCTAAGTTAGGCAATTGGGTGCATAAAATATATTCAGGCATGCTCTTTGGAGGTATACCTATATAAAAAATAAGGATTGCAAACGTGGACCAAGGGAGAATCTCATGTTAGCTGGTTCTACATGACTTTTCTTCAAGCTTTAGATGGGATCTAGGTTTGTTCCACATATCTCTATTCTTTGGGTAAGAAGCTTAAGTGGAAGCCTGTTCAAATGGATAAGCAGAAGTGTAATGGAGTGTAACCATGTCTAACCAGTGTGGATGAGACTACCTAGTAATCTGGTTCAGTTTCCTTCATTTATCTCCAGAGGTGTGTTCTCTTCTCAATTCATGTTCACCTCCCCCTTAAAGTCCGTTTATGCTTCATGTCCCTCAATGCTTAATAGATGTATCATATCTTCTTGTGAGGTCAATGATGCATTTAAGGTCAATTGTGGCAATTTTGGGGGGGTGAGAGAACATCATTCAGAATCCCTAATTCATTATATTACTGAAAGTAAATATTTATTTATTTATTTTTTATTTTTTTTATTTTATTTTTTTTGGTACCAGGGATAGAACTCAGTGCCTTGTGCTGGCGCAGCAGGCAGCGAAACCACTGAGCTAAATCCCCAGCCCCCCCCTTTTTTTTTTAATATTTGAGGGCCTGCAATTTAGCTCAGTGATTCCGCTGCCTGCCTCGCAAGCACAAGGTCCTGAGTTTGATCCCTGGTACCAAAAATAAATAAACAAACAAATAAACAAACAAACAAATAAATAAATATTTGAGATACAATAATTCTGCACATTTTTGGGTACAATTTGCTAGTTTTATTCATTGTGTAAAGATCAAATCGGACTAATTAGCATGTCAATCACTTTAAACATTTACCATTTCTTTGTAACAACTCTCAAAATCTTCTCTTCTAATTCCTTGAAATGTAAAACATAGTATTGTTAATGATAGTCACCCTACTGTGCAGTTCAACACCAGAATTTCCTCCTCCTATGTACTGTAACTATGAAGTTGTACCGACTGACCAACTTTTCCCATTTCTATTCTACTCTGAAGTTCTCTGAGATCAACATTTTAGGCTCTACATATAAGTAAAAGCACATGGCATTTGTCTCTCTGTGCTTAGGTATGTCACAGAGTAAATATGGTACAAAAGCCAGGTCTGGGACCAAATTTCTTGGGGTTACAGCACATATGTGAAGATTATCCTCACTTGCATATGGGGCAGCACAGAGAGCAGCAGAACACAGCATGATGCTCCAAGGATGGTGCTGGGGTATGTACTGCATGGTGTGCCAGCTACTGGGCCTCAGTTTACACAGGCAGCTCAAGACATACACAAACATTTCCCCAGGTGTGATTAGAGGTGGAGCACCAGCCCTGTGGCTGGGGCTATAAGGCAGGGAGCACTGGCTGATAGGCTGAGCTCTCTATCAAGCCTACTGCCAACTAATAGGTATATGTGGAGCTCTCTGAGAAAGAGTCCCATCTCTGAGAAAGAGCCTTACGCTGGAACCTGTTTTATCACTGTCATTTGTCTTCTTTATATTATCTAATAATATTATTTAGATTTGCCATTTCAATCTGTGCCTACTCTTTATTATATTTCATTATTTTTCTTTCTTTTCCTATAATTAAATGAACATATCAAATTGTCTACTGTATGGAAAGCTGCATGTTTCATTTTAATTGCAATGCTGGTTTTAGAAATTAAAATCCATACTTTATTTTTTCTTTGATAATTGTATTAACTTCCACATTACCTGCATCTTCCTTGCCTATATCTTATCTCCTTCTTGACTTTCCCATCCAACCCAGTCTCCATCTGTAATTTTAGCTTACATTATTATAGCCATACATTTTTGACAGATTTATTGAGGTTCACTTAACAAGCACAAACCACATATATTTAAAGGGTACAAACTAATATTTTTGGTACACACATACACATCCTTGATACCACTTTCATTTTTTAAAATATACAAAGAATTTAATAGGTTTTACCATATCTATTTTGTTCTCTACCAGATTTTCTGCTATTGCCCTAGAACTACTTCAAGAACATTCAAAGTACAATAATACCTCAATTCATGAATGCTTCTGTTTGCAAACAGTTAGGTTTACAAACAAAACTGTTTGGCAAAATTTTGCTTGTGTTAGTAAACTCTGAAATTGGTGACAAACATGACCATAGCCATCTTCCCCACACAAACACAAACACAGCCATCTTTCCCTAAATCATAAAACAAATTAAATTTGTAAACCAAGGTCTAATTATAAACCTTTTTGTAAACCTTCTGAAGTGTGTATGACTTAATTTCTCTTAAATTTCAATAAAATTTAGTATTATCTAAAATCCCAGATTTGAAGTTCTTATCCCATCTTATTGAAAGTAATATTCTAATGTTTTTGAGTACTTTAAGAGTAAGTCAATCTGAATCACACAGTATATAGACAATCTGCTTTCATTCATAGAACATCTTAGAAATATTCTTTAGTACTTAACATTTCCAAATTTAAATATAGTATTATAGGTATTAATGTTAGATCTTACATATATGTGTAGCTTTCTGTATTTCCTGCCAAATGAGATTCTATATTTTAAACAATTTTAACATTTTCAATAATTACATATTTAAAATACTTCCTTCACCAGTGCATTTTTTTCTTCTTGAAAATCTTATTTTATAGATGTTGACATTTTAAATTTTATATTCTTTATTTAAATATTTCTGTCTTTGTTACCATCTCTTTATCACTTACCAGTGCCTTCAGCTTTCTATAACATGATATCCAAGCTTACTATTCAATCTTTGAATTTATCCATATGATCTTCCATTCACTTACTAAACTGCTTATTGATTGATTTCAAACCTACTAATACAGTTGCCCTGTTACTATTCCTTATTATGTGTTTGCGTTTTAAGGAAGGGGAAGCTGACTGGTTAGAAGGGGTGGCTGATCTTTTGAACTCCTAAATCTCCCAATCTAGAGAAGTGGAACCTGAACATAATACAAAATTTAACCTCCTGAGCATACTACCTGATTTCCTCATTGAATGAGATGTTGGAGAGCCTTATGGAAAGAGTAATGGTAAGCTCTGTTTGGAAATAACATAAATAATTTTAGGCAATTAGACATAGTATTTTATATGTTTGAATTTCCAGCATATCCAAAGAAATTGAATCAATGTTGTGTATTCTTTATCTTTTCTTTTTTTGTTTTTTTGGTACTGGGGATCGAACTTGGGTCCTTGCAATTGTGCAGAAGGTGGCGAAACCACTGAGCTAAATCCCCTACCTTTTATCTTTTCTTTTAAAATAACAGTATTTGGATTTTTGTAATGGCTTCATAGTGAACATATTTTAATGTTTCCATCTTGTTTTCACAGTGAAATGGTTAGTGACTATGACTTAATAGGGATTTTTATATATATTCACTTTTAGGTTGATTTTATGTACTCCACTGACCTTCCACACTATATCAAAGGGAACTGAAGCTATAAAGAAAAAATAAAGAGATGGAAAACAGACCTGGAGGCACCCAACCTGGGAGACAATTCCACTAAATCTCAGATACATAAGCAGTAACAATAAAAATTACTGAAAATCAGAATTGAGGTGGAGGAGACTTTGAGGAACCAGGAACAACAGCAATTCCAGCATGGATCAAACTAGCAAAGGATGTACAAAAAAGATTAGCAGTGTGAATATTGACAAACTTATAAAGGATTTTTCACAGATAGAAAAGAAAATGATAGAAACTAGTGGAAAGAATAACATACTGGAAATTCAGTTGGAAAAGAGCACCTCTTTATTAAAAGTAATGCAAACAAAGGAAGCTTCAATTAGAAAAGAATGTGCTGTTCTTCATGATATGATAAAAGGGCTACAACAGACCATTGCATATCAACACAATTTGAGAGGTGAAAATGAACAACTAAAAAGAAATGCTGATATGACAAGGGAAAAGCTGAAATCTCACAAACAGGACAATAAGAATAATATTGCCAAACTTGTACATGAAATGAAAACCAAAGAGGAAGAACATAAGATAGAAATAAGCAAACTTTATCAAGATATGCAGAAAAACGTTGAATTAAATGAAGAAAAGCACAAAGATCTAATAAAGAAAAAGGAGATGGAAATCTCAGAGTTAAATGCAAAGTTAATAACTCAAGAAAAAGAAAAGCAAAATGAAATAATCAAACTACAGCTGGAGTTTGATGCCAAACTAGCAGGAGTTCAGACTAAGTCAAAACCATATCCAGATGCTACTATTTCCCCACAGAGTATCTATAGAAGGAAGCTTCAACATCTTCAAGAAGAAAAAAACAGAGAGATTGCAGTTCTTCATAATACCATTCACAATTTGGAGCAGCGCCTTTCTATTGGCAAAGATTCTCATCTTAAATGTAGACGATTTTGAGTATAATAGTAAATTCATTAATTACTATTTACGTTTTTTAAAAGCAACTGAAAAATTTGCTTCTATTTTCAGTGTAAGTATACTGCCTAAATAGCCTAAATAATAAATGAGACAGCTTTAAACATTAAAAAAAGTTATTGAAAATCATTAAATTGGGAAGCTCTTTGCAGCAGCATTATTGGGTGATAGTTTATGAGTCCACCTGTGTGACCAAATGACCACTTCTAATGGTTGTACATTCATATTTAAAATGGATCATATCCGCCATTTGCTGAGGGAATTCATTTTGTTCATTCTGCATCATTGTTCTACCTGTTTTCTTATCCCTTATACATTAGTACCTTCTCCTGCCTTTATCAGAGGGTCTGCCCCCAAGAGCTACTTCCTTAAGTTAGATAGTCTACCTCTCAAGGCTGCAGGAGAAAGCATTGAGCAGAGATAGCTGCAGTTATGAGGAATCTTTCTCTGACCGTCCCTGCTGGACCGTGGCCTGACATGATCATCTTGCCATTGATAAATGCTGGGTTATACAAGAAATTCTCTAGAAAAAATGTGCAGTCAGGTCAATACTGATTGCCAAAGAAGGATCAGCAACCAAACTTAGAAAGTCACTAAAATCCTATTCCAATACTTTTTCTCTTTAAGCAGCCCACACATGCTAGGATACAGCTGTGCTTGGCATTTTTCTCAGTGAAAATACTGCTCCCTATTCATTTTCTCTTTGTGTCTGGAAAGTTTATATTATAAGGTTAGAAAATATGTGTTTCATTCTGATTCTTTATGTGCCTGTCTTTATGTAGTGAAAGCTTAATTTGAAAGCCAGAAAGTGGTCCACAAACTTCTTGAAATATCAGTAATGACTGAATAGTTACAAAATATACAGAATTTACAAATATTAGTTTGAACTAGTTTTCTTTTAGATTTCTGCATTTTAATGTATGTGTAGCATAGACTTAGAATTCAGTTTGTTTTCAAGAAAATTTAAAACTTTTATTTATTCACCTAAATTCATTTTATATATTTACATTTTCCTAAAATATTTGCAGTGGCAGCTTTGATAAACACCACCAACTCCCGTTGCAAAGGTGCTGTCTACTGAGCTGTATTGTATCATCAGTAGAATACATCCATATGCTCATCTCTTCTATATGTTTGAATTTCCAACATTTCCAATAAAATAATAAGTAAATAGAAAAGAGAAACTCAGCCTCTAAGAAAGGTAGTGAAATTTCTCATAACCAAAGTGCAAGATAAAAATATAATAACTACAATGTAGTGTCAGTAGTTGTCTTTGAAAATCTCTTCTCTGGCTCATTTAATTCTGAGTAAAATGCAGTATCATGCCAACACTAGTGAGGCCAGTTAAAGGTCTCTTCTCCCTGAATCTTCTGGTCATTATATCTCACAAAAACATCTTTCAAATCCATTTTTTTCTGTTCGTCCATCTATATTGACAATCACAACTTTATGTAATTATTGATAACTGATTTTCTAACATAACAGTTTCTTATGCTTTGTGTCCAAGGTCAATGTATTAAATTTTTTTCCTTTAAATATCTAAAATAATTTTCAGATATACAAGTAACTTACATTTACCCCATTTTAGGTTGGGGTAGCCAGGATTTTGCCCCATGAAATTTTATTCATCTTTCAAGACTTGATTCAATTATTGACTCCGCAAGTATATGATAGAACTTTGATGAAAATATTTCTTATATTCAATGAAAAAGATAAATAATGAGATAAACAAATGAATGTGTATATATTATATTTTATCTCAGGCCTGTAAAATAAATGCAAAGGTGTAAGGAGACTGTGGCTACAGCCAAGCAGGATCCAAAATTGTTTAGCCTTAGATGTGGTTGCTCCAGCCACTGCTCTCAATGTGAGAGAGCCTCAAAAGAAGAAGCCTCAATCTAAAGCTTTTGTCACTTTTTCTTGATGGACCAGGAAGCAAGGATAAAGAAGAAAAGAAGGACAGCTGTGCAGGAATTAATTTAGGGGACAGGGAAATGGCAGGTTAGTCTGTAGTGATGCATATTTACCTAATATCTAATACCTAATATCTAAGAAAACCATTGGGAAGGGAGAGGGTAGTCCCTCTGGGCTCTTGGAATAAAAACTGGACAGAGACTCTAAATAATTGCGCATCCTTTATGCCGACATGGTCATGAACATTGACAAGTAATGCCCAGTGTGAGATCCTTTTGAAACTCACTGAGTGAGAGCAGAAACTGTGAAGTGAAAAACTAAGATGGAAAACTTGAAGTAACCTACAGCTACAATTCAGCATAGAAGACCACCTCCCAAAGCCTGGAAAAGGAACAAGGATGGGTCCAACTCTTCATCCCAGTAAGGGGACGAAAGTAGTCACTGAATAGCCTGGCACGTCTCAGCAAGATTGCAGCTTAGGTCTCTTCAATGCAAAGGTTACCGCTGTCCAATTGCTAGGTAAGAAGGGGTAGTGCTTCTTTACATACTCTTTCACTTGTGTTACTGTCATGGGTCAAACCTTGTCTAAAGGAGAAAAATGCTTTAAGAAATACCTACTATTCCTTTTATAAAAATCTGGATGCAGGGTTTTGGGGCCCCAGCTTACTGAATTGGTGTCATTTGCCAACAAGATTCCTGGTTCCTATTGGAGGGTAGCTTGGATACAAGGAATGAGTTGGTTACAAAATAGAACAATCTCTCAGTCCAGTAAAGGATGATCACCTTGCTACTCAGCATTTTTGCGGGGTCACCATTTGCTCCATACAAAAGAAAAAAGAGAAACTACAAAGCAGGAAGGGTTTCCCTCTTCTCCTCTTCCTTCCTTGGAAGCCTTAGTTACCTATTCATCTTCTACTCCCATAGAAGCTCACCTTATAGGAACTAATTTAAATATTACAAAGATGATTAAGATGTGGCAAAATGTAGGGATGAAATCCCATAAAACCCAAGTTTTTGCCACAGTTTTGCAGCCCAGGAAATGTTATAACTGTGCCTAGCAGGGTCATCTTAAAAAAGATTGTAAAAATAATAAACTATATATTAGTACAAAACCAAAGAAAATATGTCCAAAATGCAGAAATGGATTTCATTGATCTAATCATTACCACTCAATTTAACATAGACGAAAATCTCATTTTGTGCAAAGGGAAAAAGGGCACAACTCCCCATTCCCCAGTACTAACAGGGAGTCAGTCATAGAATGTTCACACCCTGGCATAAGAGCTGACCCAAAGCCACCACAACCTCTTTATAGACAAGTCTTGGAATTGAAAACAGCTATCGCTGGTAGTGCAGGACTCATTTGATCAGACTCTAATGGAAGGTACAAAACTAAAATAAGGGGGCAACTTTAAAGTTGTCTTGATTTAATTGGTTCAGACTGTGTGGAACAATTAAAAATTATGATTACAACCTTAGGATATCATATTCCTATTAAAGGAACTCCCATCAGTATTTTTTACAAAGGCTGAAGCATGCCATGGATAATATATATCTGAGATTGCATTCTGCTTCAAAGTAAACTGTCTTATGTGTATTTCTCCATCTTGCTGTTCAATCAGCTTCTTTGTTTGAGTTCAAAAATTTCCTTTTCTTTTTTTGTTGGTGGTGGGGGTTCTTTTTGAGATTTCCATGGAAAACTGTTAGTATAGGTCTTTCAGATAAGGCATCAGCTCCAAAGCTTGTTGTTCACAGAAGTTTCCAGTGGGCTAATGTAATTTAATTAATAAAATTAATGGTGTCCTTAATGCTTCCACCCAGGTTATCAGCTAATCAAAATGATATCAAAAATTGATTTTACAGATGCAAAGCCTATTTTTATCTATATGCAATAACTTAGGACTTTTTCATTGGTAAAACTTAAAAACTCATGAGGTAAAAACAAGAAAATGGAACCAAAAAATCCTATAATGGAGAAAAAGACTAAAAAGTTAGAAACATACAGCTTCTCAATTCTGGTATGCCTGTCTGTATATATAAACACTGCTCCTATAAGAGTATAAACTGAAGCTTTGCTTTCTCTCCTTTTAGAGTCCAATTTGGGTCTGAACAAGTAAATTCATTTATAATAATTGGGAGTTTACTTGGGAAATTCTGTGCCCACATGGATTGATTCATGTTGGAAAGGCAGACCAGTTGGTGCTCTGGTCTTTTTGGGTGGCCTGCTAGGTATGGATATTCCATATTCACACAAAAGCCATAGGTCATCTGAGATTATTGTTTTAAAGATAGTGAAATGAATGCAGGAAGAGATCAAATAGGCAACTGTGCTAACCTGACAACCTCATACCTCATACAAAAGTTGGAGTAGAAAATTAGACTCTATGGTCCAGGGATTTAGCTCAGTGGTGCCATGCCTGTCTTGCAAGCACAAGGTCCTGAATTCAATCCCTGGTACCAAGAAAACAAAAAACAAAACAAAGAAAAAACAACAACAACAACAACAACAAAAATTAGACTATAAACACTGCAACTTAGTGATCAGGATATTTTGGGGTAATACATAATCTCTGTGTGTGTGTGTGTGTGTGTGTGTGTGTGTGTGTGTGTGTGTGTTTGAATGGCTGGGGGATCCTACATGAGGATTAAATTCATAGAGGAACATTTCAGGGCAAAAGGAGATTAAGAAAAACTCAGCCTCAGGGACCAATAAAAAATTAATATTCTAGGCCTAGAAAAACAAAGACAGAAAAATAAAAATCCTCCTGGGTCATTGCCCTAGATGCTGGACATCAGTATCATTTCAAAATTTACAAAAACCTATTGTTCCAAATCTTGGCTGATAGATAAATTTATTTTGGGCTTCCAATTTGAGTTGGTAGTTTTGTTCAATTGAGATACTTAAAACACTTGGTGTACAGTGTAAATTCTTATACTAAAATTATAGGGTTACTTTGCTCTTCTGGTGCTATTATAAATATAAGGTTTATTGGTAGGCAGCCAGTGTTAGGGACACTTTAAAATCCAAACAGAAGCTACCAGGTTTAGTAAAGAAAGATGATAATAAGTAGAATGAAGAAAAAATTATCGAGAAAGCTATAAGTATGGGGATATATTTTTGATGTGAAAGGATTTGGTATATTAAGATTCTTTTCCAATTACAAAGAAAATCAAAAGAGATAGTAGCCAAATTAGAAGTATATAGAGAAAAGGTTTTTGGAGGATGAAATGTACAAAAAGAAATATGTGTGCATATATCTGAAAACAAACTATGTGGTTAGTTTAAGCTTTAAAGTTAAGTTTATTGAGTTAAGACTGTGTAACATTAATAAATACAAAGTAAATAATAGGTGCTCACTTTTATACTATATATATTTAAGCCTTAAACATATAAAATGACTTCTAATGAAATATAAAATTTGACATCAGTTTAAATTTCGTCCTAATATTTAAAGTTGATCTACATCTATTTACTTTAATTAAACAAGCACTTTGTTCTTGTATAAAATAAATACATGGATATATTGAGTAATGTTTATTTGTAGTCATTAAAACTTGTTGCTAAACTGAACAGAACAATAAAAATGTCTTTAATTCTTGTCATTATAGGTACACTTTACAAAATCTGTTAAAGAAATTTAAAATTTGTCTTGCAGTAGAAACTAAATACATGTCAAGATTTCTATATAGCTGTAATACCAATTATTACTAATCTCATGGCATATTAAGTGGTATTTTATGTTTCTCAAGATCTTCAAAGAAGGAAATTAAAACATCTTATCACACTGGTGACTTTAAGTTAAAGTTGTTTATGCTGGTAAGCTGTTTTTAGGCTCAAATATCTGGCTTTCCCTTACTTGTGTTCCACTTACTTGTGATGAAATTGGCATGCCAATCCAACATTAAACCCCCAGCCAGATGATGTGAGTACTTTTTAAAGCCTTATGCTTATGTGATTATTATGTGTACATTGTATGTGTGATATAACAGTTAGAAACAATCAAACACTGTACTGTCCAGTCAATGTCACATAAAGTACTTCTTTGGACAGGTACATTCTCCTTAAACGGGATTCTATTAAACAATGATAAATTTAGGTACAAGTTTCTTCATGCCATTTACTATAATGATGTCAGTAAGACTGTTATGCTGAAATGTTATATTTCCCTTGATTTCAAATTTTCTCTGTGAAATTATTACCTGTTATATTGTTACCTAGTTATCTATTATATTCTATAGAGATTCAACTTCTAAGACAACCATGATTGATAAAATCTGGTCCTCGGGCAGGAGTCAGTCGCCGTGGTTTAAAAGGTGATGAAATTTGGCAAGTGGATGTGACTATAAATCTTTTCACAAACTTAAATACAGTCATGTTTCTGTGCATAATTACCATGATTATATGCCTCCTTCCTGGCAGACAACTTTTTTCTTTCACAGCTCTTTCAGGACTTGGTGGGACTAATACCCTATGCCAAAACAAATTCCTTTTAAC
Source organism: Heterocephalus glaber (assembly GCF_053883595.1). NCBI lineage: Eukaryota > Metazoa > Chordata > Mammalia > Rodentia > Bathyergidae > Heterocephalus > Heterocephalus glaber. The sequence goes on along the minus strand of NW_028258143.1, from coordinate 24,197,646 downwards.
TTATATCAGCCCAAAGGATCAGAGGTCCACCACATATCCCTTTGTTCTTAATCTACTGGTCACCCTTTGGGGCAAAGACTTACTTTCCTAGTGGGATGATTACATCAGCACTTTAAAACTGATAATGGTCTTGCTTATACTTCCAGTTTTCTTTGGACATTTTTTCAATTTTGGCATGTTAAACAGCTTACAAATAAGATGACTCACAACCCCATAGGACAAGCCATTGTTGAATGGGCCAATGTGCTTCTCAAAATTCAATTATAAAACCAAAGAAGTGAGAATGCAGTACACAGACTTTACCCACAGAAACAATTACATAAAGCATTCTTTGAATTTTTTAAATTATGACTCAACTTCATAGCTGTGGAGAAACATTTTATTCTCACTAAGGAAACACAGAAACCATTGGTTCAGAATTGCTCACTTGGGGAAGTGGGTATGCCTCTGTTTTGTCACCCACAGACCCTCTCTGAGTTCTCACAAAAGATGTTCTTCCATATCATGTGCCACAAAGTGAGAAGAAACCTCATCCCAGAGCTTCAGGCACTGGCTCTATAACTTCCATCAGAGATAGGCAACTACAGAGGGGACCAAACACATCACTCTCTAGAACACAATCCTCAGCACCTACTTGGGGAGAGATTAAACAGCTTACTACTCAGGCTGAACAGATGCTACAAAAAACTGGAGTCCCATACACCCTAGAAAACCTCTTTCTGAAAATGGTAGCACAAGTCTCCTATAACTGTAAGATGCCCAAGTTAAAAGGATTTGTTATCATCTGCTTCTGGGTAACTGTACACCATAAATAAGTGGCAGGGTATGTCAGGCATATATACTTACACTTCCTGGTTTTTTTCCACTTTCTGTTGTTGATATAGTTGCCTGGAGGACCTTGAGCATGCCCTCTCTTCCAATAATACTTCTTATATAGGCAGAGACTGGTCTCTTCTGGTCCTTTAAGGGATTATGATAGGGACAGCCACTCTGGATAGTCTATGGCTGACATTTATACCTCATAAATAGTACATTTTGGATGAAAAAATTGCTCTATGAATCATTGCTAATGTGACCTCCAGTGACCACTGTATTCCTTTCCAGACTTGATGGTATACAAATCATATTTTCATCAGGCCTCACTGTACTATAAGTGCTGTCATAAAGTTTTCATTAATTCTGCTAGAGTAGGGGAAACTCACTCAGCCAAGAACCTCCATCAATGTAATGTCCCTGTTTGCTCCCATCCTTGGGTGCCTAGTTTAAATCTAAGTTGGGCATCATGTAGATCCACCAAACTTCCAGTGACCCCATCTGATAATCTGATCTTGGAAAAATTTGAGCATATTATCTCATGGTATTACACTGAAATTCAACCTGGAATTACAGTTTACCTTTTAATTGCAGCAGTAGCTCTCTTTTTATGGAATCCTAGGCTTACTGGACCTTTATTATAGCTTTCTTTTGGCACTTATTTATATCCCCTTCAAAAAAGCCTTATCGTGCTTAGTTATTCCTTTCTTTCCTCACATTGTCAGAATCAGTAGCTATCAACATATAGATAAGCTCATGTGGATTGCTTATGATACTTCTGATCATGTCATGATCAGTATTTCTCACCCATATATTTTGGTCTTTACTAAGGAGGAACCTATTTTCACTGTTTACAGTTCATCCACTCTTTGGCACTGACCTTTTAAGGCTCTCAATATTAGCTTGCCTGCAAACTCCACATGGCTCATTCTATGAGTCACTAATAATAATATTTCTCAAATATTCCTCTTAGTATCATGCTTAGACAAAGGGCTGAATTCTGACTCCTCATCAGCCTTACACATGATTGGAAGGTTGACTCTGATCTTAAAAAAAAATTACTTCAGCATTTGAAGGTTTCAGACAAAAATAGTTTGGGGCATTTTAATTGCTGTCATAATAGCAGAGATGTCATTATCAGCTACAGCAGCCACAACAGCAGTTACCTGGACTCATTCCATCCAAATTGCCCAGATCATGAATGGGTATTTTCAAAATATTACTTCTAAACTTATTAATATTGATTAGAAAATTTTACAATGACTGCATGCTTTTGAAGTCATATAAGATGGCTTGGTGAACATCAACCAGCTATTTGGACACATAGTAGGCTCAGCTGTGGGGCTGGTTATTATTTCATTGCATCACTCTGATTCTATTTAATCATCTTGAATCCTAGGACAAAGTTCAGAGTATGCTCCATGGTGCTTTTCATGCTGATTTCAATGGAGAGATTTTCATTTTCCAAGGTTGACTACAGGCCCAGTTATATAAACTTTAACTAGAAGCTCATAATGTTACTTTAGATCATCTCAATGTTATTGTTTACTGGATCAACCCTAAGCACTGGTTCTCTTGTCTTAATTGTCACATTTGGATTCATATAGCTTCTGGAATAATCTTTTTTTCTGCTTTCCTACAGCCCTAGGAGCACCCTATATGCTTTTCCAATGGACCTTCCATGTGGAAGTGATCATGATCATCCCACACCAACCTCTATACCCCTGTACCCTATATTCCACCCCTCTGATCAATCTAGATTATAAAACAAAAAGGGAGAATTGTGGGGAGACTGGCTAGAGGAGTGAAAGAAACAGTTGCTAAGACGAAGGTAGTGGCTTTGTGGTAATGGCCCAGGCCTTCCTGGAATGCTTGGTTAAAGATTAAAACCAGTAGAGACAACAGCCAAGCAAGAGCCCAAATAGATCATCCTTAGATATGGTTCTTCCAGCAACTATTCTTTCTCTCCCTGATGGTTTGGTTAGATTAGGGAAACGTGAGTTAATTCAAACGACCCTGTCTTTTCCCTGTCTCCTATATGAACTACTGCCTGACTGTCCTTCTTTTGTCCTTTATCCTTGCTTCCTGGTTCTATTAATAAAAACCCACAAAAGATTCAGATTGGGGCTGTTTTTCATTGGACTTTCTCACATTGAGGAATCTCAGGTAAAGCAATTCCTCTGGGCTCTTGGCATTAAAACTGGGAGTGGTCTCTGAGTAATCTTTTATGCCTTGTGCTACCACAGTTGTGAACAGCAACACAAGGGCTATTATTATTGTGTATGTGTGTTTGTATGTGTGTATGCACATGCGTGTGCATGTGTATGTGTATGTTACTGAGATCAAACCCAGGAGTTTTGCACTGAGCTACTTATATTGAAATAGAGTCTCCCAAAGTCACTTATTTGCCTTGGCTGACTGGAATTTGCACTCTTCTTTCCACCAAATACAGTACAAAATCTATTATTATAATCAAAATAATTAAACCATAATAATTTTGGTATGGACACACAAATAATTAAATAATCTGTACAATTCATAAAAGAATGTTATTTGGTGAGGGAAACTAATGTCAAAGCAGCAGGAGAGAGGGACTGCAAAGTAAGAAACAAACTTGGTATTGCTCAAAAGCAATGGGTTCAGTAGAAGACTGGGTTCCCTGGAAAATTTAGAAGATTGAAGTATTGTGCTAAAATCTATTCCCACAAACCAAACCAGGATTCCCTATGCTTAGAACTATATCTTTAAAAAAGTTTAAAAAACAAACAGATAATGTAAAAAATATTATCAGAGACAATATGTTCACCAAAAACAAACAAGAGAAATAGGCTTTGTACTATAAAAAGTAAAATAGTTAAGAAATTTAAAAAGTAAAATTATGAAAGATAATTAAATCACAATCAAAAGAAACAGATAAACTGGGTACAAATTTAACAGGACTTATTTCATGTGTGGATAAATGGATGGTGGACTTCTCTCTCTATAGACCCTATGTAGCTCTTTTAGGTTAAGATCTTGAGGAATAGAACTACAGATGACCAAAAAGATCCAAAATACCTGTAATGAGAACTTCAGACAAAGAGAAAAGAAAGAATAAAATCATAAAGGAACCAAAGCAATATTGATTAAAAAGCTCCTGGTACAAAGCAAATATATTAAAATTCAGCACCGACACAAAAATACCAATTCCTAGCGTAATGTGAACAAAGATTAGAATTGAAAAGATAAAAACAAAGTTTATCAAAAATTCCACAAATAAATAAGTAGGAAAATAAAATTTTTTAAAACAATCTAGAATAAGATTTGTACCTATTAATAAATTAAATCCCAATCATTTCAGATAAATTACTGAAGTTATTAAAATGATTAGCAGAAAAAATAACATTTTCAAGGATACAGATTCAGGAATGTTGCAACTATGGAAGCTTTTCTGAAAAATCTTATTGGAATTAATTACTACAATTAGGAAAGAGGAAGTTGTAAAATAAAGGGAAACTGGCAAAAAACAATATCACTGAGCAGCCAGAGTAACTAAGCAATAAAAAATATGGTCATCTAAATGAAAAAGCAATTAAAATGGCTTCTAATCATAGATTACATGCTCTCACATGTAGAAAACTAATGATTACATACATATGCACATGCAGGAAATAAATGATTATGGACCCCTACTAAAATGCAAACCTCTACTGTTTCCACATATTAATAATAATCTCAAAAATTAATAAAAACAATTTATAAAAGCATCAAAAAGAATAAATTTCTTTGGAATAAATTTAATGAAGGAACTGAAAAATTTGTGCATTTATATAAACTATAAAATATTGCTATAAGTACAGAAGACATGTATAGATACATCATGTATTCATAAATTGGAAGACAATATTGATATTAGTAATCTTCAAATTTGCTACATTATCAAGCAAAATCTAGAAGGTATTTTTGACAGAAATAGAAAAACATCTTGCTCATAGGACCAACACTATCACAAATTATCTTAGCATGGAAGAATAAAGTCGAAAGGCACAATGCTTCTGATTTCAAAGCTGAATATAAAGGTATAGTAATCAAAACATACTGGTGCTGGAGCCTAAAGATTTCCAATGGGATAAATTAGAAAGTGCAGAAATAAATCCTCCCAGGTAAGATCAGAGCATTTCCAACTAGGCTGAAATAGGGAGGAAATGACAGGCTTCTCAACAAAGACTCTTGAGAAACTAAATATCCACACACAAAAATAAAATTGTACCCTTACTTAACACTAAGTAAAAAATATTAAATAAAATTTACCACCAATGTAAATATATTGAATTCTTGAATAAAACATAGGCTAATATTTTATGACGAATCTATCAGTAATTTTTGGCTATGACACCAAAGGCACAGTTAATGAAAGAAAAAGTAGACAAATTGAAATTCATAAAATAAAAAAGATTTTTAAATCAAAGCACTCTATGCCCCTTTTCCATTTCCTTTTTTCATTCACATGTATCCATATTATCTGTGTATAAAAACACAATGGAATTGCCTTAAAAGAAAGAAAATTCTGACATTGCTATAACATGCATGAACTTGAAAATATTCTATGTGAAATAAGCCAGAAAAGGAACAAGCATTGTAAGATTTCATTTATGTTAAGTTACTTAAGCACTCAAATTCACAGAGACAAAAAAAAATGACATAATGGTTATGAAAGGCCGGAAAGAGGCAGCTTAGGGAGTAACAAATGGAGCACAGTTTCAATTTGGGATGATAATGTTCTGGAGATTAGTGGTGGTGATGATAGTACAACACTGAGAATGCATTTAACATCACTGAACTGTACACTTTAAATAATTAAAATGGTAAATTTTATTATATATGCAGCAAAAGAATTTATGAATAAAACAAAATGCTCTTCAAAACAAAATGTTAGAGTAAGAAGGCCTCTAGTTTGAATGGAGCGATAAGAAATAATATTTGTAAAATGTGATGATAGTCTGACAGAAAACCCAAAATAACCTTTCAGACATTCACAGGAAAATTTCACCAGATGTTCCATCAGCCAAGGGATATATGTAAGACTCTACCTGGAAATGTGTTATTGCCCCTTACAGCAAATGCACCTTGGAAATTAGTTATAAAATTAACAATGTTGTGTGTGTGCGTGTGTGTGTGTGTGTGCATTTGTGTGTGTTTGTGTGTGCATGTTTTCTAAGGAAAGACATTGAATTTGATAATATTTTCTCATACCTACATAATGAAACTCAATCTCCTTGCTGTGGCATACAAGATCCTCTACCCAAAATTCATCTTGCATTTCTTCAACTCCTACCACCCTACTTGACATAGTATATGTTCCATGATGTCAACCATACATCATTCTTCACATATACCACATTGTGAATTATCCTAAACCTATCAGTCTTTGCAAATGCCCTAACCTTGGCCTTTAATTATTCTTTAAACTCTTTATGTGTGTCAGTCCCTTGTTGAGGTAGTGAGACCCCAGCTCAGTGATGCTAAAATCTATTTTCTCCCTCTGGGCTCTTGTCCTGAGGACGACGAAGAATGAGGCAGACAGGAGAGCAGTGGGGAATGAACCAAGAGTAGTTTATTAGAAAGAACAAAGAAAAACTCTCACTATCTGTGAGGGGCTCCAAGAAAGTTTGTTGAGGAGGTGCCCACATTCCAGGGTTTATACACAGGATTTTAAAAAAAGTTTTATTTTATTGGTACATTTTAGATATACAATATAATGACATTCATCATTGGAATTTTGCACCTTTACATAATCTCTCTTGGTTCTTATTTTTCCCCCTTCCCCTTGCCCTCCCTTCAACTCCTCCATCCCTCCCTATTTACAAAGACTTTGTTTCCATTTTTTCATTTTCTCACATTAATTCCCTTCTTTCCTTTCCCCTACTCCTCCCACTTCCCCTTCCCCTTTGCCCCTTTTCTTCCTATTTCATATTTTCTATTATACAGAATTTTATTGAGCTAGTGAACTATTATGGTGGACACATGAGAATGAAACCAAAATACAATGTGGTTGTCACTTTCAGCTTCTAACATGACAGCAAACACACTTCTCCTGCTCTCCAGCTTCCCAGGGTATATCTCAGTTTACCCTAGGCCCTTTTCCTTAAAACAATGGGTTGCTATTTTTAGCTAAGAGGGGGAACAGATTTCCCCTGCTCTCCTGCTGATTCTCAGGGCACATCTCAGTTTACACAGACCTTCGCTTTTTGAAATTTAGGTGGGTTTCTCATGTCAAATGAACTCACGCTCCCCTGCTTCCTTGTCTTCTGACATCCTGGGGCAAAGGGATTCTTTCTCTTTGTCTCAATGTCTTTATTGAATTAATTTAGAGAAATTGATCAGAGCTCCTTTACTGCCTGCGTAATGGGTCTACTGTTCCCAACTCACTGTAGAAGTCCTTCCTTTACATGCTTATCACCACTGCTATGCTTTAGTAGTCAGATTTCAGTATGTGCTCATGGCCCTGTTGAATTCAGCTTCAGTATTTTTTATTTAATTAATGAAATGAATTGAACAAATTCAAAGAAAAAACATTAAGACTTATGAAATATTGGTGTCTGGTTGGTTGATCCATTTGTTTCCTTTCAAAATAAGCTCTACAACTAGAGAAGTCCAGCACTGTGATGTATTGGAAATAAGCCCTCAGACTTAATTTGTCAGTTTAGTTAATAAAGCACTTAGACATCAAGAAATCTGGACGAGGGATATTTCCTTCTGCAGACAGGTGCAGCATAGGGTAGCAGATCCACAGTGCAAAGGAGGGTCGCCCAGTTTATCCCTATCACAGGAGAAGCAGCTGACCTTTAAATTCATTGGCTGAATTCAAAGGCTTACAATCTATTACATCTATTGTGGTTGACTAAATCGAGAGCCACAAGGGGTGGGGTGTGTTGCTGTATAAGTTACAAAGGATATGTATGGTGGGAACACAAAGTCCTTGGTTCCTATCATGAGAGAGGGAGTGGTTAGAGAGAGGAGGCGTGAGATTTGGAAAGGAAAGTTCTTTGTTCTTTATCTTGGAAACTGACTGTGTTCTGGGAAAATGTACAGTCACCATTTCTTGGAGCTCAGGATATTCATGGGAGGAATGGATAGTGAGTAAGTGGCAAGGGCATTTAAACTCCAAATGGAGTTGCTTTGGCTTTGTTCTTTGGCAGAAAAGATGAGGCCTATTACCCGCAAGAGAAAGGAACTGTGCAGGCTGCAAAGACCAGGAAGGCATGTCTTCACTTCTAGGTACCATCCTTGCCCAGTGCACAATAAGCTCAGCTGTGACAAATTCCTGGAGCATGACTTTATATTCCAGTTTTATCATAAGCCAATTGTGAACTAGGTAAAAGTCCTTCCTGTTCTTTCTTCTATTTTTCACATATACGAACTAAGGGAGCCCATTTCTTCATGTTCTCAGAAGCATCATAAATATGAAAAGATATACTTTCATAAATCACTTACAAACTCAAAGCATCATGAAAAAACAATGACATAATGGAAAACAGCATGTGCTGTAAATTTTTTAGGATTTTCGAACTTAGTTTCCATTCTAGCAACCTTTAAGCATTTTTGTAACTACTTTCAGTTTCAGTTGTATCATATGTAAAATGAAAATAATAACTATCTCAAGAAAGCTGAAAGCATAATTTTAAGTATGGTAAGTGCCTGCTACAAGTACCTTCAAAAAAAGTTCACTGTGATTTTTTGTGGTTTCATTTTAGAGTACCCAGCCTATATGTTATTGAATCTTTTTCTTAATATATAATGCATTTGTGACTATGTGGTGCCTGATGAATAAATATTATTTAAATGGAAATGGATCTCCTTAACAATGTAGGAAGATCCATAGGCAAATTGTCCCAGTCCACTGGGGGAAGAGTGCAATTTAAGGAAAATGGGGGAGGGCATGACAGTGGCTGGCTAAGTCATGCCTCGGTCTGGCTTGACAGGAAAAGGTGAGCAACTTAACATGTCTCATTGTCTCAATGATAAAATTTTTATTTAAAATCACACGTCTCAGAAATCTTTAGAAATTGCTTTCTTATCTCTTAATTCTTCATTTTGTGGTTCAGAGGGAAAGTTAAACTAGAAATATGTCTGTGTTTTTAAAGAAAATTAGGCTCTTAAAATAAATGTTTTACTTTTTCTGTATTTCTATTGAGCTTTTCATCCATCTCTACATTTACTTAATATAGCTCTACTTATATTTTTAATATCTGTTTTTACTGCACTTGTTGCTGTCTCATACAAAATCATAAAACTGGTTTCACTTTTTGGTTTTAAAATCCATTGTTTTTGTGCTTTTATTTTGACTATCTCACTGAAATTGCTTATCAACTTTAATAACATTAATTTCTCCTTGTTTTATGTGAATAAAACATCATCTGCAAATAATGTTGTTTTCCATACCTTTTTCCATATTTTCTTTTTTCTTTGTTTTTTGGGTTTTTTTATTAAATTCTTTTATTGGTACATTGCAGGTATACAACACAATTACATTTCTCATTGGGAATTGTACCTTTACATAATGCATCTTGGTTCTTATTGTTTCCCCACTCCTAGCCCTCCATTCATGCCCTCCATCCTTCCCTATTTACAAAGACTTTATTTCCATTTTTTCCATTTCTCAGCATTTTTCTTTTCCCTTCTTTCCTTTCCCCTGCCCCTCCCACTACCCCTAACCCTTTGGACCTTTTCTTCCTATTTTACATTATCGATTATTCATTCTAATCATTGGTACATTTTAGGTACACAATATAATGACATTCATCATTGGAAATTTGCACCTTTACATAGTCTCTCTTGGTTCTTATTTTTCACCCTTGCCCAGCCCTCCCTTCAACCCCTCCATTCCTCCCTATTTACAAAGATTTTTTTCCTATTTTTCCATATTAATCCCATTCCCTTCTATCCTTTCCCCTAGCCCTCCCACTTCCTTCCCCTTTGCCCCTTTTCTTTCTATTTCACACTACCTATTATACATTTAGTCCTTATTTACACTTTTAGTTTCTCAAACCAGAGAAACTATTCAGTATTTATTCATGTGTGTCCTATTTATTTCACTTAAGAGTATTGCCTCAATGTGCATCCACTTATCTATAAATGTCTCTAATTTCTCATTTTTTATGGCTGAGTAGTGCTCCATTTTATAAAAAACACACATTTTCTTTATCCAGTCTCCAGTTGATGGGCATTTGGGCTGTTTCCAAGTTTTAGCTATTACAAACTGTGCTCCTATAAACATGGGCGCACATATATCACTGTGGTATGATTCTTTTAATTCATGTATTGATTTGCTATTTCTACTTCTTTGTCTGAGAAATGTCTGTTCATTTCAGATCTCCATTTTCAGATTGAGTCTTTAAATTTGCGAGGTCAGATCTTTTTAAGTTTATAGATTCGAGATAGTAGACCTTTGTCAGAGGAAAAACAGGTGAAGATTTTTTCCCACATTGTGGGTTGTCCCTTCACACTGCTAGTGGTTTCTCTTGCTGTGCAGAAGCTTTTTAATAAGAAGAGATCCCACATGCTGATTGTTTGTGCTAGTTCACGGGCAACTGAAGTTTTGTTCATAAAATCTTTTCCTACACCAATGTCTTCAAGGGTTCTACCTAACCTGTGTTCCAACTGGTTCAGAGTTTCTATTTTAATATTTAGATCTTTAATCCATTTTGATTTTAGTTTAGTGCGTGGTGAGAGATATAGGTCTAGTTTTAATCTTTTGCAAGTTGAAGCCCAAGTTTTCCAGCACCATTTATTAAAGAGGCTATCTTTCCTCCACTGAGGGTGTTTGACTCCTTTATTGAAGATGAGATGGCTGAGTGTGTCTGGCATTGTTTCTGCATCTTCTAATCTGCTCCACTGGTCCTCAGATCTGTTTCTTTGCCAGTACCATGCTGTTTTTATCACAGTAGCCTTGGAGTAGAGTTGTAGGTTGGGAATTGTGATACCCCCTGCCATGTCCCTGTTACCTAGAATTGCTTTTGCTATTCTGGCTCTCTTCTTGTTCCAAATGAATTTTTGCATTGTTTCCTCAAGGTCCATGAAGTATGCTGCTGGGATCTCAATTGGAATTGCATTAAATCTATATAGCAGTTTTGGAAGTATGGCCAGTTTTGCAATATTAACCCTTCCTACCCAGGAGCAGGGGATGTCTGTCCATTTTCTGATATCATCTTCAATCTCTCTTTTCAGAGTTTCATAGTTTTCAGAGAAGAGGTATTTGATTTCTTTTGTTAGGATGATTCCTAGGTATGTCAGTTTTTTGGATGCTATTATTAAAGGAATTATTTGCCCTATTTCTCTCTCAGTGAGTGTGTCATTCGTGTAGAGGAAAGCTATTGATTTTTGTGTGTTGACCTTGTAACCAGCTACTTGACTGAATTTGGTTTTTAAGTCTAGAAGACTTTTGGTGGAGTTCTTGGGGTCTTCTATATAGAGTATCATGTCATCTGCAAATAATGACAATTTGACTTCTTCATTACCTATCTTTATTCCTTTTATTTCTTCCTCTTGTCTAATTACTGTGGCTAATTTTTCCAGAACTATATTGAAAAGAGTGATGATAGTGAATATCCTTGTCTTGTTCCTGATTTGAGTGTGAAGGATTTCAGTTTTTGACCATTTAGTATGATATTGGCTGTTGGTTTTTCATAGATGGCGTCTATCCGTTTGAGGTAGAGACTCCAATTTTTTGTAGGGTTTTTATCATAAATGCATGTTGGATTTTGTCAAATGCTTTTTCTGCGTCTATGGAGATAATCATATGGTTTTTGTCCTTGGCTCTATTGATACAGTGAATTACATTGATTGATTTGCATATATTGAACCATCCCTGCATCCATGGGATGAATCCCATTTGATCAGGGTGTATGATCTTCTTGATGATCTTCTGCATTCTGTTTGCCACTATCTTATTAAGGATTTTTGCATCTATGTTCATTAGTGAGATTGGCCTATAGTTCTCTTTTTCAGTTGGGTCTTTCTCTGCTTTGGGGATCAAGGTGATGCTTGTTTCCAGGAATGAATTTGAGAGTATTGCTTCCCTTTCAATTTCATTGAAGAGTTCAAACAGTAGTGGCAGCAGTTCCTCTCTAAATGTCTTGTGGAATTCAACAGTGAAGCCATCAGGGCCCGAGTTGCTTTTCTTAGTTGATAAGTTTTTAATTATGTTTTCAATTTCATTGGTTGATATTGGGTTGTTCAGCATTTTTAGATCTTCTTCGTTCAACTTTGGTAATTCATATGTATCTAGGAATCTGTCCATTTCTTCTGTGTTGTCCATCTTATTGGCGTATAGGTTCTGGAAGTGGGTATTGATGATCCTCTGGATTTCTGCTGGGTCTGTTGTAGTTTCACCCTTTTCATTCCTAATTGCATGGATTTGGGCCTTTCCTTTCCTTTTTCTGACAAGGTAGGGTAAGGGTTTGTCAATTTTGTTGATTCTTTTGAAGAACCAACTCTTGACTTCATTGATTTTTTGTATAGTTCTCTTAGTCTCTATTGCATTAATTTCTCCTCTGATCTTTATAATTTCCTCCCTTGTATGAGCTTTGGGTTTGTCCTGCTCTTCTTTTTCTAGAAGCTTGAGGTTCAGCATCAGGTTGTTTAATTGGGCTCATTCTGTTTTCCTAATATGCGTATTCACTGCTGTGTATTTCCCTCATAAGACTGCTTTCATTGTTTCCCATGGATTCTGATATGTTCTATTGTCATTGTCATTTAATCAAAGGAATTGTCTGATTTCTTCTTTAATTTCCTGTATGACCCATTGGTTATTCAGAAGTGTGTTGTTCAATTTCCATGTGTTTATGAAATTTTATGAGTTTCTTTTGCTATGGATCTCCAATTTCATCCCACTATGGTCTGATAATATACAGGGTATGACTTCAATTCCTTTGCACTTACTTAAACATGTTCTATGTGTGAGTATGTGGTCTATTTTGGAGAATGACCCATGTGCAGCTGAGAAGAATGTGTATGCTGATTTTGCGGGGTGGAAGACTCTGTAAACATCTGTTAAGTTCATTTGTTCAAGAGTTCGATTGATTTCTAGTATTTCATTACTCATTTTTAGTGTAGTTGATCTATCTATTTGGGACAGTGGGGTGTTGAGGTCCCCCACTACAATTGTATTAGTGCATATATGACTTTTCCTGTCCATTTGTGTTTGTTTTATATAGTTTGGCACACTAGTGTTTGGTGCATAGATATTTATGATTGTCATCTCTTCCTCTTGGATTCTTCCCTTTACAAAGATGTAGTGTCCTTCTTCGTGTCTCTTAATCAGTGTTGGTTTGAAATCTACTTGATCTGCCAAGAGGATAGCTACTCCTGCTTTTTTGGGAGTTCCTGTCATATGCAGTATTGTTTTCCACCCTTTAACTCTCACTTTATGGGTTTCCTTTTGAATTAAGTGTGTTTCTTGTATGCAGCATATTGTTGGATTTTGTTTCTTGACCCATTCTGCCAGTCTATTTCTTTTGATTGGTGAATTGAGACCGTTAACATTGATGATTATAACTGAAACATATTGACTTGTCATTGCCATGACTTTTTCTTTTTGTGGGGTTCTCCCCCTTTACATTTAATTTCTTGTCATGCCAGATGGGTTCATTCTGCTTTGCTTCATGGGGTTGTGATCCTCACTGTCTGTTCCTAGGATATTGTGTAAAATTCTTTGGAGTGCTGGTTTGGTATTCACAAAGTTCCTAAGGTCCTCTTTGTCATGAAAGTATCTTATTTCTCCATCCATTTTGAAAGATAGTTTTGCAGGGTACATCAATCTGGGTTGGAGGCTGTTTTCTTTTAGGGCTTGGAATATGTGACTCCAAGCTCTTCTTGCCTTGATGGTTTGTGTTGAGAAGTCTGCTGTGATTGTGATGGGCTTTCCTTTGTATGTGATTTGTTTCTTTTCTCTGACTGCTTGGAGAACTTTGTTCTTCTGTTATGTTTCTGGAATCTTCACAATTATATGCCTATGTGTAGATTTTTTTTGATCAAGGCTATTTGGAGTCCTATATGCCTCACTTATCTGTATGTCAAACTCTTTTCCACTGCTTGGGAAGTTTTCTCCCATTATTTCTGTGAAGAGATTTTTTTTTGTCATCTGCACTCTCTCCTGTTTCTTCATTGAGCCCAACCAGTCTTATGTTATTCTTGTTTTCATCTTCTAGCAGCTGCTGGATTGATTTCTCATGTTCCCTTTTAATTTTGAAGCAATTTTTCTTTTCCTGTCCACTAATTGCAATCTTATCTTCTCTATCTGAAATTCTGTCCTCACATTGGCTCATTCTGCTATGTAGACTTTCAGTGGAGTTTTTCATGTCCTGGAAATCTGTTTTATGGATTCCATTTGTTTCTTATGTTGGGATTCCATCATGTTCCTGAGATCCTCTCTAGATTTATTAATCATGTCTTGCACTAGGGGCACAATTTCTCCTGTTATCTGAGAAATTATTTCTGATTTCATTTTTTCCAGATCCCCTCTTGTTGCCAGTTCAGGGGATCCAGGTGGTTGAGTATCATAGTGTTCCATCTCATTTCCCTTTGGGTTTGCTCTAGGTGATCTGGAAGTCTGGTTTTCAGACTTATTTACATGTTTTCTTATTTTGACTGGGGCAGCAGGCTGTTAGCACCTGCACCAATTACCTCCTCTGAGCTGGGAGAGGTGGGACAGTCGCCAGGAGCAGCAGTAGTGATGGTGACCCAAAAGCCCTTTCCTGTGGGTTGGGAGCAGCAGGAGAGATGATGGCCAGGAAGCCCCTTCCTCTGGACCAGAAGCAGTGGGATGGCAGCTCAGAAGCCCCTACCTCTGGGCCAGGAGCGGTGGGAGGGATGGTGGCCTGGAAGCCCCTTCTTCTGGGTATGGAACAGCAGGACAGAAGGTGGCCCAAAAGCCCTTTCCTCTGGGCTGGGAGCAGTGGGAGGGATGGAGACTGGGAAGCCCCTTCCTCTGGACCAGGAGCAGTGGGATGGCGGCTCAGAAACCCCTACTTCTGGGCTGGGAGCAGCGGGACTCAGTATCTTGGCCTCATGATCTGGTGTCCTCTGTGTCTTTGTAGTGTGGAACCAGGTGGCTGCCTGTCTGCAGTGGGGTGATTCCACATGTTCTGTGCCACTCCCAACCTTGGTAGGGCGTAGGCAGACCTGCCTGTCTGCAAGGGGTTGATTCGGCGTCTTCCACATGACTTGGGACCTTGGTAGGATGTGCACATACCTGCCTGTTTGCAGTGGGCTGATTCAGCGTGTTCCGTGCCACTCGGGACCTCTGTAGTGCGTGGGAAGACCTGCTTGTCTGCAACGGGGTGATCGGGATCTTCCTCAGGACTCAGGACCTCAGTAGGGAGTGCACAGACCTGCCTGTCTGCAGCGGGGTGATTCGACATTTTCCCATATTTTCTTTTTACTCCTACCTTTAAGTTGGATGTTTCTCTTCTTAAGATATAAAAAAATGATAATGATTATTTATGATTATTATATTTTACTATACCTACATAAAAAACAGTTTTTTTCTTTTGGCTTCAAGATTTTAAATTTTATTGAGCATTCATTAGGAATTTTTAATGTATCTTGATATCATCATTTATTTTTTTCATTATAACTTAGAGAAAATTAACTCACAATTATATTTTGTGTAAGTTGTTAGACTTGCAAACTAAGCACCAAACATATTAAATGAGGAAATTATTTTTAGCTCTTTAATTATTACCTTCGTCACTTTCATGTTGCTGAGATATTCAACCTAACACCAAAATCTTAAAGGAAGAAAGGTTTATTTCTACTCACATTTCATCCCACAATTGGCTGGCTCTAGGGCAAGATGACATGGCAGCGGGCATGGCAAAGGAGATGTACCCTTCCAGGCCATGTACCCAGTGATCCAGCTCTTCTAAGTAGGCCACATCTAGTTAGCTATAACCTCATCAGTGGACTAATTCACTACTGAGTATGGTGCATCCATGCTTCAGTCACCTTTGCAAAACCCCATCTATGACTGCATGAAGCTTTGGAAGGGAAAATATCTAGATATAAACCATAACATTGTGACCCTGGTCCCAAAAAGATTCATATGCATCTCTTTATGCAAATAGTATTCAGTTTAATCTTTAAAAGATCCTAAAATCCTACCAGTTCCTATATTGATGAAAAGTCCAAATCTAAAATTTCCCCTGGAACATATGGTAAATTCTAGCAAGGTTTTTGCTTCATTTATTGGTAAAATATTTACTACAGATTCAATTCTATTATCCTGGCACTAGTTTTCAAAGATTTTAGAATAAATATTAATCATTTTTCTGCTGTCTATTTCAATTGTATTTTGAAATGGGGTGATAAATCAATTTACATATCCTATGTTTAAATTATTTCTATTTAAATTTGTGTCCTAGTTTTTATAACTGGCATTGTTCATTTGTATCTTCAATTTGTCCTATCAAACTAGTTAAAACTTTGTCTATTTTTATATATTTTTTAAAATTTATCATTTTAAAGTATGATAAAGTATGCATAAAATATATTTATATTTTAGCTATTTTAAAGCATGCAATTCTATGGCATTAAGAAAATTTGTATTTTTGAGCAACCATCAAACTTTTTATCTTGCATCACTGAAATTATGTATATAATAAACATTAGTCCCATGTTCTTCACTATTACTCAGCTTTCTATTTTCAAGTACCACATATGAACGGGGTCAGAAATTATTGCTATTCTGTGTTTGGATTGTTCCACTTACTATAATATCTGGAAAGTTCATACACATTGAATATTTAAATTTAAAACATTTATTACAGGAAGACATATTGTAATTAATCCCCTCTAAGAGATATTTCCTAGCTTTACACACACTTACCTCATTTTTCCTGCCACTTTCTGAAATAGTTGTGGGACTCCTCTTTCATGACTGTCCTTACTACAAAGAGTAATAAAATAAAATCAGTGAATCCTGCTGCCAAGTGCCATCCAACAGAAAAGCAGTCTCATAAAAATACTGAGGAGTGTCTTCATCTATCTTTTTCACTCAATCTGACCAAATTCCAAAATCAAAATGACCATAAAAGATAAAGGTTTTGAATTTATTCAGGACATTAGGGAAGCCATATCAATGCAACCAAAGATATTCTAAAGAGAGTATGTGCAGAACTGCTTCAGAAAGTGGCAAGAATGATGAGATAAGTGTATTTAGAGTTAAAGGGAATATTTTGAGGGGGATTAATGGCAATGTGCCTTTTACTGTAAAAATATTTTTAAAATTTATACATTCATCAGATTTTTTCAATCATGCATAATCTATCAGAATTTCCTTTCTCTTTATAAGATTGAATAATAGCCCATTTGTATTTATGTACAACATTTTGTTTATACATTAATCCGTCAACAAACATTTGCATCTACATGTGACTTTTGTAAATAATGCTAATATTTATAACTCTATTATACTATTTATAACTGTAATATTTATAATATTATAACTGTAAAAATATCCATGCTAAACCTTTCTTTCAGCTCTTTTGGATACATAACCATAGATGGAACTGCTGGATAACTATTTTAAAAATGGTTTTAAGGAATTTTAATTCTGCTTTCCGCAGTGGCTGCATCATTTTACATTCCAGCCACACTGTACCATTTTTTCTATTTACAATTTTGTTTGGTAATAGGAGCCACCTTGGTGGATTTGATGCTATATCTCAGAGATTTCAATTGCAGTTTTCCTAATGATTACTTATACCCTGTTACTATATCTATTATTGAAAGTAAGATATTGGAGTATCTAAGTACTATTGTAGGTCTATTTCTGTTTTCAACTTTATCAATGATTGTGTCATATATTATAAAAGCTATGACATTTGGTCCACTTATGTCTATAAATGTTATATCTTCTTCATGAGTTGACCCTGCTATTATCACATAATGTCCTTGTTTGTCTCTTTAGACAGCTTTTGTCACAGTCTAATGTGTTTGCTACTTCTGCTCAATTTTGGATACTGTTAGCATAAAACATACTTCCCCTCCTTTCACTTATAATTTTTGCTTATACTGAAATTTAAAATAAGTCTCTTTTAGACAGTATATAGTAGGACTTTTTTCTAAAATTCATTCTATAAGTCTATTCTTTTTGATTGGGGAATTTAATTTATTAAGCTAACATCTATTTAAAATGGAAAATTATTGGGGCTGGGGATTTAGCTCAGTGGAGCCACCACCTGCCTCTCAAGAGCAAGGTCTTGAGTTCAATCCCGGTACAAAACAAAAAGGAAAACTATTTTTGTTTTGTTGTTTGTACACTTTGTATAGTATTTGCCTCTCATTTTCTATCTGCCTATGTGTTTACTTGATTTTTAGTGAAATGCTTTGGTTTTATTTCATATTCATCTTGTGCATTGCTATAGATATTTTGTAATAATTACCAACAGATTTCATGTACCATCTTAAAATTATTAATATTTGTGTTAGTCAGCTTTCCATCCCTATGACAAAATAATGAAAAAATCAACCTAAAAGAGAAAATATTTATTTTAGTGAAACATTCTGTCCATGGTCTTCTGATCACATTGTTTGGATCTGAGATTTGGGTGAATGGCATAGCAGAAGAGTGTGTTTTGAACAAAGCTGCTCACCCGTGCCAGCCATGGGGGTGGTGAGAGAAGAGAGAAGAGAGAAGAGAGAAGAGAGAAAGAAGAGAAGAGAAGAGAAAAGAGGAGGGGAAGAAAGGAAAGCAAAGGAAAGGAAAGGAAAGGAAGAGAGAAGGGGAAGGAGTAAGGAGGAGATACAATCACCAAGGTAATGGCCTTATGACCCATTTCCTTCAACCAGGCCCACCACTGAAATTTCCATCAACTTCAATACTCCCACCAAATTTACAAAGTACTAATCCATTTATGGATAATTCAATGATGATAGTAGAGCCCTCATGAGCCAATCACCTGCTAAAGTGCCACCTTTGAACATTGCTGCATTAGCGACCAAATCTTCAACACAAGAGCTTTTAGAGGATATTCCATCCCAACTACAGCATTGTTTAATTTAAATTAGTGGTAATCTATCTTCAGTTGCACACAAAACACTACCTCTATACTCCTGTTCCTCCAATTTACATTACTAAATAAAACAATTACCTATATATTGTAAACTCACTGACATGGATTTTTAATTATTTTTTGTATTAATCTTTTAAATTCTGTCCAAAATAAAAATTACAATTGCAATAATACTATTTATTTGCTAATATATTTACTTTTCCATATATTTACCTTCCTTAGAGACCTTTCTATAGCTGTAAGGTATTTTCTAGTATTTTGTCATCTCAACCTATATGACTCCCTTTAGTATTTTATTTCATATAGGGATGTCTAGTGGTAATAAATATTCTTTTCTTTACATGGCAAATGATCTCTCTCTCTCTCTCTCTCTCTCTCTCTCTCTCTCTCTCTCTCTCTCTCTCTCTCTCTCTCTCTCCCCTTCCTTACTTCCCTCTAGCCTTCCTTCCATGCTTCCCTCCATTTATCTTTGTAGTACTGGGGTTTCAACCCAAGACTTCATTCATGTTAGACATGGCAAGCAGTCCAGCACACAGCTACATTTCTGGCCTTTCTCATACTTTTTAGAGCAATATTGATGGATATATAATTGCCAAGTGACAGGTTGTTATTGTTTATGTTGTTTTCTTCAGCACTTTCTACTGAAAAGTACATTGACAATTCATTAGAATATTCATTATAAATGACTTTTCTCTCCCTATTTTCAGACTATTTTCTTTTTTTTCTCTTTTTTCTTTGCCTTCAACAACTTGATGATAGAATCTCTGTGTTAAGTTTTGGGAGCTTAAGTTATCTGAGTTTTGTTGAGCTTCTTGGACTTTTGATTCATAGTTTTTCCCAAATTTGTAAAGTTTTAGGTCATTAGCCTTCAGATACATTCTCTTCTGAAACTCCAATAATTAATACAACTGTCCATTTACTAGTTTCCATGGGACACTAGCATAAACAGTTTCTGTTTACTTTTATTTATTTTCTAATTTGTCTTTTCTGCAAATTTTCCAATTCTTTTTATAGCTGAAGTCTGCTGTTAATCCCCTTAGAAAATATTTAAATATAGACCTTGCTTTTTTAGCTCCAAAATTTTTTTAGTTTTTTAAAATAATTTCTGTCAGGCTGAGGATTTAGCTCAGTGGTTTTGCCACCTGCTGTGCAAGCACAAGGACCTGAGTTCTATCCCCAGTACCAAAAACAATAATAAATAAATAATAATAATAATTTCTGTCTTTGTTGATCTGATTTTATTCATATATTATTTTTCTTATACATCTTTTGCTTTTTTAATGCTTTCTTTTACTTTTGAATATATATATATATATATATTATTTATTTATGTATTTATGTCTGCCTAGGGATTTTATACTACTTTAAATTAGCCATAATTTTCTGTATTTTTGTAACGAATTTTGGATTGTGTTGTTGAAACTGGGCATTTAAGAAAACAATTCCCTTTTCAAGTTTTTACAGATTGGCTCTGTATCAGGCAATCTCATTTAAAGCATCTTCCCAGCCTAGTAATCAAGAACTTAAAATCTCAGGTTTTCTGAGCATCTTCTTGCCCAAGCCTGCATCTAGCTTTCTCTGTCTGCTAGTTCATACTACCACATTTGAATGTATTAATTCCCAAAACACTCCCACTCCAGCTTCTTTTTGGGAATTTAAATGGTCAGTTTAATGCCTTTGTCCCCAGAAATGTACATGTCTGTAGTCCCCCTGGGCTTTTATGAATCCTGCTTGTCACTCAAGCCATTTTTCCCAGACTAAGATCTGATTTATGACACTTTCCCCACATGTAGTCTTAAGTGAAACAGAGGCAAATTGTTCAAGTAACCCTCAGACAGATGACAATATAACAAATAAAGTTTTCTTTACTCTGTCAAGTTCAAGTCAGGGAATCAGGTACTAGGCAGCTACTTCCAGATCAGAATTATCTTAGCCAGGGAAGGCTGAGGAAAAACTTATAGTTTTGGGCCTTCTCTCTGTTCCACTGGCCAGGGAAGGAGAAAGTCTTGTGAGTAAATAGCCAAGGGAAGAGGATATTGATTATAGTTAAACTGTGATCTGTAATAAAGAACTGCACAACTACCAAGTTAAGAAATCCATATAATTGTCACAACTCAAAATACAGAAAGAACATAATTAGTAGCAAAACAAATTAAGAATTGCAGTTGAAAATGTTAAAACAAACAGCAATATGAGAGGGAAAGATAACTTGTTAGTGGAACCAAGTCAGGAGACATAGGCCAAGGAAACTGCTTAAGATTAATGCCAGTAATGACAAGACACTTGCTAGACCACTTCTCTTATAAAGAATGACTGTATGTTGTGTCATGGGCTGAAAATATAAGAGCTTTAATGAGTTACCTCAAACTAAGATGGACAACAGGAAGTAGAAAAAGAAAATAAATTTGAGGGGTTTTTGTTGAAAAGCAGCTGAAGGAAACTCATTTAACTGTATAAGAAATATGTCATTTGATCTCTTCCAGTTTTGGCAAAACCAAATTTTAAGATAATGTCAATCTTAGTGTCTAGTTTGTTTTATTCACATTGAACTACTCCTACTTATGCCAAATTTTCATTATGTCATTGTCTTTGCTTCCAAGTACTGATCTGTGACCTGTTAGGAATCGGGCTGAACAGCAGGAGATGAACAGCAGGCAAGGGAGCAAAGCATCATCTTTATTTACAGCCTCTCTCCATCCCTTTCATTATGACCTGAGCTCCACCTCCTGTCAGAGCAGTCATGGTGTTAGATTCTCATAGAAACAGGAACACTATTGTAAACTGCATGTGGGAGTGTTCTAGCTTGTGTGCTCCTTATGAGAACTTAATGCCTTATGATCTGAGGTGGTGATGCTAGCACTGGGAGATGGTTGAAAATACAGATGAACATTAGAAAAATGATTTGGCATCACAGAGACAGAATAAATCAATTATTTGTAGACTCATATCAAAACAAGTAAGAATTCAACTGCATCTATAGCAGGCCAAATCAAGATGGCAGAAGAGAATGGACATAAGCAACATCATTCAAGTTTCATTGTCTCCCATTACCCCCAGAGGGAGAAAATCTATTTTTAGGTAAACAAGCTCAGGGTTCCCACTGATTCTGAATTATGGTGAGTTGTGTAATTATTTCATTATAAATTATAATATAATAATAATAATAATAATAGAAATAAAGTGCAACAAATGTATTGCACTTGAATCATCCTGAAACCCTTCTCTCATCCTCCAGTCCATGGAAAAATTATCTTTCATGAAACTGGTCCCTGGTGCTAAAAAGATTGAAGACCACTGCATTATGATGTGTAGTGGACTGTATTCCATCAATTTCATTATAGTATTACAAACTGCAGAATTTTTTTCCCAGTGGGGTTCTGGGTTAGAATCTGCTGAAAGGTTGATAAGAAATTGGGAAGATAGGTCTAAATATTATTTTTATGTGCAGAGTTGCTACAAGGTGCTAGTTTGTCTGTGGTATCCACCAGTAGTGTGTTCAACTTTTCTTCTAGACTATCAGCCTCTGGTCAAATAGCACCTTGAAACCTACCATCAGATAGTTGTCAACAGACTTTCAGAGCCAATGACCATGTGAGGAGGGCAAGTTTCCCTTGATTCTTCATTGGCTCTCTTTGCAGCCTAACTTTGGCTGTTGCTATGCCCAGCATTCTGGAAAACCTTTTATTAGTCATATCTAACATGCAGCCACCTTTTTTCTACAATTTATTTTAAGCAAAGAAAGACTGTCTTGGACCATATATAAAATATAAAATGGGTAACATATATATATATATATATATATATATATTTCCTCTGTATATATTTTTATTATAATATCTAAATAAAAAGTAGGGCTACAAGTTGGACAAGCCTCTTTAGGTTCTAAACTATATACTCATCCAGGGCCTCAAAAGGGTTTGTTCATGATGTTACACTGATTCTTCTGTTCTCTCTCCAGTACCCTTGTTTACTCTGACTGTGTAAAATCTTATTCTTGAAATGAATCTGTTATTTGAAACACCCACAGTAACTCTTCCTCTGTAATTTAACCTTGTTCATATATTCTGCAATTCCTCACTGGCATGAAGAAATGAAGAACTGAAAAAGGCTTGATTTTTACAAATTAACAATGATTGTTGTATGAAAAATATTGTTATTGTATTCATATTATAATGCAAAATGACATTTATTATAAAAATAAATTATAAACCAGAATATTTTTTCTCCATTCACTACTTTTATCCCAACTCTCCCTGCTTATATTTCAAAATATTATAGACCCTCACTTTTACATTTCACTGTTGATTCTATTTTTTTTAAATAGTAAAAACTCTTAGCATAAAGCTACTATACTCTCAGCATAAAGCTCAACTGTGGTCCTTGAATGTTCTATATAGAAGTAATTCATGTTCTTCTCACACCAAATTGTATAGTCCTAACAATTCCCCCAAACAAAGGCTTAGCATAAATGCTCTTGAGTGATTGTGATTGAGAAAAATGAACACGTATTATTCTGATACAATTCAAAACTTGATAATTGACTACAGCTGACTCAGATAAAATGAAAATTAATTCTTTGATTTTTTTTACCTTTAGTGCACAGCACAGCATATTAAAAATCTTTGAAAATTTAAGTGGTTTTCTATAGCATAAATATTTATGAAATGTACACACTCAATTTTGGTATGATTCAATAATATATAAATCAAGAGAACCAAACCCAATAAAAACATACTCTTAAAATGTTTAACAATTCTACCTCTAGAGCCAACTGAATATTCATATTAGTAGTCAATTTTACAATGCTTCCACAATGTAAAGCTATGTTCTCATTTATTTATGTATGTAAGCTCACTTATTCCTTACAACAACCTTTTGAATTGTGTATCTATAACTTGGCTCAATGAATAAGGAACCAGATAGAGGATATTAAAAAAATCTGTACAAAGCATGAAACTGGTAATTGGCAGAGTTTAGTTAACCTGCATGCTTCAGTCGCTAGACTTGATTACTTCTAAGTTCAGTTGAAAATACACAATAAAAAATGCTCATTGCTCTTTCATTGACATGAGCAAAAAGGAAATATTAAAATCACTCTACATTAGGAAATGGTCAAATAATTTATGAAATATTCATATAGTTGAATATCATAAAAGTTCAAATAACTCTATGAATAGTTTATCATTTCATGGAAAATGCATTGGATATAATACTAAATAGAGCTTTGTTTATTCAGGGTGATAGCAACCTTATAAAATTCATGGAAAATTATTGAAAAGAAAAATACTAAAAGAAAGAGTAATTAGAGCCAGGGATTTAGCTCAGTGGTTCTGCCACCTGCCTAGCAAGAGCAAAGTCCTGAGTTTGATCCCTGGTACCAAAAAAAAAAAAAAAAGAAAAAGAAAAAGAAAGAGTAATTATGAGTTTTTCCTGTATACATTTTGTATGTATTAAAAATGTCACCAACAAGAATGTGCTATTTTTATGACAACAGTGTTTTAAAGACTGAAGTTTTAAAGAACATTAGCAGCATACAAGTCCCAGAGTTCTTTCAACTGCAGAAATTACAACTTAATAATTATGTGATATGGAGACTTTATGATAACTCCATACTTAAGAAGTCACAGTACCCCAAAGCCAATAATAGTGCACTGAAATGAGTAAGAAATCTTGTGTTCACCCATAGAAGCCCTCAGCTCACAATGATTGATGCATTTAGGAGAAAGTGCTCAACTTGCAGCTTGTTCCTCAAGAATGAAGGGGAAGTGTGGAATATGTATTCATGTTCTGGATTTCCAAGTGAGCTATCCAACGGATGAGTTTCTGTCACACTTCATCTAGAATGTTATGAAAAGTCATTGTACTTTTGATGCTTCTTGGCCACTTAGCGCTGTGGACAGCCCAGTTACTTGTACCACCAGAAAACCAGTAGTATCACAGAAAGATACCAGGAGCAATGGGTTGTAATCCTCAAAAAAGAAACCCATAATCATTTTTAATTGGGAACTTATACACATAAGCTTAGAGAAGACACATTTAAAGAATAGCGTTGAGAGGCCCACAGAATCACTGGCTGAGATGACTGGTGAACATTTCTCCCTTTTATAATGCCAGTTTTTACAGCCTTGGCAAGGTGGATGTCTTTGAAAATTACCACACCACCCCCCAACTGCCCCCCAGTAAATCACATAATGCAAATAGGAAAACATGACTGAGTTAGGAGAGTAAAATATATCACCATGAACTGATCCTTAAAATCAACACATATATGAATTTCCTGACAAACAATTTAAAGTGATGAGGATGGACAGGAGAAGCTAAGTGGACTTGAGTCTGAGGCCATATGGAAAGCCTGAAATTGGGCCAGTGGTAATAGCAGAGGCCAGAATTATGACAGTTTTGAGGAACATACAAGTTTGATATTACTGAACAAAGAACAAACAATATATGTCCCCACTAACCCCAAGAAACTTCCAGTTCTGAAAGTTCCTTTCCTGAGGCAGCAGTGTATGAGGGAGGCTCCAAAGTCATGCTCCACATAAACAAAAATACACTGCAAAGGAGATTTTCACAGACTAGGGCACCAGAGAAACTGAAAGCAAATGAGAAGTCTCTGAAAAGCACTTGTGGGTCCTTGGGAAAATTGAAAACAAGTGCAAGATCCTAACTAGGGACCCAGATTTGAGCACAGAGAAGCCACAGCTCCAGTGGTGACACAAGTTGCCATGACTGCAAACAGTCAGACCTCTTTAGGAACAGTTATTCATCCATTCTTCCTCTCAATACCAGCAGTCCTGTGTCTTGCTCACTGCCCACAGATCATAGTGAGGCAGCACATGGAAACCCCTACCACCTCCAGCTGGGGGCTACCAAATGCACCACTAAGTTCATGAGCTGGAGAATGACACTTTGGGGAGAGTGAAGAGAGAAACACTGTGGGAGGAATATTTGGAAAGGTACAGGTTAGCCAGAGGACATCCTGTGGAGGATTTATAAGAAGCCTTGCCAAGGAGACCACAGAAGCAGCTGTAGGGATTGTCATGCAAGAAAGGGAGTGGAAATTGAGAGAACCTCATGGAAATCAGCAGAAAACTGTGGTCTAAGCCAACCATGCTGTATCCTCCGCTGTTCAACTTAACTGAAGGGGGTTGGATGTTAAGACAAGGCAAAGGGCGCCAGGTTCCCATACCCAGAGTGTGAATGGACCCATAGCAATCCAGATCACCAAGCCTCCTCACTCACAGTTAGTCAGTTGAACAAATCAGTGGATTGGGCAGCTGGGAGAACTGCAGCAGCAAGCTGTAATCTGAGATCAGTGAGAAGAAGCATCTGTTGTCACAGTGATGCTCTGAAGAGAGCAGTTGTAGGAAAGAGCCAGAACCAGAAATCCATCCAGAAACCCCTTATAGATCAAAGCTTCCCCACTTGTAAATGTGGAGAAGTAACTCACTGGTTGAATTCAGAATGCAATATAAATAAGGTGGGGGATTTAGCTCGGTGGCACCATACCTGCCTCACAAGTGCAAGGTCCTGAGTTCGGTCCCTGGTACCTAAATAAATAAATAAATGTAAAATACTTTTTTTTAAAAAAAGAAAGAATGCCATATAAATAGGACTGTGAGGAGACTCTCATATTGTGTTTTTGCAAAATTTGAGTTTTTCTGTTGCTATTGCCTTCTTTTCTTTCAATTTCTTTATATATATATATATATATATATATATATATATATATATATGGTGTCTGTATATGTGCAAGAGAGAATAAGAATTAACCAATGCTTTAATCTAAATAATACCCTTCAAGGGCAAGTCAGGGTCCTCCTCACCAAAACCGTGCATAGAGGATCCAAACACAAGCTACCTATCACCATGTGAACAGGTTCTTGCTTTCTAAAGTTCCTTTCAAACTCCAATGGCACTTTCCTCCCTCTTAATTCCCTCTCCAACTCCCACAAATTTATGCTCCTCTCCACCTGCCCTCTACTCCAGCTATAAAAATCATGAATAGAGTTCAATCTCCTCTCTTTCATTCATTTGTTATTTATCTTTTCTCTTTTTCTTCTTTATGATCTACTCTCTTCTTTTTTCTTACTTTTTCCTTCCTCTACCTACCACATTTCAGCCTGTCTGTGAATAGTAGTTAAGAGTAGTTTATAATAGTCTTTATGGGACATTGATAAAAGTATGAAATTATTAAAATTTTAATGTACATGATTGATATATGGTTGGATCTGTTGATATTGATATAACTTCTAGAGATTCTCTCATTTCAACACAGTGACCAGATCCAAACCTATTAAGCTGAGGAAATGGAGATGTAGATAAATATGAAAACATAACTGAAAATATGAACTGTTGGTTCACTAAAGGAAAAATTTAATATAATAAATATATATATATATGTATGTATGGTATAAAGAATTACAAAGGCTGGCTCCAAAAGGCCCATCTACGTACTGGAGAGCAGAGGATTCGATCAAAATAATGCCTGGAACTCCCTACCGAGTCACCTGGGAGTTCAGATCAGGGTTTGTGTTGGAAGGCTGAAGAGTCTGCACTGGAAGCCTAGAGACTGGTGTCCAAAGATGATGGCAGAGTGGAGCTCCTCCAAAGAAGTAAAAAAGCAAGACTTCTTTCTTCTTTCCCTTTTATTCCATCCAGGATACAAGCCTCTTGGTTGGTCCCACACACACCCATGCTGGCTCTCTGTCTTCAGTAAATCAGTCATTCCAACACACCCAGAAATGTGATAATTAATCTGCTAGGCATTTTTTAGTCAACTTGACACCACAATTAACTAGCATAACAACCAAAGCCAAAATCACACCACCAAGAAGCAAAGGTTAACTAAAGAGATCTCCACACTAACAACAGTCTTTCCTCTCTAGTTGATACTCAATCCTCAGCAGAAAAAGAAAAATGAAAAGAAACATGAAAAAACACGGCAATGAAATATTTCCAAAACTACCAGCTTCTCCAGAGCTAACCTAAAAGGCATTGATGGGGAGGAAATTCAAAACCAAATGATTAAAATGCATGAAAAATAAAAGAACAAACAACAACAACAAACAGATCCACAATGTGATCAGCAAGCTCAAAGATAATAAACTTAATTGACAAAATGATCAACAAGCTTAAAGAAGAATATATATTAAGCTTGTTGATGTATACATATATATATGACCTAACCAAATTGATACAAAATATAAATGACCAGTTTAGCAAAGAAATAGAGTCCATGAAAAGGTACCAAAGAGAAATCCATGAAATAAAAGAATTCTATTAAAAGCAAGGGCAACAAAATGACCAATGATAAAGGACTTTGTCAAAACTAGAAGGTATGGTTGATGTCGATCATATTCAGAAATACCTAAAATACAACAAGAGATTAGGAAAAATGGATTTAAAGACTACTAAATGACTCAGAGAAAACTAACTGCTTAAAAATATAAGTTAAAGTTAAATATCACATTTTCTTAGGACTTGGAGAGATAAATCTTTCTCAAAAAGAAAAGAGGATCAAGAAATGGAGTGGGACAGGAGGAGAGTGATAGGGAATGAAAAGAGGAATAGACATGTGATATGTACATGTACCAACTCTACTTACGGAATGTAAACTGCAAACATATTCCCAAAAGGGAAAAAAAAATTAACAGGATCATGAGGTGGGTGGGTAAGGGAGTGGGGGAAGGGAAAGGGGATGAAAAAGGAATTAAGATGCATTACACACATATATCAAATTCCCACAAAGAATATAAATATTGCATACTATGCACATGTACTAATGGAATAAAAATTTAAAAAGAAATAATAGAAGTCAAAGAAAAAGTAAAAGATGACACACATGCTAAAAATTTCTATTTACAGAAATTATAGCAGAAAAATTTCCAAGTATAGGAAAGTTAAACAGGACATGTAAAACCCCAAATAGCCACAATCAGAATAAAATCTCCCAATATACCTCATAGTTATAATTCTAGATACCCAACACAAGAGCAGAATTTTAAAGGCTGTTAAGGAAAAGTAACAAATCAATTATAAAAATAAACATATTAGAATTACAGTAAATTTCTCAAAATATGAGTCAAGCTTTTCAAGGCCAAAAAGAAAATAATTTTAAACCCAAATTAATATAATCTGCAAAGATACCTCTCAAAATTGATGGAGAAATAAGGGCCTTTCATGACAAATTGTACTTTAAAAAATTTATAACCACCAGAGCCAGGGATTTAGCTCAGTGGCTCTGCTGTCTGCCTCGCAAGTGCAAGGTGACGAGTTGGAAAAAAAAATTATGACCACCAAACCAGCACTACAAAAATACTGGATAGTATCCTAGTCAGATAAAGAAGCCACCAATGCCAAAGAGCCTAAGGAATGAAAACATCAGAGAGAATGAGCTGTTAAATGAAAATGAATAAGAATTAACTCTGGGAAAATTATACAGTGACAGGATTCAGTAAACATTTTAAAGTCATAACTCTCAATATCAATGGTATTAACTCTCCATCAAAAAACACAGACTGGAAGACTAGATCTCAAAATACAATGCAGCTATATTACCTACATGAGATATACCTCATCAAAAAGCAAGTTCATAAAGTACAAGGAAGGGACACAAAATGATATCTCATGCAACCAGAGCTCAAGTATAAGGGTGAATAGCTAACATATTCAGAAACAGCAGACTTCAAGCAAAAAATGTCCAGAAGGGACAAAGATAGCCACTATATACTGGAGAATTCAACAGGAAGACATAACAATTATAAAAGTCTATGCAAAAACGGTGATGCACACAACTTTATGAAAGAAAAACTACTGGATATCAAAGATCAAATAATTATTAACACAATCAAAGCAGTGGGCTTCAACATCCCTCTATCATAATAAAACAGGTTAACCAGGCAAAAAATTAACATAGAAATATCAGAGTTAAATCATACCTTTGTACAAATGGACTTAAATGGCATCTACCCAATGCTTCATCCAACAACACAATACACATTTTCTAAGTGGTACATTGAATTTTCTCCAGAAGAAACCATATCTTAGGCCATAAAGCTTACTTTAATAAATACTAAAAAGAATTGAAAGAATCCCCTGCATACTATTGGATCATAGTGCAATGAAGCTAGAAATCAACAGCAAAAAATACCACAGAAATTAGACAAATACATGGAGATTAAATATTATATTAGTGATGAATCAATAGATCACAGAAAAAAGGTATGATGTAAAAGTGTATAATAGATATTGTGAAATAGGAAGAAAATGTTCAAATGGGAAGGGAACTGAGGGGCAGGGGAAAGGAAAGAATGGAAAGAAAATAATTAAAGGTAAGAAGGAAAAAATGGAAACAAAGCTTGTGTATATAGGAAGGGTGGAGGGGTTGAAGGGAGGCCAGGGGAATGGGAAAATATAAGAATCGAGATACATCATGTACAGGAACAAATCCTTAATGAGGAATGTGATCATAAGGTATACCTAAATGTACCGATAAGCTAAAAAAAGTTCCTAGAATCAAATGACAATAGAAGCACCATGTGCCAAAACGTGTGGGACGCCATGACAACAGTTCTAAGAGGGAAGATTATAGCTGTGAATGAACTCAGTAAAACAATTGAGCAAATTCAAATAAGCAATTTAATAATGCATATTAAATTTCTCAAGAAACAAGAGTAACTCAAATCTAAAATTAATAGAAGGAAAGAAATTGTAAATATTTGAGAAGTACTGAAACTGAGACTAAAAATTACAAAGGATCCATGAATCAAAGAGTTCATCTGTTGAAAGGATAAATAAGATTAATAAACCCTTAGCCAAATTTATCAAAAAATGAAAGCAAAACATATATCAAAGCAAATACAAATTTTAAAAAGCAGAAATCGTAACAGATATGGTCAAAAAATCCAGATTTTTTACTTCAAGAATTTATATGCCAATAAATTTTAGAATCTAGAAGAAATGGAGAACTTCCTAAACATAGAAATTATCATAACTGAGGCAGTATAATATGTAAAACTTAATAGCCTAATAGTGGGCAATAAAATACAGGCAGTAATAAATACCAAAAAAAGACAGCCCAAGACCCAGTGGATTCACTACAGAAAATCAAGGAAGAACTAAAACCAATCTTCAGTGAAACTAAAAGGAAGAAGTATTATGAAACTCATTCCTGGAAGCTAGCATTACCTTGATACTTATACCAGAAAAAGATTTAAAAAAAGAAGAAAAAGTGATTCCAATCTTCTTAATGTACATAGATACAAAAATTCTCAACAAAATAGTGGCAAATAGAAGGCAACAAATCACCAAAATGTCACAAGTCATGAAAAAGTTCACTTCATTCCAGGGATGCAAAGATGGCTCATCAGACATAAATCAATAAATGTAATTAATATATCACATGCACAGAAGTAAGGAAAAAAGTCAAACAATCATCAATATAGACTGAAAAAGCCTTTGACAAAATTCGATATCCATTTAAGATAAAACCACTGATAAAAATAGGTGTAGCAAAACCATACCTCAAACTTATAAAAGCCATTTGTGACTGCCAACGTTGTATTTAACAAAGATAAACTGAAAACTTTTCTTCTGAAATCAGGAATAAGACAATAGTGTCACATATCACCACTCCTGTTCAGTATAGTAGAGAAACTTTAGCCAGAAAAGCCAGGCAAGAAAAAGAAATAAAAGGGATATATACAGGAAAAGAAAGGAAGAATTTAAACTATTCTTATTAACAGTCATCGATATGATCCTTTACATAGAAGACTTCAAAAAAATTCACCTAAATATTCATAGAACTAATAAACAAATTCAGCCCAGTAGCAGGATATGAAATAAATACACAAAAATCATTAGTGTTCCTGGATGACAACAATGAACTTACTGAAAAAAAAAACTAGGATAACAAACCCATTTCACAATATTTTTTAAAAATTAGATATTTAGGAATAAACCTAACCAAAGGAGTAAAAAGTGTAATGAAAACAATAGTACTCTGAAGAAGATAAAAGAGGACATTAGAAAATAGGAAGGCAGAAAAAATATTGACAAAATCACTTCATTATTAAAACTGACATAGAGATTTAATAAAATTCCAATAAAAATACCAACAGCATTTTTTAAAGAAGAAAAAAAAATCCTAAAATTTGTATGGAAGCAGAGGAGTCTCAGAATAATAAAGGGAATCCTGGAGGGAAAATGCAAAGCAGAAGGTATCACAATCTCAGATTTCAAGTTATATTATAGGGCTACAGTGATACAGCAGCATGGTGCTGGCACAAAATCACTTGGCTGAATGGAACAGAATCAAGGGTGCCCAGAATATCTGAGGAACATTCAGCCATCTGATCTTTGGCAAAAAGGCCAAAAAACAAACCAGAGAAAACGTGCTGGGAAACTAATTATCTACCATGCAGGGGCTGGAATCTAGACCCATATCTTTCCCTATGTACTAAAATAAAATATAAATGGATCAAAAATCTAGACATTAAAACAGAAGAATTAAATCTGTTGGAAGATAAAATAGGTAAATTTTTAAAAGACATTGCCATGGACTTTGTGAACATAATCCAAATTGTAGAAGGAATAAGACCCAAGCTCAACAAATTGGATTACATTAATCATAAAATTGTCTTCACAGCAAATGAAACAACAGAGTGAAGAGATAACCAACAGAATGGGAAAAATTATTGATAATATCTAAGATATATAAATAACACAAAAATTAAAGACTGTCAAAAATGAAAAGAAAACCCAATCTGAAAATGACCAATTGACATAAATAGATACAGTACTTCTCAAAAAAAGTGCAAATGACCAATAAGAACATGAAAAAATGTTCAGCATCTTTGGCCATTAGAGAAATGGAAATCATAACAGCTCTGAAGTTCTATCTTACTTCAGAAAGAATAGCTATCATCAAGAAATGAAAAAACAACAAATGGTAGCAAGGGTGTGGGGAAAGTGGAACTCTTTTAAATTATTGGTGGAAATGCAATTTAGTAGAACCACTATCAAAGTCAGTACAGAGATTCCTCAAAAAAGTAAAAATAGAAATTTAGCTATACTTCTGGGTGTCTTCCCAAAAGAGTTAAAGACATTTTATTACAGTGATAATTATACATCCATATTTATAGCAGTGTAACTCACAATAGCTATATCTTACAAATAGCCTATATGTTCATCAACTGATGAATTAAAAAAAGAAAATGTGGGAGATATATACAAATGAGTACTACTCAAATATAAATAAGGTTAAATTTAAATCATTTGTAGGAAAATAGATAAATCTTGATACCATAATTCTGAGCAAAATAAGACACAGAAGGTGAAATATCATATGCTTTCTCTTACATATAGAACCCAAAATAAATAATTTATAGAGCAAAATAAAAGACAGAGGACAGAAAATAGAGAGGTAGACATTTTTCAGATGGTAAAGCATCTAGAAATTGAAGGAGAAAGAAATGGGAGGGGAAAGGGACTTAAAAAGGATGAAGATGCAAAATGTGCATGCATTAACTCTCCAAAATGAAGGTATCCATCATTCATCAGAAATGTATACTAATAAAAATTAGTTAACAAAAAGACAACAATGGAATCATCTTAAAATGCTTGGAAATCTTTAGGGTACACAAACAAGAAACTAAATAGTGCATAAACAAAATGAGAATATCAACAAAGAAGAGACAATAACTCAGATGTAACAGAAACTCTGGAGCTAAAGAAGATAATAATTATTTTTAAAACTTCACAAAAAGGTTTCAATTGATTTTGTTTGGCAGAGGAAAGAATCGGCATACACAAAGACAAATTACTTGAAATTATTGACTGAGAAGAACAGATAAAAGAATGAAATAAATTGAAGAACATCTAAAAAACAAATAGGATGCAAGAATTATAGAAATTCTGGAAGAAAGGAGAAAGAACAGAGAAGAGAAATGATTTCAAGAAAGAATAGCCAAGAAATTTCCAAATTATAGGGGTAAATGGCTATCTAAATTCAAGAAGGTCAAAGTGAGGAAAGAAAAAGAAATCATCAATATACTATATCTGATAAATCACTCTTTGATAAATGAAGGAGAAATAAAGACTTCTCCAGGGAAGCAAAAGCTAAGGAAGTTCACTACCACTAGATCAGCCCTACAAGAACTGCTAAAGAGAGTCCTTCAGGTTAATATGACAACACAAAAGCTTGTAAAACATAAAGTTCCCTGGTAAGGGCAAGTAAACAAACTCAAAGTACAGAACTATTGTAATGGTGGTACTACCTTTACTGATAATGTAAAATTTAATAGCATAAATCTAACAATAAATATAAAACTATATTAATAAATATACAAGGTGATAAAATCTGCAACTCCAGTAATATATGGAAAAAAATTTAAATAAAGATTATTAACTGACATAGACTGAATTTTTCTCAAAGTTGCTATCAATATTAAATAGATTGTTATAAAATTTGTTATGCTTATCATCACAGAGAAAATACTCATTGAAGATACATATAAGAAAAAGGAAAAGTCAATATCAACAAGATGGCATAATAGGAATCTCTGGAACTTCTTTCTCCCACCAAACATACTACTTAAGCAATAATTTGCAGACAAACTCACTTTGTAAGTAATCATAAACTAATTAAAAGACACTCTCACCTCAAAAGAGCTTGTATCCAAGGGAACCAAGCCAGTGGGGAGATTTGAGACACACTTTTCCTTAGAGACTTTCCGCTGCTGCAGTGCCACATGAGAGGAAGAGACTTCCTAGCTTCTATTTTCAACCAAAGGAAATAAAGACTTGCTTTGTGTATACAATGCTCCAGTTTTCTAAGAGGATTCCAAGAGGACAAGATTCTATCCTCTTAATTGCTGAGCTTTGTTCTGGTTACCTGGGGGGAAATGGAGATGGCATTAATTTTTCCTCTGCCTAAACTCTGAGAAATTGAATGATAAAAAATGAATCTAAGCTTTCAGTCCTCTCCCCAAAAGGAAAGGAATTAGCCCATGTGTTCAGCTTCCAATTTCTTCATGAATACACAAATAACCAGTATATGTCTCTACAGTCTTACACCAACACAGGGAATCAAAAGAAATGAAGAATCAGGGAAATGTTACAAAGAAAGATAAAACATAAATCTCCAGAAATCAACCTTAATGAAACAGACTTATATGGCTTACCTGATGGATAAAAATAACTTC
Source organism: Heterocephalus glaber (assembly GCF_053883595.1). Lineage (NCBI taxonomy): Eukaryota > Metazoa > Chordata > Mammalia > Rodentia > Bathyergidae > Heterocephalus > Heterocephalus glaber. The sequence continues at coordinate 24,162,575 of NW_028258143.1, read as the reverse complement.
CATAAGATATACCAAAGGCCAGGAAACAAAGTGAGAATTTCTAGAGAGACAGATAATATTAGGAAGCACCAAATAGAAATTATAGTGCTAAAGAACATGCACTGAAAAATTCATTAGAAGGGTCAAGAGCAGACTAGATCAAGCAGAGGAAATTATAAATAAACTCAAACACATATCTCAAGAAACAATTTAAGGAGCATAAAGATAAAAATGAAATATAAGAAGAAAGCTTAAGGGAATTAGCGCATCCCATCAATCTGCAACTGGCCAATATACACATCTGAATTTCTAGGAGGATAAGAGCAAGAGAAAGAACCAGGCAACTTATTCAGAGAAACAGTGGTTAAAACTTACAAAATTGGTGGATATAAATGAACATCCAGATTCCAAAGGATACAAATAGGATAAAATAAAATAAATCCACACTAAGATGCATTATAATAAAATTTTCAAGTCAAGGAAAAAGACAGATTTTAAAGAATCAAGAGAAAAGTGATTTGTCTTATATAATTAAATCCTCATAAAATTCTAATCAGTATATCAACACAAACCTTGCAGGTCAGAAAGAGTGAAATGCATAGTTAATATCCTGAATTTTAAAATAAAATGGACAACCAAACATTATTTCTCTGAATATCAGTGTAAAAATACTCAACAAAATACTAGAAAACCAAATCCACTAGCACATTAACCAGATCATACAGCATGACCAAATGATCCTTATCACAGTGCAGCCAGGACTGCTCAACATGAGAAATCACTTAACAGGATGAGCCATTAATAGAATAAAACATAAAAATGGTATGATCTCAAAAACACAGAAAAGCATTTGACATTTTTGATAAACATTTCAACAAATTAGGAACAGAAAGAAGGCACCAAACTTAAAAAGGACCATATTTGAAAAGCCCCAAGATCACCTCATACTCAATGATAGAAAACTAAAAATATTTCCTCTATTGCTCATTCTTGGCATTTCTACTTGATAAAGTACAGGAACTCCAACCAGGGTAATTAAGCAAGAATTAAATCTTTCCTAAAAGATAAAGAGGTAAAATGTTTCCTGTTCATATATGCAGGAACATTTAAACATTTTTATATATTTTTTATTTTAGTGTATGTTTTATTTTATTTTTATTTTTTATTTTTATTTTTATTAAATTCTTTTATTGGTACATTGTAGGTATACAACACAATTACATTTTTCATTGGGAATTGTACCTTTCCATAATGCATCTTGGTTCTTATTTTTTCCCCATTCCTAGCCCTCCCTTCACCCCCTCCACCCTTGCCTATTTACAAAGACTTTATTTCCATTTTTTCCATTTCTCATCATTTTTCCTTTCCCTTCCCATTCAGAAGGGAACTGGCACATACACATATTGCATTTGGATCCTTTTTACTTCCTGTGTATAGATAATCTGAAAGGCTCCAGAAGCTGAATTTGGTGTCACATACCAACAATCACAGCTCTCTGGGAGGCTGAGTTAAGCAGATCCCAAATTCAAGTCCAGTCTGGGAAATTTAGTGACTTAGTATTTCCCTGTCTCAAAATTAAAAATTAAAAAAGGCTGAGGATATAGCTCAGTGCAAAGACCCTGAATCCAAACTCTAGTACCAATCAATTGATCAATCAATCAATAAACTGCAGGAAAAAACAAACAATAAGCTGGTAGAACAAATAAATAATTCAGTAAAGTTATACGATATAGAATCAACATAAAAATTAGTCACATTTCCACACAGTAAAAATAAACAATGCAAAAAGAAATTAAAACAATCCCACTTATAGTACCATCAAAATAAATCAAATGCCTAGAAATAAACTTCCATAAAAGTCAAAAAATTTGAACACAGAAAACTACAAACACCAATGAAAGAAATTAAACAAGACACAAACAAATAGACATTCCATGTTCATTGATTGGGAAACTCAATATTGCTAAAATAACACCCCTACTGACTAAACTAATCTACAGATTGAATGCTATCCCTGTCAAAATCCAAATGGTAGTTTTTACAGAAACAGGAAAAGAAATTCTAAAATTGGACGTAACTACAAAAGACTACTAAAAGGAAATCACTTCTAAAGATAACTACTGAGTGAACACATCGTAGTTTTTCCTAATTCCCAAATATTTTACAAAGCTACAGTGGTCAAAAAGGTTTGTTATTGGTGTAATGAGTCATATGGAGCATAAAAACCGAATAGAAACAAGTCAGCACAACTGATCATTGAGAGTGGGCCAAAAGCACAGAAGCAGGAGCAAAAATAACTTCAATAAATGCTTTTGGAAAACTGATATCCACATATGAGGAAATGAAATTTAACTTGTATCTTACACTTTTCACACAAAATCAAGATGGATTAAAGATAGAAATGTAAGACTTGAAGCTGAAAACCCAAAAAGTAGAAAATCAAAAGGGAAAGACTTTACAGTATTAATTTTGGCAATTACTTAGGGGATAAGACATCAAAAACTAAGTTAAAAAAGCAAAAATTATCAAGTGGGACATATTAAAAGAAAGGGCTTTGGTTCAGCAAAAGAAAAAAATTAAGGGAAAGATAACCTAAAGGATGAGAAGGATATTTGCAATCATACATATAATACTGGGCTAATAAATATATATATATATATATATATATATATCCTACAAGTAAATATTAAAAATAAATGATCATATTTTAAAGTGGGCAAAATACTTGGATAGATATTTCTCAGTAGAAGACAAAGAGCCACCTGGTGTGTGAGAAGATGTTCAGTGTCACTAATAAGGAAAAGCCAGAATCCAATAATGAGATATAACCTTAAAATTTCCATGATGATTTAAAAAAAAATTATTGGTACATATTAGTTATACAATACAATGACATTCATCATTAGAGGTTTGTAACTTTACATAATATATCTTGATTCTTACTTTATGCCATTCACCCGCCCTCCCTTCAACTCCTATACCCTTCCTTATTTACAAAGACTGTGTTTTCATTTTTTCATTTTCTCATATTAATTCCATTCCCCTCTTTCCCCTACCCCTCCTACTTCCCCTTTGCCACTTTTCTTCTGATTTCACATTATCTGTTATACATTTTGATCCTTATTTACACTTTCAGTTTCTCACACCAGAGAGACTATTTGGTATTTACACGTGTCCTATTTATTACACTTAAGAGTATCACTTCAATGTGCATCCATTTAGCTATAAATGCCACTAATTTCTCATTTTAATGGCTGAGTAGTACTCCATTTTATAAAAAAAAATCCACATTTTCTTTATCCAGTCTCCACTTGATGTGCAATTGGGCTTTTTCCATGTTTTAGCTATTACAAACAGTGCTGCTATGAACATGGGTGCACATATTGCTGTTGTATGATTCTTTTAATTCTTTTGGGAAGAAGCCCAGCAGGGGAATAGCTGGGTCAAATGGGACCTCTAACCCTAGACCTTTGAGGTATCTCAATACTGATTTACACAGTGGTTTCATCAGACTACACTCCCACTAACAATGGAGAAGAGTTCCTTTTTCCACACAGCTATGCCAGCATTTGTTACTGGTTGATTTCACGAGAGCAGCCATTCTTTCTGGGATGAGGTGGAATCTCAGTGTTGTTTTCATTTTCATCCCTTGAATAACAAGTGATGTTGAACATTTTTTCACATTTTTATTTGCTATTGCTACTTCCAAGTCTGAGAAATGTCGGTTCATTTCAGATGCTCATTTTTAGTTTGGATCTTTAAATTTTGAAGGTCTTAATTTTTAAAGTTCTTTATATATTCAAGATAATAGACTATTCCTGAGGAACAGCTGGTAAAAACATTTTCCCACATTGTGGGTTTTCTTTTCACACTGTTGGTGGTTTCTCTTATTGTGTAGAAGCTTTTTTAAAAAAAAATATATATATATATGTATATTTATATATATATATATATATATTTATTGGTACATTTTAGGTATAAAAAACATTTACATTTATCATTGAGTGTTTGTACCAGAACATGATGCAGATTAGTTTTTATTTTTTCTCCCATTACCTGTGCACCCTTCACCCCCTCCACTCTTCCCTATCTACACAGAGTTGGATTCAATTTATTTTCTCATAATTTTTTTCTTTCCCTTCTTCCCTTTCCCCTTTCCTTTCCACCATCCCCAAAGCCTCGGACCTTTTCTTATTTCAGATTATCAATTATTCATTTTAATCATTTTCATCCTTATTTACAATTTCAATTTCTCACACTCGAGAGAAACTATTTGGTACTTACATGTGTGTCCTATTTATTTCAATTAAAAGTATGGCCTCAATATGAATCCATTTAGCTATAAATGTCTCTAGTTTCTCATTCTTTATGGCTGAGTAGTACTCCGTTTTATAAAAAAAAACAGCATTTACCAGTTTCCAGTTGATGGGCATTTGGGCTGTTTCCAAGCTTTAGCTATTATAAATTGTGCCACTATAAACAAAGGTGCACATATATCACTGTGGAATGATTCTTTTAATTCTCTGAGGAAGATTCCCAGTAGGGGATTATCTGGGTCAAATGAGACCTGTAGTCCTAGTTCTTTGAGGTATCTCCACACTGATTTCCACAGTGGTTGCACCAATCTACATTCCCACCAACAATGGAGAAGGGTTCTTTTCTCTCCACACTCCCGCCAGCATTTGTTATTGGTTGATTTCTTGATAACAGCCATTCTTTGTGGGATGAGGTGGAATATCAGTGTTGTTTTCATCTGCATCTCTCGAATGACCAGTGATGTTGAACATTTTTTCATATATTTACTTGCTGTTATTATTTCTTTCCCTGAGAAATGTCTGTTAATATCAGTTGCCCATTTTTGAATTGGGTCTTTGAATTTGGAAGGTCTGATAATTTTCAGTTCTTTATTTTTATTTTTCACCCTTGCCCAGCCCTCTTTTCAACACCTCCATTCCTCCCTATTTACAAAGATTTTGTTCCTATTTTTCCATTTTCTCATATTAATCCCATTCCCTTCTATCCTTTCCCCTAGCCCTCCCATTTCCTTCCCCTTTGCCCCTTTTCTTCCTATTTCACGTTACATGTTATACATTTAGTCCTTATTTGCACTTCCAGTTTCCCACACCAGAGAAACTATTTGGTATTTACACAGGTGTGTCCTATTTATTTCACTTAAGAGTATCACTGCAATGTGCATCCACTTAGCTATAAATGTCTCTAATTTCTCATTTTTTATACCTAAGTCATACTCCATTTTATTAAAAAACCACATTTTCTTTATCCAGTCTCCAGTTGATGGGCATTTGGGCTGTTTCCAAATTTTAGCTATCACAAACTGTGCTGCTACGAACAAGGCTGCACATATATCGCTGTGGTATGATTCTTTTAATTTTGGGGGGAAGATCCCCAGGAGTGGAATACTGGAGGCAAATGAGACTTCCAGTCCTAGTTCTTTGAGATATCTTCATACTGATTTCCAGAATGCTTGCGCCAGTCTACACTCCCAGGAGCAGTGGAGCAGGGTTTCTTTTTCCCCACAGCCCTGCCAGCATTAGTTATTGGTTGATTTCATGATAGCAGCCATTCTTTCTGGAGTGAAGTGGAATCTCAGCATTGTTTTCATTTGCATCTCTCGAATGGCCAGTGATGTTGAACATTTTTTTGTGTATTTATTTGCTATTTCTACTTCTTTGTCTGAGAAATATCTGTTCATTTCAGATGCCCATTTTCAGATTGGGTCTGTAAATTTGGGAGGGCTGATCTTTTTAAGTTCTTCATAGATTTGAGATAGTAGACCTTTGTCTGAGGAAGAGCAGGTGAAGATTTTTTCCAACATTGTGGGTTGTCTCTTCACACTGTTGGTGGTTTCTCTTGCTGTGCAGAAGCCTTTTAATAAGGAGAGATCCCACTTATTGATTGTTTGTGCTAGTTCATGGGCAACTGAGGTTTGGTTCATAAAATCTTTTCCTACACCGATGTCTTCAAGGGCTCTACCTAACCTGTGTTCCAACTTGTTCAGAGTTTCTATTTTAATATTTAGATCTTTAATCCATTTTGATTTTAGTTTAGTGCATGGTGAGAGATATAGATCTAGTTTTAATCTTTTGCAAGTTGAAGCCCAATTTTTCCAGCACCATTTATTAAAGAGGCTATCTTTCCTCCAGTGAGGGTGTTTGGCTCCTTTATCAAAGATGAGATGGCTGAGTGTGTCTGGCATTGTTTCCGCATCTTCTAATCTGCTCCACTGGTCCTCAGGTCTGTTTCTTTGCCAGTACCATGCTGTTTTTATCACAGTAGCTTTGTAGTATTGTTGCAGGTTGGGGATTGTGATACCCTCTGCCATGTCTCTGTTACCTAGAATTGCTTTTGCTATTCTGGGTCTCTTCTTGTTCTAAATGAATTTTTGGATTGTTTTCTCAAGGTCCATGAGGTATGCTGCTGGGATCTCAATTGGAATTGCATTAAATCGGTATAGCAGTTTTGGAAGTATGGCCATTTTCACTATTTTAATCCTTCCTACCCAGGAGCAGGGGATGCCTGTCCATTTTCTGATATCATCTTCAATTTCTCTTTTCAGAGTGCCATAGTTTTCAGAGAAGAGGTCTTTGATTTCTTTCTTTCATTAGATTGATTCCTAGGTATGTCAGTTTTTTGGATGCTATTGTGAAAGGAATTATTTGCTCTATTTCTCTCTCAGTGAGTCTGTCATTCATGCAGAGGAAAGCTAGGGATTTTTGTGTGTTGATCTTGTAACCAGCTACTTGACTGAATATGATTAGTAAGTCTAGAAGACTTTTGGTGGAGTTCTTGGGGTCTTCTATATAGAGTATCATGTCATCTGCAAATAATGACAATTTGACTTCTTCATTTCCTATCTTTATTCCTTTTATTTCTTTCTCTTGTCTAATTCCCTTGGCTAATGTTTCCAGAACTTTGTTGGACAAGAGTGGTGATAGTGGACATCCTTGTCTTGTTCCTGATTTTAGTGTGAAGGATTTCAGTCTTTGACCATTTAGTATGATATTGGCTGTTGGTGTTTCATAGATGGCTTTTATCAGTTTGAGGTAGAGACCATCTATTCTGATTTTTCATAGGGTTTTTATCATATATGCATGTTGGATTTTGTCAAATGCTTTTTCTGCGTCTATGGAGATAATCATATAATTTTTGTCTGTGGCTCTATTGATATAGTGTATTACATTGATTGATTTTCGTATATTGAACCATCCCTGCATCCCTGAGATGAATCCCACTTGATCAGGGTGTATGATCTTCTTGATGATCTTCTTCATTCTGTTTGTCATTATCTTATTAAGGATTTTTGCATCTATGTTCATTAGTGAGATTGGCCTATAGTTCTCCTTTTCGGTTGGGTCTTTCTCTGCTTTGTGGATCAAGGTGATGCTTGCTTCCAGGAATGAATTTGGGAGTGTTTCTTCCCTTTCAATTTCATTGAAGAGTTTCAACAGTAGTGACAGCAGTTCCTCTCTAAATGTCTTGTAGAATTCAGCAGTGAAGATATCAGGCCCCGGGCTTTTCTTAGTTGATAAGTTTTTAATTACATTTTCAATTTCCTTATATTGGATTGTTTCAGAATTTTTAGGTCTTCTTCATTCAACTTTGGTAATTCATATGTATCTAGGAATCTGTCCATTTCTTCTGTGTTGCCCATCTTATTGGGTATAGGTTCTGGAAGTAGGTATTGATGATCCTCTGGATTTCTGCTGGGTCTGTTGTAATTTCATCCTTTTCATTCCTAATTGCATGGACTTGGGCCTTTCTTTCCTTTTTCTGATAAGGTTGGCTAAGGGTTTGTCAATTTTGTTGATTCTTTCAAAGAACCAACTCTTGGCTACATTGATTTTTTGTATCATTCTCTTAGTCTCCATTCCATTGATTTCTTCTCTGATCTTTACAATTTTCTCCCTTGTATGAGCTCTGGGGTTGTCCTGCTCTTCTTTTTCTAGGACCTTGAGGTGCAGCATCAGGTTATTTAATTGGACTCGTTCTGTTTTCCTAATATGTGTATTCACTGCTGTGAATTTCCCTTGTAATACTGCTTTCATTGTGTCCCATAGATTCCGATATGTTGTATTGTCATTGACATTTAATTGAAGGAATTTTCTGATTTCTTCTTTAATTTCGTCTGTGACCCATTGGTTATTCAGAAGTGTATTGTTCAATTTCCACTTGTTTATGAAATTTTATGAGTTTCTTTTGCTATGGATCTCCAATTTCATTGCTCTATGGTCTGATAATATACAGGGGATGACTTCAATTCCTTTGCACTTACTTAAACATGTTCTATGTGTGAGTATGTGGTCTGTTTTGGAGAATGACTCGTGCAGCTGAGAAGAATGTGTATTCTGATTTTGTGGGTTGGAAGACTCTGTGAACCTCTGTTAAGTTCATTTGTTCAAGAGTTTGATTGAGTTCTAGTATTTCATTACTTATTTTTATTATAGTTGATCTATCTATTTGTGACAGTGGGGTGTTGAGGTCCCCCATTACAATTGTATTAGTGCATATATGACTTTTCGTGTCCATTAGTATTTGTTTTATATAGTTGGGTGCATTAGTGTTTGGTGCCTAGATATTTATGATTGTCATCTCTTCCTCTTGGATTCTTCCCTTTACAAGGATGTAGTGTCCTTCTTCATCTCTCTTTATCAGTGTTGGTTTGAAATCTACTTGATCTGCAAAGAGGATAGCTACTCCTGCCTTTTTTCATTTTTCTTTCACATGGAGTATTGTTTTTCACCCTTTAACTCTCAGTCTATGAGTTTCCTTTTGAATTAAGTGTGTTTCTTATATGCAGCATATTCAGTTCTTTATATATTCTTGATAGTAGACCTTTGTCTGAGTTACAGCTGCTAAATATTTCTTCCCACATTGTAGGTTGTCTCTTTGCTCTGTTGGTCATTTCTCTCGCAGTGCAGAAGCTTTGTAATAAGATGATATCCCAGTTGTTGATTCTTTGTGCTAGCTCCTGTGCTACTGAACATTTATTCATAAAGTCTTTTCCTATGCCAATGTCATCAAGAGTGCTAGCTAACTTATCTGCCAGCAAGTTTAGTGTTTCTGACTTAATATTTAGATCTTTAATCCACTTCAATCTTAGTTTAGTGTGTGGTGCTAGGTATGGGTCTAGTTTTAATTTCTGAGTGGTTGAAATCCAGTTTTTCCAAAACCATTTATTGAACAGGCTATCTTTCCTCCAATGAAGGTGGTTGGCTCCTTTGTCAAAGGTGAGGTGGCTGAGTATGTCTGGGGTTGTTTCTGCATCTTCTAATCTATTTCACTGATCCTTGGGTCTGTTTCTTTTCCATTACCATGCTGTTTTTATTACAGTAGCTTTGTAGTATAGTTTCAAGTTGGGGAATGTTATGCCCCAGCCATGTCTCTGTTGCCTAGAATTGTTTTTGCTATTCTAGGTTTCTTCTGGTTCCAAATAAATTTTTGGATTATTTTCTCTGGTTCTATGAAGTATATTGTTGGAATTTCAATTGACATTGCATTAAATCTATATAGTTGTTTTGGAAGTATGGTCATTTTCACTATATTGGTTCTTCCTACCCAGGAACAAAGGATATCTTTCCATTTTCTTATATCCTCTTTGATCTCCTTTTTCAGAATGCTGTAATTTTCAGTGTAGAGGTCTTCTGCTTCCTTTGTTAGATTGATTCCTAGATATTTCATTTTTTTGGATGCTATTGTAAAGGGAATTTTTTCCCAAATTTTTCTCTCAATGGGTCTGCTGTTTGCATATAAAAAGGCTATTGTTTTTTGAGTGTTAATCTTGTATCCAGTTCCTCTACTGAATCTGTCAATAAGGTCTAGAAGACTTTTGACTGAGTTTTTTGGGTCTTCTATGTAAAGTATCATATCATTAGCAAATAATTACAGTTTCACTTCTTCCTTTCCTATCTTTATTCCTTTTATTTCTTTCTCTTTTCTAATTCCTATAGCTAATGTTTTCAGAACAATATTGAACAGGAGTGGTGATAGTGGGCATCTTTTTCTCGTTCCTGATTTTAATGTGAAAGTTTTCAGTTTTTAACCATTTAGTATGATGTTGGCTGTTAGTTTTTCATAGATAGCCTTAATCAGATTGAGATAAAGACCTCCTATTCCAATTTTCCATAGCGTTTTTATCATGAATAGGTGTTGTATTTTGTCAAATGCTTTTTCTACATCAATTGAGATGATCATGTGTTTTTTTTTCCTTGACTCTGTTAATGTAGTGTATTACAATTATTGATTTATGGATATTGAACCATCCTTGCATCCCTGGGATAAATCCAATTTGGTCAGGGTTTATGATCTTTTTGATGACCCTCTGTATTCTGTTTACCAGTATCTTGTTGAGGATTTTTGCATCTATGTTCATTAGGGAGATTGTTCTGTAGTTCCCTTTTTGGGTTGGGTCTTTCTCTGGTTTTGGAATCAAAGTAACACTTGCTTCCAGGAAAGAATTTGGAAGACTTGCTTCCCTTTCAATTTCCTGGATGAGTTTAAATAGTAGTGGTGATAGTTCTCCTTTAAATGTCTTGTAGAATTCAGCAGTGAACCCTTCAGGACCTGGGCTTTTCTTTGTTGGTAAGTTTTTAATTACATTTTCAATTTCACTCATTGTAATTGGGGTATTTAGAATTTCTATATCTTCTTCATTTAATTTAATTTTGGCAATTCATATGTATCTAGGAATCTGTCCATTTCTTCTGTGTTTTCCATTTTATTAGAGTACAGGTTCTCAAAGTAGGTTTTGATTCTCTGGATTTCTGCTGGACTTGCTATGGCTTCTCCTTTTTCATTCTTAATTGCATGGATTTGAGCCTTTTCTTTCCTTTTTTTGATAAAGTTGGCTAAAGGTTTATCAATTTTATTTATTCTTTCAAAAAACCAACTCTTTGATTCATTGATTTTTTTGTATTGTTCTCTTAGTCTCCATTGCATTGATTTCTACTCGGATCTTTATCATTTCCTTTCTTGTACAAACTTTGGGTTTGTTATGCTCTTCTTTTTCTAGGAGCTTGAGGTTCTGCATTAAGTTATTTAACTGAGTTCTCACTGTTGTCCTAATATGGGCATTCACTGCTATGAATTTCCCACATAGAAATGCTTTCATTGTGTCTCACAGATTCCTGTATGTTGTACTGACATTTTCATTTACTTGTAGAAACTAATTTCTTCTTTAATTTCCTCTGTGACCCATTGGTTGTTCAGGAGGATGTTGTTCAATTTCCATGTGTTTGTGGGTGTTTTGCGGTTTCTTATGTTATTGATCTCCAATTGTATTGCACTATGGTCTGATAATATACAGGGGATAACTTTAATTCTTTTACATTTACTTAGATATGTCCTATGAGCTAGCATGTGATGTATTTTGGAGAATGACCCGTGTGGAGCTGAAAAGAATGTGTATTCTGATTTTGTGGCAAGGAACACTCTGTAAACATCTATTAAGTCCATTTGTTCAATAGCTTCATTTAGTTCTAGAATTTCATTGTTAATTTTTTTCCTAGTTGATCTGTCTATTTGTGATAGAGGGGTGTTGAGGTCCCCCACTACAGCTGTATTAGTGCTTATTTGGTTTTTCATGTCCATTAATATTTGTTTTGTATAGTTGGGGGTATTTGTATTTGGTGCATATATATTTAGGATTGTCATCTCTTCCTCTGAGATTGTTCCTTTCACAAGGATGTAGTGACCATCTTTGTCTCTCTTAATTAGTTTTGGTTTGAAGTCTACTTTGTCTGCAAATAAGATTGCTATGCCTTCCTTTTTCTGGATTCCTGTTGCATGGAGAACTGTTTTCCATCCTTTTACTTTCAGTCTGTGGATTTCCTTTTGAGTTAGGTGTGTTTCTTGTATACAGCATATTGCTGGATTTTGCTTCTTAATCCATTCTGCCAGTCCATTTCTTTTGATTGGTGAATTGAGGCCATTAACATTAATAGTTATAATTGACAGATATTGACTCATCCTTGTCCTGATGCTTTACTGTTGTTGGCTCTTTTCTTATTTTCCCCCCTTTTGCTTTAGTGTCTTACCTTGAATGGTGCCTTGTCTCTGCTGGGCCTCATGGAGTTGTGACCTTCATTTTCTTTTTCTAGGATATTGCTTAAAATTGTTTGGAGTGCTGGTTTGGTGTTCATGAAATTTCTCAGGTGTTCTTTGTCATGGAAGTATCTAATTTCCCCCTCAATTTTGAAAGATAATTTTGTCAGATACAACAGTCTAGGTTGAAAGTTACTTTCTTTTAGGGCTTGAAATACTTCACTCCAGACTCTCCTTGATTTGAGGGTTTGTGTTGAGAAATCTGCTGTGATTCTGATGGGCTTTCCTTTATAGGTGATTTGTTTCTTTTCTCTAACTGCCTGTAGAATTTTGTTCTTCTATTGGGTTTCTGGGATCTTGACTATTATTTGTCTAGGTGTAGATTTTTTTTGGTCATGACTGGTTGGAGTTCTATATGCCTCGCTTATCTGTATGTCCAATTCTCTACCTCTGTCTGGGAAGTTTTCTACTATTACTTCTGTGAACATTTTTTTTATGTCAGTTGTACTTTCTTCTGTTTTTTCATGGACTCCTATGAGTCTTATGTTATTCTTCTTTGCATTATCTAGCAGCTGTTGGATTGATTTCTCATGGTCCCTTACGATATTTAAGAAGTCTCTGTTTCATAGTCCTTAAGCACAAACCTGTCTTCTATATCTGATATTCTGTCTTCAAATTCTCTTAGTCTGCTCTGCATGCTTTCAATGGAGTTTTAATCTCCTGATTATCTGTTTGAATCTGTTTCATGGATTCCATTTCTTTCTTATGTTGAGGGATCATGTTTTTCATTTCTTTCTTATGCTGGGTATTCATGGCTTCCAGCATGTTTCTGATCTCATCTATTTTCTTATCTGTTTCTGCTCTAGAGCTTCTAATCATGTCTTTCACTCTGCTCACCATGTCTGTATTTATCTGGGAGATTATTGCTCTTTTGAAATTTTCTAGAGCCTCATGGATCTGCTTTGTTACTTCCTGTGCTATCAGTTCAGTGTGTCCAAGTGGTTGCTTATCAGACTTTTCCACCTCATTTCCCCCAGAATTTCCTTTTTGTGGCATTGAAGCCTACATTTCTGCCTTGCTTAAGTGTCTTCTCATTTTTGTTTTCGGTACTGTCCTTGATTTAATTCCTGCATTGGTATTTCAAGATTGCTTAATGTAGGTATCTTTGTTGCTTGTGTTTAAAAAACCTTTGTGGAATGATTGCTTTTCAGAGGTGTCTTCTAGATATGGCTTGTGTTTGGGTTTTGAGACTCTAATGACTCTGAAGCTACTATATTTTTCTTATACCGGGAAGGAAAACTAATTAGATCAATCACAACATGTTAGCCCAAATGATATAGTCAGCAATACCATAGCATCAAGCACAGCTTTGAAAATGACACTTTGTGGTAGTTATTCATCTATCACTTTTAACTATGTGAGTTAAATTAAAATTAAGGACCAACCCCATGTAAGTTTATAATGAATTAACTCTTCAATATAGCATCTTTCCCCTTCAGGGTGGAGAGCTAAATGGAGTTGTGGAGGGAGGGACAGGTAGAAAGAACAGGTAAGATTAGCAGTGAGGCCAGAAGACACAGAAAGATCACACAAACTCTAAGAAGTTGTTAAAGGCAAGAGAAAATGGCAGAATGAAAGAACAAAGATGTGACTAGAACCACCTAACAGCAACAGGGAGGCTAGATACCAAATTTACTTTCATTTAAACCTAATGATAATCAAGAGAAGGAAAAAGAGAAGAAAAGAACAGTAAGGGAGACATCTGACTTCAATGCAGAAAGGAACAAATCGAGAGATGAGGGGCAATGTGGGACAGTGAGAGAATGAGAGAGAGAGAGAGAAAGAAAAGATGAAAGAAAAGAAAGAAAAGTAAAACTTTGAAGAGTAGAAAAAAAAGTAAAAATTAAGAATTAAAAATAAGAAAAAAAAATTTTTTTTTCCAAATACCAGTAGAAATTATGGGCCTCCTTCAGCATATGTCTCTGTTGTCACAGTAGGCAATGTAGGAATCTCTGTGCATACACACAAGTCAATGAATCTTAGCAATCCAGCAGCAGACCAAGTACTGTGGTCTGATATGCCTTTACTGTAGAGGTTCTCTTTACTTTTCTGCTGAGCTTCAGTTTTCTTCCAGAAGCCTGAGAAGCCCTCTTTCTGTTACTAACTTCTGCTCTATCTTGTGGCTCTCAGGACAAGTGTCTTTATAGTCTCCTGTGTCTCTGTAGTGTGGAACGAGGTAGGAAAAAAGCCAGAAGGTAGGTGGTGCACGGGGGGGGGAGGGGATGGGACTGAGCATTGGAGGTGCCCGTGCAGCTAAGCAAACCTCACTATGCCATGGGCATGGCCCGGGACAGCCCCAGGAACCCCAAGCTGTTTGCTTTGTCTCACTGGGGCTGGTCGCTGGTCATGGGTCCTAGAAGCTTTTTAATAAAAAGAGATCCCACTTGTCGATTTTTTGTGCTAGTTCACATGCAACTGATTTTTGTCTTTGAAATCTTGTCCTATGCCAAAGTTTTCAAGAGTTCTACCTCACCTCTCTTCCAGGTGGTTTATTGTTTTTACTTTAACATTCAGATCTTTGATCTATTTAAATTTTAGTTTATTGGATGGTGAGAGATATAGGTCTAGTTTTAATCTTTGTCATGTCAAAATCCAATTTTTCCAGCACGATTAATTAAAAAGGCTATCTTTCCTCCAATGAGGGTGTGTGGCTCCTTTGTTGAAGATGAGGTGGCTGAGTGTGCTTGGAGTTGTTTCTCCATCTTCTAACCTGTTCCACTGGTCCTTAGGTCTCTTTCTTGGCCACTACTATGCTGTTTTTAATCACAGTTGCTTTGTAGTATAGTTTCAAGTTGGTTATTGTGATACCCCCTACCTTGTCTTTGCTGCCTAAAATTTATTTTATTATTCTAGGTCTCTCCTTGTTCCAAATGAATTTTTGGATTGTTTTCCCAAGGTCTATGAAGTATGCTGCTGGAATTTCATTTGGAATTTCATGAATCTATATAGCAGTTTTGGAAGTATGGCCATTTTCAATATATTGGTTCTTCCTACCCAGGAGCAAGGGACGTCTTTCCATTTTCTGATATCCTCTTCAATATCTTTTTACAGAGTGCTATAGTTTTCAAAGTAGATTTCTTTTGTTAGGTAGATTACTAAGTCTTACATTTTTTTGGATGCTATTGTGAAAGGAGTTGTTTCTCCAGTTCCTTTGTCAGTGAGTCTGTTGTTTGGGTACAGGAAAGCTACTGATTCTTGTGTGTTGATCTTGTATCCAGCTACTCTCCTGAATTTGGTTATTAAATCTAAAAGATTTTTGGTGGAGTTCTGGTCTTTTTCCATATAGAGTATCATGTCATCTGCAAATAATGACTATTTGCTTCATTTTCTATCTTTATTTCTTTATTTTTTTCTCTTATCTAATTTCTGTGGCTAATGTTGCCAAGAGTATATTGAACAGGAGTGGTGATAGTGAACATCCTTGTCTTGTTCATGATTTTAGTGTGAAGGATTTCAGTTTTTTTATGATTTAGGATAATATTAGCTGTTGGTTTTACAGATTGAGGTAGAGATCCATCTATTCCAATTTCCCATAGGATTTTTATCTTGAATGGGTGTTGGATTTTGTCAAATGCTTTTTCTGCATCTATTGAGATGATCATATGATTTTTGTCCTTGGCTCTATTAATATACTGTATTACAATTATTGATTTGCATATGTTGAACCATCACTGCATCCCTGGGATAAATCTCACTTGGTCAGGGTGTATGATCTTCTTGATGATATTTTGCATTCTGCTTGCCAATATCTTATTAAGGATTTTTGCCTCTATGTTCATTAATGAGATTGGCCTATAGATCCTTTTTTCATTGGGTCTTTCTCTGCTTTGGGAGCAGGATGATGCTGCCTTCCAGGAATGAATTCAGAAGTATTGCTTCCCTTTCAATTGCATTAAATTGTTTAAACAGCAGTGGCAATAGTTTTTCTGTAAATGTCTTGCAGAATTCAGCAGTGAAGCCATCAGGAAGGACCCAGGCTTTGATCTGTTTGTATGTTTTTAATTATGTTTGCAATTTCATTGATTGATATTGAGTTTTTTAGAATTTTTAAGTCTTCTTTCAACTTTGGTAATTCATACATATCTAGGAATCTGTTGATTTCTTCTGTATTTTCCATCTTATTCATGTATAGGTTCCCAAATTAGATATTGATGATCCTCTGGATTTTTGCTGAGCCATGGTAATTTCACCTTTTTCATTCCTAATTTCATGAATTTGGGCCTTTGCTTTCCTTTTTTTGATAAGGTTGGCTAAGGGTTTATCAATTTTATTTATTCTTTCGAGAAACCAACTCTTCAATTCATTGATTTTTTTGTATCATTCTCTTAATCTCCATTGCATTAATTTCTGCTCTGATCTTTACAATTTCATCCCTTGTATGAGCTTTGGGTTTGTCCTGCTCTTCTTTTTCTAGAAGCTTGATATTCAGCATCAGTTTGTTTATTTCAGCTTGCTCTGTTTTCCTAATATGAGTATTCACTGCTATGAATTTCCCTCCTAAGACTTGTTTCATTGTGTCCTATAGATTCCAATATGTTGCTCTGACATTGTCATTTAAGTGTAGAAACTGTCTGATTTCTTTTTTTTTTTTTGTATTTAATTCTTTTATTGGTACATTGCAGGTATACAACACAATTACATTTCTCATTGGGAATTGTACCTTTACATAATGCATCTTGGTTCTTATTTTTTCCCCATTCCTAGCCCTCCCTTCATGTCCTCCACCCTTCCCTATTTACAAAGACTTTATTTCCATTTTTTCCATTTCTCAGCATTTTTTCCTTTCCCTGCTTTCCTTTCCCCTACCCCTCCCAATACACCTACCCCTTTAGACCTTTTCTTCCTATTTTACATTGTTGATTATTCATTCTAATAATTGGTACATTTTAGGTATACAATATAATGACATTCATCATTGGAAATTTGCACCTTTACAATCTCTCTTGGTTCCTATTTTTCACCCTTCCCCAGCCCTCCCTTCAACCCCTCCATTCCTCCCTATTCACAAAGATTTTGTTCCTATTTTTTCATTTGCTCATATTAATCCCATTCCCTTTCATCCTTTCCCCTAGCCCTCCCACTTCCTTCCCCTTTGCCCCTTTTCTTCCTATTTCACATTACCTATTATACATTTAGTCCTTATTTACACTTTCAGGTTCTCGCATAAGAGAAACTCTTCGGTATTTACACATCTGTGTCCTATTTATTTCATCTAAGAGTATTGCCTCAAGGTGCATTCACTTAGCTATAAATGTCTCTAATTTCTCACTTTTTATGGTTGAGTGGTACTCCATTTTATTAAAAAACCCACATTTTCTTGATCTAGTCTCCAGTTGATGGGCATTTGGGCTGTTTCCACGTTTTAGCTATTACAAACTGTGCTGCTATGAACATGGGTGCACATATATCACTGTGGTATGATTCTTTTAATTCTTTGGGGAAGATCCCCAGCAGTGGAATAGAGGGGTCAAATGGGACTTCCAGTCCTAGTTCTTTGAGGTATCTCCATACTGATTTCCACAGTGGTTGCACCAGTCTACACTCCCACCAGCGGTGGAGCAGGGATCCTCTTTCCCCACAGCCCCGCCAGAAATTGTTATTGGTTGATTTCATGATAGCAGCCATTTTTTTCTGGAGTGAAGTGGAATCTCAGCATTGTTTTCATTTGCATCTCTGGAATGACCAATGATGTTGAACATTTTTTCATGTATTGATTTGCTATTTCCACTTCTTTGTCAGAGAAATGTCTGTTCATTTCAGATGCCCATTTTTGGATCGGGTCTTTAAATTTGGGAGGTCTGATCTTTTTAAGTTCTTTATAGATTCTAGATAGTAGACCTTTGTCTGAGGAAGAGCAGGTGAAGATATTCTCCCACATGGTGGGTTGTCTCTTCACACTGCTGGTGGTTTCTCTTGCTGTGCAGAAGCTTTTTAATAAGAACAGATCCCACTTGGTGATTGTTTGTGCTAGTTCACGGGCAACAGAGGTTTGGTTCATAAAATCTTTTCCTACACCAACGTCTTCAAGGGTTCTACCTAACCTGAGTTCCAACTGGCTCAGAGTTTCTATTTTAATACTTAGATCTTTAATCCATTTTGATTTTTTTTTTGTGCATGATGAGAGATATAGGTCTAGTTTTAATCTTTGGCAAGTTGAAGCCCAATTTTTTCAACACCATTTATTAAAGAGGCTATCTTTCCTCCAGTGAGGGTGTTTGGCTCCTTTGTTGAAGATGAGATGGCTGAGTGTGTCTAGCCTTGTTTCTGCATCTTCTAATCTGTTCCACTGGTCCTCTGGTCTGTTTCTTTGGCAGTACCATGCTGTTTTTAATCACAGTAGCTTTGTAGTATATTTGCAGGTTGAGTATTGTGATACCCTCTGCCATGTCTCTGTTACCTAGAATTGCTTTTGCTATTCTGGGTCTCTTCTTGTTCTAAATGAATTTTTGGATTGTTTTCTCAAGGTCCATGAGGTATGCTGCTGGGATCTCAATTGGAATTGCATTAAATCTATATAGCAGTTTTGGAAGTATGGCCATTTTCACTATTTTAATCTTTCCTACCCAGGAGCAAGGGATGTCTGTCCATTTTCTGATATCATCTTCAATCTCTCTTTTCAGAGTGCCATAGTTTTCAGAGAAGAAGTCTTTGATTTCTTTCATTTGTACGATTCCTAGGTATTTCAGCTTTTTGGATGCTATTGTGAAAGGAATTATTTGCCCTATTTCTCTCTCAGTGAGTCTGTCATTCGTGTAGAAGAAAACTATTGATTTTTGTGTGTTGATCTTGTAACCAGCTACTTGACTGAATTTGGTTATTAAGTCTAGAAGACTTTTGGTGGAGTTCTTGGGGTCTTCTATATAGAGTTTCATGTCATCTGCAAATAATGACAATTTGACTTCTTCATTACCTATCTTCATTCCTTTTATTTCTTTTTCTTGTCTAATTGCCATGGCTAATTTTTCCAGAACTATATTGAACAAGAGTGGTGATAGTGGACATCCTTGTTTTTTTCCTGATTTTAGTGTGAAGGATTTCAGTTTTTGATCATTTAGTATGATATTGGCTGTTGGTTTTTCATAGATGGCTTCTATCAGTTTGAGATAGAGAACATCTATTCCATTTTTTGTAGGGTTTTTAACATAATTGCATGTTGGATTTTGTCAAATGCTTTTTCTGCATCTATGGAGATAATCATATGTTTTTTATCCTTGGCTCTATTGATATAATGTATTACATTAATTGATTTGCATATATTGAACCATCCCTGCATGCCTGGGATGAATCTCACTTGATCAGTTTGTATGATCTTCTTGACGATCTTCTGCATTCTGTTTGCCACTATCTTATTAAGGATTTTTGCATCTATGTTCATTAGTGAGTTTGGCCTATAGTTCTCTTTTTCAGTTGTGTCTTTCTCTGCTTTGGGGATCAAGGTGATGCTTATTTCTAGGAATGAATTTGGTAGTATTGCTTCCCTTTCAATTTCATTGAAGAGTTTCAACAGTAGTTGAAGCAGTTCCTCTCTAAATGTCTTGTAGAATTCAGCAGTGAAGCCATCAGGGCCTAGGCTTTACTTAGTTGATAAGTTTTTAATTACATTTTCAATTTCATTGGTTGATATTGGGTTGTTCAGAATTTTTAGGTCTTCTTTGTTCAACATTGGTAATTCATATGTGTCTAGGAATCTGTCCATTTCTTCTGTGTTGTCCATCTTATTGACTTATAGGTTCTGGAAGTGGGTATTGATGATCATCTGGATTTCTGCTGGGTCTTGTAATTTCACCCTTTTCATTCCTAATTGCATGGATTTGAGCCTTTTCTTTCCTTTTTCTGACAAGGCTGGCTGAAGGTTTGTCAATTTTGTTTATTCTTTCAAAGAACCAACTCTTGGCTTCATTGATTTTTTTTGTATCATTCTCTTAGTCTCCATTGTATAGATTTCTCCTCTGATCTTTATAATTTTCTCCCTTGTATGAGCTCTGGGGTTGTCCTACTCTTCTTTTTCTAGAAGCTTGAGGTTCAGCATCAGGTTGTTTAATTGGGCTCGTTCTGTTTTCCTAATATGCCTATTCACTGCTATGAAATCCCCTCATAAGAGTGCTTTCATTTTGTCCCATAGATTCCGATATGTTGTATTGTCATTGTCATTTAATTGAAGGAACTGTCTGATTTCTTCTTTAATTTTCTCTGTGACCCATTGGTTATTCAGAAGTGTGTTGTTCAATTTCCAAGTGTTTATGAAATTTTTTGAGTTTCTTTTGCTATGGATCTCCAATTTCATCGCACTATGGTCTGATAATATACAGGAGATAACTTCAATTCCTTTGCACTTACTTAAACATGTTCTATGTGTGAGTATGTGGTCTGTTTTGTAGAATGACCCATGTGCAGCTGAGAAGAATGTGTATTCTGATTTTGTGGGGTGGAACACTCTGTAAACATCTGTTAAGTTCATTTGTTCAAGAGTTCGATTGATTTCTAGTATTTCATTACTTATTGTTAGTCTTGCTGATCTATTTATTTGTGACAATGGCGTGTTGAGGTCCCCCACTACAATTGTATTAGCACACATATGACTTTTCATGTCCATTAGTATTTGTTTTATATAGTTGGGTGCATTAGTGTTTGGTGCCTAGATATTTATGATTGCCATCTCTTCCTCTTGGATTCTTCCCTTTACAAGGATGTAGTGTCCTTCTTCATGTCTCTCAATCAGTGTTGGTTTGAAATCTACTTGATCTGCCAAGAGGATAGCTACTCCTGCTTTTTGGGGGGTTCCTTTCTCATGCAGTATTCTTTTCCACCCTTTAACTTTCAGTCCATGTGTTTCCTTTTGAATTAAGTGTGTTTCTTGTATGCAGCATATTGTTGGATTTTACTTCTTGACACATTCTGCCAGTCTATTTCTTTTGATTGGTGAATGGAGACCATTAACATTGATGATTATAACTGAAATGTATTGACTTATCATTGCCATGACTTTTTCTTTTTGTTGGGTCCTCCCCCTTTACATTTAATTTCTTGTCATACCAGATGGGTTCATTCTGCTTTGCTTCCTGCAGTTCTGATCCTCAATGTCTGTTCCTAGGATATTGTGTAAAATTCTTTGAGTGTTGGTTTGGTATTCACAAAGTTCCTAAGGTCCTCTTTGTCATGAAAGTATCTTATTTCTCCATCCATTTTGAAAGATAGTTTTGCAGGGTACATCAATCTGGGTCAGAGGCTATTTTCTTTTAGGGCTTGGAATATGTCACTCCAAGCTCTTCTTGCCTTGATGGTTTGTGTTGAGAAGTCTGCTGTGATTCTGATGGGCTTTCCTTTGTATGTGATTTGTTTCTTTTCTCTGACTGCTTGGAGAACTTTGTTCTTCTGTTGTCTTTCTGGAATCTTAACAATTATATGCCTATGTGGAGATTTTTTTTGATCAAGGCTATTTGGAGTCCTATATGCCTCCCTTATCTGTATATCAAGTTCTTTTCCCCTTCTTGGGAAGTTTTCTGCCATTATTTCTGTGAAGAGATTTTTTATGTCATCTGCACTCTCTCCTGTTTCTTCATTGACTCCAATCAGTCTTATGTTATTCTTCTTTGCATCATCTAGCAGGTGCTGTATTGATTTCTCATGTTCCCTTTTAATTTTGAAGCAATTTTTCTTTTCCTGGTCACTAATTGCAATCTTATCTTCTATATCTGAAATTCTGTCCTCACATTGGCTCATTCTGCTGTGTAGACTTTCAATGGAGTTTTTCATGTCCTGGAAATCTATTTGCATCTGTTTTATGGATTCCATTTGTTTCCTATGTTGGGATTCCATCATGTCCCTGAGCTCCTCTCTAGATTTATTAATCATGTTTTGCACTAGGGGCCCAATTTCTCCTGTTATCTGAGAAATTATTTCTGATTTCATTTTTTCCAGATCCCTTTTTGTTGCCAATTCAGTGGGTCCAGGTGGTTGAGTATCAGAGTGTTCCATCTCATTTCCCTTTGGGGTTGCTGTAGGTGATATGGAAGTCTGGTTTTGAGACTTATTTATGTGTTTTCTCATTACGACTGGGGTAGGGGGCTGTTAGCACCTGCACGGATTACCTCCTCTGAGCTGGGTGAGGTAGGACAGGGGCCGGGAGCAGAGGTAGGGATGGTGGCCGGGAAACCCCTTCCTCTGGACCAGGACCAGTGGGATGGTGGCTCAGAAGCCCCTTCCTCTGGGTCGGGAACAGTGGGACTCAGTACCTTGTTCTGGTGGTCTGGTGTCCTCTGCATCTTTGTAATGTGGAATGAGGTGGCTGCCTGTCTGCTGCTGTGTGATTCAGTGTGTGTTCTGCATGCCTGGGGACCTCGGTGGGGTGTGCGCAGACCTGCCTGTCTGCAGTGGGGTGATTCAGTGTGTTCTGTGGGACTGATTTCTTCTTTAATTTGCTGTGTGACACCTTGGTTATTCAGAAGTGTGTTGTTCAATTTTCCATGTGTTTACGAAATTCTTGCAGTTTCTTTTGCTATTTAATTTCAAATTTCATCACACTATGATCTGATAGTATACAGGGAATAACTTCAATTCCTTTCCACTTACTTAAGCATGTTCTATGCGTGAGTTCATGGTCTATTGTCGAGAACAACTCCTGTGCAGCCAAAACATATGTGTATTCTAATTTTGTGGGGTGGAACACACTGTACACATCTGTTAAGTTCATTTGTTCAAGAGTTTGATTGAGTTCTAGTATTTTGTTGTTTATTTACTGTCTAGTTGATCTACCTAATCCTTACAGTGGGGTATTGTGATCCCCCATGCCTATTGTAACAGTGCTTATTTGATTTTTCACATCCATTATTATTTGTTTTATCTAGTTGGGTGGACTAGTATTTGGTGTCTATGTATTTATGATTGTCATGTCTTCCTCTTAGATTTTTCCCTTTACAGGGATGTAGTGTCCTTCTTTGTCCTTCTCAATCAGTGTTGGTTTGAAATCCATTTGTTCTGCAAAGTGAATAGCTACTTCTGCTTTTTATTTTTTTTCAGCTTCCTATCACATGGAGTATTGATTTCACCCTTACACCTTTAGTCTATGTGTCAAATTAAATGTATTTCTTGTATGCAGAATATTGTTGGATCTTGCTTCCTGACCCATTCTGATTTCTTTTAATTGGTGAATTGAGACCTTTAACATTGATGGCTATAACTGATATGTACTGACTTTTCTCATGACTTTTTCTTTATTTTTTTATTCTCCTCCTTTGCTTTTAATTTTGTGTCATGCCTAATGGATTCATTTTGCTGGGCTTCCTGTGCTTGTGATTCTCATTATATTTTCCTAGGATATTGTTTAAAAATTTTTTAGAGTGTTGGTTTGGTATTCATGAAGTTCCTCAGGTGCCCTTTTTTGTAAAAGTATCTTATTTCTCCATCAATTTTAAAAGATAGTTTTGCAAGGTACATCAATCTGGGCTGGAGGTTGTTTTCATTTGGGGCTTGAAATATGTAACTCTAAGCTCTTCTTGCCTTGAGGGTTTGTGTTGAGAAGTCTTCTGTGATTCTGATGGGCTTTCCTTTGTATATAATTTGTTTCTTTTGTCTAATGGCTTGTAGAATTTTGTTCTTCTGTTTTGTTTCTGGAATCTTAACTATTTTATGCCTATGTGTAGATTTTTTTTTTAATCAAGGCTAGGTGGAGTCCCATATGCCTCACTTGTCTGTATGTCAAGTTCTTTACCCTGCTCGGGAAGTTTTCTGCCATTACTTCTGTGAACATATTTTTTATTTCATCTGCACTCTCTCCTGTTTCTTCATTGACTCTGATCATGCTTATTTTAGTCTTCTTTGAATCATCTCGCAGCTGCTGGATTGATTTCTCATGGTACCTTACTATTTTTACAAATTTTTTCTTTTTCTGGTCACTAATTGCAATCCTCTCTTCTATAACTGAAATTCTGTTCTCACATCGGCTCCTCTGCTTCATAAATTTTCAATGGAGTTTTAATCTCCTAAAAATTAGTTTGCACCTGTTTTATGGATTCCATATGTTTCCCACATTGGGATTCCATCATGTTCCTCAGCTCATCTATTTTTTTTATCTGTGTCTGCTCTAGACTTATTAATCACATCTTGCACTATGGGCACAATATCTGTTGTTGTCCAAGAAATTATTTCTGATTTCATTTTTTCCAGATCCACTTTCGTTGCCCCTTCAGGGAGTCCAGATGGTTGAGTATCAGATTGTTCCATCTCTCTTGTTGTACTTCAGGGTTGCCTTAGGTGATCTGGAAGTCTTATTTTGAGACTTGTTTACATTTCTTCCCATTTCAACAGATGCAGCCTGCCGCACCTTTTTTGAGGCAACTTTTTGTTCACCCAGCAGTCTTCAATTCTCAGCAAGGCACCAAATGGCCTTTTCTCTGCTGCTCACCACTACACCAATTCCAGTGTTCAGAGTGGTGGCCTTCTGGATCCCTGTGTTGTCCTGCTGTTTGGATGCTATTCTGGCTGGGGCCTATGCACACTTGTGATGATATCTAGGCATGCCTCTGGCTAGGGCCTGCCCTCTTATGTAGTTGTTGTCTGGGAGGGCCTTTGGCTGGGGGCTGAGCACCCCAGTTGCCTGTGTCTGTGTGGGCTTCTGGATAGGGTCTGCATGCACTTACCAATGGTATTGAAGTGGGCCTCTGGCTGTTGCTTGTGTGCCTGCCTGTGCATCTCTTTTCCCAGCATCCCTTTTCATGATGATTTTTATAAAGAGTCAAAAGATAATACGTATTGGCAATGATATAGTGATGTTAAAAACAGTGCTGTTATGAGAATGGAAAATAGTGTAATTAATCATTGTGGCAAATAGTTTGATAATCCTCAAAAAATAAAAAGAACTACTATATGATAATCTCAAAGAGATATCTGATACTATGTTCATGTCAACATTATTCAAAATATCCAAGAGTTGGAAGCAACCTAAATATCTATGGTTAAATGATTGGATAAACAAAATTTAGCATATGTAATATACACTGGATGGGACAATATTCAGTCTTTGAAATAAATGAAAGTTTGTTACATAATTAAATTTAAAGACAATGGGCTAACTGAAGTAAGCTAGCCACAAATGTATAAATATTGCATAATATCATATATGTGTGCCACGTAATGTGTCATGCTTTACAAACAGAAATTAAAATGATGGTTGTTAGGAACTAGAAGAAGAGAGAAACTAGAATTTGTTGATCAGTGGGAATAGTTTCAGGGGTTTTTTTTTAATAGTTTCAGTTTTGCAAGAAGAAATTTTCTAAAGTTCTAGCTACTACTATACAACAAGGTGCAATGTTAACAGTACTGTACTGGAGATAGTTAAGATATATTTGATGATATGCATATTTCATCTCAACAATAAAGAAAGCAATGGAGAGTGAAGGATCAGCCTGGCACTTGCTGGGCTTGTGGCCTTCTTGATGGGCTTGCAGGGTACTAAGGGAAATTGAGTGTTTTAAGTGGAAAGAAGGGCAAGCCACACTTTTTTCTCTTCTTCAGAGAAGAAACGTTTTTGAAAACTTTCCCTACTGAAGATCTTGACCCCTGAGCATAGTGCCTGATTGTGTGGAGTGGAAAGAGAAAAGAGGATACAGGCAAACAAAACATAGCCAACATTCTCCTTCAGAGCCAAGTGAAGTAGACAACAGGAAAATGACACCTCTCTGTGACCCTGGGAAAACCAGGGGGGTGCTGACTTCAAAGAAGGGTGCACTCATCCTCAGTTGGTCACTACCAAACTAACACTGGGTCTTTAAAAAAAGCAAAAATGTAAGGAAAAATTTATTTGAATAATTAGAAATCCAGAGGGTTGATTGGCCATTGCTAGTGTGGTTATTACTTTTATTGCTGTTTTTAATCTTTGATGAATATGGTAAATTTTATAAAGTAGTAAAAGATATTTTCCACAAACACCATCTTGTAGCTAAGTAATTTTATCTCATTATTTAAAATTAAGAATCAGAGACATGTCTTTTTTCTTATGTCTGTAAAGAATCACATTATTTTTGCTAGTCTGTGACTATAAGAAGGTAAGAATGATTAAGGTCAGTATTAAAAATTAGTGAATATAATCCTACCAGTATGACCTATGATATTGTTAAAAATAACACATTATTTCAAAGTGGCCCATAACAAACATTCTTATCAAGAATGTGTCTCTGCAGGGCTCCCACTGGATCCATTGTTGTCCATTCAAGGCTAATAGTGGTGAAAGCCATGAAGTTTAATTATAATTACATTTGACTTTATTTTTATTTTTTTTCCTTAAATTCATTTATTGGTATATTTTAAGTATACAATACATTTACATTTATCATTGGGAACTTGTACCTTTACATGATCTATTTTGGTTCTTATTTTTCCCCAGTTCCCCTGCCCTCCCTGCCCCCCCCTCCACCCTTCCCTATTTACACACACTTTGTTTCCATTTTTTCATTTTCTCATATTTTTTCCTTACATTTGACTTTATGTTTTTCCTTTCCTAACCCTTTCCCTCCCCTCTAGTGCCTTAGGTACATATGAAAACTCTTTCCCAAAAAGCCAGTATAAGTAGGTGTTTCACCTTTTCATACCAAAATTAATATAACTTAATTTTCTTACATTTTCATTCCACAAGATTTCCTCATTGAACTCCAAGTTGGTACTTGTGATTGTCAGAAGTAGTGAGAGGACATGCTAAGACATGAATTCTGAAGATAGTTCTAACTTCTGTGGCTCCTATGGTTCTAAACAACCCTGAAGGTCCCTGATCATATGTTTTTCTCATTTGCAAATAAGTATATGAATCCTTTGCATTGCTTTCTCACTGATAACAAGGATCCTGAGTTGTATCAGATTATTACAGATTGTGCTCTATATACATATGATGAATTAATATGATGAAGCCCTAAATTCCAGTGTGGTTGTACATGGAGAAGGAGCCTGAAAGGGATTCATTAAGGATAAATGAAGTCATAAGAATAGGGCTCTGACACAACAGCTTTAGGATCCCTATAAGAAGGAACACCAGGAAACTCTCTTGCACCCTGGCTCTGCTCCTCTCCTGCTTGTGTGTATATAAATCACTGAAGGATACTGTGAGAAGGTAACCATTTACAGAGGAAAGATCCCTTACCAGAAACTGACCAGACTATTAACTGAATCTTGGACTTCCACGCTCCAAAATTATATTAAAAACTTATTTTTAATTCACTCAGTTTTGTGGCATTTTGTTACAGTCACCCAACTGACACAGATAGTAAAGAACTCCACACCATTTTGAAATCATTTTGAGACAAAATATATCCTTATTTGTCTAGAAGTTTCCTTTTTTGTGATAGACTTTAGCAGAACAAAGGCTGCATTAGTCCAAGTCCAGCTACCTGCACAGGGAAGCAAAAAAGCAGTGCATGGCTACATTGGAACCAAATAT
The DNA here is from genome assembly GCF_053883595.1 of Heterocephalus glaber. Taxonomy (NCBI): domain Eukaryota; kingdom Metazoa; phylum Chordata; class Mammalia; order Rodentia; family Bathyergidae; genus Heterocephalus; species Heterocephalus glaber. The sequence continues at coordinate 24,135,055 of NW_028258143.1, read as the reverse complement.
GAAGCTGATCATTTGAATGACATACTTCCGATTATTCTCTCACCTTCCCATCATTTTTCTAGTGCATTAGAGGAAAAGCACTTTGGTTGATGATATTCATTTCTATCCAGGCAACAAAGAAATTATTTTTTGCCCTTGCAGTTGTTGGAAATGAATGACAGTACATAGCTTTCAGAAAACATTAAAATTTACAAAAGTGGAAAATCAATTAGAATATTATTATCGAAAATAACATTATGAAAAAAAAAACTCTGCAGAGCACTCCGCCAAATGGAGAAAATGGTAGCTTTTATCTGTTCCCCTGAATTTACAAAAAAGACAAAGCTCACTCTATGGAAGGGACATTCCAGATCACCTGTCACATTGCTCACCTGAGCAAGATAAAATGAGGATCACTGCACTAGGTAGGTGAATTCTCTCTGTGTTTTTATACTTAGGTTTTTTTTTAGGGTTTTTGCTTTTGTTGTGTTTGTTTTGCAGTGCTGGATTGAACTTAGGATCTTGTACTTGCTAATCCAACTCTCTACTTCTGAGATATACCTGCAAATTGGTATTTGAGTTCTTCCAAAATAATTAATCATTTCTCTCTTGGACTCTCACCTTATGTTCCAGATACTTCTATTTTTACATATATAAGTCTATATTGTTTATTTTGAAAGTCTGTCTCTCTTGTTTGAAGGTTATAAATGACTTAAAAATAAAAATGAATGTTTTAATTCTTAATAACTTTTGCACTGTGGAGAATATGTATCAAAAATTACAAGTTTAACAGGATGATGAAGGCCACTGAGAAGTGGATAAAATAACACAGGTAGGAGAGAGGCTATTTCAGGGTTGAGGGGATGGTTTCACTAATGCGTATGAGTTAGGTTGTATGTGTAAATGAGATGTCTTCTACAGAGGAATGTATTGAATAGTATCTGTATATTAACAAAATTAAATCAAGGAAGGCCTTCTAAATGTTATAAAATAAATTTTATTTAGTTCATTTTTTCTTAGAAGCACAGTAGAGTAAATGTATCTCTTTTCCTCCTCCTTTCTTTCTATTTCTTATAATTCTCTAAATCAGAGGCAAATGAAAGACATGGTTTCTTGTTTGCCTACTTGATATATGTTGGACCACAAGAAAAAATAACATTATCTGATTTAAACTATTAGATGCAGCTTATTAGATCATTTTGATATTTCTTACAATTGTTTCAAGAAAATTCTGACTCACTCAGCCTATATTTAAGAAGTAAAATATCATCAGTACAACAGCAATTCATTTTTCTGGTGATATTTAATACAGTTAAGATAGAGGGCTGTTGTAGACAGTGCAGAATGCTATTCCATGGATGAGTAGCTTAAGAAAGAAATTTATTTCTCACATGCTAGAGGCTGGAAGTCCAAAGTCTTCCACAGAACAAAGTCATTTCTGGTGAGTCTGTCCTCCTGTATTAGTGAGAGTCGTCTTCTTTCAGACCCACACATAGCAAAGAACAAGGAGAGAAGAATGCTTTCTTGGTCTCTGCTTCTAAGAACACTAATCTCACCATAAGAGCTCTACCTTGTGACCAAATTACCTCTCAAATTTCTCATTTCCAAATGTCACCATACTTGAGATTAGAGTTACAATATATGGATTTGAGGATAACAAAAACATTCAGTCTCTACCAACGTCTTTCTAGAAACTAGACATTGTAACAGAGAAAGTTATTTCATTTGATGATAGGGATAACAACACACAAGCTCAAAAAGGCAATTTCTATCTTAAACAATTAATGAGAAGAAGATGGCAGGATACATTGGAGAAAAATGAGGTGAATCTATAGGCAAAGTAAAGATAACTCCAAAGAAATTGCTTGGTATTCAATTCTTGCTTTAACTTCATTTCTTAGGCTTGGCAACAACTTGGGTTTTGGCCATTTGAGATGATTCAATATTCCATTGTAAAAACTCTCTTCTTTAGACTTTGCTAGCTCATGCCAAATTGCTTTATTTGCATTTAAATAATCATGCACAAATTATAGAAGATATGTGTTAGAGTTTCCACTTCATACACACACATATGTACAAATGAACAGATGTAAAATGAGACCTATGAATTATGTGCATGAAAATATGCATATAAAATATGAATATAATCAAATAATACCAGAAAAGATATGTTAGACCAGGAGATAAGACATACCATGTCATAGTATATCATTGCACAACAGTAAGCTCATGAAATAGAAGAGGAATATTTAGTAATTTTTACATTTTGCTTATTTGATATACAAGAATATATAATAAAACAGGAACTAAAAACATAGGTTTTTCTTGAGATTTTCTATTTCTTTCAAAGGGTGTGACTATACAAGTAAGCATTCTTGGTTAATAATATGCCCATGGAAATATCCCCACAAGGATTTAAAGATTAGGTTAAGACCAGCACTTTGGGAAGGAATAATGCTCCCACGATTTAATAATAACCAGCTTTGAGGCCAAAAATGCCAAATGAAACATTGATGCTTATATTAGTAAGCCATAGGGCAAGTTTCATGACTAATGTTAAACTGTAAAGCACAATAGGTAATGTTAGCTGAGTAAAGATTGATTATAAAAGTGGGAATTCACATTGTAACCAATTTTAGGGGAAAAAAGCCGGAAGGAATAATGTGAAACTTTCAATGATCATCCACTGTGCATGTGTGTGTGTTTAGATAAAGATGTAGTAAAATATGTGTCAAATTTGTACTTGCAGAATCTGCTGATAGATTGTAAGAGGTGTCTGCTAGAAATCTAAGTGGACCTGCTGAGTAGTTTTAAGTTTAGTATTATTTGAGGGAATCTATGCTGGAAATGTGAATTGGAGTCATCAAAATACAGGATATATTAATGGCCCTGAGACCAGATAAAATTTCCAAAGATGTAAAGATAAGAGCATAGTCCAAATGTTAAGTTTTGATGAACTTCAGACTTTGAAGGTTGAGGAAAAAAACAAGTAATTGAATTGTCGTAAAATAACATGAAATTTATTATAAAGAACTCTTGAATATGTTTGGCTTTCTTCCTAAAGTCTCACAAAAATATTACCTTTGTAGAACAAAGCTCAGCTGTTTGTTTAAATTTTTTAAAATTGTAAAAAAAATTTAACTGTCAATATTTATATTTTCATGGTATATAAGATGTTGTTTTGAGATATTCTACATTATGAAATGATTAGTATAATTAACATATTAATTACTTCACATACTTATAAGTTTATTTGAAGTTGTAACATTTAAAATTTATTACCAATGTGTGCAGTGGTGCATATCATAAACCTGGCTACTCAGTAGGCTGAGGCAAGAAGATCACAAGTTCAAGGCCACCCTATTAACTTAGTGAGGCTGACTTAAATAAAATAGGGACAGCGAATTTTGTTAAGTGGTAGAATGCTTCTAGGTTTGATATCCAGTATTAGCCTCTAAAATCATTCTCTTATAAATTTGGAAATATACATTATTATTTACAATAGTCATCACTAAATTTTGATAGAGAAGGAAAATGACACTAGGATCATCACTTAATGACCACATTATCCCAAACATTACATGACTGGTACTTAAGATCTATCACAGTTCCCTTACTTGCTCCATTCTGTTGCCTCTAGTTTAATTTCCACATAGCTAGTAGAGTAACTTTTCAGATACATAATTGTGTACCTAAAATGCTCAATGGGCTGTCCCCTCTTTACCTGAGAAGTTTGAACTCATCATACCACAGAACACCTTCCATCTTCTTCCACCCACCACCCCTGGAAATATCCTTCACCACTTCCCCGCTCGTGTTTACAACTACATAGTATTTCCCATTAAAATTTCATGCTTATTTATCAGCAGACTTGATCCATGGTGCATCTCGATATCGGAAACTATTTTCCTCTCACCTGTGCTGACATTTCTGACATCCTTTAGGTAGCCCTCTCTGAACTCTCTAGCCAGGTTAGGTAACATTTCAATACTCTTCAGACTAATGAGCTAAGAAATGCACCCTGAAGACTGGAGCTCTCAACTCTGAGTCTCCCAGGGCACATCTGGGAATGTCCAGAGACTTTTTTGGTGTCAAAGTTGAGAAAGTGATGCCATCATCTAATGGGGAAGAGACTTAGCAGCCTCCTCCATGACCAAGACAGCTCCTGTAGCCAAGAAGTATGCAAGTTAAACTGTCAGTCGTGTGGAAATGTGGAAAAAAGCAGAACTGCTCTGTGGAAGTTGGGGAAGTTGAGGTAGAAGTGGGGATGTTGTGCCTGGCAGAAAGGAGCCCAGCACAGACAGGAGAGATATGATGGAGGAGGAAAAGTCTAGTATAAGATGCAGGTGGGAGAATATACAGTTCATCAGCTGCACCGGAGAAGCGAAATGATGTTTAAAGAAGATGTTTAGGGAAATGTTATGCTCAGGCTACTGTGGGAAGCCCTCATGCTGCCTTTATAAACTGAAAAGTTCTATGCTACCTTTCAACACTTTTCAAGACAGACTCCTGTTCCTTTTAATTTTCCTGCAAGTATAGTATGATGAAGCCTATCACAAGTGGGTCAGCCTCCCACCCACTACTTACATACGGAAACAAACACATGAAAAAGAACACATAGTGTCTAAATTATTTGTGGACTGTGTACAATATTATGCTGTAAGTTTCATCATAATTATTCAAATATACTTCTACATATATGCAATTATACATAAGCACATATATATGCATTCACAATGTTCCTCAACAGCTCACGTCTAAATTTACCATTCACTATGACTTGTGAATTCAACAACAACCTAGGCATTTGATTCCAATACTGATAGTTTATTTTCTTGCTGAGATCTAAGAAACATCCTTCATGTATCTTAACTTTACCTCCTTTCGTCTTGAAAGCGGGGCTAAAGCTTTACATTCTATTCAGTTCTTGGAAAGATTATATGCTTCAAACCATCATACAGTGCCAGGCAAGTACACCAACAAAACTGTCACCATTTTAATATGCATGATTAGGTACAAGTAGGGCCAATTAGAGACATTTTAAAGCAGAGAAAAACACCAAGATTTAGTGATGCTGGCATAAACTGAAACTCAGAATTTTAACTTCTAGATATGAACTCTGATGGAAAACTTTGATATTCGTGCATGAAGAAATAAAGATATTGATATTTTATTACTACATTATGCAAAATAGATAATTATAACTTTAAATGTCCATTAATAGGAGAATATGTAAGCAAATTGTAATATGTTCATACAGATAGAAAGAATGACATAGACCTATATGTTCAATGCTCAGTAAAATCCTTTACAGAAGGAAGAAGTGAGACAAATCAGAATGAAATGGTAATTTAAAAAAAGACTTCAACTGTGATCCTGATATTCCACAAAAATGTGGGGCTAAGGGTTCCTTTTTCCCCACAATCCCACCAGTATTTGGCTGATTCCTTGATAGCAGCCATTCTTTCTGGAGTGACGTGGAATTGCAGTGTTGTTTTCTTTTGTATCTCTCAGACAACCACTGATGTTGAACATTTTTTCATATGTCTATTTACTATTTCTACTTCTTTGTCTGAGAAATGTCTGTTCATTTCAGATGCCCATTTTTGAATTGGGCCTTTAAATTTGTAAGGTCTGATTTTTTAACCTCTTTACATACTCTACATAGTAGACCTTTGTCTGAGGAACAGCTAGAAACAATTTTTCTCACATTGTGGGTTGACTCTTCATTCTGTTGGTGGTTTCTCTTGTCATCATATTATATACTTAAAATGTACCAATAAACTTAATGAATAAAAAGTGGCATTAATATAGCAAAATTTTCAAGGTTTTTTTATATCTAGACAGCATGTTTATTGATCTTGGTATTACCTAGTGTTTACAATCTTTTCATGTGTGTGCATGCATCAGAAAAAGAGAGATTAACTGAATTTTAAGAAGTTTCAGTTAATAGTGTTGCTGTTTCTTAGCCTTTCACTAATTTAGAAAAGGAAATAAAGTGATTAATAAGGAAACCTGCTATTTCTAAATAGTCATTAACTGAATTCAATTTGATTTTTTCCCTTATTTGCCTATCTCTTATCTCCAAATTACTAGTAAAAACAAGTTTTATTTTCACAAAATTAATTTTAGATGCACATGTCAGCTTCGTAAATCCATTGTCTTTCCTCATTTCTTTAAATAGTCTTATGCTTATGTTTCTGTACACTAGTGGGAACCTTGGATTTAGTACTTAAGAATGTTAATTATTATTTTATTTCCTTCTACTTGGAGTTAGACTTGATTGTGTTAGTTCCTTCAGTCTCACTCTTTATCTGTAATTTTTTAAGATTTCTATTGCTTAAAACACACTTTGTTCCCATTAACTTTTTTTTCAGTAGATCTGAGACAGTTCCCTATTAATTAAGCTTTAGATTAATGTCCACAAGAATTATTTCATTTTATTGTCATCCTTAAAGAAGGCAAATTGACCTACAGTAATTTCTTGTAACTTAACCTTTCTTTACATAGTACAATGTTTAAATAACCATGTTAAATCTTACCTCTTCGCCCTTAGTCTTTTGTAGTCCTTCCCCCTCATTATTTACCCACACAGCACTCTGCCCTTTGAATTTCATTGTAAAGAGGCTCAGATTCAGGGAGCTTCCCAGAACCACACACCTGAATTAAGAATCAGACTTACCCCTCTCATTTTCTCACACAATTGAGATTCTCACTTAACACTGGATTTCCTGAGTATAAAAACAAAATCTCTACATATGTACCTAAGTGAAAACAGGTGATATAAAGGTAATGTCAGTAAGCTTTCTCACTGCTGTGACACAACACCGACACTCACAATTTAAAGGAGGAGAGGCTAACATAACTCACACTTTCAGGGAGCTCAGTACATGGTCAGCTGGCTCCAAGGAACAAATATCATGGCAAAAGGAGTGTAGAGGAGCAAAGCTGCTTAGTTTATGGCTGCCAGGAAGCAGAGCAGTGAAGCAATACCAAAGAGAAAGCCACCAGGAACCAAACATCACCCCCAAAGTCATGCTTCCATGACACACTCAGACATACCCAGAAGTGTGCCCACCAATCATCTGGAAAGATCGCAAAACCAATCCACCTGACATAGTCAAGATTAACCATCATAGATAGATGATAGAGAGAGAGAGAGAGAGAGAGAGAGATAGGAAATAGGTATATAATCTTTAAACCACCATTGCTGGATACCGTGTATGTAACAGAGTAGATGTTCAATGAACCATGATATAAAAATAACAACAACAAAAAGCCATCTATTCATAGTATTAAAAGTACAAGAGTGCTCCTGGGCAATCAGTGTTAGTAGGAGAAGCTTGCTCTTATTCTCTACTATAACTATCTTTAAAATTCTTGAGCTGACCTGACATTTCAACATATGTGTCTTTCATCAGTTATTAATTATGTGGAGTTACAGGTCATAAATACAGCTTGAGGAGGGGGTGGGAGCCTTGCTTTAATTCAAAGCAAAATGGAAGGAGAGCAAGTGGCATTAACTTTTGAGAAACTTCTTTTGCCATACATGACAATTAAAATAATAATTAGCACCATAGAATACCACCCACTTAGTCCGTAATCAAACTTCTGACACCTTTAAAGATTTCGATAAAACAAATCCAGAATCAGACCAGCTAACCTCACAAACCCCATGCACAGCACTAAGAAGAGAAATGTCTACCTAGCTCTGTCCCTGTGTACAGTTCTTAAAATTATATCACATCATTCATTCTTTATTTGTATGCACTGCTATTCTGGTGTCAGAGATATTTTCTTTTATTTTCTGTAATAATGTTACATCAAATATGCTAAATATAACAAAGAGGAGCACATCTTGGTTGCTCAGTGGTAGAATACTTGAGTGTCAAGATGAAGTTCCTGGGTTCAATTCCTAGTACTGAAAAAAGAAAAAGAAAATAATAACCAACTGGAAAATATTTGTGTCATAAATGGCATGAAAATTTAATTAAAATGAAGATTTATAAAGAAATTACAAATGGCTAAAAAGCAATTTCATTTGTATAAAAGGTAGATAATCAGATATCATATTTCCTATAATTTTGTCAAACATTAAAAACATATTCAGCATGAAAATATTAAAATATCCTTCTCAATAATTGAAAGGTGTACATTATAAAGAAAATTCTGAGGACAATTTGAAAGCCTTAAATTTCAAAGTCTTAAAATGTTCATCCCCTTTATCTGGTCATAGAGATATACAAAGATATTAACCAAAATAGTTATAAACAATAAATCTACAAAATGGAATAGCTAAGAAAATAATTATTGGATAAATGAGGGAAGATACTGCCAATGAATAGGAAATTCTTTGAAATGAAACTATTTTTCAACCTGTGCTTATTATTTAAGGAAAAAATATGTCACATTTTTCACAAAGGAATGAATTTTCTAATTCATAATACAGATTCAATGTTATTCCCTACTTACTAAAAAATAATAATAATTCTGTATGATGATTTTCTAATTAGTACTTCATTCAATGCCAGAATGTGATATCTGTATCCCTCCATCGGGGACAAAGTTTTTTCTAAGGAATCGAAGTAATCTGGGTTCAATGAGAGGTTTAATTAAATCATCCACATCCTTTATCTTTATCATTTAAAGGAAAAGCATACTTACACTGTGACCTGTCAATGACCTAAAATGATCAGAAGAATTGTTTCCAGAACTTGCAGATAATTCAAGATTGGATGAAGCATAGGAAAGCATGTTTATTAACTCATATGTAAATAAAAAGGCCATCCTGTGATGATTTTCCTAAGATACTTATTGTGCTAATCCCATTTATATTAAACTGTTCCCTGATAACTAATGAAAGGCTTTTATTTAGTTACATTCCTAGATAAAATACTAGTAATATTGAGATGAAAGTACAATTGAATCAAAATGCAAGTGAGTAGGATCCCTGTGTATCTTTAAAAACTCATGAAGAACAGAGTATTCTGCATTACTTTCCTGAATTATAACTTTGAAATACAGTAAAATAGCTGAATAACATCAAATCAAGAAATTTGACCTTCATCTCTTCTTTCACAAAATATAATCTGTAATAGACTTGGCTCTTGAAGATTTGGGCAGAAATGGACAACTTGAAACTCTAACAAGCTCTTGACCTGCACTGGCCCCTCCTGCATTTTCATGAGAGGCTGATGTAATTCATTATTTCCACTGCTGTGTTCAGAGCTCTGGGCAGCATCTTTGCTATTCATTTATTCAATCTAGAGTAATCTGTGCTTAATAGAGTGCTGGAGCATGTCAGAATGAACAATTAAGTATGATTGTTGTCATTGACAACCAGCCGTTACTGCTAAAAATGTCCCAGGAAAGAATGTGAGCATTGAGGTGTTTACTTTAAATAAAGGAGAAGTTTAAATGAAGCAAGTCTTCCAGATAATGACAATTAAATTCTACCATTCAAATAGTACATTTCTCCTTGAGAATAATAGAAATATTTGAAAAGTTTTTTTTTTTATTTTTTGGTTTTGCTGGCACAGGAGATTAATTCTTTACCTGGTCAGGTTTTGACTGGAGGCGTGATCTGAAATTACTTGGCATGCTTGCTGAAGCAAGATGGGATGAGGTTGAGGAATAGTCACTACTGAATTAGAAACGAAGGAACATGACTTTGAAACAGACTGAAAGGACAAGTGATGGACTTCAGGTAAGCACAGTGAGAAAAATATTTTAAATAGTGATAATTAAAATGAGATTCAGTCAGGAAAATACCTTACCGAAGCACCCCCGTTTTGCTCCAATGACTGAAATTGGCATAATATTTATGAGCTCTCATATCTAGCACCTGAATGTTTCTGAACAAATACATAGGGATAAGGGAGAAGATATATGACCCAGAAACTAGTCTATCATTTCACTTTGGTGAAATCATTTCAGCTGCTGAAAAATTGTAGTTGTACTTTTCCTATCCCCTACAGTGGAACTGCTAATCAAATTTCCCAATATGCAGATAAAAATATTTCAAGATGGAAATTTCTCAAGGTTGACATGAGTGTGGCATCCTAGAGGAAATCTTATTGGGTGGGCATAAGCACACCTCTCACTGTGTCCAGAAAAAACAAAGAAGCTGCAAAGGGAGAAGCTGTATCAGGTGTCACTGATACTGCAGAGATGGCCACCCCAAGAAGGAGGCTGGCCACAAATGTGAAGGCCAAAGAGTGGACAGAGACAATAGTTCAGAGGAAGGAAAGGGGAAATAAATGGTACCTTTGTTTCCACTGTCACAGATGTGTAACAAAGAGGGATTCAAGCCAAATCTGCTCAAGTAGTATAAGAAATCATCCTCAAACCCAAAGCTCACACAAGGAAGGAAATTATAAAGATCAGAGGAGAAATCAATGCAATGAAGATGAAGAGAATAATACAAAAAAAATCAAAGAAGACAAGAGTTGGTTGATCAAAAGAATCAACAAAATTGACAATCCTTTAGCCAACCTTGTCAGAAAAAGGAAAGAAAAGGCCCAAATCCACGCAATTAGGAATGAAAAGGGTGAAATTACAACAGACCCAGCAGAAATCCAGAGGATCATCAATATACCTACTTCCGAAACCTATATGTCAATAAGATGGAAAACACAGAAGAAATGGACAGATTCCTAGATACATATGAATTATCAAAGTTGAATGAAGAAGACCTAAAAATTCTAAACAACTCAATATTAACCAATGAAATTGAAAACGTAATTAAAAACATATGAACTAAGAAAAGCCTGGGCCCTGATTGCTTCATTGCTGAATTCTACAAGACATTTAGAGAGGAACTGCTGCAACTACTATTGAAACTCTTCAATGAAATTGAAAGGGAAGCAATACTCCCAAATTCATTCCTGGAAGCAAGCATCACCTTGATCCCCAAAGCAGAGAAAGACCCAAACGAAAAGGAGAACTATAGGCCAAATCTCATTAATGAACATAGATGCAAAAATTCTAAATAAGGTTCTGGCAAATAGAATGCAGAAGATCATCAAGAAGATCACACACCCTGATCTATTGGGATTCATCCCAGGGATGCAGGGATGGTTCAATATAGGAAAATCAATCAATGTAAAACACTATATCAATAGAGCCAAGGACAAAAACCATATGCTTATCTCCATAGATGCAGAAAAAGCATTTCACAAAATCCAACATGCATTTATGATAAAAACCCTACAAAAAATTGGAATAGATGGTCTCTACCTCAAACTGATAGAAGCCATCTATGAAAAACCAACAGCCAATATCATACTAAATGGTCAAAAACTGAAAAGCTTCAAATTAAAATCAGGAACAAGACAAGGATTTCCACTATCACCACTCTTGTTCAATATAGTTTTGGAAACATTAGCCATGGCCATTAGACAAGAGAAAGAAATAAAATAATAAAGATAGGAAATGAAGAAGTCAAATTGTAATTATTTGCAGAGGACATGATACTGTATATAGAAGACCCCAAGAACTCCACCAAAAGTCTTCTAGACTCAATAACCAAATTCAGTCAAGTAGCTGGTTACAAGGTCAACACACAAAAATCACTAGATTTCCTCTACACGAATGACAGACTCACTGAGAGAGAAATAGGGCAAATAATTCCTTTCACAATAGCATCCAAAAAACTGAAATACCTAGGAATCAACCTAATGAAAGAAAGAAATCAAAGACCTCTTCTCTGAAAACTATAGCACTCTGAAAAGAGAGAGTGAAGATGATATTAGAAAATGGACAGACATCCCCTGCTCCTGGGAAGGAAAGATTAATATAGTGAAAATGGCCATACTTCCAAAACTGCTATATAGATTCAATGCAATTCCAGTTGAGATCCCAGCAGCATACCTCATGGACCTCGAGAAAACAATCCAAAAATTCATTTGGAACAAGAAGAGACCCAGAATAGCAAAAGCAATTCAAGGTAACAGAGACATGGCAGGGGGTATCACAATCCCCAACCTGCAACTATACTACAAAGATACTGTGGTAAAAACAGCATGGTACTGGCAAAGAAACAGACCTGAGGACCAGTGGAACAGATTACAAGATGCAGAAATAACACCAGACACACTCAGCCATCTCATCTTCGATAAAGGAGCCAAACACCCTCACTGGAGGAAAAATAGCCTCTTTAATAAATGGTGCTGAAAAAATTGGGCTTCAACTTGCCAAAGATTAAAACTAGACCTATATCTCTTGCCATGCATTAAACTAAAATCAAAATGGATTAAAGATCTAAATATTGAAATAGAAATGCTGAACCAGTTGGAAGAGAGGATAGGTAGAACTCTTGAAGACATCAGTGTAGGAAAAGATTTTATGAACAAAACCTCAGTTGCCCGTGAACTAGCACAAACAATCAACAAGTGGGATCTCTTCTTATTAAAAGGCTTCTGCACAGCAAGAGAAACCATCAGCAGTGTGAAGAGACAACCCACAATGTGGGAAAAAATCTTCACTTGCTTTTCCTCAGACAAAGGTCTACTATCGCAAATCTATAAAGAATTTTAAAAGATCAGCCCTCCCAAATTTACCCAATTTACCCAATCCGAAAATGGGCATCTGAAATGAACAGATATTTCTCAGACAAAGAAGTAGAAATAGCAAATAAATACATGAAAAAATATTCAACATCACTGGTCATTCCAGAGATGCAAATGAGAACAATGCTGAGATTCCACTTCACTCCATAAAAATGGCTGCTATCATGAAATCAACCAATAACAAATGCTGGCAGGGCTGTGGGGAAAGAGGGACACTGCTCCACTGCTGGTGGGAGTGTTGACTGGTGCAAACACTGTGGAAATCAGTATGGAGATACCTCAAAGAACTAGGACAGGAAGTACTATTTGATCCTGCTATTCCACTGCTGGGGATCTTCCCCAAAGAATTAAAAGGGTCATACCACAGTGATATATATGCACCCATGTTCATAGCAGCACAGTTTGTGATAGCTAAAACATGGAAACAGCCCAAATGCCCATCAACTGGAGACTGCATAAAGAAAATGTGGGTTTTATAGAAAATGGAGTACTACTCAGCCATTAAAAATGAGAAATTAGAGACTTTTAGAGCTAAATATATGCACACTGAGGCGATACTCTTAAGTGAAATAAATAGGACACACATATATAAATACCAAATAGTTTCTCTGGTGTGAGAAGCTGAAAGCGTAAATAAGGTCTAAAACATAGAATAGGTAATGTGAAATAGGAAGAAAAGGGGCAAAGGGGAAGGAAGTGGGAGGGCTAGGGGAAAGGAAAGAGGGGAATGGAATTAATATGAGAAAATGGAAAAATAGGGACAAAATTTTTGTAAATAGGGAGGAATGGAGGGGTTGAAGGGAGGGTTGAGCAAAGGTGAAAAAATAAGAACCAAGAGAGATTATGAAAAGGTGCAAATTTCCAATGATAAATGTCATCATATTGTATACCTAAAATGTACCAATGATTAGAATGAATGATTGATAATGCAAAATAGGAAGAGTAGGTCCAAAGGGGTAGGGATAGTGGGAGGGTCAGGGGAAAGGACGAAGGGAAAGGAAAAACGATGAGAAACAGAAAAAATGGAAATAAAGTCTTTCTAATTAGGGAAGGGTGGAGAGGGTGAAGGGAGGACTAGGAATAGGGAAAAAATAAGAACCAAGATGCATCATGTAAAGGTACAAGTTTCCAATGAGAAATGTAAATGTGTTTTATACATAAAATGTACCAATAAAAGAATTTAAGAAAAAAAAAGAAGTCGTCATTTTATCTAGTGTCTATCATTTTATCTAGTGTTCCTTAAAAGTGTAGGAGGTCTTCTAACTGTTGGTAGGAATATAAATTACTATGGAGTTTCCTTAAAAAGCAGACACTAGAAATTCCATTTGACCTAGCTATTCCCCTTTCTAGGTAGCTACCTAAAAGAGTTAAAGATATCATATTACAGCAATATATTTAACCCATATAAACCCATGTTTATAGCAGTGAAATTCATAATAGCTAAATCGTGGAATTAGCCTATATATCCATTAACAGATGAACAAATAAAGGAGATTCAATATTTACACACAATATAGTACTATTTTGCCACGAAGAGACATAAACCCAAGAAATTTGCAAAAAAAAATGGATGCTTTTTGAGGCCATAATGTCAAGTGAAATAAGTTAGACACACAAGCTTAAATATCACATTTCTATTATATAAGAAACTCAAAACATAAAGGAGCAAAATACAAGATAGATAATAGGAGGTAGGAAGATCTTTCTCAAATGGAAAGATTGGGAGATGGAGGGAGAAGGTGGAAAGAGAAGGAAAAGGGGAAGAAAAAAGGCCTTAAGATTTGTTATGTCCCTGTACCAATTCCACACAAGGAATGTGAATATTATGTACTGCAAACATGTACTAATAAAATAAAATTTAAAAATTAAAAAAAGAAACTGATAAACACTTAGAACATTTCCACTTCTATACTTTCTCCCAGGTTCTACCTTTCCACACTGATGGAAATGATGGAGGTATTTTCTTATCTGTCTGCATAAACCAAAGTAGTAGTATACTCTATCATTCACATCCACACATTCACGTTTTTATTCATTTAACTCATATTTATGACAACTTTTTGAAGATTGGGTCAATGATTAGACTTGGATACAGTCACTGATTAGTATGAACCTTATAGTTCTTGTCAATGGGCTTCTTACTAATTGCTAAGAGCAGCAGCCCCAGCTAACTGCGAGGAAGCTCTACTCTGCTTGGAACATTTACAGGCCACTACCTGTGTATCTTACTCAAAAATTATCTTTGATTTCTTTGGAAGTCAATTTTAAGCAGTTTTTAGTGTAAAAATATATTTTGTTTTTAATTCTACCCCCAAATACTTTATTGCTTAGAACTATGGGAAATACTTGTTGAATAAATGAATAATTAACAGATGACATGTAAGTATAAGCAACTATAAATTACTCCAACACTGATAACCTTACATTTGAGATTTCTTACTTAAAGGTAATTTAAATACAAGAAAAACTCCCTCCCTATAAATAGTTTTAATTGATCATTTGCTGGTTTTCTTAAAATTTTTACTAGCTTGAGTGGCAAAGGAATGTCTTTTAAGAAAAAGTAGTAAATTAAATCAGTAACATAATGGGCCAGAAAACTAATAAAAAAATTAAATATATCTGATAGAAGGGATAAAATTAAGAGAGCCAGAGAGGTCTACTTTGTCATGAGCTTTGAATTAATCTTGAAGGAAGTTTGCAATTTCAAGAATAGCATAAAATAATTCAAAAATGTTAGATTGGAGAAGTAGGAAGAAATTATAAAAAATGAAGATGTTAATGTTATACTCCTATAAAAATAAACTACGTGAATTCTCAGAACATACCACATCCATGTTAATTAGTGAATATGAAGCATATTGCAAAACCAAAGCTAAAGAATTATCTTCTGGTTACCACAACTCCCACTCATAGGTAGACTGGTCTGACAGTTGAAGGAACTCTAGAATTTGTTTCAGTAAGAGCTTGTAAGTCTAAGTGTTCAGTACACATTTGTATTTCAGGCACATGTTTGTGTGTCTCTAACTACAAGGAGAAACACTGTATTTATAAGGAAGAGCAGAAATTGAAAGACACTTTTTAAAAATTAGATATGCATCAGACGGGACCCAGCATACAGCCCATAACAGGCTCAGCTGGGATTTTCCAAAGAAATGACTTAATGAGGGCACTGTTTACCAAAGTACAGGAAGACCCAGGAATGCACACAGAGCAGACATGTTGAGATTAGCACTGGTGGAAGGCTTTCACCCTCCTGAGCCTGCTGGAACAAAGGAAGAAAATGTATTACTGGAGCTTGTGTGGAGCAGGGGCTGCCCTCATTGCCATGGTGCTGGGGCTGTGGACATTACCGCATCTGAATTCAGTTAGAGGTGAGGTAGGGGGAACTGGTACCCTGATCTCCGTTGTCCACCCTCTATTCTCTGTGATCAGCCTAGCAGAATGAAATCCAAAGGAAAGAAAGTCTGGCTGATGCTCTCCTCTGCCATTAAATACCTAAAGACAGGCATGAGGAACTTGGAGAATGGATGTGGAGAAAAATGCTGAATAGCCTTCAGCAGAGTGAGGGATGCTTTTTGCTGATTACAGTCATACTTGATGCTTGATGCTTTGAAACTTGTTGAATTTGCTACTCGATGCATGTGATGCAAAAGTTTTTTCCAGGTCCTTATAGTTTGGTACTACATGCACGAACGAGCTAGGACTTGCAGGTGTTGCTTACCTCTGACTGGTTACCCTTTCCAGCTAAAACAATTTATTTGGCTGTCTTTGTATCTCCCAGAACCAATTAACATTGATTCCTGAAGTAACCCTGTACATATTATATAGAAGGCAGTACTTATAATTATTATACACTTCCAGGATTTTTCTGAAAATTAAAAATGAAAAAAATGAAAGAGGTTGAGGCTTAAATTCAAGTTTGAAGTCTGCTTTGGGTTTGCTGACAGTAGCCACACCTGGAGGTTGTAGAAAGTGATTAATGATAAGTCTTTGAGATCATCTGTTGCTCTCTGCCTTTTAACCTATAATAACAAATTTATATACCTTTTATTTTATATAAAAGTTTGTTTGGATAGATGTGATAATGGTACGATAAACCACGCCCTCTCCAAAACAGGGTGCATATAATCACCAGACTTTCTAATGGTTCTTAGGAGAAGAGGCTACTCTTACAATGAGAAACTACAATATAAATCTTTGCATGCTTCTTTCTACGAATGTCATGAATCCAGACTTGAACATACTTTGGAAACTTAAGGACTAATTCGAGGTTGACTTGTTGAAGAGCAAAGCTCTGTTTGGGCCTGAGGAAGCTAGGATCTATTTTCAGCACACCCATTAATGGTGCCTTTTGAAAACTTTTGGATTTCCAAATAATGTTTCAAAGATAATTTGGGTTGAAGTTAGGAGTAGTCAGGCACAGCAGAGCATTCCCTTTCACATAGTTTTCTATTCATCTACAGATGCCTTTGGTCTGCAATTTGCCTTTGGAAAACGAGTGCAATTTACTTTGATAAACTGAAAACTCCAGCCTCATGCTGCTCTTTTGGGGGAAAGCATGAGGCTCCTACACAAATGGGCAAACAGAGCTGCAACTTGTCAAAAGTACTAACATTTGAAAAATTAGAATTATAGTAATTGGATACATCTATTTTTAAGGGCTCCTGTGAAAATAATCTCCTATCACTATTTAACTCAAAAGGTTTTAATGTCTCAGTTCTGGTGCTCCAGGCCTACCATGCAGTGAGAAATATATAGCGAAAGAGGAGGAATAGAAAATTCCCATAGAAAAGCTAAAGAAAATAAATAACAGCCTGCATCTGGGGGTTGGGACGAGTGAATCATGGCGAAGGAGATCAAACGGCATCTAATCAGTATTCTGACATCCCCAAAACAGCACATAATAAGGTATAAGACCCTAGCAATGGTATGAACATTTTCCCTTCCCATCTCTAACTTTTTTCAGGTATATTTCCTTTGGAACTTTCTTTTAAACACATGAATATTTTTAGTACCTTTTACTACTTAATATTAAATCATTAATAGTAAAAATATTCTCACCTAAGCACCTGAGTGTTTTTTTAATGGGTATCTTTTTCTGTAAGAGGTACTGAAATAAGAAACAGTGCACTCAAAAATAAAAATAAAACTTTCGTTGATACATTGCACATTTACAATAGAGACTTCCAGTTAACAAGTATTGAAAGAAATCACTTCTCACCCTATGGAGCTTATTAAAATCTATAAAAGTAACAACAAACTATCTGGAAGAAAGTTGCATCTTTATCACAACCCAACTCTCAAGTTTACACTTTCAGAATATTTGTCAAATACACTGGGGACAAATGATGTAAAAGCCTGAAAGTTAGTACTTGGGCAGGTCTTAGATCTCCCTAAACAGGAAATTTTGATGATCAAGTAGCCATGCAACAAGTCAAGGGTGGGTAAGGGATGAAAGTGAAAAGCAGGCCATTTCCATATGCAACATTTTGTTAAAAACAAGTGGAGATGGAGGAGGAAACATTCCATCTATTTTCCACTCACTCTCTTCTGGTTGAGAAGCTGCTGGGAGGGAAGTTGGGAAGAAGAGGCATAGAAAGGAGCAAAAATCACAAGATCCCAGCATAGAGAGCTTGTAGCTTTAAAGGGCGATACTGGGCAACCCAGATCCATGAGGTATCTCACCTAAACATCCAGCCCCACACAGGCTACAGACAGGACCGTCTGTGAGCACTTATCTTTCTACAATCTTCCTCTTCCCATTCGTCTATGTTATCAAATGCTAACAGAGACTACTTCCCTTCCTTAGATTGGGATTCCATTTGTTTTCTGAGACTTTTTCTTGATTTTTTTTTTATTGCTTAAGTTTTTAAGCATTAATCAGTCATTTTTAAAATAAAACATCAAATAGGTAGGCTATGCATTTTTATAAAATATTTCATGAGTTAATGATTTAAGAAGACAAAATTGTTGATAACAGGAGCTATTTTTAGTCAGAATTTGATTGATGTATCATGTGTGTCTGTGTGTTTATCTGTGTGTAAACACAAGCACACACACACACACACACACACGTATATACATAGAAACATAAACAGAGACTTCTCTTCCCTTATGGTGTTTTCAGCCAGTAATGCTGAAGAAATTCTTTCTGTGATCACCCAGCCTGGATTCTTCTTGAGTCTCAAATTCTGGTCCCTCTCAGAGCTGTCTCCATTTGGGTCAAGAGCCTTCACTAGCAATCAGAGAGCTTTCCTAGTTTTTGGAAGGCTGCATCTCTTATTCTTTCTGTGTGAAGGAATCTGACCTCAAGATGGTTCCAATTTATTAGGTTAGTACATATTTCTTCAATAGTACCTTAACCATCCCATCTCAAGGGTAGGAGACTTCACCATCATCACTTAATATCAGTTAAAACTCAATAGCAGGAAGAGTATCACCATTCCCCCACAATCACTTTGTCTGTGTCATAACTGCCTTCAACTTCTCTTCATTTACAGGATTGTAGAATATTTGAATCTAAAGGAAGAGAATGGTAGAATGGGTTGGCATTATTGAGCACTTCTTACATGATGTGCCATTTTCAAACACTGCAAATTTCTCCCTTCATATACTACTAATAACAGTCCCTTAGGGATATGTATTTTCCTCATTTTATGGATGAGAAATTCAAAGTTTTAATAGTTAAATAATGTGGTCATGGGCTCGTGGTCACACCGAGTGAGCCTGAGATGCTAGTTATGTCCTTGAAATCTTACTGCACTGCCCCAATAGAGACCATCTATTCTAACGCCTTACTTTCCATGTCAGGATGCTGGGACATAGAATAGATACAGGTCTTCTACAAGTGTCCATTGACAATCTGGACTGACACAAAACCAGTCTCCCAAATATTATCTCAGTGCGTTTTCCTTTGCTAGCTTGCCTATTCCCACAGCAGGCACAAATGAGGCAGTCTCTAAATGTACCCCACTGGAGAATGAATGCTTTAATAGACCTAGGAGACTCCACTGGTGCTGGGGTCTCACCCATTCCACCTCAGACTTCTCTGTCCTTTCAGCCTGCGGGTCATCTTTATCCTTTCCCATCTACCCAGTTCTCTATATGAAGGCCATACATGGCTACATGGTTTGTTTTGAGTATCTTACTGATGCCACCCTACAATTGGAAACCAGTGAAAATTAGCACTTACTCATAACCTAGCTTACAGGAAATTAAACAATCAAATCCCAGGCCAAATTCTGACACATATGCAAGCATTTACTAGCAACCACATAGCCTCAATGAAATTCCAGTGTTCTGTTTTGAGGCTCTGAAGACACACTGCCTGGAAAGTTCTCTGAAAACCAATGTTATGATATTCTCATTGTGTATTTCAGTGAGACACTTTTTGGAATACTGTAACCAATAATTTTTTAAAAGAGCACCAGAACAAAAAATCATTCACATATCAAATCTTTGATGTAATCTCTAAAGGTATATGATGAAGTAGATACCAGATTTATTTTAATACCTATCCTTAAAAAACAAGAAATATTTTTGAAATATTTTACCTAATCTACATGTTTCAATATCAAAAATGCTCCAGTGCATGCATATTTCTAATACCTGCTACCCTAATCAACAAGTTTTATACTATCTGTCCACCTTTCTTAAAAACTTAGCATGATCTCTACTGTTCTTGGTGAGCAAGGAAGTAGAAATTCAGGGGATTTTTTCATATTCTCAAGTTCTACATCTATGGATTCCATAAACTATGCATCAAAAAATATTTCTTTTCAAATTTCAGAAAGTTTCAGAACATAAGACTTGAGCTTGCTGCTTGCTGAACACAACACTGAATGTTGGAGAATGAAGTGGTGGGGAAATGAGCCTGCTACAGCCTCACTCCACGACACATAGCCTCAGTCTTCCCAGGGCTCCCTATGTGAGCATTATTCATCTTGGATCTCATTTGTACACCACATAGTTAGGTTCCACCTGTAGAGACAATGCACAGGCTTTTCTTTGCCTTGTCATTATTCCCTAAGCAATTTTCTTAGTACCATTTTCATAGCACTTGCATTGTATTAGGTGTTTTAAATAATCTAGTGATGATTTAAAGCATACAAGAGGACATTTCTAGGTTATATGTAAATATTACCCCATTTCACATAAAAGTCGCTAATATCTATAGATTTTGGTATCTCTGGGGAGTGGGGAGGGAGGATGACCTTAAATCTGTCCCTCAGGGATAGCCAGAGATGACTGTGCTTGTAGTAGCTACCCCTGGAGGGTGGGATTTGAGGAGTTTTTTGTTTAGTTTTGTTTCTTTCAAAACTAGCAGATCTCCCTGGCAAAAAACTCACACAAACTAATGTATACACCCATATCATGTGACCTGAGTGAAGTAATTTGAAGTAAATTAGTACTTACAGATTGACTCACTACTTTCCCTGATTTAGGATTAACCTTGCTTATTTAATTGCTTCCTGCCTACCTTGTTTCTAGGATAGTCCATTATCCTGACCTGCAATACAAATGTGTTCTCAGGATGCTTACCTCCACAACTTGCACGCCCTTACCTGCCCCCAGCCTGGACCCTGTGGGCCTAGAACCATACTTCTGGAGACTTTCTGGATCTGCTCGGTCTCACTTTCTCCCATACTCTGTTGTTCACTCCTCCGTGGGGGTCACTCCATGCATCCCAGTGGTCTGTATTCTCCTATGTGAATGTGGCAATGGACTTCATTCAGATCTCTAACACCCCAGTGTCTCTCTTGCCAGATGAAAACCTGCCTTCTGGGAAGGAGATTTAGAGGACAACTTAATTTATCTCTCCTTGGAATGTGGGCTTCCACAGGAGTTCAAGAGTGACCTTATCATCACTTCCAAACCCAACACCACCACTTCCTTTGCACACTTTTGTAGCAGCGGAACTGGGAGGACCAGATGTTATGAAAAAATTATTGACTGTGACGATATAATAGACTTCTAGAGGTACAGAATGATGATAGTAGGTGGGTATGAGACTAGGTGAATACCTGCTCCAAATAGAAAATATTCAATATTCACAAATGTTTAAATATCAGCAAATAAAAACAAACCATTCTTCAAGATTACCCAGCTCCTAGGGCTGAGCTGAAAGATTGGTCAGTGAAGTAAATGGGCAAGCAAGGATGGTGTGGAAAAAAACCACTTTTTGGAAGAATCAGACTCACTATAATGAAGTGGCTCATCCTTCATTCATGAAGCTTAGTTTGCAAGACATTCAAATTTTTAAAAGATGCACATAGTGTTGGTTTTTAATACAAGATGTTGTTATTCTATAAATGTTTTTTATGATTTCAACTTAAAATAATGTTGTGCAAGCAAAAGATTGCTGTTGTTCTTCATTTCTGAGCATGACCATAGTGCTAGAATTTTTAGTGAATCTTACTTGAGTGTCAAGTGGTGAAACATCCTAAATACAAGGACAAAACTACAAACTTCTCTTTTTAGACAATAAAATATTTCACAGGTCATAAAATGGAAACCATTTTGTAGAAAATCCTTTAAGAATAGCTAGCAACTACTAAGAAGATATTCTATTAAATTCAAAGTAGAAGCCATTTTGCTTAGATTTCATCTTCTGTCATAGTCACTTCTCCATCAGTGGGACACAACACTTGACACTCACAATTCAAAGGAGGAGAGGCTTATGTTGGGTCATATTTTCAGTCTGTAATTGGCCAACTCCAAGGCACGAAGGTCATGGTGAAAGAATCTGTTGGAGAAAAGCTGCTTGTGTCCTAGCAGGTAGGAAGCAGAGATGGAAAGGAGGAACCAGATATGCCCTTCCTGGCCATGCTCTCAGTGACTCACCCACCTCCAACCAGCCTCTACCTCCTAACAGCACTGGAGGTATAGTGTCCCCATAATCCAAGCACCTACCACACACATGAAGCTTTTGGGGGACAATTTAGGTCCAAAACATGACATGCTATCTCTGGCCCCCAAAACACTCATTTCAATGTTTTTATACAAAATGCATTTTGTTTATCTCTAAGAATTGCCAAAGTTTTAACATTTAAAGCATTTCTGAAAAGTTCAATTCCAAAGTCTCTCTGGGACCCAGGGCAAACCATTAGCTATGAGCTCATGTTAAAATTAAAATACACACTGTCGATGTAAAATGACATAGGATAAGCTTTCCCATTCTAAAAGGGAAATATGGAGAATAGAAGGGAATGGGACCAAAGCAAGAGTGGAACACATCAAGGCAAGCATAAGTCTTGTAGATTTATGTCCAGCACCTGGAGTGTCCCAATACTGAACCAGGTCTAGGATGAACATTGGGAATGTCATATTCATTTTGTTCTTTTGATTGGACCCTTTCATTTTCACTCTTGGAACCAGAATAAATGGTATTTGTCTTATTTGCTTACTTTAATATGAATCTATCAAAATGCCAGAGTGTTTTCCAAAGACTTGGAGGATTTCTAAGGTTTAGTCACCCCCCCAAAAATTCAAAGAATGTTGCCTTAGGCAAGCATTCCTGCTACAGGGCAAAAGCAACATTGAAAAGTGAGGAAGAAATCTGTGGTGAAACCACAGCACTAAATTATTCATGGTTTACTTTCAGTCATCCTTGGAAAATGTTTTAGGTAGGCCCCATCTTTCCTAAATATCTAAATTGTTGCTGTAGGCTGGTTACAGGAGGTTTCCTGCGGGTCTGGTCATCATGTTCTCTTATGTAGTAGAGAAGTAAACAGAAAATCACATAACAGAGTCTCTGATGTCTTCAAGGAGAACTGACAATGTTGTATAAATTCATAGAGTGAGAATTTGATAATGGATCAGAGGAACTGGGCTCTACCTCAAGTTCTTTTCACTGGTATGCAGTTTTCTCCATTAAATGACAATAGATTAGAAAACAAAAGCTACATTGGTTGACACAGTATCTACAATTTGCTGTCAATTTGCATGGATGGCAATATTAGTCTTTTTAAAACTTTTATTAATAAATGTTTGTAGTACATGATGACATTCATTGTGGAGAATTTGTGCATATAGATAACACATCTCAATTTTTTTTCCATTTCCTCTCCATCCCTTCTTTGCCAGCATCAGATTCATTTCTTATAAGTCCTTACAAAGTTAATCACACAAACAGATTCACAACCAAATTAATGGGCCAAAAACATGAAACACATTGGAGAAGGAAAATATACTTTTAGATATATTGTCCATGCTGAAATTACAATTCATTTTCTCTTTTTTCCTATTATCTGTATGTATATTGCACTTTTATTTATATATTGAGTTTCTCATATAAGGAAAACCATGCAATATTTCAGCTTGTGAGTTTGATTTACTTCACTTAACACTATGGTCTCAAGCTGCATCCATTTTCCTACAAATGACTCAAGCTTATTCTTTTTTGTGGTGGAGGAGTACTCCATTATGTATAAATATCATGGTTTTTCATCCATTTATCTGTTGATAGACATATAGGTAGTTTCTAAGATTTAGCTATTATGAATTTGCTGCTATAAACAGGGGTATGAATGAATCACTGTAATATGATGTCTTTAGCTCTTTTGAGAAGATACCTAGAAGGGGAATAGGTCATACAGAGTTTCTATTTTTAGTTTTCTGAATGATCTCCATAGTGATTTCCATAGTGATTGTACTAGTTTACACTACTAATCTTAATTATAATCATGAAAGATTTTCTATTTTATAAGAGGTTTATTTACTGGCCTAGGATTGCATAAATGCTAATCTGCAAATCTATAGATTTTTTTTTCCCAAATACTCAACTGGCCATTAAAATATATTTCAACTTTCATATTATTCTACTTCTTCCATCATCCAACCAGAGTTAATTTCATTTCCACTAAAATTGTTTTTTCTTGAGATACATTATGATGTTATGCAAAGAATGAATATACTGTTAACTGAACTTGATAAAATCATAGTACAGATCTATTGTGGTTAAAACATACTTGACAAAAATAATTATGTTCAAATTAGTTTATCAATCCAATTCCAGGAACTATATGTACAGTTTTTCCTTATACCTAAACCTGTCTCTGTTTAGCCCTAGGGTAAGAACAGAGTAGATGCTTCTACCATTGTCTGTTCAGTTTTGATTATCTGATGCAACCCAAATGATATGCTGAACACTCTGAGGCACAGACCCTCAAGTGCTTCTCCACTTCTCCACTATGCTTCCCACTCTATGTACTTCACTACTGGCCTGTTCCCAGAATCACCTTGCTTTTTCTCCAGGTTTGCTTGTAACTAGTGGGTGCCTATAATTTCAGGACACTGGACCTCTATGTGCAAAAACAGGGACTCATACCTTGACAAGTGTGCCTTTCTGGAGCCTTTAGCCGACACTAAAATACCTGAAATAAAGTGTTCCAAACAGAAGTAAACCTTCTAAATAATCAGTGGACACAGGCAGGTATTAATAACTTTGAAATTGAAGGAAAAACTGAATAAAACTTCTAGCTTCACCTGCTTTTATTTACTTGCTTTTATCACTAATTTTAAGCATTACATAGCTAAGCAGTTTACTCCCCTTAGCTTTGCTATAGATCACACCTCTGATGTGTGAGTTGTAATGATAATAGTTGCCTAAGTTGTTTTTCAGGAACTTGGAGGATGCTTTTGTCTGGCTCAAACCAGCTTTTCTAATCCTGTTAGTATCCTATCTTCACAGAGGTGAATTTAAGCCTTATTTCTCAGTTTGTCATATTTGGCTGTGTGTAGAATAAACTCTCTTGCAAAACTTGTGCATAACATAATGGTTGGTGGGCAAAATGGGTATGTTTGATAACAGCACCACGTGATAAAAGGTGCATGGTTTTAGTTTCTCCTACATTCATTTATTCTCTAGAAGTCTCAGTAATCTTAAAATATGCATCCATATAAATAATTAAGCAAGCACACAAAATCACTTAAGAAATAATGAGACTTAAACAGTAATGTTCTTTTTTGGATGCTTTCAAAAGCCATTATTCATACATATTTATGTTCATAAGATGAATTTGGAATATCTACTTTATTTTTAATGTATTTTTTCATTAGAAAATGACAGCACAGAGAGAGACAGAGATGAGAGAGCAACTATGGTTGGTCGATCTATAGAGTAGATGAAAAGATCCAGATGAATAACTGAAATGAGCCCCTCTCACCAGCTCACAAACCACACACACACACTCACACTCACACCTTGTACTTTCTTTCCTCTCCACACTGAATGCCAGAAATTTCCAAAGTCTGTCTGTACTTTCCCCACAAGTATTTTCTGCAGTGCATGAGTGTTTTTTTTCTCCTTACTCCCCATTCCCAGTCTGCTTCTTTGAGTGTCTGCTAATCTTTCTGGGCTCTATTTAAAATCAACTGCTACAGGATGGATCTCCTCACTCGTAGGCCAGATAAAATTCATCTTTTCCAGTGACTCTTAGGCATAATCTTACTCGCCACTATACTTTGTGTGTTTACTTGCTTGGTTTTTCCCTTGTACTGGGAGTTACTTGAGGGCAGTGATTGTGACTGCCTTATTCTTTTGTCGGTTTTGTTTCTTTTTACATTGTGACCTAATTATATCTCGTGCAGTAGACTCAAAGTAATACATGTTGAATGGATAAAGGAAGGAATCATTAAAGAACTCATAGGCTGATGGTGTAGAAATGAAAGCAAAGTGTGGCAAGCGCTGCAGTTACCTATGAAAGGACACCTCTCTTGGATCATGGCTTCAGGGGAGCACCATCCCTTAAGTCATCAAGTGCATTTCACCCAGCTGACCTGGCCATCCCCAGCCCTCAGGAACAGTCTCAACATTGGTTTCTTCCCAGTAGAAAATTCACCATAAACAAAAAGTAGGAAAGAGTCACCTGACAGAAGGAAGCATGGTTTCAGCACAGCAGGGAGATATCACACAGGGGCTATATGTGCAGCATGGGAGAACACATGACAGTAAGCGTTAGTACAGAGTGGAGAAGAAAAAACATGGTATATTGCAGAGGGTAGCAAAGCACAGAGGAGTGGGGCCAAAAGGCATCTGGACAGAACTGAAGCTCCCAGCCTGTGTCCTGAGAAGAGTAAGGGAGGGCCTTACCATACTTGGAGATTTCATCCCTGGTTAATTCAATCTGACATGTTTTCCAAAAGGCTACCTAGTATTTTTCTTTCCCTATGTAAGTCAGCTAAACTGCTTTCATTGGTTCATGGCTGGGACCAGTAAGAGCCAAGAGTATAAAGTAAATGTTAAGGGCCCTAGGCAGAGGTTTGGTTCAAGAACCTTGACACTCACTCCTTCTTTCCATGGTTTTTTAGAAGAAAACTGTATTTGCAAAGACTTTACATATGCATGGACCCCTACATAGTAGCCAAATGTGGGGGACCATCCCACTTTACCTTAATGGCTCGGCAAGGCTATGTTTACCCTGGTGTAGTACTCTTCCCAATAGTGCTGTATGCTTAGATTTAGGGATCTGTAGGAAGCCCCTACTTTCCACTCCCTTAAATCAGGAAAAGTGTATAGAACTAGTTCACAAATCAGTGGCCCATGGACAGGCTATCCTGTCCCCTGGTCCAGGAACACTGGGAAGCTACAACGGAAAGTGGACATTTGGCTACACTCTACACAGATGCTCAAGAGATTTGCTTTGCTCATGGACTGGAAGAGTACAAAAGCAGGAGGAGGAGACACAGCAGCAGGAAATGAATTGAAAAGGGGGGCTTGGACATGGCTTCCCAGGGTGGGGGGTTACATTTGCACACTGGTAGAAGGTAGCTGGTATCTCAGGATCTACTACTTCTGATTAGGTATTCTGCCTCCCTTGGGACAGATGGCCAAGGGAGGAGGAAAGAGTTTCTTCCCCTAAACCAAAACAGATAAATGACAGGAGAAAACCTTTCCCTTTGCTAAAACTTGAAAGTATTGTTTAGGCAAGTATGTAAATTTCCTAGGACATTTTCTTGAACTGTAAAATGGGAAAAAAATTCTTTCATAGTGGTTGAGAAGGTTAAATGAGGTCATATACTGAGCAATTATAACAGTAAGTCAAAGTTTATTTTGTGGCAAATGAGAACTTGATCTCAAGTCAGAGCAGCAGACTGCTGTTTACTCTTTTGTCTCCCTGCCAAGTGATGATATTTGGGGAACATTTTTTTGAGTCTTTCCTTAGTTCCTTGACACCTGCAATGTCCATTTCCTGAGTCATACATCAACATTTTTGTAATTGCATTGTCTGTGCCCTAAAAACAATGCTGGCTCTGTCTTCAGCCAGGCATGGGTCAGGAAAGCCAGTATGCAGAGAAATTTTAACAGATGTCCCTCCACTTAGGAAGGGGTATGTCAGCTGAAAATACCCATTAACAGTTGAAAATGCCTTACATCAAATCCATGGAATACACTTAGCCTCCGAATATCCGAGTTCAGAAATACCGCACACTATGGTGGAGTGTCAGTTATTTCCCCTGTGATCACAGAGCTGGCTGGGGCCTGTGGCTGATGCTGTTGCCCAATAGCACAAAAGAGGAGCAGTCCAAATATTACCAGCCTGGGAAAATATCCAAATTTCAAATTACAAGTGTGATTTCTAATGAGTAATTATCACTTTCACACCATTCTATATAATGTGGAAAAATTCTAAATTGTGGATTATCTGTATAGAAACAAAATTAACTTTCAAGTTTTATTACCACTTCTCATTTATAGCAATAATTTTGCAGGAAAAAAAGTTGGAATTCTTGAACCTGAT
This sequence comes from Heterocephalus glaber, assembly GCF_053883595.1. Taxonomy (NCBI): domain Eukaryota; kingdom Metazoa; phylum Chordata; class Mammalia; order Rodentia; family Bathyergidae; genus Heterocephalus; species Heterocephalus glaber. Next base: position 24,106,767 of record NW_028258143.1, on the reverse strand, counting down.
TAGTCAGTGCCACGAGCTTGCTGGGGTGGAGAACATACACTATGAATATAAATGGACAGCAAAGTCTGAGATCTATGCAGTACACAATAGCCCACACTTGCTGAAATAAGAAAAGCCAAATAAATTAGATGATTTTGATAAGATTATAATCTCAAAATAAAGGTGGTAAAGTCCCACTGTGTTCTGTACTGGACTGATTAGATCTAGAACACCATGCCCTGTCCTGACAGGGGTTTGGCTAAGCCACAGCATGCTTAGGAAAAGCCGCTAGAGTACTGGGGCCAGGAAGCTGCACTACGTGAGGAATCATTTCTCTTACCCCAGTTTAAATGCTTGGGTAGCTGTCTTCAAGTGTGAAGTGCTGTGTAGATGAGAAACTGTATTTTTTCTCCCTGTTGCTCCAAGGAGCAGGGCTGTAATCAATGTCTACATTCATAAGGAAGATAAATGCAGTTAATCTACTAGAAAAACATTTAATAGCTGGGACAGGCCTACAGTAGAGTGAATTGACGTATGAAGTCATAGCTATCACACCACAAGAAAGTGGACAAACAGCTGTATTGGGGGCGCATTCCTAAACATCTTCGCCCATGAACGTGAGTGTTCACGAAAACAGAGAAACATCTGCAAGTGGCTCTTGTTATGGTGAGGCAGTCTGAGTGGAAAGAATAGGTAGACACCAAAGACAAACACAATCAGGCACTATATTTAAAAAACAATTAAAAAGAAGTAAAGAAAAATTCAGAAAAAGAAAAAGTTAATTTGCTACCATCCTTTAGTTCCCAAGTACAGTGAGAATCTATTACGTATAAAGTACCCATTTAGTTAAGACACTTTAGAAGATACATTAAATAAACTAGGCAGAATGGAGTTTTAGTGAAACTTTACTCAGCAGAAACAAAAGCATGATAATAATCAATGGCATTATCATGAAAAAAGTGACACAAATGAAGTACACATAGTTTTCTGAGAATTACACTTTAAATAAAATTGGAGAAATCACCTTGTTTGCTGGAATAAAAAAATAAGAAAAAAGTTCAGAGTTTTGAAATCAATAACTTCTTATTTGCAAGAAGAGAAATGTAGGTCAAAGTTGTTTGAAATAGAAAAATGTGAAAGAAAATTTTAGAAAAAGTGCTTTCTTGTTTTATTTCTCATAATATAAACATCATTAAACTTCAGTTTTGAGTTGAACACTCAGGAACACTTTTGTGAAATTATTCCAAATGTTTCCCCATTAATGACCAATTTTATTTTACCTAAGTAAGACAAGTTTATTGAACATGTGTTGGAAAGAATAAAATAAGCAAAAACGTTTTTTTAAAAGTGCAATATCATTGTTTATGTCTTTGACATAAACTTTTTCAATATCTAAAAATGCAAGCTTCTACATAGTGGTACCTTAACAGACTTTCCATAATAAAAATGTTTTTATCATATTAGTAATTCATTTCTATTTTTTTTTTTTCATACCGGGGATCAAACTCAGAACCTTGCACTTGCAAGGCAGGTGCCAGAACCACTGAGCGAAATCCCTGGCCCCAGTGATTCATTTCTTTGTTGGATGGACTCTAATACATTGTATGTGGTTTTATATATATATATCTGTGTGTGTGTGTGTGTGTATACATACTATTTATATGTGACATACCATTTATATATATAAATGACAGATGTATATATATATATATTTACCATTTTAAACATTTTTAAGTATAGAGCTCAATGGTGTTGAGTAATTCACACTATTGTTAAATTATAATACATTTTAAATCCTTAACTTTTGGATATTTAAGTTTTTGCCAATTTGTTATTACACATAATGTCACAATGAACACCCTAATAGATACATATATTTAAAATTACTTTGTTACAAATTTCCCTTGATTTATGATACTCTTGGAAACAGTATTTCTACCATATTTCCCTTAAATATTTGAAAGGGAAAAAACACTGTGTTTTCATACTGTATTAATTTACATTCATTTACCTTCAAATAGTACTGAATGCTTGCTATTGCGGCTAATATCTAGAATGTTACCCCAAAGTCCAATGATTTACCCAGAGGGCCTGATCAGAAAACATAAGTCACTGGCAGCATGGCCTTGCAAGGTGTGTTTTAATTCATGACTCCTCCCTTTTCTTACTGTTTCTTGGCTAACATAGGTTGAGAACTTTTTCCATTGGTATGCCATTCTGCCACCCTATTTCAGCCTTGGAGCCAGTTAACCATGAACTTAAACTGTGAATCAAGGTAAAACTCTCCTCCTTCAGGTTGCAAGTACTGGGCACTTTGTCTCAGCCATGAAAAATTGACAGTGACAGATTTTGGAGCCCAGGAAGTAAGGTTGTTAGAGTGGCTGCACCTACCCACGTGGTACAGAAAACTTGGGACTTGGTTTAGAAAAGTTTGGAGATATAGGCTAGAAAGGCCCTAGAGTGGTGTAAGCTACTTTTGATGCATCAGACTTCAGAAGACTAGAATGCTTGGAGAAATGCAGACTATAAAGGCCATGCTTAGGATGTTTGAGTTTGAACAAGGACTCCATTGACATTTGAATTAGAGTCCATGTGTGTTACACTCTAGCAAAAAAAAAAAAATACATTCTACCATGTCTACACTTTAAAGAAGACTGAAATTAGGATGGAAGACTAATTAAACTGGTGCAAGAAATTAGAAACCAGCCCAATATTCAGCCTCTGGCCTGGGTACTGCTGGTTGCTTTCAGCCAGAAGTACAGTGAGAATCAGAAGTAAAAGATGGAGCTGAAAGATGTGATACTTGACCAAAAAAGAAGAGCCTATAAATATGGGGTGAAGGAAAATGTGGTAGGTGAAAAGACTGGCATACAAAGAATGCAAATACTTTTTAACTGTATGATAGAAAGATGGCTGTAAGTCACCTTAGAAATCACCACCCATTAGAGGCTCAAAGGTGAAAAAGGATATATATCTCATTAGACAAGCCTCTGAGTTGCCTGTTTGAGAAAGGCTAAATAGAAAATTGGTCTCCTTGAATTCCTTTCACAGGGCTCAGTCATCTAAGGCACTCAAAAGCTGCTACAACCATTGACCAAGGGGGCTGGACTACTGCTTGATCTGATGAAAGACCTTGACATCACCCACGGGGTACAGGTTTTATAGGCATTCAGCATGCAAGAGCTATGAAATCACAAACCTTCTACCCAGATTAAAATCATTTCCATCATTTTAATGGCTACATAGTTTTCTTCGGGATTGCTTTACTATAGTTCATTGAAACCACTGCTTATCCAATAGCACATCACAGTAACTGGTGTGACACAAACCCTAGATAAATGTGCTGACAAAGTGTGGTCAATTTTTATTATGTTTGTCTATTTTGTTGAATTCTTTTATTGGTACATTTTAGGTATACAACAAAATTACATTTCTCATTGGGAATGGTACCTTTACATAATGCATCTTGGTTCTTATTTTTTCCCCATTCCTAGCCCTCCCTTCACCCCCTCCACCCTTCCCTATTTACAAAGACTTTATTTCCATTTTTTCCATTTCTCAGCATTTTTCCTTTCCCTTCTTTCCTTTCCCCTGCCCCTCCCACTATCCCTACCCCTTTGGACATTTTCTTCCTATTTTACATTATCAATTATTAATTCTAATCATTGGTACATTTTAGATATACAATATAATGACATTTCATCCTTGGAAATTTGCACCTTTACAATCTCTCTTGGTTCTTATTTTTCACCCATGCCCAGCCCTCCCTTCAACCCCTCCATTCCTCCCTATTTACAAAGATTTTGTTCCTATTTTTCCATTTTCTCTTATTAATCCCACTCCCTTCTATCCTTTCCCCTAGCCCTCCCACTTCCTTTCCCTTTGCCCCTTTTCTTCCTATTTCACATTACCTATTATATATTTTAGTCCTTATTTACACTTTTAGTTTCTCACACTACAGAAACTATTCGGTATTTATACATGTGTGTCCTATTTATTTCACTTAAGAGTATCGCCTCAATGTGCATCCACTTAGCTACAAAAGTTTCTAATTTCTCATTTTTTATGGCTGAGTAGTATTCCATTTTATTTAAAAAAACAAATTTTCTTCATCCAGTCTCCAACTGATGGGCATTTGGGCTGTTTCCATGTTTTAGCTATCAAAAACTGTGCTGCTATGAACATGGGTGCACATATATCACTGTGGTATGATTCTTTTAATTCTTTGGGGGAGATCCCCAGCAGTGGAATAGCAGGGACAAATGAGACTTCCAGTCCTAGTTTTTGAGGTATCTCCATACTGATTTCCAAAGTGGTTGCACCAGTCGACACTCCCACCAGCAGTGGAGCAGTGTTTCTCTTTCCCCACAGCCCTGCCAGTATTAGTTATTGGTGGATTTCATGATAGCAGCCATTCTTTCTGGAGTGAGATGGAATCTCAGCATTGTTTTCATTTGCATCTCTTGAATGACGAGTGATGTTGAACATTTTTTCATGTATTTATTTGCTATTTCTACTTCTTTGTCTGAGAAATGTCTGTTCATTTCAGATGCCCATGTTTGGACTGGGCCTTTAATTTGGGAGGTCTGATCTTTTTAAGTTCTTTATAGATTCTAGATAGTAGATCTTTGTCTGAGGAAGAGCAGGTGAAGATTTTTTCCCACATTGTGGGTTGTCTCTTCACACTGCTGATGGTTTCCCTTGCTGTGCAGAAGCTTTTTAATAAGAAGAGATCCCACTTGTTGATTGTTTGTGCTAGTTCATGGGCAACTGAAGTTTTGTTCATAAAATCTTTTCCTACACCGATGTCTTCAAGAGTTCTAGCTAACTTCTATTCCAACTGGTTCAGAGTTTCTATTTTAATATTTAGATCTTTAATCCATTCTGATTTTAGTTTAGTGCATGGTGAGAGATATAGGTCTAGTTTTAATCTTTGGCAAGTTGAAACCAAATTTTTCCAGCACCATTATTAAAGACGCTATCTTTCCTCCAGTGAGGGTGTTTGGCTCCTTTATCAAAGATGAGATGGCTGAGTGTGTCTGGAGTTGTTTCTGCATCTTGTAATCTGTTCCACTGGTCCTCAGGTCTGTTTCTTTGCCAGTACCATGCTGTTTTTATCACAGTAGCCTTGGAGTATAGTGGCAGGTTGGGGATTGTGATACCCCTGCCATGTCTCTGTTACCTAGAATTGCTTTTGCTATTCTGGGTCTCCTCTTATTCCAAATGAATTTTTGGATTATTTTCTCAAGGTCCATGAAGTATGCTGCTAGGATCTCAATTGGAATTGCATTAAATCTATATAGCAGTTTTGGAAGTATGGCCATTTTCACTATATTAATCCTTCCTTCCCAGGAGCAGGAGATGTCTGTCCATTTTCTGTTATCATCTTCAATCTCTCCGTTCAGAGTGCCATAGTTTTCAGAGAAGAGGTCTTTGATTTCTTTCATTAGGTTGATTCCTAGGTATTTCAGGTTTTTGGATGCTACTGTGAAAGGAATTATTTGCCCTATTTCTCTCTCAGTGAGTCTGTCATTCATGTAGAGGAAAGCTATTGATTTTTGGGTGTTGACTTTGTAACCAGTTACTTGACTGAATTTGGTTATTAAGTCTGGAAGACTTTTGGTGGAGTTCTTGGGGTCTTCTATATAAAGTATTATGTAATCTGCAAATAATGACAATTTGACTTCTTCATTTCCTATCTTTATTTCTTTTATTTCTTTCTCTTCTCTAATTGCTGTGGCTAATGTTTCCAGAACTATATTGAACAAGAGTGGTGATAGTGGACACCCTTGTCTTGTTCCTGATTTCAGTGTGAAGGATTTCAGTATTTGACCATTTAGTATGATATTGGCTGTTGGTTTTTCATAGATGGCTTTTATCAGTTTGAGGTAGAGACCATCAATTCCAATTTTTTGAAGGGCTTTTGTCATAAATGCATGTTGGATTTTGTCAAATGCTTTCTCTGCCTCTATGGAGATAATCATATGGTTTTCATCCTTGGCTGTATTGATATAATGTATTACATTGATTGATTTGCGTATATTGAACCATCCCTGCATCCCTGAGATGAATCCCACTTGATCAGGGTGTATGATCTCCTTGATGATCTTCTGCATTCTATTTGCCAGTATCTTAGTAAGGATTTTTGCATCTATGTTCATTAGTGAGGTTGGACTGTAGTTCTCCTTTTCGGTTGGGTCTTTCTCTGCTTTGGGGATCAAAGTGATGCTTGCTTCCAGGAATGAATTTGGGAGTATTGCTTCACTTCAATTTCATTGAAGAGGTTAAACAGTAGTTGCAGCAGTTCCTCTCTAAATGTCTTGTAGAATTCAGCAGTGAAGCCATCAGGGTCCAGGCTTTTCTTAGTTGATAAGTTTTTAATTACATTTTCAATTTCATTGGTTGATATTGAGTTGTTCAGAATTTTTAGGTCTTCTTCATTCAACTTTGGTAATTCCTATGTATCTAGGAATCTGTCCATTTCTTCTGTGTTGTCCATCTTTTTGGCATATAGGTTCTGGAAGTAGGTATTGATGATCCTCTGGATTTCTGCTGGGTCTGTTGTAATTTCACCCTTTTCATTCTTAATTGCATGGACTTGGGCCTTTTCTTTCCTTTTTCTGACAAGGTAGGGTAAGGGTTTGTCAATTTTGTTGATTCTTTCAAAGAACCAACTCTTGGCTTCATTGATTTTTTTGTATCGTTCTCCTAGTCCCCATTGCATTGATTTCTCTTCTTGTTTCCTCCCTTATATGAGCTCTGGGGTTGTCCTGCTCTTCTTTTTCTAGCAGCTTGAGGTGCAGCATCAGGTTGTTTAATTGGGCTCGTTCTGTTTTCCTAATATGCATATTCACTGCTATGAATTTCCCTCTTAAGACTGCTTTCATTGTGTCCCACAGATTCCAATATGTTGTATTGTCATTCTCACTGAATTGAAAGAACTGTGTGATTTCTTCTTTAGTTTCCTCTGTGACCCACTGGTTATTCAGAAGTGTGTTGTTCAATTTCCATGTGTTTATGAAATTTTTTGATTTTCTTTTGCTATGGATCTCCAATTTCATCGCACTATGGTCTGATAATATACAGGGATAACTTCAATTCCTTTGCACTTACTTAAACATGTTCTATGTGTGAGTATGTGGTTTGTTTTGGAGAATGACCCATGTGCAGCTGAGAAGAATGTGTATTCTGATTTTGTAGGGTGGAAGACTCTGTAAACATCTGCTAAGTTCATTTGTTCAAGAGTTCGATTGAGTTCTAGTATTTCATTACTTATTTTTAGTCTAGTTGATCTATCTATTTGTGACAGTGTTGTGTTGAGGTCCCCCACTACAATTATATTAGTGCAAATATGCCGTTTCATGTCCATTAGTATTTGTTTTATATAGTTGGGTGCACTAGTGTTTGGTGCCTAGATATTTATGATTGTCATCTCTTCCTCTTGGATTGTTCCCTTTACAAGGATGTAGTGTCCTTCTTCATGTCTCTTAATCAGTGTTGGTTTGAAATCTACTTGATCTGCAAAGAGGATAGCTACTCCTGCTTTTTTTCGGGTTCCCATCACATAGAGTATGGTTTTCCACCCTTTAATTTTCAGTCTATGAGGCTTTTTTTGAGTTAAGTGTGTTTCTTGTATGCAGCATATTGTTGGAATTTACTTCTTGACCCATTCTGCCAGTCTATTTCTTTTGATTGGTGAATGGAGACCATTAACATTGATGGTTATAACTGAAACGTATTGACTTGTCATTGCCATGACTTTTTCTTTTTATTGGGTTCTCCCCTTTTACATTTAATTTCTTGTCATTCCAGATGGATTCATTCTGCTTTGCTTCCTGGGGTTGTGATCCTCAATGTCTGTTCCCAGGATATTGTGGAAAATTCTTTGGAGTGCTGGTTTGGTATTCACGAAGTTCCTAAGGTGCTCCTTGCCATGAAAGTATCTTATTTCTCCATCAGTTTTGAAAGATAGTTTTGCAGGGTACATCAATCTGGGTTGGAGGCTGTTTTCTTTTAGGGCTTGGAATATGTCACTCCAAGCTCTTCTTGCCTTGATAGTTTGTGTTGAGAAGTCTGCTGTGATTCTGATGGGCTTTCCTTTGTATGTGATTTGTTTCTTTTCTCTAACTACTTGTAGAATTTTTTTCTTCTGTTTTATTTCTGGAATCTTAAGTATTATATGCCTATGTGTAGATTTTTTTTGATCAAGGCTAGTTGGCGTCATATATGCCTCACTTATCTGTATGTCAAGTTCTTTTCCCCTCCTTGGGAAGTTTTCTGCCATCACTTCTGTGAACAGTGTTTTTTATGTTGTCTGCACTCTCTCCTGTTTCTTCAGTGGCTCCAATCAGTCTTACGTTATTCTTCTTTGCATCATCTTGCAGGTGCTGGATTGATTTCTCATGACCCCTTACTATTTTTAAATAATTTTTATTTTCCTGGTCACTAATTGCAATCTTATCTTCTATATCTGAAATTCTATCCTCACATTGGCTCATTTTGCTGGGTAAACTCACAGTGGAGTTTTTCATGTCCTGGATATCTGTTTGCATCTGTTTTATGGATTCCATTTGTTTCCTATGTTGGGATTCCATCATGTTCCTCAGCTCTTCTCTCGATTTATTAATCATGTTTTGTACTAGAGCAAAATTTCTCCTGTTATCTGAGGAATTATTTCTGATTTCATTTTTTCCAGATCCCCTTTTGTTGCCTGTTCAGTGGGTCCAGGTGGTTGAGTATCAGAGTGTTCCTTCTCATTTCCCTTTGGGGTTGCTGAGTTGATCTGGAAGTCTGGTTTTGAGACTTATTTATGTGTTTTCTCATTTCAACTGGGGGGAGGAGCTGTTGGTTCCTGCAGGGATTACCTCCTCTGAGCTGGGAGAGGTGGGACAGGAGCCGGGAGCAGCGGTAAGGATGGTGGCCCAAAAGCCCTTTCCTTTGGGCTGGGAGCAGCAGGAGGGATGGTGGCCAAGAAGCCCCTTCCTGTGGACCAGGAGCAGTGGGACGGCGGCTCAGAAGCCCCTATCTCTGGGCTGGGAGTGGCGGGGCTCAGTACCATGTTCTGGTAGTCCGGTGTCCTCTGCGTCTTTGTAGTGTGGAACCAGGTGGCTGTACAGAGGAGTCAGGGGGAGGGGGAGGAAGGGGTTCCAGTGGATTGTTGCCAGGGCACGGGCTGATTTGGTGTGTTCGTCATGACTCACAACCTCAGTAGGGCATGCACAGACCTGCCTGTCTGCAGTCACGTTTGTTTATTTTATGACATCTAAGAATCATACTTTTACAGCAGTATCTGCCATTCTGAACAAGGTACTGAATATAAGAAATCAGAAAAATTTGACATTGAGTACTAAAGAACATATATTTATTAAAGTATTTGAAGTTTTTGCCCAAAAACTACAAAACAAACACACAGCAAGGACTAAACTGATGTCTTCAAGAAGAGATTGAGTTAAAGACTGACAAAATAAAAAACATTAAAAACATGGTATTAGCCAAGTCATTCATAATTCTAGTGCTCTAAAAGGGAGAGAAATACAAATTTTGAGCTCTGTTAAACATTTCCTTAGTGCTGGGCATCTTTTCTTTTTCTTTAGTCTCAACTATAGAGTTGAGTTGAGTATAACTATCAGTTCATGGCACACAATTACCATCAGTTCATGGAAGACTTCATTCTCTTTTACTGTCTTTTCACACATCCTGCCACCCAATCCTGTTCTATGTTCCCACAGAGGCACAAAATCAAATATATCTGTTGTGTGTTCTTGGATATGTATATTAACTTGGGAAAATATAGTGCTGGTTTTCATATGTGGTTTTAGGTTATATAAATGGTATGATGCCATGGAGCTTGTCTATGTGTGCATAATGCTATAGCTTTAAGTCATTTTCACATTTTCCTAAATACAACTATATACTACACCCTATATACTGTTCCTAACGGTTTATTTTAGTGAATGTAACCATCACATTTTATGTATTTAAAGATGAACTTATAAAATGGATACAATCAATAACTACCCCAAAGAGTGATGAAAAGTATTAGCTTCACTCATGTTCTTTTATGAATTTCCTTAGAATAGGTACCAGGGAATGAGGCTGCTGGGGAAAAGGGTGTACACATATTTGATGCAACTTCTGCTAGCAGCTCTTCAGATCAGCCACATTGACTTGCATCTGTGTTACACCTGCACAACCACAAAAACATTTAATAGAACTCAGACCCCCACTGATGTCTAAAATGTACCTTCCAATATTTATAGAATTATAACTCAGTATCGGTAAAGTTGATATTTTTTAGACTTCTAAATATTTATGTTTGTTCTTAGGATTTTCCTGTGTTCTTATTGATTATTAAAAGTTCTACATTCAAGATATTAGTCCTTAATTTGTTTTAGTTGTAAAAACCTCCTTCCATTCTTTTCTGTTTCCTAACATCATTTGTATTTTAATCTTATGATGAAATGCTTATTCCTATGTAAAAAATTCTGTTTTCCAAACAATTTTTAGTTTGGGGGACTGGAATACTATCCTATTCCTCACTCTCAAACCAAGCCTCAATGCCACTGTCCTACATTTTCTTCCTTTAGCATTACAGTTTGTAATATTTTTAAGCACTTTATATTTCACATTTATATACTGAATGAAAAGAATCAAACTTCATTGTTTTCCATTAAGTGGTTTTTATTCTTAACATTTTCCCTGCTGCATTGGCATGTCAGTTCTGTGATATATTCTCTTAGTCGCTTTTCTCATTGTTGAGACAAAATACTCAACATCCAAAGTTAAAGGAGAAAATATTTATTTGACTCCCAGTTGGTAGAGGTTTCAGTCCATACCAGCTGGCTCCAAAACAAGGTGACATGGCAGAGGGGCATCAAACAGGAGAAATACTCCTGACAAGCAGGCAGGTGAGACCACATTAGCCCATTTTTTCTCTTGTATTTTATGTAGGCCACCCACCCTAGAACGAGTGTAGCACTCACGCTCTTAATCCTTGCCAGAACTATGCCAAACCAATCAGTGAACTGATTTAGTAATCACACACCCTTGATCCTAGTACCACACACTCTAGATCCGGCCACCTCTGCAAAGCGCCCCCTATGACCACATGAGGCAGGGGGTAGACACGTAGACACAAGCTTGCATCTAGAGGTCCCCCCAAAGCCTCAAGTGGTCATAGGTGGGGAGTTTCGAAGGTGGCTGGATTAGGGCTGTGAATGTGGATTAAGGGTGTGATGCTGTGATTATAAGTACCCTACTCTGGGTGTGGGTGGCACCAATCAGTAGCTGTAAGCCTGGATGTGATATAAATGGAGATAGGAAAGGCAGGCTTGCTACCACTGCTTGCTTCTTTGCTATCATCTGCCTGCTTCCCTTGAACTATTTCTCTTCTGCCATTCTCCTCTGCCATGCCACCCTGCCTTGGAGCCATCTGACTATAGACTGAAATCTCTACAAATTGTGACCTGAAATAAACATATGCCCCATTAACTTTGGATATTGGATATTTTGTCTCAGAAATGAGAAAAGTAACTAAAACAATATATTACATCTACAAGGAATGTATGATTACATTTCTGAGACTTCTAACCCTATCTTTCAGTCAGTTTTGAATCAGTAGTTGTATTGAACACACCCTCTGTTTGTGGTTTATGTCTAGATGTCCCCGCCAAAACCTCATGCATTCTTTTTCAAAGGTAAATAAATCTGAAATGTGGATTCCAAGATTAAAGGCATGTGATCACTAGACAACTACATGTGAGTGATTGGTTTGGGACCACCCTAATCCTGGTAGTCTGAATAAGATAAAAGGAGCAGAAAGATGCTGTTAAGGTCCCTTGTTGCCTTTGCTACCTTGTCCGTGCCATGTTGTTACTCCTCTGGGATGCCTGTTTGCCATCCCTGCCTTGGAGCCAGGCTATTACAGACTGAGACCTCTACAAACTGTAAACCAAATAAATCCTTTCCCCTTTAAACTTGGGTGTCAGATTGTCTCGGCAACGAGAGAAAAGTAACTAACACATCCTCTGATAATAACTCTTTGGAGGGCCGGAGATTTAGCTCAGTGGTTTGGCCACCTGCATCCCAAGCACAAAGTCCCAAGTTCAATCTCTGGTACCAAAACAAAGAAGAAGAAGTAACTCCTTGGAAACTTTATATGAAGTGAAATGAATATTGCCCCAGCTTCATAAATTGAACTGGTAAAACTGCTTTTTCCTAGCTATCCCTTAAAAGTTTATAGAATTTATTGGTTAATTTTCAAATTATCACTTTATTACTTTAATTCTACCCTTGAATGTCTCATGCTCTTCATGTCATTGATAACTTTTGGCACTTCATGTTTCCATCAAAATCTATCGTTTCATCAAAGTTTTCAAATGTATTAGAATACAAAAGTTAGGAGTATTCTAATATTGTTCAAAATCTCTTTGGTGTCTTATTTAATTATCAAAAATAGGATTTTAGGGTGGTTCTTTTATTTTTGATTTCCATTTGTATTACATTTTGACCACAGAAATTAATCTACAAGATTTTGAGTCTTGGTTTTATTTTCATTTCTTTTATTAGTACATGTTTACAATACATAATGATTACATTTGTTGTGGGGACCTGATACTTGTACATAACATAATAATAACATAATAATCTCAATTATTTTTTCATCCCCTGCTCTTTTCAATTCTTGCTCTTATTCCCATTTGTAAAAGCTCTATTTCCATTCAATATTTCTTCCAACCCCTTCCCCCCGCCTTCTCTTGTTCTCATTTCCATTTGAAAAAGATCTCCCTATTTCCTGTTATCTATCTTCTATTTTTTATTTATATTTTGGGTTTCTCATATAAGAGAAACCATGCACTATTTAAGTTTGTGTGTCTGATTTATTTCACTTAATATGGTCTCAAAGTGGATCCATTTGTCTATGAAAGGATAATTATTTGTAGAGTAGTACTCAATCATATATAAATATCACATTTTCTTTATTCATTTACCTGTTGATGGGCCTATGGGCTGTTTCCAAGATTTAACTATTATGAATTGTGCTGATATAAATATGGAAATTCATGTCTGACTGTAATATGACTTTAGATCTCTTAGAAAGATACCTAGAAGGGAGATAGATGATTTTGAGATTTTGAAATTTATGAAACTTCACAGGTAATTTATATATGGTAATTTTTAAACCTACAAATATGAAATGTTTGTGTTTAGCAGTAATTATGTATCAACATATGTAGATATAAATGTTAATTTAATTGGGTTATTGCAATGTTGTGATATAAGAACCACATATTTAGTATTTGTCTCCAGGACAGAGTTTCTAAAACCCTTGAAACTTAAACTGATAGCAGTTATAGTTTATATCTAAAATGTTCCCCAAAGTCTCATGCACACCAAGGTAGGGCTTTTGTGATCGGCTAGATTATGTTATTTGATACAGGATTAAGGGTGTGTAATAAGTGGATTAGTACATGAATTAGCATAGTTCTGGATGTGGGTGATGGGAAGCCCCACCCTAGGTGTGGGTGGCACCAACTAATAAACTTGCAGCTAGACAAGATAAAAGGGAAAGAAAGACTCACTGTGTGCTGCTTTCTCCCTACCCTACTATGGACTGTTTCTCCTCTACCATGCCTTTCTGCCCTGCTGCCCTGCCTTCATGTCAGACTGTGGACCAAAACCTCTGCTGTGAGCTAAAATAAGAAACCTTTACTTCTTTAACTTGTTGGTGTTGAGTATTTTGTGGCAGCAATGCAAAAAGTAACTGAGGCAATAGTAGTGATAGGAATATATTTTTAAATAATCTGTTTTTCTCCTATTTCCTGAAATCCCAATAACCAGAAGAATGAAGCTGAGAGGAGCATCTTGTGTCATTCATAACAATCCACTTTTAATCACTCTCAAGTTTATGTTAATCAAGTGGCCTTTGGAAAGCCCCTGTGGAGGAAGGGGCTGGTTTCCAGGGCAACCTACCAAACCATTAGAGAGTTGGCTCTTCATCCTTCATACACCATTCCAGAGGTGGAAAAAAGCTACAGACTGCATTAATTACCAATTGCCAGTGGTTTAACCAACCATGTCTATGTAATGATACTTCCAAAAAACCTAATCAAAAGTTTGGAAAAAATGGTGAAAAGAATACATCCACATGTGAAGAAGATGACATTTCATAAACCCCATGGAGAGTGCCAGGATTCTGTGCTCAATACACTTCTAGACCTTACCTTGTATTGCTCTTCATCTGTTTACTAAAGCCCTTTAAAATATCTTTTGTTAAAAAAAATTTTAAAAAACAACAATAGCTGTAGTAAGTACTTTGCTTCCCTGGTTTCTGTGAACAGCTCTAGCAAACTATCAAACTTAATAAATGGGCTATGAGATCCTCTGATTTGTACCCAAGTCAGATAGAAGTTGTGGGTAAGCAAATACTTACAATTGGTATCTGAGATTGTGGGAGTTGCCTGGTGGGACAGAGCCCTGTAACTGTGGAATTTAAACTAAGTCTGAGTAGTCAGTGTCAGAAATGGGTTAATCTGTAGGGCACCCCATTAGTTGATGTTTTCTAAGGCCTGGAGAATTGGTTGGTGTTGGAAAACATCCTGTATATGGGGTGTGAGACGTCCTCTGTAAGTAAGGAAAGATTTTTTTTTTCTTTTAGCTATATATATTTTCTATAAATGTAATGTTGTTTGGCCTGTTAGTTTATAAAATATTTATGTTAAATTATTCACCAGAGTTGCTAGCTTATATACTTGCTTTTTGTCAGCTTTCTAATATCCTGAATTTTCAAATTTAGCTTAATATTTACTCCTATTATATCTTCCTGATCTGTTGTACATTATTATGCCTGCTTATGTCTTTAAACTTTGTTTCTATTTTAGTGATACAAGATCTTATAGTACTCCAAATTAAATATAATGAAAATAAGTCATCTTCTTATAGCCATTTTGCTCAAGTATCCAATATAAATCTGATTTTTACTTCCAGCAGCATTTTAGAATTTCCCCTTGTCAGAAAATCTATCAAAATTTCCCTATAGTATGTCAAAGATACTTTATGTTTCTTTATATATCCCATGGTGTCTATGATCCTAGTTAATTTGAGATCTTCATCTTGTATTAGTTATGACGTGGGTTTTGGCATAATTTATTCAAATATTTACTTTTGCCTTGGTTTCTTCTGTCACTTATACTCTTTTGTCAATTATTACTCTTCATTAGTTTATTCGTACTCATTCTTTTGAATGAGTTTATTAACCTGTCTTTGATAGTTATTTCTGATTCCTTCTAGGAAAGAGAAGATTTTTTCTGTAGTTCATTAGTTTTTCAATGTGAATTTTCTTACCCAAGGATATGTTAATTTTCTTATTTCAATTTGCATAACTTTCCTATTCATTATTTTAAGTTGATTTTTTTATTTTATTAGTGGCTTTTCTTTTTCTCTCATGACCAATATTACCGCCTTTAAATATCATTTTAATAGCTCATTCTCAATGGTCATTAAATATAAATTATCCTTCTAGAATTTCTTACATATCATAAATTCTTGGGTCTGTCATCTACTTTATCAGGTAATATATATCTTGGAAAGGAAAAAAAAACTTAAAGGTAGTTTATGCCCCTGCTTAGAATCACAGACAAGTCTGGACAGGCAAAGTGAGTTTGCCAAGGACAAACACTATAACCAGGTTATAGATTCACTTCCTGTTTGTCACATCCTCCTTCTCCAACCCCGATCCTCAGAAGACATGTTTGTCACTCTTCATTGGTTTATACTTTGTCACATAATCTTCTAGATGTTGGAGTTAGGTGCTATGTGGTTGATAAAAGATTTTCCAGGACCAGTTGTCCTTCCTAAGACTATTTTTTTGTAGGACTATTGAATTTGCTTGTCACCCATCACTCTCAAGGGGTGCTCTGTGCATTTCTGTGCCACCTCTGTAAAATACGTGGATGGTGCTCCTGTTCTAGGAACCAATCTTATTGGAACAAAGGATAGGTAATGGACAATGCCAATGGAAAAAAGTCACAGTGAAAAGTTTATGTGGACACAGTCCCTGGTCATTCATCAGAATTTTATTTAACTCAAAGCTACTGCTTTCCCTTAATAGTGCTCAATCATCTTCTGTCTTCATAAAATTTTCTCACAGATTCATTTCTTCCATTTCTCCTTTTTTATTTTTCCTCTGTCTCAAGCATCTCAAGTCTTAGATTACCATGCCATATTCTCTAGAAGCCAAACTTTAAAGATATATATTCATCCTTACTTTATATGTGATAAATTGAGGAACAGAGAATTTAAATAATTTGCCTACCATAATCCAACTGATATGCAGGATAGACAGAACATGTACTATTATATCTAACTACAGTTCCCATTGTCTCTATTGAAATTTATATCATACAACAAGTAATACACAGGAATCATTTCTAAGAATACCATTTGCTCAGTCAATAAAAAAATCATCTTAGTTTTACAAATGCTGAAGCATTTGATCATTTCAAATTTTCCTGACAAATTCAAACACGAGATATTTTCAGTCCCCAGGGTTCATTTCCAGTTAGTAGAAATGAGAAAGGCTGTTGAATAGTCATAAAGAAAATTGTGAGTCTCATTTACAAAGACAACTCATGCAGAAATTGCATAGATAAGCCCCATAAGTGGACACTGAGTGTTTATAGGTTAGACTGTTTCCAGCTATGTACACAGAGCAAATGGAAATCATGCATAGCTCCCCACCCCTAACAGAATATTACCTCTTCTTGCAGGTAAGTTCATTTCAATGTAATTTCCTGAACAACAGCTCTTGCAACAATGTAAAACATTTAATTTTTAATCATCACATAGTTGCCTGTTATGGGAATAGATTCACTAGTACCAAGTCCTAAAATGTAAAGCAGTCAAATGGAATACAATACCCAGATTAAAATTTCCCTGAATCATCCATGACAAAGATAAAACAACTGCCTAAGATGTTTGTTCATTTAGGGATTTTCTTTTGTTTCTTGGTTTCTTAAATTTCTGTGTATTTTAATTTTTGGATGAAATGTTTATTTGAACACAGGAGATTATTTTGAGTAAATCTGGGAACTCAAGTGATACTGAACCTTCTCTGCGTAAGGTACTCTACTAGGTGTTTAGATACTAAAACAGAGACTCTTTGTTGGGCCATAGACCAATTATTCAAAAAGTCTCAAGTCTAAGCTCCATTGCTTCTCTGTCCTAGATAGTGCATTCTGTGAAGTTTGACCTATGTTTCCTAGATTTAGTCAAGTCATGTTATCAACAGATAGACAAAATAGCCTGTTATAAGATAAAACTTATAGCTGAGCACAAGAGCCAAAGCAAAGACCACTAATCTATTCATTGTCTTATTAAAGTGAAAATACTGCTACAAAAGGGAGAGACATGGAATGACCTATGTGCTAAGTACTTCACCAGTTATCTTATATTTTTAACTCAACTAGGTTAGCACAGATCTATGATATTGTGAGAAATTAGCTTCCCCCTGAAAATATCCCCAACTTTTTCTGAAATTCCTGGATAAAATTGCCTCTTAGTTAGCAGAAAGTATTCAGTACTTCTACTTCAGTCTGTCAGCCCTGCTGATGAATGGCTCCAGTAATGTTCTGCTGAGAATAATTCTCCTCCAGTGGCAGCCTCACTGTGACTGCTACTCTTGTGTTGGAAATGGGGCATTTTATTTTCCATTTCCCTCTTTGCCCTGAACTCCAGTATGGTTTTTTCCTACTTAACTAAAGATAACTGACTTCAGGCAGTAGCTTCTGATAAGAATTGTTAGAACTCTCCCAAAGGGCCAGATCTGCCCATCTTCGTTTACTGGAATCCCATCCCTTGTTCCAGAGACGTCTCTGTTTCAGTGATGAAAATCCCAACCTAACAAAAGCTCAGGCTGGCAAATCAATGAGATTAAATAAGAGGAAACCACCATTTATTTAGCATTTATCTAAAATAGTAGGCTTGATTCCATAGAAAAGCATTTAATCTTTTTAATACTTGTAAAGAATGGGTATTATTATACCCTCCAACTTTTAAGTGGAGGGAAAACTGTATCTCGGTGAAGTTAATAGCCTGCCCAATGTCATATAATTCCTAAATTGCTATGCATTCAAGTTTGGCCAAGTCCACATTCACTGCTTTGCAATACATTACCTTGTTTTTCTTCAAATCATAGAGATGATGAACTACTACTGAAGAAGGAAATTTGGAAATATATTGTTTTGTAAGTCATTTATATGCAAATAGTAATTCTTCATGTGGTTATCTTCCTTTTATGACATGTTAGTTTGTATTACCATTACCTGGGAAAGAATATGTCTAAAATTACTATGGAAAGTTTACATTATATAGTTATATACCATGGAAAGTCCTTATTATTATTAACTTTTAAATTTTAATGGTCTATGCATAAACAATATTTTTTATTTAAACAAAGACATCAAATCTATATTGTTAGAAGAAAAAAATATGGATTTTCTGATCACTTTCTACATATTAAGATGAGAACTATGAACTATGCAAAATCCAAAGCTGATTGCTTTGAGGCATTTCATGAAAAGTACTCAAGGACTTTGTGAGTTATACAGTGTTTGGTCTGCAGAATCCTGGATGAAACAGTAATCTAGCTTTGTTTCAGGAATACTACATACTCATCCACATTGTGAAAATACAGTAAGTTCATACTTACGAAAGCGTGTACAAAACATTAAAAGTATGAATTTATATTAGTACTAATAAAATTATAGTAAAATGATTTAAGTGTGAGCAGATCTGAAAGAAATGCTAGTTACCATTTGTTGACTATCTTTTATGTACCAGGAACTGTGTTAGATGTTCTGTCTCTGATACATTACTACTCTTCTTTCAATAACTCTAAGGTAGGTACATTGGGCCTTAAAATGGTTAATAAGTAATGCACTCACAGCCACAGAGAGAAAAATTGTGAAGTGAAGAGAATTTGATTTCTGGGCCATACTCATCTGAAATTCAGAATTACAGCACTAGATGTTCTACATCGGAGAGGATTTGAAGCCAGGCCTGCCCATCTCTTAAATTCTTTCTCTTTGACAGATGGCCTTAGAGTTCCTCATGAGGAGAGAATTGAAGCAGGACTCACAGCTTTGAGGTTTCTGGTTTGACACTCAAGACACCCTACTCTTACCTCTAGGGGAACTTTGCAAAGTGGGACTGCATCTCACACACTACAAGTGTTATGTGCTTTCATTCACATCTCCTTGTCATGAACCTCAGCTATAACCTCAACGAGAGAAAAGATTTACCTGGAGTTGCTCAAGATCAGTGAAAGGGACAGAATATGGTGTGCTAAATTGAGATAACTTTCATACAATCTCCTAGAAATCACTTGGTCTAATAGACAACTTATTTAGGGCAACCTGGCCAAAAGCACTGTCCCTACCTCAGAGTGAAGTCACATGTCCTATGTCATATTAGAGGCTACCAGAGCCAGGAGGGACCTCACGGGATGGTACAGTAATCTGTTCTTTGAAGTGGAGACTTTGCATGTTGTGGAACTGAAGGGATGTTTCTGGGTAATTCAGCACAGGGGCAGACCTGGGAATAAGTCATTCAGACCCTCAGAACTAGTCTCTTGATTATGTTCAATATTCATATTTTCACATATTAAAAAATCAAGAGAGTTCAAGAAGAATATAAGAAACATGTATGTATGTATCCATCATCCAAAGTTTCTCTCATTCCCTATCTGATGTCATAGTTCCTACCCCAGAAAGAGCACTGCTATAGATGTAGTTGTTTAGTTAATTTGTGATTTTGCCACTTGTACCTACATCAACAGACTAGAGTGATTTGTTATTTTTTTTTGTTTAGATCAAATCATGTAGAACATTCTGTTGCATACCATTATATATCCATTATGACAGTATCTTAGCAACTTGCAGTACTGTATATTTGCATCCATTTTAACTGCTCTATGCTACCACATTGTATAAGTTTATTAAGGCATTTGCTAACTTTTGAAATTTTTCTTTTCCATTCTTTTTTTCTTGTCTCCCTCTTCCTCCTGCTTTCTTCCTTTCTTTCTGTGTTTCTTATGTATTTTTGTATCCATAAGTATATATCATTTTGTTTTGTTTCTTTCTGTAATTTATGAAAATAGTAATTGAGTATGCAATCTTTGATTTCTTGCTTCTGTTTTTAAGAGCGAGACAAATATTGACTTACAAGTCTACACTTTGCTTTCTTTTACTACTTTGTAATCATTACATAACTATACCAACTAGTATTGGTATAGAATGTCAACTATTATTGAGAGTCACCCAAGCTGGTTCCTTTTTTGTTATTATGAACCATGGTTCAACAAACATATATATATATGATATAAAATATATTTTACGTATAAAATAATATATATTATATACAAATGTATATTTATTTAGAGAAAATATACAAATATATAATTTTATATAATATATTATATGATATATATTAGGAGCATTAAGTTTCTCTAAGAGTAGGCTGATATGATATATGGAATATTTATGTTCAGCTTTGGAACTTTAATAAGTTAAAACAGTGTTTACATATTTGTACATAAAGTACTTAGTAATATGTATACATATATATATTTCAAATATAAGGTAAAAATAAAGTTATGAGTTAAAATTCCTATCTTCCAGAAGTTTTAAATTTTATACATATAAGGGTACAAAAATGCTTATTATAATTGTAATTTCCATTATATACAATTTATCATATATACTTACCTATATGATGCTTTTTATACAATACACTTGTTTATAATTTATGTTTCTGTTAATGCCCATGCATATATTTTGTTCAGATGTCTTTGTATAGTAGTTGCCATATTTTATATACTATCTTTAACTTTTTCATACTATCTATATCATTATCTATCTTCTAAACAAGATAGAGAAAATATCATACTTTAATACTATTATAATCTCTTTGCTATATTCTTGCATACTTTTCCTATTATTTTTGCTTGGAATTTTAGTTCAGGATATTTATTCCTCTAAATAGTTGTGCTTGAATCATACTGGCACAATGGATCAAGAAGCAAGGTCCAACAATATGCTGCATAAAGGAAACATTCATTTCAAAAACAAATTCATAGCTTGAAAATCAAAGGATAGAACACAATTCATGTGACAGGAACCCAGAAAAAACATGGATAGCTATTTTATTTGCAGACAAAGTGGATTTCAAGCCAAGACTGATTAAGAGACAAAGAAATGTACTACATCCTTGCAAAGGGAACAATCCAATATGATAACAGTCATACTTGTGCAACCAACTATATAAAACTAATATTAACAGACATGAAAAATCTAATAAGCACTAATACAATAGTAGTAGGGAACCTCAATATACCACTGTCATAAATAGACTGATCAACTAGACAAAAAAATCAAAAATGAAATATCAGACCTGAACCAAACTTTTGAACAAATGGACTCAGTAGATGTCTACAGAGTAGTCCTCCACAACACCAGAATGCATATTCTTCTCAGCTGCACATGAAACATTCTCCAAAATAGACTACGTAGTAGCCCATACTTAAATAAATGTAAAGGAGTTGAAATTGCCCCATACATATTATCAGACCATGGTGCATCAAAATTGGAACTCAATGGCAAAAGAAACCACAAGAATTTTAAAACACACAAAAATTAAATAACACCCTCCTGAACCACCAATAGGTCACAGATGCAATTAAAGAAGAAATTAGACAGTTTCTACAATTAAATAATAATGCCAATATAATATACAGGAACATATGGGATGCAATGAAAGCAGTCCAAAGAGGGAAATTTATAATAGTTAATTCCCATATTGGAATAACAAAGCAAGCTCTAATAAACAACCTCAAACATCTAGAAAATGAAGAACAAGTCAACCTCAAAGCTTGTACAAGGGAGGAAATTATAAACACCAGAGTAGAAATTAATGCAATGGAAACTAAGAAAACAATACAAAGAATCAATAAATCAAAGAGTTGGTTCTTTGAAAGATTAAATAAAATTGGCAAACCCTTAGCCAACCTTATCCAAAAAAGGAAAGAAAATACTCAAATCCATGCAATTAAAAATGAAGAACATCAAATTACAACAGATCCTGCAGAAATCTGGAACATCAACACTTCCTGCCAGAATCCATATTCGAATAAGATGGAAAACAGAAGAAATTGACAGATTCCTAGATACATAGAATTATCAAAGCTGAATCAAGAAAATATAAAAATTCTAAATAAACCAATATAAGTCAATGAAATCTAAGATGTAAAAAGCTAACAACAAAGATAAGCCCAAGGGCCTGACAGATTCACCGCTGAATTCTACAAGAAATTTATAGATCTTACGACACTAACTCTTTAATGAAATTGAAAGGGAAGCAATACTGCCAAATTCATTCCTGGAAGCAAGTATTACTCTGATACTAAAACCAGAGAAGGATCCAGCCAAAAAAGAGAACTATAGACCATCTCACTAATGAACCTAGACCCCAAAATCCTCAATAAAATACTGGCAAACAGAATTCAGCAAATCATCAAGTAGATTACGCATGATGAACAAGTATGATTCTTCCCAGGGATGCCGAGATGCAGAGATGGTTCAACATACACAAATCTATTTAGTTCTTTCTATCCAGGTAAGATTTTATTCCATATATGAACAATTTTACTATTTTTATTATTAAAATTTCCAATTAGATCTTCTTTACCTATTTTGATTTCTCACTCATATTTATACATGCATTTCTTACTGTTTCGGGATTTCATAAACATTTATCTTGGGATTCTTTTGAAACTGTTCCATCACTCTCGATTATCTTCTTGATTGTGTAGCAAGTGTCTCTTTTCTCCACTTGAAAATTCTAATTATCACAGAAGAGCGAGTTTCAAAGTTTTAAAAAGCTAATAAGCAAAAAATAAACATTCATAGACCAATGGTCATTTGAAAACTGAGGAAATATAGCCATCATTTGCTTTTAAGAATGAAATGTACAGGTTGTGCTCCTAATGACCTATCTGAACATATGCACTCCAGGAAATAGTAAACCAACCCCCTGTCTTCCAAGGTGGGAGGGGAAAAATCAGAAATCCATCACCACCTCTCCCTAGCTACCCAGCATAGCAGCAACCTCTTGTTCCTCTTCCCCAATGTCAATTTTCTACACAGCCAGAATGAATCTTAAAACTCAATTCAGCTCACATCAACCCCTTTCCAAACCATTGGCTTTTTAATCAATAACCATAAAAACCAAATACCATATAGACTTTTTATTTGTGCTCAGTGATTTTGAAATTTTAATGTGCAAAGGAATCACCTGATCATATTGTTATAATGAAGTTCTGACTCTGCAAGTATGTTTCTGTTTCTCTAGCAAGCTCCAGGGAGGCTGATGCTGGCAGGCACACTGAGGCTCTGGTTTCTATATCTCCTGGACTCAGCCTCTCCATCTTTTACCTTATTCCACAGATTCATTTCATTCAATCTGATTTGGACTCCTTGCTGACTTGAAGATGAATACACTTATTATAGCTTTTGTATAAATATTGGGACTCATTTCTAGTCTATTCTTTCAGCACTTGGCTTTGATATTGCTTCTTCAGAAGTGCTTCAGTTAAAATTCTCTCAGATATACACTTCATCATCTTTTTTCATATCCTGCTTTCTCTTCATAGCATGTATTATTAAGTTATTGGTTTTTGTTTGTTTATTAATGCAAGTTTCTATTAGATCATCTACCCCTCAGCTCTTTTTATTTACTAAAAGTAAACTCTGAATTTCTTGAACACCACCACTTTCCTCAGCATATCAACTTGAATCAATAGAATTAGGCTTAGAAAATACAATGTGGAAATTAAAGAGTTGGTAAATGATAGACTTAAAGCAAATACAGTTATCCCCTGGTACCTGACAGAGTTGTTACCCAGAACCCCTATAGATTCCAAACTGTACAGAAGTTCAAGTCCCTCATACAAAATATGAAATCTATGGTTATGAAAGCCCAACTCCTCCTTGATTGTGCTTGTATAAACTGTTCACAGCTACAGAAAAGAAAGTAGAGAGGCAGGACTGATTTCTCCTCTAAATGGAAAACAACTCTAAATGCAGAATATACATTATACTGAATTTTAAGGTAGTCCCTAAGATTTCTGTTCCTTGATATATACACACAGCCTCCCCATTATAAACAATCGTTAATCTAGGTACAGTTTTGAAGTTCATGCATAAATAATTAAGATTCCAAATCATCTTACTTTAGGATAGGAAGATTTTCTTTTGTCTGATCTGATCCAATCAGATGAGTTCTTACTGTGCACAAGCTCTTCCTGGCAAAAGGGATTTTAAGCATAAAAGGAATTCATACTGAAGAATATTGTTTTTTGCTGGTTTTGAAAAAGAGAAAGGCCATGTGCCAAGAGATGGTTTATGTAAATATCAAAAACTGAGAAACATTGATTTATAATATATAAATAAAAATTATATAGAGAATATATGTATAAAAATTAAATACTCGGGAATTAACCTAACCAAGGAAGTGAAAGACCTCTATTATGAAAACTATTGTACAGAGATTGAAGAGGACATCAGAAAATAGAAAGACATCCCTTGTTTCTGGATAGGAAGAACCAGTATATTAAAAATGTCCATAATTCCAAAACTGATGTACAGATTTGACACAATCCCGATCAAATTACCAATATCATTCATCATAAAAACAGAGAAAACAATCCTAAAATTCATGTGGAAGCAGAAGAGAACAAAACAAAAAAAGCAATCATGGGAAGCAAGAACAAAGTATGAAGCATCACAATCCCAGATTGCAAATTTTATTATAAAGTTACATTGATAAAAACAGCATGGCATTGGCACAAAGTGGACATGTGGATCGATGGAACAGAACAGAGGATACAGAGGCAACCCCAGGCACATTCAACTATGTGATCTTTTATAAAAGGGGATAAAAACATACAGTGGAGGAAAAAATAGCCTCTTTAATAAATTGTGCTGGGAAAACTGGCTATCTACTTGCAGGAGATTGGATTTAAATCCATATATCTAAAAATGTTATAAACTAAAATCAAAATAAATCAAAGATATAAATGTTAAAACAGAAACACTTCCTTAGAAGGTACAATTCTTGAAGACATAGGTGTAGGCAAGGACTTTCTGAACAGAACCACAATTGCACAAGGAATAACATCAAGAATCAACAAATGGGATCATATCAAATTTTAATATATTCTGTACAACAAAAGAAACAACCAATTGACTGAATATACAACCTACAGAATGTTAAAAAATTTTGCTGGCTATTCCTCAGGCAGAGGACTGATATCTAGAATACATAAAAAAAACTCAAAAAACACAATCTTCCAAACTAAAAGCCACAATAAAAAAATAGACAATGGAAATGAATAGACATATCTCAGAAGAAGTACACATAGCCAATAAATACTTGAAAAATTATTCAACATTGCTGGCCATTAAAGAAATGCAAATTAAAAACAACCCTGATATTTTGTCTTACTCCAGAAACAATGGCTATTCTCAAGAAATCAAATAATAACAAATGGAGGACAAGCTACAGGGAAAAATGAACTTTTCTACATTGTTGGTGGGAACGTAAATACAAACAATTATTATGAAAATCAGTATGGTGGTTCCTCAAAATACTAAAACTAGAAATTCCATTTGACCCAGCTATTCCTCTTCTAGGTATTTTCCCAAAGGAGTTAAAGACATATTCCAATGATGCATGCATACCTATGCTTAGAGCAGCCCAAATCATAATAGCTAAACCCTGGAGGCAATCTATATGTCCATCAATAAATGAATTAACAAAGATAGTGTGGTGTTTATATGCTACAGAGTACCACTCTGTCATAAAGAAGGTTAAACTTGAGTCATTATAAGGAAAATGGATGCACTTTGAGACCACAATTAAGTGAAATATATGAGACACTTAGCTTAAATACTGGGAGATTTCTCTTACATGAAAAACCCAAAATATAAATAAATAGCAAAATAAAAGATAGATGATAGAAAATAGGGAAATAGATATTTTAGCCAAGGGAAGGGAACAAGAAATGGTGAGAAGAGGACGTAAGAAGAATTAAGATGTGTTATGTATATGTACCAACTCCACACAAGGAAAGTAATAATTATGTACTGCAAACCTGTACATAAAGTAAAAAAAAATTCTTTTAAAGAATACACATGTGTTTTTTTGGTCAAAGGATGAAGGTGTCCTAGAACTCTGCCCTTTCTTCTGTGGACTAAAGGGAATGGAGATAGAGGTATTTGTGGAATCAGCTTCACTGTTTCCAGGACAGATTGGAAAGTAAAGGCTGTATAGGAGAAAAAAAAAATACTTGTCTATGCCCTGTGGAGGTTTCATATTTGGTTCTGATAAATAAACTGGCACTGTATAGATTAACATAGACTTTTATGACAGGAACAAACAAAGGCATCACAAGAATGAAATGGAAACGTTGGTACCCCGTGACTTAATGAGGTTTGGGAGCTCATATGCCTGTCTTTACAGGGAAGACAAAAAAGGAGTTGAAAAGAAAATTTCATAGGAAGAATATATGGTATTTAAGGGGCTGAATGTGCTTGAGGCACAGTCAATAGCCTGTCCATTTAGGCTCTGAAAGTAGTGTTCTACTTTCAGTTTTATTTTGCCTTGGCTTGATTTGGGTTGGTTTGGTTTTTCCTGCAAGGCGAGTGGATATCCTCTGGTGCATGTGGACTCCAGGGTCAACAACAACTGCGTTTCTTTTAGAGGAATTTCCCTTAGTCAGGTGGAGGAAACTTCAGTGAAAACTCCCTCCTTTTTAAGGGGGAGAGAGAGGGTGGAGAGGAAGGAGGGTGGGGGGGGGTGCACAGAGAGACATAGAGGTCAGGTTTTAATGCAGTAGGTCAAAGGACTATGACGTGGAGTATCACTTTCTGAGCCCCAATAACACAATTTTTTTAAGATAGATGAACTATGAAGAGGAACACTGAGTGAAGACCCCTACCAAAGGCACAGAAGTCAGATGTGTTAATTAGCTCCTCTTGGGGCCCACAGAAGGGTGGTGCTTTAGGGACAATTCATATTTCAGCAGATAGGATCTGACTAGATTCACCAAAGCCAAATAGATTACACTTCCAACATAATGTTTAGGGTTTTGTGTTTCTTAACAAAAACAAATTAGAAAATAATGTATGTGGTATAATTCCATTTATATGAATTTTTTAAAAGAAAGAAAATAGAAAAAATAAATATAGTTATACATATTTATAGAAAAGACTGTAAATATATGTGGTATTTGCACAAAACAATACTATGAGAATCATTAGAATCTGGGAAAGGAAGGAGTTTAGTGTATCATATGAGAAAGGTCATACCTAATTATTTGTTATGGTTTCCATCTAGATGTCCCCCCAAAGCCTCATCCAGTCATAGATATCTTTTTCAGAGCTAGCTGAATCTAGAGTATGTGATGCTGGGATCAAGGGTGTGTGATTACTAAATCAGTGCATTGATTTGTTTGGCACCACTCTAATCCCTGTAGTCTAGAAAAGATAAAAAGAGGCAGAAAGATTCTGTTAAGGTTCCTTGGTTACTTTTGCTTCCGTGTTGGCACATGAACTGTTTCTCCTCTATGACACCCTTTTGCCATGTGCCATTCTGCCATAGAGACAACTGATTGTGGACTGAAACCTTTACAAACTTTGAGCTAAATAAACCCTTTCCCCTTTAACTTTTGGTGTCAGTTATTTTGTCTTGGCAATGAGAGGAAAGTAACTAACACAGTATTTCTATAATTATTTTCTTTTTTATGATTTTTTTTTTTTTTTTTTTTGGTACCGGGGATCAAACTCGGGTCCTTGCACTTGCGAGGCAGGCGGTGGAAACACTGAGCTAAATCCTCAGCCCTATAATTATTTTCTTAAACATGGTAAATATGTAAACAGAATTCAATAAGGAAATTGGGGAAAAATAATCATTAATTTTAAGTGGCAGGTCCATGTTTATATTTTATACATATTTCGTAAGTTAAAAATTAAACTAGCTGTTGTCCAGACCCAGGGCAAGCAGCCCTACCACTTGATCCTTAAAAGGCATCCTAGCATGAGAGTATAGTTTCCAGCAGAGGAAAAGATGCTGTTAAAGACTTTTCAGACCTGTGCTAATGGGAGAATCACAACTCAAGCCTCTGTTCTCCTAGAGAAAGATCATATCACTGTCAGTGAATAATTATACATACTAAGAATTATATATTCAGATTGTCCCCTTGAAGCCTCATAGATACTGATCATCTGGCCATGGAAAACCAAGAAATCATTAATCTGCAACTGATCTGGTCCTGTCTAGAGTGCATCCTAAGTCTGAGCAACCCTTGCAAGGAGATAAGAGATAAACATGGTACATCTGTGGCTAAGCATGAACAAGGTAAGAGGACATAAGCAAACTTCATGGCAACCTTCTCAGAGCTTCATGTCATTCCCCACTGTTGCACCATGGCTGACACCCTCTTCCTCACGCATATGGCCCTAGGAAGGAGTCCCAAAAGCCAAATGACAGCGGGAAAGCCCTGGCTTTGTTTAGATCAGTGCATGCAATGTAAAAAGTAGACTACAGTTGTATTATGTCTCACTCAAAGACTGCCTTAGAGAAGTAAAGAAAAATCCTCCCAATGAGCAGTTTCCAGCAGAATAGCTGGTCATCTACTGTGTGTGGAAAGAGAAAGACTCTAAGACTAAAATATATGTAAATTCATAATCAGTGTCAAGTGATCTAGTCAACTGGCCAGAAGCCTGTATGAAGAAAGATTGCAATGAATGCTGGAGACAAGGAGGGCTGAAGAGGAAACAGATATATGGGAGCTCACAGAAAATATGAAGATCTTGGTATCACACATTAATGCCCAACAAATCATGTATCATAGAAGAAGCAATAAATCTCCAATTAACAAAATGTCACATGTAGTTGACATCAGCCAGTCTCTGCTATTGGGCGTCCAGTAGTGAAATGGTTGCAAGAAGACAAGCATTCATGTTGGCAGAGACAGAGACTATGCATGATCCATCAGCATTAACTCCTAAACCATAGATAATCTATTTTATTCCAGCTTAACCTCAGGAGTAACTTCTTCCAGTAATTGACACTGAAAATATCCACATCCTACTGGTTTATTCCACCTTTTCCAGAGGAAAGTGGCCCAGGGCTATGAATCATTATTAAAATAAACCAATACACAATTCCACATTGGGCACCCCAAAAAGTATCTTACAAGATGAATAAAATGCCACTGGAATTCAGGAAATGAGAGTCCTTTGTTCTGGAGAAAGAACAACCAAGAAGTTTGAATTTAGTTGGATGTTCAAGAGCTTGAATGTATATTTTTAAAGAACATGAAATTTTAATGTTCATAATGTGTTCTCTGATTTGAAGTAAGAGCATGACTAATTAATAGTACTTTACAACTATTAATTAATAAGACTGTGATTATCACTGTTTGCAAAACACCCAGATCTTGACAAAGACTCTTTACAGCCTCTTGCCTTTGGGCAAACAACATAATCAGTTTCTTAGTGTGAATAAGTGACCAACAAATACTCAGTGAGATATCCTAACTTCCAAAACAAGAGAATTAATGACTTCATATCTAATTCTCAATCTGACTTGTTCCTAATTTAAGATGATAATTCCCTCAGCTATTTAAAAGTATGTTTCCCTTTACAAAAGTCACGTTTTTCTTTTTCATTTTTAAAAATTATAGGTGTTTGGGCCTGGGGATTTAGCTCAGTGGCTCTACCGCCTGCCTCACAAGCACAAGGACCTGAGTTTGATCCCAGGTACCACTCCCCCCCAAAAAAATTATGGGTGTTCATGTGATTGCTATCTGAATAGCCATGGATTAATTTCAATACTGTGACACTATAAGAGTAGAGAAAGTAATTATATTGAGACTGTCAACATGGATTAGGAGTTCCCTTGAATCAGACTATTCAGTAAAGAAGTCAGGCTACTTTTTCAGTCTTCATATGTTACTATCTCTCCAGGTCTGCGTCGAGATTTTAATTTCATAGCATTCTGTCAAAAGAAGATTTCTCAGGTGTGTATCTATAGTGACTGTGCTTCAGGAGAATAACATCCAATTCAATAAATAATCTTTCCCTTCTCAGCTAAAGCCATGACATGAGCTAGGAAGCAGTTGTGAAGTTTATTAGCTCAAATAGGATCCCTGAATAGGAGGGAAACTAGCTGTAATACAGCCTTCCTGAAATTTATAAGGAAGAGGTGATCCATAATTGGTTTTCCTATTTTCACCTGCCAACTGGACATCACTAGATGATTCAAAAGTGCTCATCCAAGACTATGAAATTTCATAGTCATTATCACTTTTCTCCATTTCTTGCCTCCTCATATCCAGTCATCAAATCTCACCATACTATACCACTTTTGTTTTTAACTTTCCTTCCTTTATTCACCCACTCTACTTTTACCTTACTAGTCTGGGTGTCTCTAGCAGTCTGACTTGCTTTACTAACTGAGGGGTCCCTATTTCTTTGGGAACATCCTCTGCCAGGTGACATTCTAAAAGAGTAACTTATATTGTCATTTCTTGTCTGGAAGTGTTTAGATTGCTTCCCCTTTCCCATAAAACCAGAAGCAATAGAAGAGATTTTGATAAGAAGGGCTCACCTGATTTCCAGCCTCCTTCTGCCCATTCTCAAGAGACAATATAATGTATATGTATTATATGGAATACAACATTTTCTATTTTAGGTTTTATTCTGATATTTTCTATTTTAATAGATATTTTAAAGTTTTTTCACCAAATTTTATACAAATTTACTTTCCTATCCAAAATTCTAAATATAATTATACACCTAACTTATCCTTATTTCTTCAACTTCGCTAATGGATCTGTCTATTATCAATGCTATAAAAGCTTGTAATTTTAATGAAGTCAATTTGCACATTTTATTCTATGGTTAATTATTTTTCTTTTTTGTACTTTCTTATTGAAAATTATATTTGTTACGTTGATGGCACAGATATATTGTATTTTATTCCTTCCAATAATTCTGTTACTTCCTCTAAAATATTTTGCCCTTAAATTAATTTTTGAATTTTGTTTACAATATAGGAAGGTATGCTTTCCATTTGGAATTTTAAGATTACATCTATCGCAAACCATGTATTTTAGTGGAAGTTTTTACATTTTTAGATTCTCACTGTATCTCAGAAAGACATATTTACCTTGCAAAGTTTTAAGTAAAAAATGTATTATCATATGTTATGCTTCAAAAATATGCTATACTAAATGTACAACATGACAAATTTACAACCACTCCTTCCTTCCTACAGTGAACAACCTCCAGTACTCACTACTCTATTCTCAAATTCTAGGGGATGAATTTTTAAATTGCATATAAGAGTAAGATCATACTGTATTTGTCTTTTTGCACCTTGCTTATTTCAAAAAACATAACATCAACCTGGCTCATCCATGTGGTTGGAAATGACAGGATTTCAATATTTTTTATGGCTGGATAGTATTCTGACTTGTTTACAATTTTGAATGAACTGTTTAAGAAGACTTCCTGTAGCCAAAATGATAAAAATGTACAATTTTCTGTAACTTATTTTGCCATTAACAATATATATATAATATATTTTAAATTGATTATATATGGAGTAAAAGAGAAGATTAATTTTTCTATGTGGATATTTCATTTATATACCATGATTTATTGAGTTCTATTCTGTACCTCTTTATTTCTACATTTGGTATTTTTGTACTATTTCCATTTCTTCCTTGGGTAATATTATAAAAAAAAAATCATGACTTCTACAAGTATCAGGTACTTAGCTTGCTCTTTTTAAAGATTGCTTTGGCTACTTTTTGCACTTTACATTTCCATATTCAACTTTTCAAGAAACAGGAAATGAAGCTTAGACTTTTAGGTTGTAATAAATCAGTATGTCAATTCAGAGAGAACCACAACTTTATTGAACTGAATTTTTCATTGCTTAATATTGGATATCATTCCACTTATTTAGATCTTTTGTATATTCTCTCTTTAATATTTTGTAGTTAACCGTGTTAATACATTACATATATTTTATATATTTATTTTTAAAGTTATCTTATGATATTATAAGCAATATCCCTTTTTGAAATAGTATCTCTCACTTCCCCCACTCTGAAATTTTCCTGTGTTGATGTTGAATGTTGAATCTAATGATCTTATTAAATTTATTTTGGATTTTCTAAATGTACAATCATGTCCTGAGGGGGTACTAACTTGAATCAAGTAATTTTTTGGAAAATATTGAGATGATCAAATAAATTTTCTCATTTATTTTGCTACTATGGTGAATTCCAACATTTGATTCCTAAGTGGTAAGCCAACCTTATATTCCTGGAATAAAACTAATTTATTTATGAATTATTATTCTACACTATATTCTTGGATTTAAATAGCTAATACCATGTCCATCTTTTTGCATGTTTGTTCATGAGAAACATCAGTAATTATCTTTTCTTAATGGTTTTTCTTCAAATTTATTGTTATCTCAGCCAAAATAAAATTGAGAAATTTTATCTCAGTAATTAGATTAAATTTAACAGATGCATAATTATTCAAAATTTATATATCTTCTTGTATTTCTTTCTTAAGTTCAATTTTCCTTGAATTCTACCCATCTCATCTAAATTTTCCAATAGTTTCACATATAGTTGTTCATAATATCCTCTTATCCTCTTTTTCTGTTCTAAAATGGATTATTTCTGCAGTATATACACATTTGATAGTTTCTGTTTTCTAGGGTCTTATCAAATTAATTAGTCTTTTCAAAGGACCAAGCCTTTTTTCTATTGATTTTTTCAAATGTACATTTACTTTGTATTCTAATAATGTTCTACCTTCTGTTTTCTTAACAGTTTAATTTTTTATTAACATTGTTATGTCCCTCTTGCTTTGTTTAAAATATATTCATAGTTTATTTTTATCTATTATAGTCAGTATTTTTTATTCTTTCTCAGGATGCATGGCAGGCAAAATAATGGGTTCCCCAAAAGTGTATGTGTCCAAATCTCTGAAACATGTATATATATTGGCTTTCATGATAAAATAGGCTTTGAAACTGTGACTAAGCCAGAAAATTTGAGATAGGAATATTACCCTGGATGATCTGGGCCCAATATGATGATGTATATTTTCTTAATTTTTATTTTTTACTAGTATATTTTGCAATACATAACAGTTACATTCCTCATAGAGTGTTGACACTCCATGTACATAACACATCCCAGGCTTTTTTCTCCTTGTCCACCCCCCTCCATCCATCTTTTGAATCCCTTACCATTTGCCAAAGATCTATCCCTATTTCCTATTTTCCAGCTTTCATTTTGCTCTTTTTTATATTTTGGGTTTCTCATTTAAAAATGTATCATTTAAGCTGATTCATTTCATTTAACATCAGCATCTCAAAGTATTTTTATAAGGAAAGAGGGAAATAGGGCTGTTGGGTAAGGAGATGTGTCTGTAAACACAGAGGCCAGAGAAGTTTAAAGCTGTTTCCCTCTTGGCTTCAAAGATAAAGACCCAATCCAAAAATGGGCATGTGAAATGAACAGACATTTCTCACACAAAGAAGTAGAAATACCAAATAAACATGAAAAAATGTTCAAAATCACTGGTCATTCGAGAGATACAAATGAAAACAATACTGAGATTCTACCTCACCCCAGAAAGAATGGCTGCCATCCTGAAATCAACCAATAACAAATGCTGGCAGGGCCGTGGGGAAAATTGAACACTTCTCCACTGCTGGTAGGAGTGCAGTCTGGGGCAATCACTGTGGAAATCAGCATGAAGATACCTCAAAGAACTAGGATTAGAGTTCCCATGTGACTCAACTACTCCCCTACTAGGTATCTTCCCAAAAGAATTAAAAGAATCATACCATAGCGATATATGTGCACCCATGTTCATAACAGCACAGTTTGTAATAGCAAAAACACGGAAACAGCCCAATTGCCCATCTGCTGTGGACTGGGCAAAGAAAATGTGAATATTTTTATAAAATGGAGTACTACTCAGCCATAAAGAATGAGAAATTAGAGACATTAATAACTACATGGATGCACATTGAGCCGGTACTCTTAAGTGAAATAAATAGGACAGACATGTGTCTGGTGTGAGAAACTGAAAGTATAAATAAGAATCAAAAGTTATAATAGATAATGTGAAACAGGAAAAAGGTCCAAAGGGGAAGAGGAAGTGGGAGGTGTTGAGGAAAGGAAAGAGGGGAATGGACCTAATATGAGAAAATGAAAAGATGGAAACAAAGTCTTAGTGAATAGGCAGGGGTGGAGGAGTTGAAGGAAGGGCAGGGGAATGAAGAGAAAAATAAGAACCAAGGTACATTATATTGTATACCTAAAATGTACCAATAAAACTAATTTTTTAAAAAAGAACAGAACCATGACCCAAGAAACACCGTTGGACTTGAAAGTATGGGAAAGGCAAAGAAAAGGATTCTCCATGAGGGTACCCTGGACTACTAGCCCTGCAACACTGGGACTTTAGCTTAGTGTCAATGATTTTTTAATTCAGACCCCCAGACCTATGCAAAGTTTGTGTTAAGTCATTGAATCTAAAATAAATTGTAATAGAATTAATGGAAAACTAATATAACATGTCTGAACATGTTTGTTGTTGTTAAGGTTTCAATTTGAGCTTCACCTTTCCTCTTGAATTATTATTTTAATCAGCTGCAATTTTTCATGTTCTTTCCAGATAGGTGGATAAGTTGTAAGCTTTTAAACTGCTTGTATTTTTAAATGACTTTACTCTGATATCAACCATATCTTATAATAGTATAACTAATATAAAGAATCTTAAATTGATTAATACTGTTTTCAATATAATTGCTATTATTTTGTAGAAAACATTCCTTCCTCCCCTTTTATGAAAGATAGAGTGATTTTGTTTTTAATCTTTGATACTAAGGAAATTTCCCCTCCTGTTTTTAGAGGCAATAGTACTTTTTAATGTAAAAATGCATTTTTATTTGCTCTTCTTTTGTGTTTTGAAGAACGGAGAAATGTTTTTCTTATCATTTTAAAAAATATTCTGTCAGTCATGTGGACTTAGAAGTGAATTAGAGATATTTAAATGAGAAATTGAACAACCTTATTAGGAATCCTTAAAATATTGTACTTCTAAATAAGACACAGGTCTTACTAGTTTGAATGCATTTGTGTCTTTTTAGGTAATTGGCAATTAACTTATTTATGTTGTTTCACACATTTCTTAGGATGCTTTAGTCTGTCTTGAGCTTTCTTCTCTTTATCACTATTAATAAAAGCTCTGAATACCTTAATATATAGAAAAAATATATTATGCTTTATTTTAAAATAATAATACATTTTCTAAACTATATGTGGAAAGATAACCCAAGATTCTTTTTCATTTCTTGTCAACAAAACGTCTCCAAGAAATTAAGCTCTATTTTCTCTGGAAAATTTTTCTAGAACTGCTCAGTGTATATGAAATGGGAAGGGAGGTGGGGCTTTGGTTTAATTTCTTTTAAGATTCTTAAATTAATTTATGCCACATGTGACTTTAGGATCTCAATCATGTAACTTTTTCTTTACTTTTAATCGTGTAAGTTTATGGAGTACAGTGTGAAATTTAACACCTATATACAATGTACAATGGCCAATTTAGAATAATTCTCATTCCCATCTCCTTAACCATTTACTTCCTTGTGTTTAAATACATTAAATACTTCTCTTTTAGTTCTTTGTAAAATATGTACTAACTTGGTGTAAACTATTGTTATTGCACTGTGTAGAACTGTAGGACTTTTTCTCCTATCTAACTGTATGTTATTATCCCTTATCTGACCTCCCTATAACTTTCTAGGACCTAGCCTTCCTGCCTCTTCTGACCACTGTTCTAAATTCTATTTCTATGAAATCAACCCCCACCAATTACTATAGAAGAAAATGATGCTATATTTTATGGAGGAAAGTAGAGAAGGTAGAAGAAAGCAAACAAAATACTAGATGTATGATCCTAGGAATATTATTTATATTATATGCAGTTTTTCCATAAAACATAGATAATTCTGACTTTGTAAGATTGTTTTCATAATTAGGTAAACTAATTAAATAAAATTATCTTCTGGTGTTAGCAGAACCTTCCATATATATGAGCATGTGTCCACATGTGCATGTTAGTTTTCCCCTTTTTGTTAAAATGTAAACTGTCTTTTAAAAATAAAATTAATATTTCCTAGGTTTCATAATGTTGAAGGA
The DNA here is from genome assembly GCF_053883595.1 of Heterocephalus glaber. Taxonomy (NCBI): domain Eukaryota; kingdom Metazoa; phylum Chordata; class Mammalia; order Rodentia; family Bathyergidae; genus Heterocephalus; species Heterocephalus glaber. The sequence goes on along the minus strand of NW_028258143.1, from coordinate 24,070,427 downwards.
GTGATTCTCTTATAAAATGATGAACTGTGTATTTTTATTGTTGGTGGTCTTAAGGATGAATGTTGTATAGCATCAATTTATATAGATAGGGTATGACACTCATTCAAAAATGCCTTAGGCCAAAATAACCAGGGCTCCTTATTGAGGCAAATGTAAGTACTTTGGATCAGGACAAGGGGTGGATCCTTACAACCTCCGTCCAGGAGCAGGACTGAGAGTTATCAGCAGGACTCTGCCTCGCCAGCTCCACCCACAGTCTCCTTTTCTGCAACTGGTCAATGTCAAGAGTAGTCATAAAAGAAATAATCTGCACTAATCCAAAGAAGAAACAGTGTAAAAATCATGGCTTATGAAACAATATATGCAAAGTTAAATCCTTCTACTAAACAATAAACTCAGAACATTTCTAGGTCTGTTTTGCTTTAAAAATAGTAGGGAGAGCAAAAATAACAGCCCTTTAAAATAAGATTGAGGAATAAGTGACATGAGATACAGCCTGTACATGAAGCTTGCAGATCCCCAAATAAGGGGTTCTGTACCTATACTACCAACCCTGAATCTGAAACAGTTTGAATTCACTGCATGAGCTGAATGCTATTATGTAGACATTGTAGAATACTATATAATGATTGACTCTTATGAAAATGTTCTTCATGAGCATAAAGACCTGACATATTTCTCAAGAGTATAAGATTCAATCTTGATACAATGTTCTAGCCACACACGATGCTTTAATATGGCAACAAGCAGAAAGCAAAAGTGGAGGGAAATACAGGGTGCTGAGGAACTGATGCGGCTGAGGCCCCAAAGTGTCACTCACATCATGTCAAAGATGAATCTTTTATTTCTGATTCCATCAGACTAATTCCTGTAGCAACACTCACTGCAATCCTCTTAGTGATTCTGCTGTAATTTAAATCTTAATGACATTCAGTGCAGCATTTTACAGAAATTAACAACTCTGCCGACAAGCAGCAGTCTGTAGTTTATGTGGCACTAATATGCAGCTAAGTAGTTTAGGCCACTCAGACATCTGGCTCAAGTGAAACAGCTGGAAAACCACAGCTATTGACCTTTTGGTTTACAGTGAGGGGCATTGCTACAGATGCTCACACATTATGGTAGAATTGGAAGGGCCCGCTAATGGCTTCAGCAACTTTTCTAATTGCAAATAATGTGTTTTCCTCATCACTGGGGAGGAGAATTCTGCTTAGTATTTTTCTCTGTTTAAATGTGTCACCACTGTGTTAAATTTAAGCTCATTGGATTTAGGCAGAAAAAAACCTTTATTAAAAAAACATTACCCCATACTTAAAACCAACAAGATACTCTCTTAAGCAGTAAGGACATATGATAAAAGAGAAATTAAATCAAATGATTTTAGAAAGTCAGATATACAGAAAACATAGTTGATCAGAACTAGCCAGATATGTACTAAAAATTTAATTATTGTCATTTTATATGCAGAGATTTTTAAAAAATCATATAGGGAAAATCTGGCAGTTCTAAAATAGTTGAGTCCATAATATTAGGTGAAATAAATCAGACACACAAGCTTAAATTTTTCATGGTTTCTCTTATATGAAAAATTCAATATTTAAATAAAGTATGAAATAAATGGTAAGAGGGAGAGTTAGAGAAAGACAGAGTTATTGTTATTCAGCATAGACAATGAATCTAAAATTGTATGTTGATTTAGTATAATTGTCTTACGTATTTTATGTTTTTTGGCCCATTAGTCTGGGTGTTAATTTGTATACATAATAATTAACTTTAAAATGAGTTATAAAATAAATTAATGAATCTGATGCTGGCAAAATAAAAGAGGGTAGAGGGAAGGGGAGGAGAAAAGAATTGAAATGTGTTATGTAAATGTACCAACTCCCTACAGTGAATGTAAATAATCATGTACAGCAAACACATACTAATAAAAATTTAAAAGAAAAAGAATAAAAAGAAATTCTTAATCTTCTGTTCAACTCCCTAAATATTTTCTAATTTTTGTCTATAATATTTAAAAATCTGCCACCCATCAAAGCAGAGGACACTGAAGAAGGACCCTGTGTAAAGCAAAGTTTCTCAGGTCATTTTAGGACAAAATAAGCTTGAGATCTACTTGAGACTTTCAAGCAGAGATATTGCAAAATCAAGTGACTGTAAATGTGTTATACAACAAAGAATCCTGGTGTAGGGATATGAACTTGTAAATCGTCTCATCTAAAGACTTTTTCGTGGTTAAAATTCCTCAGATAGAGAAAATCAGAGCAATAAAATGAATGACCAGAACTGAAGTAAGTTATTTCATAGCCTGCCAAACAAGACAGCAATATGCCACTCAGAAGACTCCAGTCCCTTGGACTAGGTTAGGAATGGGCCCTCTGAAGTTTTTTAATGTGGCAGCTGTAGGTCATGATTTGAAGGCCTAATGACTAGGGAGAGAAAGATAACCTACAAAGTGGGTGCCTAGGCAGAGAAAGACAGAGAGAAAAAAAGCATGAACAATGTATGGCCATGGAAGGCAAAAGAAAACAGCACTTCAAGAAAATGGACAGGATGAACATTTAAGTTATCAGGAACCTTGGTAAGAATTATCTCAGTGGGATTATAGTGTGGAAAGCAGATTGAAATAGACTGATAAATGAGCAGGAGTCTTTCATGCTACTCCTGGCTCTGTAATAACATGTATCTCACTAACTGAGTCTATATCTTTCTCACTCTGCATTATCTTTTTTAATTCTTTTATTGGTACATTTTGGGAATACAACATGTTTGCATTTATCATTGGGTGCTTGTAATTGTACATGATGTATCTTAGATCTTATTTTTCCCCCATTACCTGTTTCCCCTTCACCCCTTCCACCCTTCCCTATTTACATAGATTTCTTTTCCTTTTATTTTCTTTTCTCATAATTTTTCCTTTCCTTTCTTCACTTTCCCCTTCCCATCCCACCACCACTACACCTTTGGAACTTTTCCAATTTCAAATTATCAGTTATTCATTTTAATCATTTTAATCCTTATTTACACTTTCATTTTCTCATACTAGAGAAGCTATTCAGTATTTACATGTATGTCCTATTTATTTTACTTAAGAGTATAGCCCCAATATGCATCCTTTTAGCTATAAATGTCTCTAGTTACTCATTCTTTATGGCTGAGTAGTACTCCATTTTATAAAAAAAACCCCACATCTTTATTCAATTTCCAGTTGATGGGCACTTGGGCTGCTTCCAAGCTTTAACTATTACAAACTGTGCCGCTATAAACATGGGTGCACATATATTGCTGTGGTATGATTCTTTTAATTGTTTGGGGAAGATACCCAGCAGGGGAATAGCTGGGTCAAATGAGACCTGTAGTCCTAGTTCTTTGAGGTATCTCCATACTGATTTCCACAGTGGTTGCAACAGTCTGCACTCCCACCAGCAATGGAGAGGGGTTCCTTTCTCTCCACACCCCTGCCAGCATTTATTATTGATTTCTTGATAGCAGCCATTCTTTGTGGGGTGAGGTGGAATCTCAGTGTTGTTTTCATCTGCATCTCTCGAATGACCAGTGATGCTGAACATTTTTTCATATATTTATTTGCTGCTTTTACTTCTTTGTCTGAGAAATGTCTGTTCAATTCAGATGCCCATTTTTGAATTGGGCCTTTGAATTTGGGGGTTCTGATATTTTTCAATTCTTTACATATTCTCGATAGTAGACCTTTGTCTGAGTTACAGCTGCTAAAAATTTTTTCCCACATTGTAGGTTGTCTCATAGCTCTGTTGGTGGTTTCTCTTACAGTACAGAAGTTTTTTAATAAGATGAGATCCTAGTTGTTGATTCTTTGTGCTAGCTCTCATGCTACTGAAGTTTTGTTCATAAAGTCTTTTCCTATGCCAAGATCTTCAAGAGTTCTACCTAATTTATCTTCTAGCAAGTTTAGTGTTTCTGTCTTAATATTTAGATCTTTAATGCACTTTGATCTTAGTTTAGTGCACGGTGGTGGGTATGGGTCTAGTTTTAATCTTTGGCAGGTTGAAATCCAGGTTTCCCAGCACCAGTTATTAAATAGGCTATCTTTCCTCCAATGAGGGTAGTTGGCTCCTTTGTCAAAGATGAGGTGGCTGAGTATGTCCGGAGTTGTTTCTGCGTCTTCTAATCTATTCCACTGATCCTTGGGTCTGATTTTTGCCAGTACCATGCTGTTTTTATCACAGAAGCTTTGTAGTATAGTTTCAAGTTGGGGATTGTGATACACCCTGCCATATCTCTGTTGCCTAGAATTGCTTTTGCTGTTCTCGGTCTCTTCCGGTTCCAAATAAATCTTTGGATTGTTTTCTCTGGTTCTATGAAGTATATTGTTGGAATTTCAATTGACATTGCATTAAATCTATATAGTTGTTTTGGAAGTATGGCCATTTTCACTGTATTGGTTCTTCCTACCCAGGAACAAGGGATGTCTTTCCATTTTCTTATATCCTCTTTGATCTCCTTTTTCAGAGTGCTGTAGTTTTCAGTGTAGAGGTCTTTTGCTTCCTTTGTTAGATTGATTCCTAGATATTTCATTTTTTTGGATGGTATTGTAAAGGGAATTGTTTCCCGAATTTCTCTCTCGATGGGTCTGCTGTTTGCATATTAAAAGGCTGTTGTTTTTTGAATGTTAACCTTGTATCCAGCTCCTCTACTGAATCTGTCAATAAGGACTAGAAGACTTTTGACTGACTTTTTTGGGTCTTCTATGTAAAGTATCATATCATCAGCAAATAATGACAGTTTCACTTCTTCCTTTCCTATCTTTATTCCTTTTATTTCTTTCTCTTTTCTAACTGCGTGGCTAATGTTTCCAGAACAATATTGAGCAAAAGTGGTGATAGTGGTCATCCTTGTCTTGTTCCTGATTTTACCATGAAAGTCTTCAGTTTTTGACCATTTAGTATGTTGTTGGCTGTTGGTTTTTCACAGATAGCCTTAATCAGGTTGAGATAAAGACCTCTTATTCCAATTTTCTGTAGCATTTTTTATCATGAATGGGTGTTGAATTTTGTCAAATGCTTTTCTGCATCAATTAAGATGATCATGTGGTTTTTGTCTTTGTCTCTGTTAATATAGTGTATTACATTTATTGATTTATGGATATTGAACCATCCTTGCATCCCTGGGATAAATCCGACTTCGTCAGGGTGTATGATCTTCTTGGTGATACTCTGTATTCTGGTTGCCAGTATCTTGTTGAGGATTTTTGCATCTATGTTCATTAGGGAGATTGGCCTGTAGTTCTCTTTTTGGGGGTTCTTTCCCTGGATTTGGAATCAAAGTAACACTTGCTTCCAGGAATGAATTTGGAAGCCTTTCTTCCCTTTTGACCTCCTTGATGAGTTTAAAGAGTAATGCCAATAGTTCTTCTTTAAATGTCTTGTAGAATTCAGCAGGGAAGCCATCAGGACCTGGGCATTTCTTTGTTGGTAAATTTTTTATTACATTTTCATTTTCACTCATTGTTTTGGGGGTGTTTAGAATTTCTATATCTTCTTAATTTAACTTTGACAATTCATATGTTTCTAGGAATCTGTCCATTTCTATTGTTTTTTCCATTTTATTAGAGTACAGATTCTCAAAGTAGGTATTGATGATCCTCTGGATTTCTGCTGGGCCTGTTGTGACTTCCCCTTTTTTGTTCTTAATTGCATGGATTTGAGCATTTTCTTTACTTTTTTTGATAAGGTTGGGTACAGGTTTATCGATTTTATTTATTCTTTCAAAAATCCAACTCTTTGATTCATTAATTTTTTGTATTGGTCTCTTAGTCTCCATTGCATTCATTTCTGCTTGGATCTTTATAATTTCCTTTCTTGTATGAGCTTTTGGTTTGTATGCTTTTCTTTTTCTAGGAGGCTGAGACTCTTCATTAGATTATTTAACTGAGTTCTCTCTGTTTTCCTTACATAGGCATTCACTTCTATGAATTTCCTGCATAGAACTGCTTTCATTGTGTCCCATAGATACTTATATGTTGTACTGGCATTATTGTTTACTTGTAGAAACTGTCTAATTTCTTCTTTAATTTCCTCTGTGACCCATTGGTTGTTCAGGAGGGTGTTATTCAATTTCCATGTGTTTGTGAGAGTTTTGCGGTTTCTTATGTTATTGACCTCCAATTTTATTGCACTATTGTCTGATAACATACAGGGGATGACTTCAATTCTTTTACATTGACTTAGACATGTCCTATGAGCTAGTATATTGTCTATTTTGGAGAATGACCCATGGGCAGCTGAAAAGAAGTGTATTCTGATTTTTGGGGGTGGAACACTCTGTAAACATCTATTAAGTCCATTTGTTCAATAGCTTGGTTCATTACCAGATTTTCATTGATAATTTTTTGTCTAGATGATCTGTCTATTTGTGACAGTGGGGTATTGAGGTCCCCCACTACAGCTGTATTAGTGCTTATTTGGTTTTTCATGTCCATTAATATTTGTTTTGTATAGTTGGGGGTATTTGTATTTGGTGCATATATATTTAGGATTGTCATCTCTTCCTCTTGGATTGTTCCCTTCACAAGTATGTAGTGATCATTTGTCTCTCTTAATTAGTTTTGGTTTGAAATCTACTTTGTCTGCAAATAAGATTACTACGTCTGCTTTTTGCTGGGTTCCTTTTCCCTGAAGAACTGCTTTCCATCCTTTTACTTTCAGTCTATGAATTTCTTCTTGAGTTAGGTGTGTTTCTTGTATAGAGCATATTGCTGGATTTTGCTTCTTATTCCATTCTGTCAGTCTATTTCTTTTGATTGGTGAATTGAGGCCATTGACATTGATAGTTATAATTGATAGATATTGACTCATCCTTGTCATGATGTTTTACTGTTGTTGGCTCTTTCATTTCTTATTTTCCCCCCTTTCCTTTTAGTGTCTTACTTTGACTGGTGGCTTCCTTCTGTTGCACCTCATGGAGTTGTGACCTTCATTGCCTTTTTCTAGGATATTGCTTAGACTTGTTTGGAGTGCTGGTTTGGTGTTTATGAAATTTCTCAGGTGTTCTTTGTTGTGGAAGTAGCTAATTTCCCCATTGATTTTGAAAGATAATTTTGCAGGATACAACAGTCTAGGTTGGAAGTTATTTTCTTTTAGGGCTTGAAATACTTGACTCCAGCCTCTCCTTGAGTTGAGGGATTGTGTTGAGAAATCTGCTGTGTTTCTGATGGCTTTTTCTTTGTAGATGATTTGTTTCTTTTCTCTAACTGCCTGTAGAATTTTGTTCTTCTGTTGGGTTTCTGGGATCTTGACTATTATATGTCTAGGTGTAGATTTTTTTTTGATCATGGCTAGTTGGAGTTCTATATGCCTCACTTATCTGTATGTCCAATTCTCCACCTCTGTCTGGGAAGTTTTCTGCTATTATTTCTTTGAACAGTTTTTTTTATGTCAATTGTACTTTCTCCTGTTTTTTCATGGACTCCTATCAGTCTTATGTTATTCTTCTTTGCATCATCTAGCAGCAGCTGGATTGATTTCTCATCGTCCCTTAGTATCTTTAAGAAATCTCTGTTTTCATGGTCCTTAACCACAATTTTGTCTTCTATATCTGATATTCTATCTTCGGATTCTCTTAATCTGCTCTGTGTTCTTTCAATAGAGTTTTTGCTCTCCTGAATATCTGTTTGAATCTGTTTCATGGATTCCATTTCTTTCTTATGTTGGGCAATCGTGGTTTCCATTTCTTTCTTAGGCTGGGCATTCATGGCTTCCAGCATGTTTCTGATCTTATCTATTTTCTTACCTGTTTCTCTTCTAGAGCCTCTAATCATGTCTTTCACTCTTCTCACCATCTCTGTAGTTGTCTGGGAGATTATTTATTCTTTGAATTTTTCTAGAGCCTCATGCATCTGTTTTGCTTCTTCCTGTGCTATCAGTTCAGGATGTCCAGGTGGTTGATTATCATATTTTTCCACCTCATTTCCCCCAGAACTTGCCTTTTCTAGGGTGGAAGCCTGACTTTGTGGCTTGTTTAAATGTCTTCTCATTTTTTTTCTTGTTGGTACTGTCCTTGATTTAATTCCTGTGTTGATATTTCAAAATTGCTTAATGTAGATATCATTGTTGCTTGTGTTTAAAACACTTGTGGAATGATTGCTTCTCAGAGGTGTCTTCCACATATAGCTGCTCTTTAGGTTTTGAGTCCCTAATGGCTCTGAGGCTATCTCATTTTCATTATACCAGGAAGGACAACTGATTAGATCAGTCATAACATCTTCACCCAGATGATACAATCAGCATCACCATAGAATCAAGCACAGCTTAGAAAATGACAATTTGTAGTAGTTTTTAATCTATTACATTCAGCTGTGTGAATTAAATCAAAACTGAGGACCAACCCAACATATGTTTGTAGTGAATAAACTCTTCAATATAGCAACCTTACCCTTTGGGATGGCGAGTAAGAAAGTGTTGGGGAGGGAGGGACAGGTAGAAAGATCAGGAAAGATTATCAGTGAGGCCAGAAGATACAGGAAGATCACACAAACTCTAAGAAATTTTTAAAGGCAAGACAAAAAGGCAGAATGATAGAACAAAGATGTTAACAGAAATGCCTAACAGCCATAGAGAGGCTAGATGGTGTATTTACTTTTCTTTAAAACTAATGATAATCAAGAGAAGGAAAAGAGAAGAAAAGAAAAATAAAGGAGAAATCTGAATTCAGTCCAGAAAGGAACAAATAGGGAGATGAAGAGCAATGTGAGACAGCAAGATAATGAAAGGGTGGGGGGGGATTAAAAAAAAGAAAAAAAAGATAAATGTAAAAATTTGAAAAGAGCAGAAAAAAGTAAAACTTAAGAATTAAAAATAAGAGAAAATAATTTTGTTTTCTTTTTTGCAAATAACAAAAAATAAAAATGAAGGGCCTCCTTCAGGGTATGTCTCTGTTGTCACAGTAGGCAAGGTAGGCAGCCATATGCATATACAAGTGAATGAGACTCAGCAAGCCAGTAGCAGACCTGTGAGATTCAGCCAGATTTTTGGCTGCTAGTCCCAAATTGAGCTCCCTGTCCTCCTGCAGGGTTGAACTCTGAAAAGTTCTACTTCAGGTTCCAGATGCCCTTCCCCTGAAGATAGTGCAGGTTCCGATGGGAGGTGATGATCCCTCCAATTTACCAAGTACGGTGGTCTAGTGTGCCTTTATTATAGAGTTTCTCTTTACTTTTCTGCTGAGCTTCAGTTTTCATCGAGGAGCCTGAAGCCCTCTTTCTGTTGCTAACTTCTGCTCTATCTTGTGGTGCTCAGGACAAGGGCCTTTATAATCCCCTGTGCCTCTGTAGTGTGGAACTAGGTAGCAGAAGAGCCAGGAGGCCAGAGGTAGGGGGGTGGGGAGGGGGACAGACAACCAGGGTGGGGTGGAGGGGGAGCCGGAATGGGCTAATCAGAGCGTGGGAAGGAGCAGGGGCTCCAAGCTGTTCCTGGGTCCTCACCATACCATGGATGGAGCCTGGAATGGAGCGGGGTTAGGGGAGCGGGGGGGGGGGGGCTTCACGCTGCCTGGATCCTCAGCTTGGGCTGGTTGGTCTCTCCGAGCAGAGCAGGGGCTCTAAGCCCTCAACCTGCATTCTATTAATCAAGCATTCTACTAATCAAGCATTCTTCGTTTTTAATCTCATTCTAAGCAGTGCTTAGTTTCATTGTGTAGAAAGGAAAGCTACTGCCATATTACAGACTCGACTAAGTGGGAAGATTAAACAATTGGCTGGAAATGTTTCTTGATGTCCTCTAACTGTGTTTATTTCAAATTGAACATTTATTGTTCCAAAATTTTCAACTTAACATAGTTTCACATCATCTTTTTCCCTATGCAAAATAAAGGCCAAGTTGTTGAGCAATATCTTAGCTGACTTCATAAATTTTGACCTGCCATGAGGTGTAAGTTTGTGAAAATGGTCACGGTGATGGAGATCACTCTGCCTGGGGCAGGCAGAAGATCTTAAGCCATCACATTTCAGCAGAATAAACTAGTTTCCTTGAGAGGCTTGATGAGTATTTTCAAGAAATATGGTTCACTGTCAATACTACATAAAGCAGCTAGCTATGTTTTTGGTGAAAAACACCAATTAATGATGACATGTATGTCTCACAATATCCACTGTTCACCCAAGGCCCTAACATTATAGATAGTATGTGTCCAGAATTTATGTCATGGCCAAAGATCACCATGTAAGTTTTACAACAAGAGAATGAAAAAATAAATACAGTTAATTTCCTTGGGACACATTTTCATTTCTTTTCTTTTCTTTTTTTATCTATTGTAAACTAAGATATCCAGATCTTTTCATTCATTATCATTCATGGGAAATCCCTTTCCAGAGCCTCAAGATTAGGGAATGCAGAATTACTTTCAGATCCCCAAAACTGTAGAAATAGAGGAACTAAGGAACTCCTCAGTTTCAAACATAAGACAGACAATATCATATAAATCACACTCCATAGATTTTTGAGACAGTTGTATAACTAACTCAGAAATCTGTGTAGCAACTATGCTTGCCCTTGCCAAATAAATCCCTCTTGTTTCAGCTCCTTCAGCCTGGGTCCAGTTCTCCAAGCCCCAGTGTATTTAAAAGCCCCTTTTCCAGAGGAATGCTTTAAAGGAAGAATGGTACTACAGTGTTGTCACTAAGAATTTCTTACCTGGTAGCTTATTTAGTTGTGTACATGAGTGTGTTTATCCATAAGAAGTCTTTCCCCTGATACAAGGCTTTTGGTCCCTGTAAGTAGGCACAAACAGCTCACAGGTTAGAGTGTAGACTATGGGGTCTGAGAAATGCCCTAGAGAAGATCTGACCAATCACTACTGTCATGTTGGGCAAACTGCTCAAACTCACTGAGCTTCAACATACTCTGTATAAAATGGGAATAAGAAATTTCTTCTGCCTATGGTGACTGTGAGGGATAAGGACCTGGCCAGGAGCTGGGGCTCAGGCAGTGAACATTTGTGATGCCTGCCTCCAACAACAGCACTGTAGAATCTCTCACATGATTTATTTCAAATATGACATGTCAGCCTAACCAGGAAGTGAACCTCATAGCCAACTTTATAAAAGTTAAAATCCATGATCCAAATGTTAGCAGTAGCATTAGGTGATTTCAAAAAGTATAGATGCTAGAAAGCAACAACTCTAAATTAGTTTCTACTTGACTGAAGTTTTTAGGTCTCCATTTGTGAGCCAACCCAATTGTGAGAAAATGTTAGATTCATAAGGTTCCTTTCTTGCATCACTAGACAGACCTTTTTAATCATTTAAAAATTCATGTGTAACATCTCTTCTTACAATATATTATAATGTCACACTATGGAATGTGAATCAAAGCATCAGGTAATTTGTAATTCAGCTCTAGGGTCCTATGGAGTAAAAGAAAGCTTGGAAACGGACTCTGTAATCAGACCATCCAGAATTATAGGTTAAAAAGTAGCTTGTTAGCATTTCAGATTTTATTCTAAATTACAATGTATTCCCTTTTTTTTTTTTGGTACTGGGGATCAAATTCGGGTCCTTGTGCTTGCACAGCAGGCGGCGAAACCACTGAGCTAAATCCCCAGCCCTACAATGTATTCCTAATACTCACAAAAATGAACACAACATTAAAAAGGTGTCATTTTGCATATATGCATGTTTTCTTGACCTATACTATATTACTTCAGCATTTTATTAAAATATCAAGAATTCCTCAAAATGTATTCACTCGTTCATCTACTGATTAGGTAACTATTATATACAAATATTCAAACCTACTGATAAAAACTGGGAATGCAACAGTAAACATGAAATATTGTTTATCTGAAAAGGGGCTTGCAGACTATTAGGAGTTTACAGTTAATTTAAGAGAATTTCAATTGTGTTCATGTTATAATTTTCTAGATTACAATGTAATTGTTTACTCAAAGTATGCCTAAATAGTTCCTTTAGTCAAGGAAGGTTTAAAGATTTGATTATTACTGTGATGAACAAGTTATACTAAATTAAATATATCACATTTTTAATGTAAGATTCATACACAGGTGTGTTCATTTGTGTTAACAAAATCCAAAAAGATTTCTGTATGATAGGAAAATAGAAGGAAGAGTATTAGAGGTGAAGAAGGGAATCAGGGTTGAAAGGAGGGTTGTGGAGAGGAAGGTAATGGGGTGAAAGTAATCAAGATATGCTGTGTGTGTGTGTACAATGTGCTATTATTCTGTATAAATTATATGCACAAGTTTGAAAACAAGATTGTATCATTCTGCTTAAGGATAGAATTGTAATCTTGAGCACAGTTTTGCCACCTGTCTTTCCTGTTATAGCACTGATTGTTACTGCAGCAGAGGAGATATAGTTATAACATACTTAGAGAAACTGCCCCTTTTACCACTTGAAAATTACAATGCTAATTTGCTAACACCACCTCTTCAACAGTAGCTTTTTTAAAGTGGCTGCTAAGATAGCAGCCTTAGCATCACCTGGGAACTTGTTAGAAACAGAAATTTTGGGATCTCAATGTAGACTTCTTGAAGCAGAACCTCTGGGTGGAGGGCCCAGTGGTTTACATTTTAACAAACTCTGCAGATGACTTTGAAGCATGCTCAAGTTTGAAAACAATGATTCCCACACAGAGTTGTTCACCTGGGGTTGGTTTTCAGCTTGGTCACTGTCATTTCCTAGAATGACATTGCTGCCATACATGGCAGTTAGTCAGTTGGCGGCTGTGGGTCACTTGAGATGGAGCTGTCCTCACAGAGGTGTGTGTAAGTGTAAAAAGATGACAAATTTCAAATACCTTAAGAAAAAATGTACACTATTTCAATGACATTTTTATGTGTATTATATATGAAAATGGTTATGTTATGATGTGTTACAATGAATATTCTTAAAATTAATTTCAATTTCTTTTCTTTTTGTTAATGTGGCTACATAATTTAAAACTACATATATAGTTTTGTTCATGCATTAATTTTTCTTTCCATTCTTGTCAGGAATTTAGATTTAAAAAACATTTCTCAGCTTTATTGAGGAATAATTGACATAGTAATTGCATGTACTTATGGTGTACCCCCATTTTTTTATGATCACTATATTCAAGCTAGTTAAAGTACCCATTATTTCACCTAATTACCATTTTTTTATTTATTCTCATTTTTATGTTTTGTGGTGACAATATCTATTATATAACTTCTTAGAAAATTCCAAATATACAATACAGTATTGTTGCCTTTAATAACCATGCTGTATTTTAGATTTTCAAAACAAATTTTCAAGTTTTTATGAAACTTTATATCTTTTAACCAGCATCACACCAATTTTCCCTCTCTTTTGCACCTACGGCAATCAACATTCTATTTTCTGCCTCTACGTTTTTGACTGCTTTAGATTTTTCATATAAATGCGATCACACAGTATTATTCAGTCTTAAAGCAAATAAAATGGTAGGATTTCTTCTCTTTGTTTTAAGATTGAATAATGCTGTAGTCCATTGTCTTTATCCATTACCCATTAACAGACATATAGGTTGTCTCTATGTCTTGGCTATAGTAAATAGTGCTGGAGTGTGTGCATCTTTTCTAAAACTCCAAATTTCATACCCTTTAAATTTATACCCAGAAGTGCAATTGCTGGGCCATGTGATAGTTTATTTTTAATTTTTTGAAGATCCTCCATACTGTATTCCATACAGATGTAAAAATATTCACGTTCATGGGGTAGAATAATAAATATTGCTAAAATGCCCATGTTACCCAAAGTGATGTAAAGACTCAGTGTACTCCTCATCAATATTTTACTCATATTTTATACAGAAACAGAAAAAAATTCTAAACTTCAAGTAAAGTTACTAAGATCCCAAACAGCCAGTACACTCTTAATTTTTAAAAAATGTTAGAGTCACACTTCTTTATTTCAAAATAAATTACATAGTTACAAATAACCAAAACAGTAAAGTACTGGCATAAAACAGCCAAACAGACCAATGGAACAGAATGGAAAGCCTGGAAATGAGCCCACACATTTCCAGACAATTGATCTTTGGCAAGGGTGCCAACAATATGCAACAGGGACAGAGCAGTTTCTTCAACAAATCAGAAAAAAGGGATTTCCAATGCAGAAAACTGAAATTGGACTCTTGTCTCACAGCACATGCAAAAATCAACTCAAAATGGATTGATGAATTGAATTTAAGATGAGAAAGCATAAAATTACAAAAATAAAACAGAGGAAGACTTCCTAACATTGGTTGTGGGAAAGATTTTTGGTTTCTACACCAGAAATACAGGTAATAAAAGCAAAAATAGACAAATAGGATTGCCTCAATTTAAAAAGCTTCTGGACATCAAGGGAAACAATAAACACAGCGAAAAACAACTGGTAGAAGGGCATAAAATATTTGTAAACTATACATCTAATAAAGGCTTAATATTCAAAACATATATGAAACTGACAATATTCGGTAATTATAAAACCAAGCAACCTTATTTAAAACTGAGCAAAAGAACTGAAGAAACATTTCTCCAAAGAAGACAAAGAACATGTACATGAAAAAATGTTCCACATCACTTAACAACAGAGAAATGAAAAATGAAATCACAAAGAGACCTCAGGTCCCACCCATTAGAATGGCAATTATCAAAAGGTATAAGTTGACAAGTGTTAGCGAGAATGTGGAGAAAGGATAACAGTTGCTCACCTGTGCTTCTCTTGCACAGAGCGATCTTAGGGTCTCATGGCTACATCTTCATACAAGATACTGGGTGATAAATATTGCCTTTCTTTCAAAAATTTATATTTATACAGGGAGTAATAAAAATATAAGGTGAATGTTTAAATTTTAAAAATTTATTATTATGGAAAAAGACACATCGCTATTACCTCAAAATACTCCCCTCACACACACACATACATACACATACTTTTGAACACACTTATCTTTTTTTTTTTTTGTACTGGGGATCAAACTCCAGTCCTTGCGCTTGCAAGGCAGGAGGTAGAACCACTGAGCTAAATCCCCGGCCCCACACTTAGCATTTTTGACACTTTGAGAAGAAGTTCTAGAAAACCTACAAGATATGATAAAAATAATTTATGATGAGTGCTGCTACTGAGCACTACCTAATGTAAAGGCAGGCCTGCAAACACATCATGGTGTGTCCTCATCGACTTTATTCACCAGACCTGCTACATTGCAACTCTAGCTCTTCTCCAAAGTCAAAATGACTGGGAAAGGTAAACATTTCTAAGTCGATTCAGCATATGAAGACAGCCATAACCGCACAAGTAGAGGCTCTCAAGAAAAGCAACTTTCAGAATTGCTGCAAGAGTTGGCAGATGGGTTAAATGTGTTTGCAGTAAGGAAGAATATTTCAAGTGAGATTAATGTCAATGGGTCTTTTAATGTAATTTTTATTTAAACACTTACCATTTGTTTCAGTCACATCTTCTTCTATTTATTAAAATAACTGCTTGGCCAATGTTCATTGGCCCTGACAGTTCATATGCTCAACCCCTTGGCATCTCTGAGGTCCTCCTTGTTTGTCTCAGTGCCATCGGCAATTTTAAATATTTTCTCTCCGTAGACTAGTTTTGGTGCCCAGCTGAGACGGTGGAAACTTTAGGAGGTAGGACCTAGTGGGAAGAGGTGAGGTTGCTGAGCAATACTGAGAACTCAGTCCCTCCTGTCTGCTTTCTGGCCACCATGAGGTAAGCAACTCTTCTCCACCACATGCTTCTGTCATAATGCACTGTACAACAGGCCCAAAACAGAGGGACCACACACTGTGAACTGAACCTCAGAAAGCCTGCACAAATCTTTCCTCCCTATAAACTGGGTATCTCTGGTGTTGGGTCATACCACTGGAAGGCTGACTTACATGCAGAGCTAGTGTACCTGCTAAGAAAGGACATGTGTTCTTCCCTGGTTTTTCATCATGCAGAACTTAGTGGTCTGAACCCAGCCCTCATCCGTGTCTCCCATGCCTGCTCCTGCAGATCCTTGACTCTAAACAGAGGATCAAAACTCTGCTTTGGATGAAGAGAGAGAAGAACATCAAGAGGTGACTGTGAAAAAGTGAGATATATGAACTGAGAATAGCAAAGAGAAATTACTTCGGTAAAAGAAAAAGTATTTCAAATTAAGCTTTTTTCATCTCCATCTAAAATAAGGAGAATAACTTTTCCAAAGTTTATTTTCAAAATACAGTTGAACTAAAATAACTTTTATAAGTACCAATTGACCCACTTTTTTACTGTATATTGAGAAGCAAATTAAAGTTCTTCCAATGGAAATCTCTGCCTTATTCTTAGGTCATCTTCTAGTTGTGAAACTGACAGAAAAGCTAGCTCATTAGTACAGTGGAGATGCTTGTGTGGGAAGACTTAGCATTCCGTTTCATTTTGCTGTTTGACATTTTTCTCTCTAATGTGTAATCTACTGAGAGAAGCTAATCCTCAACTCAGTCTGCTCAGTGGGAAGTGAGGAAATTGTTAATTAACTCATCATGAATCCACAAGTACTACAAAATTTGGTTTGGGTGGTTTTTGTATACAGTACTAATGGACTAACGCCTATTCCTCAAAGTGGTGATACACTGCTGGAACCCTGATACCTGCCCTGTGTTGGCACCGGGGATAAAGCTAGAAACATAGCAGAGAATTCCTTCATGTGCTTATAAGCAGCCAGAAAGCAGTACTGTCATATTCCCATGGGAGCAAAGACAAAGGAACTTTTGGGAAAGAGCTCCTGCAAAAGCTAGAATATGTTTTATACCAACAAGAACGAGTCTTCTCTTTAAAATTCATAAACTGTCAGTCTCTTTTGCTGAATCCAGCTCACAGGCAGGTTTTCTTCAGTTTCTTCAATTTTTTCAATAAAATGAATTAGTTGCCAAAATTTAAAAATTAGCAAGCTGCACATAAAAATACGATACATATTTTGCATCCTTTGAAAAAGAGATCGATCTAACCACATTCCAGATGGCTTCTGCTGGATGGAATGCATGCACATGCTTTCTGCAGTTCCCCTCCGTCCCCATCTGACCTCCTTCTCTCATTCATTTCACTGCCTCCACCTGAAGTCATCTGTTTGTGTTCTCAGTTTAAAAATTCCTTGAAATTTAAATTGCACTTGACTTCAGAGTCAGATCTTTATCACTGAGATGTTCTCATCCAATGCTTCTCAGTTTCATCACACTCTGGAGTCATTCACAGAGTAGTAAACATTATTCTTCCCGGGCCATTCCTCTTATTAACTCAACCAAAACTTAGGTGGAGGTGGGTGCAGCACTGAAGCCGGACTGTTCTTCAGTGTTCTCCAGGGAACTCCAATGTGCACTGAAGTTTGAAAAACACAGTTCCTGAGAATTCAGACTCCCAAAATGGGACTCTCTTCCAAAACACGGGTAACCAGGGGGCACCTCTCCAAAGGCAGTAGAGCAGCAGATGGGAAGGCAATCAAAGGGAATGTGGAAATAATTTGGTTAGGTCGAGAGTTCGCAGTGCTGGTTGCACATTAGATATAACCCAACAAGCTTGACAAGTTTGATCTGATGGCCCTGCACCCAGCTATTCTGATGTAAGTGAATTAGTTTGGTACCAGTGCATGAATATTTTTATTAGAGTTGCCCCATTTTTCCAAGAAAAATCCACTTTTAAAGATCACTGGCACAGAGTATTTTTACTACAGCTTAGAATATGTAACCAAGTCTGAGATATTTAATCTTCTAATGCTCATGATCAACTAGACAACCTGTATATTGCTGAACAAGCCTGCAATTTTAACTGTATTTCATTTTTACACTGTGGCAATGTCTGACCTTCATATTTCTTTAGCCTTTCTATTCCCGTGAAAAGTTGTCACATCTCCAAAATTAAAGGGTGAGTTTATAATTGGCAGGATCTACAGTATCATTTAATTTTCAACCTATATTTTAAGTCCCCACCAGCTGCTTGTTTCCATCCTACTTCTGCTCTGTCTCAAAAACTTAGCGTGGAACCTGGCACTTGGCTGATTCTCAAAATGTTTGCTAAGTTCGCAGTATAGCTAAAGAGGTTTTATAGATTCTTATTTCTGCCTGCAAGTTTTCTATTACTGTATTCTCAGTTATAAAAATTTTTAAAGTAACATGTAAGTAATTTTCTTAAACAATTTCCAGAAGTCTGAAAATGTGGGCCTGTCTCAGATAGTTATTAACTTTAACTTTTTTGCTTAAATTCTTTCATTGGTACATTTTAGGTATACAATACGTTTACATTTATCATTGGGTGCTTGTACCTGTACATGATGTATCTTGGTTCTTATATTTTCCCCATTCCCTGTGCTCCCTTCCCTATTTACAAAGTCTTTGTTTCCATTTTTTCCTTTTCTCAAAATTTTTCCTTTCCCCACAATTTTTCCTTTCCCTTCTTTCCTTTCCCCTTCCCCTCCCAGTTCCCCTACCACTTTGGACCATTTCTTCCTATTTCAAATTATCAGTTAACTTTTTTAAAATTTTTCCTTTTATTATTCAAGTTCCAGTATCCATTTCAACTGCACAGAATTTCCTTCTTTTTTATTTTTGGATGTCTTGTTCACATTGGAAGGGTTAGAGCTTGGAGAAGAAGGGCATTTTATTTTTCAATCCTGTCACCAGAAAACCAGAAGCAGTGTAGCTGGATGGGGCATAAATACACTGACCAGAGAAATAAAAGTTTTAATCAGGACAACAGGAAACAAACAAGCATACAAACTACACATACAGAACAGCAATGATAAAAGGAGAAAAAATAAATGTGATAAATGACCAGATGAGGGCAACGTCTCATACAAGGAATAGATTAAAGCTTGAAAAGAACATTCTAACTCGTGTCTGAACACTTTCTCTCAGCTTGATGACCCCAACAATCCTCAAGTATCCTCCACAGGATCTATCCTGGTAGTAGCTACGTGTAGTTGTTTTTCTCTGAGTCTTTTGTGAATTGGGCTCTGTAGCAGATTGTATTTTCTAAAGAAAGCCCCCAAATAGCTCCAATCCCATGTGTTCTTAAACTCTGTACTCCATTGTTTAGGAAGTGAAGTCTGTTTCTCTCCTTTATGAGTCTGGACAGACTGTGACTTGTTTGTATTCAATAAAGTACTTAGGGTGGAAATGATTTTGTGGCTTTGGAGGCAAGAAAGTGAAGGGAATGAGGTGTAGCTTCCACATTGTTCCCTAAGACACTTGCTTTTTGAGCCCTGAAACACCATACAAAAGGTGTAGTCAGCAGAAGGCCATCTTGTCTTAAGGAAGCCCAAACTAAGGCACGGAGAGAGAGCATTCAGAGAAGACAACATGCAGAGAGAGAGAGAGGCACAGCCAGTTCTGGCTATGCAACTTCATGTCAGACCTCAAGCCAGAACTGTCCAGCTGTGTCTTTCCAGAATTATTGATCAACAGAAACTGAGTTAGGTAAAACATAATTTTTAACTCTCTATATTATGGACTGAACTTTTTATTCCATAATTGTTAGTGGAATGAACTTTTATTCTATTGTCAGTTCCAGAAGTTCTTACCTAATCAATAGTGTACTGGTAAATATTTAACAGCCAGTTCTTTGGGGAACGAAGACCCTGATGTGAAACACTTGCTGCTTGTCTTGGTATTATTTCCAGCAACCAAGATAGTGCTACTGAACAAAGTGCTGGAAAGAGGAACACAGTAGCACAAGATTATAGCTTTCCCACAGCTTAGATGCAATAGGTGTCAGTAGCCTCAAAAGTATAAATTGCAGTGATTTCTACAATAAAAACATAAAAAGTGGTGCATTTACAGTGTGTATTATCTTTATTTTTAATATAACATATATTTTAACTGTATACATTTTAGTATTTGATAATAGCTGTTTCTAATGACCAAGTTACAAAATTGCTGAGAGTTTAAACTTTGGCACCAGCATCTCCCTGTGTTTACCTTTCTATAAGCTGTGTACAGTTGTCAGCCACTCTGTACACATCAGAGCTCAGTGGAGCTGTATGTGGAAAATTACAGGCAAGGCCTCTTGCATGTGCACTGTTTTCCACTCATTGCATTTGTTCTACTCACTTGCCATTGTTTGAGTGACCTTTGACAATCTGATTACCTGTAATTATCAGTGCTTGCTAGGAGTTATTACTAGTGTTATCACAAATACCTCACCTTTTATTTGTGAACAACAAACGTCACCATCTTTCCCATTACCCCTCCTTTTCTTATATCTTCTTCATTCTGTTGCAATAGTCACACTACATGTGTACTGTGCATTTCACTGTCCTCTTCTAAGTCTTTCACCTGAGGTTCCCCTGCCCTTGGGTTCTCAACTCTCTTTACTTCTCTCCATATGAGCTAGGACTACCATAGCCTGGGGATTGATTCCTTCATAACAGATTATGCCAACAGCGTCTCAAACATTCTCTTTACATCTGATATTCTACCTTTTTCTTTCTTTCTTTTCTTTCTATCATTTGTGTTTTGTAAGACTGGGTCTCCCCTGGCCTTGAACTCACTGCAATCCTCCTGCCTCAGCCTCCAGAGTGCTGGGATTACAAGCATGCTCTACCACAAATAGCTGCTTACCCTTTCTTCACTTCAAGGTTACTTTGACTTCAAGGTTAACTTTTCAACATACCTACTCTCTGGGCTGTGCCTGTTTGTGCAAGGATGGGAGGAACAGGAACATATCACAAACACTTCTTGTCCATGATTCCACTGTCCACTGCAGACAAATAGAGTTCCCACGGGGCATACACAGATTGCACATCTTAGATTGCATATTTAGTCTGACAGCCTGCATTTTCCTTTTTCCCTGTAGCTACTCTACTTATGAAATTTTGTTACATTTTAGGTAATTAAATTGTTCATACATTATTGTGGAACTTTTCCCCTTCATATTTGTAATCACTAGAAAATCCAGCCAATTGAAACTGAAATCTATCTGAGGAAGATTTGCTACTTTCCATAAACTTGCCTTAATTTTTCACTGGGTTACACCATGGAATAGAGCTATAAAAATACAATCACAGGCACTTGATTTAATGTCTCAAGATAAGATCCTCTGGGGAGTTGTGTCACTTTGATCAACTTTAATTTACAAGAGAACCAGCCAGCTCTGATTTCTGTGGACATTAAATTTTTTTAAAAAATCATTCAATTTATCTACATTCCACCTTTGAGCTACATCATTTCACTTAAGTGACAGTGTTTGAATATGCAAATATATATTGGATATTTTTATTAACCCTAATTCATATACTCAGCATTTTACTCTTAATCCTAAAGTACTTAGGCTTAGTAGGATTTGCTAGAATGAATAAAATTCATTAGATCATAAAAGAAGATAAAAAAGTTAAATGATCTGAAATACATTTTATGTGAGACTCTCATTTTTCAATAAGTCTTCAGAAAACATACCTATATTCTACAGGAAGGAATATATTAAAGGTACATCATAGATTTCAATAACTTCTGATGCACACAAAGGAGTATTTAAATGTTTATAACAAAAAGGAAATGTTTTTCATTGAAATCTGGTGAATTATATTTTCTAGGGATATTTTTCCAATACAATCCCACACACTGGGTCGAAGCAAAAGAAAGCTCTAGAAAACAATCTGTCTTAGAAAGGATAACATATTTTACTGGCAGATCCTCATGTTCTTAATTCCCATACAGAGAGTTATTCAGTCCTTTAAAATCTGACTCAATCCATACAGCAGTACGTAAGACTTGTTTTCCTTTTCCCAGCACCTACCTACTGAATGCTGTTTTGTACTTGTCAACCACTTGTAGGTGTTGTCAGCCTCCCATTTGTCAAAGGCACAAATGCTGCTTGCAAAGCTTTCCTGCTTCACCTTAAAAAGAAAAGATAGCATTTCCACACAACTCTCATGGGACAACCTGCTCTGCCACTGTAGTTTGATTATCTCTCATACAGAATAGGACAGATCTTGAGATTCAAGTAGGAAGTAAATTGTGATGAATATTACCAAATTCTCATGGTATGTTGTTTCACCAAAATCAATTTATTGATTCACTCACCCATATTTTTCTTCATGGAACATCGACTTTAATAGTGGTTGAAATTTATTGAGCACTTGCTACACAGCAGGGATGTTGTCAGCATTTCTTGTATTATATCATTTATGCCCCGGACACCCAGAAGAGGCGTTGCTATTATCATTATGCCCATTTTGCAGAAGGAGCTGTAGCTCTAATAACTCACGTGGCCAAGTTTTCTGCCTTTCTCTTCCCCCCATCAGCTTTTAGCAAGGAATATTTTATCCTAAAAGTAGTAGAAAAGGGAATTTCTAACTTCCTCTATGAATGGGGTTATAAATTTAACAAATAAAAGTATAGCATGCCTAGTTATACTTAAATTTATGATATGATTTTAGTATAATTTTGGCTCATATGTGGAACATATTTATACAAAAATTATTCAGTGGTAATTTCAAATTCAACATTAAATGGACAGCTTTTATTTAATCTGGCAACCCTATTTATAAAGCTATTCTTGGCTTCTAAAATTAGATACCATTTATATCTTATTTAAGAAAGGCTTATACAAGATTGATGGGTTCAAGGACATTTGTTGTACTCTAATTTTAGCTTTGATCCAAGCCAACCAGTATGATTCATGTGTCCTCACTGGATATAACCTGCAATATTCACAGGTCCCCTGCTCTCTCTGGTGGCAGACACCTTTGCTTCTAGGTCTGTAGCTGTTGTGGGTCTGCTGATTCATCTGATGTTTGGTTCCTCACCCAGATGGAACTTCCTGTTGACCTCTGAGGCCCTGTTGTCCTGTCCTGCCTATGGTGGGCCCTGGCTTACAAGTCTTTCCACAATTCTACATTTCACACTTGGGCTGTATGGAACTCCATTTTCCTCTTTTTTTTTTTTTCAAACAGACTTTGGAACAGTGACATCCTTGTCATGATGCACATAGAGACTGATCATTGGGGAGGCTAATTTGAAGACATCAGGGGCCAAGATGGAAGGAACATGACAGATTCAATGTCACCAAATAAGAGCAAAAAGTACTATGGGGGACTGGAGAGGATGGACTTGGGCACAGGTAGGGACTTGGGAGTTTCAGGTGAGTGTGTGTGTGTGTGTGTGTGTGTTAGAGAAAACACACATCAGTTTTTGCTTTCCCATTGATCCTCTGCTGTGTACAAATGTGCTTGAAAGCCCTGGGGTAAATTCTTGTTGTTGGTAGGGCCAGAACAACAGTGAAGAAAGCAAGGCACCTAGGGTGCAATGTTTATGACACCCTCAAATTCTAAGATTGATCATGTACTGGAGGAACTCCAAGATCAGCCATAACCTTCTGGTTGTGCCCTAGACATCTTTCCTCTCTCACCTGATCCCCACTTCTGGTAGTTGGACGTTCTTCTGGTCCACAAATACGCTGATTTTTGAAGGCTCCTTGTGATTCCCTATGTAAAATGAGCATGCAGTGAAATTCATTTAGTACTGTTTTTGAAAAGAGCTCAGGTTATTTAAATATAACATCTTATTTATCAATCAGTAGGATACAGTTGCATAAACTTATAGCTCCTAACTGTAAACACATTCCCCTATGTGGTACTTATTTGTGGCTAAAAATAAGTATAAGTAAGATAAAAATTATCCCATTTGGAAATCCCACTGTTGAAGACCATTGATTGGAAAGATCACAGATTACACTCCAGTGCCATAAGCAACCTGCTATATGATCTCACATGTGTGGGTTCATCTTGTTGAGACAGTTTGTTCACATAGAAAATGGTTAAATATTCATGGAAAAGAATCATGGTGAAGATTAAATAATGATTTATAGTTGACTAAAACCTAGAGATATTGGCTCTCTTGCCTTTTCTATCTTACCATAATTTCTTGAAACATTTGAGGTTAAAATTCATTTCATCTATGAATAGAATAGCACACAAAGCCCTTTCTCAATCACAAGCTGTAGTTGTACAGGAGGAAGAGCTAGACTTGGAGCCAGGAATCCTGAGTTCAAGTCGTAAATTAACCACATATTTTGTCATGTGGAATAATTTAACCCCTCTGAACCACTGCCAAGAATAATGAATTAGGCAGTCCCTTTCTCACAAACACTGGATTTATAATCCCATACTCAAGGCTTCTGAGAAAAGATTTTAGATCTTATATACCAAAGGTAGTGAAAGGACTTTGGGTCAAATCTGTCACAGGAATTTTTGACCATCTTTTATTTTTTAAGTTTTCTTGAATTTAAGTTTTGCCACATAGTTCATGAATCATTTCAGATTAATACTTCTTTATACTCAGTTTTAAGACTTTATGTGAAAATTTCAGACAAAAACAAAGCAACATGTAATACTAAATTTTTAACACAAAAATAAACCTATGAATATATGAGTAGTCAAGTCAAATGTAATGGGATAATGCCATGGTATGGTATCTGGCATTTTAGAAAATATTAAGATTGAATCAGATTTATTGTTATATCAATCCTATCAACAATCCAAAATACAAAATATACCACAAGAACAATGCTAAATATGATGCAGTATAGGAATATTAACATAACATAGGTACACATTTATTTTATAATATACTCACTAATACAGTAAAACCTTATTCAGTATAGTTTGAACTGATAAAAGTATAAAAATTTGAATATTTTAAAAAGATATACAGTTTAAATACTCAGAAGCATTTTTTCTTTTAAACATAAAATTTCAAATATACAAATTTGCATTGCTCAAATATTATCTATTATAATAATTTGGGGTACTTGTTTTAATGATAAAATTAGAATTCTTTTTAAACTAGAATTCTTAAATAAATATTTCTAAAATTAAAATCTATCTTTGAAATTAAAATTTTCTTTAAAGTCTTAATGATTACTTTTCCTAACAAATTCTTTTATCAGATAATAGAAAGTAAATACCATTAAAGTCCTTGTATCAACAATTACACATTTTAAGTGAGTTAGAGTTTTACGGCATTTTAGTCCTTTCCTAAAAAATGAAGATTCGTATTACTATTTATTTTGCTTATGGTAGAGTAAATGATAGTTTTTGGTTGAGAGATGTCAATTTAAATTCAAAATCTGCTGTTTAATATTAGTAGTATGAGTTTCTAAAAATTCTAATAGCCTAGTACTTTCAGCATGGCTCTGAATGGATAAGATTTTAGGAGAAGTCTTATAGAAATTTATTCTGCCTGGTTCATGAGGTCTAGAAAGTCATCCACTGCCCCTTTCTAATATGCTCAGTTTTTTCACTTAATTATGTCCTTCTGCCCAGGAGGACCTATCTGCCCCATATCATTCCTGCTCCAAGCATGGTTATATGTTACTTATTATGGTTTAAAAGTAAATTCCTTGAAACTAAATTGATCCAGCAGTAAAAAAAAATGCAGCAAGTGGAATGTTGGTATTTTTATAACTTCTAAGTGAACAATCCATTTTAAATGATTAATTCCATTACACTGCAATTTATGTCTACTGCTAGCTAATGAAATAAATTAGTTTCAACATCAGTTCAGCCCTCTTCCCTTTCTCACATGCTCTCATTAGCTTCATCTCAAATGTTTTGATATAGCGTATTCTCTGCATACCAGCTGCACCATTAATGGACTGTTCTTATTGATTACTGGGAAGTCAAATGTAAGAAAGAAGAATGGACAGGGAGTCCCTTACCATGATGAGTTTGCAGTTTTGCGGTAGAGAATCATCAAGGTATTGACTCTCTTCTATATATTTTCTAGAGAAAATGTTTCTGACTCTACATATTTTAAAGAATCTGCTACATATGTAGATTCTAAAACAGTTTTTAGGGCTATTACATAGAGGAGATTAATTTACTACATGAAACAATAATGTTGTTTATGTTACACTGCTTTTCTGTATTTATGGTACTTTTTCACTGGCTATCTTTAACGACCTTCATGAAAAAACTCAGCAATCAAAAATATGTATTTTTATCCATAATTCTCTTAATGGAGATACTATAGGAGGCTTTATGCTCAGAGATATCTGTGTTGAGACCAGACTTTTCCTTGTCCTTTTCAATTCTCAAAGGCAAAAATCAGAAACCAAGAAGAGCAGGTTTGGGGAATCTGGCATATTAGCTGTGAAGTTGAGAGAGATGACTCAATTCAGAAAAGTTATATCTTGGATATTTTCAAATATTAGAGTAGAAAATATAACCCTAAAGTGGTCTCTGCTATGCTGTGGTGGAAGACATGCCCATGTGCAGCTCACCACACCTGATCTAGAAAGACATGTCTAGAAATGTCATTGAATTAGAAAACCATTGCTTCTCTTTTGAAAAAAAAAAATGATGTAATAGAACCAAAAACAGAAAATACCAAAAGACCAAAGAGAAAGATGGACAAATCTAGGATGGCACAAAACAAAACACAGTTAATAAGGGGTTGACTAATAGAACCATGTTTCAAACCAAAGAAAGAAAGGAGGACTCTGCCTGCCAAAATAAACGGAAGGAATCTTTGATCTACTGTAGTGAAATGTGGGCTGTGACCAACCAGAAAGCTTCTGAGGGTCTTATTCAATTTCCTCATCACTGAGACACAATACAGCTTAAAGAAAGAGAAGTTTATTTTGTCTCACAGCTTTTAGAAGTTTCCATTCATGGTTGGCAGACTCAAATGCAGAAAAAACATAGTGGAAGGGACTGCTTCAGAGGAAAGCTGCTCACTTTCTGGCTAGGAAACAGAGAGAAGAGAGGAATTATCCATCCAAGTCAAGCCCCCAGTAAGGCTCCTCTTCTGACCAGGCCCCACTTCTTAACAGCACAACCAGCTACATTCCTAAGAGTGCCCCATGATCTAATCACCTTCCAAACACAGGAGACTTTTGAGGTCATTTTAGATTTATACTGTAACACTGGGCTTTCTCAAAAACTATTAACATATCAAATGTTATTTAAGAAACTCTCCAGACAAAGCACAAAACTCTCTAGTATCTTAATGATTGTATTTATCTGATGGGTTTGGAATGCATGCCAGGGTCACCTAGTAGGAAAAATGGTGGTTATGAGCAAGATGGCTGTACTCAGGCAAAGCTGGATCTCAACACCCTTTATTGGAGATACCACACAGAACCAATGGGCCTCAGGTACAGGACATCTTATTAGACCAATGTGTTTGTAATATTGTCAGTGGCATAGCATGGATACCTTTTGTTGGTCAGACAATAAACATGTTTAACAGCCTGTTCAGGAGAAAAGAGCCAGAGGGCTACCCAAATTGCTATGCAGAAAAGGAGAATGGAGGAGGAAGCAGCCACCGCCACAGACACTTCATGGAGAGCTTTGAGTCCTCTGCTCCTTGCTCTCTCATTTTACAGACTCATATTTCATGAGGTTAGAAGAGTAAAGAGAGGACTAGGGATGTAGCTCAGTTGGAGAGTACTTGCCTAGCATGTACAAGGTTCTAGTTTGAGTCTCAATATCAAAACAATTAAATTAAAATAAAAAGTGGGGACAATATTACCTTTCAATCAGCAGTGTAAAGTCTCTCTCACCATTATATTAGTGGAGTAACACTCAAGAGGTGGCTGATATTTCTGAGCCTCTTTGTCTACACTTGAATGAAAAAAATCAGAAAATACTGAAACAATCGTTTTAATAGATTTAAAAACTTGTTAAGGCTATGATAAATGCTGAAAAATATTTGCTCCATTTCTGGCTCATTTTCCTTCCTTAGTAACTGTTAAACTCCTTCAATCTTCTAAGTTTTAAAACATTTGTCTTTGTACAAGAGTTAAAAATTTAGAATATTTAAACCTAGTATTACAAGGGGTCATATCTTACTATATCACTGCTTATATCTGTCACAATAAGCAAGCAATTTTAATCATTCTTTATTCCAGGAATTTCAGTAGTTTATCATTTATAAAAGTGTTTTGTTCATAGGATTCTAGTAAAAGTAAAATGAAGAAAGTATAGAGAAGATATGAATGCTTGCCTTAAAATAAGTGCTAGCTAAGCATTCCCAGGCGCTGCTTTGATGTGAAGTATGCACTTTCAGAACCTGTCTACCTGTGCTCCATCTTTTGAAGGGCTTTCTTTGGCCTTGTTCTCATGATCACCTGTGGATACTTGGGTTTGGCTGGTGCCCTTTTACTATAGCAGGGTGCCTTTGTCTTTGCCTGCTAGCATCCATCATCCTCCAGTGCCTAAAGATTAACACACTCGGGCCTCCTACTGAGGAAAAGGCAGACACAACCTCCCACTGAGCAACTTCACTTCCTGAAAACAAGCCCAGCCAGGGGCCTTTACATTTCTTTGGCTTTCCCAAATGATGGCCACTGTCTTAGGGGTTTGTAAGCTGCATCTTTTACAGTTCTCTGATTTGTAAATGGAAGCTCATTTTGTCTTTAAAAGTATTGCAGAGATCATATGTCAAGTGAAAATTATTTGATTTGAAATATAATATTGATGATTCTCTCTTTTGCAACTATTCTCAAATGGAATATCTGCCCATTTAAATATTGATGATCTGTACAGAATTAGCATGTGAAACCTGTCCAAAGTCAAATAGCATACTAAATCTGTTTTGTTTTAAAGTAGAGATGATTTTTTAAAAGAAGACAGGTTTAGATCTATTTTTTAAGCTAAGTCAATTTTGATGAGTGAATCTTACG
This sequence comes from Heterocephalus glaber, assembly GCF_053883595.1. Taxonomy (NCBI): domain Eukaryota; kingdom Metazoa; phylum Chordata; class Mammalia; order Rodentia; family Bathyergidae; genus Heterocephalus; species Heterocephalus glaber. Next base: position 24,041,800 of record NW_028258143.1, on the reverse strand, counting down.
AAATTACATATTCAGGTTAGCAAATGTATCAGTTAGGATTCACTAAATAAACAGGATTAATTTAATGTTTTATACATCTAGGATATATAAAGAATTTACAAGTTAGGCTTATGTTATACCTTATATCTAGATGTCCCATAAAGCCTCATCCACTCACAGGTGGGGCTTTTGGGAGGTGACTGGATCATGGGTGTGATACTGTATCATGGGCATATAATATTAGATTAGTCCACTAATGGGTTTATACCTGTGTGTGATGTTGGGAGGTGAAGCCTGGTAGGAAGAGGTGGGTCACTGGCAGTGTGGTTTAGAAGTATATATCTTTTCTATTCCCTTGATTTCCCTCTGCTTCCTGCCTACCCTGCCATGGACTATTTCACCTCTGTGATGGCCCCTGCCATGCACCTTGCCTTGGAGCCAGCCAACTATGGACTGAAACCTCTACAAACTCTGAGGCAAATCAGCCTCTTCTATAATGTGTGGGTGTCAGATATTTTGTCCCAGCAACAAGGAAGTAACTAATATAGCTTAAAATGGCTACTTGCAGTTAGAGGTGGAAGAATGCAAAAGGACTATCTATGCATTTAAAAGCCTGAGAATCCAGTAAAAAGTCAAATGCCTGGCGCTCACTGCAGAGTCCAAGGAAAATCCATATTGGGAAGCTAAAGGGTTACCACTAGAAGGCTGAAAATTCTGCATTGAAAGCCTGGAGACAATTGTCCAAAGACAAAACTGGACCTCCTCCAAAGAAGCAAATAGGAAGATTTCCTTCTTTCCCTTTTTATACCACCCAGGCTACATGCCTATTGTTTGATGCCAACCACATTCAGGTTGGACCTTCCTTCAGTAAGTCAATCCTGACATGCTTAGAACTGTGCTCCAATCATCCTCTAGGCATTTTTATTGAAGTTGACACCACAATGAACTGTTACAATAGGTATTACTGAAAGATTATTATAGACAATTATCAACCCCTGGGTCCACTGGTTTTGATAGTTGTCTCATACTTGTGCTCGGTTCTGGTTTTAGGCACACAACAGCATACATGCAAAATATCCTGAAACTCTAGAAAACTCCTTTCTCACATCAATTTAAAAATACCTTCTCTTATCAATTATTCATTTTAATCATTTCAATCCTTATTTACACTTTCAGTTTCTCACACTAGAGAAACTATTCAGTATTTACACATATGTGTCCTATTTATTTCACTTAAGTGTATCGCCTCAATGTGAATCCATTTAGCTATAAATGTCTCTAGTTTTTCATTCTTTATGGCTGAGTAGAAAAGGAGAAAAACAGAAACAAAGTCTTTGTAAATAGGGAAGGGTGAAGGGGGTGAAGGGAGCACAGGGAATTGGGATAAAATAAGAACCAAAATACATCATGTAAGGGTACAAGCACCCAATGATAAATGTAAATGTATTGTATACCTAAAATGTACCAATAAAAGAATTTAGGCAGGAAAAAAATACCTTGTCTTCCATCTTACTCCCAGATTCCTGACAGAAGTGGGTTTCAGTGCTGGACTAGAGAAGAGAATCAAGGAAGTGTAGCCTGATTCACCACTTTGCTCCTTTTCTTGTTTGTTGTTTAACCTTTGGCTCCTTGCTAAATCTCATACCCCTCAAATTAGCCCTGAAGTTTATTTAGCTAAGCATTTGGAAGGGACTGGCCCTCATATCAGGCCCTTATAAAACATGAGATGATGATGTATGCTTTTAGGGGAGGGGTGGGACAACCTCAGTCCTTATTCCTTTTCTCAGTACTCATAAGCAGCCACAAAGAAATAATAATGTGTCATTAAAAAACACTACATTAGTAAATTAGTTTCATTCTCATTCAGCTGGTATTATAAATACTAAAGGTGCTTACACTGGGATTTCATTCAGATGAAAAGTTTAGGACATTTAATAGCGTGTTTTTAAGGAATATAAATAATTTTTAAGTTTGAATGCTGCCATTATGCCTAAATCTTCATCGTTTTATAGGGAAAATAATAAAAGGCAAATAATGCTAGTAAACTACTGATAGAAACCTAAGGTCTGACCATTTAGCTTTTATTGCCACCTTATGCTGCAGAATGATTCAAAGTATTATCTCAATTAATATTCATTCCTTTAACAATAAGAGCAAAACAGTTGGTTTATAGAATTAGCCCTACTCATTTCACATTACAATGCTACCAAATGACTTATTTTCTCCTATCTCAAAGCTCTCACTCACACATTATCTACTTTAATTCTCAAAACGCTCTGGAAGTTTCATAGATAGGAATTGGGATAAAAGAGGAAAGTGAGACCCAAGAAGCTTAAGAGAATTTCATGAGGACAGAATTATAAACTGGTCTGAGGCTGAATTTGGGTCCTGATTTACCAAAAGTTGTTCTAGTTCACGTGTTACCCCAGCATAATTATTAAGCAAGTTCCCTCCACTCTCCACTCTCTGAAGGAAATTGCACTCCTCCATGGTCACCCAAGATAGCGCACGTATCCCCTGAGTCCCAGTCCTGGACCTGTTTGCCTGCACCAATCTGGGATCAGCTATGTCTGCTCCTTCAGGGCATCTGCATCCTGACTCAGCCATGACCAGTTTTGCAACTGCAGGGAAAAGAAAAGCCATGAAGACCCCACCTCTATATTTAGAAAATTTCTGTTTCCTTATTGGCTTCCTCCACAATGGCCCCCTTTCAAATTTCTATCAAGAGCACTAATTTCTCAGACATCACGCTAATAAGTGACCTGAAGTTTGTTTTTTGTTTTTTTAATCAGTATTACTCCCCAGAGCTGCAGTCTAGAAAAGTCAAAGTTATTACTATAATTATATAAAAAGTTCAAAGAACTGACATTAATTTCTACTCTCTGGACAGTTTAATAGTTCAACCGAATTTCATTAAGCTTCATTATTAATAAATATCAAATGTTTTTATCAAGCATACAAAGAGTTTCATTTTGTCTTCGGGTTTCTTTTAAAATTTGAATTTAAATTTGAACCATCCAATTCTCTGACCATGACCCATCATGCTTATCTGTCTAGCTCAAAAGTTGCAAGGTGCATATGAGATCAGTCTGGGTCTAAACAGCCTCGGGCTTGTGAATTAAACACTAAGTAGCTGACAATGTGAAATGGAGTCAGCAAGCCAGTGTTCAGTTGGGTAGAAAATGAAGTACAACTAAATAAAAACTTCTTGCATGTAGATAACTCTTCAAGGGTTTTTGTTTGTTGGTTTGATTTTTACTTTGTTTTTGGATTTGTTTGCACCTCTAAATTGCTTTGTTGTATAAACAGGGCAAGTGTTTCACAAAAAATCTATAGATATAAGAAGGAGGATTTTTTTCTTTCTGTTTTTGTATGGCTTGTGTTTAGATGTACCTTCAAAGCCTTATATGGTCATAGGTGAAGCTTTTTAAAGGTGGTGGGGTGTAGAGTGTGTGATGCTGGGAATAAGGACATATTATTATTAAATTAGTCCACTGATTGGTTTGGTATAATTCTGGGTGTAAATAATGGGAATGCCCACCATAGGTGTGAGTGCTACCTGGCTAAGGGCTTGTAGACTGGACAGAATATAAAGGACTGAAAGAGGGTTGTTGCCCTCACTTGTGGCTTGCTACTTCACTGATTTGCTGTCTTCTACCTGCCATGAACTATTTTTCTTCTGTGATGCCCCTCTGCCATGCCACCCTGCTTTGGAGCCAGCCAACTATGAACTGAAACTTCTACAAACTGTGAGCTAAATATACCTTTCCTCTTTAACTTTGAATGTCTGGTATTTTGTCTCAGCAAGGAGAAAACTGAGACAGCTTTGGTCATTTTTTTTTCTTTGCCTATCAACATTCTCCTGAAGTTCTTCTGTGTCTTAGTTACTTTTCTCATAGGAACAGGGATAGGAATTGCTCAAGGAATACCAGTCAGGGTTGTGTTAATTCTTAGAGAAGTATTTTTAACAAGGACATACCCCAGGCTCTTTTGCAGTTAAGCCTTTCAAATACCAGCATTGTTTTACTTTCAATACCTTGACTTTCGGCACTACTTTCATTTCACCTGGCCCTATGTCATAGATCTTATTAAGTGTCCACTCATGGCCTGAAGGATGAGCCACAGTTCCTGTATTTTGCCAAAGTCTACTTTTGTCCAGGAAAATAGGTGTAAAGGGCTTAAGAGACAAGTGCTACTTAAGGTGAGTTGTGAAAACATCTCATGTAGCCAGAGATGTGAGAAGGACCAGGCAGGATAGGGAGGTAAGGGACATTGGGAAGGTGCACACCTGTCTTCCCCTACAAGTCAAGCTCTGTGTGCAACAAAACTCTATGGCCTCAGGAAGCATGATAAGGGATTGTAAGGTGACCTGTTGAGACAGCCAGGGCAGAGTCTTTAAAATCACAGCAAAAGAGCTCAAGGATGAGACATCCAAGGAAAATCCCAATGAAAGCACCACACATGAGCAGAAAGTCTCACGAGACAAAGAGAAGCAACAGGCAATGTTCCCAGGTATTGGCAATGTCTCCACATATCACCTGCTTCCTGAGTGATGATATAAGCTTTTCCCTAAGACATGGAGACCTGTAGTGTATGACCTAGGACATGTGATGCTCAGAGACAGTATGCATTTGGCAGTCAATATCCACCTTAGCACTTGGTAGTGTGTAATACGAAATAGACATTTTTGTTATCAGCAGTTCTTAGGAGACCAGACTGGGCTTAAGATCCATTCAGAAGACAGGGGCAAGTAAAAGTTTGGAGGTACAAAGAGCACACAGTCTAGATCTGGCAAAACACCAGGTTGTGAAATGGTAGAGCACCGATGATCAGGCTTCTCTCATGGAAAAAGTAGAAGAGAAATGACAATAGGCTAAGTGCATAGCAGGATCCCAGAGAACATGTTTAAGGCCAGGGAACCACCTCCAACAAGGACAAGTCAGGTCCAGCAGCAGCAGCGAGACCCTCCTGACAGGCTGACAGTGACTCCTGCAGGTCCAGTGTCCAGGACTCAGCGGCCGCCACAGGACGAATGACTGGTGACTTACCCTCTGCTTCGGGCACCAGCTGGTCTGAGGAGACAAGGCAGTAATTAGAGTAATTAGGACAAATCATCATAGTGAATTAATGAATCACAAGCCGCCCCCTGAGCACTGTGGTGGGGCTTAACAAAGATTGTAACTCCCAGAAATGCCTGAGATAATAAACATTCCTGAACTTCTGTGTCACTGCCTGCATCCAGGGGACAGTTCATTAGGGGAAAAACAACTTTCTCTCTTCCAGAATTGGCTGATCTGGTTAATTTGGACACTTGTTTAACTGATTTTTTATTAAGATAAGCTCCTGGAGGTTACACAGCATGACAGCACGAGGCATTACAGAAGCAGTTATTGCTGCTGAGCCACACACAAATGTTCTTTTCTTCAGAAGAAAGAAAGGAAAAGTGAAGGAGTCCTTTGTAGGAAAATGGATGCATCTTGAGAACATAAGTGAAATTAACCAGACACACAGGCTTAAATATCACAAGGTTTCTTTTATATAAGAAAGCCAAAATATAAATAAAAAGCAAAATAAAAGATACATAATACAATATATGGAGATAGATCTGTTACGAATGGGAAAAGAATCAAGAAATTAAAAGGAGTGGGGAAGAAGAAGAGGGAGGGGTAGAAAAAGAATTAAGATGTATTATGTACACGCACCAACTCCTCAAGTTGAATGTAATCATTATCTAGCGCAAATAGGTACTAACAAAAATAAAACAATTAAATAAACCATGATCATGTTCACTTTCCCTCAGTCTGGTTCCTCAACTTGCAGGAAAGGCTGACCTGTGGCACATGTTAGTCCCAATGCGTAGCCATGTTTCATTCACCAGTATTTGGTGGGGAGGGATGCACCGAGGATACGGAACTCATGCCTGGGATATGGATACTGTGCCAGGCATGTTTCATGCAGGACTTTTCTATTTAATATTTACAATATTCATATACAATATCTGTGTTTTCTTATAGGTACAGTTCTAATTTTTGCTATATTAATTACCCAAGGTCAACTCCAGTCAGTACAATAGATATTTTGAGTGAGATCATTATCACATAACTTATTAAAACACACTGCTGTAATTCTTTCATATCAATATTAGTTGTTGCTGTTATTCTTTTACTGTACTTAATTTATAAGTTAAACTTTATCTTAAGTATCTATGTATAGAGGAAAAAAACATGTGTACAAGGTTTACTGCTATCTGTTGTTTCAGGCAACAATGGGGTCTTGGGATGCATCCTCTGTGGAAAGCAGGGACTACCACAAAGTACATATTATACAAGGTGTGGTCAAAATACTGCAGGCCCTTGACTTATGAACTCAATTTGTTTCCAAATTGTAACTCAAGTTGGTCAATGAAGGCTATGGCTCCTCTATGCACCCTTTAAAGTTCTCTCTGGTACACAGGCAGATCTCAGTGTCCTTAGAGAGACATTAGTCCCTGATTTCTCAGCTAACCTCACACAGGAAAGGATGCTATAATGTTCCTTTCAGAACTCTTTAAGGGTTAAATCTGTTTCTGAGACAACCTGGAAACACAAGTGGTTGGGATGCCGGTTGTAATTTAAGACTTTGGTCATAAATTCAAACTAAAATGCAGGTCATAGCCCAGGTTGTTTGTATGTCAGGCCAGTTGTAACTCAAGGGTTTACTGTATAAGGTAAATATTTAAATAAAAATATATTACACTAAAGGATGTACTGCCATTAATCCCCCTCAAAATGCTCCCTCCCATTTTGAACACAGTTAACCCACAATTATCTTGCCACTGTCTGAGAAGTACTGGAAGTCTTCTTTTGAGGCTTTGCAAGGTGTGATCAAACATTCAGTGACTGCTACTGCTGCTGAATGCCATCCAATGGTAGGACAGGCTCCTAAAAACATGACAGTGTGTCCTTTTCCACCTCAGTCACTGAATCTAACATCATGTGACTTCTGCCTCTTTTCCACAAATGAAATGACTATGAAAGGTAAACATTTTAAGTTGATTCAGCACACTGAGGTAGCCATGCCATAATAGCACAACTAAAGACAGGAAAGTATACTTCCAGAACTGCTTCAGAAAGTTGTAATAATGAGGGGATAAGTGTCTTTAAAGGGAGAATATCTTAAGGGATATTGATGGGAATGTATCCCTTACTGTAATGTACATTTTTAACTTAAGCATGCACTGTATTTTTATCATAATTTATATTCTTCAGATTGTATTAAAGAAAACTCAGAGTTAAGCTGATTATGTACCTTTCCCAGGGTTACAAAGACAAGAAATGGCAGAAAATACTCAAGTCCTGAGACTCTAACTTCACAACTTATGCCATTTTAACTGAGGACCATGAGTCTTTATGGCTAGGTTTGCCTTGTTAAAAGAGGAATATCTGCTCTGAGGCATTTACCTGAAAGAAAAGCAGAAAGCCTAATTCAGTATGAATGGCAATGTGAGCTAAAATATGCAAGCATTTGCATTGCTATGAGTGTGCAAATCCTGTACCATGGCAGACTATCTCTCAAGTTCTACTCTTCTTGTCCTCTAAATTCTAGAAAAGCAAGACACTAAGAGTTGGAAGCAACAATCAAAAAAATTAATGCTGAGGCAACAAACAAGAAATGTTATGTTTTCCAGGTGTGTTACTGTCATCTATTATACTCTGGGCCAGCATCTGTAAATATCAACAATATTTGAATATCAGTATGGAAAGAGGAAGCTCCAAAAAGCATCCTGTTGATATAAATATTGCTCTGTCCTTTCCAGTGCTAGTAGGTAGTAGACACTTGCAAGCTGATGATAAAGTCATCTAAGAAGCATTGAAGAAGATTGACACAATTAACATTTTCTCATGAGAATGAATCAACTCTCTGTGATCATGCCAACACAGGTGTGTTAAAAACAAGTTAAAAAATAAGTTAAAACTCCTAATGACTTTGGGGAAATGCCCTAACTACTTATCATTCCATTTATTCTCAAAAAGTCCTGTGATTCTGAGGTTGGGTGATGGCACTCATGTGTTCTTATCTTTCTGACAAAAAAGAATGAATCTTTTACATGTTTACTCATTTAAATCTCATAATAAAGTTATAGGTTAGAGCCAATTGATATTATGAAGAAAACGTGAGTCTTTCAGAGATTAAGCAAAGCTAAGAAGGTCACAGTTAAAGGTCAATAAAACTGGGATTCATAGCTGACTTTATTGAGAGCATCCCCAGGCACCTGACAATGATTGACCATGAGCACGTATCTGTGTGTGTGTTTCTACAAAAATTTATGTACTTTGAGATGATTTCTCAGCTTTTCAAGTCAACTCATATTACTATGTTTATATAGAGACATTTGAGATCCTCAGGTAGGGTTAGATTAGATAACTGGGCCCCTTTAAGAGGTAGAAAGAAGGGGACCTCTGCATCTCAGCAAGCAGCCTAGCTGATAGTCTGTGGGTTTGACAACATCTTCTGTGCAGGTACACTGTCCCACACAAACTCCTCTCTAGGTAGGTTACTTCCTCCCTCAAAATTCTGCTTTTAACCTACAAGACCAAACCCCTAGCACCAAGTCCAACGTCCAATCAATCAAGTATTGATGCTCAGAGAGGTTGAAACTGGGCCCCTACCCCACAAAACTACATCGCAGCCCCAGATGCTGCAGTGTCACAGCTCTGGAACCCCCACTCCTCTGGGATGGCTCTTTACCACTTCCTCTTGTAATATCTACAATAAAGTTATTTTCACTTTTCACTGGTCTTCCGTTCTGACTCCCCTTCCTCTTGCTATGTTGGAGAGACAAGCCCCGTGACCGTGAGTCTGGGGACCTTAGACTGCACACCCACCAGAGGTAACATTTACATGTATAAGGTCATTTTCCACCTACCATCTTGAAATGTGACTTTTAAAAATGGAATCCTTCCTCTCACTTAAAATTATATGGGTGAAGAATTAGTCTATTAGTCAAGTCCTTTATTTTATAAAAAGGATTCAGACCTTCTTGACACCACTCCTCAGGAGCATAATGAGTTGCCTAGGAGTCACAGAAAACTAGTGGCTGGGCCAGGACTTGTACCAGGGGGACTCTGCTCCAAGCACAGCATTTATTCTCCTATTCTCATATGTGGCAAAGCATTTGTACAGAAACACATACACACACACACACACACACACACACACACACACACACACACCATGCACCAGTGAAAAAAAGCTACTTTTCCTCTCCAAATTACATTTCTTTTCAATGAAATTGCCACTGCTGCTTTTCCTGGAACTTCTGGGTATTCACTCTATTAGCATCCTCAAGGGAAAAAGAAAGAGGACTAGAAAGGAAAGCCTAGGAAATGCTAGGGGATCTCCCACTCCTGCCTGCTGCTTTGAATGCCTGCTCTGGTTTTGTCCATTTTCTTTGCAAAGTCCCCTGTTCTGCCTGTTAGGAAAACCATTTCCTTCATGCCTTTTGTAGGCTCTAAGGAACTCTTCAAGCAGCCTTCACCCTGGGCCTCTGCTGACATCATGGGGAGAGAAGCTGCTAGTGTCCTAGGGAGCTTCCTGCGCCAAAGCCTTCCACTGCCCTCTCTTTTTCTTCTATCTGCAGAAGAAAAAAAAATGTCAGAAAAGAATTCAGGGACAATTCAGGCAAACACCTAGGGAGCCACAAAATAATAGCAGCTTCAAAATGCTGGGAAAAATAGCAACACAGCACCAGGGAGGTCCCCAGTGCAGCTGGCTGCTGAGCAGTTTCTGAGAGCAGTGCTGGCTGCACCACAGCCTGAGCCTCCTAGACAATTAGAGAAGTTAAAAGTACAGCCCATGGGCTTTGCCTCTTCCCCTCTGACCCTTGCTTAGTTCTGCTGAAGGATTTTTTTTTTATGTTCCAGCTGGAGGCAAAGGGGAAATTTGGTATGTGAACTGCAGCCCTAGAGTGGGGTTGAATAGAGCACTGAGTCCTGCAGCTAGAAGTGCTCTCAAGGCTGCTGGTTCAGCTCGACTTGGCTGGGGTCTCAGCCTTCCCCACTCAGGAGAAGCAGCTTAGGTTTACCTCACAGGTTGTACTGGAATCTGTGTCCCTAGCCTGTGGCGCTGTTGGGAGGTGGTGGAGCATTTAGGAGATGGGGCCTAATAAGAGGAAGTTAGGTCATTGAGGGAGTGGCCTTGAGGCCCCCCAACCCACTTCTTCATGAGATGAGCAGAGCTTTGGTTATCCATTCCTGCCACAGGCTCAAAGGCAACCATCGACTGAAACTTCTGAAGCTGTGAGCCAAATAAACATTTCCTGATTTGTCTCAATTATTTGTCACAGCAATGGAAAGCTGACTAAAGCAAAAACCAATGACAGATATTTGACAGAAAGTATCACAGCCTGGGTCTCCCCAGAGCACCAGAGCTTAGACATTCTTAGGGAAGTTACTTCAATGTTGGATCCTCAGTTTCCAGCTCTGTTAAATGTACATTCAGTCTAAGACAATATTCTATCATATCATGCAGTCTTAGTTTCAATGTTTTCTCAATTAGAAGAAAAAGAACAAAAAGATCCAAATATGTATAGAAAAGTCTAGAGCAAAAAAACATGACGTCCTATGAGATGTCTGTAAGGTGTTTTGAAGGTAGGGTGAACTTTTTGCTATATATTGGACTGTACTTGTGCTGTGAATGCACAAGCAATGTCTAACAATAAAAATTTAGAGTTTGTTCAGCTCAAGAATAGGTCTGAGCAGTCCATTATAATATTTTACAGTTAAAAAGGTCATGAATCTTCCTGTTTGAAACATGGCTCTAAAATATATATATATATATAAAGGAAAGTCCTACTTGTAGAACAAATACAAATTATTGAAGAAGTCAGAAAATGAGTGGGGGCCAGACCCAGGAATAAATAGATGTGAGAGCTTTGAAAATCCTGTAGAATCACATCAAAAATATAAAAGTTACTCAGAGAATCCAAAATTTTCTCTTTTCCCTTATTTTATACTATACTCTATGACTTGAGAAATAACTGTTTAAAAGAACTCAATTACTTAACTGAGATCAATGCTACCAATAAAATAATAATTCAGTTATCTGATCACTTTAGGTAAAATAATTGTCATCATCCTTTATCCCTTTATTCTGATGTATTTTTCTTCCTAGTACTTATCACTATCTGACAACATATTATGAATTTGTTTGCTTATAGGTTTACTGTAGCTTACTCTGATTAGCACTTCCCAAGGAGATCAAGACCCTCTGTATTGCCAAAGAAATTGGTAAGCAAGAATTTTGCATGTGTGAACTGAAGGTAAATACTGTGGAACTTTGATTTATACCATTTGAGTAAAATATTATCCTCAATGTTAGAATCTCAAAGTTGTCTTTTAAAGATTTCAAGCATCATCGTATCTACATAGTAATAAATATGCAGACAGAAGAGAAAACATTTATGAAACACATGAATATTCTGAAACAAGTTAGTTGCAGTTTTTGAAAATATTTCTGTACTCTTTTAGTGTACAAAGACTTACATATCTTAGTTTCTTGGATCTGGTCATGTAATAATTGTTAATTTCAAGGTACATCTCCCTAAAATATAAAATTTTCAAAAAGCTCAAAACTAGAAATGAATTTTATCAATGAAAAGATTTATAAACAGTTAAAGAAAAATCCAAGGAGGGCCAGGAATTTAGCTCAGTGGTGCCATGTCTGCCTCACAATTGCTAGGTCTTGAGTTCTGTCCCTGGTGCCACGAAAAAAAAAATTTGTTTAAAGAGAAAAATCCAAGAACATGAAACAATGTTTGAGTAGAGAAACTCCTTAAGTGCCTTGATGTTCTTCTCAGGATTAGCATAGAAATCTCAGAGGGTTGCAGTTAGAAGCACTCTACCCCAGAGGGCATGTAGTAAACTGTTTAGAACTTGGATTCTGTAATACTGGTGACTTGCTTCAGGATCAGCTCAGCCATGTAGGACCTTTCTTTGCACACATTACCTTACACTATCAAGCTTTAGCAAATTCAATCATAAAATGAAATTTAACAACACCAGCATCATAGCTTCATTAGGGAGATTAAATTAAACATGAATATAGAGTGTTTCACATAATGAGATAAGACTAGAACCCTGATCTCTTTTCCATAAGATGTGTCCAACAAGAATAAAGTCAACCAGTCAAGAACAAAGAAAATGACATGTATATGTGGTGATTAGAATTGTAATCTGGACAGCACAGATTCAAGCAACCTTGAAGGATTTTCAAAGTGTGCTCTAAGTTTTTACAAAATAAAGACTATAGCTTCAAACCACAGGAATATGGTACTAGAAATCACACCTTTGTTAAAGGATTGTGATTGCTGCTGATAAAAGGTAACTTGTCTTTTTAGAAAGAGATTGGATATTGTTTTATTCACTTTCACCTTTCTGGGAAAAAATACTCAACACTCACAATTTGAACCAATAGTGGCTTATTTTGCCTCACAATTTGTAGAGGTTTCAGTCCGTAGTCTGCTGGCTCCAGGGCAGAAAAAATATGACATAGAAGCATGGCTAGGAAAATCTGGTCACAGCATAGCCTCCAAGAAGCAGAAGGGAGGACAAGTTGCAATATGAAAAATACTGATTTAAGCAGCCTTGAAAAAGTGCTCTAAGTTTTTAACACAATGGGAAAGGAATGCCATTTTGTTAAATTACTGTTTACTAAAGGAAGAAACCAGGGAGGGAGATGCACCCTTTCAAGCCAAGTCCCCAATGGCCCACCAGACCCCACCTTCTAATACCAAACCCTCTTAATCCAATCACCTGTCAAAACCCCACTTTTAAGCACATGTGACTTTGGGGTGTTAGTCACATATATCATATAACAGGTGGGGTCTCAATTCTCTGGGAAACTTTGGAGAAGGGTTATGTTATACAGAAGATACCAGAGGCCTACAGTGTTTCTGGACACTGGTTTAAGTAGTGCACTTGAAGGTGGGTTAAGAAGGAGTCTCTACAGCCCAGTTCAAACATCTGATTAACTGCTAGTGTCTGAGATCTGATTAACAGCTACCGGCTTATTCCATTTTCACTGCCTTTAACCAATGTTACAATGTTTTGATTTTTGTTTCCCTAACAGATACTTGTTCAAAAGATGAATGGATGACCATTGGAATGAAATGATAGATGAGATTTTCTTACAAAAGTAGCACATTTATTGAAATTCCAGATAAAGTAGAAAGATACTTAACAGAAGCTGAATGGTTAGTGACAGGTGACACAGACATTCCAGACATGAACATGAAAAATAGTCCTTTTCTTTTACAAGACTCTGCTTTTCATTGGATTTGGTTGCTTTGTTGTTGGTGGAGATAGGGCTTCGCTTGCTTCTTTACTTTGGAATTTCTGTTGTTCTGTGTCATATCCTAGAAGGGATTTACATCTCTAAAGCAATGAGATTTAAGATTTCCCTTATTTTGGCTTGCTTTTAGGCTGTGTGGAGGAATCCTTAAAAAATATCTTAGTCACAGTGCTGTAAAATATACCCACAGTTGCAATTGCAAATATCTAGATGCAGTGGCTTGCTCCACAGATGAGCTGGAATCCGCACACATCCTGGAAGCCTGCTTTCTGGTATCTTTGCTCTGACTTATCAGTATCTTACCAGCACCATGTGAAAGAGAATTTCACCCACAATCCCTGAGTTCAAACTCGTTCTATTCTTCTGTCCCCCATGTAGCCAAAGGCCACTTCCACATTTGGAAGAGGGATTATTCAAATAAAAATGTACTTGGAAAACATATTGGGAAAAGTCTTAAGTCCCCTGGACTGTTATTTTTATTTACCCCATAAAGTGTTGCATTCTCTATTGCTTATCCTTAGGTAAAGCTCCAATTTTATTCCTTTGATGTCACTTTGTTCAACACAAATACCTCTTTCTCACCTGCAGGCAAAGCTATTCTCTTTAATGTACAAGTTGTAATAGCCAAGCTTTCATCCAAGTAGCAACTGTGTCCTCTATCCTGGCATGCCTCTCTCCTCAAAGAGAACAAATGTAGTGTTTGAGAGCCTTTTTCTCAGAGTCTATGCTTTTCAATGTATCCCTTATAGGTATTTGTAGAATAAACCTGGCTGGTGATTGTTCTCCAATTAGTACATTAGTACAGGTCCACAGTGAAAAGCAAAGATGACCCACCCTCTTCTGTCACCTTCCAAGGCTTACCCTAGAACTTCACTGATTAATTTTTGGACGGAAGAGACACATTTCCCAAGAAGAAGCAATATTTTGTAGAGACTACACTCTAAATCCACATTTAGAGAAGGAAACAAAATCCATACTGCATATTACCCGTGTGTGTGTGTGTGTGTGTGTGTGTGTGTGTGTAAATTCATTCAATTCTGCAGGGATGTCACCTTGGTAATAAACTCAACTTACATAACTAATGAAAACACATATCTTCTCAGTTCCAAACATATTTCCCATGCATTTGTATGACCAAAATGACTTCATAATATGGTCCTACACAGGACAAAGGGAGATTGTATTCCAAAGGCAACACCCTTTAAGGTCCCTAGGCAATTTCCAAATGATGGAGTTTCTACAAATAGTGGATGTAGTTGCATTAAACAGCTCATCTATTTTATTTCAAAATTGGTAGTCAAAAAAGAAAAATAATCATATGAAATTCATTCAGCACTCTCTTTTAAGCACTATTGACAGTTCTAATGTCCTGCTCTCTAATCTGGAGAAAGAAAAGATATATATAACTAGCTTACATTCTGGTCCTGAGGGATGCACATTCTATAAGAGCAAATTAAAAGAGGGCCATAAATGGTACCAGTTCAAAGAAGAAAATAATTGCCACAGTGGAGATGAAAAAGCTATGAATGTTCAGAAGAGAAAGAAGTTACCTTGTTTTAAAAATCAGAAAATCTTCAATAGGAATATTTACATTGAATGTTGATTTATAGACATCTTAATGTAAAAGGAGAAAGATTACTCCAGGTGGAAAATCTAACACAATCAAAACTGTGAAGTCTGGAAAACATAAAGTGAGTAATGTATACTAAGTTACCTTGTCAGTTTTTGGAATTTTTTTTTGAAAAAGAGAAAAAACATACAATATTTAATGTCCTGAGTACACAAAAGTCATTGAAGTGCCTTGTGCAGAAAGAATTTCATTTTATTCTCACCAGCAGTCTCTAAGGAAAGTCAAGTAGTAGCATCCCTATTTTAGTGAGAAGAGAACAAGGAAGAGAGAGATTGGGTGACTTTCCTAAAATCAAAATATACAGGCTTAGCCTAGCAATTCACACTGATTTCATTCACATAAAATATATAGCAGAGTGCCTGACATTTAGTCAGTACTCTGCCAGAGTAGCCACTGTCATCTGGAACAGTGTCAGTAACTCTCTTTCTTGGTTTCAACCTCACTTAACTGTTTTGCCAGCTGAACTTACATAACAGAAACCAGGATAGAAGACCACATAAACAGGTAAACAACAAAAAAAGCCCAAAGATGATAAGAAGACAAGATGACAACAGGATGACATGTGCAAAAGGTGTCACTTGCAAAAGAAGATAATCTGTGTCAACCCTTTCCTCATAAAAGGAACCCCTGCCCTCTATCATAAGATGCCTTAGTTCATGAACTCTTTTTCTCCATTCTTCAGGCCCAAAATAAAATTTTTGCTCTGCTTTGCCAAACCCAAGTTTGTTCTATGGGTTGAAGGAACACTGGGCAGTGGAACCATCCAGAGAGGGTGGGTAATCACTATGAGCATTATTAGTAGTAATCAACCCTAGTATTGGGAAAATTAAAAATGCTTCTTAAGCTTAAGCTCTTTCCCAAAAATGTATGTCATTTCTAATTGAGTAAATATATATTTGAATCCAGTATTGAATGGTGTGACCTGATTGAAATAGTTTAGTTTAGAACTTCTAGTAAGTGAATCTGGCCCTAGGGATGAACTACACACTGTAAAGTACTTCATATTAGCACTGGAAGAGGATTTCTCCTTAATGAAGCCTCCAGCCAGACTGAGATGATGGAATAGACAGGTAAATAGTTCTGGAATAAAATCAAAAGGCAGAACAAGGACATTTTCCTGGAAGGCAGGAGATGAGAGAAGTGGTGGCTGGTGGGTTCTGATTCTGCCCCTGTGTGCTGTGTGTTATGTGTGAGCAGTTGGTACTCACTGTATGGGTTTCTCTTGCTTTGAGTACAGGGATGGCTGGATGGTTTCACTTTTAGCTTTGGAATTCTCAAATTTTAAATGTTACATGTTCTTGGCTTCTGAGTTTATTTCCAGAAACTGTGATTGGGAAATCCATTACTGATTTTTATTAGATGTATGGTGAAGAGTGCTTGCAGAAAATATTTTGTGAATGCTATTTATCATTTTTTTTGTGTATGGTCAATGGAATGTGCTCTGTGGGACCACAAAACAATCAAAATACCACAAATTATTATGTAGCATGGAAGTGAGGCTACACACACACATACACATGCTTGTTCACACAGTCCATCATATATGCACATACAGCTATGGCACTGGTCAAAAGAAAATAAGAGTAGAATCCTTGTGCTATGTGAATTCTTCCAGACTTGAATTCTCAATGATCCACAAAAATTGCCAATTACTCCTCAGTTTTCCCTGAACAAGGATTAAATTAGTAGGTATTGTAAATAACACCTTGCAGAGCAAAACCAGGCTGAACAAATAGCTACATTTGGAAATAAAGACAAGAGATTATGAAATGAAATGCAGCATGGAACAATGATCAGAAACACAGCCCAGAAGGCCATAAACCAGCAAACTGGTGATGTTTATAATGCATTAAGGGAAATGAAGAGAAATCATGACACCATTTGTGTATATTGGCCTAAAGAATAGAGACGGTTGAGTTCCTCCAGGCCTACTGCAATAGAATTTAGAATCATGCAGTAAAAAATGCACAGGTCCATGTTTAGAAATCATAGCTGGCAGCTCCCCAGATCTCTCCTAGGTCAGTTTCTTCATCTGCAGAAGGGGAGTATGGCACCCACCTTATAGGTAATGTGGGAATGTGATCTATGTGAGGAAATTCATAATTTGTAAATCATGTTCTGAATTTCAGTCATTAAATTTTTATACTGTTTTATAGAAAAATGTGCATAATTTTAGTTTAGTATTGTACAACATAATTCTCATTTTTCAGATAGAGAAATTAAAACATAATGAGGTTAGAATCGTAAACCAAATAATAACAATTAGAGTTTAAAAATGGCTTGATGAAGGTTGGAAGCTGTGTTTCTTTGTTATTTAATCTTTGCAATGATTTTACAAGGTGGGTTATTTTATCTTTATTCTACAAGTGCAAAAACTGAAGCTTGAAAAACTGAATTAGCATTCCCCAAATGAGACAGCCCATAAAAAATAAGCAAAAAATTTAAATCCAGACATATCTATTTTAAATTTTACAATATTAGTCTTTATATTCTAATGCAGCACATCATAATTGCCTTACTACAGATGGGAGACTATTGTGGTTTAGATCTAAAATGTCCACAAAATTTCTCATGTGTGTAGAAGGTCATTAGATCATTAGGCCACTATAGCCATCAGTGGACTCATTCAGTAACTAAACGTGCTGTTGGGAGCTGGGGCCTGGTTAGAGATAGATCACTGAGGTTATGACCTAGAAAGACATATTATTATCTCCGTCTTCTCACTTTGCTCTCTGCTGATTGGCTGCCATGGATTCAGAACCTTGTCCTCTACCATGCCCCTTTAAATTCCTGGACCATGGACTGAAACTGTGAGCCAAAATAACCTTTCCTCCTTTAAGTTGTGGGTGTCTGATACTGTTTCCAGTGATGAGAAAGGAACTAAGATGGGGCCTATATCAGTCTAGAAATATTTGGGGGCAAGGATAGAGGATATAGGTCAGAAAGGTTCACTGTACTTTTCTAAAATGTTGGAGTAAGAGAATCTCCGCAAGTAAGCATGGGTCCCAGGCCCAGACCTTGGGAAGACTTGGAAGCCCTGGAGAACAGGTTGAAGCCAAGATTCTGACAGCAAGATAAAAAACAAATTCCTTAGGACAACAGAGGTCAAATGAAAACAAACTTTCATCCTCAAAATCAAAGAACAGAAACAAGTCATAAATTTACCACAAAAATGTATAGTCAGAAATCACTAAAATGAAATAACTGTAATGAAAATGCTAAAAGATCTAATGGATTGTGTGGAAACATAGGAGAAGAATAGGAAAATTCTGCAGAGAAATTAAAAGAAATTAAAATTTTAAATGAAAATATTAGAAATAGCAATGTAGTAAACCATGAATTCATTAGATGGGATTAAGAATAGATTGTATATAGGAGAGGAAAGTTTGATGAATTAAAATTAGAGATAAAGGCTAAGAAGAGTATAACTCAATGGTAAAGAACCTGTCTGGCATGCACATACACCTTAATTTGCCAGAACAAATATATATAATCACAAGTGTGAAAATGATAAAAAAACACCTGAAGAATAAAATGTTAAGTGAACAGAACAACAGCCATGTCAGCTATCACATACAATTTCTAACCTAAGTATATGGATACTTCTTGATTTTTGATTTATGATGAGGTTGCCTTCCAATAAACTCATTTTAAGTTGAAAATATAATCAATTAAAAATGCATCTAATACACCTAACCTATGGAACATCATAGCTTAGCAACAGAGTGCACTGTAGGGTATCACCTGTTTTCCCATGTGATCTGATGTCCAACCAGGAGCTGTACTGCTGCTGCCTCCCAGAATCACAATAGAGTATTGAAACTACATATACTAGCTCAGTAAAACCACAAATATCATTGCTTCTGAATGGGTGTCTCTCCCTCACAATATTAAAAAAATAATTTTAAAGTCAAACTATCCTAAATCAGAGACTGTCTCTAATAAAAGTTACCAAAAAAGTGTGGGAAGATGTCTTAGTCACTCTCTTCTTCACTAAGACACAACACTCACAATTTAAAGGCAGAGAGGTTTATTTTGGCTCCCAGTTTCAGAAGTTTCAGTCCAGTCACCTGGCTCCAAGGCAGAAATAGAATGGCAAAAGGGGAAAGCTGTCCACTTCATAGTGGCCAGGAAGCAGAGGAAGAAGGGAGGAACCATGGTGGGAGATACACCCTTCCAACCTCCAGGTGGCCCATCTCTTCCAACTGGGTCCCACCTCCCAGCAGCTATAATTCCTACTAGTGATACAGGGGGAAGAGATGTAACTCCTAAACCTACTAGATATCCAAAATGCAAGTTCGAGTTTTCTAAAATCAAAGAATGAATTCTAGGAACAGAGGTTAAGAGTAGGAAACATTTATTGAGAGAAAGAAAGCTTCTGTCTAAGAGAGACAGAAAGGGGACCAGAAAGTGGGTTGCCTGCCCACCCCACTTTTCAAAGGTGTTTTACACAGCAAAGCTATGAGATGAGGTGGGTGTAAAGTGAGACAAAACTATAATACCTAATGAAAATCACAAGGTGGGCAATGAGGTGGGACAAAACCATGATCAACCAATAAGATTACAAGTGCAGTCACGCAGGTAATATTGATTAAATGGGAATCAAATGGGAAGACAAGTCACATACAAGGAATTTCCCATTTAGAATATCAACCACTGCTATCTATCTCTAGGGGAAGTAGTATCTTTTCTCCTTTTCTATAATGCTAACCAGTGAATGTGCCTTAATTGTTCTCCATGTTGGCTCCTCACTCCATTGGCTCCTTGAGGGCAGCCCTGTCTAAATGCCTACAAGATAATCTAATTAGCTTACCTATCTACAATAATAGCATCCAGTTCTCCAATCACATGAGTTTCTAAACACATGAGCTGTTTGGGGCCATTTGAGATTCAAACCATAACAAGACATAATGAACAGGAGAAATATTTGAAATATTTGAAAAAGCTTTTTGTTCTATACATGAGCAAAATGGTGGACTTTTACCTCTCAATAGAAGCATTAAGAAATAAGCACAATTTGTCTGAAGCAACTTTGTCAAAACTCAGGAAAACAAGGAAAACTTTGCACTAACTAAACAAACATTGAAAAATTATAAAGGTACTTTAAAATGATAAGAGAGAAACTGAGCATGGTGATACATACCTGTAATCCCAGGTAATCCCAGGACTCTGTGAGGCTGAGGCAGGAAAATTGAAAATTGGAGTCCAATCTTGACAGCTTAGCAAAATAGTGAGATCCTATCTCAAAATAAGTGGCCCAGAGGTGTAGGTAAGTGCAAAGACCCTGAGTTCTATCTCTAGTACTAGAATAAAAAAGTGGAAAGTTTTGTGTTAACTCTCACCACCTTTCAACAGTTTTGACCTTGAATTTGCTGTATCCTACGTTCATAGTATGGGAAATTTTCAGTGGTTCTGGAGTGAGAATAAAATCTCACTTGTAAACACCATGTTTCTCAGTTCTACCCTATTTAACCAACTGCAAGATTCACCTGAGGTATTCCTCTCTCTTCTGCCTTTGGAAGCTCAGGGTAGAAAAGCAGCATTGGTGGAAAATACTGGAAACCAATCAGATGCCTGTGACAAAGCTGACATACAAAATATACAACAAGGGCCAGGGATTTAGCTCAGTGGTTCCACCACTTGTCTCACAAGCGCAAGGTCCCAAGTTCGATCCCTGGTACCAAAAAAAAAAGTATCACAATTCAAAATATACAACAGATTGCCCAGGTCAAGAGTAGATGTTGGGAAGAGTTTCTTTAAAGAATTAGAACATTCAAAAACAAACATGTATGCTAGAGAATTGGGAGAGAACACAGCTGTATTAATCACTTTCCTAACACAGGGGCAAAATGTTTAACATCCATAACTTGAAGGAAGAAAGTTTTATTTTGGCTCACAGGTTCAGTCCAAGGCAGAAACATCATGACAGAAGATCATGGTAGAAGAAAGGTGTTCATCCCATATCAGGCAGGAAGCAGAGAGACCAGAATAGACCTTTCCATGTCATATTCCAAGCGATCTACCACCAACCAGACCCTCACTTCTTAATAGCAAGTCAGTGATAATGGCTCCATGATCCAATCACCTCCCAAACACGAGTCATTTAGGGGACATTAAATCTAAGCCATGAAAACAGGTATGCCCAATGCCACCTCCCCAGAAAAAAAGACTGAGAAAGCTGTAAGTCATTATCTTGGGTTAGTTCTGAAGCTCAGTGCAACCTGAATAAGTCTTGAAGGAGGGCCCAGACAAAGAAGCAGTCTACAAACACTGGGAAGTCTCTCTTCTCTCTCTCTCTCTCTCTCTCTCTCTCTCTCTCTCTCTCTCTCTCTCTCTCTCTCTCTCTCTCTCTCCTGTATCTCTGTCTCTATCTCTCTCATTTTTGTGTTTTGTCTATTTGCAGAATCAGTGAAATCAAAAGTTGATTCTTCTTTGAAGGGATATAGAAAATTGATAGATCAGAGGATGTAATTCAGTGATAAAGCATGTGTTTAGCACTCATGAGGCCCTAGGTTCAATCTCTTGCATTGGAGGGGGAGGAAGGAAAGAAGGAAGGAAGGAAAAAGGAAGGAAGGAAAGAGAAGGAAAGAAAAGAAAAGTCCAACTTGTAGCTTGTGCTCCCTCTTTATAATGTTATAATAAAAACATTTAAAAAAATTTGTGGCTCAAGGACAATTTTTTTTTTGACAAAGTGCTCTCATTGGGTAAGCCATAAGGTAGAGAGAGAAGAAATAATATGGTTACATTACTTCTGACCTTACCAAAAGAAGAAAGAGCTATAAGGGAATAGTATGAAAATTGTTATGTCAACAAATTAGATGAACCAGATGAAACAGAAAAAATTCCTAAAAACACAAAAACTACTAAACAGAATCCAGTTGGAAAAGAAACTCTCAACAAACCTATAGTAACCAAAAGTATTGAATCAGTAATATAAAACTTCCCAACTAAGGACTATATAATTTCATAGGGTTTAATTCACTACTGAATGTTATATCACAAGAAAACAATGTTAGCTTAGAGTGAGGGGGACAGAGATAATAAGAAATAAAAAGATTCTGTCAGATTTCTGGGATACTGCAGGCAGGACACAGGCTGACAGAGCTAATGAGTTGTAATGATATGACATCCTTCAAGAAAAGGAGAAAATAATTTCAAAATCAGCCCAGAGACCTGGGAAGACACTAAAGCCTGTGCTAGCCCATACCCTGTGTCTGAAGGGGAATCTGAAAACCCAAAAGGCAGAACACCCAGTCAACGAGGATTATTCTCAGCCATTAAAACCTAGTAATTTCTGTATTTCAAAATCTCTTTGGGCCTGTGATTCTTATTACTTCCAATATTTCCCTTTTACAATAGAAATGTCCATACTATGGTTATCCCACACTGTACTTCAAAAGTGCATAATTTATTCTCTTGTGTCATAGGTTCCCACATGGACAGGAAGTTTTTTCATTTTTAAAATTTTTATTAGTGCTTGTTTGTAGTATATATGAACTCATTCTTTGTGGAGAGCTGGTACATGTATGCACACATCTTAACATTGTAACTTTTTCTCATCCTCTGCACCACCCCATTTTTTCCCCTCTCTTCATCTCTTGGACATATGGACAGGAATTATACCCTAAGATAGACCAAACACAAAGTCACCTATAAAACTTAGGTGATATAGAAAATGAGATTTTGGATTTTAAACTTGCTGAGATGAGAATAGATTTTAGACTTAGAATTGGTCCTGGAAAGTGCTACAATTTGGAGGGATTTAGGGATGAAGTAAATGTATTTTTCATGTGGTAAGGAGTTTAGTTTTGATAGGGTAGAATGTAGATTGTGGTAGATTAAATTGGCCTTCCCAAATGATATGTTGATATCCTAGCCACCAGAACATGTGAGTGTAGCCCTATTTGTAAAAAAGTTTTGTGATGTAATTAGTTAAAATGAAGTCATACATGCTAAGGATAGGTACAAACCCAAGGACTTGAGTCCTTGCAAAAGGCCGTGTGAAGACCCACAAAGCCATGTAATGACAGTCACATGGAAGGAAGAAAAGATGGCCATGGAAAATAGAAACACGAACTGGAGTATATAATCACCAGGAAAGAAATAACAAGGACTTCCAGAAACAGATAAAAGGAAATAAGAAGCAGGACAGAATTTCTTCTCTTGTCTCATAACTTCAGAGAGAGAGGGATATCTTGTAAGTGCTTTCATCTCAGATTTCTAGCATCCAGAACTGTGAAAAGCTAAATTTCTATTTTTAAACCACTGATTCATGATCATTTGCTTTCCTAAATGAAAATAATTTGAAATTAAGAAATTAATTCAGCTGCATACAAAAATTTAAAGTAAAATAGAAAATCTCAACTTAATTACAAATAAATAGGTATAAAAGGAAAAGAATTTTGACTATTTTTTTTCCTTGGTCATTAGTCAACATAAATTAGAATGACAATATTTATATCAGTAAAAGTTGATTTTACAAAGAAGAAGAATAATCATTTTATTATTTATTTATTTATTTTAAAATAAATTTTATTTTATTTTATCCCATTCCTATGTACAAAAGCTTTGTTTCCACTTTTTCCCTCTATTTTCACTTTTTTCTTGTCCCTTCCTTCCTTTCTCTCTCCTTCCCTTGTTCTCCTTCCAATTTCAATGATATCTTCCCATTTCCCAACATCCTTTAAACATCCCAGTCCTTATTTCCACATTCAGGTTCTTACACCTGAGAAACAATGTGATATTTAAACATGTATGTCCAATTTATCTCACTTAAGAATATGGTCTCAAGGTCCATCCATTTAGCTACAAATGTCTGAAGTTCATCCATCTTTATGGCAGAGTAGTACTCCATTATATAAAAAAAGCATATCTTCTTTATGCATCAGTTGATGGGTATTTGGGCTGTTTCCAAGATTTAGCTATTACAAACTGTGCTGTTATTATCATGGGTGTGCATATATCACTGTGGTATGATGCTTTTAATTTTTTCAGGAAGATATCAAGAAGAAGTATACCTGGGTCAAATGGAACCTCTAGTCTTAGTTTTTTTGAGAAATCTCCACACTGATTTTTACAGTGGTTGCACCAGTCTACACTCCCACCAGCAGTTGAGAAGGGTTCCTTTTTTCCCCACAGCCCCTCCAGCACTTGTTATTGGTTGATTTCTTGGTAGCTGCCATTCTTTCTGAAGGGAAATGGAATCTCAGTGTTGTTTTAATTTGCATCTCTCCAGTGACCAGTGATTTTGAACATTTTTTACATATTTATTTGCCACTTCTAATTCTTTATCTGAGAAGTGTCTTTTTGTTCCAGATGCCCATTTTTGCATTGGGTCTTTAAATTTGAGGGATCTGATTTTTTTTTTTTTAGTTCTTTGTATATTCTAGATAATAGTCATTTATCTGAATAGCCAGTACCTTTTTTTTCCCGCTCTGAGGATTGTCTCTTCATTCTGTTGGTAGTTCCTCTTGCTGTGCAAAAGCTTTTTAATAAGATGAGGTCCTATTTGTTGATTCTTTGTGCTAGTTCACATGTATCTGAGGTTTTGTTCATGAACTCTACCTAGTCTTATGTCCAAGTCCTATGTCCTAAGTCCAATGTTCTACCTATTCTCTCTTTCAGCAGATTTAGTGTTTCTGCTTTAATATTTAGATCTTTAATCCATTTTGATTTTAGTTTGGTGGATGGTAAAAGATATAGATCTAGTTTCGATCTTTGCCATGAGGAAAGCCAGTTTTACCAGCACTATTTATTAAAGAGGCTATCTTTCTTCCTGAGAAAGTGTTTGGCTCCTTTGTCAAAGATAAGGTGGTTTAGTATGTCTGGAATAGTATCTACATCCTCTAGTCTGTTCCATTGATCCTCAGGTCTGTTCTTTTGCCAGTACCATACTGTCTTTATCACTGTAGCTTAGTAGTATAATATAAAGTCAGGGATTGTGTACCTTCTGCTTTGCCTTTGTTACCCAGAATTGCTTTTGCTATTCTAGGTCTCTTCTGGTTCCAAATGAATTTTAGGTTTGTTTTTTTCTAATTCTGTGAGATATTCTGTTGGCATTTGGTTGAGATTGCATTGAAGCTGTATAACAATATTGGAAGTATGGCCATTTTCACTATATTTGTTCTTCCTATCTAAGAACAGGGGATATCTTTCCATTTTCTGATGTCCTCTTCAATCTCCTTTTCCAGAGTACTGTAGTTTTCAATATAGAGGTCTTTTATTCCCTTCATTAGATTGATTCTTATGTATTTCATTATTTTGGATACTATTGTGAAAGGGATTGTTTCCTAATTTCTCTTTCCATTAGTCTGTTATTCTTGTAGAGGAAGGCTATTGACTTTTGAGTGTTGACTTTGTATCCATCTATGCTACTGAATTTGGTTATCAAATCTAAAAGTCTTTGGTAGAGTTTTTGGGGTCTTCTATATAGCGTATCATGTTATCTGCAAATAATGATAATTTAATTTTTTTCTTTTTCTATCCTTATTCCTTTTATTTCTTTCTCTTCTCTAATTACTCTTGCTGTTTCCAGAACAATATTGAACAAGAGTGGTGACAGTGGACATTTTTGTCTTGTTCCTGATTTTAGAGTGAAAGCTTTCAGTTTTTGTCCATTTAATATGATGTTGGTTGTTGGTTTGTCATAGAAGGCTTTTATTAGATTGAGATAAAGATCATCTGTACCAACTTTCTGTAGGGTCTTTATCATGAATGGGTGTTGGATCTTGTCAAATTCTTTTTCTGCATCTATTGAAAGGATCACATTTTGGATCTATTCAGGGGATCCAGTTTTTGTCCTTGGCTCTGTAATATAGTGTATTACATTTATTGATTTGTGTATTTTGAACCTTCCCTGCATCCCTGGGATGAATTTAACTTGTTCACGTTGTGTAACCTTCTTGATGATTTGCTGTATTCTGTCAGTATCTTTTTGAGGGTTTTTGCATCTATATTCATTAAAGAGATTGGCCTATAATTCTCCTTTTTAGTTGGATCTTTTTCTGGTTTTGGAATCAGAGTAATGCTTGCTTCCTGGAATGAATTTGGGAGTATTGCCTCCCTTTCAATTTCATTAAAGAGTTTGAGGAGTTGCAGCATTAGGTCTTCTCTAAATTTCTTGTAGAATTCAGCAGTGAATCTATCCATACCAGGGCTTTTCTTTGTTGGTAGTTTTTTAAATTACATATACAGTTTCATTGGCTGATATTGGTTTATTTAAAATTTCTATATCTTTTTTTATTCAGTTTTGGTAATTCATATGTATCTAGGAATCTGCCCATCTCTTCTGTATTTTCCATCTTATTAGAATACAGTATCTTGAAGTTGGTATTGATGATGTTCTGGAACTCTGCAGGATCTGTTGTGATTTCACCCCTTTCATTCCTAACTGCACAGATTTGCATCTTTTCTTTGGTTTTTTTTTTGTAAAGTTTGTCAATTTTAGATAATCTTTCAAGGAACCAACTCTTCAATTCATTGGTCCTTTGTATTGTTTTCTTAGTCTCCATTCCATTCATTTCTGCTCTTATTTTTTTATAATTTCCTCCCTCGTATGAGCTTTGGGCTTGAGTTGCTCTTTTTCTAGAAGCTTGAGATTCAACATTAGATTGTTTATTTGAGCCTGCTCTGTTTTCCTGATATAAGAATTCACCACTATAAATTTCCTTTGTAGGACTACTTTCATTGTATCCCATAAGTTCTGGCATATTGTATTGTCATTATTGTTTAATTGTAAAAATTGTCTAATTTCTTCTTCAGTTTCATCTGTGACCCTTCGGATGTTCAAGAGGGTGTTAATTTTCATGTGTTCATGAAGTTCTTGCAGTTTCTTTTGCTATTGATTTCCAATGTCATTGCACTATGATTTGATAATATGCATGGGATTATTTCAATTCCTTTGCAATTATTTAAGTATGTTCTATGAGATAGTATATGGTATATTTTGGAGAAAGTGCCATGTGCAGCTGAGAAGAATGTGTATTCTGACTTTGTGGGGTGAAACACTCTGTAGACATCTACTAGGTCCATTTGTTCAAAAGTTTGGTTCAATTCTAATATTTCATTGTTGATTTTTTTGTCTTGTTCACTTGTCTATATGTGACAGTGGGGTATTGATGTTTCTCATTACAATGGTATTAGTGCTTATATGATTTTTTATGTCTGTTAATATTTGTTTTGTATAGTTAGGTGTGCTTCTATTTGGTGCATATATATTTAGGATTGTTATCTCTTCCTTTTGGATTGTTCCATTTACCAGGATCTAGTGACCTTCTTTGTCTCTCTTATTCAGTCTTAGCTTGAAATCCACTTTGTCTTCAAATAGAATAGCTATCCCTGCTTTTTTCCAGTTTCCTGTCACTAGAATATTGTTTTGCATCCCTTGGCTTTCAGTCTGTGAAATTGTTTTTCAATTAAATGTGTTTCTTGTATGCAGCATATGGTTGAATATTGATTCTTGATCCATTCTGCCAGTCTTCTTTTTTTTTTTTTTGATTGATTGATTGGTGAATTGAGACCATTAACATTGAAGGTTATAAGTGATATGTATTATCTTATCTCTGTCATGTTATTTTCCTGCTTTTGGCTTCCTTCTTTCCTTTTCTGTTTAATTTCTTGCCTTGCCTGGTGAATTCATTCTGTTGGGGTTGATGGAGTTGTATTCATTTTTGTCTCTATATATCCTTCAGAACAGTTTAGAGTGCTGATTTGGTGGTTATGAATTTCTTCAGGTGTTCTTTGTCATATTTCTCCATCAATTTTGAAGGATAGTTTTGCAGGGTTCATCAATCTGGGTTGGAGGCTGTTTTCCTTTAGAGCTTTACTCCAAGCTCTCCTTGACTTGAGAGTTTGTGTTGAGAAGTCTGCTGTGATTCTGATGGGCTTTCCTTTGTAAGTGATTTATGTCTTTTCTTCACAGCTTTTAATATTCTGTCCTTGTGCTGAATTTCTGGAATCTTGATTATTTTATGCCTTCGGCAAGATTTTTTGATCATGTCTAATTGAAGTCCTATGTACATCAGTTATCTGTATGTCAAATCCTTTTTCCCTTTTTGGGAAGGTTTCTGACATTACTTCTGAGAACAGTTTTTTTATGTCATTGGCAACATATCCCACTTTTTCATTGACTCCAATCAATCCTACATGATCTTTTTTAAAAAAATTCTTTTATTGGTACATTTTAGGTATACAACACAATTACATTTCTCATTGGGAACATTTACTTTTATATGATGCATCTTGGCTCTTATTTTTTCCCTATTCCTAGTCGTCCCTTCACCCCCTTCACCCTTCCCTATTTACAAAGACTTTATTTCCATTTTTTCCATTTTTCATCATTTTTCTTTTCCCTTCTTTCCTTTCCCCTGCCCGTCCCACTACCCCTACCCCTTTGGACATTTTCTTCCTATTTTACATTATCAATTATTCATTCTAATCATTGGTACATTTTAGGTATACAATATAATGACATTCATCCTTGGAAATTTGCACCTTTACATAGTCTCTCTTGGTTCTTATTTTTCACCCTTGCCCAGCCCTCCCTTCAACCCATCCATTCCTCCCTATTTACAAAGATTTTGTTCCTAGTTTTCCATTTTCTCATATTAATTCCATACCGTTCTTTCCTTTCTCCTACTACCCCACTTCCTTCCCCTTTGCCCCTTTTCTTCCTATTTCACACTACCTATTATACACTGAGTCCTTATTTACACTTTCAGTTTCTCACACCAGAGAAACTATTAGGTATTTATACATGTGTGTCCTATTTATTTCACTTAAGAGTATCACCTCAATGTCCATCCACTTAGCTATAAATGTCTCTAATTTCTCAATTTTTATGGCTGAGTAGTACTCCATTTTATTAAAAAAACACATGTTCATTATCCAGTCTCCAGTTGATGGGCATTTGGGCTGTTTCCAAGTTTTAGCTATCACAAGCTGTGCTGCTATGAACATGGGTGCACATATATCACTGTGGTATGATTCTTTTAATTCTTTGGGGAAGATCCCCAGCAGTGGAATAGCAGGGTCAAAGGGACTTCTAGTCCTCATTTATGAGGTATCTCCATATTGATTTCCATAGTGGTTACACCAGTCTACACTCCCACCAGCAATGGAGTAGAGTTCCTCTTTCCCCACAGCCCTGCCAGAATTTGTTATTGGTTGATTTCATTACAGCAGCCATTCTTTCTGGACTGAAGTGGAATCTCAGCATTGTTTTCATTTGCATCTCTTGAATGACCAGTGATGTTGAACATTTTTTCATGTATTGATTTGCTATTTCTACTTCTTTGTCTGAGAAATGTCTGTGCATTTCAGATGCCCATTTTTGGATTGGGTCTTTAAATTTGGGAGGTCTGATCTTTCTAAGTTCTTTATAGATTCAAGATAGTAGACCTTGGTCTGAGGAAGAGCAGGTGAAGATTTTTTCCCACATTGTGGGTTGACTCTTCACACTGCTGGTGGTTTCTCTTGGTGTGCAGAAGCCTTTTAATAAGAAGAGATCCCACTTGTTGATTGTTTGTGCTAGTTCATGGGCAACTGAGGTTTTGTTCATAAAATCTTTTCCTACACTGATGTCTTCGAGATTTCTACCAAACCTCTGTTCTAACTGGTTCAGAGTTTCTATTTTAATATTTAGATCTTTAATCCATTTCGATTTTAGTTTAGTGCATGGTGAGAGATATAGGTCTGGTTTTAATCTTTGACAAGTTGAAAGCCAATTTTTCCAGCACCAATTATTAAAGAGGCTATCTTTCCTCCACTGAGGGTGTTTGGCTCCTTTATCGAAGATAAGATGGCTGAGTGTGTCTGGCGTTGTTTCTGCATCTTCTAATCTATTCCACTGGGCCTCAAGTCTGTTTCTTTGCCAGTACCATGCTGTTTTTAATCACAGTAGCTTTGTAGTATAGTTGCAGGTTGGGGATTGTGATACCCCCTGCCATGTCTCTGTTACCTAGAATTGCTTTTGCTATTCTGGGTCTCCTCTTGTTCCAAATGAATTTTTGGATTGTTTTCTCAAGGTCCATGAAGTATGCTGCTGGTGGGATCTCAATTGGAATTGCATTGACTCTATATAGCAGTTTTGAAAGTATGGCCATTTTCACTATATTAATCCTTCCTTCACAGGAGCAGGGCATGTCTGTCCATTTTCTGATATCATCTTCAATCTCTCTTTTCAGAGTGCTATAGTTTTCAGAGAAGAGGTCTTTGATTTCTTTCATTAGGTTGATTCTTAGGTATTTCAGTTTTTTGGATGCTATTGTGAAAGGAATTGTTGACCCTATTTCTCTCTCAGTGAGTCTGTCTTTCGTGGAGAGGAAAGCTATTAATTTTTGTCTGTTGACCTTGTAAGCAACTACTTGACTGAATTTGGTTATTAAGTCTAGAAGACTTTTGGTGGAGTTCTTGGGGTCTTCTATATACAGTATCATGTCATCTGCAAATAATGACAATTTGAAGTCTTCATTTCCTATCTTTATTCCTTTTATTTCTTTCTCTTGTCTAATTGCCATGGCTAATGTTTCCAAAACTATATTGAACAAGAGTGGTGATAGTGGACATCCTTGTCTTGTTCCTCATTTTATTGTGAAGGATTTCAGTATTTGACCATTTAGTATGATATTGACTGTTGGTTTTTCATAGATGGCTTTTATCAGTTTGAGGTAGAGACCATCTATTTAAAATTTTTGTAGGGTTTTGATCATAAATGAATGTTGGATTTTGTCAAATGCCTTTTCTGCATCTATGGAGATAATCATATGGTTTTTGTCCTTGGCTCTATTGATACAGTGTACTACATTGATTGATTTGCATATGTTTAACCATTCCCGCATCCCTGGGATGAATTCCATTTGATCAGGGTGTATGATCTTCTTGATGATCTTCTACATTCTATTTGCCAGAATCTTACTAAGGATTTTTGCATCTATGTTCATTAGTGAGTTTGGCCCATGGTTCTTCATTTTGGTTGGGTCTTTCTCTGCTTTGGGGATCAAGGTGATGCTTGCTTCCAGGAATGAATTTGGGAGTATTGCTTCCCTTTCCATTTCATTGAAGAGTTTCAGCAGTAGTGGCAGCAGTTCCTCTCTAAATGTCTTGTAGAATTCAGCAGTGAAGCCATCGAGGCCCAGGTCTTAGTTGATAAGTTTTTAATTACATTTTCAATTTCATTGGTTGATATTGGGTTGTTTAGAACTTTTAGGTCTTCTTTGTTCAACTTTGGTGATTCATATATATCTAAGAATCTGTCCATTTCTTCTGTGTTGTCCATTTTATTGGCATATAGGTTCTGGAAGTAGGTATTGATGATCCTTTGGATTTCTGCTGGGTCTGTTGTCATTTCACCCTTTTCATTCCTAATTGCATGGACTTGGGCCTTTTCTTTCCTTTTTCTGACAAGGTTGGCTAAAGGTTTGTCAATTTTGTTAATTCTTTCAAAGAACCAACTCTTGGCTTCATTGATTTTTTTGTACCGTTCTCTTAGTCTCCATTGTATTGATTTCTCCTCTGATCTTTATAATTTCCTCCCTTGTATGAGCTTTGGGTTTGTCCTGCTCTTCTTTTTCTAGAAGTTTGAGTTCAGCATCAGGTTGTTTAATTGGGCTCATTCTGTTTTCCTAATATGTGTATTCACTGCTATGAATTTCCCTCGTATGACTGCTTTCATTGTGTCCCATAGATTCCGACATGTTGTATTGTCCTTATCATTTAATTGAAGGAACTGTCTGATTTCTTCTTTAATTTCCTCTATAACCCATTGGTTATTCAGAAGTGTGTTGTTCAATTTCCATGTGTTTATGAAATTTTTTGAGTTTCTTTCACTGTGAATTTCCAATTTCATTGCACTATGGTCTTATAATATGCAAGGGATAACTTCAATTCCTTTGCACTTACTTAAACTTGTTCTATGTGTGAGTATGTGGTCTATTTTGGAGAATGACCCATGTGCAGCTGAGAAGAATGTGTATTCTGATTTTGTGGGATGGAAGACTCTGTAAACATCTGTTAAGTTCATTTGTTCAAGATTTTGATTGAGTTCTAGTATTTCATTACTTATTTTTAGTCTAGTTGATCTATCTATTTGTGAGTGTGGGGTGTTGAGGTCCCCCAGTACAATTATATTAGTGCATATATGCCTTTTCATGTCTGTTAATATTTGTTTTATATAGTTGGGCACACTAGTGTTTGGTGCATAGATATTTATGATTATCATCTCTTCCTCTTGGATTGTTCCCTTTACAAGGATGTAGTGTTCTTCTTCATCTCTCTTAATCAATGTTGGTTTGAAATCTACTTGATCTGCAAAGAGGATAGCTACTCCTGCTTTTGGGGGGGTTCCTGTTGCATGGAGTATTGTTTTCTTCCCTTTAGCTTTCAGTCTATGAGTTTCCTTTTGAATTAAGTGTGTTTCTTATATGCAGCATATTGTTGGATTTTGCTTCTTGACCCATTCTGCTAGTCTATTTCTTTTGATTGGTGAATTGAGTCCATTAACATTGATGGTTATAACTGAAACATATTGACTTATCATTGCCATGACTTTTTCTTTTTGTTGGGTTCTCCCCCTTTACATTTAATTTCTTGTCATGCCAGATGGGTTCATTCTGCTTTGCTTCATGGGGTTGTGATCCTCACTGTCTGTTCCTAGGATATTGTGTAAAATTCTTTGGAGTGCTGGTTTGGTATTCACAAAGTTCCTAAGGTGCTCTTTGCCATGAGAGTATCTTATTTCTCCATCAGTTTTGAAAGATAGTTTTACAACATACATAAATCTGGGTTGGAGTCTGTTTTTTTTTATTGCTTGAAATATGTCACTCCAAGCTCTTCTTGCCTCGATGGTTTGTGTTGAGAAGTCTGCTGTGATTCTGATGCACTTTCCTTTGTAGATGATTTGTTTCTTTTCTCTAACTGCTTGTAGAACTTTGTTCTTCTGTTGAGTTTCTGGAATCTTAACAATTATATGCCTATGTGTATATTATTTTTGATCAAGGCTATTTGGAGTCCTATATGCCTCACTTATCTGTATGTCAATCTCTTTTCCCTGCTTGTGAAGTTTCCTGCCATTACTTCTGTGAAGAGTTTTTTTATGTCATCTGCACTCTCTCCTATTTCTTCATTGACTCCAGTCAGTCTTGCTATTCTTCTTTTCATCTTCTAGCAGCTGCTGGATTGATTTCTCATGTTCTCTTATAATTTTGAAAGAATTTTTCTTTTCCTGGTCATTTAATTACAATCTTATCTTCTATATCTGAAATTCTGTCCTCACATTGGCTCATTCTTCTGTGTAGACTTTCAACAGAGTTTTTCATCTC
This sequence comes from Heterocephalus glaber, assembly GCF_053883595.1. Classification (NCBI taxonomy): domain Eukaryota; kingdom Metazoa; phylum Chordata; class Mammalia; order Rodentia; family Bathyergidae; genus Heterocephalus; species Heterocephalus glaber. The sequence goes on along the minus strand of NW_028258143.1, from coordinate 24,008,548 downwards.
CTGGAAATCTATTTGCATCTATTTTATGGATTCCATTTGTTTCCTATGTTGGGATTCCATCATGTTCCTCAGCTCCTCTCCAGATTTATTAATGATGTCTTGCACTAGGAGCACAATTTCTCCTGTTATCTGAGAAATTATTTCTGATTTCATTTTTTCCAGATCCTCTTTTGTTGCCAGTTCAGTGGGTCCAGGTGGTTGAGTATCAGAGTGTTCCATCTCATTTCCCTTTGGGGTTGCTGTAGGTGATGTGGAAGTCTGGTTGTGAGACTTATTTATGTGTTTTCTCATTTTGACTTGGGGGGCAGGAGGGATGCTGTTGGCACCTGCAAGGCTCACCTCCTCTGAGCTGGGAGAGGTGGGTCAGGGGCCAGAAGCAGCCGTAGGGTTGGTGGCCTGCAAACCCCTTCCTCTGGACCAGGAGCAATGGGACAGTGGCTCAGTAGCCCCTACCTCTGGGCTGGGAGTGGTGGCATAGACAGCAGCCCAAAAGCCCTTTCCTCTCATTTGGGAGCAGCAGGGGGGATGGTGGCTGGGCAGCACCTTCCTCTGGACCAGGAGCAGTGGGACGGTGGCTCAAAAGCCCCTACCTCTGTGCAGGAATTCTTTAAATGCTGAGAACTTGATTAGCTCCAGTACCGTGATCTGGCGGTCCAGTGTCCTCTGAGTCTTTGTAGTGTGGAACCAGGTAGCCGTACAGAGAAGAGGCCAAAGGAGTTGGGGGGGGGGGTCCAGTGGATTGCTGCCAGGGCGCGGGTTGATTCAATGTTTTCAGTGTGACTGGTGACCTCGGGACCACATCCGCAGGCTACATTAATTTTTTTTTTTTTGCATCATCTAGCAGCTACTAGATTGATTTTTCATGTTTCCTTGCTATTTTTAAGAAGTATCTGTTTCTGATCACTAACCAGTATCCTGTCTTCTATATCTGATATTCTGCCCTCACATTGGCTCATTCTCCTGTGTATACTTACAGTGAAGTTTTTAGGCTCCTGGATATCTGTTTGAATCTGTTTTATTGATTCTATTTCTTTCCTATGCTAGGCATTCATGACTTGCATCACATACCTAAGCTCCTTTAATATTTTGTCTGTATCTTTCATTCTGGTCACCATCTCTATAGTTATCTGGGAAATGATTTCTGCTTCAATATTTTCCTAAAGCTTCATTCATCTGCTTGATTACTCTCCTGTTATCACTTCAAAGAATCCACGTGGGTGACTTTTAGATTGTTTCACTTCATTGCCCCCGGTGTTTGCCTTTGGTGAGTTTAAATTCAGGGGGTTGGGGGTTGCATCTTGTTTAAGTGTCTTCTCATTTTCTATTTATTTTTTTTTAAGTTTGATTCCTGAGGTGATGCTTGTAAATTACTCATGGCAAGTGACTTTATTGCCAATATTCAGAACCCTTGTGAAATGACTACTTCTCAGAAGTGTCTTCCATGTGTAGCTAGCTTTTGAGTTTTGAGTCTGTTACAGGATCCTACCTCTTCAGTTTATCAGGGATGAGAAATTTCTGCCTATTTGGCCCAGCTGCAGATTCTTTGGTACTGGCCTGTAGATTTTTTTAAGACCCTTAGACAATCTCAGTCTTGGTATACCAGAAGGAACAATTGATTGGTATAATTATGTCACCTTGGCTAATGTACAATAACAATAACATCAAATAGAGCCTATAAAATGATAAATTGTAGCCTTTAATATGACTTTTGTAACCTTAGGGGAGATTTAAAAGGGGTTAGGGGGTAAAAAACAGAAATAGAACAAGAGAAAGAGGTCAGAAGCAAGGCTGGAGGACAAACTTTAAGAAATTGATGAAGAAGACAGGTGAGAAAAAGAAAAGAAAACATAAAAATCAGACTAGAGTAGACCAACAACAAAAAACTAGAAACTGTGTTCAAACAATCAAGAAAACACACACACACACACACACACACACACACACACACACACACCAAGAGCTAGAAAGGAGGACAAACAGAAAGAAAAAACAAAAAAGAGAAAAAAACCCAAAAGTCCTAATTCAAGGTGTGTCCCTCCTGTCACTGTTAGACAATGTGCAAACAGAATCCAGAGCCAAATCGATTAATCCTAGCAAGCTAGCTGCAGCTTCATGGTGAGGTAGTGAATGATCCCAGCCTGCCTGACCCTTTAGTTCCTCTGCAGTTCAGGCCAATTTCTGGTTATGAGGCTGGAACCAGATTCTTTGAGGCTATAACAGTCTGTGTGTCTCTTGCCAGGTTGAACTCCACTCCCTGACCTCCTCTGCTGACTTGAACTCAGCATCCACGCCAAGGCTCTGGAAACCATTATATGGAATCTGTCCACAGCTGTTCTGAGTTCCAAACTCATTTGCCCCCTCTCCAAGATGGCTACCAGCCAATCTCCCTCTCCTGGGTGATGTCTGGATCTGGATAACTCACCAGGTGCTGCAGTCTGGTTCATCCATTGCTCCATTTCATTGGTGCATTTGTCTGTGGAGGCCTCTAGGGTCAACAGTAATCACTGTGCATCTGAAGTTTTGGCCTGCTGTTCCCTCGAGTAGAGTCTGGCCTCTGGGAGAAAGAGCTGCTTGGTACCTCCCTCCTCCTCATTAAAGTCTCTCTCTTCACTTTCCCTGTAGACTTCAATTCTTGCCTCAGATTCTTCCTGGGTCCCAGGGACCCACTTCCCTCCTCCTTCTTCTCTTTAAGCTGCCATATTCCAGTGTAAGGACACCAAATCTCAGAGAAGGTCTTTCAAGAGTAATAATCCTTTTACAGAAATAGTAAATTCATCAGGACAATCTAATCATTCATATTTACACACCTAATAAAATATAAGAAAAAACTTATAGAATTATATGGAAAAACAAAAAAATGACAATAATTATAAGAAATATCAATATGCCTCTTTCCATCAGAGAACAAGTAGATTAGACGTTAAAAAAGATATTTGAGACATGAAAAACACTATCAATTAACTTGAAAATGTTTACACATATGTAGACTACTTCACCCAATAGCAGCAGAATACAGACTAAATATATATTGAATGTTTCCTGTTACACTATATTTTGATTCATAAAATAGTTCTAAATAAACTCAAAAGTATTCAAGTTATACAATATTTTACCTCTGGTAACAATGACCAAACTTGAGTCAGAAAAGAAAGGACTCTGAAAAAATCTTCAAATAGTTAGAAATTATAACAAACTTTTAAACTATCAACAAAGAAAATAGAAAATATTTTCAACCAAATAAAAACAAAACACAATATACCAAAAGTTATGAGATATTATTCAAGCTGTATTTGAGAAGGAACTTAAAGCATTAAATCTCCACATGATAAAAAATAGTCTCAGAACTATGTATTCCATATATAACATAGAAAACCTGAAAAAGAAGAGCAAATTAAGCCCAAGTTAAGTGCAAGAAAGATAATAATAAGTACCAGAGGAGAAAGCAATGAAATAAAAAACAAAAACAATAAAGTCAAAGAAGCAAAAGCTTGTTGGTTATTTAAGATCAATGAAACTGACTGCATTCTGGCCAGAGAGATCAGGAACAGAGAAGACAAAAATTACTAATATCAGGGAAAGAATTATTTAGTGACATCAGTATATGTCCTACAGACCACAAAAGAATGATGAAGGAAAATAATCATCTTTATGCCAATATATTTCACAATTTAGATGAAACAAATTTCTTAAAAGGTTAAAACAACCAAAGTGCACTCAAAAGAAACATAAATTAATAGTGTTATGTTTAGTAACAAAATTATACATGTACAAAGAATAGTCCAGGTCCACATGATTTTAATGAATAAATTGTACCAAACATTGGGGAATAAATGAAAATTAATAATCTAGACAAATTCTTCAAAAAATTATCAAAATGAATTATGTCTCCCAAGTCATTCTTTGAGGAAGCATCAGTATCATCTTGAAAACAAAACCAGAAATAGATATTACAAGAAAAGAGAACTATATACTAACATCTCCTATGAATACACATGTAAAAATTCTGAACATTTTAGCAAATAATATCCAACTGTGTAAAAAATAATGCATAATGCAAGGTGACTAATTCAAAGAAATGAAAATTTGGTTTAATACTTGAAAAATCAATCAGTGTAATGCACTATCTCAAGGTACCAAAAAAAAAAAAGCAATTTCAACAGATGGAGAGAAAGTATTTGAAAATTCTAATATCTATTCCTGATATAAGTTTTCATGAACATTAGGAATAGAAAGGAGCATTGTCAATTTGAAAAACAGCACCAAGGAAAACCTACAGTTAGTATTCACCTCTATAGTAAAAGATTGAATGTTTTCTCCCTAAGTTCTAAAACAAGTCAAGGACTTTTTTTCTTAATACTTCTATTTATTGTTTTAGTGAAAGTCCTTGCAAACATAATAAACAAAACTAAAATCCATCATGATTGGAAAGGAAGAAATAAAATGATATTTTATCACTAGTAACATAAATATCACCTTTGTAGAAATTCCAATGGAATCTATCAAAATCTACTGGAATTCATAAGTACATTTATAAAAATTCTAGCATATGAAAAGAAAATGTCACCAAAAATAGATTTAATTTTTACATAGTTGCATCAAGCAGCAGTAAATTGAAATTTTTAAAATAATGTTTACTATTCAAAACATATGATATACTTAGAGACAAACTTGAAGCATATGTGAAATAACTGTACTCTGAAAGGTACAATACATTGCTAGAAGAAAATTAAACAGGATTAAAGAAATGAAGCAATACATCATAATTATGAATTGGAAGACATGATAATCAGGTGGCAATTATATTCAAAATAATGTAAAAATTTAATGCTATCCCAATAAAGTTTTATTGTTGATATTGACAAGTTGATTAACAAATGTATGTGAAATAGTAAAGAAACTAGACTAACCAACAAAACTTTGAAAAAGAAATTAAAAACTAATAATCCTTGACTTTAAGACTTATGTTAACCAAGGAGGTGCATATTGGGGTATATGTAGATAAATCAAGAAAATAGAATGGAAATTTCAGAAATAAACCCAATCATGTAACAGATGACTGATTTTCAACAAAAATTTAAAAGCAGTTCAGTGGAGAAATAAATATCTTTTTAACCAATGGTTCTGGAATAATTTGACAACTATATGCAAAGAAAACAAAAAAGAAAACAAAAAAGGACAAGAACACAAAACTCTGATCCGTTCCTAATACTACATACAAAAATAAATGGAACATATATCATAAACCTAAATATGAAAAGAAAAACTAAAAATCTACTGGAAGAAAACATGAATCTAATACAGATCTCTTAATGATTACACCAAAGTCTAATCCAAATTTGAATTCATCAAAATTAAAAATCTCTTCTCTTTGAAAGACATTATTGAGATAATAATAACACAGTTAAAGATGGTGAAAATATGGAAGTCAGAACTGTTACTCTTCAAACAAAATGTAAAATGGTACAAACACTTTGAAGAAGGGTTTGGCAAATGTTCATAACCATTTTCTTTTTAGGCATTTTCTCAAAAGAAATGAAAGTATGTGCACAAGACTTCTAGAAAATTAATAGTAGCTTTATTCACTATAGGCCAAATCATGAACAATCCAAGTGTTTGTCAACAGGAGAACAAGTAAATACATTGTGATATTTCCTATTCACTAAATGAAAACTAACCAGCAAGAAAAGCTGTTAGCAACTGATACAAATAAAACAGGAGTGTAAAAGACACAGAGAGTGAAGAGCATCATACACGTAAGAGCTCATATTGTATAATAATTCAATTTAAATGAGCTTCTAAAGGAAACAAAACTAACCAGTAGTGGAAGAAATAGCCATGCCAGGAATGAGAGAGACAAATTATATGCTTGAGAGTAATATAAACTATTTTGATTATTGTTTTAGGTGATATTTCTATGGACATAGGCTACTATAAAAATTCCTCACTATAATGCTTATGAATATTAATTTATGATATGTAAATTATACCTTAATTCCAAAAATATTTTGAGAACAAAAGAGTTTCTGATGAAGTAAAATTATTTCTCATCATCACTTGGTAAAGGATACAATTGAGAAGTGCTCTTTATGCCTCAATAAAACATGAACAATAAATTAACCCTTGTTTTTGGTTACTGAGGCATGAAGGAAGCAAGAAATGATTAATTAGCATATCAAGTTTTACTCGTTCCAGGCAAATCACCTGCTATTTTTGCTAACTAAAAAAAAAAAAATCGTACATTTTTCATGTTTAGATTGATATATTTTATATCAATTCTTTATAATATTTTGGGTTTTTGGGGGGGTGTTTTATTCTTTCTGGGAAGAACATAAAATTCTACACAGCAGAGGCCTTATCGATGAGAGCTATGAAATTGATATTAGAAAATTCTGGTAGTTCGTGACTTGTGCATTTTTAAAATAATAACCTATGGTGATGAGCAGTGGTGCAAATGACAATTATTTTGATACTGGGGAAGGATAAAATCCATTTTTATTTTCTGGAATATTAAGTGTGAAAGAAAGAAAGAAAGCTTTTTCCAATCTCCATCCTGTCTCCAAATATCAGTGATTCCCAGGAAAATATTGAGTATTAAGGTTAAATGAAGGCAGGAGATTTGAAATTAACATATATTGACTGAATATTATGTACTTGGCATTTTTCAAGATGCTTTATTTACAGTGTCGTTTAATCTTCACTAGTCTTCAGTTAACCACAGAAATTATTTATCATTCCCATATTAGAGATGAAGAATCTAGGGCCCCTTATCTAAGTAACTTGCCTATTTTGCGTCATGTTATTAGATTGAAAACCTATGTGAGAAGGGAGGTGAAGAGAGTTTGCCATGCTGCCTGTCTTATTTGCCCCAGGACCATTCCAAAGGACTCCTGTTCCTGAATTAAAATATCTATCTGATCTCCAAACCACAGTCCAAGGAACAGGAAGAAAAAGTGTTATTTGATTTGTGGTAAAGACAACGTATCAGATTTGTTTAATTACTTTTTCATTATTTAGCTCTCAGAAACACCACCTATTAATCACATGAAAAACAGAAGTCATTAGTCAGATAGCCAAGAGCAAAGACAGCATATAGGAGATGCAATCATCACCTTGGACGTGTGCCAACATTTACCCAGCTGCTTGTTGGCTGATGACACAGAATAGAACACATTGGAGGAAGATGGCTGGAAGAACCACAAGTTTTATTTGTTTTCCAAGGAAAACAAAGAATAAAAAGGAAAAATAGCACTTTGATGAAATTCTAAAATATATTCTTTTGGAATCTGTAATCACCACTGAGTTTGTCATGGCCCACTAAAGATTAAAAATGCATCAGATGTAGTTTGCAAGCTATAAACAGATGTGTTATCATGAAGCAGAGACTGAGGAATGAAGACCATGCAACTCTTTAGCTAAAAGTCAACCCAGGTGTCATTTTATTCACAGGCAATATGGAGGCAATAATTATGCTTCTAAGAGAACTTATGTGAATCTTTAAAAAAAAATTTATCAAACACTATATGATACATGAGTCAAACCTACCTTTTTCCCTTCCTTCCACCATCTAAATAATTTGGAAGGAATTGAGTACTTCTTTAGAATGATGTTAATTAGTATATTTAGGCAATTCTGAAATGCAGCCCTGACTGGGCATAGTGGTGTATGGTTGTAAACCCACTATTTGGGAAGTTGAGCAGAAGGATTACCTTGAGTTCAAGACCAGCCTGGGCTACACAGTGAGTTCAAGACCAGCTTGTACTACATAGCAGGATTCTGCCTAAAAAAATAAGTATAAATAAATAAATGAAATGTAGCCCTAAACACAAATTAGCAAATGTCATTCAAGCTTCCTGTATTACCTAGTGACAATCTGTGATATTGTGTGCGGGTATCCAGAACATCTTTTATGTACAGAAATTCATTTCCATAATGTGTACCCAAACCATGAGATTTTGTCACTTCAATAACAAGCTTTATATGTGGGCCACTTTCTTACTGTTACTCCTGAAAAAATATGGAAGGTCCAGGTGTGTCAAAGTACATTGAGACTGAACCCACTGAACCCTAAATTTGGGGAGAATAGAATCAATGGATTTTAAAATTGTTTTGGTGCTTTTCAGCTGCCTTATACTGGGCAATTTAGAAACAGGAGAACTTACTGCTTATCTTTCTGGAGATTGGACAGTCTGATCAAGGTGCCAGCAGATTCAGTGACTGGGAACAGCAATTCTGCCTAAAGAACTCCCTCTGTGGGTGTCTTCTGATACTGCCTCTTACATGAAAACAAACACCATCAGGCCTCAGTAGTAGTAGTAGTAGTAGTATTTATTAGTACATGTTTGCAGTACATGCACTGTACAATTATCTTGGGGAGTTGGTACTTATACATAGAACAGGTTGTTTGTTTTTAAAAATCCCCTTCTCTCTCTCCTCCCTCTCTCCTCATCTAATTTGCCTTTGCCCCTTTTCATTCCTCTTGACATTATTACTCTTAGTTCATGGTATGGCCTATAATGTCTACATTTATTGAGATGATTAGGATCCTGTACATGGTATCTCCTCACTTTACCCATTTACACATCTCTTCCCCTTGGTCCCCTGGACCCTTTCCCATCTGCAAGAGATCTGGCCCCTTGTCTCATTCTACCCTTCATTCTTGTCTTAGCTTGTATTTTGCCTCACTCAAATGTGAGATATTATGCAGTATTCAAGCTTGTGTATCTGATTTATTTCACTCAACATTACATTTTTCAGGTGTATTAATTTTCCTACAAATGTCTCAAATTCTTCCTTGTCTGTAGCTGAGTGGATAAAGGCCTCTTCCATAAGGGCGCTAATTGCTTACGGGTAGAGTTCTCAGGAGCAAATCACTTCCCAGAGGACCTAGCTACTCATTACACTGCCTTGTTGGTTAGGGTTCCACACATGAATTCAGTGGGAACACACTCACACCAAATCAAATGTTTAAAATCAAAGCAAGTTTCACAGATCCTTCACAAGTATGATAATGACAGAAAACTACTTATTTATTTGACATCTTCATTTTTATCAATCTTATTCAGCTTAGCCTATGTGACTTTTTGAAATGCTTTTCTAAAAATTCTCTAAATGATAATTTCAAAAAAATTAAAATCAGACAGAGCCCAGTACAGGGAAAAAGGTAACTGTAAGTCATTTTTATCAATATTTCAACATTTACTATTTATTCCAATGCTTCGTAATGAAAAAAAAAAAAAGGTGTTGTGATTTGAAGTTATACCCAGGTATATAAGGAAAGAGTGTGAAAATTTAGAATGGTAAATGTCTGTTGAATGCTGTGTAATGTGTAAGAAGGTTACACGTTATTTTACTTCATCTTATCCATGATTGTGTATGTCTTCTTTGTCTATCATCTACATCTACACCTAAAAGCTACATCATCTAGGTTACATATTTGACTTAAATTCATAGAGGACTTTAGTTTGGCCTTTTTTGCTTTAAAAAGATTTTGACTCAATTACTAAACCCTCATTTCTTTGTTGGCATAGTTTGTCATTACTTTATAAAGATAAAAGCTTTGCCCCTAAGAAGGTTTTCAGAATAGCTAAACACTGGAAACATCTTCATATATTCCCTTTAACAGATGCGCCAAAGTAAAACTTCCTATCAACTTCCTGGGGCTGGCCATTTAGAATTATGGTGCTGCATCCGGGCGTATGGTGATTCCATATTACAGTAAGACACACAGAGAGAATGGTGAGTAAATGTGGTACAGTTGCCTTGCTTCTTCTCATAAATCCCATGGTTACTTGCCCTTGGGGCATGGAAATCAAGACAGATCAATGTTGGTCCTACTATTCAGAGTTCATTGCTGTTATCTAAAAAAATGAGACTATAATATAACACCTACCAGACATGGTGGCATATACCTATAATCCCAGCACTCTGGAGGCTGAGGCAGGAGGATTCCTGTGAGTTCAAGGCCAGCCTGGGCTGCATAGTGAGTTTAAGGCCAGGATGAACTACATAGTGAGACATTGTCTCACAAAATCAAGAAGAAAAGAATATGAATATATATATATATATATATATATATATATAAAATCTATCTTTCCTACATAGGTGCTGTGTTTGATAATAGCTTCTATGTTGTTTTTCACCATGTACCACTCCTTTCCATTCTTAAGGTTTTCTATTGAAGAATAGATATTTTAATCTTTTTCTGGTCTCATGGAAAAAGCCCTTGACTTTTCTTAAACACCCAAGAGTCTTCATAGAGCCTAACAATATCATCCTTCTATGACAAAACAAAAAGCACTTATGTGTACAAAGATACTTTTGGAGCAAGTTTGTGACTCATTTATAGTTGAATCCATATGCGTAGCATAGTCTGGAATTTAATAAGTGTTATGATATTTTTTCAAACATGCAACAGATTTTTTAATGCCTTCATATCAGGAGCTATGATGGCACAGGGGTCACAGAGATGAATAACACCTTAGGACCAATGGGACAACATGAAATTTAGGTGAGCAGATAAAAGATCAACTGGTAGTCAGGCAATGTGGCACATGCCTAGAATTCTAGCACTCTTGAGAGGCTGAGGCAGGAGGATTGCAAGTTCCAATCCAGACCAGTCAACTTAGTGACTTAGCAAGACCTTGTTTCAAAAAACTAACAAAAGTTTTAACATGACATAAAAAACAAGGACTAGCAATGTAGAATACTGTAAAGATGCTGGGTTCAACCTCCAGTACTAGAAAAATTTTAAACAAATGAAAGAATTGACTTATCAAATGTGAAATGCTCATTATCAGACCCACTTTTTTAGACTCTTCTTTGGAATAGCCTGCACTAGGCAATTAAGAAAAGTCTTGTATCAGGGAAGGCAGAATCTTGAAGATTAACTAGAAGTTTTTTGAGTTGAAAAGGGGACATAAAAAGACTGCTGGAAGCAATTTTCCCTTAATCAGGCAATTGCTCAGATATATTTTCCTTCCTGGCCTTTCAATTCATGAAACATTCATCCTTTACATAGGAAGTACAATCAGACTCTGGCCTTGACTCTGGTCTGGATCTTGACAAACTTTGACAACTCTGGCAGTCACCCCGTCTCTAGCCCAGTTAGCTCAGCTCTGACTTCTTTCTGAGCTCTGGCTGGATAACCCTGAAACTTCAAGTGAAATGTGTTTTCTTTGAGATCTACTCAACATGCTAATGCTGATCTCCTATAAGAGAGATGACAGGACAGTTTGGAAAAGAACAACAAAGAAAGCAAACGGTCACAGGTTTATCCCAAAAGCTAGCTGGAATTAGAGCTAGCTAGGTTTCTCCCTGCTAATGGAGCCCTGAGAGTCATGTATCAGAAAAATCCAGAGAATTGCATCACATCTATGGCCCTGAGGAGTAGAATGCTAAGAACCTGAAGATGGAAGGCAACATGAGCAAGGAAGAAAATAGCTCTTTAGTGTGTTTTTGATGTGGGACCATTTAAAACTATTTTCTTCTATTTTAAAACAAAATTGAGGGGAGGGGGTTTGGGGGGATGGGAAAAAATAAAATAAAATTTATTTTAAAAATTAACTTAAGCTAGTCCTAGTGACATACACTGTATGCAGGAAACTTAAGCTAGTCCCAGTGACTTACACTGTATGCAGGAGGGTTACTTGAGGCCAGGAGTTTAGGACCAGTTTGGTAACATAGTAAGACCCTGTCACAAAAAATTCATACAATAAAGAATAAAAATAAAATGAACTATATATGTATGTCAAGCCACCTTTAAAAACAAGACCCATATAAAGTTCAGAGCGTATTTTCATCAAAAATTTTTCTTAAGTGGGGTTCTCCAAAACAAAACATATTTTCTACCAAATGATTTCAAATAACCTGCAAGCGCATGTGTTTGAAATGATAGCTCCAGGAGAATAATTATGATATAAACTAACTCTTTCCTGCACCTGCATAGTGAAGCCAATCCCCTTACAGACATGTCCCCATCTTCTTGGAGACAGTTGTGCTCAAATTCAGGTAAAGGCAATCTCTCAGAGGTGGAATTTAATTTTGGAGTGCAGGCATGTAATCAATAACTTCACCAAGAATTCAGTAAACAAATGTATGAGTATATCTTTCTCTCATGTTTTCCCCTAGACCTAACATTTTGTTCTCTCAGATGGCAAACTCCTGTTTTCAGCTATATAAAGACAAGGGTACAATTTCACAAGTATGTCAAAGATTATAGCCCCGGTTCTTCTAATTTAAGTTCAGTTTCTGTTGCCTTATCAACTTACAGACATGATCCATCTCTGTTCAAATTTTGTGTTGTGTTTTAAATACCCTCATCTTTGACTCTCACTCCAAGAAGGATTAGAAAAAGTGCCAGAAATGAGCGAGAAGCAATAAAAATAAACATTTTACTTTGATCTGTCCATTTTGAATATTTTGTGGTTCAAACAGAGAGCAGCAGAGGAGGAAGTGGGTTTTCTTCAAAGCACATCTAAATAGTGTATGACAGCCAATTACTGGCCCTAGCTGGGGCTTTCACACTTCCTACTTCAATTGAAAATGAAAAGAAAGCACTGTTCCTCTCCATGGATAACTCCTTTGATAAGAATATTTACAAATCGGGACAGGAAGAATGGAATTATAATAGAATTACACAAAATGCAGTACCTGCCTTTACTGAAACCATTTTCTCTAGGTGTTATTAAGTATTCACACTGTGCCAATGCATGTTAAACCATTTAATTTAAATAAAATGTAAGTCGTTGGTTGGATATATTAAAGATGATGTGAGAAACACCTAAGTGAACACCGGAAGGAATCATTTATTTTGAAGTAGAAGTAAAATAAATACTAGTTGCACCAAAAATCCACATTAAGTCTTTCTTTAAGAAAACACCTGATATCACAAACTGTGCTGCTATGAACATGGGTGCACATATATCACTGTGGTATGATTCTTTTAATTCTTTGGGGAAGATCCCCAAATGCCCATCAACTGGAGACCGGAACAAGAAAATGTGATTTTTTTAATAAAATGGAGTACTACTCAGCCATCAAAAATGAGAAATTAGAGACATTTATTGATAAATGGATGCACATTGAGGCCATACTCTTAAGTGAAATAAATAGGACACACATGTCAATACCGAATAGTTTCTCTAGTGTGAGTAACTGAAAGTGTAAATAAGGACTAAAAGGTATAATAGATAATGTGAAATAGGAAGAAAAGGGGCAAAGAGGAAAGGGAAGTGGGAGGGGTAGGGGAAAGGAAACAAGGGAATGGAATTAATATGAGAAAATGGAAAAAAGGAATGGAGTGGTTGAAGTTAGGGCAGGAGAAGGGGGCAAAATAAGAACCTAGAGAGAGTATGTAAAGGTCCATATCTCCCATAATGAATGTCATTATATTGTACACCTAAAATGTACCGATAAAAGGATATACCAAAAAAAAAAAAAAGAAAACACTTGATAATTACCTTGCAGTAGTAGCTAAAACCTTCAAAACAACAGCCAAAAGAACACAGAAGATGGAAAAGTGTTACTGCCTGATTAAGTAAGTGGACTAAAATGAGAAAAGAAGGAAAAATTCTGAAAGAAGAATAGAGAGACAGTAGCCATCCATATGTTTTGTGGCTTGTGATGAGGTGGAATACAAAAAGGTCTTACAGTGAGGAGAGAAAATCTATCAAGCATTTAGGAAGGTTTTTGGAATCCCCCTTCTACCTTCATTACTTACGACATCTTTAATGAAAGGAACAAAGATAAAAATGTTCCCTGTCCTATGATGGAGTTGCATCTCAACAAACCCATTGCAAGTTCAAAGTGCACTGAGTATGCTTAACCCATCAACATCATACCTGTAAACACAGCAAACTATAGAGTGTCCAGTGTCTCCCCTTGTGATCATTGGCTGACTGGGAGCTGCGGCTGCCACCTCTGCACAACACCATCAGAGAGCAATACACCACACACTGCTACCTGGGAAGATTCTGATTTCAAAATGTTGCTCTTTGATTGTTGCTTACACTGCTATGGAGTCAAAGAGGCATAAGTTGAAGTCTCCTAAGTGGCAGACCATCTGTACAAATGTTTATGTTGAGGTCTTTCTCATAAGTATTAAAGATAAGACTGAATTTCATATCTGTATTTTCTACCACATAATTAAGAAAAGCTAAAGTAAAAGAAAAATACCAACAACAACAAATTCAACAAATAGGCAGAAACCAAATTCTTTTTTTTAAATTAATTTTATTGGTACATTTTAGGTATACAATATAATGACATTCATCATTGGAAATTTGCACCTTTACATAATCTCTCTTGGTTCTTATTTTTTTCCCTTCTCCTGCCCTCCCTTCAACCACTCCATTCCTCCCTATTTACAAAGACTTTGTTTCCATTTTTTTCATTTTCTCATATTAATTCCATTCCCTTGTTTCCTTTCCCCTACCCCTCCCACTACCCTTTTGCCTATTTTCTTCCTATTTCACATTATCTATTATACTTTTTAGTCCTTATTATACTTTTAGTTTCTCACACTAGAGAAACTATTCAGTATTTACACGTGTGTCCTATTTAGAGAGTATGTGGTCTGTTTTGGAAAACGACCCATGAGCAGCTGAAAAAATGTATATTCTGATTTTGTGGGGTGGAACACTCTGTAAACATCTGTTACATTCATTTGTTCATGAGTTTGATTGAGTTCTAGTATTTTGTTGCTTAATTTTTGTCTAGTTGATCTATTTGTGAAAGTGGGGTATTGAGTTCCCCCAGTACTATTGTATTAGTGCTTATTTGATTTTTCATGTCGGTTAGTATTTGTTTTATATGGTTGTGTGCACTAGTATTTGGTGAATATATATTTATGATTGTCATCTCTTCCTCTTGGATTGTTCCCTTTACAAGGATGTAGTGTTTTTCTTTGTCTCTCTTAATCACTGTTGGTTTGAAATCCACTTGATCTGCAAAGAAGATAGCTACTAGCTACTTCTGCTTTTTTTTTTTTTTTTTTTTTTGGATTCCTGTGGCATGGAGTATTGTTTTCTACCCTTTAACTTTCAGTCTACGAGTTTTTTTAATTAAGTGTGTTTCTTGTATGCAGCTTATTGTTGGATTTTGCTTCTTGACCCATTATGCCAGTCTATTTCTTTTGATTGGTGAATTGAGACCATTAACATTGATGGTTATAACTGATATGTATTGAATTATTCTTGTCACAACTTTTTCTTTTTGTTGGATTCTCCCCCTTTCTGTTTGATTTCTTGTCATGCCTGATGGATTCATTCTGCTGGGCTTCCTGGCATTATGATCCTCATTGTCTTTTCCTACAATATTGTCTATAATGTTTTGGAGTGCTGGTTTAGTATTCATGAAGTTCCTTAGGTGCTCTTTTTCATGAAAGTATCTTATTTCTCCATCAATTTTGAAAGATGGTTTTGCAGGGTACATCAATCTGGGTTGGAGGCTGTTTTCCTTTAGGGCTTGAAATACATCACTCCAAGCTCTTCTTGCCTTGAGGGTTTGCACTGAGAAGTCTGCCATGATTCTGATGGGATTTCCTTTGTATGTGATTTGTTTGTTTTCACTAACTGCTTGTAGAATTTTATTCTTCTGTTGGGCTTCTGAAATCTTAACTATTATATGCCTATGTGTAGATTTTTTTTTATCAAGGCTAGTTGGAGTCCTATATGCCTCACTTATCTGTATGTCAAGTTCTTTTCCCCTGCTTGGGAAGTTTTCTCCCATCACTTTTGTGAACAGTTTTTTTATGTTGTCTGCACTCTCTCCTGTTTCTTCATTGACTCTGATCAGTCTTATGTTTTTCTTCTTTGCATCATCTAGCAGCTGCTGCATTGATTTCTTGTGGTCCCTCACTATTTTATAGAAATTTTTCTTTTCCTGTTCACTAATTGCAATCTTATCTTCTATATCTGAAATTCTGTCCTCACATTGACTCATTCTGCTGCATAAACTTTCTATGGAGTTTTTAATCTCCTGGAAATCTGTTTGCATCTGTTTTCTGGATTCCATTTGTTTTCTATGTTGGGATTCCATCATATTCTTCAGCTCCTCTATTTTTTTGTCTGTGTCCTCTCTAGATTTATTAATCATGTCTTGCAGTATGGGCACAATCTCTACTGTTATGTGAGAAATTATTTCTGATTTCATTTTCTCCAGATCCTCTTTTGTTGCCAGTTCAGGGAGTCCAGGTGGTTGAGTATCAGATTGCTGTATTTCATTTCTCTTTGGGGTTGCTTTAGGTGATGTGGAAGTCTGGTTTTGAGACTTGTTTACATGCCTTCTCATTTTAATTGGGGGGGCAGGGATGTGTGCTGCTGGCGCCAGTGTGGCTCACCTCACCTCCTCGGTGCCAGGGGGGCAGTGGTACAGAGGCCCAGAAGGTTCCTTGGCAGAAGCCAAATTCTGACACAAATGATGAAAACATATGAGTGTGTCTCTTCATTCCATCATTCTCCAAACGCTTCTGTGACTAGTGAACATTATCAACTAAGCAAACAAAACACAAGAAGATAACCATTGGATATTGAATGTCAAAATATGTTGTTGTTATTCTTTAGGGTGGGGAAGTTCCAATTAATTTCTGGGTTATACTGTGTTGAAGTTTAACCAGGAAAGTAAAATTTCAACTGTTTCTGTACTAAAAGCATTGGATTTAGGGAGCTAAGGTTCCTGCCAGGTCCTCATATATTAAGAAGAAACATCTAGAATGGATCAACTTATGTCTTATCTGGTAAGATATTTGACTTGACATAAGCCTTAAATGATTTCTCAAATGAAAAGATATTTGTTGGCCCTAAATATATCACACATAATCTTGACTTTGAGGTAAATATGGTGAAGATTGATAAAAATACACATATTATGTTTATAGATATAAAATTAATTTCCTCAGGGAAGCATTTGTTCCATGTTTGTTTATTTCTACCCATCCAACAATGAGTCCGGTTCATGAATTTGTATGTTTTAAAGACCATGATTGTTTTAAATGAATAGCAATTTAATGAAAAAGTGGAATTAGTGTTATCTCTTTTTTAAAAAGTGTTTAAATTATATGCCCAGAATTTGAGTGTTAAAACTCTGGTAATATCTCTCCAATCAAAAACAAAAATAACAAAAACAAAAAAACTATCTTTTAAATGATTCTATGTTTGCCAATTTTCACACCTGCAGTAGTGCATATGGTATGTTCAATGATTGGTCAATAATCTAATTTCTGTCTCAAGTCAAACTGTGATGTGTGTCTGTAATCTATGCTAATCCATAAAATGACTCATATGAAATAATTTTTATTTTATTGCAGAATAAGGCAATGGATGCTTTAATGTTTTAAGAGACCACATGACAAATGATAAAAATGTGGTCTTTCAATTCTGTCAGACTTAGATTTGTTTATATTCTGCTACTTCATGAGGGCTTGTTGTGCTCAAAAATGTCACTGGAATTCTCTGCATCCCAGTGTCCTCTTATCTTATGAGATTTAAATGTTTATTCTTCACTGTAAGTAGACACTTGCAATGAATATATAATAATTTGTTACCAACACTGTGACAGAGCTGTTTTGATAGGAAAAAGTTTAATGCAGCTGAAACAAACAAATCCATTTTTAAAAATGGAACAAAGTACCGGTTGCTTTTGGCCATTTTCTCAGTTCTCAGCTTGGTCGTGTCCTTTAACTTCTGGCTCACTAGATTATAACTGTATCTTTTTCTTTCTTCCTGCCTCCTCCTGATGCCTTTGTCAGTATAAACCTGAAGTAGCAGCTAGATTTCTCCTGCTATTCTCTATCTCTTGGTCTTGCTGCTTCCTATTCTCCCACAGGACATCATTTGTGGTCCAACCACATTCAGGCTACCTAGGATTTCTTGAAGCTGAATTATAATGCAAGTTAACTTACATCTACTTAGACTTTATTTTTCAGAAACATTTCCAAAGTATTGAAATTCAAAATCTTGCCCCATTTCATGTATGTGGAAAAATCAATTTTATGTTCATTAATTAATAGCCCCATACTTCATCTCACGGATATTTCCATGTGTAAAAATAAGAAAATAATAGTCAGTTCAGAAATGACATCTACTCATTTATGTGTCAATCACTCTGGCCAATTATCCTCTGGGAATATTTATTCTATGTTTCCATATTTTCTTTAAAAAAGCTTTTCAACAAGCAAAGTTCTAATATAGTCTCTAATCATTGGTTAATTCATTCTCGCCAATCAACTATATTAGAAATGTTATTTTATTTATGGAAGAATTTAAATATTCTTGATTAACATCTGACATGTAAAGATTTTTTTGGTCTAACACAGTATCAAACATCTGGAGGAAAATGTAACATTTAAGTAATTCAGCTATATGTTTTCCATTATCCTTATGTTTGACGTCTTATGAACCAGACATTCAGATCTATCATGGAAGCTTTCACTTTCTAATCAGATGTTTTAGCATCTTCTAGACATTTTTCAAGGGACAAAAAGATTATTTTTTATTTTTCTTAATAAAGCAACATTTTTACAGCCTTTTAGTTTGAAACTACTGGATAGAAAATTCAATTTCTTTGAGGCCAAATTTTTAAAAACTCATCCTTTTCTGTCTGTAGCTCTTCATTTCTGATCATGATAAAGATTGTTACCAACTGATATGATAGGATAACCCCTCTTTTGCATGTTACAAAGAAACTGCCCTAGAGAAGGGGCAGCTGCGTAAAACTGTGGCCTATATCATTTCATAACACATTTCCCTTCAATATTAAAGACTCAAATCAAATACTTATTGATAATCTACTCAGTTCAAGTTCTATAACAAAGATGGAATTATGTGGCACATTTTCCCACTCTTCCTGAATTTAAATGACAGCTATATTTAATTGACCAACAAAAAAATAGGACCTTCTCTTTGCGTCCAAAACTGATTCAGACTGACCTAAATATAAGGCATCATTGAAGAGACTCACTAAAGTCCAATAGAACAAAGAATGGATTTTTCAGCACATCTTTACCTCTTGGTCATGATATATTCCTTGTTAATGTGTATTCAACCTTTCTCTGAAGATAGAAGATTCCTTTTGACTTGCACATCTCTTGGCAAATCTCCAAATTCAATTATTCAGAAAGACTCTTCATTCATCTCTAAACTATCTTCCCATAACCTTTGATTTCACTCATGTTTCTTCTGACTATATTTCATTTATTTGTATATGATAATGTAACCCGATGAATAAATCCCACTTAAGTTTTCTAGAAAGTTTGTCAGAAAGGGTCAGTCCCTGGAATGAGTTTCTTCCACTCTTTGTCAGGTTTCCATCCTAAGACAATCAGTCATGAACAGAAGCTGGTGTTTATGTGGTACAAATGGAACAGGTCTCCAAAAAATATGTGAGGTGGAAGAAATTTCTGAAAAAGGGGATGGTTAAACAGTCAAATATAGATAGTTGTCACCTCCTCAAAGGCAGATTCCCAAAATATTTTTAACCAAAAGTCACAAATTTTAAAGTAATCCTAGACACAAAATTGCTCATAAAACCCTTTTATGTGTAGGAAAAAAAAGGATCCATGGGAGCAAATAACTGATACAAAGTCATAAGGATATCATATATGTCATACTAAATCCCCAGCCTATTCAAATTAGGAGGATTTATTCCATTTCTATTAATTTAGGAAGTGTTTATTCTGTGGCTCAAATTATGTAAAGGAAACAGATTTTACAAACAGATTTTATGGCTACTTTTACATATTATGTATGACTTAAAGATTAAATAACGCACCAGATGTATTAAATGTAATACATGTTAAAATATTGTGTAGGATATGATATAATTTTAGACATTACTGTACTTATACACTTTGTTTTCTGACTTGTTGTAATATTCTATTTTGGAAAGATAACTTTTCTTTTTATCTAATGGAAAGAACTAGACCACTCAATGAAAAACAATATTCTCTAAAATTTTGTGCTATTTTTTGACAAAACCAGCAGTAATCGTGCCTTAGCTCAAGAGATAGGAAATATGAGCTTGGCAGACCAAGAGTTTGACCTCACATCTGGCTGACTAGTGGGTAACCTTGAGCAAGTCCAGGACCTCTCAAAGAAGTTTCACTTTCTCATTCATCAAGGATAATCTTTAATGGCTTGTTTATTTCACCTACATTAAAATGTCTCCCATCCATTCAGTGCATTCAAAATGGTGATAACAGTTTGGAGAATGTTAAAGTCTTGTTCTTTGGTTTCTTTGATTATTTTGTGTGTAGTCACATGTGCAAATCCTGATGACCCATTAACTTTCTCAGACTTACTATCTGAAAACCACATAAAGTCAACCTCCATATTTGGCTTATGAAGGCAAGCTGTGAACTTTAATAGGGTCTTCCTGTGCCAAGGATGTGTACACAAAGTAAAGCCTCACAAAGCTAAATAAAAAAACAAACAAAAAACAAAACAAAACAAAACAAAATGGTGATAACAAAACATGACATAACCCTTATAAGTATGTTTTCAATCATACATTTGAAAGTATGTTCCAAATGATTCCATATCTTATAAACGCTTTAGAATGGTCACTTAGCAATCAATGTCTTTTGAAGGTAGTTATCATTACCCTTATTTGAATAACAGGAAACTGAGACTTAGAGATCCAGTAACGTGTTCAAGAAGAGTACTCAATAATGAAGTGATAAGATAGGAACCCAAATGCAGATTTGACAATTTCAAGGAGCATAATATTTCACCAGCCTTGCTACCTCTTAGAAAATCTTAAGAATGTCTTATCTGCATTAATCCACATCAAGACAGTCGTTACCCAGTCTTAGCTATGAGACAATACACCAACTATTTGCTAGGTCAGTGGGTAAAAGTAATCCTAAAGAAATGAATGAAGTAGTGGTTTTTTTGCAAGTATTGATTAGATTCATTTCAATGGTTAATATAAGAAATCTTCCTTGTGCCAAAGGAATCACATTATGCTTTAATTAAATGCCTTTTTAAAATTTATAAGATTTTTCTAAAAAAATAAAAAAGTAAATTCAGGCATAAAATAATGTTCTCTTCAGTAGGCCAAACTGAAAAAGCAATAATCAAAGGATACACTCAAGAGTTATCCAAGTCTAATCATTTTGATTTGGAATTTCAACCATAAATGACTGATTAGGTGATGAATTGCTCTATGCATGCTGATGCTCATTCCTAAAAAAATAACTGAAAAAGAGAAAGAAATGTAGAAAAGTCACTTATATTAAAGATAACAGGATAACCATTTCTAAATCTGAGAAATAAATAGCATTGCCAAGCAAATCTGTTTTTCTAATTCTTCTCTTATGGTTTAATTATGATACAAATGAATGTATTTACTGTTCATCCCATTAATCTTGGAAGATTTATGTTGACTCCTATGTTTACATGTTCAGGATTCATGTGGGAAGCTTCCCAGCATAATCACAAAGTAATAAAAAGTAGTAAGCAAACTTTTCAGTGTAGGTGCTGAGCTTATAATATTTTCTTGACAATGTATATTAACGATTTGGTACATGTAAATATACAGAAAAATATTTAGAAACATTTACTTCTGGAAAGCCTGAACAGGACTGACAGATTGCCTTGTTGTAAAGAATTGAATGTTTGACCTAAGTCAGACTAAGATTGCCAAAAAATACGTATGATGAGTATAGAAAAGTAATGGTTTATGCTGGAAATCAGTGCCAACAATGGAGGTAAGCCAAGGTCTGAAATTTGAGAATCACTAATGATTGGATAAATTGGATGCAGTAGCACTATAGAAGGGGGGTGTGAGGTGTTGAGACATACAGTGCAGATCAGTAACTGTAAATGGAAAGGTAGGAGTACAGGTTTTCTTTAACATCACATAAATTGTGTGGCATCTTTGGGCAAGGTTACCTTACAGGAACACTATAAACTATGTAATTTACTAAACAAATACATGTCATGAATGTTGGGAAATAAACAAAATCCCATTTCATTGCTCATGTGGATCCTTAAAGCTTGGAGGTATGGGGAGTAACATTTACTGATTGCTGTTACTAGCATTGGATTCCAGTACTTTTCAGCATTTTTGTATTATTATTCCCTTTGCCAAAGAAAAAAATTAGATTCAGACAATAATTGATTTAATGTTAAAACTTCAATTATTATACTACAAGCATAAAATATTGTATTAGCCCTGATAAACACCTTTAATTACTTTATGTTAAAACCTTCATTTATCTCTGAGTAGTAGGTTCCTCTCTCAAAATTTCATCCTGCATTCATAAAGTTCAGACTTTTCTGATTACTGTAAGAGCTGTTGCTTCTCACTGTTACCTACTTACAAGCTCCAACTTTGTTTCTAGCTCAAAATTCCCAGACAAGACAAGCCTTGCGAGTAGCTTGGCATGGAAGAGAGGCAGGGTCTGTTTTTCTGCACTTCCCTTTCCCCTTCAAATATCCCTAGTGTGGGGCAGAAACATGGAAACAGGACAGATCCTTGTCTCATGGACCATAGAAAGATGAACTATTTCCCTTTTTGAATTAGCACTGACCACCTCCTGGGACAAATGTGTTTGTGTTTATCATCCTTTCCACACATAGTCTCTTACCAAAGAAGATACAGTTCTGAGTCAATTCCTCTCTGTGCAAGCCTCTCTTCTACTGCTAGTATCACATAGTAACTGATACTACAGACACCAACAAAAGAGTGCAGCTTCAAGCCTCTCTCTTCCCCATAGGTTCCAAAGACCATATCAAGTAAAAGGAGACCCAAGTTGCCTTCTGAGTCTCCAGATTCTGTCTCACAGCCTCACCTGCTCTCCGCATTTCAGACCCAGGTGATTTAATGGTTCAGTGATTCAGATTATTCCAATAAGACACTAACTAGTGACCGTAACAATGACAATCGTGTCATATGTCCACTTTTGGGTGCTAATTTCAAGAATCACTAAGAAGGTTCATCAAAGAAGAAATCAGCAGCAATTAAATATCTGTGTTCTTAAAATGGTTGTTTACAAATGATTTTCTCTAAGTATAAGGCAATCATGTGTGAAAATGTTAACTTACATATAAAATATGACATTGAAGTGTATGAAAGCAGTGTGGGATGAAAGTAGCATTACTGAACGTAGGAAAAGGGACTGTATGCTAACCCAGAAAAACAAGGTGATAAATAGGCAGTGACAGTAAAGGAGAAAGGATCTGGTTTTTAGGAGCTGAGCATCATGGCAAAGATAGCAGAATAAATGTTCACTGTGAGCTTATTGATGAAAAAATAGACAATGCTAACCAGAGAATATTTTGGAATTTACTTTTAAGTCCAGGTCTTTATTTAAGAACTTATGAAAAAGATAAAATTAATTAATACATTTCAAGAATTTGTTCCCATTTTTTTCCATTAAAGACTTTAAAACTGTCAGGTATTTAAGTGTAGCATTTGACCTGACCAAGGACAATTGTTAGCTATTACTTCAGAAGAGTTAATTAAAAAATAAAATTGACCTATTTTCCATTTTCATTTTAATGACATGCTATTGGTTAGAATTAACTTGAAATGCACTTTCCATGAATTATTTATTTCTAGGATCCTTTTACCATGACTTTTAAAATTAAAGTACAGCCAAAGTCAACGTGGACATAATTCTAGTTGATATGATACAGTGATTTGGTTTTTAGTAGGACATATAAAAAAATAAACAGTATTTTATTTTAGTAGTGGCAATGATTTCATAAATCTCAATATTACACTATAGGAAGAGAGATCTCCAGATTTCCCGCATGTATCTCCAACTGCACTTATTGAAGATGCCTTTCCAGAACCAAATCAAAACTATGGGAATTGTTCATATTCTCCCCCCATCTAACCATCATAAATCTCATCATCTTCACCTTCAAAATATATCCAGAGCCTCCTACCTTCTCACCACCATGGACCAAGTTTTCAGCAGTCCATGCAGGGCATATGATAAAAATGTTACTTGGCCTGCTCACTTCCACTTGTGTCTCTGTGCATTTACCTTCAGTACAAACATCAATTACATTGTTTCCACTTAAGTCAAATCACATCCCTCTTCTGCTCAGAGCACAGACTGAGATCTTCATAGTGTCCTACAATTATCTCCTCCAGCCCCCTGATAAACTTCTGCTTCCCCAGTAGATCTGCACTTGATCTCTACTTCACCTGGTCAGACACCGCTCCAGCTGCACTGCCTCTCAAGGAAACTCCTACCCCAGGTAGTGTGTGTGTGTGTGTGTGTGTGTGTGTGTGTGTGTGTTATTCTCCTTCCAAGTTTTTACCCAGTTCACTGCCTCAAAGTCACTAGTCCTATGACCTCTGTTGTTAGGTAAGTGTTTCTCAAACCACTGTGGACAAAATGCTCTGCTACTTCACCTGACTCCTTGTCATCCTTCCTCTGTGCACCTGATTGCATTGTGGTCTTCAGTTCTTTTCTTCTTCCTTTCATGAGATAGTACCTATGTGCGTTTGCCACATGATATTTCAGTGCCATCTACTGTGGACTTTCCAGGCTGCCTCAATGATGGCTCTCCTTGGAAAGGCCTGCCTTCAGGGTCTACCAGCTTCCCCAACAGAACACACCTGTGACATCCCTTTTCTATGCTTCCTTAGGCCAGATTCCCCAGCTCTCAACCTAATCACTCAGCCAATATCCAGTACGCGTTACCTCCCAGCTGATCTTGGGTTTGTTCACTTGGCTTAATTTGTCCAAAAGACCATATGTTCAAGCTAGAATATGGGATTTCCTTGTTGAAGCCTTAAGAAGCATCATGAATGTCCATCTTGTGCACTTAATCATTCTCCATGAAGAAAGTATGTTCTGGTGGTTGTTAATACAAGATGAGTGCTCACAGTAGGAGCATATCTGAGCCTAAAAGCAGCCTGAAATGACACATTCCATCCAATCTAGGCCTATAAGCAAGAAAAATCAGTATTTGTTGTTGTAAGCAACTGAAATATGATATTTTACAGCATTATCATAGCAGGAATAGCTTTTGCCTTGGTTTATTTTTTCCAGAATACTTAATCACCTGTGATGTGATATAGTTACATCATTTTTGTTTATTTTCTTTTTCAACTGCTTATTTCTTGCTTTATTTCCAACTACTAAATAACTACTCAATTATAATAGACAAAAAAATATTTTTTTTGGATAGATTAACAATTAAATGGATAGATGGAGAATAAGAATGGGCCCTTTTGAAGGAATTCAGGGAAATTTCAACAAACTCACCACTTTGGAACTCTGAAAACTGTTATTACACATTTGACTATTTGTCAAATCATATGTGCAGCCAGCATCCTAACTACCATGTCCCTGAGTTATTTCCATTCCTCATGGCCACCTCCGTCAAGGGAAAATCTAATTGTCCTACAATCTAGGGACTAAATCCTTGGAAACACTTTTTTTCTCCTGTTTACTGTATCCAAAACACAATCTCTTGAAATCTTTGAAATTCATGTGGGCTAAGAGTACAACACAGCTCCAGTGGGGATGGAGATGATGGGGGGTCAGATGTGATAGTGACTGGGGATGGGAGGCAGACAAATAAAACAGAGCTGGTAAGTTTTCCAGACCATAGATTCAACAGTAGATAGGCAATTTTTGTTTAAATTAATCAGATGAAAATTTTACTAGTTCAGAATAGCCCAAAAACAAATAACCTTGGTCTAGGAGAAATTGAGGAAGCCCAGAGGAAAAAAGTAGCAAATCAGTGGCCTCACACACACACAGACTCCCAGTAGCAAATCAAAGCTGAAATCTCTCCTCCTGGTATCTGTTGCAGTCTTCTCACATGAAAGAATTATCATTTGGAGCCACTGTCTACTGGATTCCCATTTCTCCCAGCCATGAAATAGCTGCTTTAGGGTCCTCCCAGGGTTGTGGCTGTAACCCTCCATGATCATTTTTATTGCTGCCATGGTAGATCAATAACATCATTTGAATATGCTCAATGTGGCAGGAGTTATGCATATATTATTCTTTATACTTGTGACAGTCCTGGAACACTACATATCATCACTCCATTTTGCAAATGAAGAAAGAATACTGGTCAGGTAGGTTAAGTAAATTGGCTACAGTAATATAGGCAATGAATGCAGAATCTGAAATCAATCCCAATATGCTCTAGATCTTATCTCATGATTATTTTACTTATCCAGACTGCCACTCTGATGGTACCACTTGGAACACCCTGCCTTGGGTGTCCACTGGCGTTTCCCATAGAATGTCCACTGGCATTCCTGTCCTGTGCCCAATGCAGGACTCTCTCTCCAGCTCTTAACCTGAACACTCAGCCAAACTCTAGTTAAATTAGCCCCAGAGCCTGTGTGAGGAGGATTTTCAGTTATCCTCACTCCCTCTGGGCCATTTATAAGTACCCCTTCTGCTTACTTTTTCCTATCAAAGTGGATGCCTCAGCTTCTGGACCATAGAGCACCTCAGATATTTTCAATTCCATACTATATTCAGTCGCAGATTCTTTTCAATATTGTGGAGGACTGCCCTACTAATTACACCCAAAGCAGGCTATGAGCAGTGCAGGCTGTAAAGAGTTAACCGTGCAATTAGGTTGCTCATTGAAGTGAGTCTGGCCAAACCCTATGTGCTAAGGTCAAAGTGACTAGCATTCAAATTCTGTTCCCAGAGTAAAAACTAAAAACCTTCTTTACTAAAAAGACAAGGTTAATTATTAACCACAACCTATATTTTGTCTGTTCTGTTCCTAATTCAAGAATGTTTTGTGTTTTCCTTTACAAGCCTTGCCTGCATCAGTAATGTGTCCATAGCAGCTACATGTTCTCTCACGTAGCCCCTTTACTTCAATTTAACTATGACACCACCAATAAATATCAACAGCTCTGGGCATTCAGGGCCTTTGCTTGTTCATCCTTGCTTGCATAAGGATTGTTCATCCTGGATCCCCATTTCTCTGTCTCTTTAATTCTGCCCTTGAGTTTTTATTTTAACCTTGTGTAGTAGCACTGAGCAGGAGATCTGAACTTGCTGAAGGGGTCTCAGATAACATACAGTCTTCTAGATTTTCCAAGGAAGCTTAGGTTTGATTTTTGGTCAACTTAAACATGTGCCATGTGCACTTAGCATCTTTGCTTAATTTCTTCCAAGGCATTTTATAGGAAAATGTCTTTTATCCAACATCTTCTAGATTGGGGCAACAGAACAGTAGCAGTAGACTACAGGGTAAAATGGTTGCAGGGAATAATGGTGAAGTATCTGTATGGTATTATAAACAACAATAATGCTGACTTAAATTTAGCTTGCTTCTTATTGTTGTCATGTTTCACCAATTATACTCAATGTCATAAATAGAATAAACCTTCTGAAAAAGAAGTCCTTTTTGGTCTAAATTCCAAGCATTTGTTACAGTTGCTGTTGAATTTTTATATCAAAAAATTTTTATTAATTATCTTTTACAAAACTATGGTATTCTTCACAGAAATTAAGAACTCTTAATCAGTCTATTGGCCCTTGAGAGACATGAATTCAGCTATAGGGATTTGTTAAGAGTAATTGGGTAAGAGTTTGGAATCTTTTCAGTTCATTTAGAGAGCAATTCATTAGAGTGTGATTTCTATCCCCAGAACTTGTAGGAATGTATATTGTGTTTAAACAGAAGAATCAAAATAAACTCAACAGTGGACTGGGGGTGTAGCACAGTGGTAGAGTGGTTGCCTAGCATGCATGAAATGTGGGGTTCAATCCCCAGCACAATAAACAAATAAACAAACATACTCAATAGTAAAGAAATTTTAAAGGGAAATAAAGAGAACAAGAATGACTTTCACTCTATTATTCCTCTTGACCATTTCCATTTAACTTTCTGTGTAAAGGTCCCTATAAGATGTAATACATTAGCTATGTATGTGGAAACTTTAATTATTCCTGAATTACTTTTATTTATCTTTAAATGAATACTTATTAGTTAATTGTTTTTTAAATGAAATAATGAATTTTTAAAAAATGATTCTTACTATGCTGGCCGTGATGGTCCGTGCTTATAATCCCAGTACTCTGGAAGGCTTAGGTAGAAGGATCATAAATTCAAGCCCAGCCCAGACAATCTACTGATTTAGCAAAACCATAGCTCAAAATCAAATTAATTAAATATAAAAGACTGTGAGTGTAACTTAATGCAAAGGCCCTGGGTTCAGTCCCCAGTAATAAGTCATCAAAAATAAGGAAAGAATGACAAGAAGGAAGAAAGAAAGGTGAAAGAAAGAAAGAAGAAAGAAAGAAGAAGGAAAGAAAGAAAGAAAGAAAGAAAGAAAGAAAGAAAGAAAGAAAGAAAGAAAGAAAGAAAGAAAGAAAGAAAGAGAGAGAGAGAGAAAGGAAGAAAAGAGCATTACTGGTAACTTAATGATTATTACTGAAAGAATAATGTTATGATAGGAAAGTTTTTAAAAGTGATCTTCATTGGCATCAAATACATTAGATATCCATCCAGCCAAAGGCACAACATTTTCCAGTGTGGCTTTTCTCACAGAGAGACCTACATTGGCCAGTGCTTTCCCTCTCCTCTGCCAAGCAGTACTCATTTTACTTTCATCCATTCTACCTCAAAGAGCCCAACTTTGTTCAACAAGGAAGCATTTCCCATCAAGGTCCTCTGGAAAGAAGCCAAAGTGCACATAAATCCAATGAGCACCATCGCTGTGGCAGGCTGGAGGGAAAAAGGTAAAAAGCAAAAAGAGACTGTGAGACATAAACGCCTGCTGGTGATTATGGTGATTTCATCCATAGCATCTTTGCCAATGTTAATTAAGCCATAATATTCTTGGGAAGGGAGTAGAAATAATTATTATCTATTTCATACAGAAGCAATGTGATCCTCTGAGGTCAGAGATACATTCTCATTGCTTATGGCTATGTCATCACGGTCCCTTTGGCAGGGTGGGTAGTAGAAAGAATGATGTGAGGGCCACGTGCTCTGACCGAAACCAAGATTCAAACCAGACTCAAGTTGTACCCATTCAGCCAATACAAGTCTGAACTTCAGCTTACTGATTTCAATATCTTCATTTTAAAATAGAAATATCTGCAAAATTCATATACTACTTAAAAGGGATTAAATTTCAGAAGGTAGCATGCCTATTATATGATACACGAACCCATCAGATATTGCTTTACTTTAAAATTTCCTGAAAAATTGTCTCTTTGGAGGAGTTTTCCCTATTATTGATATGTCTGAAGATAAGATCAGAAGGAAATGAAGTTTTTAATCCATATTTGGAAATCTACAGGGTACTTTACTTTTTACCTTATTAATTTAGCCTGGCATATTTCTTCTGTGTTTGCTCAGTGAAAACAGACACATATCTAGAAAATTGCTCACAAAGGCCTGGAGTTATTTGGGAGAACTATATTCATGCACAAGAAAAGGAAAAGAAAAAGTAAGTCTAAACTACTATGTTTGCATCAATCCTTTGCCATTGGGTGGCAGAATTTTGTGATATAACACAAAGATTTAGACAGATGTGCTCATGATTCATTTATTTGGAAACTAATTAACTGTAACTCCAAATACAATTCTCACTGTATTGTGCAAGGCTAGAGAGGATGCTTCTATGGGCATTTAAAGAGGCCCTGTTGTCTGCATAGCATGCTCATTCTAGACTTATTTATTGGACCATCTATTAGAGTCATATTTCCATCACTATAACAAATACCCAAGATAAATCTATTTAAAAAGAGGAGAGCTGTAAATTGATGCACGGTTTTGGAGGTTTCAGTCCAGAACTGATTGATCCCACTGGTTTGGGCCTGTGGCAGTACATCATTGCAGCAATGTGTAGCTTAGAGGGTTCCCAAAGCCTGCTCTGAGTGGATGCCCTGACCACCTCCCAGCTTACCTCTTGCTGTTGCCATCACCTCAAAGTAATGTCTCCCTGGGGATCAAACCTGTCACATACAGACCATGGGACATGTTTAAAATGCAGACTACAGCATCTGTTACATTTACAGAAAATATTGAAAACTTTGTCAAATTTCTGGCCTACTAGAATTATGAGCTCTGGTCCTTGGATACAAATATTATGTTTGTATTCTCAAAGTACACAAGTTCTAGTACTATTAGCCTAATCAGAGAAACACGGATGGTAATGAGATAACACCACACCTTCTTCCTCCCATTTTAAATTTTACATATGCCTTACTTCACTCCAACATAGTCTGAGACAACGTTAAAAAAACATGCAAAAATGAAACAGAAGTTCAATATATAATTACTGTTAAATGAGAAACTTTTTCAGGGCTTCCTAGAACTTACATAAAATATTTCTGAAATTGATTTGTAAGTATAATCTGTAGCTCAAGCTGCTGTTGAACTCTCAGCGATCCTCTTGCCTTCAGCTGGGATTACAATGCTGTGCCCCAGCACTCTCCTGGACAAGAAATTTGAACACATACCTTACAGGTGAAAATGTCTAAATGGCCAAAAAACATACAAACAGATAATCAGCTTCACTAGCAACTAGAAAAATTTAAATTGAAACTACACACACCCAATCAAAAGGGCACAAAAATTTAAGGTGTGAAACATCATATGTTGGAGAGTATGTAAAATATAAAGAACTTCAGCATGCTAATCCTGGAACTGCAAAATAATACAATCATTTTGGGAAACTTTTCATATTATCTCATATCATTGAAGGTGTATGTTTCAAAATTGCAATTCCTGATGCATATGTTCATTTATGGAGGCATATAGGTGTCTGATCCAAGAAAATCATGGATACCTGTGCATAAAGCATTACTTGAAGTAGCAAAATTAATACTAAATTGAATCTCTATTAATAGATAAAATATTGAAATGTAGTCATATAATAAAGAAGCCACAGACTGTAAAGGATAGATAATAAACACTTTCAGCTTTCTGCTTCATCCCTATCACAAGTATTTAACTCCAGTTTTAGCACAAAATCAACTCTAAGGAATTTATGTGAGGAATTATTGTTCTCCAACAAAAAGCTATCTACAAAAGCGAATGATGAGCTAGACTTGACCCACCAGCCATAGTTTGCCAATGCTTAACATAATAGAATATTTTATAGCAAAAAAATAAAATTATAACTTCTCATAAAAACAAATGGGACATGAAAAGAACTTTTTAGTGTTGTCAGTGATTTACCTCTTGATTCTGTTAATTTGCTGTTTATATAACAATAATAAATATATACCAATAAGAACAAAGAATATCAAAGGTACCAAAACAAGGCAAGGACAGAAAAACTGTAACATTTCTTACATAAAAGACAGTCTAATTATCAGTGAATGACATCAGTGAATTACAATGTCTTACCATCAAGACAATTAGATTATGATTAGGGTAAAGAAATGATAAATCCAAATAAAGGTCAGCAGAAATGCAAAAAATAGAATCAAAGTACTTAGGAAAATTAACTATCAACCTATAATTCTCTGTCAAGGCAATCATTCAATTGAAAGGCCAGAATAAAAACAATTTTAGATATAAAACACTAAGTTAAATCTATAGACACTTTTGCTGAATTAATAATTATCAAATGAACACTAGGAAGAAGTACATTTAGTCCAGTTAATGGGTTATTTAAAAAGAGAGAGAATTTACATAAACAAAAAGAATTATAAGAAAGTACAATGAATAATTATACAGAAACTAATTGGATAATCTAGATGAATCAATTTCCTACAAAAACACAGCCTTCCATGTTAGAATCATAAGAAATAGAAAATCTGAATACATCTTAATTAATAAAATTTATGATTAATCATGAACTTAGCAAAGAAAAGCCCTAGACTTGATGACTTTGCAAAAACACAAAAAAATTCTGCCACTTATTTAAAGAATTAATGCCAGTTATTTTGAAAGTGTTCTAAAAATCTTTAAAAAAGGAACACTTTCTAACTCATTCTATGCATCAAATAGTACCCTGTTTACCAAACCAAAGATACTACAAGATAAAAAAGCAACAGACCAATATCCCTTATGCATATTGGTGCAGAAATCTCATAAAATACAACCAAACCATACTTAACAATATATTAAAAGTTAAATATAGCATGATCCAGTGGAATTTATTCCTGAAATGTCAAGATTGTTTAAAATATGCAAATCAACTAATGTGATATGCTGCATTAACATATGTCTAATAAGGACACGAGAAGAAACACAATATGACCAATCATTACTGAAATGAAGTAAAAATCACATAAAGGGTGTTAGATTTTGTCAAAAGCTCTTTTGGCATCTATTGAGCAGAACATGTGATTTTTATTCTTGATCCTATTTATGAAATCTATTACATTTATCAGTTCATGTATGTTCTAACATCCTTGCATCCCTGGGATGAAGTAGACTTGGTCATGATTTGTGATTTTTTTAACGATTTATTGAATTATCTTTGCAAGTATCATATTAAGGATTTTTTCATCTATGTTCACCAAGAATATTTGCCCACAGTTTTCTTTTTTATTGACTCTTTTTCCAGTTTGGGTATCAAGGTAATGCTGGCTTCATAAAAAATTCCATTTGACCCATTTATATGTCTCCTATGCATATTTCTGAGATTTGAAAACATCAAACTATAGTGGTATATGCATATCTATGCTTATAACAGCACAATTAACATTAGATAAGCTCTGGAAATAGGCTAGAAACTCATCAACAGATGAATGAGTAAAGAAAATGTGGTCTAATGTGCAATAGGATATTATTCAGGTCTAAAGAAGAATGAAATCATGTCATTTGCAGGAAAAATGAATGACTTTTGAGATTGTAATGTTAAGCAAAATAAGTTAGATGCAGAAAGTTAAATATTTCATGGTTTCTTTTATATCAGAAACCCAAAATATAAATAAACAAAAGAGTAATCCAAAACAATTGATAGAAGTGGTTTAAACAGATATTTGTATAATAATTGTCATAGCAATCTTATTCAGAACAAAATAAAATGTAGAAACAAACCAAACTCCATTGATGAAAATATGAATAAACAAATGTGTGGTACACATATTTTACTTATGTACATAATATAAATATATTTAATATTTATATATGTTACATATGAACATGGTATATGCAATGTTATAGTCAGCCTTAAAAGGAGCTGAAGCACTGACACATACTACAGCTGGATAAACCTTGAAGAAACTATGCTCAATAAAATAAGCCAGGCACACAAGAAAAAAATAATGTTATAAATTTGTCTATATAAAGTATATGGTTTATGTATTTTAGTTCAGAGAAACAGGAAAGAGAATGGTAATTGGCATATGGAGAGAATGGAGAATAATTTACTCATTTGGTGATCCTATTTTTAATATCTTAAAATGTTTCCTATATGGATATTCCATAGTCTGCCTTTAGTAATACCAGTCTCTGATATTTTGAGGACTTATCTATAAAGTTTGTTTCTTCTAGTAACTCTTATTCCTAGTAGAAACTGTGAGGCTATAAATGATTGATCTTGATCTGTGTTACCCTTGCTGTAACTGAGGA
Organism: Heterocephalus glaber; assembly: GCF_053883595.1. Taxonomy (NCBI): domain Eukaryota; kingdom Metazoa; phylum Chordata; class Mammalia; order Rodentia; family Bathyergidae; genus Heterocephalus; species Heterocephalus glaber. The sequence goes on along the minus strand of NW_028258143.1, from coordinate 23,975,060 downwards.
TTCTATTACCCAGAAAGAAATGTTCTTGTTTATGCCAGGATCTGTATTTAGTGGGAAGGAGAGAGCATTAGTTCCTTTTAAGGATCTTGGCTAACATTCTCAGTAGAGGTTTTGTTCCTCAACATAGAGAGCCTGTTTCTCATTTCTTGATCCATGTAGCAGTGTCATTATTTGCCCATTAGGACAACCTCAGGTATACAATTAACTTTCTGCTTATTGCTTTCTAGTAAAATTTCAATGCTAGGGTTTTAAAAAATGTAATAGGTAATAGCTCTTCCTGAAGGCCGGTGATGTTCTTTAAGATTATGTTTTATCAAAGATCTTGTTGTTCTCTTGCCAAGCAAATTCTTCACTGTATTCAGGTAGACAAAGCAATAAAGGGAAAATTTTAATTTTTTTAATTAAAAAATTTTCCTTGAATATAGACTTTTATCTCCAAAGGGCATTTATAACAATTGGACATCATGGGTACTAGTATTCAAACTATAATGAATACTACTTATACTATGACATATATATGTACAACACTTTTATTACTGGCATCATCAACAACTGCGTTTCATCTTATCTTCCCATTGAGCACAACATTAATACATCAATGGCCTAATCACCACTTTCACTTGGGAGTCTTATAACTCAATTTTAATCTTTTTTTTTTTTTTTTTTTTTTGGTACTGGGGATCGAACTTGGGTCCTTGCGCTTGCGCAGCAGGCGACGAAACCACTGAGCTAAATCCCCGACCCAACTCAATTTTAATCTTAATGTAGCCATAAAAGAATACCAGGCTTCCTTGCTCATATGTACTTCATATACTTTATCATCTCAATTGATGATAAAAACATTCAGTAGATTCGACTGGATAAACCTTCAGTTTCATCTCTGATGCTTTTTTTTCCATAACTCTCATTCATATCTGTAAGTGTGAACATTCACTTTATAGATGAATCTCATTAATTTTATTTCCAAAATATGTTTTCATTTTCTCAATTACTAACCATTTCTGGGGCTAAAACCTTAATTTCAGCCATCAATGTCTCTTATCTAAACCACAGGAATTGGTTATAAATGAGCTGAACTTCCTGGCAGGGTGTTGAGAAACCCATGTGACTGTTTTTGAAGAGTGAGTTTGGAGATTAGAGGTCTTCTTTGCTTATTATTCATCTGGACATCTTAGAATCCAGTAGTGACAGATAAGTTTTCACACTTTGTTTAAAAGGTGTGGCACATTGCTTCAAAATAATAAAAGACAGGGAGAATCTCCCAGGAGAGCACTAAACTGATTTGCCACTGATGAGGAAAAGTCTGAAATGGAAGCACTACAAAAAATGGGAATACAATTTTGAGCCATCCCCTGGGGAGCTTGGCTGCAATTGCACAGCTTGCCTTGTCTAGATCCCAAACTTATTCAAAGTCTATCACTTTTCAAATCTAGCAAAGTTCTTCAAGTTTAGGATGGAAGAAAATAGCCAGTCAAGACCAAAAAAAGGCTCACAGATGATAACCAATAATGAAATGGCACAAGCAAGGACTCCACTCAGAGTACATTAAAAATAAATTCTGGAGAAAAACACAGAACTATATGTCCCTCTTGAATGTGCTTGGTCATGACAAAGCAATATTATAGAAGGCCACGTAAGCCAAATGACAGAGAACACACTGGCTTGCACAAATGGTTTAAAAGAAGGGGCTGTGGTTTTGAATTCAAGACACTCTGATTCTAATCTTGACTCTACCACTGATTAGCTGCATTGGCTTGAGAAGCTTATGAAATCTCTTTGAACCTCAGCTATATTATCTGTAAAATTAAAAAGTAATGGAAATTTTATTATATAATTGCTAGCTTTGCTGTAACAAATAAATGAAAAAAACAAAATTAAAGTATATTCCACATCATCTGGCATTGTAAGTACAGTACCATATAAATATGTATTCTCTATCCCCCTCTTCCTCTGAATGTAGCTCGTGGTACACACACACACATACACACACACACATACACACACGTATGTCTCTATACATCTGAGGATTGGTGATTTGTCATATTTAGAAAATAGATAAAAAGAAAGAACTGTGTCACAGAAAGATGTGTTTTTGTTGTCTACTTTTAGAAATGTAAATGGTACTAGTTTTATCTTTCAAACTTTCTACTTCCTGAACTTGATTTGTAGGTGAATTTCCTCCAGGCTATATGCATGATTATTAGACTCCTAAAATTTCTGAAGAGTTTGTTAATAAGAAGGAAGAAAAAATGTCTCAGAGTTACAACAAAATGTTACTAAATTTAATACCTAGCAAGCCCCACCCTCTTTTTAACTTTACAAGATTTATGGATGACACTAAATTAGCTTAAAAATTGGAAGTCTCTTACACTGGCTCTTCTGAAGGCATCTGACCTTGACACTCAGCTTCCTGTGATTAAATGTCTGGTCTGAATAATGAACCTTCCAAGAATCTGGCCTCCTTAAGGATGGGACAAGAATATCGCACCATTCTTTCTTTCCAGGCCCCTCTGACTCTCAAGGTGACATTTTCAGAGCAGCATAACTCATTGATACTAAAGAGTTACCAAAAGGTATCCCTATAAAACCTGTTGCCTGATCTCAGAGTAGAGTCAGGAAGACTGTACCATTCTCAGCATAGTCGTGATGTAGTTAGAGACCACTATGGGAACAAAGAAAAGATGCCTGTGCCCTTAACCTATTACTCATAGAAAGTATGGTTTGTGTTTTCTTCTAAGATAAAAAAGAACTTAAAATCAGTTTTTGCTAAAGCCTGTTATTCTTCCCTTGAGCCTACAAATGCCCAATAAGTAACTAAAAATAGAAAAACTTGATCTTAATTTATTTATCCTTCATTATATTAAAACTTTGGATATAGGTATTTTAATCATTTAGGAAAAGTTGGCAAAACAAGTTTGTTAGCCCTAAATTTACCTAACCTATCCTATCCACTTTCAAGAGTGTGTAAGCCAAGAGACTTACAGGGACACTCAGTTGTACCCCAGATCCTCCACTGCCCTAAATTTAGGGTCACTGAGGATTCCAGCAGCCCCTCACATAGACGAAAGTGCTTTAAGCAGAAGAAATAATATTAGGGAACTGAATTTTCCCTCATGCCAAAAGGATACTCCAGAGCTTCGGAAACCAGACCTGAGCTAATGGTAGACCAGGCCCTTGCCCACGTCAACATTAATCCTTGAAAGTTGGCTTGTTCTTTTGGGAGAAGCTGGTCTAATCCTCTCCATCAGAGTGAGAATCATTCTGCTGAGTGTCTGACCTATTTTTCCATGTTGTCTGATGGGGGCGTGGTTCGGTCAGTGGCTGCTGTATCCCTCCCCTTGGCTCCCCCCACACACAATGTCCTGGAACAACTTGCCTCCTGCCCTCCCTGCTTGTTTAGCAGCCACTGTCCTCCAGGCTGCTCCAACAGGAGTGAAGCTCAACCATCATCTATGTTGCTTCTCTGCTGCTCCCCACTTCAGTGGTTGCTGAAGTTTCTTGGGGGGCAATCTATGGGATTAAAATCAGGAAGGAAAGGCTCTGCATCCATTATCATTATTAACGTCCTCAAACTCCCAAAAGCCCAATTATCTGTAATGATCATATGTAGTCTTCCCAAACATTTCCTAGTTTACCCTCACTGTTTGTCCCAGAGATACAACATCCATCAAAGTTTTCAAGGCCTGCCCCCTCACTGAATTGTCTGCTAGGACAGCTGTGACTGATGTGGAGCCCTGGCCTCACAGGGCTGCAATTTCGATATAGGCAGCACTCTCCTTACTCTTCTGGGGTAAGTGTAGGAGGGCTCCATCTGGTGTACTGACTCCCCTGTGCTGCAGCACTGGTTCTGTTAAATTAAAGACTCACTTTGGTGGTCCATGAATCTGCTTGTGATTTATTTCTCAAATAATGTGAGCTCTGAAGTTTCTATAAACTTTCTCAGTATTCTTATTCTGAATAGTGAGAACAGAGAGATAATTTCAAAATAAAGAACAATGAATACTAGAGGCTGATAGCCCTGAAGACCTCTATAGATCAGTAGTCAATGATGATCAGCATCAGAGACCAGTACCCAGCAGAGTGGACCTACAGAGCCAGATACAAGCCAATACTGGATGGCTGCATCCAGCAATTAGTGACCAGCAGTTGGTTGCATCAACTGTTGGGATCCAGCATTATCCAGTATTATCTGGTGGCATCAGGGCTGGTAGCAGAGCTGCTCTTCGCTGATTCAGGATTTCTATCTGAACTGAGCGGAGGACCCCTCCACACCTATTGGCAACACAGCTACTCAAGATGGTACACTTTCACTATTTTTTTTTACTTTCTTTGTTAAGGGATCAGCTTGATCTTTGTCAGAATTTTGCATTCTTCTACTTTCTCTTACTTTTAATAGAAGCTTTTTCTTGGAAGTTTGTGCTTTAGTTTTAATTTACATGATCAGTAAAGCAAGAACCCCAGTTGACCAGTGACATTCTCAGTACTCAACAGCCTAGCAGCTTTGCTGTTGCTGCCTGTTTTTCACTGAAGGCTTCTTACCCAGCATAAGAAATATATATTTATTTTACTAAAACTCGGTTTCTAGTTCACTCTGGCCAGGCTCAGCCAATTTAATATCTCTTTGGGATGTGCTTCATTGGCTGTGACCCTAAGAAAGAGAGACAATGTAGTCAACAGATTTGGAAGCCAGATGCAAGGGGCTATGTCTTTGAGTGTCAGGGTCTGATGTCCAGGGTTGGGAGCAGCACAATTCTCTTCTCAGCTGTGGTGTTTCTCTGCTGGGTCTGTGGCATTAACTGGCCATTGTTCTTTTTTTTCTGCTTTGTCTCTAAGCTTGGTTCCTTATCTATTATTTGATGAACTATGTTATAATTTCTCAGTAATATGTTTGCTGTTCAAACAAACTAAAGTCAGTTTCTGTTGTTGCTTCCAATTTCTGCTATTTCTTGCTATTAAAAACTCTATCAAAAAAATCCTCTCTCTGGTCATGGTGGTCATTGCTTTAATGCTAGCACTCTGGCAAGCTGATGCAGGAGCATCACAACTTCAAGCACATCTTGAGTAATTTAGCAAATTGAAAGACTCCATTTCAAAATACAAAGGGCTAGTGATATAGCTCAATGTGAAGACCTTGGGTTCTGTCCCCAGTACCACACACACGAAACAAGAGTCCTATCTAATGGAAACAGGGTGTGTGTATGCATGTGTGCATGCATATGTACATATGTAGGTCCCAAACTCCACATAAAATGGTAAAATTATAAAAATGCCAAAATGGAGAATCTACTTAAAATAGAAAATTCTTGAAAGCAAGGACTGCATGGATTGATTTTTTTCTATTGTACCAGGCATTCAATAAATATATTCACAGTAGACAAATGAATGAGTGGGTGTTGGTTATTTGAATATCTAGATGTATAGAGCTTATGTTAAACTTTTCACCAATTTTTGGTGAATTTTTTTTCATATAATTTTTTACTCATATTTTAAATAAACCCATGGCTATTTTCTTGTAAATCTCTCCCAAATATTCAAATAATTGACATTACTAAGTCTTAGTTGCAGAGTAGTAATGATGGTTTATAAGGCCTGTAGGAAATGCTAATTCTCTCTAGCCTGGCTCACCCCAGTCTTCTAAGAAATGTGTGGCAAATTTGAACCTCCAGGCAAAATCTTAAAGATGTCTCCTGCATTCTGAGACAGGGTGCTGTGAATTTAACAGCAAGGGAGAAAGGAACAGGTCTTTTCTTAATAATTTGTCATGCCCTTAATGTAGTCGTTTTGTTCCTTACATATCTAATGTGGGGTTCAGGAACACCCAGCCTGGACACTGATTCAGCAGTTGCTTTTGTTTTGTACATATTATGCTGGAAAGGCAGGTAAACAGAAGCTAAACTGGCTCTGCAGTGTGCTTGCATACAGGATGACAGCATCCATCAAGGCTGTCACAATTCCAAGCACCAGATGTTAAGTGAGCCTTGCCGACATCCCCACCAATAAGAAGACATCTATCAACTCACTTCCTGGTTGGTTGGCATCAGCCAAGGAGGACTTTATGCCTCTCCTGAATACTAACATTAGGACAAGCTGACAAACCTGAACTTTCAAGAGAAAGTCAATAGATTTCTTTAAAAAGAAAGCTGGCCTATTATTTTAGTAAAAATAACAATAATAGTACAACTGGAGATGATACTTTGGTACAAACCCATTCTATTGATAAAACAACTGAAATACATCTCTCTTTCTGATTGCTCATTTCTTTAGCACTGGGAAATGTCCTTTCATTTCTATATTTTCACCTAAAGTTGAATACATTTGAGGAAGAACTCTTCAATAGTAAGTAGAGAAACTCATTCTGCAGAAATAATTTCCTAAAGTCTTTTATCCTAAAAAGGGTAATTTAGATACACATATACATATACACACTCTGCCCTATTTATTTCACCCTGTAATTATATTTGTAGATGATTGCTTGTGTATTTTCTCACTTTAAAATGGAAATTAAAGGTCTAATGACTTGGGTTGATTTAATTTGCCAAGAAGAAACTCCCACCCAGAGCTGTGACAGGGAGTTTGCTGCTGTTTTATTACTCAATTCATGGAATTATGGGATGCTAGGATAATCTGTGTTTGCTCATGGTTTATTTCAGCTTTAAAGCACCCACTAGGTAGTTATTTAAATCATCACAGTAATAAATGATATCCCGAGTTACTACTTTGGCCAGGTCATGCACTTTCTTTAATGTATTTTAGCAAATGTGAATAAAAGGCAGAAACAAACTTATGACTACTCAGTGCCAGAAGACGTTGAGATATCATGAAGCCCAATATTGTGGTTGTTTGTTTGTTTTAGTATGGGGATCCAACTCAAAACCTTGAGCTTTCCAGGCAGACACAGTGCCACTAAGCTAAATCCTTGGCCCTCAATATTGTTTTTAACATATGGAGAAGTTGAGAGTCAGAAGAGAAGCAAACCGTCCGAATCACACATCATTCAACCGTGGAAAAATCCAGTTGGTGCCAGAGTTTGCTACTTGGTCCAGGAATCTTCCTACTTAGTAACTTTCAGTTCTATGGGGAGTGTTATATTATGATCTTTATGAATGAAACAGATAATTAGTGTAAATAAATCAATTGCATCTACTGCTCCTCTCACTTGGTAATGAAGTACTAATATCTCACCAGCAGAATCTTCTCTATTCTCCCACACAGGGGTCCTAACATTTTAAAAGATATATCTATTGATTTCTGATATAAATGTCTATCCCTGAATTTTTCAATATCTAGATTCCTCTCCTATACTTATTACATCTTTCAAGATAAAATTATATTCATCTTTCAAGCTAAAATTAATTCCTTTTCAATGGTATCCTATTTTGTCTTCTCTTCTTCTCTAAATATTCATAGTCTAGTTAAAATTATACAGCATTTATCTTACCTCTTAGCCCTCAAGGCATCTAGCATTTATTTAGCAAACCTATATTGAGTACCAGCACAGTTCGCTTACTATAATCACAAATTAATAAACATGCAACAGTGTTTCATTAATGAATGAATAAATGGATGGCATCTATAAGCCCATGCAGAGCCATTCAATGGAAAGCAAATTCTACAATTTTGACTTTTGTCAATTTTGACTTTTTGTGGACTGCTATGTTTGGTGTCCTGCCCTGGTTCCCAAGTCATCTGGAGCAGTGGAGGCAACGTCTGCCTTAGGTTAACACCATGTAAACATTTGCCTCTGGAACCTTCAGATCATTCTGTCTCCAAACTGAACTATATAGCCCAGTTTGCCTTATGTTTAATTTTTTACATGTTTTTAATTTCTTTGATTTTCAATATTGCTTCTGTATTATCCCATTTATGTCCTTTTCTCTATCTTTAGACTTAATATTTAATTTTCTGTGCTCAATCATGCATACAATCTCCCTTCCTGGACTGAATTGTGACTTTGATTTTTTTATATCTCTCCCAGACACCAAATATCTCTTGACATGAATCATGTGATTACATAGACTCAACTTCCTCTCAGAAAAATTACCATTCTTTCTACTTCCACTTTTTGATCAGCTCTTATGCAAGTGATAATATCATTTTCTACACAAAGTCACTAACAACACTTGCTATCAAAAGCATGATTCTTCCCATACTTTAAGCCAACACACATTGATGTTGATTTTTCTTCCGTTGTAGAAGCACTGCACTACTTTTCCAGGAGTACTGAAATGAGTGAGTCTTTAGTGTCTGCCTCAAATACTTCATGGTTTAAACTAGATGATATATGTGTAAAGGTACCATTATAACAATGTGAACAGAACTTGACTTTGTAAACAACCAACATGGAGCCTGAGCCTCAGTCCCAAAGTGGCATGGTGTGGTGGTGCATGCCTATAATCCCAGTGGGAGGATGAGGCAAAAGGATCACATATTTGATCCCAGCCTATGCAACTTAGCAACTTGGAAATAGCTTGTCTCAAAATAAAAATATAAAAAGGACTGGATGATCACCAGATTAGTACGAAGGCCCTGGGTTCAATTTGCAGTACTATAACAAAATAACATGGTATGGAGAAGCCAGTAAGTCATGGCTGCATCAATCTTATACAAAAGTTGCAACTAGTTGTGAAAAGTGTGATGGTTTGAGAAAGCAGAAGTTTTCTGAGGAACTTTTGTATCTTCTCAAAACATCCAATAAAAATATGCAATCAAAATATAATGACTTGAATAAAGAATTCACATGTACTCTTAATCTCTACTTCTAAATTATTAGTTCAGATGTGAAGTGAGACTTCACATTCCTATAATATTTCTAGAATAGTGCTTCTGTACTATTTCTGAACTACTCTAACCTCTGTTAGATTGGACTTGCAGATGCCCAATGGGTAACTAAATCATGACCGAGGTTGGTATCACTGTCTTCATTTTTTTATATGTTATCTTATTGTTACCTGTATTGTTTATTTTCTTAGTGCTGAGACAAAATAACCAACATCTAAAATTAAAGAAATAAAGGTCTATTTCAGCTCACAGTTTGTAGAAGTTTAGTCCATAGTTGGCTAACTCTAAGGCAAGGTCACAGGGCAGAGGGGCATGGCAGAGCAATCAGAAGGCAACCATCAAACAGGATGGGAGAAAGCCTCCATTTACCTTGCATTCTACCCATGCTCTAAGCCCTTTGAGTGGTGCCACCCATCCTTGGGTTGGACTTTCTCATTATCCATACACAGAACTATGCCAAACACATTATTGGACTAATTTAGTACCACATAACCCTAATCCCAGTATCACACACCCTAGATCCAGCCAGCTCTGTAAAAGCTCTACCTATTAGTGCACAATGCTTCTGGAGAATATCTAGATACCTGAAAAGTTTGAATCATATCTCTGCTCAGCTCTGCATGCAGGTATACTAATCACATGAAAAATATTTGTAATACAACTTTATTAGCCTTAAATTTGCATAAAATATATCATCCTTCTTCAAGACTGAGGACACCAAGCTAAGAGAAAGCCGAAGTAATTTTCAAGATTTGAAGGGACATCCAACTGCCAACTTCTTTTTTTTTTTTAATGGATCCAGAGGGTCTCTAGTCCATATATATATATATATATATTTTTTTTTTTTTTTTTAAACCGGGGATCGTACTCGGGACCTTGTACTTGTAAGGCAGGCACCAGAACCACTGAGCTAAATCATCTCAGGTCCCCAATTGCCAACTTCTATTATCTCCAGTTCCAGATGCCCTGGAGCAATGTCTAGAAGTCTTCAGCGATTGTTTTAAACCAGCTGTCACCTCAGATTTCAGGAAAAGCAAAACCTAGCTTACCTCCCCATGATATCATCCCCTACGTGGGAGAAATCACCCCAACATAGTAATAGAGGATCCCCTCCTAAGCAAGATCCACCAATTCATGATAGAAACCAAACAAAATTACCCCCCCCATAGTGGTTATGGCTCTCCTAGGACCTTGCAGAACCAATCTTGAAATAAAGATCAATCAAACCACGATCTGACAAGGATTACCTGTGCTGCCAGCTAGGCAACTCTTTTTCCTCCAGCCATTCATACTTCCAACTCTTGCTTTGTTAAAAAAACCTAAAGCTTCTGTCAGCCCTTAGAAGACAGGTCTTGAATCTCTATCTGTGCTTCCCAGCATGACCATCGTGATTAAAGCTCCTTTCCTGCCCTTCACCACTGCCATCTTCTTGGTTGGTGTTTTGGGATGAGTGGCCAAGCCTGGTTTCTTGAGGTATCAAGACCCTGGGCCTTCACCCTAAAACTTCAGTAACAGCATTATATAATATTTCTGTAATGTATATTTTTGTAATACTTTGTCTTCAGCATTTTCTCCTATTCCCATCCAACATTTGTCCTTTATTTTACATTTAATTAATCTCAACAAAGCATTGCCTTTTCCATATAGAGCCCTAACATATCTTCAATAAGCTCTGAACTCCCCACCCAAACATTTCTGGCTTTTATACTGAGACCCCAATCTACATCTCCAAACATCTTAAACTGCAGCTTTTGATTTAGTCTACACCTCTCCCCTGAGGTCACCATCAGTCCTTCAGAGAGTTCAAAGCTCCCTGAAGAAGTTGATAAGGCAGAGTAATTGAATACTAATAAGAAGAAGCACTGAATTCCGGGGAAGACCAGCAAGGAATGCAAGGAGAAGGGTGTGACTGGAACCAAACAGTGAAAGAGGAACTACAAATGCCCGGAGAAAGGTGCTGTTTACTCAAATTATGGGGAATGATTGAGTTTGCAAAAACTAATCAAGGACACAATTTTTATAAAATTTTCAGAAATTGTCACTTCTTAGTTTTTTTTTTCCCAAAATACAGCAAAAAGGCATTTTTCCTTTATATATTTGTAGCTCTACTCCCTACATCTGAAAGAGAAAAAGCAGCATAAAAACACAAATGTAATAGTGGAACAATATATCAACTACTTTCAACCATGGCAGAAATCATTGGAATTGAAAGTACAGTCTTCAAGTGTTATCATCTTTGACGATTCCTTCTTAGCTTCTGCTTTGCTGCCTTGTTCCTAAAAATATCTCCATTTCATTTCCTGTGTGTTCACCTTCATGGCCATTGGTATCTGAAAAGTCTTAATTTTTCTGCAGGTTGCACCAACTCATTTGCAGATGGAGAACTTCAAACTTCAATAATTCCGTTCTTTTCTGTCACCCTATAATTCTTATACCATAGTCTGCAATCTATCTCTTCATTCTCTGACTTTCAGTATATGTAATCATATTAAAATCACTGGGTAAGAGTTGATTAGATATTTTATAGATAAGTGAACTCAGTAAAGGCTTAAAAAATGCATATGCATGTTCATACACACACACACACACACACACACACACACACACACAAGCACGCACACAAAGCAAATCTTCCTAGCAAAATTTTGCAGCTGTTATGGAGTACTGGGTTTCTGGATATGCAGCATCAAAATTTAAAGGTAGGAGAATAGAATTTGTGACTAGCCAAATACACCTCTTTAGAATTAGGAATATTTTGGGCTAATTCTTATGGGAAACAGCAGCCATGGGAGTAGCTCTAAAGATGGAATAGGCTATACTTTTGCAAGAGAAAATTGCACCATAAAGGAAATCTCCATTTGGAAGATGTTTCAATCTCACCACCAGGAAGAGTGGTGACTAAATCGCCAGAGACTGTTGTCAATGGTGATGCCTTACAAAATCAGACCAAATTTTGCCCTCGCTTTCATTCCTGGATCACCTTCCTATTACTTTCCCCTCCACACCCATATTCTTCTTTCTTTGCTTACTTTGAGAAAAAGGTATGTAAGCCTAAACTCAGACAACTTTTAGATTTTTTTATTTTACCTTCATGGCTTCCACATACACATTAGAAATATATGTTATCTGTTTCCTTTTTTCTTGTGAATCTCTACTTACAACTAAGAATAATAAAAGGCAGAGGGTAAATATTTTTCTTTCCTGTAGGAGAAAATAATCCAGGAATACACCCTTAAAACTCCCCTAACCTGGGTCCTTATTGATCTCAAAATTTACAGAATTCAGGCACTGCATTATACTTATCTCTACTTGGCATCACTTATTCCTCCTGACACTGAACTCCTAGAAGGTAGGAGATATCACTGTTATTTCTTTACTATCATATCGGTCTAGTTGTGGGTTGTCTCAGGAGGGGTGAAAGGAACTTCTCCTTTGCCCTCTGAAATTTCTATAATTGAGTTTGCTAAAATAAGTGGACAATAGACTGATTAACTGGGACATAACCCTAACTTAACCCTAACCCTTAATGGATATAACCTGAGCCCTGAAACTTAATGGACATTAAAAACTAATACAATTATAATGGGGGACCCCAATACCCCACTGCCACAAATAGATTAACTAAAACAAGCAAAAAAATAAAAGCCAAAATAAAGAAATATCAGAACTGAACCAAATCTGAGAACAAATGGACTTAGTAGATATTTACAGAACGTTCCACCACACAATAGCAGAATACACATTCTTCTCAACTGTGCATGGGATGTTCTCCCAAATAAACTACATACTAGCTCATAGAACATGCTTAAGTAAATGTAAAGAAATTGAAAGTATCACATGCATATTACCAGACCTAAGTGCAATGAAATTGGAAATCAATGGCAAAAGAAACCATAAACACATAGAAATTAAATAACACACTCCTGAACAGCCAATGAGTCACAGATTAAATTAAAGAAGAAATTAAACAGTTTCTACAATTAAATGACAGTGCAAATACAATATTCAGGCACATGTGGGATGCAATTAAAGTAGTCCTATGAGGAAAAGTGAATTCCCACATCAGAAAAACAGAACGGCTCAAATAAACAACTTAATGTTGAACCTCAAGCCTCTAGAAAAAGGTCAAGTCAAACTCAAAGTTCTCAAAAACGAAGAAATTATAAAGATAAGAGCAGAAATTAATCCAATGGACACTAAGAAAACAATACAAAAATCAATGAATCAAAAAGTTGGTTCTTTGAAAGATTAAATAAAATTGACACAACTATCCAAACTTATCAAAAGCAATGAAAGAAATGATTCAAATCCATACAATTAAGAATAAACAGGATAGGGCCGGGGATTTAGCTCAGTGATTTCACAGCCTGCTGTGCAGGAGCAAGGACCCAAGTTCGATACCCGGTACCAAAAAAAAAAAAAGAAGAAGAAACAGGATAAAATCACAACAGATCCTGCAGAAATCCAGGTGATCATAAATATCTACCTCCAGGTCCTCTATTCTAATGAGCTAGAAAACATAGAAGATATGGAAAGATTCCTAGATACATTACCAAAGTTGAATCAAGAAGACATAAAAATTTTAAATAACCCAGAATCCGTTAATGAAATTGAAGAAGTAATTAAAAACCTACCAACAAAAAAAGCACAGGTCCTGATGGAGTCACTGCTGAATATTACAGGAAATTTAGAGATCTAATGCCACTACTCCTCAAACTCTTCAATAAAATTGAAAGGGAAGCAATACTCCCAAACTCATTCCTAGAAGCAAGTATTACCCTGATACCAAAACCAGAGAAACATCCAACCAAAAAAGAGAACTACAGACTGATCTCCCTAGTGAACATAAATGAAAAAATCCTCAATGAGATACTGGCAAACAAAATGCAGCAAATCATCAAGAAGATTATACACCATGACAAAGTAGGATTCATCTCAGGGATGCAGGGATAGTTCAATATACTCAAATCAATGAATGCAATAAACCACATCAACAGAACCAAGGACAAAAATCACATGATCATTTCAATGACAAAGTCCAAAACCTATTCAGGGTAAAAACTCTACAGAAAATGGGAATACATGGTCTTTAGCTCAATATAATAAAAGCCATCTATGGCAAATAACCAGCCAACATCATACTAAATGGACAAAAATTGAAAGCATTCCCTGTAAAATCAGGAACAAGACAAGAATGTCCACCCTCACCACTTCTATTCAATATAGCTCTGGAAATATTAGAGCAATTACACAAGAAAAATAAATAACTAAAAGGAATAAGGAGAGGAAGGCAACAAATTAAATCATCACTATTTGTAGATGACACGATACTCTATGTAGAAGACCCCATAAAACTTCAACAAAAGACTTGTAGATTAAGTAATCAAATTCAGTAGTGTAGCTGGACACAAAGTCAGTCCTCAAAGATCAATAGCATTTCTGTACACAAATAACAAACTCACAGAGAGAAATTAATGAAACTATACTTTTCACCATAGCATCAAAAAATGAAATACTTAGGAAATAAAAGACCTTCACATTGAAAACTACAATAATCTGAAAAAATAGATTAAAGAGGATATCAGAAAATGGAAAGATACTCTTTGTTCTTGTATAGAAGCAATCAATATAGTGAAAATGGCCATGCTTCCAAAATTGCTACACAGATTTAATGCAATACCAATCAAAATACCAATAGTATACCTCACACAATTAGAGAAAACAATCCTAAAATTCATTTGGAACCAGAAGAGACCTAGAATAGCAAAAGCAATTCTGGACAAGAAAGGCAAAGCATAGGGCATCACAATGCCTGACTTGAAACTGTACTACAAAGCTACAGTGATAAAAACAGCATGATACTGGCAATAAAGCAGACCTAAAGATCAATGGAACAGATTAGAAGATACAGAAACAATTCCAAATACACTCAGCCACCTTATCTTTGACAAAAAAGCTGAATACCTTCACTGGAAGAAAGATAGTCTCTTTAACAAATGGTGCTGGAAAAATTGGCTTTCTACATACCGAATATTAAACCTAGACCATACCTCTGACCATGTATTAAACTGAAATCAAAATAGACTAAAGACCTAAATATTAAAACAGATGTCTTAAATCTTCTCAGGTGTTGGCAAAAACTTTTTGAAAAAGCCCCGATGACACAGGAAAAATACAAAGAATCAACAAATGGGATCTCATCATATTAAAGAGCTTTTGCACAACAAGAGAACCACCAATAGAGTGAAAAGACCATCCATAAAGTGGGAAAATATTTTTTCCACCTGTTTCTCATACAAAAGGGTAACATCTAAAATATATAAAGAATGCAAACAAATCAGACCCCTCAATTTTAAAGATCCAATCCAAAAATGAGCATCTGAAATGAATAGACACTTCTCAGATGAAGAAGTGGAAACACCAAATGAATATATGAAACAATGTTCAACATCAGTGGTCATCTGAGAGATGCAAATTAAAACAACACTGAGATTTCATTTCACTCCAGAAAGAATGGCTATTATCAAAAACCCCAGCAAAAAGTAATGCTGGAAGGGCAGTGGGGAAAAAGAAACCCTTCTCCACTGTTAATGGGAGTGTAGACTGGTGCAACCACTGTAGAAGTCAGTGTGAAAATTTCTCAAAAAACTAAAAATAGATGTTCCATTTGACCCAACTATAACACTTCTTTGTATCTTCCTGAAAGAATTAAAACCATCATACCACAAGGATATATGCACACCCATGTTTATAGTAGCACAATTTGTAAGAGCTAAATCTTGGAATCAGTCCATATGCCCATCAACAGATTAATGGATAAAGAAGATGTGGTATTTTTATACAATGGAGTACTACTCTGATATGAGAAGGATAAACTTGAGGCATTTCTAGTTAAATGGATGCACCTTGATGCCATACTCTTACATGAAATAAATTGCATACATATATTTAAATATCACATTGTTTCTCTGGTGTGAGAAACTGAAAGTATAAATAAGGACCAAAATGTATAATAAATATTGAGAAATGGGAAGAAAATGTTTAAATGGGAAAAGCAACAAAGGAGGCCAGAAGAGGAAAAGAAGAAAGTGAAAAGAAAAAAAGAGAACAGAAGGAAAAATGTAAACAAAGCTTTTGTAAATAAGGAGTAGAAGAGGGATTGAAGAGAGGGGAGAGGATTGAGGGAAAAAAGAAAAATCAAGATGTATTGTATACAGACACAAATTCCTTATAATGAATGATCACTATGTATATCTGAGACGTACCAATAAAATTATTTTAATTTAAAAAATAATATGAGATATCATTTTGACTTTTTAGACTGAGAATTTTAAAAAACAAAACCCAGAGCTGATAAGATGAGAGTACACTGGCACTTTTGATGTAGGATATTATGGCCATGGCAGCAGGCTGGCTGGAAGACAGGGTGTAACTTGTCAATTACAAAGATCCCAACTGGAGGCTAGGAACAAGATGTGCCTATGTAATCTGGTCCAGAACAGATGTGATCCGTCAATTATGGCCATGAAATGTGGCTAGAACAACCTCCTACATACCAGATATGAACAGATATAAAGGCAGCAACCATTGACTTCACCTCCACTGCTCCAATCTTGCTGCTCTGCAGTCTGCATATTTCTGCAGTGACCCATCCTGTTTGTAGAATATAGCTCTTCCTTTCTTCTCTTTTCCTTTGCTCTTTCCTTTTATTTTATACTTCACTTCTCTTCACTCTTTCCTTTTCTTTCTTTACATTGAGTCTTCTTTTGCTTTGAAGAAAAATGGGTTTAACTGCTCACTGGTTGTTCCAGTCAGTTCTTTAGGTGGGACAGAAAGAATCCGGAATCTTCAGACACATGACATCCAGCAACACTTTCACATACTCTGTGTGGGAATGTGTGTTGGGAGATAATTTGTACACACCTTTTAACTAGCAATCACTTTTAGCATTCTTTCTCACACAATGATGCAAATGCGTAAAAATGTATCTACCTGAAGATCAATTGCAGTATAGACAGACTTGGCCAAAATAACAAACAACAATGAATTTAAATGTGCATCAGTAAAATCAAGTTTAAATAATTCATAATGCATCTGTCTTAATCTGCTTTGTGTTGTTTTAACAAAATTCCACAACCGTGGGAATTTATAAAGAGCAGAAATTTATTTTTGAGCAGTCCTAAAAGTTGGGAAGACCAAGACTTAGGCACTGGCATCCAGTTTTTGGTGAGGGTCTTCTTGCTTTTCTCTTATGTGGCAGAGGGCAGAAAGGTAAAGGAAAGGAAGAAGCAAAAGACAGACAGACAATTCCCACAGTCCTTTTGGTAAGGACATCAATCCTCCCAATAGTGGTACACTGGGAATCTGGTTTCCAAAAAATGAATTTTGGGGAACACATTGAAACTACAGTAGCATCCACTATAAAGAATAAAGGAAATGACCTGTATCATTAAGAATGCTAAGTAATTTATCAATATTTCTAAACTCTCTCATTTTCTTTCTTTTTCTATTTCTTTCTTTTGTTCATTTTTCTTTCTTTTTTTGTGATACTGGAAATTGAACCCAGAGCCTTCACACTAATTCCCCAGCCCTACCACCCTTTTGAAAATTTTTCTTTTATTTTTGAAACACATTCTTGTTAAGATGCTAAATAGTTGCTCAGACTGGATTCAAACTTGAAATCATCCTGCTTCAGTGTTTTGAGCCATTAGAGTTACAGACAACCACCACCACACTCAGTTTGCTCATATTCTTTATCTGAAATGTGAGGGAAAAGAAGTGTTTCATATTTAGAATTTATGTTCATATTGTGGAATATTCACAGATACATAATGAGATATCTTTGGGATAGCACCCAAGTCTAAACATGAAATTCATTTAGGTTTCATATATATTTTATAAACATAGCTTGAAGATAGTTTTATACAAGATTTTAAATGTGCCTGAATTTTTATTGTATCCTGTCACATGAAATCAGGTGTGGACTTTTAATTTGTGTTATGTGCTTTATGCTTTTAAAGTTTTGGATTATGAATTTTTTGCATTAGGGATGCACAACTTGTATATATTATTTCTGCATACAAATATCTGGAAGGGTACACATCCCACTTTTTACAATTATTAATTGTAGGTATTATTGCAATCTAGATTTGAAATAGAGGAAGATGATGCAGTTACTTGTATGTATTTGCTTATATGCTTTAAACCAATGAAAATGTGGAGGAAAACATATGGCAATTTATATATGCATAACTATATTGCTTTCTGAATGAAAAATTCATAGTAAATTGAGGTGCTTCAACTTTAGTAAATGTATTCAAATAACAATTGTTTAGGGCTTTGGCAAATTGTGTGCACATTTCTTAGTCCACATAGGGTTTAAAGCAGTTCTCCAGGGCCACCTTCTTCTGGAGCAGAATAGTGAAAACCTGTGCTGGGCTGCAGGTGTCTCTTCTCAGTTTGTCAGGCTGCTGGGTGCTTTTCTGGTTTTATGTTTCTATACCTGCGATTTAGGCTCCCTTATAACTTCAAAGCATGAAGAAATCATACCTGTTCAGGATTCTCCCCATGGGCTGATTAGCTGATTCTAAGTGCAACAGGATGGAGATATATACACCTCTTCATCTCTTAGTCCTAACAACTACCATGGTTAATGCAAGCCACACTTGGGTTGTACATGACTCCTCTAAATAAATTGTATTTAGTTTAGTGTGAAGTTCAATTGACTATAATCTCAAATGTTGATAAATCTGTAAGTTTAACTAAGAGTTTGGATAGAGTGTGCAAGTAAAAAAAGAAAGAGTTTAGAGACAAAAATCTATGGTCTAGTTACTTCCCATTTATTATTTTCATTCCTTAGCTCAATTTCAGAAATTGGGTTTCTATCTGATTTTATATAGAGGAAAGTTGAAGCTGAAAAGTGTCAAGTAGTTGTCCCAGAATCATAAATATTTGTATCCAGGCTGGAATCTATGCTTATCTGACTCCAAAACTTGTTTAGTTTCCCCTGGAACATGTATCTTTCTAAATCACTCAGCTCCAATGAAGAAGATCGTCAGCTTACTTGTATTTTCACTCTACAGTCATTTCTGTTAGACCCACCAGCTTTAATCTCAGTCATTTTGTGTATAAGTAGTAACACCTATAAATGCCTCAGTGATAGTAACCTGGACTTGTTACCAGAGTTTTAGAACAAAGACTCCAGCTCCAGGGATCCTAACAGAGCAGGTCTGACCACCTGTCCCAAGAGGCCAATTGAAGAGAAAAACAGTGATAGAAGCAAGAAAGGAACTTAGTTAAGAAGGCCACACTGGGAAGGAGATTGAAGATCAATCTTTTTTTCTTTTGTATTAAATTCTTTTATTGGTACATTGTAGGTATACAACACAATTACATTTCTCATTGGGAATTGTACCTTTATATAATGCATCTTGGTTCTTATTTTTTCCCCATTCCTAGCCCTCCCTTCACGTCCTCCACCCTTCCTTATTTACAAAGACTTTATTTCCATTTTTTCCATTTCTCATCATTTTTTCCTTTCCCTTCTTTCCTTTCCCCTGTGCCTCCCACTACCCCTAGCCCTTTGGACCTTTTATTCCTATTTTACATTATTGACTATTCATTCTAATCATTGGTACATTTTAGGATCAATCTTGAAGGGTCTGACAAGGACTTTGAGATTTTATAGAAAGGAGAATGAAGGCAAAAGGTGAGGTCTTGCATAGCTGGGGATTTAGACAACTGGCAAAGAAGGTAATCCAAGTCAAGCTGTGGTCTGGTCAATCATTACTTCAGGAGCAGCCGGGGAGGAGGGATTTGTAATAAGAAAGTTGCTATTGTCTTGGCATAGTTTGAAATCTTGTGTACAGATGTTTATCCATCAGGTCTGCTCTTCTTAGAATCCTAGGTAACCGGAAGAGCATAGTTCAGGACAGCTTAGAAAGAAAAAGAGGAAGGAACTGGAGGAGCAGACATGGAAAGAGAAGAGGAGAAGGAGGGTAAGGTACAAGAGGAAGAAAGTGAGGAAGAAGAAAGAAGGAGGAGGAGGGAAGGAGGAAGTGAGAGGGAAGGGGAGAATAAGCAGAAGTGAGGAGGAGGGGTGGAAAAGGGGATGAGGAAGACAAGGAGGAGGAGTAAGATGAGAAGGAGAAGAGGAAGGAAAGAAGAGAAAGAGAAAGAAGGAGGATGAAAGGAAGGAAAAAAGGAAGAGGAAGAAGAAGGAGAAAGAAGAACAGAGAAAGGAGACAAGGAAGAAGAAAATGGAAGAAGAGGGAAGTAGGAAGAGGCAGAGGACATGGAGGAGAGTAAGAAGAAAATGCACATCAAAGAGGAAAGGCAGATGGAGTCTGAGAGACAAAATGGAGTTAGTGGCATCAGTGACTGGGCCTTCCTTCTGACTGACCCACAAAGTTAATGTCACCATGTAAGTCCTAATGTAAAGCATCTACAGAATCCTAATGTCAAGAGTTTTTATTGTAGAAGAAACACTAATTAATGAGAGTGAAATTAATTATACCCTCAACTCACCAAAAATATCTCTCAAAAATGTTTAGAAACACACAAAGAAGTATAGTTTAGACACACACACACCTTTCAGAGACTGATCCTACCCCATGGAATCCCTTCTACCCTCTGGAGTTCCCTACAATTCAGGCCATCAGCTTATATGGCAACTTTCCTCTGTAGTACACTTGGAGCACTAGAAACAAATTGGTTGAGACCTTGACACCTGGCTTGGAACTCAGTATCCTCATTTTATGTTTGGGCTTTGAAGACTAGATGACTTAGAGTCCTCAAGTCTCAGTTGCTCTCCTATAAAATGGGATGATAGTAAAGACATACTAAAATAACGGGGGTCTCAAACCTGTGGGTAAGCCTGTCAGACATGGTTGTGGGACCCCAGTCATGTTATTCTAGGTCTCAAAGTTTCATGCTGTGGTTACTTTAACAGCTAAACCTACTGATTTAGATCCTTACTGATGTACTAATGCCCCAGAGTAATAACATGGAGAATGCTTCATTCCTGCTTATTTCATTTCTTACTTGGAATGTATAAGTGAACAATGACCAATCAATATATTATGCTATTATTTTTGACCAATATAATTGTACAACTATTTCACTGTAACCTATTTCTCCTTCCTTCCTTTCATCCTTCTTTTCTTCCTTTTTATTTTCTTCTTTTCTTGCTCTCTCTCATTCCTTCTCACCTTCCCTTCCATTCTCTCTCTCTCTCTCTCTTTGTTTCTCTCTCTCTGCCCCCCTCTACAAAACCAAACTCCTCAAATGCCATTTAGGAACACTTGCTCAACTAGAATTCTTTTGTATCCTTGGTCATATCCTTAATTTGACTCATATAAACTCCATGTTCACAGACTTACTACACTAACCCTGCCTTTCAGGTTGAAAAAAATCCTGCCACAGAATATGAAGATGACTAGAGATATCTGTTATAAAAAATTTATGCAATCTATTCATTCACAAACTCACAGAATTCATTTAAACCAGTTCATAGTGTCACCTAGTTGCTTCACATATGCCTGGAGAAGTTCATTCCTGGTTAACTATTTAAAGAGTGAAGGGAAAAAGTATTAAGGAGGGACACAAGAAAGAAGGCAACTGCAGGTATGTTTAGCCTATACTAACCATGACACCCTTAGACAATAACTTTCATCATGATTTCCTTTATATCACACAAAATCTCTAGTGTGACAAATAATCTAATTATAATGTTATAATTAGTATAATTATAGTGTTACATTTACATGTGAGGTTGGAGCAGGAACAATAAGGACTTGACTCAAACATTTTAATAACATTTTCAAAGCAGACTTTTTTTCTGAAAACTTTACCTAAGAAATTTAGCTGACTTTTATTCATATTCACCAAGATAGGACCAGAGTACTTTTTTCTAATTTTGGTTAAAAGATAACTGAAGAAAAATTGATCTCAATAAAGCAAGCAAGGCCACTATTCTTGAGTGAAAATTAAATCCAATATCTATCCTACACAAAATACATGCAATGTTTGCAATATTCTTTTATCTATGGTGAATTTATATAAAAAGTAAACAAGATATTTTACAATCTATACTTAATGATGTGCTTATACAATTAGGGACTTTTATGAATCATCTTCATTATGCATTTACACAGTTCATAAAAGTTATGAGTCCAATGCGTTTACTCCCTTTCCTTGTTGTAAACTTTTAAGTACAATGGCAGCGAGAACAAAGAAACCAAAATGTGCATATTCTGGAGGCTTCACACCAACCCTGCTTCAATTATGCATGAATTAACAGAAATGAATTTGCAGCACTTTATTTCTTTGTGTAATGGAGCTCAAGTATTTCATAAAGTGGAACCATACAGCAAATTCCAAGCTCATTTTAGAATAATTAGCACATTGGTGTTACTTGTGTAGTTAAAGGGAAATGTTAAAATTCCCCCATTGTAAGCACTTTTTGAAGCCTCACTGTGTTCTCTAAACTATGCAATCGTTCACTCCAAAGAAAGCTGGAAGCTCTGTCTTCCCTTCATTTCATCTTCCTCCTCGTATACCTCGATTAAAATACTAGTGCTTATTCAGACAAGTCTTAATTACAGGCCCGGAGCAAGCAAAAGAGCCTCTGTAGATTAAGCAGGTAATTTTTTAAAATGATGCATTTACCTCAAGTTACTCTTGCTCACTCTTTTGAATAATTAAGGCCCTGCTAAGGGAGACCTAAAATCCGTACTTTCAAATGTCTTCATTTAACATTCTCACCAAAATTTGACATTCTCGTATCTCCTCCAACCCATTGAATAAAAGGAAAGCCCCATTCCCCCCACCACCACTGCCTTGGGAGAAGGAAGGAACTAACATTTACAAAGTTAGTTCCTGTATGTCAGCCAGACTGCTCTGTGAGGTATTTTACATTCCTATTTCTTCATACACATAATTCTGAGGTCATCAGTAGTCATTCTTGTTTTGTGGATGCTGAGAGTGATTCTAAATTTAGGCAAGTTCCCCAAAGTCACACAATCCATCCAGCACAAAGGGAGGAGTTAATTCAAATTTGTCACTCAGGATTCTGTGCCCAGGCCAAGGTTATAGGCAACTTACAGTGAAGAGCCTTCTTGGTTATGCTTAAAAAACTCTACATTAAATTCATTTACTGTTATTCCATTTACTAAATTATACATAGTGTGGAAAGGTGATGGAAAAACTAACAAAGCTGCAATATCCTGACTGTAGGAAATACTGTATTAGTCTTGTGATTTGGAGGATTTTGCTGCCAAAATTCAGAGCTGGGCAAGGGCAATTTGGCAAATCCCCAGGGGTGGTTCTCTTTGTTCCTGATATCCAACAAAGAGATTTGCACAATAAATTATTTTGACCTGTTAGATACAGTTTCACAAGGAGTATTTAGCCATATGAATCTATAGCAAACAAACAATGAATATGAAATTATGTGATTGTTTTTAATTTCCATCAACAAGCACCTGCTGAATGACTATAGCATGCCTAAAACTATCTGGGGCCTTGGGAATAAAACACCGAAATAATGGGATGGATCCTATTTTAACAGATCTGGAGTAAATGAGAGCTAGAAAGAAAAGTAGGTAATGCCTTGACCACCTTATGGGACTCATGTAACACTGTAGCAAGGCAGATGCTAAGGCCAGAAATTCTGCTGTGCTCACTGCTGTAGCCCAGAATCTGAAACAAAATGGGTGCTCGGTGACCACTACATATTGAACATAAGAGTAGGGGAACATCTAGGAAGAAGACCTCATTCAGACTTGGCGGGGGAGTGGAGTGTGTGACATTTCCAGGAGACAGTGATGTCTAAAGAAAACCAGGAAGAGGAGCAGGCTGATGATGACTAGAAGACAGTGTATGCAAAGCAGGCAGGAGATAAGAGGTTTGGATATTTTCTTTTCTGGAAAGAAAAGGCACTGTTGATCTGTAGCATGCAGGCACCAAGTTCATGGCTAGACAGAGGTAGAAACTGCTGTGAACCCTGTTTGTTTTACAAGATGGAACCCTCCTGGGTCAGATTGCTGGCTCTCTGATGCCCAGGTCAGTCTACTGAATCAAAGCATGATTGTCATATTACATAGCGAGGATTTCTTTCTTAGGTAAATTTAGAAAATTCTGGATTTAATATTGTGATATGATAAGAAATATGTATTTGTATTTGTCCCCATTTCCTAGTACAGAGCTTCTAAAATATTTAGAATTCTATGAGAACCCAAGGAGTGGGTGCTGGGAACCCCCAATTTATAGCCAGTTGGTTAAAATTATGGGAGAACCAGGGCTTTAAATTGGCATCTGAAATGAAAGCAGTCTTGTAGGAATGAGCCCTTAACCTTTGGGGTCTAAAACTAATTTGGGGTAAGTAATATCAGAATTAAATTGTTGGATACTCACTGTCTGGACTGTTGGTGAATTGGTTGTTAGGGTCCAAACACCCACACATTTGGTGTCAGAAATGTTCTATGAGGAAAAAAAAAATAGCTAGTGTGGGAGATAAGCAAAATTTTTAAATTTATGCAGGATATGATTTATAAGTACATACATGTGTTAATATTACCTGCACCATTTTTAAGCTTATTTGACCAAGGGAAGTAACAGGAAACCAATTTGGGAAACTGAACTGATGACGTTGGACAAGATCAGCTACAACTCTCAGATACAGTTATATGTGTATGGTTCAGCCCCAAAATTTGCTAGATGGCTATGGAGAAGACTGAGTGTCTGTAAAGGTTGGCTACACTCTGGACATGTGTATTTCACCTACATTATAGTCTTTTCATTATATTACTTTGCTCCATTGGCCAACTCTGTATATACCTTGCTTTAAGCTTTAGACTTGCATTTATCCACTTACATTGGTTTCAGATTCTTACTGGGGATGGACATTTAGCCAATCCTACCTTATATGACTAAAATATCGTCACTGTACTTAAGCCTAAGAAAGTACCCTTTGTTGTTTCCATATGGTCTTAGAAATTACTTATCACCAGAAATCCCACCCCTGACTTACATGAAATATTGCTCTAGTAGTATTAAATTTGTACTGGGTCTCCTACAGAATGGAAGCTCTTACATATTAAATATTTGAAAATCACAACTAAACTTACCACTTTCATTTGAGTGATACTATTCATGAAACCACTCATGGAAGTTGGCACATTAGTTAAATCCGAAACTTCAGCACTGAATTTCCTGTTCTGAGCATATTCTTTTCCACCCTCATTTCCCACCATGTTGTCATAAGTTACCATATTTTTAAACTAAAATGTACTGAACAATGGAAGTGAAAAATCAGAAACAAATAGTTGCTAACACAGTGTCTACCTTTGCACATTTATCCTTCCATATCATTCCTTCTAGGTGGCTAACTTTTATATAAGGCAATGAAAACCCATTGTTTTGGTATGCAAGTTGCCTTTCTCAGTATCTGACTTTGCTTTCTTGGATCACAGATGATGATCTTCATCTCTTATCTTTTCAATTGAAAGCTCTTTATACTCCTTATTCATCAGATTTTTTTTAGCAAGTTTAAATAAGCCTCAAGGCCATATTCTGGGCATCTGATAAAACTGTCATCAATGGCTGTTGCTGTTTGTTAAATTCTCATTAAGTGTCATAAATATTGAGGTTGCTTCTGATGTTGATTTCTGTAGCCAAATTTTTAAAATTCACAGAGACATACTCATCATACACATATTCACCTAATTCCTCATTATTAAGATTCTCAGTGTTGGTCAAGACTATTTGTTTTTGTTTTCAAACTTTCTGAGGCCAAAATTGGTAACAGCAACTTGTAGAATATTCCAACTATAAATCAAAAACCCCTCTATTAGTGCAACATTGCTGTGGTGGTACATTCACAAAACCAATTTCCTCCAATCAACCTATAAACTATCTATATATTCTTCTTAAAGTTTGGAGAAAGTTTTTAAATGAAATAATATCAAATCATTCAGTAAAATATTAATATTTGTAGAGCACTATGTAGAATACCAAAACACTGAAATGGTGTGCTTATATTCAAGGCCAAAAAGTACTGTTACTCTCTCTTTGTGTTTTCCAGAGAAACCCAACTAGTCCAAAGCCATGTTAGGTGACAATTCAAAGAAATCCTGCTCTTCATTTGCTAATTTTTCCATGTGAATATAAAATGAGCCAGAGAGTTTATATTGCTTAGTCATTAAAATTCAGGGATCTCTCCCACTCTTAATTATTTACTCTTTCTTTTTTTTTTTTTTTTTTTTTTTGGTACTGGGGATCAAACTCAGGTCCTTGTGCTTGCAAGGCAGGTGGTATAACCACTGAGCTAAATCCCCGGCCCTAATTACTCTCAATCTCTTAAAATATCAATCAGATTAACAATGCCTACTTTGAGATAGGCTGTAGAAGTAGGAATACAGTGACATAGGTGCAAGCCAGTGTGTACTAAATATCTCACAGGGTAGAAAACTGTGTAGATATCAATCAAGTTACCATGGCTATTTTGAAAGATATTACTTTGGTAGTTTGAGTTATCTGGCCATAAGTAGTGTTAGTATCAAAGAGAATTGGCCTGGAGATAAGAAAAGTTCTATTTATGACATTAAATAAAGCAAGCTGTAACTCATTCTTAGTTTAAATAGAAAATTTGAGGAGAGATAAAAGAAATTCTTTTTGATACTAAAACTTCCAAAATCAGCCTTTCATCTCTTACAGAGTTCTACATAAAGAAGTCAAAGCTGGAGTTCAGCAAAAAAAGGCAGTGGTATTATATCTTAAGCTTTTTAAGGCAGAAACTTAGAAAAGGGATATCTGGGTCATGTGGAATTTCTAATTTTAGTTCTCTGAGAAATCTCCATACTGATTTCTATAGTGGTTGTACTGATTTACATTCCTACCAAAATTGTAGGACAGTTCCTTTTTACCACAGCCTTGCCAGCATTTGTTATTACTATATTTGATCTCTCGATGATGGCCATTCTTTTTGGTGAAATCCAGAATCTTAGTATTGTTTTAATTTGCATTTATCTAATGGCCAGAGATTTTGAACATTTTTTCATATATTTGTTGGCCATTTGTACTTCTTCCTCTGTGAAGTGACTACTCGTTTCACTTGCTCATTTGCTGCTCTTTTTTTTTTTAGTTCCTTATATAGTCTAGATATTACTGCTCTGTCTGAGGAATGGCTGGCAAAAATTGTTTCCCATTCTGTAGGTAGTCTCTTCACTCTACTGATTCTTTCGCTATATAGAGCTTTTTAATTTGATGTAATCTCATTTGTCGATTCTTGCTGTTACTTCTTGTGCAATTGTGGTTCTGCTTAGAAAATTCTTTCCTACACTTATGACTTCAAGTGTTTTTCTATTTTTCTTTCAGTAGATTCAATGTTTCTGTTTTAATATTTAGATCTTTGATCATTTCAATTTTAATTTAGTACATGGTGAGAGATGTGGGTCCAGTTTCAGTCTTCTGTAAACAGGTATCCAGTTTTCCCAGAACTACTTGTTGAATAGGATATTGTAGGGAAAGTTAGAGGGAAATAGAGGTAGGGATAATATAGGACATGACCTGGCTGGCTGATGGTTGTGTATTTACCACAAGCTTGTCATACACTTTGTACTTGAGGAGGTTGGCTCTTTTGAAATTATTATATGTATTTACTGTGTGCCCCTGTCCCCTGTGACCTCTATCTCACCCAAGAAGCAAAGGATAAGACTCTTAATTGGCTTAGATTACAAGAATCAATGAAACAATTATTTTTAGAAACCAGTTTACCTTTATAAGTATGAGTAGATTTTGGGCCCCACCTGGGGAAATTTGGTCAAGTTCCTCCCGCCTTAACCTTGCTTTGCATTAGTTTCATTCTGACTTTCTCTTTCTGCACAGGACCTGAGTTCCTCATTCTCTGCTGGGAGCCCTCAACTCAGCCAGCCTTGCCTCACTTCCCTATTCTTCACTAGAGTAGAGGTGAGGGACCCAGAGACACAGGGTGAGGAGGCAGGAGGTCATTGAAGAGCCCTGCCTGAAGTAACAGTATCTTTCCTCCAACATATGGTTTTGGCCCCTTTGTCAAAGACCAAGTAGCTGAATGTCTCTGTGGATGTTTCTGTAACCCGTATTCTGTTCCATTTGATTGGTGGACTTTTGGTCATTTCCACTTTTCAATTATTGTGAATAGTGCTTCTACAAACATATGTGCATTTCTACTTGAGCACCTTTTTCAATTCTTTTTAGTATGTACGCAAGTGGGGATTCAAATTTTGAATTGTGTTGTCATGTGAAAGCTCTATATTAACTTTTTGAGGAACTGCTACTGTTTTCCACAATGACTATAAAAGTTTGTATTCTGACCAGCAATGAGCAAGGGCTCTAATTTTAGTCATGACAATATGTATTATTTTCCACTGTTTTGATTCTGACCAACTTAGTGGGTGAGAAGTTGTAGGGAACAGGGAAAGGGGACAATACTAGAACCTCTGCAGTAAGTCCTAGTCTCCTGCGAGCCACAGCAGCACAAAACGAATTAACTTATACAAGAAAGGTAGAAAAATGAGACTTTGAGAAGAAGCTGAGCTTTGCGTCTGATCAGTGCTGCTCTGGGCAGCAAAGAGGAAAGACCCGGAGCTTCCCACACCTTTTATTCAGTACATCGGGAGAAACAAATGTAACAGATGACTGAGGACAGAGAGTTCAGAACATCCATCAGGAGAAACAAATGTTAACAGATGACTGGAGAGCAAGCAGAATTCCTAGATCAATGAGGAGCTTCGCAGATGAAGATTTTGTTCTTCCCAGGATGTCTTCAGCTGCTGTAATCTTGTCCTGGAGCATCACAGCATCACCATATCATTGAGGTCTCAGTTGAGACCGAAGGCCAAAATGGAATTATGTCAAGAAATGCCATAGCTGGCCTGTAGGTAAGAGAGTTAGGCCTAATCAAATGACTTTTCCCCAAAATTATGTAGAATTGCTCCCAACAAGAAGTTGTATTTCATTTTTATTTAGATTTGTCTTCCCCTAAAAACCAAGAATGCTGAATATTTGTTGGACATTAACACATCTTTGTTGGTAAAATATCTATCCTAGATCATTGTCAATTTAAAAATTTGACTATTTGTCTTTTTTGCTGAATAGTAAGAGATTTTTATATATTCTAAACACTAATCCTTTACCAAATAAATTATTTATATGGTCTCATATGTTTGAATTATCTTTATGCTGTAATTTTAATAACTTTGAATGCACAAAAATTCCAAATCTTTGTGGTAGTTTATCTGTTTTTTTGTTCCTTGTATTTTAGATATTGTATTTAAGAAAATGTTCAAATTTAAATTATAAAATATTTTATCTTCTTCTAAGGCTTTTGTAGCTTTAAATTTTATATAGAGACTTTTTAGTCAATTTTGTTTATTTTTGTATATTAAATGAGGTAAAGATCCAACTTTGTTCCTTTGTAGGTAGTTATCCAGTTGTCCAAGCATCATTTGCTGGAAAAACTATCTTGTCCTCATTGAAAGATTTTAGCACCTTTGTGAAAAATCAATTAGCAATTGATAAGTAAATTGGCACCTTAATGCCTTTTTTGTACCAACATTCTCTTTATTATAGGGAAGAGGTCAGCAGCACCCACCAGAAGCACCGTTAGTGATAGCTACTGTGGCCAGCACCAGCTGTTAGTAAGGCATATCATCCCTATGACTGAGCATCAGTATAATCTCCTACACATTTGTAAATATTATTTTAGCAGAAGACAGACTTTGCTGATTTCATTGCTATTAGTGAACTGATATTTTCAGTAAACTGTTTTGGGGCAGCAAGAAATGAGGATGCTTTTCAGAAACCTTAGAACTGGATATAAAGGATATCAGTAGATACAATCAATAAATATTATACACTTATCCATATGAATGAACTCCTTTTATAAAGATATTTAAACACCCTGGTCTAAGGGATATCTCCACCATAAATTCCTCATTTTAGTTTGTTGGCCTACCTCGTACACCAGTACTATGCTGTTTTTTTGGGGGGGGGGGGCTTGGTACCTGGGATCAAACTCAGGACCTTGAGCTTGCAAGGCGAAACCACTGAGTTAAATCCCCAGCCCTATGCTGTTTTGATTACTATATCTTTGTAATTTTTGAATTTTGATAGTGTTATTCTTTGAACTCTGTTCCTTTTCAAGATTAATTCTACAATTCAGAGTCCTGTGAAATTCCACATAAATGCTAGGACTGACTTTTGCAGTTTTGAAAATAATCACTGGAATTTTGATAGAATTTGCATTAAATCTTTTTATTGTCATATATTTGTGATACACGATAATTATATTTGTTTTGGGGAAGTGATCAATTTTGTATATTGATCATTTTATATTCCCTCCCCCCACTTAGATCATTCTGAAAAGTATTCCCTCACAACAATGTTACATCTATCATCCTCCAAAATGTGTATTAGATAATGAGAAATTGGAAGAAAAGGTCCAAAGTGGAAAGGGATGGGAATGTGGTGGGGGGCAAAGAGAGGAAAGAAAAAAATATGAGAAAAAGAAAAAACAGAAACAAAGTCTTTATAAGTAGAAATGGGTGGAGGGGTTGAAGGGAGATCAGGGGAATGGGGAAAAAGTAAGAACCAAGATATATACAGGTACAAATTTCTAATGATGAACCTCATCATACTGTGATACCTAAAATGTACCATTAAACTTAATCATTTAAAAAAATATTCATCTTCCCATATATGATTGTGTGATGTCTTTTTACTTAGGTATTCATCAATTTCTTTAGGCAATGTCTGTAGTGTTTAGCATGTAATTCTTACATATTTTACTTGAATTTATTGCTATTTTATTATTCATGATTCTATACCTAGAATTGTTTTGCTTTGTTAATTTTTTGTTGGAATATTTACTTCTAGTATATAGAAAGATAACTGATTTTTGACTGCTGATCATGTACTTTAAAACTTTATTGAATTAACCTATTGGAGCAAATGTTTTTTATCATCTCTATTATTTTCCATATAAAAGACTATATCTTCTTCAGATAGATACTTTTTCTTCATTTATAACATACACGAATTTTATTTCTTTTCATATCTACTTTTTCTAACTAGAATTTACAGTATAGTGTTAAATAGAATAGCCAGAACAGGGGTACTTGTCCTGTTCCAGACCTTAGAGGGAACACTTTCAGTCTCTCACAGCTAAGCATTATGTTAGCTCAGTTATTCAAAATTCCTATTATCACCTTGAGAAACATACGCACCCATCATAGTGATGGGTTCCTGAAGTGGTTTTTTTGTCATGAAAAAGTGAGGACTTGTGTCAAATACATTGTTTTCATTAGATGATTATCCATTAGGTTTTTCATTCTATTTAGTATATTATATTAATTTATTCCTGTATATCAAAGCATGCTTGTATTCCTGGAATAAATTCACCTGAATTGTGGGATATTTTCAATATGCTGCTGGATTCTGTTTTCTAGTACAATGTCTTGATAAGTACTTCTACATTTACCTACTTAAGAAACATTGGTCTGTAGTTTTCTTTTCTTGTGATATATCTGTCTAGTTATGGTATCAGGATTATGTTGAAGAATTAAGTGGTACCACCTATTTTGTTCTATATTTTAGAGAATTGATTAATTCTTAAAGGTTCAATAAATGGTCCTTGTCTTTCTTTGTTGGAAATTCTTGATCACTAATTCAATCTTTTAGCTTTAGGTTGATTTTCTTATGTGGCATAAAGAACCAAACCTTTTTTTTTTGCATGTAGATATCCTGTTGTCCCATAAACAATTATAGAAGATACATATTCTTTCAAATTGAAATTCCTTTGCAGTCTTGTTGAATAACTGTCAATCATAAACATATAGATTATTTCTGGAAGCTCAATTCTGTATTATTTATCTGTGTGTCCTTTCTTATACCAAGTGCTACATGGAATCAACTACTACTATAGATTTGAAGTAAATTTTGAAATTTGGAAATTCATTCTTAACTTTTAATACTGTTCTGGCTTTTGTGTCTTGTACAATTTTCTGTGAACTGCAGTTTGCACTTATTAATTTCTGCCAGGGGCTGGATGGCAATAGTTTATAATTTATCTGAAAATCAACAGAGAGTGACTCACCTTAACACATTAAGTCTTCTAATGCAGGAATGTAAGAATTCCTTCCATATTTTAGATCACAACAAGCTTCTCTCATAAGAAGTTAATGGACAGCCTCCAACCCAGAGTGATGTACCCTGCAAAACTATCTTTCAAAATTGATGGAGAAATAAGATAGTTTCGTGACAAAGAGCACCCGAGGAACTTCATAAATACCAAACCAGCACTGCAAAACATTACAGACAATATGCTAGGAAAAGAAAACAAGGATCATAATGCCAGAAAGCCCAACAGAATGAATCCATCAGGCACGATAAGAAATCAAAGCAAATGGGGAGAATCCAACAAAAAGACAAAGTCATGACAAGGATAGGTCAATACATATCAGTTATAACCATCACTGTTAATGGTCTCACTTCAACAATCAAAAGAAATAGACTGGCAGAATGGGTCAAGAAGAAGGATCCAACAGTATGCTGCATGCAAGAAACACACTTAATTCAAAAAGAAACTCATAGACTGAAAGTTAAAGGATGGAAAACAATACTCCATGCCACAGAAACCCCCCAAAAAAGCAGGAGTAGCTATTCTCTCTTCACATTAAGTGGATTTTAAACCAACACTGATAAAGAGAGACAAAGAATGACACTATATCCTTGTAAAGGAAACAATCCAAGAGGAAGAGATGACAATCATGAATGTATATGTACCAAATACTAGTGCACCCAACTATATAAAACAAATACTAACATACATGAAAAATCAAATAAGCACTAATACAATAGAAGTGGGGGACCTCAATACCCCGCTGTCACAAATAGATAGATCACTTAGACAAAAAACAGCAACAAAATACTAAAACTCTTGAAGAAATGAATTTAACAGAGGTTTACAGAGTGTTCCATGGCACAAAATCAGAATATACATTATTTTCAACTGCACACAGGTCGTTCTCCAAAATAGACCAGATAGTCACTCACAGAACATGTTTAAGTAAGTACAGAAGAATTGAAGTTATCCCCTGTATATTATCAGACCATAATGCATTGAAATTGGAGATTAATAACAAAAGAAACTGCAAGAATTTCAGAAACACACGTAAATTGAACAACACACTTCTGAATAACCAGGGTCACAGGAGAAATTAAAGAAGAAATCAGACAGTTCCTAAAATTAAATGACAATGACAATACAACATATCAGAATCTATGGGTCACA
Organism: Heterocephalus glaber; assembly: GCF_053883595.1. Lineage (NCBI taxonomy): Eukaryota > Metazoa > Chordata > Mammalia > Rodentia > Bathyergidae > Heterocephalus > Heterocephalus glaber. Next base: position 23,941,954 of record NW_028258143.1, on the reverse strand, counting down.
ATGAAAGCAGTCTTATGAGGGAAATTCATAGCAGTGAATACTCACATTAGGAAAACAGAGTGAGTCTAATTAAACAACCTGATGCTGAACCTCAAGCTTCTAGAAAAAGAACAGGACAAACTGAAAACTCATACAAGGGAGGAAATTATAAAGATCAGAGCAGAAATCAATGCAATGGAGACTAAGAGAATGATACAAAAAAATTAATAAAGCCAAGAGTTTGTTCTTCGAAAGAATCAACAAAATCAACAAACCCTTAGCCAAACTTATCAGAAAAAGGAAAGAAAAGGCAGAAATCCATTCAATTAGAAAGGAAAAGGGTGAAATTAAAACAGACCCAACAGAAATCCAGAGGATCATCAAAACCTACTTCCAGAACCTATATGCCAATAAGATGGAAAACACAGAAGTGGACAGATTCCAAGATAATTATGAATTACCAAAGTTGAATGAAGAAGACATAAAAATTCTAAACAGCCCAATATCAATGAAATTTAAAACATAATTAAAAACTTGCCAACTAAGAAAAGCCCTGGTCCTGATAGCTTCACTGCCAAATTCTACAAGACATTTAGAAGCCAACTATTGCCACTGCTGTTTAAACTCTTCAATGAAATTGAAAGGCAAGCGAGACTCCCAAATTCTTTCCTGTAAGCAAGCATCACCTTGATCCCCAAAGCAGAGAAAGACCCAACCGAAAAGGAGAATCATAGGCCAATCTCGCTAATGAAAATAGATGCAGAAATCCTTAATAAGATACTGGCAAATAGAATGCAGAAGATCATCAAGAAGATCATACACCCTGACCAAGTGGGATTCATCCCAGGGATGTAGGGATGGTCCAACATATACAAATAAATAAATGTAATACACTATATAAATAGAGGCAAGGACAAAGCTGTATCATCTCAATAGATGCAGAAAAAGCATTTGACAAAATCCAGCATGCTTTTATGATAAAATCCCTTCAAAAAATTGGAATAGATGGTCTCTACCTCAATCTGATAAGAACCATCTATGAAAAACCAACAGCCAATATCATACTAAATGGTCAAAAACTGAAATCCTTCACAGATCAGGAACAAAATGAGGATTTCCACTATCACCACTCCTGTTCAATAAAGTTAGGGAAACATTAGCTACAGCAACTAGACAAGAGAAAGAAATAAAAGGAATAAAAATAGGAAATGAAGAAGTCAAATTCTCATTATTGGTAGATGACATGATAGTCTATATAGAAGACCCCAAGAACTCCACTAAAAGTCTTCTAGACTTAATAAACAAATTCAGTAAAGTAGCTGGATACAAGGTCAACACACAAAAATCAATAGCTGTCCCGTACACGAAGAACAGACTCACTGAGAGAGAAATAGGGCAAATAATTCCTTTCACAATAGCATCCAAAAAACTGAAATAGCTAGGAATCAACCTAACAAAGGGAATCAAAGACCTCTTCTCTGAAAACTATAGGACTCTGAAAAGAGAGATTGAAGATGATATCAGAAAATGCAAAGACATTTCTTGCTTCTGAGTAGGAAGAATCAACAGTTAAAATGGCCATACTTCCAAAACTGCTATATAGATTCAATGTAATCCCAATTGAAATCTCAGCAGCATACTTCACAGAAATTGAGAAAATAATCCAAAAATTCATTTTGCACAAGAAGAGACCTAGAATAGCAAAAGCAATTCTAGGTAACAGAGACATGGCAGGGGGTATCACAACCCCCAACTTGAAACCATACTACAAAGCTACTGTGATAAAAACAGCATGGTACTGGCAAAGAAATAGACATGAGGACCTGTGGAACAGATTAGAAGATACAAAAACAACTCCACAGACACTCAGCCACCTCATCTTTGACAAAGGAGACAAACACCCTCACTGGAGAAAAGATAACCTCTTTAATAAATGGTACTAGAAAAATTGGGATTCAACTTGCCAAAAATTAAAACTAGACCTAGATCCCTCACCATGAACTAAACTAAAATTGAAATGGATTATAGATCTAAATACTAAAACAGAAACACTGAACCGGATTAAACAGAGGTTAGGTAGAACTCTTGAAGACATTGGTGTAGGAAAAGACTTTATTCACACAACTTCAGTTGCTTGTGCACTAGCACAAACAATCAACAAGTGGGATCTGTTTTTATTAAAAAGCTTCTGCACAGCAAGAGAAATCACCAACAATAGGAAGAGACAACCTACAATGAGGGAAAAAATTTTCACCTGTTATTCCTCAGACAAAGATCTACTATCTAGAGTTTATAAAGAACTTTAAAATATTAGACCTCCCAAATTTAAAGAGCCAATCCAAAAATGGACATTTGACATGGACAGACATTTCTCAGACAAAGAAGTAGAAATAGCAAATAAATATATGAAAAAATATTCAACATCACTGTTTTTTGGAGAGATGCAAATGAAAACTATGCTGAGATTTCATCTCACCCCAGAAAGAATGGCTGCTATCATGAAATCAACCAGTAAAGAATGCTGGTGGGGCTTTAGGGAAAGAGGAACACTGCTCCACTGATGGTGGGAGTGTAGACTGGTGCCACCATTGTGGAAGTCAGTATGGAGGTACCTCAAGGAACTAGGACTGGAAGTCCCATTTGACCCAGCTATTCCCTTGCTGGGTATCTTCCCTAAAGAATTAAAAGAATCATACCACAGTGATATATGTGCACCCATGTTCATAGCAGCACAATTTGTAATAGCTAAAACTTGGAATCAGCCTGATTGTCCATCAACTGGAGGCTGGATAAAGAAAGTGTGGGTTTTTTTTAATATGAAATGGAGCACTACTCACCCATCAAAATGAAAAATTAGAGACATTTGTAGCTAAATGGATGCACATTGAGGCGATACTCTTAAGTGAAATAAATAGGACACACGTGTAAATACCGAATAGTTCTCTGGTGTGAGAAACTGAAAGTGTAAATAAGGACTAAAAGGTATAATAGATAATGTGAAATAGGAAGAAAAGGGCCAAGGGGAAGTTGAATTGTGAGGGGAAGGGGAAAGGAAAGAAGGGAATCAAATTAATATGAGAAAATGAAAAAATTGAAACAAAATCTTTGTAAATGGGGAGGATGTAGTGGTTGAAAGGAGATCAGGGGAAGGGGGAAAAAATAAGAACCAAGAGAGATTACATAAAGGTGCCAATTTCTGATGATGAATGTCATTAGTTTGTATACCTAAAATGTACCAATAAAATTCATTTTAAAAAAAGTTAATGGACAAGACTTAAACCTTTTTATTATTTTTTCTAAGAATGTTATTCTTTTATTTCTACTGCAAATGCAGTTTTGTAATTATTTGCTTAAATCTTCAAGTATTCTATGATAGTGTTGAAAAAACACAATTGAGACTTTATGTTGATATTCTATTTTCAACCTGGCTAAATTAATTTATTAAACATTATGGACTTTTGTGGATTATTTCATGTTTTTTTATACTAATCATATCGACTACAATTAGATTGCTTCAAGTCTTCCTTTTAGCTGAATGCTCTTTTTTTCCTTTTCTAATTGCTATGGTCTGAACACATTGTACAATGTTGAATAGAAAGGCCAGGAACAGACATGTTTTCCTTCATTTTGCTATTAAGAGGGATAACTTTCTTTTATCCCTATACCTCATTTCCCTCTCTCCTATCCCCTCCCTTTCAATTTGAAGGAAACAGTAGAAACAATGTTTTGTAAAGGGAGAGGGGAAGAAAGATTGAAAGGAAAGAAAAACTTAAGATATAATATGTACAGGTACAATTTCTGTATGAAAAATATGATCATTATGAATGTCAAAATTAATTTTAAAATAAACAAACAAATATATAAACAATGAAGGATAACTTTCAGTTAAGATGAAATCTGAAGTTTGGCATGGGTTTTTATTACAAATACCCTTTAATGTGTTAGAAAATGTTCCTTCTACCCTTTATCATAAAAGAGTGCTTTAATTTGTTGGACAGTTTTTTTTTTCATTAATAAAATAATCATTTTCCCTTAATCTAGTCATATGGAATGAAAGATTTGTCTATCTGTTAAACCATACTTGCTTTTCTAGGGTAAATTCTGCTTGTTCAAAGTGTATAACCCTTTTATATTTTGCTGGATTCAATTTGCCAGGTCAGACATTCCTCTTTAATGACTGAGTTAAGTTCTTGTGATTAGGTTGTTAAGTGAATTGGTCACTAAATGAGGAATTGTATATTGTATTAACATTACAATATTCAGAACAAAGGAAAGGAAATTCCAACTTAGTGACTTTGCTTTTATTTGTTTAACTCTTACATGCAGTACTGTAATAGATAACAAAAAATAAAAGTGCAGTACTGTAATGTCCTGTGCAGTACAATCAGCAAACATTACAGTACTGTAGTGTAGAAGAAGCCACCATAAGGCTGTACTGCTGCACACGTTCCTGAGCCTTAAGTCTAAATGCGATTGTAAGTCCAAAGAGCACTGCTCCATCATTAACTCCCAGCTATCATTAACCATGTACATCATGAAATGAGGAACACCTATACTCTGTCAGTATTCTGTTGAGTATGATTGTGTCTGTGTCACAGAGAATATTGGTATGTTGTGGGGTTTTTTGTGGTGATTTTGCTCGGTTTTGGTGTCAAGGTAGTACTCGCCTGATGGAATAAACTGAAAATACTTTCTTTTCTATATTTTAATGGAGTTTAAGAATGATTGGTGTTTATTATTTAGATAACTGATCCCTTGAGAAGTCCATGTGAACTGGGCTTTGTTGGAAATTTTTGATTACTGTTTCAATATAATTTCTTATTAAAGATCTATTTGGATTTTTTCACTTCTTCAGTTAATTATGATAGATACTTTCCTTTGAATTTGTGCAGCTCATTCACATTATCTAATTAGTAGAAACAGTTGTTTATAGTATGTCGTATTAGTAATTTTTCCTTAATTAGTAGTAATATCTCTTCTTTCATTCCTGATTTTAATAACTTCAATCTTTTCTCTTTTCCTCCCTTGGCTTCCATAGACAAATATTGATCAATTGTCTTCATACTTTCAAAAAACAACTAGTTAAAATGATTTATCTCTATTCCTTTTCTAGTCTGTATTTCATTTATTTTTTATCTAATACTTATTATTTCCTTCCTTTACTGGTGTTACATTGCCCTTCCATTTCAGCTTTTTGAACTGGATGATTATGCTATTCAGTTATTTTTAAATATAAATATTTAGAGTTAAATTTTCTCTATGTATTTCATTATCTGTTTCATGAGGACTGTGTTGTAATGTTTCTATAAATGATTTTAATTTCCACATATTTATGAATTTAGCAGTTTTATATCTATTATTAATTTTTAATTTGTTCTATTGTGGTTGTTGAAGATATTTTGTGCAGTATAAATGTTTTAAAATTCATTATGATGTTTTTGTGCCCTAACATGTTATTATGAAGAATACACAATGTGCACATGAGAATAAATCATATTCTGTTATTGTTGGTTAGAAGGTTTAGCAGTTGTCTGTTCGATTCAGTCACTTTGAGGTGTTTATTAAATGTTCTCTTTCCTTGTTGATCTTCTATCTTATTGTCTAGCCATTATGGAAAGTGAGGATTAACATGTGAAAGTATTAGTTTTGAATGTCTATTTCTTCCTTCAATGATTTAGCTAATGTATTCAGAATCTGCTATTATGAACATATTTATAATTGTTCTTATCTTATTGTTGGACTGACCATTTTATATAATGTTTATATTTGGCAAAATTCTTGTTCTAAAATTTATTTTATTTGAGATTTATACAGCCTTTCCAGGCCCAGCTTTACTACTTACTACTTTAGCTGGTATATGTTTTTCTATATTTTTACTTTCAAATTATTTGTATCTTTGAATCTAACATAAATTTCTTATATATGGCATATTGTAGGTCATGGCTTTAATTTTGATTTTGTCATAATATTATACTTATTTGACTGTCTTTTAGTTGGAGTTTTTAGTCCCTGATATTTAATGTAATTATTAGTTAATTTTCATTTGTTTTCCACTTTGCTATTCATTTTTCAAACACTTCATGTCATTTTCATTCATCTATTCCTTCATTATATCCTTTTTTGTGTTAAATGTATATTGTACTTTACGTTATTTAAGTACCTTTGTAATTGTTTTTAGTATTTATTTTTATTACTTTTTCTGAATGGTTTCTCTAGGGATTCCAATTGGCATATTTGTAACAGTTTAGTTTACATCAATACTGACTTGATTTCAATAGTATGGGAAAATTTTGTCTTTATGTAATTCTAGTTCATTTTCTTCTTTGTGCTTTGTGATGCAAGTTATATCTATCATTATATGCTTATAAACACAATGTCTAGCAATAGCTTTATCTGATTTTCTTTACAATAGTAGGAAAATTAGTTGTAAACATATACACTCTTAATATTGTCTTTTAAATTTACTGATGTACTTACCTACATTGGTGTTATTTATTCTGTAATGTGGATTCAAGTCACTGTTCAATGTTCTTTTATTTCACTCCTAAGGACTTCCTTTAAGTGTTTTCTAGAACACATTTTCTAACAATTTATCTCAAGTTTTGCTTCTCTGAGATTGCATTACTTTCTTTTCTTTTTTTGAAAGTTTTGCTGGATTACAGAACACTGGATTGACATTAATTTTCTTTTAGCTCCATGAACATGTCATTTTAATCTTTTATTGCCTCTGAGAATTTTAAGAAGTAATCCATTAATATTATTGATGATTCCTTATGTGTAATTAAAAGCTTTCGCTTTTAAAAATTGTTTCTATTAGTGCATGGGTATTCTATATTTGATGAGTTATTATTCTTAAACTTTCCTTGACTCACTTGAGAATGGTTTCTTTTAGTTTTCTGAACATATTGAAAGCACCTAATTTAAAACCCTTATCTAATATGTCTAATTTCTGAGCTTCCTCTGGGATAATTTCTATTGGTTGTTTTTGTCTTTTTATGGACCATAATTTCATATAAATATCTCTCTCTCTCTCTATATATATATAGATATATTTCTCTTTTTGAAAACTGGACACTTTAAATAATGTAATATGAAAACTCTGACAGCCAGATTCTATTCCTCACACAATTTAGTGTTGCTGATAGGTGTTATTATTTGGTTGTTGTGAAAGAATTATTCATAAAATTCTATAAAGTCCATTTGTTGTATGGCTAGTGGAGTCTCTCTACAACTATCTGAATGGTCTGATAATGACTAGGCAGAAATTTCTTTAAATTCTTGAAATTAATCAGCCTCCTTAATTTGATATAAATTCTATGTCTGCTTGGTGGTGTGCCTGAAGTACTGAAACACGCATTTACAACCATATCTTACAAGGGTATTCATTTTACAGGCTTCTGAGTTAGTTCAATTGGGCTAATGTAACAAAATAAAATAAAAATACAATACAATGGACAGTTTAAGCAGACGTTTATTTTGTCCTCACTTTGGAGACTGGAAGCACAAGATGAAGTTATCAAGGTTGGTGTCTGCTAAGTCCTTTCTACTTGTCTTGTAGGTGACTTCTCTGCTGATTCCTCAGATAATACTTTCCTCTGTGTGCACAGCTTACTAGGGAATATTTTTATAATGTGATATGATAAAATGGACAATTATGCCTAGCTGACTTACGTAAATTGAGACTCTAGGGACCATAAGATTGAATAAACTTTGGCTTCAGAATGAGACTGTCATTACTGCATTTCTAATTTAACCATTCTGATGACTGTGACTATAAAATTCAGTGAGGTAATATATCAAAATCTGTTCTTTTCTCTTCTATCAATGAATTAGCAACTCAATTGGGAGGAAAAATTATTCAATGATATTATCTCATTTAATTCATGCAACAATACCTTGAAATGGTAACAGAATTCTCAGTATCTGAAGTTCAGGTAATTTAAATGATTTCTCCAAGGTTGAATAACTAGTAAGTGTCCAGGAATCAAAGCTCCATTGATGTGTCCTTTCTGGGAAAATCATACTGCCACCCATAAATTTTGTTGAGTAGTGTGGAAAGGATTAGCATACTGCTAAATCCTCACCTTCACCTTTGTTCAGATCTGCCTGTGTCTTCTCTCCCTGAGAGGAGGGAGCTAAATGGAAGTATAGGTAATTGACATGGGAGGGCCTGATATCCTCTGGGCCCTGGGAAGTAGAAGTGTGCACAGGATTTCTGTGTAAGGAATGTATTACTCCACCTCTTCTCTTGCTTGTCACATGGATAAGTGGAATTGCATGGAACTCCTCAGCAACTGGCCTATGAATATGCATAGTGAGGGACCTGTGCTTTCCAGCCCTGCTTTATCACTGCCTCCTCTTGGGACCTGATTTTCTCAATAGAGAGGGATTAGTAGCAGTGTGAACCTCAATTCAGGACCTAGGTTCTGCAGTCATTTTTACCTCAGTAAAGCAGTTGATATTACTCTCCTTCAGCCAACAGATTTTTTTCAGGTATCCTCTAATTCTTTGTACCCTGGAGCAAAAAATAGGTGTGTCTTGGGATCCCAAATTCTAACAGATCAGAGATGTATCCCAGAACCTCAAAATGCTTCTGCTTGTATACTGTCTGTAACTTTAAAATTCTAAGTACAAATCTGCCTATACTTGTGATGGAAATATTTAGATTGCTGGAATTCCAAATTCCCTTCAATTCCTCATTCTTGAAGCACTAAGACCAGTCTCTGGCACATAATAGACACAAAAAAATATATCCACAAAGTGAAAGAATGAAGAAGCAATCTGAAAAGCAGACCAAGAGTTATGCATAAAAATGCTTACCAGAACATTCTATACTGATCTAAAAATGATTAAAAATAAATGTCTTAAAAATAGAGCTTTAGTCATGTAAGATTATGATCAATATTGGTCTGTACAATAAAATATGCAGCCAAAACTTTGCATTTATTGAAATTTCATGACAAGAGAAAATAGAATTGTTACAATACAACCAAAGAAAGTAGATAGACTACAAAATTACTTTATTTGCATGTTAATCCTTTATAAATTAGTTATCTATTAAAATATAAATATACTGGAGACAGTTGTGAAAAGATGGAAATTTGAATTCACATCTATTCTGGCTCTTTCTCAACTACCTCTTGACAAAAGCACAATAGTCAGAGGAGCCAGAAGTTGGGAGCCAGCTGCAGCCAATGGTCAGATAGGTGTTCACTATGATTAATGAGCCAAGCCCATCGTAGGCTCTTTGCACCCTGAACAATGCTACATACACACAGAACATTTTTACTATTGGATGCAAAGATGCTCTGTGTGCCAGCCTTATCCTACAGCTCCTCAGGTGGACTAAAAAGACCACATTTGTAAGTTCTTCATTTTTCACATCACCCATGGAGGGCTGATGGACCATGATGGAGGAGATTTGCTTCTCCTAAGATATGTGGGTCAAACGAGAAACCATAATTTGTCTCTCCTTGATGGAAAAGGACTTGATTGCCTGGAAAAATAAAGATATATCAGGAAGGAATATGTTCCTTTTCCATCACTTGAGGTAGAATTTGCTTCAATAGCCATTAGTAGGATCCATTTTGCACTTCTATTTGGAGTAAAGTTGAGGGAGTGAAGCAGCATTGCTTGAGGTTCCAAAGGTTCTTGGCCTCTATTAGAAAACCTCCAGTGCCTAAATAGCTCTCAGTACATTAGCTAATTTATATGTTTTAGTCATTTTAGCATGTGACATGATGCCAATTAGTTTGCTGAAAAGACTCTCATACTTGTCCTTTGGTCAACTCAATAGTCAGTAGGACTCTGATCCAAGAATATTTTTATTGTTAATTTTTCAGTTCTGGGGATTGATCCCAGGTGTTTACCACGTGTGCTAGGCAAGTCCTATACCACTGAGGTACATCTCCAGGCCCCCCACCCTTTTACCAGCTCCCTGAGTGTGTTTGAAGGCAAAGCATTGCTTTGGTACTTATGCATTCTTTTTTTTTTTTTTTTTTTTTTTGGTACTGGGGATCAAACTCAGGTCTTTGTGCTTGCACAGCAAGCGGTGAAACCACTGAGCTAAATCTTCGGCCCATGGTACTTATGCATTCTTGCAGAATATCATACATATGCATATGACTTGTATGTAGCAAATATTCATCGATACAGTCATGTAGCAAACTCCTATCCCTTATTTTTTTGTACCAGGAAAACAAAGATCAGCAATTATGAACAGTGAAAGAACTTTAGAGGATGCTGTGAATTGAGGAGCTCTACCCAAAAGACAGGAATAGACCAAGGATGACAGAGAACACAGCACCCTTTTCATGTGCAGAATGTGACTTGTCACTTGCCAGGCTCTAAATGATGATCTAGAAGCCAAGAAGCAGGCAATCTGATGAATACATAAAATACAATATCTGTCCTACCTGGCACTTAAAGAACACACTTAGTTTTGAGAGCATTAGGGCAGTAGCTCATACATTTTAAGATGTGCATACCTTACAGCCCAGTATCACAGCTACTAGGTAGCTACCTTAGAGAAAGTCTCAAACACTTGGACAAGAAGACAAGTTCTTTTAAGAATTTTGTAATAGAAATAATCACCAAAATTGTATTCTAATGAAAGAAAAAAATAAGTTGCTGTTATTTTTTCAATCCTCCAGTTTAAATAGTAAATTAAATTTAAAAGCAGAAGTGAATTAATTATATCTATATGTAATTATATCATATATATCTATATGTATCTATATGTATATCTATACTGATATATCACAGTCAACACTGAAAATTCCCAAAGGATGTATTATATGATATCAATTATAAATATTTAGAGAACACAAAAAAATAGTATTACATATTTTTTAGATACATAAACATGTGTTCTAAAGAATAAAGTAGTAACAGGAGCTACACACACAGCAACTTTAGCAAAATGGTTATTTCTGGGAGAAAAGGACCAGGAACAAAATGAGACAATGCTTCAATCATACCAGAAACTTCTAATCCTATAGACAAAAATAATATCAAGCAAACATAACAAAATACTGTCTTCTGATAAGTCATGGTGGTGAATAGTTGGATTATGTATATGTTATTGTATATCTTTATATAATTAAAATGATTCACAATTAAAATAACTCTGAATGTCATAAAAGTTAGCCCACTGTACATTTATCTTCAATAAGGTACCACTGGTCTCTCAACATTGGAGCCATACAAAATACTTGCTTTGATACTTTTGTATTCCTCAAAATGTAGATGTATTCAATTCGTGCATTGCTCAACATCTTGGAAGTTAGTGTGATGGAGGTAATATGTGTTTCAGTGCCAGAGAGACTTCATGGCTCTAATTCTGTAGATTATTTTAAATTATGAAAAAACAAATGTTGCACAAGATATGAGGTCTTTCTCCTATAGGGTGTTAATTTCTAATGTGTTCTAACATGTACTTTCTTGACAGGGCAAAAGTATCTTGGTTGAGAGCATTTCTTTTATCTGTGGTTCAACCATTTGAATGGTGTCTTATATTTTTCTCAGTTATGAAAATCTAAATGCTATGAAATATTCAATAGCCTTTAAACAATTCAAATCCATTCCATTTCTGCCTTTTTACTAGTGTTACCTACAGCACTTATTTTTACTACACCATTTATTTAATTCCTTACTCCCCCATTATTACTATGTAAATATTTCGTACTATGCCTCATTATGTGACCTAGAGAAGTCAACATTCCTCTATAACCTTTAGTTTCATGTTCTTTGCATTGAAGTGTGGTAAAAGATCATTCAGTTCCTAAAGGATTTTTGACACATATTTTTCAACTCTGAGATCTTGTGAGAATATGACTTGTTCTCTGAAATATATCACAAAGAAAGCTTACAATGTTTCTCTCATATTCTAGGAACTTAAGGCTTATCAGTAGTGGCCAGAGGAAGAATAGTGAGGTACCAGCCCAGTCCTTTAAGAAAACTCATCAAAATTTGTGTGATGGAGAAGGTTGTTTTCAGTTGACAAAAGCCTATTCTATATTGCAATGCAGATTTGTTTGGGAATAGCCAAAATATGCTTCTGTAAAATATAAACATCACTTGAAGAACAAATATCATAAAGATGTGCTTGATAGTAAAGAAAATGAAAAAATAAGTAGGGACTCGTTCCAGGCAAGACCTACTATTTCTACCTTAATGGGGGGCCCAACATGTTCACTAACTCTAGCAATGGATTTCGTGCATTACGGTTGAATATAAGAACATTCCTCTCATATATTATAAATGTAAATAAGTTTTCCATTTTCAATTGTGACTAAGTTTAAAAACAAAATGTTTTGTGTATTGGATTTAGAAGCTATATTAGACTTCAAGTAAAGGAGGTTATTTTTATTACAACTTCCATCTTTTAAATTACCTTCTTGAAATCTCTGGCCTACAATATATGATTTTATCAGATTAAGAACATTTTTATCTGCCTTTGGACACCTTGAAATTGAGTAAAGAGTTAGATGACAGATCCAGGTTGTAAAATGTGAAAAAATGTTTGATTCTTGGCCCATACACATGAGAACTGCAGATAGCCAAGTCACTTCTCCAAAAGATAAATTAAACAAACTCATTAGTACTCCTCATATTTACATTTTATACAATGAATGCCTATTTTGACCAGATGTCAAAAAAGCTTAGCTTTCCAAACTAGCAGAATGCTGAGACTAACACTGATCATCACTGTTATAGAATTAGCTTCTGAGATCACAAATAAATATCCAGCAGTGAAGTCAGCAAACCAGTGAGGGAGGCTCCTCCATATGCTCCTCCCTCAACAGAAACACCCAAAATCAAGCAGACTTGGTACACTTAGCTGTCAGAGCCCCGGAAAACAGTGAAAAGTTTATAGCAACTAAGTGTATCCTGGATAAAGGGAAAGGAAACAAAAATGGAAGGGAAACTTTGTGGTATTTTTAATTTGGCATTGACCAACTTTCCCTGTTCCACAGCAGTCCTTCCTTTTCAATTAATTTTATTGGTGCATTTTAGATATACATGATGATAATATTCATCATCAGGAATTTCTACCTCTACATGATACACATCAATTCTTCTTTTGTTCCCATTCCCCTCCCCTCCCATCAACCCCTCTTCCCCTCCTTATTTACAAAACTTTGTTTTCATTTTTCCCTTTTATTCTTTTTTCTTTTCTCTCCTTTCCTTTCTTCCTACCCCCTTCATAGTTCCCCTTCCCATTTCAACATCTTCTTCCTATTTCACAATATCTATTATATATTTTGGTCATAATTTACTCTTTCAGTTTCTCTCATCAAAGAAACAAGGTAATATTTAAATATGTGTGCCTGTTTTACTACACTTAAGAGTATGGTCTCAAGGTGCATACATTTACCTAAAACTGCCTCAAGATTATCCTTCTTTAGGACAGAGTAGTATTCTATTGTATTAAAAAAACATGCATTTTTTTCTCCATTCATGTATTGATGGGCATGTGGGCTGTTTCCAAGTGCTGTTATAAATATGGTTGTGCATATATTGTTGTGGTATGATGCTTTTAATTCTTTCAGGAAGATACCAAGAAGAGGAATAGCTAGGTTAAATGAAACCTCTAGTTTTAGTATGATGAGGAATTTCCATACTGATATCCATATTAGTTGCACCAGTCTACACTCCCACCAACAGTAGAGAAGGGTTCCTTTTCTAACACAGTCCCTCCAGCATTTGTTTTTGCTTGATTTCTTGATAATAGCCATTATTTCTGGAATAAGATGAAAACTCAGTGTTGTTTTAATTTGCATCTCTTGGATGACCAGTGATGTTGAACACTTTTTCATATATTTATTTGCTCTTTCTACATCTTCATCTGAGAAGCATCTATTCATTTTAGATGTCCGTTTTTAGATTGGGTCTTTAATTGGGGGGGTCTGATTTTTTTGAGTTCTTTACATATTCTAGATATTAATTCTCTGTCTGAGGATCAGCTGGCAAAAAATTTTCCCACTTTGTAAGTTGTCTCTTCATTCTGTTGTTGGTTTCCTTTTCTATGCAGAAGCTTTTTTAAAAAAGATGAGGTCATAGTTGATTCTTTGTGCTATTTCCTTTGTAATCAAGGTTTTGCTTATAGTCTCTGCCTACATCTATGTTTTCAAGAGTTCTATTTGTTCTATCTTCCAGCAGATGTAGTGTTTCTGTTTTAATATTTATATTTTTGATCCATTTTGATTTTAGTTTAGTGTATGGTGAGAGATATGGGTCTACCTTTGAGCTTTGGCATGTAGAATGTTAGTTTTTCCAGCAACATTTATTAAAGAGGCTATCTTTCTTCCAGTAAAGATGTTTGGCCCCTTTGTCAAAAGTAAGGTGGCTGAGTGTGTTTTGAGTTGTTTCTGTCTCTTATAAGATGTTCCATTGATCCTCAGGTCTGGGTGTTGTTTTTTTTTTATTACATTTATTGATATATCAAAAGAAATTCTAGACAACAACAACACTGTAGGGGTATCACAATCCCCAACTTGAAACTATACTGCAAAGCTATTGATAGAAACAGCTTGGTACTGGCAAAGAAACAGACCTGAGGATCAGTGGAACAGATTAGAAGATGCAGAAACAACTCCAGACACACTGAGCCACCTCATCTTTGAGAAAGGAGCTAAAAATCCTCACTGGAGAAAAGATAGCTTCTTTAACAAATGGTGCTAGAAAAAATGGGTTTCAATTTGCCAAAGATTAAAACTAGAACTATTTATCTCTCACCATAGGTGTTTGTTTGTTTGTTTTTGCCTGTATCACATTGCTTTTATCACAATAGTTTTGTAGTATAATTTCAAGTCAAGGATTGTGATGCCCCCTGTCTTATTTTTGTTGCCCAGAATTGCTTTTGGCATTCTAGGTATCTTCTGGTTCCAAATGAACTTGCAGAATGTTTTCTCTAATTCTGTGAAATACACTATGAGTGTTTTGAATGACAGTGCATTAAATTTGTATAGCAACTTTGGAAGTATGGCCATTTTCACTATATTGGTTCTTCCTACCCAAGAACAATGGATGTCTTTCCATTTTCTGATATCCTCTTCAATATCCTTTATCAGAGCATTATAGTTTTCAATGTAAAGTTCTTTTACTTACTTTTTAGATTGATTCATAAGTATTTTATTTTTTATGCTATTGTGAAAGATGTGGTCTCCCTAATTTCTTTGTCAGTGAACTTGTTAGTTGTATACAGGAATCCCATTTATTTTTGAGTGACGACTATATCCAGCTACAATTCTGAATTTGATTATTAAATCTAAAAGTCTTTTGGTAGAATTTTTGGGGTCTTCTATGTAGAGTATCATGTCATCTTCAAACAATGATACTTTAACTTCTTCCTTTCCTTTCCTTTTTCCTTTTGCCTATTTCTCTTGTCTAATTGCTCTGGCTAATGCTTCCAGAACTATGTTGAATGAGAGTAGTAATAATGGACATCCTTGTCTCATTCCTGATTTTAGAGTGAAAGCTTTCAGGGTTTTTTTAACATTTAGTGTGACATTTGCTGTTGGTTTGTCATAAATGGCTTTTATCAGATTGAGATAAAGACCATCTATTCTAGTTTTCTGTAGGGTTTATACCATGAATGGATGTTGGACTTTGTCAAATGCTTCTTCTGCATCAATTAAGATGATAATGGGTTTTTTGTCCTTGGTTCTGTTGATATGGTGTATGACATTTATTGATTTGTGTATATTGAAACATTCCTACATCCCTAGGATGAATCATTCTTCATGATGGCATATGATCTTCTTGATGATTTGCTCATTTTGTTTCCCAGTATCTTATTGAAGATTTGTGAAGCTATGTTCACTAGGGAGATTGGCTTGTAGTTCTCTTTTTTGGTTGGATCTTTCTTTGGTTTTTGTATCATATCAGAGTAATGCTTGCTTCCAGGAATCAATTTGGGAATATTGCTTCTCTTTCAATTTTGTTAAAGAGTTTGAGGAGTAGTGGCATTAGATCTCCTCACATTTTTTTTGTAGAATTCAACAATGAATCCATCATAGATAGGGCATTTATTTGTTGATAGTTTTTAAATTATATCTTCAGTGTCATTTACTGACATTGGGTGATGTAGAATTTTTCTCTCTCCTTTACTCAGCTTTGGTAATTCATATATATCTAGGAATCTGTAAATTTCTTCTGTTTTTTTTTAATCTCATTAGAATACAGGTTCTCAAAGTAGGTTTGATGATCCTCTAGATTTCTGCAGGATCTGTTGTAATTTCACCACTTTCATTCGTAATTGCATGGATTTGAGTAATTTCTTTCCTTTTTGAATAAAGTTGGCCAAGGATTTACCAAATTTATTTAATTTTTCAAGAACCAACTCTTCAGTTCATTGATTCTTTGTATTGTATTCTTAATCTCCATTGCATTAATTTCTGCCTTGATCTTATAGTTTTCTCCCTTGTATGAGCTTTGAGTTTGACTTGTTCTTTTTCTAGAACTTTGAGCTTCAACATTAGGTTATTTGATCTCGCTCTCTTTTTCTGATATGAGGATTTACTGCTATAAATTTCCTTTATAGAACTACTCTCATTGCATCTCATCATTTCTGGTATGTACTGTTAGCCTTATCAGTTAATTGTGGAACCTGTCTAATTTCTTTTTTAATTTCACCTGTGACCCATTGCTTGTTCAGGAGGATGTTATTTAAATTTCATGTGTTAATGTGGTTTTTGTGGCTTCTTTTGGCATTGATTTCCAATTTCATTGCAGTATGGTCTGATAATATGCATGTGATAACTTCTATTCATTTGCATTTACTTAAGCATGTTCTATGAACTGGTATATCTTCTATTTTAGGGAATGTACCATGTGCAGCTGAGAAGAATGTGTGTTCTGATATTGTGTAGTGGAACACTCAGAAGACAGCTACTAAGTCCATTTATTCAAAAGTATGGTTAACCCTAACATTTCATATTGATTTTTTTGTCTAATTGAATTATTTGTGACAGTAAGGTATTGAGGTCCCCTATTACAATTACATTACTGTTTATTAAATTTTACAAGTCTGTTAATTTTTGTTTGTTTGTTTTGTTGATATTTGGTGTATATATATTGATGATTGTTATCTCTTCCTCTTGGATTATTCCCTTAATGGGAATGTAGTGACCTTCTTTGTCTCTCTTGATCAGTCTTGGCTTGAAATCCACTTTGTCTACAAATAGAATAGCTACCTCTGTTTATTTCTGAGTTTCTGTCACACAGAGTGTTGCTTTTCATCCTTTGACTTTCAATCTATGAAATTTTTTTGAGTTCAATATATTTCTTGTATGCTGTATATTGTTGCATCTTGATTCTTAATCCATTCTGCCAGTCTGTTTCTTTAGATTGGTGAATTGAGGCTATATACCTTGATTGTGATAACTGATATGCATTAACTTATCCTTGTAATGTTATTTTCCTGTTGTTGGTTCCCTTTCTTCCCCATTTATTTAATTACTTGCCTTGCCTAGTAGACCCATTCTGTTGGGGTTCATGGAGTTGTAGTCCTCATTATCTCTTTCTAAAATGTCCTTCAGAACATTCGGGGGTGCTGGTTTGGTGGATGAATTTCTTCAGGTGTTCTTTGTTGTAGAGTATCTTATTTTTCCATAAAATTTGAAAGATAGTTTTGCAGGGTACAACAATCTGGGCTAGAATTTGTTTTCTTTTAGGGCTTGAAATGCTTTCCTCCAAGTTCTCCTTGACTTAATGGTTTGTGATGAGAAGTCTGCTGAGATTCTGATGAGGTTTTTTTTTTTTTTTTTTTCCCCAGAGGTGATTTGTTTCTTTTCTCGAACAGCTTTTCAATTTTCTTTTCCTGTGTTGAATTTCTAGAATCTTGACTATTTTATTCCTTTGTGTAGAGGTTTTTTCTGATCATGGCTAATTGGAGTTCTATATGCCACACTTATCTTATGTCATATTTTTTGTCTCTGCTTGGAAAGTTTTCTGTAACTACTTCTGTGAACAGGTTTTTTATGTAGTTTGTGTTATCTCCATCTTTTTCATTGACTCTGATCAATCTTATGTTATTCTTCTTTACACCATCTAGAAGCTGTTGGATTGATTTTTTGTGGTGCCTTGGTATTTTTAAGAATTCTTTCTTTTTATGATCAAAACAAACAATCCTATCTTCTAGATCTGATATTCTATTCTCACATTGGTTTATTGTGCTGTGTATACTTTCAGTAGAATTTTTATTTTTCTGAATATCTGTCTGAAACTGTTTCACGGATTCCATTTCTTTCCAATGTTGAGGAAAATTGAAATCACACAAATATCTATTTTCAATATCTATGAAATGCAACTAGAAATGAATAACAGAAAGAAAACAGACAAAATCTCTAGCATGTGAAAATTTAACAACATACCTTTGAAGAACCAAGAATCAACATATTTTGTAGAATCTACTTGGACAATGGCTCAAGGAAGCAATCAAAATGGAATTTAGAAAATACCTCATGACAAATGAAAATGAAAACATACATACCCAAATTATAGTCTGCATTAAAAGCTATGCAAGGAAGAACATTTTAAGTGATGATCACCTCCATTAGAAATTTTAAAATCTCAAATAATCAAATTAACTTTAAACCTGATAAACTAGAGCAATAATAAAATATGCATAAATTTAACATTAGAAAAGAGATAATAAAAATAGGACCAGAAACAAGTCAAGTAAAGAACAGACAAACATTACAAAACAATTCATGAATATGGGTTAATTTTTTAAAAGAAAAACAAGATGGATGAACTATTTGATTAAGAGAAATGTCTCTGTTGCAGTTCATTGAAGTATCAATTTGACCAGCTTTGGCTCACCTAGGAGATTAGTGGAGCACACTTCTAAATGTGACTGGCTAGGTCATGGAGGAGTGAACTTGTAACCTATGTTTGATCCCTTGCATTTTTTTCTCTAGCACTGTTTTTGTGCTCTGCTTCCCCCTGTTGTCATGAACAAAGCATCTTGACTCTACCACACCCTTCCACCATGATGCTTTTGCCTTGGAGTCAGCCAACTATGGACTAACCTCCCCTCCAATTTGTGACTCAAGTCAAAACTCTCCTCCTTTAAATTGTGGGTATAGCATTATGTCTAAGCAATGAGAAAGCTGATTAATACAAAAAATTGATACCATATAATGGCTCTGTTGCTGTGACCATACCTGAACATGTGATTTAGAAGACTTTGAAATTGATTTTCAGAAGAACTTTGGAAAAGTTTGGAGATGTGGGTCAAAGCCTTGAAATGCTGTGAGCAGAGCCTAATGTGTAATTCAAATAAGAGCTCCAGAGACCAGATTCCTAATAGAAATGTGGACATAAAGCAAACCAACCCCAGGAGGTTACATTGGTATGGAAAACTCCATTGGCATTTGTACTACCCTCTTTCCCCAAAAATAAGACCTAGCTGGAGAATAATCAGCCTTTAAAATTAGAAATCAAAAATCTCAGCCTCAATCAGCTTATCCCTGCCTTACCTGTCATTGCTATTCTGTTGCCCTGTGGCTACTCTGTAGCCAAAAGGAAAAGCCAAATACCAGATTATGGTCAAATATCAAGGCCAATGCCAAGCTTTAGTGCATTCATAGTTTGTATTTATTTATACACAATATAAAGAATTGTGTAGGAATTTTCCATGTGCTATAGATCTTAAGCATGAGCCGTCCTTTCTTAAAAATTATATGAGTTAAAAATTTTATAGGTTACATTTTGTATTATACTTATGTATTTGTTCAAACAGATATGTTTTGTTTCCTTGATTGGTTTTTAGCTTGGTTTTCTACAAAGCATTTTCCCCTATGTATAAAACTAAACAATCTTGAAATAAAGGGTCTGAGGAATCTATAGAGACAAATTTTGTATTAAATAGGAAATAGGTTTTCAAATTTAAAAGCACATGGAGAACTTTAAAATGTTCAGTCTAACTTGTTTGAAAGAAATTGCTTGAATTACAAATTTTAGAAGAAATTTCAGCTAAGTGTCAAATTGATAATGCAGTCAAAAAGATAAACAGTTTTTCAAATATATAGTTATTGGTCTCATTTTAGTTTAAAACCTCCTGTGATAACAGTCACTGTGCTCAAATATGTGCAGAATTAATGCTTTCTGTAGTCTAGGATGCCACTACTAAAAACAAACCAACAAACAACTTTTTCTTTTCTTTAAAGCTAAATAAAATGTCCTGGAGTCAATAAATCGAGTTGAACATTAATGCTAAGTGCATATTCTAAATGCAATTTAGCCAGCCTTTTAGTATGGTATTCTGAATTTCCTTTTTCTAAAAAGAAAGAGACAAAAAAAAACCCCACAATAGATATAGCTCATTTAAATACATACTCACAGACGGTTGCACCTCAGTTTTATGAAGTTCCTTATCATTGTCTACCTGGTTGTGACAATGAAACTCTGCCTCAGAATCTACAAGAGGTCTTCGATCTTGCTGTTGTGGCTGTCAATGAATGATGTTAAAGACAGGTATAGTTAAAAACATTGTCTTTCTCTATGCAAATTTGGAGACAAATCACAAAGCTCCTCTACAGTACAGTATATGGTCATTAATAGTCAATGGGAAAGTAGACTATTTTGAACAGACTTTAAGACTATCATTTGCTCCAAATTTCATTGGACAGCTATCTGCAGCTCTTAAAAATACATATTTTGAAGCTTTGAATATATTGAATGTAAAACCTTAAGGACAAATACAAATATCTTTTCTCATTATGATATAGTTGAACAATTTACAGCCAAAATATATCTGTAGATAGTGGGAATTGGTACTAAAACTTCTGTTCAGCTCCTCAAATTCATGAGACCCTTAAGGATAAAGCTCTTGAAAGTGATTTGAAGGAAAGCATCAAATCTCATCTACTCTGTCTACAGGAGATATTTTCCTGACTTTGGAGTAAAAATTTTGGTTGAATGTATGAATAAAACCATCTTCCTCACCACAGAAAGAGATGATATAACAGAGAACTTAGTGTGAGTCAGACATTACTACCTCCCATCAACCATTCTGATCTTCAAAACATCTATGTGTATGATCTCATTGAATTCTCACAGCACTGCTAGGATGAAAAGATTAATCTTATTCTTCTTTGTGTGAGGAAATGAGATATAGCCAGTTTATGTAACTTTACTCAAAATATTTCACCTGAATGTGGTGGAGTCAAGACTTCAACCAAGGTAACCAGACTCAACTATTGTGTGTAGACATTTCTATGTCCATCTGATAACTTCATTAACCATGCTCAGGCTTTGGCAGAAGGGCTTCAATGGGGGTTTCTGAATCCACTGCACTGCAGAACTCCATGGGCATTTATATGGTGTTATTGGTACAAATGATGGGTCTTAGCATTGAAAAAGAAAGGAAGTATCTTAGTTACTTTTTTGTTGATGCAATGAAATACATGACACCCACAAGTTAAAGGAGGAAAGATTTATTTAGCTCATAGTTTGTAGAGATTTCAGTTATAGTCAGCTGGCTCCAAGGCAGGGTGGCATGGCAGAGGGGCATGACACATAAGAAACAGTCCATAGCAGGATAGTCAGGATGTAGTGAAGCAGCAGCAGCCTGCAGCCTGCCTTATATCTTTCCCTTTTATTCCATTCAGGCTACAAGCCTGATGTTTGGTGCTACTCACACCCAGGATGGAGCTTCCCATTATCCACACCCAGAACTATGGTAAACCAATTTAGTTATCACACACACCCTTAATTCCAGTATCACATAGACTAGATCTACATCTAGCCACCTCAAAAAAGCCCCACCTATAAGTGCAGGAGGCTTTGGAGGGACATCTAAATATAAGCGTAACAGGAAGTCTGTAAGTAAATCTCAATCTCTCTCTCTCCCTCTCTCTCTCTCTCTCTCTCTCTCTCTCTCTCTCTCTCTCTCTCTCTCTCTCCTTCTCATCCTGGTCCTGTCCCTCCTTCCCTCTCTACCTTCCTCCCTCCCTCATTCTCTTGCCCAATGATTTTCTGACCATCTTCCACTCTGGCTCAACTCACTCCAGGTTTACCAGGGATATTTGGTATTCCCCAGCTTCCCAGGCCTTTCAGGCCTTAAGGCTTGGCTGTTGGCTGTTGCAATTCCCCTCCCTCAATAGACCCATAGACATTTCTCTGACGTCTTTCAGGATCAGTACTGCAGGCTCAATAAAACCAGGGCTGACCTGTATAAAATTGCAGCTCCACTCCCCACTTCATCTTCCTATATTCTCTAACTTTTTAAAAATCTCCTCATTGTAATTATCACATTATAATATTTCAGATAGTTACTTATTCATTATATGTGTATATATTACCATCTGAATCTCCTGGAACATGACTTGCATTTCAGGGTATATTTATTTCTTGAATTCATTGATGAATCCCAAATATGATCAGTGTTACACTATAATTAATGTTCAAAAATATTGGTTAAATAAAGATATCAATTTAGGATAGAGAGTATTTTAGCAAAGAAGAAATTTCTCTTTTCTCTATCACAATTCTATGGGCCAAGAAAGGCCCTTGAATTTCTCTAGATCAAAATTGTTTGTGTTTACAAATATCCATTGATTTTATTTAAGCTAATTTTGCAATTTCAATTTCTATTAAAGGTGAAGAGGTTGTTTAATGTTTTGTGAAAGAAAATATGGATGAGAAAGGTTGAAAACCACTGCAGTAAGACACCTGGCAAAGTTCCGGACACGTAGCAAGTGCTCAATAAATTCTGGTTAAATGAGTGCTCATTAAATACTATGGGGTGCAGAGCAGATTAGAAGCCACATGTTGAATAGTAATCACTGACAAAAGTTCACATTAAATGCCATGTTGGAATATTGTGTTTATTGGAGCAAGTCATAAATAAAATAAGCACAGGCTTTGAAATGACTAACGACATCCATTTGGCATCCAGATGTGCTGGAGCAGAACTCCAGCATACTACTAGGTTTATAGAAGCTGTTAATAAAGATAATGTTATTTGAAGCTTTTCTGAGAAATATAGAATTGTTAAAAAGTGAGAAAGTCACACTTTTCTGAATAATCTGAAGTGCTACAGTTTGGCCAAAATTTGTTCTCTCCAGCCTCTTCTCTCATTATGTACACCTTCATGTTAATTTTCAGGTATTTATTTGAAATCATCTAATGCAGTTTATTCCCTCAGATCACTGCATTAACCCTTTTTAGATAAGATACCTTACTTACATAGCTTTCTAGATAAAGCCTCCTGAAAGACTGAGCTCATAGTTTATTTGTTCTATGCATTCTATGACCCCTTGCCTAATGTGGGGTACAAATTACTCCTTTTTGTTCTCATAGTATATTATCATATCATTTATCATAAAATAACTCTAGTTGCCTGTTTAAGTTTATGCCTAGTACTACTAGACTATGGATTTCCCAAAGGCACCCAATGTGTTTGGTCTCCATATCCATAATGCCAGGCATGGACCACACACATGGTCTATCCTCTATAAATGAACCTTGATTTTTTTCTATCTGCAAATACAGCATAAACACCATGAGGACAGAACTATATCTCTGCAATGTTTACATCTCTCTTACTATTTTGCATGTGATCTGTTACACAATAAATGGTCAAAACTGTATAGTTACTATTAGCAGATGGCATATGTGAGATTACTTTTAATTAGTATATCTTAATTTGTGAGTCAAAGTCACTTTCAATAGATCTGTCATGGAACAATTGAGGAGAACGAAGACACAAAGTAATTGAGAAACATAACCTAGTATGTTGAGTCCTTGGATACTTTTTCTGAGAAATTTCTACTAGTCATTTAAAACTTGAGGAACTTTGTTTCTCAGATGTTTTGCTCTTTCTCCTATGAATCCTCTGGCATTCTACTGCAAGCTATTCATACCAAGGGTATCAATTCATTGAGAACTGCATTTCTCTTCTTTATTTGATACCCTAAATGAGGTAGATCAATAGCAACCCATGCCCTGTTAGGACCTGAGTCACATAGCAGACAGTGAGCAGTGAGTGACCAAGCAGAACTCTATCTGTATTTACAGCCACTGCCCATCTCTCACATTACTTCCAGATCAATAGAGGCATTAGATTTTTATAGAAGCACAAACCCTCCTGCCAACTGTGCCTGTGGGGGATCTAGGCTCTGAGCTACTTTGAATCATCCCGAGACTATCACTCACACTGCAGCCCCACTCAGTGGAAAAACTGTCTCCCAGGAAACCAGTTCCTGATGCCAAAAAAGTTGGAAGCCACTGCTCTAAACAACTAAAGTCTATGTAAATAGGGAAGGGTGGAGGGGGTGAAGGACGCATAGGTAATGGGGGAAAAAATAAGAACCAAGATATATCATGTACAGGTACACGCACCCAATGATAAATGTAAACATATTGTATACCTAAAATGTACCAATAAAAGAATTTAAGAAAAAAAAAACAAAAAACTAAAGTCTTAAAATTCCATGATGTTTCTTAACATAGGAACTCAGAAAGAAGGCTTAATAAATAAGAAATAAAATTGTTTTATTGATTTTTTTCAAATTTTCTTAATCACAACTTGTTATTTGTATCAAGGAGTTTACATATTCATAAATACATAATACACACACACACACACACACACACACACACACCTCAATTCACCAAAGGTCAGTAAGTTTACCCAGTGCCTCCACATGTTTGGAAGAATACCAAAAGACAATTCAAATTTAATATGCACTTTTTTTTATTAATACACATTAATTGTATGTAATAATGAGGTTCAATGTGATGTTTCCATACATGCATACAGTGTTCACTGATCATCTCAAAGTTTTTGATGGTGCTTTGCTTACCATTTCACAGTGAATATGTCTATACATCTTGCACAAGGAGATACATTTTTCATTTGCTTTGCAACTTTCAAGATTTTGTAAGCCTCTTTGTTATCATTTGATGGAATTTTATCCTTCACTCTTTCACTGGATGAGCTCTTCTGTATTGATAGCTTTAAATACCATAGTTGTAACTTCAATTTCAACCTCCCTGCTGAGCACCAGATTCATTTTCCCATCTGTGCCATGTCTCATCTAAACATCTGACATACAAATGTAAACATCTAAAAACAGAGCTCATTGTTTCTTACCTCTATGAAAACACAATTCTTCTACAGTCAGTCTTATCTCAGTAAGTATCATATACACAGTTGTTCAGCTGAAAGTCAAGGAGTCACCCTTGACTTCTCCCCTCTTTTACATTCCCCCTTTAAAATCTATCAGCACAAATTCCATTTACCCTTCAGTAGATCTTGAGTCAGTGCACTTTCCCGCACTTCCTCATGGTCACTCTTGTTCCAGCTGCCATTATGTTTCCTCTCAAAGCCTGAGGAAGCTCCTAACTGCTCCCCAGCAGCCACTCCTGCTTTCCCAGTCTCTCCTCCACCCTGAAGCCATTCTGGTACTGTACTTTAGAAATATGAATCAGTTTATGAGGCCCTCCTCACTTCTCCACCCTAATTTAAAACAACAGCATAACAGTAAAACCCAGTCCCTCTTTGATCTCATCAAAAACATTGTCTTGACATTCCTGTTTCTATTTATATACTGTACTCCAGGTTTGTTCTAAAAACTTTTCACTTGCTCTTTTCCCTACCTAGAATATTCTCCCACATATGTGCTGCAATGTATGTCTATGCTCTAATACCACTTCCTCAGAATTTATCCTTCATCATCCTGTCCAAAATATTTCATCTGTTCTTTTATTTTCCAGTCTCTTGAAGTGACATTTATGTAATTACATTATAATTTTCTTTCTCATCCACTAGAATATGTTTTATGAAGAATTTTGTTTGGCCCTCAAACCTAAAACAAGGCTTTGCATACATAAAGAGGTCAAATATTGGCCAAATCAAAGTACAATGAATAATGTAACTAACTGCCAGTTACCTATTATGCAAAACTCATAGTAAATATCTGCCAGGTGGTTTCTCAGTGGGAAACCAGAGTTATTCCAGTAGCAAAGATCCATGATGTTCTGTTTTACAGAGTGAAAAACCACAGAACTTCCCCCTTGTCCTGGGGAAAATAGTGGCATCTATATAAAGACAAAAGGACAAAAAGAAAAGGCCCAGGAAAATATTTTCAAAGACTCATTATTTTATCTTCTGCAATGTATTGTTAAGAGCCATCTTACATTACGGCATAAAACCAGATCAAACTGAAACACTTTGGTCCTTGATATCCCAAGGCATGCTGATCTTCCTGATCTCCTGAAGGAGACTGATCACCTTGAGGGAATCATCCTTGGGTTACCTTGTCTACTGAAATGCTTGTCCTGTTCTCTTTTACACATAAATTTTCTCATGCAACTCATTTATTCCAATCACTTTCTTCATTTATTTATTCATGTAAAATCATTTCTAATACCATATTAGAAAAGCACAGAGTTATTACAATTACTATTTTTATATCAACTTGCTAAGCACTCTAGGCTAAGGAGATGCCATGCCATGCTGACCACAGGTATCCTCGAGAGTTGGCCACTTTAAAAGTCGAAGTAGTCATGTGTGTTCATAAGTGATTTCTTCATTTAGGCATCTGTATTAATTTGTTAGTACTGCCATAACAAATTACCACAAATTCCATAAGTTAAAACCACAGAAGTCATGCTCTCACAGATCTAGAGGCTAGAGTGTAAACTCAAGGTGACTGAGACCTTTCTGGATAATCTGGGGAGAATCTTTTCTCTGCCTCTCTCCTAGTTTATGATGGCTGATGGAATTCCCGGGCATTCTTGGGCTTGTAATCCCATAACTCCAACCTCTTCCTTCATCTTCACATGACAGTCTTCTTAAATCCTTTCTCTTTTGGGATTTGATATTGAATTTGGGGCCCATATTAATGATCTCATGTCAAGATCTTTAACTTAATTACATCTGCAAAGACACTTTCTCCAAATAAGTTTACATGTACGGGGATAGTGACAATAGATATAAAATTGGCAGTGGACAAAGAGGAGAAGGTCATTATTCAGTTCAGTACAGCACCTTAAGCCTAAAAGAATAAACGCAAATCTTTCCCTTATGACATCAGCTTGCTGTTCCAGTCACATTTCTTGCTGTTCACAATGTTTAGAGTTGGATTAACCATAAATTCATAGAACTGCACTGTCTCCATACAACACTGCCTGAAATACCACTACTAATAACTTAGGTGACCTTTCCAGTCAGGAAGTTGACATTTGAACTGATGGTCCCCTCTCTTTAAAAAGACATTAGTGCAATGCCTTTTTTCTCTATTACTTAAATGATATATCAAGACTTGTTCTTCCATCTACTTTTCTCTAAATCCTCCAATCTAGCTTTAATCCCTGCCAGACTCTTAAGTAAAATATTCCTAGAATTTAAACACTAGAAGAACAAAATCCCTATGTTATATGTTCACCCACTTCACTGAATATATCTTTTTACCTTGTATTCTACAAACTTGGCTGTCCTCTGAGATCACACTCCCCTGCAGCCCTTTCCCTGTAGTACCTTCCAGGTAATTTCTTATTTAACTGAGATCTGGACACAAGTGTCCAGAGTTACTTAACTGATATCTGTCACAAATGTCCTTATGAGTTTGGATGTGAGTTGCAAAGCTTCTTCCTCCTCTTGAATCATCCCAGCTCCTTTGATTCATATACCCTGAATGATACCATTCTCTACTTTTTTATTTCAGCTTCCTATCCTTTTGAATAATCCTTCTCATTTTTCTTTACAGCCTGCTTTCTCTAAACTCCCCACTCCAACAACTCTTTCAGTAGAATCTTCATTCTGTGAACAATTCTAACGTTGCTTTGCATCATCACTCAACATTCCAGTACTTTTCTTGTCCAGTTCAGAGTCTACGGTCAGCCTATTACTATCATCACTCACTGGCCATTCTTTTCTGCACTAGTAATTCCCTCATCATCACCTGCAAAATCCAAAACTTGGTTAAATCTAACTTTTGCTATTTTCTCTTGTGCTCATGCTATTGAATGAAAAAATTACCTTATTTGCTGACTAAACTTCTTTAAATTTATGATCTACATTCTGTACAGAAACCTATTGTATTAGCTCAGTCAATTCACTCTCCCACTTTCCAAAACAACAATTTCTCACCTTTTCGTTGCTCCTTAAAATAGCAAGTTACCACTTCCTCCTCCTCATTTTCAACTAGTGACCTGCTTCTTATTTTTCTGAGAAAATACATGCAATCAGAAAGTGTCTTCAACCTCATGCCACCAAGTCTATTAACCTCATATACACTCTTCTCTCCTATTATTTTTCCTCAGCTAGTGAGTGGATTCAGACCCCTATTTTAGTAGATCTCTTCACTTTGTAACCTAGATTCCATTTACCCTGATCTCTAAGGTGCTTTGCTCCTACAATTTTTCCCCATTTTTTTTCTATTATGTTTTTACTATTTATACATTCTCAACTTAAAATTATGCTCAATAAATACCTAACAGAAAAGGAAAGGCATTTCTTTTGATTCCATATTCCCTTTACCATCTACCATACTTTAATCTTTCTCTTTCTGGCTAAATTCATAGGGGATGTTTCCTATAGAACCCTTTTTTTTTCATTTTATCTCTTAACACCTAGTCTAATCATACCTTTATCCCCATTCTTATCCTAAACTGCCTTTGTCAATGGATGCAACTAAATGATTAATTCCAAGGTCTGATTTTACCTAAATTTTCATAGCGTTTGATACAACAGATTCTTCCATTTGAAACAACTTCTGCCTTTGCTCTGGAATACCATCATTCTTGTTTTTGCTTCGACATCAAGGGAAGATCTACTTTCTTATCACTAAACATTGGACTTCCACAGGGTTCAGTCTTCAAAGCCATCTAACTTATAACCACTTTTTATGTGACTCACCAGCCATGCCTACTAAAGCTCCCTTCTAAATGGATGAGTAAGTGTACACTCTTACGTTATACCACCTCCGCTCCCCAAAGTTATCTATTCTGCTACCTGAAAAATGGGTAGTTGACCCAATATGCATCCAAAACTTCTCACAACCAAATTTGATTTCTTGGTTTCCTTCTGAAATCTGCCACACTCCAAGTTTCCCCCAACTTAGTAAATGGCACTGCCATCCACCCAGTTTCCCAAAGAATTATTTCTGTTTCTCTTACTCTTTCTAAACTGCCAGCAATATGGTAAGACTGCCTCAAAGCAAATCCAAATCCTG
This sequence comes from Heterocephalus glaber, assembly GCF_053883595.1. Taxonomy (NCBI): domain Eukaryota; kingdom Metazoa; phylum Chordata; class Mammalia; order Rodentia; family Bathyergidae; genus Heterocephalus; species Heterocephalus glaber. The sequence goes on along the minus strand of NW_028258143.1, from coordinate 23,912,783 downwards.
ACTACTTCTCACCAGGGCCACCATGCCACCCTGGCCCAATAATCATCACTCTTCATCTATCACATCACAGTAAGTTCCTAAATGTTCACTGTTTCTACCCTGTCCTTGACTGTCCATGGTTCATGAAAGAGCCTAGGAAAAATATAAAGACAAACAAGGAACAACACATAATACTGTTCAAGCTCACTCCAAGTAAAAACCAATTTCAAAGTTTTGTGTAATCTGGACTCAATTTTCTCTCCAACTCCAATTTGTGTCACTCTCCCTAGCTCATTGTGCTTTATCCACACTTGCCTATTTGCTGTTCATTAAACATAGCAAGCACATTTCACCTTGCTTCACTTGTATTTCACATTCTGTGTCACAAAGCACTGGGAATCTGCTATTCTAACTGCTGGCAGGGCTGTTGCCTCTTTACTCAGCCCCTTTACAAATATCACCTGTTCACAATGACCCCTTCACAAAGCCTTCCAAAAAATCTCCTCTATCCTTTGCAACTTTCTAACTCAATTCCTTGATTTATTGTGTTTCATGGCATTTATCACCAGTTTACTTTGTGATATGTGTGTGTGTGTGTATATATATATATATACATTAAAAAAAACAGGGATTTACAGAAAACTTGTGAAGATAGTATATAGTCTATATATTCTCACATTCAGTTTTCCTTGTTATTAACAAATAAAATTAGTATGGTAAATTGTCATGATTAGTGAAATGATATCACTGTATTTCTATTAATTGACATCTATGCTTTAGTCAAATTTCCTTAGTTTTTATTTAATGTTCTCTTTCTCTTCTTGTGTTTCATGCAGGATGCCATATTAAATTCAGTCACTGTGTCTCCTCAGGCTCCTCTTGGCTGTGATAATTTTTTACACATAACTTGTTTTAGATGACCTTTAAAGTTTTCAGGAATACTGGTCGTGTATTTTATAAAATGTCTCACTGTTGTAATTTGTCTGCTAGTTCCCTCACTATGAGACTGAGGTTACACATTTTGAAAAGAAAGACCACAGAGGGGAAGAGCTATTTCTATCACAGAATATGAAAGACTCATACGATCCACATGATTTATGATCATTGATGTTGACCTTGATCAATGGGGGAAGCCACATGTGTCAGGTTTCTCCACTGTGAAACTGTATTTCCTTCTCTGCTTTCCATCCTGTGGTCTTTGAGAGGAAGTCACTATGCCGCACACACTTAAGGGGTGGGAAGATATTCTCTACTTCTTTGAGGACAGAGCAGGGATTCTAAGTTTATTGGTTAATAGATTTCTTTTCTCTCTCCCTCAAACAATATGAGAGCAGGTTAAGAAGCTGATGCTTATTGGATAGAAGAGTTTCCAAGTACAGGTCCTAATACATGTAAGCTTTCACTAAATATTAATGAATGCTATGAATTAACTTCCCACTACTTATTTCTATTTTATGTCTGAGAGCTTACATGACACTTTCATCAACCTAAGAACCTCTTCTTCCCTTTCCCCATATTATTTGGTAAATTCTCACTCCAACTTAAAACTCAGTTCTTTATATCTGCATAAACCTAAAGACACAGTCACATAGGCACTGCATTCTACTTAGTATATAACCACAGTATTGTGCATATTACTCACATTGAAATTGATTCTCCTCATCTGTGCTCACTGCCATCCCAATTGAGCTCCTTGAGGCTCTTCATGTAATTCTCATGCCTCACACTGAACCTGAAATATTCTAAGATACTTCTCAATATTTGCTGGCTAAGAAAGCAAATTGAGAGCATAGCTTGAGACTTACTTTAACAAAGTTGAGCTTGCTCCAGGTAACTGTCAATGAATCCAAATCAATGGACAGCAGTACACGGGTGTGGAAGGGCTTTTTGACTTCCTGAAGTTTATATCAGAACTCACTGTGCCTTAGTCATCGGGGACTCTAGACCCTTTCCTAAGGAACCCTGAAAGGTTGGAGTTGTAAGCTTAGAGCAGGGTAGATAAGAGACCAAAATAAATGAAAGAGAAATGAGTAGAAGTCCAAATCGACAAATCAAATAGTCTATTCAACATTTTAGCTATAGTTAGGTAAAATGAAGGAATCTAAAAGAATATAGGGGAACTTTTTGGCAGGTTAATCAATGCAGTTTCTCTGAGCTCAGCCTAGGAAATTTTATTGTACACAGACCTAAGCTTTCCTGAACACGTCTGTTACACTGGACTCTGAATGAAGACAAAAAGCAAAAAAGAATTATGAGTTAAAATCATGCTTGACACTTTTCATCCCCATTATAGCATGGGCCCCACAGATTTCATAACATTGAAGATGTCCAGAATAACACAAATATAACTATGGCTGTGATTTTTCAAAATAAAATTTGTTTCTCCATTTTAACAGTTTCTCTGGTTATAAAAGCAAACACACTAATTTGACAAAATATGGAAACAAAAATATAGAGGAAAAAATAAGCATTTATCCATAAAGATGTGCTCACTTTGAAAGAATGAGTAGGATTTTAACATATATACTTCTCTTCAAGTACATATAAGCATATGTAAAATAGTTGAAAAATACTTATGGTGCAATTTTGTACTTCACTTTTTTCAGGTAACATAATTTTGAATCTAAAAATTTAATGGATAGAATTATACATGATTGCAAGATATTTCATCACACAAATGGCCTATGATTTTCCAAGCATATTTTTTTTAATTTGGGGATGTTCCAGTGTCTCATCAGGACAAACTATACTGTAATTGTACCTTTTCCCCAAGATTGACTCCAAAATAGAGACAAGCACGAAAGTCTAAGGAAACACAAGAGATCTCACCAGACACAGAGCTCCTAGGAAGGAACCCCAAAGAAGTGAGGTTAGCTAGGTCTAAATATGAACTGGCAAAGTAAAAAAGTAGAACATATATCCCAAATTTAAGGGATACTGTCTGAGGTTAATTCTAGAGACTGAGGTTGCTACCATACAAGGCTACTTCTCTATTTTAAGTAATTTAAATTGCTAGAGGGGCCCTTTTTATATGCTGAGCAATTGTTCTTTCTCAGTTTAACTGTTCAGACTACTGCTTCCTACAGCAGCATAGAAAAAGTCTGTTCCTCTTATATCCATATTTCTTTAAAAATCTACAAATAACTGTCCAGTTTAAACTTAGCTTAAGATCAATATTAAAATGAAAAGAAAAAACTTCAAAGGTTTTCTTTCTCCAACGTTTTATTCTTAAGTCAAAAAAAATCAGATCCAGAGTAGGACAGTCACCAGTCTCACATGGTTACACATTTAACAGCAGGGTGAGGGAATAAATTGAGTCTCTAACTTTCAATCTGCTTTTCTCTCCATCATTGTAATTTCCATCATAGACTTTCCCAGTTTCTCCAAGTACTCCTCATTCAAGAAAACTGCCCACATCTCCTGGATCTTAGTTCCTTCTCCCAAATTGTCCCCAGTAATGTTTGAGTTCACCTGAATGTAATTTCCCAAAAAATGAAACTTCTAGTACTTTCCCTAGGTGTTTTGCATAACACATCAGTAAGTTCTTACAACTTCCTGAAGCATCTCTCTTCTTAGATGAAAAAGCTGAGGCTCTCAGGGGTACAAGACCTTGCCCAACCTTACAAAGATGATAAAAGCTAAATGTGGAATTCAAATGTGTCTCCCATTCCTCTAATTTAACTGTATTTTTTCTACAGTTGTTGTTTTCTTTTAGCACCTTCTAGCTATAGCACAAATAATTTACAGTAGAATAACACTCAGAATTCAGGCAACTTTATATCAGTAATGTTTTTACCTTTCTTAATCACATTATACCACCATGTATAAGTAATCAATCCAATGTGAGATTCAGATAATCATGCATAGTTAGGTTATAGCAATCATTTTAATTCTCCCATCAGCAATTAGCATGGCCATCACACTCTACATGCTTGCATATTAATGCTGAAAGGTCTAGGGGATGTAAATGGGTCTGAATCCCCAGGGAATGCCTTTTAATGCCAAGTTTCCAAATTGTTTTAACAGCGAGAGCAAAAAGGGTTAAGCAGTAGATTTGTTCCATAACCAGATAAATGCTAGGTTTGTTTGACTTTTAAATTAGAAGGTGTTTTCACCCTTAAAAACAAGAGCATTGTGAAATGTTTCATAAAATGGTAATGTATGGCTGATTATTTTAATTCAAAAGAAAGCTAGAGCCTATAATTAAATGTTCTTGGTATGATTTTGACTTACTCCTTAAAAATAAATGAAAAAAACATAGATTGGAGGTTGGAGATTATCTCAGATATTATAAGGCCAGCACTCATGGAATCACTTGGAAATCCCCAAAATATGTGTGCCTTTCTTCCTCCACCCCATGCAGACATTGGCACATTGGATTCATTTTTGAAAAAACCTTATAAAGTCACAGAATAGAAGACATTGATGTTTTGCAAATATAATGCAAATGAAATATGTTTATGTACATTATCAGTCAGCAGAAAGCAAAAATATTACAATTCATTTCTAATCAAAATAAAATTTTAACATCACATTTACTTAATATTCAATCTCCCTCCTTTCGACTCATCTATTTAAGGAAGCAGTTTGGTGCAATGGAGAAACACAAGCCAGAATGAAGACACTGGAGTTGTGATAATGAAATAGTTGCTGATTCTTGTATATTGAAGGTATCAGGACAGGTCACACACCAATTCTGCCTCCAGTTGCTTTTAAGACAGTAAAAGATTAGAACATCCATTCCATTAGTGAAGAATATTTATTCAAACTCTCCCCAATGTCAGCCCCTTCCTTCCCCTGAAGATTGTAAGCAAGACAGTCACACTTCTGCCTTCAAGGACTGAACATTCTGAAGATAGAAGAGAGGGAAGAAATGACAGACAATTAAAGAAGCTATTTTACAATAGTGTTGATTATCCTGAGGACCGTACAACAGGGTCTTGTGATAAAAAATGATTTAGGGCACAAGTTATAGAAAATAATAAAAAAAAAGAGACAAGATTGACGATAGGTTATGTATAAATGGGAATATATGAGGAAATTTCACGGAAAAGTTAGAATTTTAGAAGTTTTCTGATTTTCACATAGAAAATGGACAATATCATCTGAGGTAGAAGCAACAGCAAAGCTTCACGGGATACCTGGAGGGAGCTGTTCTGCTTGGAAGATCATGGGCATTTGCGTATCAAGCTCAAATCTGTAAAATTGAGAGGAGTTGTGGTGGCTTCAAGAAATGATGTTCCTTCTCATTTTCCTGAAGAGCCCATCTCTTGTCTCTTTGATCACATGATTAAAACAATAAAAGAATAGTCTCTTAACTAGCCTCCCTGTTCTTTCAGCTGCTCCCAAGAGCTTTCCAAAATACTTCTCAAATTATGTTGACCACAATCCTCAGAAAGAAAAATGCATTTTGTGACACACATTTTACAAAAAAAAAATCATTACTCACACTACTTGTAATACATTTAAACATTGCTTTTTCTAGTTCATTAATAAAGCATACTGATCTGGACTTTTAATTTAATTGCATGCCTCTAATGGATTTGAAGCCACCATGTGCAGTTCCCAGCTCTAACATAAAGATATTCATGGAATTTTCCTGCTTAGGCTTCAATGGCTCCTTGCTGTCTTCAGAATAAAATTAAAAGTCCTTAGCAAGCACTTACAAAGCCCTGATGATCTAACCCCACCTTTCTCCTACAGGTTCACCTCTCACTAGCTCCAGCCTTAAGATTTCTATTCCTGCCATCTTGAATTGCTTGTGACTTCCCAATCCAGAAACATGATGTCTCTGTATAGTCTGCTCCTTCTCTCTTCATGCATCTCAACCCACCCCCACTACTAACCCTCAGACATCTATTGCTGGTATTTTGGTTTATTCATACTCATATTTCAAACTCAAGGTCATATGGAAATCTTAAAAAAGAAAAAGAAAACCTTCTTCTATATCTGCTAGATTGGGTTTGATTTCCAGGTTGTATCTTCAGATATTTCTACCTGTATCCTTTATATTCTTTGAGTGCCTTCTAAACATAGCTTCATCTTATTGCACTATAGATTTATTTCTTTTCTCCATTATCCAAGAGAGGCCCTGCATTTTTTAATCTCAGTATTCTTAATTCCTGGAAACCAACAGACTTTTAAGAAATGCTTGATTATTGAATAAATACATGCTTCAATTAATGGGCAAACATTATAAACTTCTTTTAAGGTACTTATTATTGCTATATATTCATATAATTATTTTTATTTAGTTGTGAATCTTTTAAAGAATTGATTTCCCTTAGGTTTTTGTTTTTGTTTTTGATTCCTGTAAACTGATATGTTTGTCAATCATTGAATCTCAGCTGGGTATCTTCTTTAATCCTGTGATTGGGTAATGAGGTTCTGGAATCCCTTATCATCTAATAATCTCAGAGTTTGGAGAATCCATTTTGCATTTTATGGTGTTAAATACTGGAATAAAGTTAACCTGAATATCTTTGTTTTAAAATGTCTTGGAGAATTTAGTGTCAATGATAACTGCAAGAAGAGCAAGGAATTATTCCTGCATATTCAGTAAGTAGTAAGAGACATCCTGTAGTATATGTCAATGGATACTTTTCAGACAAGGAAAATAGCATAATGGTAGGGCACATGGGTTTATCAGATTTTTCATGTTTTGAAAACATGCATGTTGTATATTCCTAAGCATTCATTACATTAAAGTCAGTGTTTATGTCACTGCTTTCTCAGTAAAGTATACAAATACTACCTTTATTTTTAGATATGCACACTCATACTAGTATGATACCTAACAGATGAAATTGTTGTTTTATTCTGTTATAAACCAAGTAGAGATCTCACTATGATCTTTCCTAGGTTATGAGATGGATAAAATGCTGGTAAGACACATTTTAAATTCTATGCTGACAAACTGTGGAAAGCAGAGGAATTTCACTCTTTGTGCTTTGAGACTGGCTTACCTGGGAGCATTAAAAATAAGCTCATATAACAAAAATGATTGTCATTCTTTTTAGGAAGAAAATAAGGAAAGAAAAATCTGAGAATGAAAATGATTTTTAGCTGAACTCCTTTTTTTTGCTCATCAAATCTGACAGGCTCAACAATACCAACTCACCATTGCTCACTTGTCAGCAGCACTTCAGCGCCAGTGAGATAATGCCCTGTGATGCAGGAACACTTGTTCTTCCAGCAGCTAGCAACTGAGTAGACCCTCAGCAACAATGAAAAAGGAAGAAGTGTAAGTGAGAATGAATGGGAAGAAAAATGTGGGGAAAAGTGATACATTTCCTTATCCCATCTCTTTTCTGCTAAATTTCTTTGAACACACATGGGTGTGCACAATCATACAAACACAGGCAACACTGTATCCAATTTCACAAGTCTAAAAAAGAATAATTTGTGAATCATTTTAGATATTTAAATGTAACAGCAGCATAACAGTAAACACCTTATTAGCTTAAATTTATAGATACATGCCAAATGTATCTCTGCACACAAACATATTAGAAATTTCAGAGGATTTGCTTCTTTTTCCATAAAATGAAGCTATTTTTCCAACATCAGCAAGACCACACTTGAGGTCTGCTTTATTTTCCTTGTAGTGCCAGGGTAGCACATGTTATCAGGGTTGGTATCTTGAATATGTTGCCTCATGCTGGATGCTGTAAGGTGCTGGGAACCAGATGTGCCTTCAGAGGCTCACACTGATACAGGAGAATCCAGTCCCACTGAGATCCACTGGGACACTGGAGCTTCCAGAGTAATCAGCCAAGGACCTGTGTCAAGCTCCCCTTCTCCTCTGCTCTCTGTCTTCTCTTCCCTTCCTTTCACAGCAGTTAATTCCAAAGCCTTTCTGAAAAGCCAGCCTGCACCATGTAAACATAACACATATTTGTTGGATGGGGTAAAATGGTCAAATGATGACTGGACAGATTTCCTCAGTTCAGTAAAAATGTGCTTTCTAATGGCTGAAAAAATGTTATAACTTCTCAGTAGTTGTTTAGTCCATTTAGGCTGCTACTATATACAATGATAAAAATATCATTGACTGGTTGATTAAAAATAATAGCTACTTACTTCTCACAGTTCCAGGGCTTGAAATTCCACTGAGGTTTTACTTTCTGTATCATAGACACTTATCTTCTTACTGAGTCCTCACATATTAGAAGGGAAGAGGAGGAAAGGGGTCTCTTTTAGGTCTTTCTTTCTCAATATTTTTGCAGTATTGGGAATTGAATCCATGACCTTCCACAAGCTAGGTCAGTGCTCCACCTCAGAGTGTTTCATCTCCAGACACTTATTTTTAAATTTTGAGACAAGGTCTCACCAAGTTTCTCAAACTGGCCTCAAACTTGTTATTCTCCTCCTTCAGCCTCCTGAGTAGCTGGGATCACTGGTGTGTGTCACTGAATTCTGTTTAGGCCTCCTTTATAAGGGCACTAATCTCATTCATGAGGGCTCTGTCTCATGACCTAATCACTGCCCAAAGGCTCCAGCTCATAACACCGTCACTTTGGGGATGAGAATTCCAACCTATGAGTCTGGGAGGAACATAAGGATGGAGGCCACAGTACCAGCGATGCTTTGGCTCAGCAGCGAAGATTTGAACTGTGTGCCTGCAACATTTCAGATAGTTGGATGCTTCAACATCAAATAGGAGCCATTCAACTGGTCCTCAGGATAGTTGTGGTTAAATACACAGAATATGACAGCCTAAACAGTTTTGGAAATTTATTACCTGGGTGACCTTTAAATTTCCTAAAACTAAGTGTGCCTATTGCTGAAATAAACTTATTAACAACACTATCTTAAACATAGATTTTTAAAAAGAGGACTATCTGAGAAAACACAGATGAGCACTGCATGGCACGCATGAGCTTTTGGAGGGAATTCACTTTCCCATCCACTCTGCTGTGCAGCGTAAAACCCCGAGTCCTCAGTGCCTGTGAGATCTGACCTAGCTTGGCCACTCACTGCCCTCCAATGTCTTCTCCTCCACACCCCTCCCTTGTGCTTTCTGCGACACTGGGCTCAGTGCTTCCCACACTAGCACATCCTCCTGTGGGATTTTTGTGTTGCTTGTTTCTTCATTTAGCATGGCTACTCCTGAAGCTTTTTCAGGTATTTGTTCAATTATCCTTTGCACCCTGTTCACAATTACAACCTTGTCTTTATGTCTTACCCCAACAATCCTGATACCCTTTACCAAGATCTGTACTTTCTTTTTTTCATTGTATAAATTTCCTTCTGAGATTATATGATGTTTATGCAGATGAACAGATTTTTAGGTGTCTATACACATACATATGAAAATATATACACATATATGCATATAAAAATTATTGTTTTGCTCACCTATGAGGAGGTCAAGAATCTTTACCTGTTGTGTATACCATCTCACTCAAACTACTTAAATCTGGATATATAATAAATGATTGGTAACTGTTAAAAAAATCCTAGTGACAAGGATTATAAAACAAATGCTGCTACTGTATATTGTACCTACTATTAAGGAAGTAGAGCTGTTTCCCCCTGGTGAGTTTAAAAAGCACATGTTACAATCTCCGTACCTGGCACTGTGTCAGCCAGAGCATAGAGAAATAAAGAAGGCAGGGTTCCTGCCTTCTAGAGGGCCTCTGTGCTATACCACCAGAACATCTCAGTCGTCCTACACTGTCTCTCCAGAGTAAGAATAGCCTTTAGTTGAAGAACATTAGGTTGCCTAAGGCCAAGTCCCTTTCCTGCTGGTGGTCTGCCTCCACCGACTGGCCACAGAGGGAATACAAAATCTAAGTCTCAGTGATCCAACTCCAGGCAGCTCTGAAGGACCACACCAGTTTCAGAGCTCCTGAGGTCATAGCTGCGACTGCAGCATTGATACACATCTACCCCACCCTTCTTCCTTCCACAGTATCATGGCTGACAGGTCTCCAATAAATTTCTCAGGTACTAATCTCCATTTCACAATCTGAGGGATGGAGGGAGCCTCGAGAGAAGAGGAAGTAAAAAGACCTAGATGTGATATGTTTAAGTACCAATTCTCTATAACAAATGTATTTATTGGGTATCAAAAACATATACTAATAAAAATACAATCTTAGAAAGAAATTTGAAATACAATTTCAAAAAGAATTACAAACTGCACCTTTCATAACATCCATCTTTCTATTGGAGCGTCACAAGTCACAACACACTTAACAGCTTGGAACAAAACAAATTTTACCTCAGGGCCCAAGAAGATCAGGAGGAAATGATGATGTGGTCCTGCATCTGGGGCCTTGGAGGCCACCTTCCCGTTGTGGGCCTACTGCTCCAGCACTGACCCTGTGCCTTCCCCGGAGTCATTTCCCTGAGGATACAGGAGTGGGAGACCACCAGCCAGCTGTCATGAGGACTTTTTAGTGCCTAGGGGCTGCTCTAAGTCCTCTCCCCTCAGCTCCTCTTGTCACACTCTCACAGGCTCCACTTTCAAATCTCCATCTTCAGGAAGGACTCAGTCCTTTCAAAGGACTCACCTGATGAAGTCAGGCCCACTTGGACAATCTCTTAATTAACTGAAAGCCGGTGTTTTAGTATGCTACTCATGGAAATGATGCAAAGCCCACACATTCTCATGAAGTGAAGATTACCCACCAGGAAGTGAGGGTCATGGTAGCCATGTAAGAGTTTTCCCTACCATACATCTATTACTGGAGAAAAAGACTGGAAAAAAAAAGACAGTGAAATGTTAATAAATTATAGTATGGTTGTTCTGTATTAGAGGAAAATAAATGGGTAACATAAAGTAGCACAGAGATTAACTGAATGTCAAGCATTATCATCTACAAGGAAAGGGAGTTTTGTGACAGTTAAGGCAGGAATGGGTTCTGAGCAAAGGAAATGGCATGCACCATAATCCAGAGGCAGATCATAGAATGGTGTTTCTAGAGAACAATAAAGAATTTAGAATTTATTGAACACCTTCTTTGCCCATGGCTTAGAGATATTTCTCATCAAACACACAAGAAAGTGTAAGGCCTCAGGAGGGTTTGCATTGCTGAAAAAAAATGGCCAAACCTATAATCAATAAATATGGTCCAATCAATATGAATTCATAGAAATTAATTGCTTGAGGATCCAAAAGGTCAAAGAAAACTTTATTATTTTAACCTCAGAAATTGAATATTTGTATAACCTTGGGCATAAAGGGAGAGTGCATTTCTGGCTGAGGAAATAACATGATCAAATTCAGATAGAGGGATAAAAAGCAGTAGTTAGCAAGTGGTGGGAGAGAAAATAGGATACCAGCCTAATTATAATTGAGGATTCATACTGAGAAGAAAAGGGTAACATAATTGAATGAAGCTTGGATCACATCCTAGAAGGCTCTAAATGTCAGGCAGAGAAGCTAATAGTTAGGAGAGCAATGCAATAGAGAGCTACTGTAAATTCTTGAAAAAGGAAATTTTAGATACAAATTACATTTGTGCATTTTGATTAGTCAGGCAAGGTCAATCAGCAACTTCAGTAGGTTTTGTGGTCATCAAATGTCATATGTTTCTAAGATTTCTAGAGTTTTTATACTACTTTGGTATACAGGAGGCTCCATTCTGGCTTTATACCACTGCTGGTATAAAAAATACCCATTGTTTGTGATTTAATGCTATTATTATATTCCTTCTGTCATCCTGATAGGATTTTTGGATGAAGGCGAGATAAACACATATGTTTAGTCAGAGTCCTTGAACCATAAACTCTGTATCTTTTATAGTTAATGTTATTCTCTATATTTACTATTTTAGCTTTCAAATTTTAGCATACCATTTAATATTATTTTTAAAAATTTCTATAAGTGCAGTTTTGAAGGTTGTGTGCTGTTTTATAGTACAATAACTTAACTTCTCATGGAATATATAAGATGTTTACTCAGTCATTTGTACCTATCAGCAACTTACTTATTTGCTTTTATTTATAAAGCTGGAACCAATGCATAAATACTTTAGAATGAAACTATCCCAAAATAAAATCAATTTTATAAAAACTTCATGGACAAAAATTAACTAGGAAAAGGTCTACCATATCATTTTTAAAATTTTTAAATTTTTCAAAGTAAAGAGCCATAAGATGAGAATGTGGCTTAAGAGCACCTCCACTGCTAGAAGATGTGCTATGGGGAAGCTGAGCTGGTCCCAGCACCTGCAAGCTCCCCCTCTGCCATCCCAGGCTCCTATGGCACAGAAGCTCAGCCAGTCCCAGCACCCGGAAGGAAGCTCCCCACCTCCATCCCAGGCTCCTAGGGCAGAGAAGCTCAGCCAGTCCCATCACCCAGAAGGAAGCTCCCCCACTGCCATCCCAGGCTCCTGGGGCCAAGAAGGTGAGCCTGTCCCAGCACCTGGAAGGAAGTTCCCCTGCCTCCATCCCAGGCTCCTAGGGCAGAGAAGCTCAGCCAGTCCCAGCACCCAGAAGGAAGCTCCCCCACTGCCATCCCAGGCTCCTAGGGCCAAGAAGATGAGCTGGTCCCAGCACCCAGAAGGAAGCTCCCCACCTTCATTCCAGGCTCCTAGGGCAGAGAAGTTCAGCCAGTCCCAGCACCCAGAAGGAAGCTCCCCCACTGCCATCCCAGGCTCCTGGGGCCAAGGAGGTGAGCCTGTCCCAGCACCTGGAAGGAAGTTCCCCTGCCTCCATCCCAGGCTCCTAGGGCAGAGAAGCTCAGCCAGTCCCATCACCCAGAAGGAAGCTCCCCCACTGCCATCCCAGGCTCCTAGGGCCAAGAAGATGAGCTGGTCCCAGCACCCAGAAGGAAGCTCCCCACCTTCATTCCAGGCTCCTAGGGCAGTGAAGCTCAGCCAGTCCCAGCACCCAGAAGGAAGCTCCCTGCCTCTATCCCAGGCTCCTAGGGAAGAGAAGCTCATCTGGTCCCAGCACATGGAAGGAAGCTCCCCCCACTGCCATCCCATGCTACTAGGACAGAGAAGGTGAGACACATGGGCGCCAGAAGCACCCCCCCTCCATGGAAATGAGAAGACACATAAACAAGCCTCAAAAACAGACTTCCAGATCACCTACAGCAACCCCAAAGGGAAACAAGATGGGACAATCTGATACTCAACCACCTGGACACTCTGAACTGGCAACAAAAGAGGATCTGGGAAAAATGAAATCAGAAATAATTACTCAGATAACAGCAAAGATTTTGCTCATGGTGCAAGACATGATTAATAAATCTAGAGAGGACACAGATAAAAAAATAGAGGATCTGAGGAACATGATGGAATCCCAACATAGGAAACAAATGGAATCCATAAAACAGATACAAACAGATTTCCAAGAGATTAAAAACTCCATCGAAAGTCTGTGCAGCAGAATGAACCAATGTGAGGATAGAATTTCACATATAGAAGATAAGATTGCAATTAGTGAGGAAGAAAAGAAAAATTGCTCTAAAATTGTAAGGGAACATGAGAAATCAATCCAGCAGCTGCTAGACGATGCAAAGAAGAATAACATAAGACTGATCAGAGTCAAGGAAGAAACTGCAGATGACATAAAAAAATCTGTTCACAGAAGTGATGACAGAAAACTTCCCAAGGAGGGGAAAAGAACTTGACATACAGATAAGTGAGGCATATAGGACTCCAGCTAGCCTTAATCAAAAAAACCTACACAAAGGCATATAATAGTTAGGATTCCAGAAATCCAACAGAAGAATAAAATTCTACAAGCAGTGAGAGAAAAGAAACAAATCACATACAAAGGAAAGCCCATCAGAATCACAGCAGACTTCTCAATGCAAACCCTCAAGGCAAGAAGAGCTTAGAGTGATGTATTTCAAGCCCTAAAGGAAAACAGCCTTCCAACCCAGATTGATGTACCCTGCAAAACTATCTTTCAAAAATTGATGGAGAAATAAAATACTTTCATGATAAAGAGCACCTCAGGAACTTCATGAATACCAAACCAGAACTCCAAAAAATTGTAGACAATACCCTAGGAAAAGACAATGAGGATCACAACCCCAGGAAACCCAGAAGAACGAATCCATTGAGTGTGACAAATTAAACGCAAAGGGGGAGAATCCAAAAAAAGAAAGTCATGACAAGGCTTTTAAAACTTTTGACTTCATCTCCCTAATGAGTGTATAATTCAATCTTATTATTGTACTGATTAGTATTTTTCTGATTCTAGAATTGCACACCATTCCTTGTGCTATACTGGCTATTTATCATCTTCTTATGTCTACATTTTCATTGCACTGTCTATTAATGAGCTCTAAGAATTCTTTATATATTCTGGTCATAGGTTATATGCATTGTAAATATGGTCTGTTTAAGAACTACTTTTCATTTTAATGATGTCATTTAAAGTTCTAAATTTTGATGGAATCTCATTATCAATTTTTTTCTTTTATACATGTTTTTTATATCCTAAGTAATTCTTGCCTACCCTGAATTCATAAATATTTTCCCTTATAATTTCTTCTTAAAGTTTTATACTTTTAGGCTTTCATATTTAGGTTCATAGATCCCTTCAAGTTATTTTCGTGTATGGAAATAAAGGGTTGAGATTAATTTTTTATAGACAGATACCAGGCATTCTAATGCCATTTGCTGCAAACACTATCTCTTCCACGGCTCTGGAATTGAGTTTATATTCTATAAAATGCTAATGTTAAATAATCTTTCAAAACTCAGTGGACCATATATGTGTGGTTCTTTTTCTAGATTCTCTGTTTTATTCCAATGATCTATATGTCTTTCCTTACACCAACACTGCCTTGATTACTGTAGCTTTAGAAGAAGTCTTAAAATTGGGTGCCAAATGTCTTCCAACATTGTTTTTGTTTTTGGATTTTCTAGGTCCTTTGTAATCCTACATAACTTTAAAATTTCAATATCCAGTTCTTCATTTATAGCAAGTATACACAGACCTGAATTTTTATATATACCTTGTGTTTTCTAATCCTGCTAAATTCAAGTACAAGTTCTAGGGGCTCCTAGAGATTTCTCTGCAGATGATCATTTCATATACATATAAATATTTTACTTCTACCTTGCCAATCCTATCCTAGTTGTGTCATTTTATTGCCAGACTATTTTGGTTGGGCATAGGTTTCAAAGTTTAATGTACAGATAAAGAGTAAGCATATCTACCTTTGTTCCCCACCTTAAGGAGAAAGCATTGTGTCTTCTCCGTTCATATAAGGAATTCTTACTGGAAGTACGGAGTACATGTCTTTAATCTGTTGAGAAGGTTCTGTTCTACTTCTAGTCTCCTGATAGCTTTTACCATGAAGAGCTATAGAATTTAGTCCAATACTTTTTCTCCAACTAGTGACAGGATCATATGGCTTTTTCCTTTCCTCTGTTAAAATGATGACTTTTGGGGGTGGATCTTCCAATGCTGAACAAACACTGCCATCCCTATAACAAAACCACTTTCTATATACTGCCAGATCTGACTTCTAAGAGTTTGTTTTGTTAAAAAAATTTCTATCTATGTTCATACGTTTTTCTTCTATTATCTTTATCCAGTTTTAGGATTAGCACAATGTTCATTTCCTAAAATGAGAGAAGTGTTTCTTCTTTTTTCTGCTTTAATTGTTTGATTTAATTTATCAGTTAAAATGTATATGAGCCTGCTGTTGTCATATAGGTAGGTTTTCAAGCTAGGAATATACTTTCTTTAATAGGTGCTATTCAAATTTCATATTTCCTCCAGAGTCAGTTTCATTAATTTGTCTTCCAAGGTACTTCTTAGAAGTTGTCCAATTTATTTCAAAAAAGATTTTTGTAATATGATCTCTATATCTTTTTAAATTCTGCAAAATCTGTGGTAATGTCTTCTAGATCTTGATATTGTAATTTTAAAAATGTATAATTGATATTGTGTAATAGGAAGAAAGGTCTAAAGGAGCAGGGCAAGTGGGAGGAGTAGGGGAAAGGAAAAGAGGGAAAAGAAAAAAATATGAGAAAAGGAAAAAAATGGAAACAAAGTCTTTGCAAATAAGGAAGGGTGGAGAGGTTGTAAGGAGGGCAGGGGAATGGGAAAAGAATGAGAACCAAGATACTCATGTAAAGGTACAAGATCCCAATGATGAATGTAACTGTATTTTATACCTAAAATGTACCAATAAACTTAATGGGAAAAAAAAAGTACACACACACAACACTGCTGCACAATACATGACATGTAAAATATATGTTTTTTAACCTTCAGGTTATAATACATATCTGCACCTCATTTCCTGTTAAGGCTGAATAGTGTTCTATTGTATGAATATATCACATTTTTTGTCCATTTATCATTTCATAAAAATTTGGGTAGTTTTCCCCTTTGTCTTTCTTGAATAGTGCTATAATGAACATTTTTGTATTTAAAAGTGTGCTCAAGCTTGTTTGAGAAGTTGTTTTCAATTGTTTTATGTATACACCTAGGAATGTCATTAAATTATATACTTTAAAATGGTTAAAATGATAAATTTTACACTATATTTTACCACAATCCCAAAAATAGAGATATGTTATATATATATATATATATATATATTTTTTTTTTTTGGTACCCGGGATTGAACTCAGGTCCTTGCACTTGCACAGCAGGCAGTGAAGCACTTGTACAGCAGGCAGTGAAACCACTGAGCTAAATCCCTGGCCCTGTAATATATATTTTGATATAAAGTGCATTATATATATACAATAAAATGTCTAATGTTTTATATAGTAAAATGATGTAAAGCTATATATTATATATAATGTATGTACACACTAAAACAACCCCCAAATCCACTGTAACCCCAACTCATGTCTATGAAATGTAATAATTTGATGAAATCTGGATGAAATTAGGAAAGGAGAACACTGAAAGCACCTGTACTGATTGTACTTTTGGAAGAAAGTAAGAGGACATTAATTTGTTGATTAGCTTATTCCTCATACCAAAGACTCAGTGGCAACTGTTGAATACTGAGACTCAGGGTATAGAAGTTAGAGTATATCACGTGCAGATAACATATACAACATTAAGGTCAAGCCACATGCCCAGGTACTTCCAAAGAGGCACAAGGTAGAAGGTAAGAATTGGAGTGGGTTCCCCAAGGAGGTACAAAAGAAGCAGGTCAAAGATCAGAGATCAAAGAAGAAAAAGGCAGTGAAAGGAAATACATATGCTCTGATTATTTCTCCTGGCATGAAAATTAATGTAGCAGAGTGTAATAGTTTCAAAGTCTAATGGACAGATGAAGAGTAGGCATATATGCCCTTGTTCCCCACTTTAGGGAGAAAGCATTGTATTGTCTCCATTCATACAAGGAGTTTTTGTTGGAAGTATGGAGTACATGTCTTTGATCTGTTGAGAAGGTTCTGTTCTACTTCTAGTCTCCTGATAGCTTTTACCATGAAGAGCTGTAGAATTTAGTCCGATACTCTTTCTCCAACTAGTGACAGGATCATATGGCTTTCTCCTTTCCTCTGTTAAAATGATGACTTTTGGGGGTGGATCTTCCAATGCTGAACCAACACTGCCATCCCTATAACAAAACCACTTTTTACATACTGCCAGATCTGACTTCTAATAGTTTGTTTTGTTAAACAAATTTCTATCTATGTTCTTACTTTTTTCTTCTATTATCTTTATCCAGTTTTAGGAATAGCACAATGTTGAGTTCCTAAAATGAGGGGAGAAGTGTTCCTTCTTTTTTCTGCTTTAATTGTTTGATATAATTTATCAGTTAAAATGTTTATGAGCCTACTGTTGTCATATAGGTAGGTTTTCAAGCTAGGAATATACTTTCTTTAATAGGTGCTATTCAAATTTTATATTTTCTCCAGAGTTAGTTTCATTAATTTGTCTTCCAAGTTACTTCTTAGAAGTTGTCAAATTTATTTCAAAAAAGATTTTTGTAATATGCTTTCTATACTCTTTTAAATTCTGTAAAATCTGTGGTAATGTCTCCTAGATCTTAATATTGTAATTTTAAAAATGTATAGCTGATATTGTGTAGCAGGAAGAAAAGGTCTAAAAGAGCAGGAGAATTGGGAGGGGTAGGGGAAGGGAAAAAAGGGAAATTAAAAAATATGAGAAGAGGAAAAAAATGGACACAAAATCTTTGCAAATAGGGAAGAGTGGTGGGGTGAAGGGAGGGCAAGGGAAGGGGAAAAAAATGAGAACCAAGAGACTCATGTAATGGTACAAGATCCCAATGATGAATGTAACTGTATTTTATACCTAAAATGTACCAATAAAGTTAATGGGAAAAAAAAAAGAAGATGTGCTATGGGAAGATGAGATACCTGGCATCTGACAAAGCTGGATAATTTTTAGAGGTAACTAACTAATTAGGCATATGAAGACATAAGACAATGACTCAGAAAATTTGATTGTTTTAATCTGGTAAAATCCTCCTACTTAGTTCAGTGTTTCATCAAAAGTGGAGAAAATTGCATTTGCATTTTTGTTATTTTTCAGATCTACATGATGAACTGAGGGTAGCAAGCAATATATATAACATAGATTACACCTTTAATACACACATTCATACACACACAAAACACACACACACACACACACATAGTTACCTGGGGAAAGCAAGGCATGGTTCAGACATTTTAAAAAATTTAGAAAATAAGAGCCCAAATTCTCTGCTATGCTTACAATGCATCTTGTCCCCTCAAAAATCACATGTTGAAATCTGGTCCCCAATATAAGAGTGTTGAGATGTAGCAGTACTCTCAAGAGGACTTAATTATCATGAAACTGGGTTAGTTGGTATGAAAGAGGGCTGTTGTAAAAGGGAGATCAGCTTCCTTGCTTTATCTTGTTCACACAAACTTACTTGTCCCTCTTCTTTCCGCCATGAGTTGAAGCGCCAGGGGTGCCTCATTGGAAGCCAAGCAGATGCCAGCACCATGCTCTTGAACTTCTGGCCTCCCTAAGAGTGAACCAACATAAATCCACATCCTTTATAAATCTCTCAAACAAGACAATCTCCAACAAATATTAACCAGTGAAGCCGGATTCTCCCTACTACACTCCAGCCAACAGATCTGTTTGTAATAAAACATGCATGAAATGAAGTATGAACTGTGGTTCAGAATGAAAGATAAATGGGTAAAATTATCAGAACATTTAGAAGGTAAAGATGCTTATATAAACATTAATAAAATAAAAAAACTAACTTTAAAATTAATGCACAAAAAATTTGCAAAGAGAAGAAGAAAAGAAATTTCAAATACAAAACAAAATGAGAAACTCAATCTAGAAAGAAGCAGTGTGATTGACTAAAGAAAATTCTTTAGAGCTTTAAGCTATACATAAATTATTTGTAAAAATAATTAAGTGGAATAAGATATGCAATACTAAATGATCAGTAATTAGGTCTACTATGATTTTGTATGGTGTTATACTAATCTCATTATACACAGTAAACTATTCATAAGCTGAGAACAAAAGAACTGAACTCAGTACATAGTAAAAAAAAAAAAGAAATGATCTTCTTAAACCATCTCAAAAGTTCTTTTTCTATTTAAAAAAAAAATAAACCTTTAACCATCAGTGTACGGAAGTGATTTTTAGGATCAGAAATCATGATTGTAAAGCATCTACTACAATGCCTAGCAAATGTAGGTGTTGAATAAATGGTAAAAGCTAGTTTTATATTACATATTTCTATAAATAAGCATAGCATCTTACTGTAACATGATTATATTGTCTTGTTTCTTACATGATGTTTTTTATGGTCTTTTTTCTTGGATGGGGTGATCCCAGGCTGAAGTGTTCTTTTCATCACTTTGATTTCATAAAACATGACTTATGAACCCCTCTTTACCTTACAAGACTGAACCAAAAGCACTAGAGACCATGAAATTATAATTCAGCTCCTTCATCCCTTCCCATACTTCCCTAAATTATTTTAGAATTTATAAAACATTTTTAAAAAATATTTCACTGCCAGAACTTTTTCGAACTACGTGTATTATAAAACAAAATAATTTCTTAGATATATACTATATATTATTTTTAATTCAAAAGTTTACATCTTTAAAAATAAAATATTTTCAACTACAAAAAAAAATCCCCCAAATTCTAAGTAGAGATACTACTGATTAAAATGCATCCTAATTATTATCAAATAAAACTCTCAGCTTAAAATGTCTACATTTCGGTTAATAGTGACTTTTGAGCTTCCTTTCAGTATTTTAAGTGCTATTTCAAGTATTATTTGCTTTTCATTTCTAAAGGGTCCTTTCTTTGACTCTTCTACACCAAATAAACATATATTTTGAAACTTTCACCTCTGTGGAAATGAAGCTGCTTGGACTTGCAAGTGATGTTTTTTTTTTTGCACCTCTATTCACTAAAGAATCATGATTCATGGGATCAGTTTTGTCAACAGTTCCCCTTTACAGTTCTATTATACAATTTAATACCAACATTATAAATAGAGATTAATACTCCATATTAACCTTGTTAAAAGTGAAATACACAAAGGTTAAATAACTTGCCCAAGATAAACAGCAAAGGACAAATTTAGCACCTGAAACCAGGTCTGTCTGATTCTTAAGTCCACATTTTTTGTAACCAATGAAATCAACTTTTATCTTTCTCACCTGGTCTTCTGACAACACAAAGATGGATTTTAGGGTAGCATTCCTGGGAGAGATGATTGCTTACAGGCACCTCTTACCTGTTCTACAGGTGAGAAGAGGGCGTTGTGTGTAACTCTCTGTCCATCAAATGGGAAAGTGCACCACATGCCCAAATCACGTAGAACAAGATTAGAGAAACACGAAAAGGTGGTCTCGTAGGTATTCCTGGCACTGGCCTTCTGGTGCTTGGCTTGCAATTTTTGCTCTCGTTTCATTGCAGGGGGCTCTGGATAAATAAATGAACAGATATGTCATTTGCTGGGATCCATTCTGCTCTAACTTCACATTTATTGACAGATTCTAGTCAGACTTCCCAGCTTCACAGCCTTAAAGGAAGTGGTGGATTAGACATCAGGAGTAGAAGGTTTCAAACTACCAGATTTGAAAATGCAGCTTGCTGATTTCCACTAATTGTATTTATATCTAAAATTTGTTTTGGTGGTTGTTATGGTTTAGATCTAAAAGCCCCCACCCTCCCGCAATTCTCATGTGTATGGAAGGTGATTAAATCCTGGGTGCCCTGTACTTATCAGCAGGTCCACTCATGGAGATCAGCAGTGGGATGTGCTGTTAGGAGGTGGGCTTGCTGCAGGTAGGTCACAGAAACATGACCTAGACCGGTGTGTTCTTGTCCCCACCTCCTCCCTTGGCTCTGCTTCCTGGCTGTCTTGTGTGGAACACCATTTTCTATGCCATGCCCCTCTGCCATTCTGTTCCTACCTTAGAACCAGCCAAACATGGACTGAAACTATAAGTAGAAATTAATTTCTATTCCTTTAAATTGTGAGTACTGGGTATTTTGTTCCAATGATGGGAAAGTAACAAATACAATGGTCTTAAAATCCTGGGGTTTCAGTTCAGTGATTTTAATGGACTGAACTGTGCATTATACCAAGATAATAAAAAGCAAATATTTCATCCAGATATGCATTATGGGTGTTCCAATATTTGCTGTGAAAGTGAGTCTCCTTCTGTATAAAAGTAGGAGGTGTGTCTCCATAATTACATTCCTTAATACATTACACAACTCTGAATGTTCATTTTCCTTTCCTTTGTTCTCTCATGGCAGAATTCCTACAAGAGCTCTAGAGGTGCTAAAAAATGAATCAATAACAGCCTGGTGCTTCCTAGTACTCATCCTGCATTTAAGAATCATTGTCTAATTTTTTTATATTTCTAAGCTTTTTTGCCTACTACTTAAGGTTTTGAGCAAGATATAAACAACAAAGTCACCCAAATTGAGTTGCTGGGGATGGTGGCACACACCTGTAATCCCAGCACTTGAGAGGCTCTGAAAGGAGAATCACTGTGAATTTGAGTCCAGCCTGGGCTACATAGTGAGTTCAAGGCCAGTCTGGAATACATAGCGAGACCCTGTCTCAAGAAACAAACAAACAAAACAAAACACTGTAGGAAATGTTCTACACTATACACTTTCTATATATTCTTAAATATTTAAAATGTCTAGCAACCTAGTGGTATAGCAAACAATTACAGACTTATTTGTAGGAGAAAATAAGACTCTTTCTGGAAATGAACTAAAATGGGAAGCATATTTGGATAAACAGACAATGGTGAGTCTGACTCAATGGAGAAACATGATGTATAAAATGTCTGTTGACCAAATGATTTAAATTTCCATCTTCTACAGACAGAATGAGTACAGTGAGGGGTACATAGCAAAACTATGTGGAAATTGAAAAAGCCCTTCTTTTAAAAATGCTATAAAGCTCTGAGAACACATGACCACATGGCCTATGAAACAAAATTGTACCTAAGAACTTTGAATCACATATAAGGGATTCTGTACCATATAGATGCCAAGAATAAGATAATAAGTCTGAATCATGGAATCATGGAAGAGGACAGTAATATTTCAGACATGAAAGAGGGATAGATTGGAGAATATGAGTAGCAGAGAGAACAAGAGAAATAAAATATGAAGAATGAGATGCCTAAAAACACCAGCACTATCTCTTGAGGATTTCTGAAACAATAGGGGCTTGAAATCCTGTAACATAAATAAAGAATGAGACCATGTTCTGTCTTGTTACCATTACTACGTTCCTGTTTGACCCCACATAAAGGCAGCCTAAGAAATACACATTTCATAAGTTTTTGCTCTCCATTTTCTATGTTTATGACCTCAACCTTTGAAACTAAATAGACCTTTTAATTTAAAAAATTGTAGACATTATTCCTTAAATCCTAAAGATTTAATTAACCTGGAGCATGAGGGTTGTTTGGCCTTCTGAAGAAGTCATTCATTTAAGCTCTTTCTCTATGAAAGAGATTGCAAAAGAAAAATCAACCCTTTCATCTGCTTCATTGTGAAGTGATAGGAAATATGACCCAAGCACAAATATTCCCCGAGATTTTCTACACCTAAAATAGCTATCATCTATGATAACTCAATCTTCCCAATGCAGCCACATTGTTCTGGAAGAAATTCCATGTGGTCAACATCTCCTTCCTTGGAGCACATGGTATAAAGCAACAGTTTGTTTTCATTCCTGAGCTACAGAGACATTGAGGGAAAATGGGCTAGGATTGTTACAAAACGGAGAGACATTTACCCATCCACTCATTTTCCTGTCTTTGCCTTTTGCAGATGAACCCAACACAAGTCTGGATCTCACAGCAATCTAACAACACTTCATTTGCTTCAGTTATCATCCTGGTTACATTAGAGCATGCATGAATTTATGTCCAAAGTTGTTCTTTTTATTTGACTAATAGTTCTGGCATCTTTCTTGTTCTCCAAATTCCCTTGCTCAAGACTCGATGGTCATTTATCATTTATTAAAGTAAGTATGGGTTTCAGCCTTCATGTAAATATAGAAATGATCAAAGTCCTAATTATAGACTGTAAAAAGGCTTTTGAAGACACAGATTTGAGCCAGCTACTCCTTCATAGTTCTAACCACCGCACTGATTTTGAGAAGCTGGTTAATCCAGCTCTTTAATTCTAACATGTATGAGGCTTGTGGTCCAAATCTGTTTAATTACTGCTCTGAATCCTTCAGCCTTCCACTTAACATTCAACAGTGAGGTGGGGAGTAGGAAAACCCCTGTGCCAGCTTCTCTCACATTTTCTTCAGTTTTCAGCATTCACTACTGTAGAGAACCTAGAGCTATTCCTATTAATATGTCAACCACATCAAATAAAGAGCTTCCTAAGTAGGCACTTAAGGGAATTTCCAGTGATGGGAAAATTGCCATAATGTTGGTAAGTGAGTGAGCTGCCACCCTGGAAAGGAGAGAATTATGGGTGAGAGGACATGCTTAGCTAAACGCAAAATCCACTATGGTACATTGCAATTAAAGACTGTTTTAAAAGACTCCCCCTCTTCAAAAATGAGCATCTGGAGTTTGAATACAAGCACCCCATCTTGTCCCTAGTTGGCTATGAAGGACCAGTATAGAATATGATGACAAGGGAGGAATGCAGAAATATGTTAACACGTAACATACACCATGTGTGGACATCAAGTTGTAGGGCATACCTTTACCTGTTAACTGTGGATTTCTCTGCTTACTAGTGAGGAGGGACAGGTGATGGTTTAGGAAAGCAGTATGGGAGGTCTCTTTGTGTATTTTTTTATCTGAAAGTATCACTCTTCTGTAAACTCTCCTAGGTCAGCCATTTACTTCATAGGTCTCCACCTTGTCCACCTTTCTCCCAATTCTGCGTGGGACATGCCTGGCATCTCTGAATACATTGTGAACTTCATTTGGATGTTTTGTGAGACATCAAAGGAGGCTCAAATACAGACAGTGGGTGGGATTCCTCAACCTTGAAAAAATGGTATCTATGAGGGTCCCAATCCCATCCTCTGAAGAAATTCTTCCTGGGCATCTCTTTCACATGGAGGCACATGGATGCCCAGGTTCAAGGAGCTTCAAGGAGGTTCAAGGAGATCCTTTGGTGGTTTCTCCCTCCTTAATGGCTGCCATGGCTACTGTCCTGCCGGGCTGAAAGGCAGAATGGAATTTTCCAGGCTCTGGGCCCTGAAGAGAGGAAACACCATTTCAGGTCTTGGTGTTGGTTTAGTGTTTTTATTTGAAATATAACATCACCCTTCTCCACTTTCTTTGCAATAGGCATCAATTAGATTTTCAATCAACAACAATATATCAAACAACTGCTAGATCTTATTGGATTAGGTGCTGTGGATATTAGAAATAATTAAATTTAGTACTTGCCACCCAGGGGGCAACAGAGATGTGTAATCAAGTAAAAGACAACACAGCATAGTGGGTGAAATGAAAAAATCAAAAGCAGATGTAGGATTTGTAAAGCCTGAAGCTTAACAATTTGGATGCACTCTCTATGGGCAAGAAAAAATGAGAATGCAAAGTTAGCTTGAATATTAATGATAAAAAGTCTAAATGCAATACAAATTATTAAAAATTTACAAATATCATAAAGTAAAATCCAGAAAAATAACATACTATTTTGCTTAATTAACTTACTAAAATCTCTAATACTTTTTCTCTACATTTTCAGCTATAACTTCTTTGCCTTTTTGCATAGCATGAAGTTTGTAGCATTGTTTAAAAAATAATTGAATATTGTGTCTAGCAACTTGATACCAGTTATATTTTTTCTTATTTTTTGATCTTATAGGAAAATTTCACATAGCTGTATAAGTCATTATTGACATAACTGTGAAAACTTTTAAGATTACTTTCAAGTTGGGGGGATAAATATATCAAGCTTATTTTTTGTGTTTTGAAGATTTTTCTCTAAATTAGCTTCTGATTCCTTACATAGCTACTTACACACATCTGTTTTGTTTTGTTTTGTTTTGTTTTTGTATTGGGGATCTATCTCAGGACCTTGCACTTGTGAGGCAGGCAGGGGCAAGACTAAGCTAAATCCCCAGCCCAACACACTTCTTTTCTGATTCTCATTCATTTTGTGATACACCTTGACGCCTGTGCCTTTTCATCATGTTGCTGCTTAATTTGGCATGGTGAGCGGTTGGACCATGTCTGGAAGTCTTACTACACTATATACTGAAACAATAGCTGAATAATAAATATACTAGGTAATCAATACACTACAGTAAGTGTGTTCCTGACTCAACTTCCCCTTGATTGGATCCAAAAATTATCTGTGTTCTTCTGGCATTACTCAATAAGTGGGCAACAGTGACAGAATTAGACAGGGAAAGAGAGCCAAGGCTTAAAACATCCCATTTATGTTAGCTAAATAAGTATTCCTAGTTGAACGTGGAGCCACATGATTGTAATTTCAACACTCTGATTGGCGGGGGCAGGAGGATCACAATTTTGAGCCTTACCTGGGTGACTTAGTGACTTACCAAACCCTGTCTTAAAATAAAATTTTTTTAAAAATGTAAAAGTTGTGGGAGTGGATAGCCCAATGTAAAGGCCCTGGATTCATTCTCTAGTATCATAGAAGATAAAAACATATTCATCACTACAGTAATCATTTCACCATGCACACGCATGATAAAAACTTCATGTTGTTCACCTTAAATATCTATATGAGATATAGAGATATATATGAGATATAGAGATTAATATATATATATTCATCTCTCTGTAGCTGCAAGGACTTGGCTCCAGGATATTTCTGTAAATCCATGAATGTTCAAACCCCTTATATAAATGGTAGAGTACAGGATGCAACAAATACATGTTATCCTAAACTTTAAATCATCTCTAGTTACTCATCAATCCTTAGTACAGCACAAATGCTACCTAAACCATTGTGCTGTATTGTTTAGAGAATAATAACAATTCAGGAAAAAATATCTGTGCAAACATTGTAGATCCAGCTACATAACACATGTAAGCTTTCCTTTTATTCAGTCTGCAGTTGGTTGACTCTGGTTAGAGGGCCCCAAAATAAAGAGGGTCAACCATACAATAATAAGAAAAATGTAAATATATAAATAAGTAAATAAGTGTTCTTAACCATATATGGTGCTGGGTTCTGACTTCTCAGAGCAGCTGTCCTGTATGACTAGGGTACGGAATACCCCCCCCACACACACACACACACACTACTGCATGTGTAGTGCAGCTACTGCAAAAGTAGCAGGCTGTCAGCTGCTGTCTGTGAGGTTAAAGCTAGACGCAGCCCCAAGAGCCTCTGTTGTTCATCTCAGCCTTCTCTTCTTCTTCTCAACCAATTGTTCTGCAGGCTGTAATTTCTTGTTTGATCTCTTGGGGAGTTTTCAAAGTACACACTCCTGGCTTATGTGTCCAAGAAAGAGAAACACACAGAGTCCCTCAGCCCCTTTCTGCTGTCTTGCTATGTTTCCTTCTCATTATTGTAGCATTTTTCAATATTGCTCTTTGATTTGTGGCTCTGTTCTGGCTTCCCTCTGCGGATTACAGTTTCTTTGCCAGTTTTCTAAGTTAGAGCTTTAATTCCTCCCGTACTGGGAAGAGTTACTCTAAGGATAGTTTTTGGAGCCAGTTTGAAGACTTGTCCCTTCTTGCAGCTTTTATTCTTTCGTGATGTTAACAAGAAGCCCAGGAATGTTTGTGGCTCTGTCTCCCTACCTACCCAGGCAGCCCCACTGATTGTATTCTAGGAACACTCCTCTCCTTCCCCAAGAATCCAGCTCCTCTGAGTATAAAAGACTGTTTCTCATGGGAAATGCAAACTCAAATTTATCACTATAATGAAAAGAAGACTTGAGAAAATAAAGGAATGAGATGACCATTATGAAATCAATGAATGTAATAAAAAATGTCACAAACTTAAAATTCAGCTCATGGGTCACCTCTTCTTTGCTCTCTTGATTCCTCGGGAAGCTTTTCTTGCTCCTCACCCAAGGACTGTCTCCTATCATTTTCCAGTAAAGAGGTGATGCTGTGATATATCTGGACTCTGTCAAATTCCCAGCTGATGCAGTTATCGAAACAAGGGTAAGAATTCTTATTTTTAGTTCTGCCGTATATGGAAGGAGGAAGTCACTGTACCTGTTCAGACGCAGAGGACAAGATCAAGATTAACCATCAGACTAGCAAAAAATGCTCTGAGCTGTCTTCAGTGGCAGTCTTGATCACTAAAAGTGATCTAGCAGAGGCTGGAGGCCACATGTCAAGAATACCATGAAGAGGTTCTGTGGGTAAGAAGTCTGGATTAGATGATACATAAAGTCTCTTTTATGCAGAGGTTATGATCTTCAGGTGATGTGAAATCAAATAGACTCTAATTTGATCCTAGTAACCTGACACAAGGGAACTTCTGTCTCAGTAACAGTAGAAATTAAAACTTAGGCAAAAAGCATGAACTCATAGGCAATAGCTTTCATTGAGAAAGAAGAAAAAAAAGAGGAAGGACTTACCTTGCAGGGAAGAGCTAAAAGGGGGCACCTCTCTGATGGAGAACATCAGGCTAACCTGCTAACAAAGAAAGGGCTGAGCTTTTTATTCATATGCAGGGTTTTCACAGGTGTGCTAAAGACTGGTAATTTTGTACTTGTCCTGGGAAAAGCTTTAAAAAGTGTTTCATTTTCTTTTGCCACCATTGTGATTTTGAAGAAAAGACAGCCAGCTTATCCCAGGGATTATGACATTCATTGTATCTGTGCCCCACCCTGCACAGACACCATGGCCTTGTGATAAGGATGAACCAGCACAGCAGCTAAGAGTAACAGGTTAAGGCTGGGAGTTTGTCTTCTTGCTCTCTGTGGTGATCCACAATATTTTTATTCTCTCATCTAGTTTATTCTTAGAGACTTTCTGGTGAAGGCATCTCAGCTTTAATGATGCACCTGGTTTTTGAGGTAATTAAGAGCGTTTGGAAGATCCAGGGTGGCAGTGGAAAGGAGGAGGGCATACCATAGTTTTAATGGATAACAGGTCCTGAGTGAAGACCTTGACTACACCTGCCTTTCCTCTCCATGGTAATCTCTGGCTGTCTCACAAAAAATGTACATTTTATTCAATTAGGAATAAATCTCATGTTAAGCACACATATGGATAAACTAGATAAGTAAGGATTAAAATTAAAACATAATTCTTTCATAAGTGATTAAATTGTACCAAATATGAAAGGATTTACTAAACTAAAAATTAAACCAATGTACTTATTAGTTTGATCTTGTTTTCTTTTCCTTTAAAAAAGATACTAAGATCTATGTGACATTTTTCTATGCTTATCAAGTGTGATAAAGTTTGCAATGATTCTAACAAAAAGCCAGACATAAGAAAAAGTGCACAAAATAAAGTTTAAAATAAATTTTTAAATAAAGTTTTATTTAATTCCCCTTCCTTGATTGGTTTCTTAGGATATGAGGTCTTTGGAAATGACCTCAGTGAATGGATATTTCTCTAGAGGATAGTGGATATTTCTCTAGTGGATATTTCTCTAATGGACAGGATATTTCTCTAGTTCAGTTTGTCTACCTGGTCTACATTGAAATAGTATTTTTCCTATTTACAGAAAATGATTCCTCAGAGATTTGAACTCTTTAGGCATAAAAATATTCTAAGAATGCTGGATATTATTTGGAAGAAACACTTTCTATATTCATCCTACACATTTTCTGAATGTAGTGACATATTTGTCTACATTTTGTGTGTCTCACATACATGAAAGTCTGCTGAGACCGAGTTGAAAGAGAGTTATCTGGAAGAAATGAGTGAGTTATAAAATATAAATTGTTGGACAAAAGAGAAAACAAATCTTTGTATAGACAAGCCTAGAACAACTACAGACAGGCAGCATGCAAGACGTTTTACAGAAGCCTAGCTTCCCTTTAATTCACCCTGCAGCACTTGTGCCCAGACGCTGGCTCCACGAGTCCTGCCATGGCTGATGAGGACTACACTTAATCAGTGTGGTTCCTTGTGAAGTCCTCCAGCTCAGCCCTGATGAATACCCACAGAGACTGGGGTTACAGAGGATAGAAGATGTCCTAGGTATCTCCTCCTCATTCAGGAAACTTGGCAGAGCTTTTGCTGTGTGTGAGGTTAGAGTAAGGGTTATGGTTGATATGTGCTGGGTGCAGCACTCAGCACCTTACATAGACCATATTCTTCCAGTGCAGTCATACCTGACCCCATTGCTGTCTCATTTACAGATGAGTTCCCTGAGTCTCAGACACTTTGGGGAATTGGCCTAAAGATATCCATAAATGGCAGAACGATACATCAAATTCCTGTCTCTGTGGCTCAAAATGTGTGCTCTGTTATTAGAGCATGTTTCCTGTGTGAAAAGAAAGCAAAAGAGTCATCCTGTCCCAACACTAAGGGTCCTTTATTGGCTTTCTACCATGTTTTACTCCCAGTTAACTTTTCCCCACCCTGAACTACATTTCTTGTGTATGTCACAAACTATCCTAAAATTGCATTTAGAAAGATTACCTGTGATTGATATTCCTTTAAGAGAAGACAGTCCTCAGTATCTGTTTTTCTCTGAACAATAAGAGTTAGGTAATTTGCTTATACACATGTAGCTACTAGAAAACTCTCTTAACTCTTTGTCATTTTCTCTCAAATATTCTGTGAAGTAAAGGACTAGAAGAGCCACAAAGATAATCTGGAAATATTTTCTCAAATTACAGGTCAGTAAATAATTATAACAATACTAATAGAGAGTATTAGCTCACTGAATGCCAACTAAATGGAAATCGATCACGGAATTAGCATTACTTGCATTGGACTATAACAATGTCATTTTATTAAATATACTTTTTTAAGGTCTTTGTTTTAGTAAATGGAAACTGCTGTAATGTCTAGGGTTTTCATGAATTGATTTCCCTTTTTTTTCTCTTATCCTTGTTTTGCCAACCATGAATTTCTACCACAAATATCCACAAGCACATGTGTACTCATAAAACTCAAGGGAGGGCAGGAAATATGGGCTATCTTTTGATTCTACTACTCACTTAGACATAAATTATTTGGCTTCATTGTGCCATAGTCTTTTGCACAATGAAGATATATTCCCTGCCCTCATGCCAAAAGCATTACTATGAGGATCAGTTCAAGGAGATTTTACAATTGAAAGGAATTATGCCAATATGAGGTGTTGTTCTTAAACTAAATAAATGAACAAAGACAAAAGATATGATCACGTTTCTAACCTTTGCTCTCTGGCTATATATGATGGTTATTAATAATTCAATAAACCCTGAATTGCTATATTCTTTACTTTAATTACAATAGAGTGCAGAATAAGAATAAGAATAAGGTAATCTTTCATTTGTTCTTATAAATAAATAAAGTTCATTTTTCCAGTCAATTATTTGAAAGGAATGCTCTATTAAAGGTCTATACTCACAAATCCATTCAGATATTGAAGCAGTATGGCAGATTTATAATTTAAAAACAATCTCATTTTCATAACTAGAAATTTTATGGAAAGTTAAATGAAACTTCAAAGCTTGAATATTTCTTTCCTACCAGTGGGGCCACTAGTCACTTAAGAGCATTTAATAATCATCTCGCTTTAGTGCACATATTAAGAGAGAAAATGATGAACAAGAATTTCCTCTGACCTTCAGGAGCTTATGGTATAGTGGACAAGGTAGACATCAAGCATGTACTCTTACAAATTAAGGTAAAAACTACAACAGACAATTTACTGCAGCAAGAAGTGCATAGTATTCTTACAAAGTTCTCTTAATTGGAATATGTGGCTTTGCTGGGAAGAGCCAAGCCTTCATCTCTAAATAAATAATAAATGATTCAAGCTCTGAAGAAAGTGTCAGGGTGAACTAGTTATAAAGGAAGGATGCAGCATATGCAAGGCTGAGCTACTGGTAAAGGGCCTGGAGTCTTAAGAATTACCAGAAACTGGCCCTACCGGGGTCCTGAGTCCCACAGAACATGCCTAATCAGCCCACTGCAGAAAGGCAGGTCTGCCCACGCCTTACTGAGGTCCCCAGTTGCACGGAATACGCTGAATCAGCCCGCTGCACACAGGAAGGTCTGTGCACGGCCTACAGAGGTCCTGAGTCACACGGAAGACACCGAATTACCCTGCTGCAGACAGGCAGCCACCTGGTTCCACACTACAAAGATGCAGAGGACACCACACCACCAGACCAAGGTACTGAGTCCCCCTGTTCCCGACCCAGAGGTAGCGGCTTCTGAGCCATCATCCCACTGCTCCTGGTCCAGAGGAAGGGACTTCCTGGTCATCATCCCTCCTGCTGCTACCAGCCCAGAGGAAACTGCTTTGGAGCCACCTTCTGTCCCACTACTCTTGGCCCAGAGGAAGGGGCTTGCGGGCCACCATCCCTCCCGCTGCTATCAGCCCAAAGGAAAGGGCTTTCGGGTCAACATCCCTACTGCTGCTCCCGGCCTCTGTCCCACCTCTCCCAGCTCAGAGGAGGTAAACCGTGCAGGCGCTAACAGCACCCCGCACCAGTCAAAATGAGAAAACATGTAAATAAGTCTCAAAACCAGACTTCCAGATCGCCTACAGCAACCCCAAAGGGAAATGAGATGGAACACTCTGATACTCAACCACCTGGACCCACTGAACTGGCAACAAAAGGGGATCGGGAAAAAATGAAATCAGAAATAATTTCTCAGATAACAGGAGAAATTGTGCCTCTAGTGCAAGACTTGATTAATAAATCTAGAGAGGAGCTCAGGAACATGAGGGAATCCCAACATAAGAAACAAATGGAATCCATAAAACAGATGCAAATAGATTTCAAGGAAATAAAAAACTCCATTGAAAGTCTACACAGCAGAATGAGCGAATGTGAGGACAGAATTTAAGATATAGAAGATAAGATTGCAATTAGTGACCAGGAAAAGAAAAATTGTTTCAAAATTATAAAGGAACATGAGAAATCAATCCAGCAGCTGCTAGATGATGCAAAGAAGAAAAACATAAGAATGATTTGGCTCAATGAAGAAACAGGAGAGAGTGGATATGACATAAAAAAATCTCTTCACAGAAATAACGGCAGAAAACTTCCCAAACAGGGGAAAAGAGCTTGACATACAGGTAAGTGAGGCATATGGGACTCCAACTAGCCTTGATCAAAAAAAATCTACACAAAGGCATATAATTGTTAAGATTCCAGAAAGACAACAGAAGAACAAAGTTCTCCAAGCAGTCAGAGAAAAGAAACAAATCACATACAAAGGAAAGCCCATCAGAATCACAGCAGACTTCTCAACTCAAACCATCAAGGCAAGAAGAACTTGGAGTGACATATTCCAAGCCCTAAAAGAAAACAGCCTCCAACCCAGATTGATGTACCGTGCAAAATTATCTTTCAAACTTGATGGAGAAATAAGACACTTTCATGACAAAGAGCACCTTAGGAACTTTGTGAATACCAAACCAGCACTCCAAAGAATTTTACACAATATCCTAGGAACAGACATTGAGGATCACACCCCCAGGAAGCAAAGCAGACTTAACCCATCTGGCACAACAAGAAATTAAATGTAAAGGGGAAGAACCCAACAAAAGGAAAAAGTCATGGCAATGACAAGTCAATACATTTCAGTTATAACCATCAACGTTAATGGCCTCAATTCACCAATCAAAAGAAATAGACTGGCAGAATGGGTCAAGAAGCAACATCTAACAATATGCTGCATACAAGAAACACACTTAATTCAAAAGGAAACTCATAGACTGAAAGTTAAAGGGTGGAAAACAATACTGCATGCGACACAAACCCGAAAAAAAGCAGGAGTAGCTATCCTCTTTGCAGACCAAGTAGATTTCAAACCAACACTGATTAAGAGAGATGAAGAAGGACACTACATCCTTGTAAAGGGAAGAATACAAGAGGAAGAGATGACAATCATAAATATCTAGGCACCAAACACTAGTGCACCCAACTATATAAAACAAATACTAATGGACATGAAAAGGCATATATGCACTAATACAATTGTAGTGGGGGACCTAAACACACCACTGTCACAAATAGATAGATCAACTAGACTAAAAATAAGTAATGAAATACTAGAACTCAATCAAACTCTTGAACAAATGAACTTACCAAATGTTTACAGAGTCTTCCACCCCACAAAATCAGAATACACACTCTTCTCAGCTGCACATGGGTTATTCTCCAAAACAGACCACATACTCACACATAGAACATGTTTAAGTAAGTGCAAAGGAATTGAAGTTATACCCTGTATATTATCAGACCATAGTGCAATGAAATTGGAGATCCATAGCAAAAGAAACTCAAAAAATTTCATAAACATGTGGAAATTGAACAACACACTTCTGAATAACCAGTGGGTTACAGAGGAAATTAAAGAAGAAATCAGACAGTTTCTTCAATTAAATGACAATGACAATACAACATGTTGGAATCTATGGGACACAATGAAAGCAGTCTTATGAGGGACATACATAGCAGTGAATATGCATGTTAGGAAAACAGAATGAGCCCAGTTAAACAACTTGATGCTGAACCTCAAGATTCTAGAAAAAAAAAGAGCAGGACAACCCCAAAGCCCATACAAGGGAGGAAATTATAACGATCAGAGGAGAAATCAATGCAATGGAGACTAAGACAACAATATAAAAAATCAATGAAGCCAAGAGTTGGTTCTTCAAAAGAATCAACAAAATTGACAAACCTTTAGCCAACCTTGTCAGAAAAAGGAAAGAAAAGGCCCAAATCCATGAAATTAGGAATGAAAAGGGTGAAACTACAACAGACCTAGCAGAAATCCAGAGGATCATCAATACCTACTTCCAGAACCTATACACCAAAAAGATGGACAACACAGAAGAAATGGACAGATTCCTAGATACATATGAATTATCAAAGTTGAACGAAGAAGACCTAAAAATTCTGAACAACCCAGTATCAACCAATGAGATTGAAAATGTAATTAAAACTTATCAACTAAGAAAAGCCTGGGCCCTGATGGCTTCACTGCTGAATTCTACAAGACATTTAGAGAGGAACTGCTGCCACTACTGTTGAAGCTCTGCAATGAAATTGAAAGGGAAGCAATACTCCCAAATTCATTCCTGGAAGCAAGCATCACCTTGATCCCCAAAGCAGGGAAAGACCCAACTGAAAAAGAGAACTATAGGCCAATCTCACTAATGAACATAGATGCAAAAATCCTTAATAAGATAATGGCAAACAGAATGCAGAAGATCATCAAGAAGATCATACACCCTGATCAAGTGGGATTCATGCCAGGGATGCAGGGATAGTTCAATATATGGAAATCAATCAATGTAATACACTGTATCAATAGAGCCAAGGACAAAAATCATATGATTATCTCCATAGATGCAGAAAAAGCATATGACAAAATCCAACATGCATTTATGATAAAAACCCTACAAAAAATTGGAATAGATGGTCTCTACCTCAAACTGATAAAAGCCATCTATGAAAAACCAACAGCCAATATCATACTAAATGGTCAAAAACTGAAGTCCTTCACACTAAAATCAGGAACAAGACAAGGATGTCCACTATCACCACTCTTGTTCAATATAGTTCTGGAAACATTAGCCACAGCAATTAGACAAGAGAAAGAAATAAAAGGCATAAAGATAGGAAATGAAGAAGTCAAATTGTCATTATTTCAGAGGACCCAATACTCTATATAGAAGACCCTAAGAACTCCACCAAAAGTTTTCTAGACTCAATAACCAAATTCAGTCAAGTAGCTGGTTACAAGGTCAACACACAAAAATCAATAGTTTTCCTCTACACCAATGAAAGACTCACTGAGAGAGAAATAGGGCAAATAATTCCTTTCACAATAACATCCAAAAAACTGAAATACCTAGGAATCAACCTAACGAAAGAAATCAAAGACCTCTTCTCTGAAAACTATGGCACTCTGAAAAGAGAGATTGAAGATGATATCAGAAAATGGACAGACATCCCCTGCTCCTGGGTAGGAAGGATTAATATAGTGAAAATGGCCATACTTCCAAAACTGCTATATAGATTTAATGCAATTCCAATTGAGATCCCAGCAGCATACTTCGTAGACCTCGAGAAAACAATTCAAAAATTCATTTGGAACAAGATGAGACCCAGAATAGCAAAAGCAATTCTAGATTAACAGAGACATGGAAGGGTGTATCACAATCCCCAAAATGCAACTATACTACAAAGCTACTGTGATAAAAACAGCATGGTACTGAAAAAGAAACAGACCACCTGAAGACCAGTGGAACAGGTTAGAAGATGCAGAAACAATGACAGACACACTCAGCCATCTCATCTTCGATAAAGGAGCCAAACACCCTCACGGGAGGAAAGATAGCCTCTGTAATAAATGATGCTGGAAAAATTGGGTTTCAACTTGTCAAAGATTAAAACTAGACCTGTATCTCTCACCATGCACTAAACTAAAATCAAAATGGATTAAAGAGCTAAATATTAAAATAGAAACTCTGGACCAGTTGGAACAGAGGTTAGGTAGAACCCTTGAAGACATCGGTGTGGGAAAAGATTTCATGAACAAAACCTCAGTTGCCCGTGAACTAGCACAAATAATCAACAAATGGGATCTCTTCTTATTACAAGGCTTCTGCACAGCAAGAGAAACCACCAGCAGTGTGAAGAGACAATCCACAATGTGGGAAAAAATCTTCACCTGCTCTTCCTCATACAAAGGTCTACTATCTCGAATCTATAAAGAACTTAAAAAGATCAGACCTCCCAAATTTAAAGACACAATCCAAAAATGGGCATCTGAAATGAACAGACATTTCTCAGACGAAGTAGAAATAGCAAATCAATACTTGAAAAAATGTTCAACATCACTGGTCATTCAAGAGATGCAAATGAAAACAATGCTGAGATTTCACCTCACTCCAGAAAGAATGGCTACTATCATGAAATCAACCAATAACAAATGCTGGCAGGGCTGTGGGGAAGAGGAACCCTGCTGCACTGCTGGTAGAAGCGTAGACTGGTGCAAACACTGTGGAAATCAGTATGGAGATACCTCAAAGAACTAGGACTGGAAGTCCCATTTGACCCTGCTATTCCACTGCTGGGGATCTTCCCCAAAGAATTAAAAG
This sequence comes from Heterocephalus glaber, assembly GCF_053883595.1. Lineage (NCBI taxonomy): Eukaryota > Metazoa > Chordata > Mammalia > Rodentia > Bathyergidae > Heterocephalus > Heterocephalus glaber. The sequence continues at coordinate 23,876,180 of NW_028258143.1, read as the reverse complement.
AATCATACCACAGTGATATATGTGCACCCATGTTCATAGCAGCACAGTTTGTAATAGCTAAAACTTGGAAACAGCCCAAATGCCCATCAACTGGAGACTGGATCAAGAAAATGTGGGTTTTTTAATAAAATGGAGTAGTACTCAGCCATAAAAAATGAGAATTTAGAGACATTTATAGCTAAGTGAATGCACATTGAGGCAATACTCTTAAGTGAAATAAATAGGACACACATGTGTAAATACCGAATAGTTTCTCTGGTGTGAGAAACTGAAAGTGTAAATAAGGACTAAATGTATAATAGGTCATGTGAAATAGGAAGAAAAGGGGCAAAGGGGAAGGAAGTGGGAAGGTTAGGGGAAAGGATAGAAGGGAACAGGATTAATATGAGAAAATGGAAAACTAAGAACAAAATCTTTGTAAATAGGGAGGACTGGAGTGGTTGAAGGGAGGGCTGGACAAGGGTGAAAAATAAGAACCAAGAGAAATTATGTAAAGGTGCAAATTTCCAATGATGAATGTCATTATATTGTATACCTAAAATGTACCAATGATTAGAATGAATAATCGATAATGTAAAATAGGAAGAAAAGGTCCAAAGGGGTAGGGGTAGTGGCAGGGGCAGGGGAAAGGAAAGAAGGGAAAAGAAAAATGATGAGAAATGGAAAAAATGGAAATAAAGTCTTTGTAAATAGGGAAGGATGGAGGGCATGAAGGGAGGGCTAGGAATGGGGAAAAAATAAGAACCAAGATGCATCATGTAAAGGTACAATTCCCAATGAGAAATGTAATTGTGTTGTATACCTACAATGTACCAATAAAAGAATTTAATACAAAAAAAAATAAAGAATTACCAGAAATTGAAAATCAGCACATTGAAGATAAGAAAATTGAGAGGGACTAATGCATAAAATGAGTTTGAAGACAAATCAGGAAATCTGATATTTCAGGGCTTTGTAGGTTATAATAACAATTTGGAATTAATATTAAACATATTGGAAAAGTTTTGAAGTCAGCAAGAGAGGATAAACTAAGTAATGATGTGATCATAATTGCACTTTTTAAAACAACTTATCTGGCAGATACCTGCTGCTTTGGGGGAGGACGTGTGTGTCTCGATGACCAATTAAGAGACAATCTTAGCTGTCTGAACAAGAGATGGTGGTACTTTGGAGTAGTATATTGCAGTAGTTAGGATTGGTTTATGACGAAAGAGCAAATAATCATCAAGTTTCAAAAACATAAAAAACAAATGTGCATAGGACATTTTCAGTGTTTAATGGGGGCCCAGGTAATCATCCAAACTAGCTGTCCTTTCAGCAAAGTATTTTAGGAGGCTTTGAATTATGGCCACTGTGTATTTACAAGCAGTCCTAAATGCCAGGCAGAAGAGGCAGGTTAAAGAATTATTCACCAACTCTAATTATTTCTCAAAGAAGTGACCACATAATCTTTGCTCTAATTTTATGGAATAAATTCATCACCTATGTCCTGCTTTACTTCAAAGTGTTAGGGAATGGAACTAAGCTGCAAGCAACCATCTTGTACCCATAATCTTTGTTCTACCTTAATGTTTCTCAGCTGAGTGCAAGTTTGTCCAAAGGACTATTTACAGTGTCTGGGAAAAGTTCTGGTTGTTAGAACAAAGTGATTTCCACTGGTATCTAGAAAGTAGAGGCCAAAGTTAGTGCTCAACATTCTACAATGCACAAGTCAGCCTCCCACAACAAATAATTATTTGACCCAAAGAAAGGTTGAAAATTTCTGCTGTAGCTTCATGGGTATCTGAAGCTTTAATACATAATTCCTTGCAATTCTGACTCAAGGAACACATAGCTATATGGAGTATTTTTGTGAGCTTGCTAAGTACTAAGACAAAGAGCTCTAAGATGATGCGTTAACCCCCAATTGATGAGATGCAATTGTACTATATCATGACTGCTAGTCACTTATCCCCAGTAGAAATATAGTAGTATAGTAATCCTCCCTTATTGTAGTTTTTGCTGTCCATGATTGTAGTTATCTGTGGTCAACTATGATCCAAAAGTATCAAATATGAAATTCCAAAAATAAAAAAATTAAAAGATTTTAAATTGGACGCTATCCTAAATTCTGTGATGGAATTTCATGCTATTCTACAGTGTCTTATTCAGAACATGATTCATCCCTTTGTCCAGAGTAGCCACACTGTATATACTACACACCAATTAGTCACATAATAGCCAATTTGAGTATCAGATTGACTCTAATGCTATCACAACACTTGTGTTTAAGTAACCCTTACATAGCAGTCAAATACTATGTCAGTGTCTATGTATGTCTTTCACCTCACAGATAGGCAAGGGTATCATCTCACATCATCATCATAAGAAGTTGGGTGAATAGAGTATAATACATTGTGGGACAGTGAATGAACATGACCAAGAGAGAAACAGTGAGAGAGAGAGACAGAGAGAGAGACAAAGAGCACATTTATACAACTTTTATTACTGTGTATCATTATAATTGCTCTATTTTATTTTAATTACTGTTGTTAATCCCTTACTGTGCCAATTTATGAGTTAAACTTTATCATATCTAAGTATAGAAAAAAATGTATGTTCATATAGGATTTGGCACCATGTATGGTTTCAAGCAACTCATGAGGTTCTTGGAACAGATGTACCATGGATGAGGGGAGACTGCTCTACATGCTTTGCAAAAAATAAAAGGTTGAAAATATCACAGTTGGTGGCTTCTCTGAATGAGGATGTTTAACCCTCTTGTCATCATGTCTCATGAAATATGAATACCAACAGTAGAGCAATGTGGAAAAATGACCTTGCCCCAGAGTTCATGACCCTTAAGGAAACATTTTTGCCTGTCTTATATCCTTTCTTCATGTTACATAACTTGTGAGCAAAGTGAAGCCTGCTGTAACTTGTGAGGGCAGTTATCAAGGTGATTGCTCTTAATCAAAGAGGACCCACTGCAAGAGAACTCCAAATATTAATAATCAGCAGTAATGTACATAATACTTGGAATTAAGATAAAAAGAATGAGCAGTTTTGAAATATACTTAGGAAATAATGCATTGTTCTGTCTCAACATCTACTTTGCAACATCTTTTTGTCAATAAAGACCGGAGTTTGTTCAGGTACCCACCCTCTTCTATCTTTCAGGGTGAGCTAGTTCCAGTTCCCTTGCCAGTAAATTGACTTAGGCATGAGCCTGTAATACAAATCAGGCAAAAACCATGTAAATGAGAGGCCACTGGAAGGCTTCTGGGAAAATGTTCCTGCATTCATTAAAGGGATACTTAAGAAGAAATGCTCTCTTCTTCCACTGGGCATTGTTGAATTTGTATGTGAAATTGAGATGTGCTAAAGCAATAGTGCAACTATGGTAGAAATAATCTTCAGGGAAAGACAAACGTGTTAATGTTAACAGAAAAAAATGTAGAGAAGAACATTAGTTCTGACTTAGCTAACTCTGGGATCTCTCATACTAGGGTCTCTTATTATTTTGCATTCAAATTGATTTAGGTAAATTTACATAATGCTTCTGTTACATGCAAATAACAGAATTACATATATTTATATGGTATAAAATTTGGGCTCTACCAGGTCATGATGGAGAAAATAAGAGAATGAAGAATAGGATAGTTACACTTCTAAGTTGGTAACAGAAGTGACTTACCAGGGCCTTAATATATATAAAGATTTATCTATATATACAGATTTATACAAGATTTATTTATGATCATCATGACCTACTTTATTAGGTATCATGGAAAACTCACAAAGATTTCAAGTGGGCAGTTGGCAGTTTATGACAACAATTTAGAGAAAAATTCTGGAATAGAAGCACCCAGCTGAGGCAAAAGTGATGCATTTTGGGTAAGGATGGGCTGTCTTTTAGAAAATTCACAGTCACAACTTCAATACTAAATATTAATTTCCACATAGACAAGAAAAAGTCTATGTGAATGTTCCAAAAAGGAAAAATCTAAGAAGCAGAATAAAACAAGGAGCACATTGCATCAAAGAAATCTAGAGGAGAGTTTCAATGAGGGTTTGGTAAAGTTGAATAAAATGAGAAAATAAAAAGATTAAATATCAAGTGTCTCTTTTTAAAATCATTGATAATTATCATTAAGTTTATGAATATTATACTTATATACCATAAACTTTTCTCACATGTACTGTCTCCCTTTTTGTAGTTTTTATGGTTTTATTTAAACACAAAATGTGCACATAGGTTGTCTATCCATTTTCTTCTCTTACAACCTAGAATTGGGATTGGTGACTCTGATGGTCCAGTGCTCTGCTCTTTCTATCACAGCTTTACCTTTCTCAGAAGAAATGTTGTAAGAAATCCCAGCACAGTAAGATTTGTTACACATCAACGCTTCCAGTTCCTTGGCATTGTGGAGGAGAAACTTCCAGAAGCCATGGGAAGTACGCCTTTTTGTTGTTGCTTTTGTTATTGTTGTTGTTCCCATAGCCCATGTTGGGCATTAAGATCTGATTTTTGAATCTTCTCTGCACCCTAATGTTAGTACCTCTGGGTTTCTATCAGTCATGTTTAATTTTCACATATCCAGAATGGATAGTGCTGGATGAAATTCTTACTTCAGTTCTTGACAATCTTGGGGTTCATGAGAGCCGAGGGCAGTCATGATTCTAAGGAGGAGATGGCTGCCACCTCTCTAGACAGCATTAAGGAAGAACACATTGTCACTTTGCAGTCTCTGCATGACTGTTAGAAATGGATAAACAGTTATAGAGATATCAGGATTGCACAGGTACAATGAGACTTAAATATGCTAAGCGCATTACTGATGTAATAACAGAGTAGCCGAACTGGAGTTCAAACTCATGTCTTACTCCCTGTGGAGAGATTTTTTTTTCCACACTTCCATAAAATTCTTTAGTTTACTATCTTGCCAGCAATCCCAAATTAATTGTGAGTCTCCTAGCAGGAAAAGAGAGAAAGAAACAGACGGACAGAAAGACAGACCAAGTAGACATACATTAAGCACATAATAGTCTAAGTTTTATGTGAGGAATGGTCCCACAAAGGCTTCTTCCAACCATACACCTGCTATATATTCAGCCAGAGAAACCTCCTGACAGGCGAAGACTTACAGTGACTGAGGATGGAGGACAGAAGCAGAGAGAATGAGTGATGGCCATCGTTCGGCGGGGGAAGGAAACATGTTAATTCTGTAGCCAGCTTCATTATCCATTTTGAAAACAAGTACTACATACGTTCAAAATAACTATGTAAGAAGGTATTCTTAAATGTATTTATTTGATATCAAAGCCATAACAAAGTACCATAAACTGGGTGGCATAAACAACAAAAAAGTATTTCCTCACAGGTCTGGAGTCCAGCTTTGACTCTTTCCACATTCTGTCTTAGAGACAGTTGTGGTGGCAGTCTTTGACCTTCCTTGGCTTGTAGAAGGACAACTCTTATCTGTATTTTCATTTTTCCATGGTATTCTCCCTATGTGTCTTTGTGTACAAATTTTCCCTTTTCATAAGGACACCAGTCACATTGAATTAAAGCTCTTCCTAATGACCTCATCTTAACTAGTTAGATCTACAATAACTCTCTTTCCAAGTTAGACCACATTCTGAGGTGCTAAGACTTCAAAATATGACTTTTGGAGAATAAACAATTTAATTTATAATGATAAATTTCTCTTACAGTGAGTAAAACAAAATATATGGTTGGCTGATAATGTAAACATAGACTATATACATAGGATGGCACACATTTGTGGATGTGTGTAAGACCTCAAGATTGCTGGGCTAGAAAATCACAAAAGTATAAGTTTTGTTATTGGTAGAAAAACAGCAGCTGGAGCAGCCTCTTTCCTGGGTCCTCCACGTCCTCATCCCCACAAGGGGACACAATGAGCAACAATGCAAGCTGCACATGTGGCTACAAATGGCTCAGAATAAGAAGCACAGGATTAGAAAAATGAACTGTGATGGTTCAGTTACACACCTGCCCATCCTATGAGAGAGAGATCAAAAACCCTGATATGTCAGTAATTCTCCTCTAAGAAAAAAGGAAGGAAGAGGCATATCTCCTATGTAACTATAAACAATTAATACTAGAGATAAGCAGAAGAAGCCTTTATTTTTACTAGGCAGGGACTTTTTAAAGAGTCTCTTTGTCTTTATGGAAGGATACATTATCTTTAGCTTCCAAGGATGTTTACTATTTTGACTTGCCTTTTGTTCAGGAAGGCTGGACTAGACAGTCACATTAGAAATTCAGTGAGCATTGAGTCCCACAGTGATCATATGGACTCAGTTGTGAAGCTAAGACATTGATAACTAGGATAATGTTTCCATTAAATTTCACACACTTTTTAAGGATTTAGCATATTACATTTTAATAGCATATTTTCTTACTTGTCTCTTCACTAGATGATAAACTTCAGGAGATCCTAGAGCAGAGAATTCTATTTTAATATTGTCGTTGTCCAGAAGAGCTCTTGTAGATGTATAAGCATTCAATAATGCATTGCTCAATTAACATACAAAGCAAAAGTCTTCATATATTTTGCTCCATAACTTATGTGTTCTTATTGCTACCCTTTGACCTTTCTAATTTGGAAGTTTAATATATAATAATTTGTCCATCATTTGTCTTCTTTCAAAGGCTTTATTGTTGCATTGATTCAAATATCCTTAAGGCTTTTAAATCTTCAAATTTCTTTCTATATTTACTTACATTGGCTCTGTCTCTTTGTCTTTTTTTATTTCTCTTTAATCTCCTAGACCAAACATTCACATTATTATTACAAATGTTCCAAGTACTTAAAATTCAGTGAATTATTTTTTATTGGAGAAATGGTATTTCTCAAAATCCAATTAACCTGCTCACTTAAATAGCTCCTGCATATAGAGATATGTTTCATTTTCAAATTTAAAAAAAAGAATTGCACTTTTATTTCAGCTATATTAAAAGTTTAAGTAACACCTAAGATGATCTCATTTTTATCCATATTTTGGCCATTTCTAAAGTATTCATGAGTTACAATCCCAATATATATCTCATACATATGGAGAGCTATGTGGCGGTGGCTGTCACTTCATAATATAAGTATCAGCTGGACACAGCTAACCCGACTGAATCCCCTCACTAGCCAATTTACAGATGCAGCTGTCCCTGTGCCCTTTCTTTGAACTGCCATGGTGTATGGTGTGGAACAAAGATAAGAGGAATGGAGAGATGGTATTTCAATCCTTTAGGTAACTGAGAAGTTCTATGGTGCTAATTTCTGTTTTTTAATGGTTTAAATCTTTATTAGTACATATTTGCAGTACAAAATGATCACATTCATTGTGAGGAGTTGGTACACATGTATAACATATCCTAAGTTTTTTTGGTCACCTCCCCTTCCTCTCCCTCCCTCCCTCCCATCATTCCTTCCCATTGGCAAAAGATCTATCTCCTTGTTTCCTATTATCTTTCATTTTGCTCTTTAAATTATTTATACTTTGTGTTATATAGGAGGAACCATGTGATATTTGTGTGTCCTATTTATTTCACTTAACATTATTGTCTCAAGGTGCATTCATTTCTTTACATGATTTATATGATTTATTCTCTCTCTCTCTCTCTCCCTCCCTCCTTCCCTCCCTCCTTCCCTCCCTCCTTCTCTGCTTGTTTAGATTTGAGATTTATAAAAACCTAAATATAGCTCATTTCAATGTAATGTCACTGTCTATCACAAACTTCAGACCAAAACAGACAACTATGCAGCAGGACTTACAAACCACCAATAGAGAAATGAAAACTAGCATTGAGTATAAGAAGGTTTATAAGAGGTCATGGACTTTTAAGCAATTATCATAAAATCAAGCAGTATATATGATAGAAGAAAAATACAAAAATATGCATATATAATTGTTTGGGATTTGATTTTTAGTTACTTTTTTAGTTTGACTTAAAATGTTATATTAGTGCATGTGTGAGACAGATTTTATTTGCCGACTATAGCAGAAGGAAAAAGTAGACCTTCTCCTACATAGACTTGGCTAATTTAGCTTTGAGGCAGGGTTACAGAGCAGATCGGATTCAACTCTCTTATCTTCCTGGGAGAGGGATCCAGGTACTGCACTACTGCACTTTACATTTTTCAGAGTCAAATATGCTTCATTCAAATTTGGATGAAGATTCCTGCCATGAAGGTTTATTGAGAATATGTAGATCAGTAATAGTGAACCTTTTAGAGCTTTCAGTGACAACAAATAGCCAACTGTAGCATACATGGCATAGGTTTTCCACCACTTGTCTAGATAATGTATTTGGTGTACTACCTAATCCTCTGTAGTAACATATACTTGACAGTTACTACTGGATGACCTGGAAGGGGAGTTCACCAGAGGTCAGTACCAATCCCTTGTGCCTTGTCTTTCAAAGTATATGAGTAAGAACACTCTGTTATTTCATGTCCAGACAGATTGAGTAGCACATGGGTGGTAGTATTTTATGAGCTTTGTGAAGTAACTCTTCAGTCTGAAATGTCTACTTCTGCTTATTGAATTCTTAAAGAAAAAGGCCTTAGATTTCGTTCTATAGAAATAAAGTTACAAAACACCCTCCCTGGGAAAACAATAGTTCAAGGACACATAGAAAAGCTTGAAACTGGATGAAATAAAGTTTAGCTGACAGGGAAAGCCTCCAGCTATTTTACACTGTAAGTTTTACCAGTTTCTACACCTGGAGATCTGACATGTATATGTGGCCTGATTGAAAGATACAGTGAATGTTTAATTTCAAAAACTATTGTTAGAGTAAGAGAGACATTGCTCTTACCCTCCCCCAAAGACTTTCTCTCAATTCACACATACTTATCCCATCATTCTTCCCCCTTTCTGAAGCTGTTCTGGAAGTTCTCTTTCATGGGTATCTTTATTTTCTCTGTTCTGGCTCCCTTAATGTCCTGAATGGATGTAAAACATTTACTTTTCATGGTTACTTTGATGTTGGGGAAGAGCCAGAAATCACACCATGCCAGAACCAGTGAATAAGGCAGATGAAAACACACTGTAATATTTTTAAGAGTCTTCCTTTTCACTGGATAGCACTTGGCAGCAGTGTTCACTGTGTTTTTTATCACACCTTGTAAAGATAAAAAGAGGACTCCCAGAACTGCTTTAGAAAATAGCAAGAACAATGTAATAAATGTTTTCAAGACAAGGGGGGTATTCTGAGGGATGTTAATGGCAGTATGTCTTGTACTACAACGTTATTTACATTTCAACATTCACCATATATTAGAACATGTCATACATTCCTATATAAGCTACGTATACATATAATTTATGTCTCTTATATGTATGTACCTATAAGTGGAAAGTGATCTTAAAATGTATTCCTTCTGTAGATGTATATGTCATAAGTTTGAAAGACACTATTCTACAGGGCTTACACTAACTCAGAATAGAAGTTTTGAATAATATGAAATTAGATTTTGTATTATTGTTTGTTTATTTTGTTTTAAAAGGTAGAATTTCAGAAACAGGAGCCACTTTGAAGTATGATCCTAAAATTCCAGGTAAATGTGTAACCAGATGATTAACTCTTCTAGAAGAATTCGTATTTCTCCATTGGGAACCCTGGTCCATTGAAAAAAGACCTTTGGGTGCTTCAGAAGACAGGTAACATCCTTTTACCTCGTTTGCAAGATATATCATGTGACATGTGGTCATCGATGAGAAATCCCCAGTGATTGGCTATGGAGTGAGGGAAGCTTGCATGAGCATGCACAGGTGGAGAGCCCTGTGATTGCCATGGTCCACCCCAGTGAACTCTGGGTTACACGAAACACAGCTGGAAATATTTCTCTCACCTTTCTTGACACTTAAACAAAATTCAATTCTCTATGTAGTCCATAGACTTCACCTTACCTGATGGGCTCCTTTTGTTATGGGGAAGCAACTCCAACCTGTTAAACATGCTGAGTTTGTACCTCTGAAGAATGGACTCCAGGACAACGGAAGTGAAGGGTAGGGAAGTTTTATTAAGGGAAGACTCCTGAGAGGCAGGAAGGGTCCCCGAAAATAGGTTGCAGCTGCAGTTGTCTAGGAATTTTTTTGTACAGAAAAATCACATCACAGGCTACCTTGGGTCAAATTATAATCAACTTATAAGATTACAAGTACAGCCACTTAACTAATATTGAGGCAATAGAAAAACAAGGTACGTAGCAAGGATGCATAGTAGAAGAACAAAGGCATTTCCGGAAGGGTAGGCATGCAGGTCAGAAAGTTCTACTGATCTATCTACATGTTTGTTATACTTGTTTTAGACTTATTGGACCATATACTGTTAATTACTGTACAGCTGTGGACTGCTGTTTATCTCTGGGGAGGCCTGCAGGTCTAGCCATCCTATATCCATCTTGAGGCCTACTTTCTATCAACTACAGGCCTGATTTGCCTCATCTCTGTTCTCACTCTGATTAGGTCTAATTCCTTTCTAACTGTCTATCAATCTCTGCCTAACTTAGCTATCTGCAACACTTTCAAGACCCTGAACCTAATTTTGTGTTTAAAATTTTTATATCATTCCTGTCAAAAAACAGGTCTCAATTTTGAACAATTTCAGCTCTCACAAAATTGGGGTCCACTCTGGCATTCATCATAGACTTGTTTGAAATCCCAACATTTATAGTATTAGGGGTTTCATAATTGTGTAGAGCAGATATTTAGAAACACATGGATCTTTTTGATCTTGAAAGTCATTGGTTTCTTGAAATAATTACTGATGGGATAATTTTAAGGAGTTACCCGTAATCTCTCACTAACACGTTAAAATTTTCCTCCTAACCTCAGGTCCATGATAACATAAGTTGACTTGCTCCTCCTAGTCCTTCTCTGCCAAAGGTTTCAGTTCTCATAAAAGGAAGAACTGAGGGGGTAGGAGGAATTAAAGAAAAAAATAGAGAAGAGCAAAAGAAAATAAATTACATTTCTCCCTCTCAGTTCCTAAACATGAAGTTCTTAATGCAGTGAATTATGGTAATTCTGATTCAAGGTATGTAAAAGCATTGGGTTATTTGAAAATTAAAATACTCCATTGGCTAGGTCCTGCTGCACCAACACACCATTTTAATCAACCCAGAAGAGAAAGCAGACAATATATGATAACTTTATACAACATGGATAGTTGGTATGATAAGACTAAAATACTGTGTAAGTGATTCAGGTTGATTCTTGTCACACGTTTGTTTTGCCATTAGGCTGAGTATTAACCTCAAGTTCCTTCCTGTATATAAACAAAATCAGAATCAAAGCATTGCTTTTTGCAAAGGTGGTGTTTTAGAACACTAAAAAAATAGAAAATGAGAAGAAAATGAGCGTGATCATGGTAGGCTCTGGGAAGCAAGCTTTCTTCTCTCCCATAACCCTAAATTTATTTCAAAAAGCATAAAATGATATCAGTTAAGGAATGCAAGTTAAAGATGGCCACATCATTACTGATGAAGGGATGCTAAATGTTTAGACAGCAATCATCAATGTACCCACATTGGCAGTTGCCTTCCCTGAGAGCCAGCTGGTGAATTCTCCAATGCACTGCAGCCTGGAGGAGCTATGCCTGGCCTTCAGCAGCCCAGCCCCTTGCTAAGGCTCAGGGAATTTGCATGACAAAAGAATAATTGAACTGGTAATGCAATAGTACTCATAAAGTTCACTATTTTACACCAGGAATGCTTAAATCATGAATAATGAAAAGAGTTCCTCTGGAGAAATTTATGACACAGGTATATTGGCAGAGCAAGCTCCCTTGGGTATGCAAATATACCACACCTCTAACCCAGAAGAGCTTGGTGAGGTCTCAGCTCACTTAAATCCCTCTCTTTGTGATTATCAATTAAGGTGAGTAGAAAGGTGTCAGGTATAAGGAAGGGGGGATGCTTTTGTTTCATTATGTTTCATTTTTCTCATGCATTATGACATCTAGCCACAAGAGTAAGAGAGTTAACAAAAGCAGCTTAATATATGCTGGCAAGGAATAGTAATCTCTGATCATTTCTGACCTCTACTGAATTTGAGTCATAGTTTGTGGTCGTATTGCAGAATGCACACCATCTAACAGCTGGTGCTGCCAACAAGTTGGGGGAAGGTGATGTGAAGAAAAATAGACTCCACTCCACCTTTGGCTATCGAGAAGGTTGTTTGCTCATCTACAGAATGTAAATCTTTAAACAATTTATGGAACAATTTAATTTGAGGAACAAGAAGAATTTTGCACTTAGTAACACATGGCAGGAGGATTGCCATGAATTCAAGGCCAGCCTAAACCTCAAAGCAAGACACTGTTTCTAAATAAATAAATAAATAAATAGATAGATAGATAAATAAATTGAATTCTTAAATATTATGAAAAAAGTCTCAAAGAAAGTCTCAGAGAAGCTGTCTTAGAGGAATGCGACAACCATATAGAAAAAAAGAAAAGGGGTGGATGACAGCATCGTTTTCAAATAAAAAGATAATAATAAGATACAATCAAGAAAGTCTCAGAGAATTTCCATTAAATTCTCTTGCTAACTCAGCTGTATTGGTGTTAATGATTACAGACAATAGAAGTGTATTAAAATAATCATGGTCATTATGACAAAAGTAGTAACAATAGCTACTGTTTTTCCAGTTGTTACTATGTGTTAGATACTATGCTAAGCATTTTCTAGCCTTTGTCTTGTTTCACCTTACCAATAGCTTTATCTAGTAGGTAATAGGTTTGTCCCTATTTTCTAGATAAAGAGTCAGAGGATCAGAAATATTAAATAATTGGATGAAAGTCAGCAAGTGACTCAGCTGGAAAGCAAGCCCAGCTTGGTTTTAAACCCAAAGGATGAAAACATTACTTTTGACCAGTCAGGTGAAAATCAGATGAAATAAACTGAGAAAATAATTTCTTTTAGCAAGCCGAGACTGAGGTTCTTTCAGCACCAAGTGCTATGTTAGTCACCCACAATACAAAAATGAGGAAGACACAGTAGTTCATGACTTCAAGCTCCTCACGGTAATAAACAATTAATCAAAAGTATGTTTTGATTTTGGTGTACAACAGATGGTCTATCAGTGTAAGTCCTTCAGATGTAAGCAAAAGGAGTTGGCTCTATGTGACCAAAGCAAGAACTGATTTGACCAGAAGAATAGGAGTTGCATTGGTCAGAGTAATTAACACCAGATACTGCACGAATGCTGAATCACAGTGGCTGAACATGTAATTGGCTAAACCTAAACACTTGTGGACATAAATTGTGGAAGGATGTTCTTACCTGTCAGGGAAAGTCTCCAGACCTTTAACTAATGATTCTTATGGTTTGGAACTGGCCTTTCAAGAATACACACGAGCAGGAGAAGCCAGGACATCCACTCAATGACATCACAAGTTCAGAAGTGCCAGTGCAGAACAGCTTTCCCTGGAATGAAACAAGCAGCCTGTGAAGAGGCATGCTGTCCAATCAGCAAGCTACTTCTTCCCTCTGCCTTCCTATAAATCCCCCACTATCAACTGATCAGAGAGGCAGAAGAGCACATAACTCCTGGTCTCCTTGCCAGTCAGCTGAGACATAAGGATTTTTCTCTTTCCAAACAACTGGAGCCATGGTATTAACCTCTAAACACACGGCAGTGAGCTCTTGCTCTCAAAAACAAACTCAACTGAGGTTTAACTATTGCTTGTATCAAAACCTAATGTAGTGGGATATTTTGCCAAACAATAACTCAGAAAAGTAAGTTGTTTCCATTGTGTAGTTTTTCTCCAAGATGCCCTTGAAGGAAAAGGACAGAAGAGGCATGTGGATTCTTAACTGCTTGGCCCATGAACTATTCATCCCACATCTTCTCATAGTCCATCGCCCAAAATCAGTCACATGAGTCAGTTTCCCCATTATTATCACTATGGGGACACTATTACCTTTTATCTTTCTTCTGAGTTCCAAATGAGATTATATGAAAATGATTTGAAAAAAAGTGCATTCTATAGGAGTTCACATATCACATGGAAACCCTCACCCATTTGTGCTGAGATCTAAAATAACTTTGTTCCTATCCTCTAATAGACATGGCTAAGGGACAGGACATGGAGAGAAGGCACAGCAACTCCTCCGTACCCACCTGTTGAGTTAAGAAGACAGAGTTCCCACCTCTGCCCCGGGCTGCATTGGGTTACCACCTAGTACAGATCACAGAAGATGCCAGTAATGAGCATTCTCTTCTCAGCCTATTCAGTAATAATTCACTGAAACTAGAACAAATCAATCTGTGGGCATTTAGTTTTTGAAATGAAATTTCAAAGTGCAGTAATAGTCCTCACTAATGTCAAAGGCATAGTTAATTGAAACTAGTGTCAACCAGATATCATGTGCAGGAAAAGAAAAATAAAGCAACCTGCTTAGCTCAAGGAAAATAGTACAAAGTATCAGTTAAAATAACTATCATATAGTAAAGAACCAATTTCTATGGTGAGAGAACATTAAAAATGCAGATTTGCTTTTCTAAAAAATATTCAAGTTAGACATAAGGAGAAAATCGAATCAACTATTAATTAGAATAAAGTACCAAGGAGAAAAAGGTATAAAATGATAAATATTGTGAACTAGAAGAAAGAAGGGTATGTTGTCTTAATGGTGAAAATTGTACTTTTGGATAAGTCATTTATTTGGTTGTTTTGATATCAAAGTCCTAATAATCAAATATATAATTTATATAAGTATCTTACATCTTCTCAAAACTTATCCTTTATTCCACATTTCTGGTTTTTATTAACTGCACATCATTCTCCTGGAAAATGAGAGTCAGAGTACAGAGTATCTTCACTTCCTGTCTTGTGCTCTCTCTGGCCCTCTGGTTGACCCATCTCTGTCACTCTCTCTGTTCCTGCACCCTCACCTTCACTCAGAGAATTTATATCCTCCTCTTTGAGCTCTGTGCAGTGCTTTCTACTGTGCTCCCTGCTTTCTGTGGTTCCACAGTTCAGTCCAATCTGCTTTCGGGCAGGTTGAACTTCCAATCCAGAGCTGTGGCCATGATTTCTCATGCAAAAAGAGCGTTGGCTGGATTTACCAAAGAATCCATGAAAGTCCTATTTTGTGTTAATTTTAGGTTTATCAAGAACCTTCTTCCAAAATACCTATCTAAGGTATTTATATCTGAACTCAGCTACCTTTTGTTTCATTCTCTATCGTTCAACCAAACTGACTTACTGATTTATTCTAAATACTCCTTTTACACATCCAATTCTGAGAAAATGAACTATCAGGGATTGTTATTGTATTGTCACTAAAGCCTAAGATATTACTTACAATATGTGAAAACAAGCAAAGATGTTAGAGGCAATGAATGGCAGGAAAAGGGAGAAGTAATTTCTAGGAAACAAATGAGGTGAGCCAACATGTGAATTGATTTCTAGCTGGAAAGAAGTTTAAACTCATAAGGCTGCAAAAGGGAATCTAGGTGAGGATAGATGGGCCCCTGAATTAGGGAGATGAAGCCAGGAGGCTGCAGCTGCTCAATATTCAAGTTCCTGAAGCACAGTTCCAGAAGGAAGTGAGTTGCACTCAGAGAGTTTCCAAAAATGTACATGCTCAAGTCCTCAACCATACACTGAGCAGGTGATATGGATGGAGAGACTATAGGGACTGAGGAAATAGCAACTCTGCAGACTACAGGAAACAATTTCAGGACCTCACAGAGGATTGGGAATAATTCCTCTTCCCATGAGGGTGAGTAAAAGAGTTTATACTTCAAACAGCAGTGGCTAAAGGGCTTAGAAAGATTTTGTCTCACTCATGGGCAAGTTTTGTTCTAGACTAAACATTAGTCTGATCTCAGCCAACAAAGCTTGAAAATAAGACACAAATGGGTAAACTGTCTCAAAGTAACAAAAGTGCATTCCTAGAAGAGAGCTAAAATGGTTATGAAAATACAAAATATTTAGCACCAAACAAGGTAAACTTTACAATGTCAGGTATTCAATTAAAAAAAAATATCACCAGGCAGGCTCAGACCAGGAAACTATGTATGACACACAATTATAAGACAAACCAATCAAAACAAACCTAGAAATGATATAGATGATAGAATTAGCAGACAAGGCCAAAAAAAATAGTATAACTGTACTGCATATGCTGAAAAAGCTACAGAAATATTGAATATGTGAAGAAAGACAAGAAAGATTTCTAAAGATTAAAATTAAACTTTTACAGGTGCAAACTACATCATCTTTGGTGAAAAATACACTAAGATTCCATCTTATTCCAGAAAGAATGACTATCATCAAGAAATCCAATAATAACAAATACTAGAGAGGCCACAGGGAAAAAAGAACACTTCTATATTATTATTGTTGAACCACTATGAAAATCAGGATGAAGATTGCTCAAAGTCTGAAACTAGAAATTCCATTTGACCCAGCTATTCCCTTTCTAGGTACTTTCTCGAAAGACTTAAAGACATCATATTACAGTGATACATGCATACCAATATTTAGAATAGCACAATTCATAATAGGTAAATCTTGAAAGTGATCTATATGTCCATCTACAGATGAATGGATAAAGAAATGTGATATTTATACACAATGGAGTACCACTGTGCAATAAAGAAGGGTAGATTTTAGTCGCTTGTAGAAAAATGGATGCACCTTGAAACCATAATGTTCAGCTAATTAAATTAGACACTCAAGCTTCAATTCTCTTAAATGAGAAACCCAAAATATAAACAAAGAGCAATAAAAAATAGGTAATAGGAAGTAGAGAAGAGAGATAGATCTTTCTCAAATGGGAAGGGGGTCAAGAGATGGAGGCTGGGGGAGAGAGGGGAGAAAGAGACATAAAAGGAATTGAGATGAGTTATGTGCATGTACCGACTCCCCATAAGGAATGTAATCATTATGTGTTATAAACATGTGCTAATAGGGCTGGGGATTTAGCTCAGTGGTTCCGGTGCCTACCTCGCAAGTACAAGGTCCCAAGTTCGATCCCCGGTAGCAAAAAAAAAAAAAAATGTGCTAATAAAATATAAAAACTGAAGCAATAAATATATAAATTTGAATCAATGGGTCACAAAAATACACTTGATAAGATCAACAACAGATTAGACATTACAAAAGAAAAGAAAAAAAGATTAGTCAACTTAATGTATGGCAATAGAAATTATCCAAAATGAAACACAGAAAGAAAACAAATGTAAGGAACAAAAAGGGCAAAATGAATTTGCAATATTGCAAAATATACATTTGACCTTCATCTCCATTTCCTATCATGCACCTCTGAAAATCCTTGGAATCTCCTCCAGTACTAAGGTTTTTATGATAATGAGATGACTTGTTGGGGGCCATGCCTGGGTGGCTTCAGGACGGGGATTGGCTGTGGGAAGACCAAGACAGAATTTCATCCTCTGGAAAGGGGAGTGGGGTGGAGATTAAGTAGATCCCTATTAACCAGTGATTTGATTAATCATGGCTATGTAATAAAACTTCACAAAATAATAAAATCACAGAGTTCAGAGGAGCTACCAGGTGGCTGAACATGGGGAGGCTCCTGCAGCATGGTGTCCCTGGTGAGGGAATGAAATCTCCTAGCCCTTTTTCCCATGTCTGGTCCTGTCCATCTCTTTTCATTTCGTCCTCTCTGATATCCTTTAAAATAAACTAGTAAATGTTGTTCTAAGAACTTGTCTAGTAAATTAATTGAACTCCAAATAAAGAAGGAGGATGGGGAAACCCTGCTTTACATCTGTTGGGTCAGAAATGCAAGTAAATGACTTTAGGTCTGTGATCGGCATCAGAAATGGACAGGGATGGGGTGTATTGGGGACTGAGCACTTAGCCTGTGGGCTTTAATATTTCCAGGTAGCTAGTGTCAGAACTGATTTCCATTGGCGGAATCCAGCTAGTGTTGACTGTTGCAGCATCGCTTGCTACATGGGCACAGAAAAAACACACACATCTGGTAGCAGAAGTGCACTCAGTGAGAGTATAAGAGAAACTGTCTGTTTACTTCTATATCTACAAAAACATCCATGGGGACAATTTCTGGCAGCCTAATTAGAGTCACCAAAAGGAAGGTGAGGCAGAGAAACACACAAAAATATTTGGAGAAGTTATAGCTGAAACTTACCAAATTTAAGAAAAATTATAAAAGCTAATAGATCTAAGATTCTCAATGAACTTTAAGTGAAAGAAACAAAGAAGGCTACACTAAAGCATATCAAAAACAATTTGCTGAAAACCAGCGATAAAGAGAAAAATCTTAAAAGCAGCCAGGAAAAAGTTATACATTATGTAAAAGGAACAAATATAAGAATGGCTGCAAATGGCCCTTATCTGTTCTCCCTCAGGCCCTAAATGATGAAGAATAGAAATTATCATCTCTTTGAAAGATTTAAATGAAGTCCAAACTCATGGTTTGTGACTTAAAGGGATTTGAAGATAACTCCAAACATAAGGCCTCATTTTCCAATGCCTTTTCTGCCAATCCATTCATTTCCCTGTAGTAGTGGTCTGTTTCCTCAGGGCCGTGTTTCAGTCCATAGGTGTTTTATGAGTGCGTGCTCCCCGAAAGGGACTCACTTATCACAGGCCCACTGAAATCTTCAACTTAACTTGAGGCAATGCAAACTCAGAGGGTAGCTGCCAGGGCATCAGGTCTCAGATCTGCCCTCCTTGCTGCTTATCAGCTATACCTCTCCTCCTGCCCCTGTGGTTAATGAGGAATGTGAAGCCGAGGGGTCTTTGAGGTCCTTCTCCTTGTAAATAGTTCATGCTCTGGCATTTCTATTGTTTTGCTTTCCATTCATCAGAAGTTTATGAATATAAACTAAATGTGTATGAAAGTAGCAATAACTTTAAAAACTTGAGCCTAAAATTACTAAGTATCAAACAGTATTACTGAATATCAAACAAGATTCAAAACAATTAAATTGCTCTCCTTAAATTCAGAGTTTGGAGAAAGTGATTTGTCAGTAGAGAAGGAAATAACTAATGTCAAAATCTTGGGAAACTTTGGAAATACTAAAATCAAAGGTAGTTTTTTTTATTTTTTAATTTAAAGCACATAAGTGCTTCTATTTGCAAAACAGAACTTTATATTTGGAATGAATACTCTAGCTGTGATGACCTTAAATCAACATCAAAATTATTCAAATATTAGTCCCTGATTTAATGTTGTAGAGTCAAGAGACAACAAGGAAACAAGTCTAAGGTATGATGGTTGTCAATGTAAATGATGTAGTTATCTAGAAATAAGTCTAGAAGAATTTCACATCCTGCACTAGTGCTACTATGTAATATTAAATATGTCAACTTTTAGCTGGAGTTCAACCTCCAAGGAAACAAAATGTATCCAGGATAGTGATGGCATGCACTAAAATGCCAACCCATAGAGGTTTCTCAGGACCTAGAAGCTAAGAAATGGGGTGCTGTGGTCCTATTTGTGCCTGGTATTCATGCTCCAGGGCCAACTTCTGAGTCAAGTACAGCAGGCCACACCAGTCTGTAGGTGAGCATCCATCATGCACAACTGGGTGATATTCACAGACAGGTGATAGAAGGTGGAAATTAGTCTTTACCTTCAGGAAGCTCAGACTCTATCAAACATCACATGGAAACACTACAATTCACTTCAGCTGACCCAGAGTCTTCTATCTGAAGCTTTAGGCCAGATTTGTTTTGGAATTCAGAGCTTTTTGATTTTAAGAAAAGTTAATTCAGTGCCTATATGATACATAAGGCAACACTCCTTGATGTAAGACAGCACCCAATAAACAAATACATTAAGGTTTCTCATCTATGAATATTCACACTGAATTGTGAGAGTCAGTAAATAACCTCACATCTGTTCAGATTATATTTCCTCCCAAATGACTTATGGTCACCTCAGTTCTCAGCACCAAACCATTTAAGAACTTTGGCGCATTTAGAATAGAGGGTGAAAATGTGCAGCACTGAATTAGCAACTACAGTGGGAGGGGCTGATTTACCCTGCCCAGGAATACTAAACATTTCACCTCTTGGAAACTCCTCCTTGCATTTATACCCTCATCTTTTCATTTGCATTGTAAATTCAAGACTGTATTTATTGATTTTCATTCTTTTTGAAATTTTCGCAGTATATTGAATGATTTAAAGTACATTGGATATTTAATATTTTCTTTAAAAAATCTCTTTATACATATGTAGCAGTCCTGGAAATTAATGTGTATGAGAAATGTTTACATTAAATTAAAAAGCTAGAAACAATTCTGTATTTTATAATTCATGTAAGGCAGCTTAAAACACCAAGAAAATGTTCTGGAAAAAGAACACAATAATAATTATAATTATGTTTAATTGATGGAACTATGAAAATTTTTCTTCCATTTTTTTGGACCTTTTCCACCAATTTCTTTTATGAATGTGTATTTTAAATCAACTTTAAAAATTTGAAGTCCTATTGAACTTTGAAATGAAAATGTCTGTAGTTTTGTATATTTCTAACATGATTTCTTTGGGATTTACAGTCTACCTCGGTTAACGAACTTAATTCACTCCAGGATTCTGAAAAGATGGCCACGGTCATGTTTGTGCAGGAAAGATGGCCAGGGTCAAGTTTCTCAACCGATGCAGAGTTCACAGAGGAAACAAAATTCTGCCAAATGCTTCTGTTTGCAAATTGTTTGCAAACAAAAGCATCCGTGAACCAAGGCACAACTCTATTTGGTGCTAGTAATTTGTTTTCAAAAATTTCATGCTATTAATAACTAACACTTTGTAAATCCCTATCCAAAATTTGTAGGTTCAACATTAGGAAAGTTTTCATGTGGTACTTCTGGTAAAAGGAAGCAATTTCTCATGTGTGTCCTGTAAGAGAACAATTAATGCTTCTTCTAAATAGACTGAAATATGGTCAACATCCAGATCTTTGCATTGCACAGACTTCTTAAATTGAAAGAAAAAAGAAGTACTGGTTGTCTTAAGCTCTGATCTTGCCACACAAAGATTTCATGTGATTATTATATTTTTTTTACTTTGGTAATATGTAGATAACAAAATCTATCCTCTTGACCATTTTTAAGTGTACAACTCAGTGAAATTCAATAGTCTCATTGTTGTGTAAATACAACCATCATTCTTCTTCAGTACAATTTTCATATAGCAAAGCTGAAGTATTATACCCATTTAATGATAATTACTCATACTTAGATTGACTTTTAAACATTTTTTGCTGTACAATATACATAATACAAAATTTACCATTTCACCTATTTCTAAGTGTACTACTAATTGGTATTTAAGTACATTGGTAATTGTTGTGCAGTCATCTTCAGAAATATTTTCATAGTGTAAAACTGAAATTGTGTACCCATTACACAATAATTCCTAATTCCTTCATCTCTTTATTTCCTGGGAAACACCATGATATTTTGTTTCTATGAATTTGATTTCCATAGCTGTATCACACAGGTGAAATTATATAGTATCTATTACTTATTTAACTTAATGTTCTTAAAGTTCATTCAGGTATGTATTAGAAAATGCATTCAAGGATTATTCAGCATGTATTAGAAAATAATTCCTTTTCAAAACTATACTATATTATATATTTATAATAAGACATATTTATATACATAATGGAATTCTCTCTCTCCATATGTGTGTATATACATATTTTTTGTTGTTTAATTTATCCATTCATCCTTCAACAGAGAATTGGATTCCTTGCAACTTTAAGTTAATGATTAGTGTCCTTTCCTTTAAATTTGGAGGACTCCATAATTTTTTTTTTAATTTTGGACGACAAGCAAGGACCACCTTCTTCTGGTATTGTTTATCTGAGACTCTCTTAATTTCCCCCTCATTTTTCAAGGATTGTTTTGCCAGATACAAGATCCTTGGTTGACTTGTTTGTTCCTTGCATTCATCAGCTTTAACATTCCACCACACTGCCTTCTGGCCTCCAAAGGCAAACATGTATTTCCTAATATGTGCTGAATATCTGATGACAGATCTGCTTATTGAGTGTCCCTTGTATGTGACAAGCCGTTTCTCCTTTACTGCTTCAAGATGCTGTCCTTTCATCTTTTATAATTTGGTTATAATATGTATTTATAATATTTGATCTCCATAATTCACCCTACTTACGCTCATTGAAGTCCTTGAATCATTATATTTTTGTCTTTTATCACATTTCTGAAATTTTCTGTCTTATTTCTTCAGGTAAGTTCTTTACCGTTTTTCTCTCTCTTCTAATTACATTTGTTGGTTTGCTTAATGGTGTCACACAGGTCCCAGTTTTCTTCAATCTTTTTGTATGTGTTCCTCAGATTCAATAAGTTTAATTGTTTTATCTTCAAGTATTTTGTTTCTATTTTCTGCTTCCTCATTCAGTTTTTGTGTCCCTGTAGTAATTTTTAAATTCAATAATTGTAATTTTCAGCTCCAGAATTTCTTTTTGGTTCCCTTCTATGTGTTTGATGACCTTTTACTGACATTTCCATTATTTCCATACTTTAAAGAAAAACTGTATCATGCCCTCTTTTATTTCTATTTGTGTGTGTGTGTGTGTCTGTGTGTGTGTGTGTGTGTGTGTGTGTGTGAGAGAGAGAGACAGGGTCTCTATGTAGTTCAGGCTGGCCTGGAACTCACAGTGATCCTACTTCCTCAGCCACCCAAGTGCTGGTATTACAGGCATGCACCACCACGCCTGGCCTTATTTTTATGTTTTTGAAACAACTGTTTTAAAGTTTTGCTAGTAGGCCCATTTTCTGGCAAGTCTCAAGGGTAGAGTCTATTGATTATTTTTGTCCTTCAAATGGACTATATATTCCTTGTTCTTTATCTCCCTTGAGATTTTGTTGTTGTTATTGAAAGCTAGATATTTGTATTTAATGATGGCTACTCTGAATATCTTTCAATAGCTTCTCTTCCTCACAGTTTGCCATTGTTTTTGCTTTCAGGTGTTGTAGGCTATCATTGTGTTAAAGTTCTAAGCGGAAACTTAAAGTCTCCTTGGATCTTTTGGAGTTTCATCTTCCACTGGTCATGGTGAATTTCTGAATTCCCTTATATTTGTGGTTGCTTTTCAAGGTCCTAGTCCTTAACTGTCTGGCTCCTAAAAGGGCAGGAAAAAAAAATGGAGGTGGAAAAATACTGGCCCTTGAAATGTCTCAGAAGTTGCTTCAGCACGAGGTGATGGGGCTTTATTGTAGCCTTACAATAATGGGTAAGAGTTGCAAAGATTGTTGCCTTCCTCTGCATTTGCAGTGTACAGTCAGAAGCAGTAACAAGCAGCATACAGATCCCTGATACTTAGAGACAGAGCTTTTGTTGCACACCTGACTCCCACAAACTTAACGCAAGCTCCTGGAACACATGTATAGACGCTTCTCATGGGGCTGGGATGGAACGTGGTGGTTACTGCTGAACCAGGAAGTGGAACTGACAGAAATTAACCACAATTTAGAGTACAAGCCTTTCTCTGGCTCCAGTCCAATAGACTTCAGAGTCCTAAAATATATCAGATTCTGCTGGTGCAATTATGGTCTAGATAAGGAAACTGATTCTAGGTATTTACTATTTTGACATTTTTCCAGAATATTCTATGTTTTGATTTTGACACAACAGATTTTCTTCCAATAACTCTACACATTTGTAAAAATAATTAATGACAGCCCCCAATCCTCTAATAAAGGTACATATTTCCAAACTCTTTTGTATAGAGCACTGTATTACTTGTGGGGTAGGGATTTGTGAAACACAAGTCAGTCTTTTTCCTAAGATCTTAAATCTTTCTTTTTACAATAGTACTTACTGCATATAGACAATAAATGAATACCTCAGAGAACAAAGCAATAAAGGTATTAAAATAATATAAAGAATCATATTTAAAGAACAGAATGGGGCAAGTTTACTATCTGAAACCAATCACATAAAGCTGTGTAAAATTAAGCTGAAAAGGAGTTAGTACAAAAATTAAGAGGAAAAATCACATAAGTTTTATTTGTCAAAAGAGTGGAGCCTGATAAGAGATTTTTTAATATAACAGAGTACTACTCAGCCACAAAGAAGGGAAAACTTGAGACATTTCTAGGTAAACGGATGCACCTTGAGAACATACTCAATTGAAATAAATCAAACACCCATGTGCAAATATTGCATTGCCACTCTGGTATAAGAAACTGAAAGTGTAAATAAGGACCAGAATATATAATAGATATTATGAAAGAGGTAGAAATTGTTCAAGATAATACTGCGTGTCAGATACTTTGTTAATAATTAAAATGTTTTATGCAAAAAAAGATACCATTTTCTCAGGAAGTGAGTTGAGAGATAGATTAGTAATTGAAAATAGACTCTTAAGATTATGATACACAGTATATTTGCTATTGTTATTCTCTAATTATTTGTTACAAAATTTTATTCTTTCATAGAAATGTTTTTTCTTTATTAATATCTACTTGTATTACATTAAAGTAAAAAAGATTTAAAAAGATAAAGGTAGTTAATAGCTGACTGTAATGTTTGTTCACTAACTGATGGGTCACAGATAAAACTGTGATAAAATCCAGTGTTTCAAGGGCTTAGGAAATTAGTGCTCTTCTACTTTTGCTGACTGTATAACTATTAAAATCTTTTGGGCAGTATCTAGCAAACTGGAAACTGTTCAGAATGTTTAATAAAAAAGTTATATCCACCATTTTTTTGAATTTTCATAAGCATCCGGTATCAATATCTTTAAAAATGTTCAGCCAGATAGTGATATCTGGATGAAGACCACTCTGAGTGAGCCAAATTCATAAATTGGCTTTTCATTTTAAAATCCTGAATCTGCCTATTAGCCCACAATGGCTTGCCTGGAGTCAGCAGTTGGAGTGTGGGAAAGGAACAACTCCCCACAGGACTGGTTACAGCAGAGGTCTTAATGATCCATGACACTGTGACATCTTGGAGGGCAAGACAATAGTGCAGATAAGGGCAGCATGACTCATGCGGAAAACTCTCGGAGAGGCAAAAATCAATCCATGGGAAGAAACAAATTTCCCATTAATCTATGAGCTGTCCTTGCTAGAATGTTTCATTCTCTTCTGCTAGGAACCTGCTCAGATAAGTGCTCTCCACTTCACTGTTCCCTGCACCACTCCTTACCCCTTCTAGACACTGCATGTTCAATAAATAGTGGCAAGCTCCAGGAGATGGTGTGTTAACCCGAGAAGAGCTTTGACAGTCCTGGACCCCTCATTTATGCATTAAGATCTTGTCTTGTCTTTTTTAATTTTTTTGCCCTACCCTTGGTCAGGTGATTGGGGTTCTGATCTGCCTCCAGTAACATCTCACTGGTGTTTTAACTTACATTTTTCTAGTATTCAGTGCTGTTGTACATCGTTTTGTGTGCTGCTTATTTGACATCTGTATATCCCTTTGATGAAATATCAATTCAAAACTTGTGTCCCATCACTAACTGAATTTTTTGTGGTTTTACTCTTAGGATTTGAAAGTTTTAAAAAATATTTTTAACATAATTCTTATCAAAGATTTTCCAATTATATAGCTGGTTTTTTCATCCTCCTAATAGAATACTTCGTGGATAAAAATTAATTTTAGTGAAGTACAACCTGTAAAATTTTTTTATGGATTATGGTTTGGTGTCAAGTCTAACAACTCTCTCTCTCTAACCCTAGATCACAACAATTTCCTGGTATTTTTCTTAATTTTTTAAAGTTTTATGTTTTATCTTTTTATTTCCCTTTGGTTCTGGATGTCCAGTTACACTGATTTTGGAAAAGATTATTTTTCCTCTGCTGAGTAGTTTCTGTCAAAGAGATATCGAACATATTTGAGTAGCTGTCTTTGTTGGTTACCAACTGTATTTTCCTTATTTCACTGTTTAGATTTCCAGCACTGTGAGAGTGGATATCCATGCCTTTTTTCTGATCTTTTGGGGCAAATATTCAGCCTTTCCCCATTAAGTATGTGAGTTTTAGGGGATTTTTTTGTTGTTAATATAAATAATTACCAATATGAGGGCTTTTATCACTTTTATTATTCTGAGAGTTGTAATCATCAATAGATACTGACTTTTTCAAAAATTTTATTGATTGTATATCAATTGATATAATACTGTTTCTCTTCTTCAACCTGCTAATGTGAATTATATTGACTGATTTTCAAATACTAAACTAATCCTGCATCCCTAAAAGAGATCTCATTTGGCTATGTTTTATCAATCTATGTATTATAAAATGGTATATGTTAATTTTTGAAAAAGATTTCTGCATATGAACTAATAAGGGATACTGCTATGTAGTTTTTGTTGTTGTTGCTCTTTGTCTGATTTGTTGTCAAATTAACCATAGGTTTATAAAATGTATTTTTTACTTTCTAGAAGAGAAGTTGTACACAGATGTCATTTATTAATTCTTCTCCAGTCATTTGGTAGAAATTTTCAGTATAAAATGTCTAGTTTTGGGGGATTTTTTGTATCAAATTCTTTTATTGATACATTGTAGGTATACAACATAATTACATTTCTCACTGGGAATTGTACCTTTACATAATGCATCTTGGTTCTTATTTTTTCCCCATTCCTAGCCCTCCCTTCATGCCTTCCACCCTTCCCTATTTACAAAGACTTTATTTCCATTTTTTCCATTTCTCAGCATTTTTCTTTTCCCTTCTTTCCTTTCCCCTGCCCCTCCCACTACCCCTACCCCTTTGGACCTTTTCTTCCTATTTTACATTATCGATTATTCATTCTAATCATTGGTACATTTTAGGTATACAATATAATGACATTCATCATTGGAAATTTGCACCTTTACATAGTCTCTCTTGGTTCTTATTTTTCACCCTTGCCCAGCCCTCCCTTCAACTCCTCCAGTTCTCCCTATTTACAAAGACTTTGTTCCTATTTTTCCATTTTCTCATATTAATCCCATTCTGTTCTATCCTTTCCTCTAGCCCTCCCACTTCTTTCCTCTTTGCCCCTTTTCTTCCTATTTCACATTACCCATTATACATTTAGTCCTTATTTACACTTTCAGGTTCTCACACCAGAGAAACTATTCTGTATTTATACATGTGTGTCCTATTTATTTCACTTAAGAGTATCGCCTCAATATGCATCCACTTAGCTATAAATATCTCTAATTTCTCATTTTTTATGGCTGAGTAGTACTCCATTTTATAAAAAACCCACATTTTCTTTATCCAGTCTCCAGTTGATGGGCATTTGGGCTGTTTCCAAGTTTTAGCTATTACAAACTGTGCTGCTATGAACATGGGCGCACATATATCACTGTGGCATGATTCTTTTAATTCTTTGGGGAAGATCCCCAGCAGTGGAATAGCGAGGTCAAATGGGACTTCCAGTCCTAGTTCTTTGAGGCATCTCCATACTGATTTCCACAGTGCTTGCACCAGTCTACACTCCCACCAGCAGTGGAGCAGGGTTCCTCTTTCCCCACAGCCCGACCAGCATTTGTTATTGGTTGATTTCATGATAGCAGCCATTCTTTCTGGAGTGAAGTGGAATCTCAGTGTTGTTTTCATTTGCATCTCTCGAATGACCAGTGACGTTGAACATTTTTTCATGTATTTATTTGCTATTTCTGCTTCTTTGTCTGAG
Source organism: Heterocephalus glaber (assembly GCF_053883595.1). Taxonomy (NCBI): domain Eukaryota; kingdom Metazoa; phylum Chordata; class Mammalia; order Rodentia; family Bathyergidae; genus Heterocephalus; species Heterocephalus glaber. The sequence continues at coordinate 23,848,557 of NW_028258143.1, read as the reverse complement.
AAATGTCTGTTCCTTTCAGATGCCCATTTTTGGATTGGGTCTTTAGTGTGAAGAGACAATCCACAATGTGGGAAAAAATCTTCACCTGCTCTTCCTCAGACAAAGGTCTGTTATCTCGAATCTATAAAGAAGTTAAAAAGATCAGACCTCCCAAAATGTCTAGTTTCATTATACACTTTGGTCCTCATTTATACTTTCAGTTTCTCACACCAGAGAGACAACTCAGGATTTACACGTGTGTCCTATTTATTTCAATTAAGAGGATGGCCTCAACGTGCATCCATTTAGCCATAAATGTCTCTAGTTTTTCATTCTTTGGAAGAAAGGATTCAAAGGTGAAGGGGAAGTGGGGGGAGGAAAGGAAGGAAACAAAAATTTGAGAAAAGAGGGAAAAAACAGAAACAAAGATTTTTTAAATAGGAAGCAGTGGAGGGCTGGAAGGGAGGGAAGGGGAATGGGACAAAACAAGAACTAAGATACATCATGTACAGATACAAATTCCCAATAATCAATGTGATCATAATATATACCTAAAGTACACCAATAAACTTAGTTTTTAAAATGTCTGGTTTTATATATTAACTCTTTAGACAGTATTTTTTTAAATTTGATCAACTAGCTTTTGGCCTCTATGTTTTGATGAGATACATATTTTTATCTGGGGGAGAGAGAAAGAGAAATTCTTCTTAAACGTGAAAGTGATTATATTGGCAATCTGTGTGAAGTGAAATTAGGAAGCTGAAGAAGAGAATTAGCATATTTTCTTTGCATTCTCTTTGTAAATTTTAGATTTTAAACCATGTGATTTTACCACCTTTTCACTAAATATAAATACATTAGAAGTAAAACTTAAAAGATTCCAACTAAATGTATGAGGAAAATTTCACAGAATGTTGTCTTTTTTGAAAAAGTTATCAAAAGGATTTTTGGAAAAGGTCTTTGAATCTACAATTCAGATGATACAACATGAAGTTACCACTATTATTCTCAGGTGTGATCATAGTATTACAGTTTTTTAAAATGTCTTATTCTTAAGATATGAATTATTTAGGGATACAATATGATAATGTTTGCAAATTAATTTCATATGGTTTCACTAAATCTAAATTAATTGGTTAAATAAATTTTAAATTCCCAAGTGGATTTTTTATTCAACTAGTTATTTATTTTTAATAAAATTTCTGTAATGTATTTTTATTTAGTTTAAACTCTATAATTTGTGTAATTTGACTATTATCATTTGAAAAAATATCTTTTTTAATTATAGATTTTGAAATATATCAAATTTACCTTAATTAGATCTTTATAACCTTACTTATTTTTCATCTATCTGCTCTATTATGAGTTGAGAGAGATAAACTAAAAAAAATTCTACTTTTGCAAAAATTTTTCTTTGTATTGCCTTTGTCTTTTGCTTTAAAAATTGATTATGCTATGTTGTTGACCAGTAAATAATGTGACATCTTTATTATGAACTGAGTCCCATAATATTGTGAAATGATTTTGTTGTCTTGTTTAATTCTTCCCTAAAATTTCAAGATTACACTTTTAAATTATTAAAAAGTAATTAATTTCTTAATTTTAAAATTCCACTGGCATATTTTTAACCATCTATATTTCCAATCTTTTTGAATAACTTTTGTTGATTTCTGTACAATGTAGAATCAAGTTTGCTATAAGCTTCAGTTTGGACACGTTTATCAATTAATAGGGAAATCCCACCCATTTAAACATATTTCTATGACACATATGATTGACCTTTGTTCTATCATCATGTTTTATATCATACTTTCCTTTTTATAAGTTTATTATAATTTTCAAAATCTAGAATATTTTTGCTTTGGGACCAGTGAACTATAATTCTTCTGAAATAGTTTTGTTATAATGATTATTTTTATAATTTCATCTAACATTCATGTGATAGAGTTAATTGTCCTCCAAGTCTCCACATTTTTATGTGATCCCTTCCCAACAGACTGGATCTGACCATGTGATTTACTTGGTTGCTGGACATCACCAAATATAATGGAAAACGTAAAGCACTTCTATGTTGGTATATGCCTTTTTTGTTGTGTGAGACTGCCGTGTTGGGAGGCCTGGGATGTAACATAGGAAGAGACTGTATGGAATAGTTGATTGCAGCTACACAGGAGACCTGGAGTAAGGCCAATAGATGACTGACTAGTGGATTCCATTCCAAATGTGACTCACAGATTGGTACTAAATAAGAGTCATTGTTGTTTTAAATTTGGGGGAAGGTTGTAGTAATAGGTAAATGGAATTTATAAGACACTACTACTTTAGACAACATTTGTTTCTTAGTGAAAAGAAAAAAGATATTAATAGAGGTTTCTTTCTTCCTTTCCTTTCTCTTTACCATCATAAGAGAAGAGAGAGATCTAACTGACTTGACCTTACTATTTATCTTCACAGAGCAAACAAAGCCATGCTTTTCCTTCCTCACATTCTGAACAGAGTTGTGGCAATGACTGATGTATTGACTACCTTTATTTTCTCAGTTTTCACTTTTAATACCAAATGTACTTAAAACTCTGTTGCTGTTTTGTGTTCCTGAGTCTTCATTTAGATTTTTTTCTGCGTTTTTGAGCTAGAGTTCAGAAAAAGTCCTGCCACCTGACCGAGGGCGCTTTGAGGTCAAGTGCATGGGTAAGTAAAATGTGTAATGAAGATGGAGTAGAGATCTTTCCTGCATTTCCATCCCTGTGTCACTATTCTTGGTCAGCAGTGTCATATTATATACCTCTTCAGTCTGTTTTATACTTCATGCAATTTTAGCTCTCTTAGAGCTTAAGAAAATAGTTTGAATGTTTTCATCTTTTTAAATTTTATTTTTAATTGTAAATTTACAAATATCTTTCTATGCATTTATGGAACAATAACTATGATATAATTTATAAATATAATGTAGAATAATTATATCTAGCTAATCAGCCATCACCTCAAAGGCTTATTATATTTTGTGGTGTGAGCTTTTTATTTTCATAGAGATTTTGAAATGTACCATATATTATTATTCACTTGAACTTTAATTTCTGTTCTTCATGTCAATTTTAGATATCTTCCTAATTGTATTTTTTTAAAGCTTTAAAAAAGTATTTTTTTCCTTAAATTCTTTTATTGGTACATTTTAGGTATACAATACCTTTACATTTATCATTGGGTACTTGTACCTGTACATGATGTATCTTGGTTCTTATTTTTGCCCCATTCCCTGTCCTTACTTCACCCCCTCCACCCTTCCTGATTTACAGATACTTTGTTTCCATTGTTTCCTTTTTTAAAAAAGTATTTTTAAAAATAAGAGTAATAAGTGATAAAATTGAGAAAAATACTACAATTTTAAAAATTACAAGCCCGAAAATGAAATTTAAAAGAAAAAATAAAAATAAAGAAAATATACACAGCTTTTAAGTGGTATTTTCTTTATGTATTGATGATAGTGGTAAGGACAGTAAGTTAATCTAATTGCCTATACTTTATGACTACTGCAGGCTTTTTATTTCTCCCACATTGTACCTTTTTTGGTTTTCCTGCCA